>NC_047569.1:16095000-18495000 GCF_011004845.1 Esox lucius | reverse complement strand
CGTCTTTGCAAACTTCCCCAAGCTAGAAAGGAAAGGCAACATGGCGTCTGACAGCTCTTCCGATGGAAGGATCTCAACCACCACTGGTAATTGGAGGTGTGGTGGTCTTGGGTTTCCGTTGTAGGTATGGACATAGTGGCTGTAACCATCCTTGGCTTTTGTTTCCAGTGGGAAAGCTGCACCTTCTTATCCACTGGCATCACTGAGATACGTGATCATCTCCTCAAGCCCATCTGAACAATTGGTGACGTAACATAGTATTATGTGTTATAGTTTTTGCAAATTGATTTCGTGTGGTACATTTGACTAATGTAATAGCCTCATACTAAATGGAGTGTTTCCGATCTACATATGTAACATTTATCCCTGAGTCTGGGTTGCTCATGGGGAAGTGAAACCACTGGCATTGAATAGTGTAGGGACTCATTATGCCATCTAAATTGCTATGAAATATGTTTACTTTTCTAAAAGAAAATGAAGCTGGTCGACCAAAAGAGAAGGTGAAATGAATAATGGACATCCCTGGATATTTGATTTCTCTCCATAGTAACCACATGTACAGGGACTGCATATCCACAGAAAATACTTAAGGAATGTCCATTCAAAAATTAACAACATTCTAGAAAGATGAATTGTGTCTTTTGGTCTTCACCTTACTGGATAGGGGAGAGTTGGCATGAAATGTGGACTGCAATTCACCTACCTTCCTAATTGATAACAAATTCTACATACTGATCCTTAAAGATGTTTTCTTGATTACTTGTAAATTGCATGACTTAAATCAAATTAGTGACTTATTAATATAAATTAGTGACAGGTCTATGATTCAAAAGTACATAATCCTGATGGCATTTTTGAAAAGTGTATAAAGCAAGACTGTACCCTCTCCCAACAAAGATATCACGTCTGTTTGATATGTGATTGCAGTGTTTTTTGTTTCTTGATTAGGGCTGCGGTGAACAGTCATGCACATTCCATGACTTGATAGTGATTTACTGAAGAAAATAAGAAATCTGTAGCAAGCTCCCAGACCACTCGTGGTTGCCATGGTGACATGATCAGTCTGCTTGTTGTCTGCACTGTCACTGGAAATGCTGCTCAGTCAGAGGCTTAACCCAAAAACAGAGAATGCTTCCTCTAACTGATTCTTAATCATGTTTGCTTGTTGTGTACAGGAAAGGCAAGGAAGACAAGCACTGTTTTTGTGTGTTAAAATCCAAAAGCAGATGTAACAAAAATGTATTAGTTTTTGATATGCCTGTTCATCTCTTATAGGCAGAGATTCTCACCCTATGCACTGTGCAAAATTGGAACAGTAAGATCTGTTTGAAGGCAGACCCACTCAGACGACAAGCATATATGTTATTTATGGCCACTATAAAAAGAAAAAATAGCATATACTAAACATGTATTGCAAATGAATTGAATACTTAATATATAACACATTCCACTCATGCACGTTAATGTACAGTAGATTCCCACGTTCATGAGGACAGTGTAACTGACTTGGATCCTCTGATGATATTCCATTCACTACATGAGCACTAGCCCATGACCATTAACATGTAAAAGTGAATTAATCCATCTGCTGCTGACCAGCCCAGAATGTCCTCATCCTTAGATTAGAGCAAGGCAGCAATTAAACCTCCCCGGCTGTTGGAACAGCGACAGCATGAAGCCAGGCAGGGAGGAAGGCTGTCTGGGAGGCAGGCAGGGAGGAAGGCTGTCTGGGAGGCAGGCAGGGAGGAAGGCTGTCTGGGAGGCAGGCAGGGAGGAAGGCTGTCTGGGAGGCAGGCAGGGAGGAAGGCTGTCTGGGAGGCAGGCAGGGAGGAATAATGTCTGGGAGGCAGGAAGGGAGGAATAATGTCTGGGAGGCAGGCAGGGAGGAAGGCTGTCTGGGAGGCAGGAAGGCAGGAACTGTTATTAGCAACACCAAACGAGTTTGGCCAGTAGTCAAGCAAGGGCTCCAACCACCTCCCCTCTCCTGCTCTCCTCTCTCTCACCAATCCCCCTCAGGGAGGACTCAGGTCCTGCCAAAGACAGAGGACGGGGGAAGGTTGAGCACACCTCCCCCCACGCAAACACAGTTTCCCTTCCTCGACTACTCTTCTGTAAAAATAAATGCATAGAAATCTAAGCCGAAGGCAAAACCGTAGGTAGGCCTATACATGAATTCCACAGAGAAAAACTATACATTTAAAATGTTTTTTAAAGCATTTACGGGTACATGTGAAATACTTATATATACTATATACAGTATATGGTGTTGTGCATATATTTGTAACTGTACAGTACGATACAGGGCTTTTTTATGATTCGCATGTAAACCCAAATGAATACATGAACACGTTCTTGAAAATAAATAGCTAGCCACGCTGTGTTTAATGCCTCTTAATAATAAATCTGATTGAGCTGAAAAAAATTCCAGTCTGTTTATACAAAAAACCTTGGCAGGACTCCAAATCAAAATTATAATTTTTGGCACTTTTCAGTTTTGAGGAACAGCTAGTTCTATACAAAGGGCGAGTGTTGGTATTAATAACAGTCCATCTTCAATCAAATATCAAGTTTAGCAGCATTTTGGCTTTCCAGTACACTACAAAGGTGATGGACAGAGAAATGTTGATAACAGTGTCACACTGTTCAGTAATAATTTGATTTAAGAAAATATATTGTTGGTATTCTTGGTTGTGCTCTCATCAGGCATTATATTATTCATGGATTAGTGTGGCATCTTTTGCCAAATAAAATCTGTAACTAGCCATCCTTTGCCTTGATAACAGAGTCGCACACTGTTTGGATTCTGTCAACCAGCTTCATATGGTAGTCATGTTGTTTTCTTTATTGTTTTCTTTGCTATTATAGTAAATGCCCTCTCAATCCCAAAGTGAAGCATTTATGCGGTTTGCTGTGAGCACTTCCACGCCACGCCTGACTCCAGGATGGACAAGACATTGTCATTGCCTTTGCAATAGCAGACTGGCAGTGCACTGCAAAGCCAGATCCGTGCCTTTCAGTCTATCCCTTTCACGAACAGCTGTCACTCAACACTCAGAGCTATTCTGTGGCTGCAAGGGGTATAATTAATCTGGCAAAATGGGAGGACGGCTCATTTTCACCCTTGGTGAGTAGGTTGCCGCTCTTCTGGTTACTTGGCTGCTTTCCTTCTGCATCTTTATCCCAAGGCACTATGCAGCCAGAATAGTAAGACCCATCAGCAGCATCGTCACCAGACGCTTTTCAGGGGACTCAGGAGGTGATGACATGCTCTGGGCTTGGATTTTAGTCCCCTGCCTATACTGAATGTTTATAAGGGGACCATTATTGGATTAAATTATAGACCTTTGGGAACCAGGAGAAATGGCGTTGTGAAATTGAGAGCAATACCTTAAAATATTCATGACTTTATCCCTAATTAGTCTTTCAGCACTACATTAAACTATAATTTGAGGCAAGTGTGTAGCTAAAGCACAATATGGCGACTGGAGTATGGGCAAGTGGAGGTGATGAATGAGGCAAACAGGGCGAGTGGGTTTGTCTAAAGAATGGGTTTATCAAAACCCATCATGGACATGCTCATTGTCAACAACATGTGTCCCAGAATGAGACATCTGGCTTCTAACAAAGTACTAAATGAAGGGTCTAAATACTTGTGTACATGAGTTAGTTATGCTTTTTTTCTATGATGAATTGGCCGGAATTTAGAAAAATTCCTTTTCGCTTTGGAATTAAGGGGTATTCTGTCTCGATTAATGGCAAACTAAAATCTAGTTATTTCATTATAAAATAAGTGAAGGGATCTGAATACGAAAGTACTGCTTCTTGGATCATTGCTCTAGCTCACTGTGACCATCCTGCAATGTTGGGATGAAAATGTGGTTAGCAGTAGATGACAAGCTGTGCTGCTTTAAACTTATTACCCAAACGACACCTACACCAGGATTAAATGAAATAGATGTAAGGAAGTGTTATTGCTAATAACACCAGGGTATTGCATGATACAGTAATATTCCCCTCTTAGACATGTTAAAAATACTTCCCTTTGATTTACTATGAAACAGACACATTGTGCTCTTTTGGGATAAGAAAGAGTGAGTGAACGTCAGCATGTTTGTGACTGCTAAGTTCTCCCCTGACAGGTCCAGTTGGGTCAGAGGCAGATGACAAGGCATTTTCATCTGTCTGTCTGTCTGTCTGTCTGTCTGTCTGACTGACATCAGCATTGTTGACTAAGAGCCCTTAATGAATAGTTGAGTCAGAGCTGTTCTGGTAGAATTACAATGTGAAGTTCGCATCTCACCTCTACTTTGTCACTAACATCCCCACAGACAGTAAGTGGGTTTGTCCGGAACAGTGCTGGCTTGACTTGACTATGGTGAACGTATAGGAATAAAGTCACAGCAAAGTGGTAGGTATTTGTACAGTCTGGATTTTATACAGAATCCCAGGAAAAACAAATAAAAAATGCTTCTCACGAATGTTCTTCTATGTGATCCTAAATTATATTTGTCTGTACTTAACACTTTTTTCCAATCTTCCTCTGTCCAGTGTCTGTGTTCTTTTGCCCATCTTAATCTTTTCTTTTGTTGCCCAGTCTGAGATACGGCATTTTCTTTGCAACTCTGCCTAGACGGCCAGCATCCCGGAGTTGCTTCTTCTATTCTGGTTAGAGACCGTTTGCGCTGTTCTGTGAAGGGAGTAGTGCCAAACATTGTACAAGATCTTCAGTTTCTTGGCAATTTATCGCATGGAATAGCCTTCATTTCTCAGAACAAGAATAGACTGAAGAGTTTCAGAAGGAAGTTCTTTGTTTCTGGACATTTTGAGCCTGAACCTACAATTGCGATGCTTTAGATACACAACTAGCCTAAAGAAGGCCAGTTTTATAGCTTCTTTAATCAACACAAAGGTTTTCAGCTGTGCTTTCATAATTGCAAAAGGGTTTTCTAATGGTCAGTTAGCCGTTTAAAATGATGTACTTGGATTAGCAAACACAACGTGTCATTGGAACATAGGATTGATGGTTGCTGATAATGGGCCTCTGTACACATACTGTATATAGATATTCCATTGAAAGTCAGCCGTTTCAAACAACAATAGTCATTTACAAAATTAACAATATCTACACTACATTTCTAATCCATTCTATGTTATTTTAATGGACCAAAAAAATTGCTTTTCATTCGAAGGCAAGGAAATTTCGAAGTGACCCCAAACTTTTGAACTGTAGTTTTCCGCTTGCAATGCAGCCTTTGTGAAGCAGTACACACCGTTTCCATTCATGAATTAGGACAAAGCTAATAATGCTAATTACAGACTGGGACAGAGCTAAATAATGGATTGTTTTGAAAAATGACTGTGCCTTCAGGAACAACTCAGGGTAAGTGGAATTTTACCTAAATATGAATCTGAGCCAAACTATCCCTTTAAGCTTTTATTACAGTGCACATTTGTGACATCTGCTGGTCATAAATAAATGCATGTTTGATGTTTCTCCTATTGCAAAGACTTTGTTGTGCAATGGATATGCAAGCTTTTTTTAGTGAATCCTTTGCATTTGTGATAGTGATGATGAAAAAAGTGTGATTATTCTAAAAAGCAAATTAACATTCAACAGTGTGGTTTGAATTAAAAAGTGTCTTAATATTTTAATAGGATTTGATCTTGTGCCATTCCCTGTTACCTTTTACAAGTGGCCAATACTATCTGCTTCACTACTAAACTAGTGATCAAACTAAGCTTCAAATGTCATCAGACACATGGTATTGTTACTTTAAAACAAGCTGCAATGCGATTGAATCAAATCATTAGCGCTTCAAAAGCTTAACACAGTGCCATTTCTCCTGTAACAACCTCCTAATCACTACTTTTAAAGCCTTTAAGTGCACAAGGCCAAACAAGGTTTTGTCACATGTGTAACATAACATCTACACACCTCAAACAACTGCAATGTCTGATCTTGTATTATCAATAAAAAATGTATTGGTTGATTCTAGATCATTTTTTGTTGATGTTTACCTTAGGTAATGTTGGCCCATATTGATAGCATCTTGCAGTTGATGGAGATTTGTGGGATGCACATCCAGGGCACGAAGCTCCCGTTCCACCACATCCCAAAGATGCTCTATTGGGTTAAGATCTGGTGACTGTGGGGGCCATTTCAGTACAGTGAACTCATTGTCATGTTCAAGAAACCAATTTGAAATGATTCGAGCTTTGTGACATGGTGCATTATCCTGCTGGAAGTAGCCATCAGAGGATGGGTACATGGTGGTCATAAAGGGATGGACATGGTCAGAAACAATGCTCAGGTAGGCCGTGGCATTTAAACAATGCCCAATTGGCACTAAGGGGCCTAAAGTGTGCCAAGAAAACATCCCCCACACCATTACACCACCACCAGCCTGCACAGTGGTAACAAGGCATGATGGATCCATGTTCTCATTCTGTTTACGCCAAATACTGACTCTACCATCAAAATGTCTCAACAGAAATCGAGACTCATCAGACCAGGCAACATTCTTCCAGTCTTCAACTGTCCAATTTTGGTGAGCTCGTGCAAATTGTAGCCTCTTTTTTTCCTATTTGTAGTGGAGATGAGTGGTACCCGGTGGGGTCTTCTGCTGTTGTAGCCCATCCGCCTCAAGGCTGTGCGTGTTGTGGCTTTACAAATGCTTTGCTGCATACCTCGGTTGTAATGAGTGGTTATTTCAGTCAAAGTTGCTCTTCTATCAGCTTGAATCAGTCGGCCCATTCTCCTCTGACCTCTAGCATCAACAAGGCATTTTCATCCACAGGACTGCCGCATACTGGATGTTTTTCCCTTTTCACACCATTCTTTGTAAACCCTAGAAATGGTTGTGCGTGAAAATCCCAGTAACTGAGCAGATTGTGAAATACTCAGACCGGCCCGTCTGGCACCAACAACCATGCCAGGCTCAAAATTGCTTAAGTCACCTTTCTTTCCCATTCTGACATTCAGTTTGGAGTTCAGGAGATTGTCTTGACCAGGACCACGCCCCTAAATACATTGAAGCAACTGCCATGTGATTGGTTGATTAGATAATTGCATTAATGAGAAATTTAACAGGTGTTCCTAATAATCCTTTAGGTGAGTGTATATACCAGTTGTTATCTTAAAATGGTTATGCTATCATTATAATAAGAATGCATTTGCAAGATACATTTCCCCAATCAAAGATATTATGCCTTTTTTATGCAACTTTAGTAGTTGTTTAATGTCTGACATACATACTGTTCATGTAGTTAAGTACTCTGTTATGAAGCTTCAACATACTGTATATATGGTATATCAGATCTAGCTGGTTGTATGAGCATTACTAGTAACATAACCTACAAATCAATAGAACATTTTTAGAAATTTGATATCAGCTCGGTCAGTTTTTTGGTTAGGCTCAAAAGTGCTAATAGGTTCCTTGTTCTATTGTTTGACATGAAAATGCATATTTTATATTTAGTGTCAAATGGAAAATAACATAGGGATAAATTCAACTGGAAACCCAAATAAATTGAAAACATATTTTTTAACATGGCAACAGAGGTACCTGAGAGGTGTTATGGGAGCATCAGGAGAGTTTGTGCAAAGAGCCTTGCTCTTTTCAGATGGTGAGACAAAGAGTCTGTGTGTGTTTAACATTGTTCCCTGGTAATGTGGTGGAAAAAACTCTAGGATGTGGTGCATTCAGGCTGTGTCCTGGTTACGGTGTGTGCTGGTGTTACACTCCAGTCTCAAGGCCCTGGGCTTTTCTATGTGGCTGAAGGAAGAGAGGCCATGCATGATAGCAGGTTCTTTCTTATTTCCTGGCTCCTTCCTTAAGGTAGTTACATAAGTGTTGAGAATGGAGTCAGCCCTGTTCACAAAGACTTGATGATTTTTATATTAGGTCTGAGATTAGTAGTTTGAGTATAGCAAATTGTGGTTCGTACAAAGTATTTGAAAGAAGTTGTTGATGGTTTAGCGGCAAATAAATATACCCCAAATTAAAGGGACACTGTGCAGAATCCTGCCTCTAAACAATAAACAAGTCTTGTCTCCTCATCTTCCTTTACTGAATGAGACTGGTATAGTACTGGCTAGTCCAGGTTGGTTTAGGGTGGAAGGATAGTACAGTCCAAGGCGAGTATAAGGAGATTACAAGTCAATGGAAATTGATAGACAAACAAGCAAAAAAGTTAAAATGGGAAATATGTTAGTCACTCTAATTATGTAGCCAAAAATATTGAGACAGTAACTTAAAACATTAACTGTAGATGTATACTGGTCATTTCTTCTTGTTTTTTTTGCTAGTTGAACAGTAAATATCGTAAATACTGTGCTGTCCCTTTAAATACCTGCATTGCCTTTTGAATCAATTTGGTTAAGTTGGTATAAATCACCTGAGGCTTACAGAGTGACCCTCAGGGAATTTATTCCATGTTTGAGAGTCAACTAGGTCAGTGAGATTTGTTTCACTTATTGGCCAGAAAGAGATCCGGAATGAAAGTTGCTTAACAACACAATGAAATGTTGTGTGTAGTTGCAGTTGTCCTTGTTTGATAAAGCCATTGGATTAGTGATGTTTCTATCAGCAGATAATGATAAATGTACAAGGTGTCAAAATATATCTAAAACACTATTCCGCTGGTGGGTGGTGCATCCTGCTCTGGCCCATTCCCAGAAAATCTAGAATTTTATACAATATGTTTTGTAAATTTGAGAATTTCCTCTTTTTCTGTTAATAAAATTAGCTAGCTTACTAACTTCTAACACAATGTATCTAATGCTGAGGCATATTTTGGTCATCCTCTGTGACCATGCATTTATATTTCAGCACACTTACAATATTTATACTAAAAAGAAACAAAATAAAGACATAAACTTGATTTGGAGCTTGCAGTTAAATCAGTTCTCTGCTCTCTTTTTGAAACCTGGAATGCAGTTTGATTCGGCATTAGTCTCCACAGCCTACTTCAGCTCCATCTGTCTCTTACCACAAGGCACTTCAGTTGGCAATTTGGGCCTAATTGAACCCTACTAAAAGTAGAGAGAGCAATTTGCTGCACATTTCATTGCCTTAGAAAATAAGTTCTGAGTCAATATCAGATATTTTATGAAATGTGAGAAATATGTGAATAGAGGATCTTATGGCAAACAAATATTACACTCTGCCCAATTCAGCCCAAGTAGGATTTCTCTATTCACTTTCCTTTGTCTTCCAGCTGGACTTGGTTTTCATTTTTCGTGGAGGCCACCAGGCCTGCAAAAGCGATCTGACTTTGATGAATGTAAGAGGGGCATCTCTTCTTACTCTGTGATCAATCAGGCCCGATCCATCAGGCACTGTACAGAACCCTACAACGGCATCAGGGACAGCAGCATCTCCTTTGAGGAGACGCCATGAGAACAGAACCGCTTCTCTTTTCACGTTTTTCTTTTTTTTACTGATGAGTAAATTCATCTTCAATTAGCTACACCTTAAATAGATCAATCCCTTCCCTTTACCCTTCCATCTCCCAAATGAAGCAGTGGAATCAGTCCTGTCTGTATCTTAGCCTTGACATTGAACCGCCTTTTAACTGGCCTGCAGGGGAAGGTAGTTGTTGTAGAGGAGGTAAGACACATGAGGTGCATTCGACAGGCTTTCCATCCTCATCAGAGATGACCATTAGAAGCAGATGTCCACACTCCGATTAATTTGGCCTTTCTATCAGTTCAATTAGGCATGATAGAATTTAGATGTAGCGTCTCTCTGCTCATGCTGACAGCGGAATGCCTGTCAGAGTCCACCCACTGGGGGTCCATTTGTGGTCTTTCTTGTCTCAAAGGCAGTAACATGGTGGAAAATGTATCACCTGCATGGCTATCTGTAACCCTGGCATTATGAGGTTATTAAGCCCAAAGGGGAATTTCAGACTTGTCATCTGTAAAGCCTGACCAGCCTGATATCCACATTGCTTTTAAAAGTAAGCTTGCAGGATCAGGCGACTGTGCGCGGCTACCTTCTGATGTTACGTAATGGGAAACAAACCACTGTTGTATGTAATACCTTCTAAAAAACATGTAAAAACTGAATAAAGTATTCATTAAATGTTTATCATAAAACACACTTTGTTTTACATCTTCTGTCAATATCTAAATTCAAAATACTACCTGGCTTAAGTTGCAGACATCTATGCGCCACTGATTATTTCCAGGTTGAAATGGGCAGCATGGTGCTCAGGATTAGGAGGATACACAAACTTTAACAGCACTTCAGCCTGTAAGTCTGAATGGTAAAAACAATGTTGGGATTTGAAAATAACAGCAATGAGTCATATGTTACATCATTGTGACTCATCATCCCTTATTAAAGCTACCGTTACGGAACAGACTACTAGACAGTATGCTGGTACCGATGGAAGTATTCATTCTAGTGTCTTGGGCCTGCGTTAAGATTTTACAACCTGAAGTAATGTGTGCATTAATATGAGGCATAGGTGACCAGGTAATGAATGCATGTACCCAGGGCCAGCTCTGTCTGTCTTGATGCTTTCTAGCCTTGGCTCCGTAGGGGGATACCAATCTTGCCATACTTGTAGTTATAATCGTATATGTTTTTCAGTGTTGATTCTCATAATCGGATTCACTCATGATCAGAAAACCATGAAGAGCTTTACATACCGGTAAAGGGCATACCTCAAGTGCAAATGCCTATGCTGTCACTCAGAGCACACCTGTATGTGACTTAATTCATTCCCATATTCAAGCCAAGATTTTATCCTGACAGCTGAAAATGCCAATGATTTAGTCTACATACTTTGTCCTATTCTGTTCTGAATGAAATAAGTAAATTATACATGGCTTGCTGCCTGCATTTATTCCAGACAGATTATTTTGTTCATAAGCCTATATTGGAGAAAAAAAAATTCTACTTACCAACTAAGTCTACTCAAACATGAGTACCGGCAGATAAAACAACCTTTCTCCATACCATAGTTAAAACAAAAATACTTGTATCATAATAGCATTCAGACAGTTCCCCATATCCTTTGTGATACTGGTTTTGTAAGAATACTGTCTCAGCACCTAGACCTGGCTGCTACCACCTGGGGATGGAGTTTGAACCTGGAGAGTGTTTTGCACAGTGTGTTTTGCACAGTGTGTTTTGCACAGTGTGTTTTGCACTACCCCGCCCCTCCACCACATCATAAGACTTCACCTAATGAATGATGAAAGCCGGTCGGCTTTATAAAGATTAGGAATACCCTGACACTTTTATAGAGATTCTGGGGCTAATTTATTTTAATAAGATCAACAATGTTTTAAACGAGTGTTCGATATCCAAGTATCTACTCCATTAATGTGTTGTTGGAACGTAACCACATTCTTATGTCACAGGATATAGAGCAACCTCATGTTAAGGTTAGCATGTTTTACAAAAACAGAATTGTCTCCCTTCTCACGAGACATATTGAATTGAAAAAGTAAACATACATCCATATCAATGCTTATAACATGGTAATTGCCAAATGCTTGGGTTTAGTAACACAATTTCAGCTTAGGAGACTTATCAGATTTGTATTAGGCTTAGCGAGAGCCCCACTTTAAAGGTGGCCTAATATTTCCACTTTATTTAAATGGTTTAAAACTGCTTAACCTTAGCACACTCTGTATAGCCATTCACTCTGGCTGGATGCAGCCTAACCTTTCTCATTACAGGACATTTCAAAAGATCACCCAAACAAGCCAAAGGCTGTAAAGCCACTCAAAGTCCCTGGGTCCGTGGTTATATTTAGTAAGTTATAGTACACACTGATGGCCATTCTGCTAGGGCACATCTGCTTATACAGTAAGTGCAGATAACGTTTGCTTGCCAGAACATGAGAGGGATAAAACCACCAATGTCCTTACATAATGTCTTGTGATGGAGATGGTATTGCTCCTCTCAGTGCTATGCTCTGAGATTCAGCTAGGCTAAATGTTTTACGACTACATAGAAAAGCCATGAAATTTTGACTGCTAGTGAAGAAGGTATAACGTTGACATGACCCTTTCCCCTTCAGCCACCTACTAACCCCTCTCTTTACACCTGTGACATATCATATTTTAGTGGGCTTATTCATAAGCATAGTGACATTAGGTCTATGAATACTAACTTAGAGAAAGCAGACGGTTGACTTTAATAGCTATCTAAGTGGATCAACTATAATGTATAGATTTCAGAGGAACTGCACAACAAATTCAGCTTGAAGAAATATGTTGTTCCTTTTTAATGTGCTTTTGATATTGATCATAATTATTAGTGGTTCTTGCTGAGAGTAAAGCTATAAATTGTCATACTTTATATAGTTGTGCTCATAAGTTTGCATACCCTGGCAGAAATTATGAAAATATGACTGATCATGCAAAGATTAACTTTTATTTAAGGATAGTGATCATATGAAGCCATTTATTATCACATAGTTGTTCGGCTCCTTTTTAATTCATAATGATAACAGAAATCACCCAAATGGCCCTGATCAAAAGTTTACATAACCTTGAATGTTTGGCCTTGTTACAGATACACAAGGTGACACTCACAGGTGAAAATGGCAAGTAAAGGTGAATTTCCCATTGCTAAAAGGTGAAGTTTTAAATTGCTAGTAGTATCTGTGTATAAATAGTCAATGAGTTTGTTAGCTCTCACATGGATGCACTGAGCAGGCTAGATACTGAGCCATGGAGAGCAGAAAAGGACTGTCAAAAGACCTGCGTAACAAGGTAATGGAACTTTATAAAAATGGAAAAGGCTATAAAAATATATCAAAAGCCTTGCAAATGTCAGTCAATACTCTTCAATCACTTATTAAGAAGTGGAAAATTCAGGGATCTCTTGATATCAAACCAATGTCAGGGAGACCAAGAAAGATTTCAGCTAAAACTGCCAGAAGAATTGTTCAGGATACAAAGAAAAACCCACAGGTAACCTCAGGAGAAATACAGGCTGCTCTCGAAAAAGATGGTGTGGTTGTTTCAAGGAGCACAATACGACGATACTTGAAAAAAAATTAGCTGCATGGTCGAGTTGCCAGTGCCACAAAAACGGTTACAATATGCCTGACAACACCTTGAAACGCCTCACAGCTTCTGGCACACTGTAATTTGGAGTGACAAGACAAAATTGAGCTTTATGGTCACAACCATAAGCACTATGTTGGAGAGGGGTCAACAAGGCCTATAGTGAACAGAATACCATCCCCACTGTGAAGCATGGTGGTGGCTCACTGATGTTTTGTGAGCTCTAAAGGCACGGGGAATCTTGTGAAAATTGATGGCAAGATGAATGCAGCATGTTATCATAAAATACTGGCAGACAATTTGCATTCTTCTGCACGTAAGCTGCACATGGGACACTCTTGGACTTTCTAAGCACAAGGCCAAGTTGACCCCCAGTGATTACAGCAAAAAAAGGTGAAGGTTCTGGAGTGGTCATCACAGTCACCTGACCTTAATATCATTGAGCCACTCTGGGGAGATCTCAAACGTGTGGTTCTTGCAAGATGACCAAAGACTTTGCATGACCTGGAGGCATTTTGCCAAGACGAATGGGCAGCTACTGTATACCACCTGCAAGAAGTTGGGGCCTCATTGACAACTATTACAAAAGACTAAACGCTGTCATTGATGCTAACAGGGGCAATACAGTTTTAAGAACTAAGGGTATGCAAACTTTTAAACAGGGGTCAGTAAAAAATAATCTTTGTTGCCTTGTTTTGTTTTTTGATTGTGCCATTCTGTTATGACCTACAGTTGAATGTGAATCCCATAAGAAATACATGACATGTGTTTTCCCTGCTCACTCATGTTTTCTTTACAAACAGTACATATATTACCAATTCTCCAAGGGGATGCAAACTTCTGAGTACAACTGTATAGCATTCTATTTCTGCTGCCACCTGTAGTGTGAAAGGTGTTGCAACTTAAAAACGTTCAAGCACGTTGTTTGAAAGGGTATTTTGGTATAGGTTTCACCCTGCTATAAACTAGGGGCAACAGAGAGCTGACTGGTCCAAAACGTTGGACAGAGTAATAGTCAGTGTGACCATCAGTCATTGTGGCCTTGAAAACCATTCAAACTGTAACATCACCCGTTTGGTGTGCTAAACAGATTTATGATACTACCAATACCTTTTACACTAAAACTATATCTTTACGAATCCCAATGCATTTAAATGTCAAATTAACAAAATAAAATTTGAACACATACAAAAACCATGAATGGCATCAGTGGCTGTTGTTGTGACTCTGCCTTGTGCTTGTTAACCTTAGTGCTGTCATAGACACTGTTGACCAATAATTTGGAAAAATACATGTTAGTATCCACTGATGGTCTGGCCTCTGACAAATCAAGGGTATAGTACCAGTCAAAAGTTTGGACACACTTCTCATTCAGGTGTATTTCTTTATATTTACTATTTCCACATTGTAGAATAAACAGTGAAGACGTCAAAACTATGGCAGCAGTATAGATGGATGGTTTTTATTGTAATTATGATATTATTATTATATTATTATATGTCTCTGGTCATATAATAATACACACAATAGATCCATGTAGCTTCTCACAGTAAAGACTTACAGTATTGGTCCAGAAATCAATTTCTGGGATTTTTTAAAGGCAGGATCGAAACATGCACCTAAATGCGTACATTTTGTTAATTTCATTCTTCTCCCAATGCCAATGATGTTGTGCATCATGTCTCAAATTCAACTGACGTTATCACGTCTGGAATGAAGCCTATAGCAAACTAGTTTCCCAAAAACCCAGGAGTCAAGCAGAAATGGATAATGTTTGTAGAGAACTTTGGCAAGCATGCAAAACGTTTCAGGGACGAGTCTGGTGTGCAGCGAACATGTCTTACCTGACAGTTTTGCAAATTTCCTTCAGTTTTAACCATTATAGCCAGATTTACACAAATTGTTAGAGCTGTACCTCTCTGCGTCTAACTACAAAAGAATCCACCAATGAGCCTGACTGCATGTAGTTTGTGCTAAGCTTAAAACTACTTGTTTTGTGACATTTTTCACTGCATGTGGATTCACTGCTGTTGTTGTTTTTGACAATTGCCACATTCAATGTTTTAAGTGTAACATCAAAGTGTTATTCATGTTAATAAGGATTAAGTACACCCCAGTAGCAATGGCTGGAATGTCCCCAGAGGCTGAAAACTGGGTTATAATTCGATCAAGTTTACAGGCCCTTTAAAGAAGCAAATGGATGCAGCTAACATAATAGAGACCATATTAAATTACCATAGGAGCTCTTGTTATAATCCCTCAGAGTAACAGAATAGGATGAAATTGCAGATATTTTGGTTAGGAAGAAATCCAAAACAGTCTTACTGGAATGACCACAATAGGCAATGCATTCCCTGATTTATATATAGAAACACAAGTAAGGCAGGTGATATGTAAAAGATTTAGCTATTGAATTATCCTCAACCAAAAACATTGTCATATATACTAGATGGTTATTTTGTTAACTCGTATCACGTGATGAGCAACACATTCCTGTAGCTTAATCTGTGCATGATTAAGTTTGGCACCAGCTGACACACCCACTTTTTAGTGACCTGTTTGTGACCAATGTTGAGGTGTATGTTTCCCTTCCTTATTTTCCTATACTGCTTTCCTTCATAGAAAACCAACTACTCAGAGACTGTCACCCAGGAAACGGGATGAAGAGATCTCCAGCCAGAGGGCAATGCAGTCCCACAGCCAACACTCAGCCCGGTTCCAACATCACCGACTGCTCTGTTCTCTTTTCTCCCAACCCCACCAAAATCGTTTCGTTCTTCTATCTGTCCTGACTGACTCACATGTGCAGTAGCCATGACTCACTCACATGTGAAATAGGATTACTATGTCCTAATACACACATACTGTGCCCGTAACAATGCCCCCCTCCCCCCTCAAACAGAAATCCAGATTAGGAACAATGTGAAATCACTCATTGTTTGTCCTTGCAAAAGCACATGTATCCCTCCTCACTCTGAATTACATACTGTAATGTACTTCCTTTACTCTATGTCCATCAGACTGTTTGCTATATGGAGCAAGTATCACAGTTTAAACAGCAGTATACATTCACTTTCTATTCGTTCTTTAACTCTGCAGTCCCAGAGACTGCTGCTAGTCATGCAGTGGCCAGCCCCATACAACCTGAGTTACAGCATGTTAGCATGTGTAATTAGAAGGAGGCAATAGTATGTTTCTTGGAATTTTTCCATCAACAAAGAAAACATTTACTGTCACTGAATGTTTGATAAATCATGACATTGCCAAGAAAGCACTATACTCTCAATATATCTGACGGATTTGCTGCGGTTTACTAAAGATTACATCCTTATTCTGTATTAGGTCAACAACCCGTTGGTGCTTCATCACAATCACGTGTAAACTCAATGAAGGGCCATTTGTCTCACCCTCCACTGAATAAACACTCCAGCACAACAGCCATAATGTGCAGAAAATGCATTTACCCTCCCCTTAGCTCATCAATCACCCGTTTACATTATATTCAGGGCCTGGGAATAAAACATGAGCTGCACGTTCAGAAATCCATATGCATCATCATAGTCTGCATGCTTTTAATTTGCCATATGGGCTTGGCTGAAACTGTATTGATTTTCTTCCTTTTCTCTTCCTTTGTGTTTGGAGTGAAAAGCATGTTCTTCTCTACATATGTAACCAGCAAAATCATCCATTTCATTTAACAAAGCCCTGGTTTTCACATGTGTGTAATATGAATTTACTCCCTTTTATACATCTTGGTTGGCTACGGCCCATATGGCCCAGAGACTGTGTCTATCCACTATCACTATATTTTCCTTTTCCATTTGCACCTAATATTTTTCTGTCACCACCATTCTCAACGGTAATGATGGGTACTGCTGATAAGAAAACGTGATTGTGAACTAGTCTCAACAGTAATGATGGGTACTACTGATAAGAAAACGTGAATGCTTTAGCGATGGCTCGTTGAGCTAGGGCTTTTCCTGTAAAATAGCTTTCTGTTCCACAGTCCAGTTAAAAAACTCACTTTTTACTATATGGCATAAAACCCAGCCCCAATGGGATGTAACTGGATGAGAAACTGTCCATGGCATTTTACAAGGGATTAGGAATTGCCAATTTGAGTGTGATTGGAAGGAAGTAAGTTACATTACATGTAATAAATGAATCCATGAAAGTTTTTTCTTTGTCAGGGAATATTGTCTCACTTGTGGTTTTGTCCTGTACTAAAATATGAATATGAATAGCTTATATAAGTAGTCCACATAAATTGGTGGTTGAGACGCAACACACACAAACACACATGACGCACACACGTGCAACCTTAAACGGACACTCCGGTCAGGCTTATAGAGAATACTCAGCGGCTGAGCAGAGTGTGAATGTGAGAGCCTTCTCATACAATCAGACTAGTATGAACACCATGTGAGGCTGGCTGAAACAGTCAGGCTAAAATTAACCTCAAAGGTACAACACTGCTGCTAGGAGGCAGGCCACATGCGCAAGTAGAACTGTTCAGAACAGTTGGTGGAGCAGGGAGCTTGCGGGTTCGATTCCTACTGGGGACCACTTCAGAAGTGTATGCACTCACTACTGTAACTCGCTCCTGGTAAGGTCGTCAGCTGAATGACCGGAATGGAACTAAGATGTAACAAAAGAACACATGAAAAGAATGTTACAAAAATGAAGAGAATCTAAAACACACAACTGACAAGATACACATTTAAATAGGGACATAGGTGAGGGACGTTTCCGTGCTCCATGAGGAACAGAGGCCATAGGATGATACAGGAAGCGTGCTAGAAACAGAAATATTTCTCTTCTTAAATTGTTGATAAATTATGAATATAACTTACATTTCTCAATCACTCCCCCTCTCTCTATATGTGTCCTTTATTTCTGTCCATCAGTGCACAGAAAACGCCTGAGTGATATAATTAGAAAGCAATCAATTAAAAGCTCCCTCTTTAAATATAATTCTAATCAGCAATGGTCCTAGAAATTGTTAAAACTATTGTAGTAAATAAAAAGTAACACAAAACGTGTAGATACATTTTAAAATTAAAATGTATTTACTGAAATATATAATTTCAGTAACCACTGGCATGATCAGAAAATTAATCAGAGTTCAGAATTCGTGGTGGGAATCAAGGTATTCAGTTTACTTTCTGTTAATAGTTTTTTTGACATTGAAGTCAATAGAAAACCAATTGTCGCTGGGTTGACTCATTACATACATGTGTCAAGTGTCAATGGGTTATGTCAATGCATGTATTTATTTATTCATCCTTTATTTAACAAGACAGTTCATATTGACATGATCATCTGTTTTTCAAGTATGCTCTGGCTAACAAAGAGGCATACATTGAAAAGACAACATTATTAGCTGTAATTGTGCAAATCCATCAGAAATTATGCATATAACTAATGTCAACACATTGCAGTCAATGGAAAAAAAAAAAAGTAAATTGCTGATTTGATGCTTAGGCCAGTATCTTACATTAAATGTTAAAAGATGTGTGTCACTGGGTTAACGCTTAGGTAAATGCATTGCAGTCAAAGGGAAATGGTAAGTGTCACTGGTTTGAAGCTTAGGTCAACATTATATAATGTAAGATGGTCAATAAATTGCAGTTAATGGGAAAGTCCTCTTTTCTGTTATCATACATTTGTAACTGTAGATTAAGTTAATCTCCTGAAAACATAAATCTTTGTTGTACATAGCCTTGTCTGGGTTGCTGATAGAAATGTACATTTTTCACAGTCACTGTCACACTAAATAATATTCACACAATGTGCTCACACATTGCATTGAAGGGGGCCTTAAATCACAGTGTTATAACAGTGAGAAGATCAAGAAGAAAATCTATACAAAATTGTTTCTGTTTTAAATTTATATTCTGTTTAAAATTATATGTTTTCACCTGTGACTTCCAATCTGTGAGATTTCATCACGGATCAGTCCTCCCAAATTTGTCTCAATCCAAAATGTCTGTAATGACCTATTTGGGATAATAACATCATTTTCATAACGAACCTCAGTTACACTTTTTTGTAAGATTATGATTTCTTTATGACGCACAAAAGCTTCAGAGTAGTGGTTTGAAGATGGCATGTCCTTTTGTTTCTCATTGCAGGGGTTAAATTATGGTGACTCAGCCACACTGTTTCTAACCATATTTTCTACTGTATCACAATGAATGCAGTTATCGTTTCAGTCAGCAGCATTAGATGGTTGAGTAGATCACTGAGGTTAAAAGTAGCTACATTCTAGATGACCAGTATGGGCAGGTTTAACCACAAAAGCCTTGAACAATTTCCCAAATACAAGCAACTGGGAAAAGGGCCAACTACAACATAAACCCTTGAACCATCTATATAGACCAATTAAAGAGACAAACCACACTTCCACCCACGGTCTCCTGGGTGGAAGTGTTCCAAACAATCTCAGCAAACAGACAACTTAAAACAGCAAAGCCTCTCTAACATGCGTTGCAGAATTGGATTGACAAGGTCATTGGGAAGCTGAAGGACTGCCTTGACACTAGAGATTTGGACATATTCAAAAACAACAAGAACTGGTATAGATCTCTCTTCAATGAGGTCAGTTCACCAGCAATGATCCCTTTTCTGTGTGGAAAAGCCCTCAGCAATCAGAAATCCTTTTCTGTGTGGAAAAGCCCTCAACAATCAGAAATCCTTCCCCGCGGGGACCACTAAGACTATGTTCACTACTTCAAGGCACCTTCAAACGGTTAAATGTTAAAAAAGAAACAGTTACAGTTTATCTGCCTGCATCTTGATAGAATTGTGTACTGGAATTGTAAATATGTTGATCAAATGTGCGTCCATGTATAACAATCACTGCTCACATCCCATTATATCACATGCTCACTACCAATTTTTATAATTAGTTGTCTTCTAATAATTTGTTTGTATCCTGTCCCGATATGTTGTCTACCACCAGCAGCACCATTACAAAAGGCACAACGTTTATTGTGTAAATGTTTATTAAATGTGATCCAGAATGTCTCCCTATCAATTGGTCAGTCTTTCTGTTGGTTCTTCTGACTGTCGCCAGTGTCACCCATTCATTTAAACATGAACTAAGCGTGAACCAAATTACTCTCGCCTTTTTCCATTGACTGCAAGGTATTGACCAAGGCATCAACTGAGTGAAGCATATTTTAAAATTTAATATCATCAATTGACATGAGCTTTAACTCAGTGAATCATCATTTACAATTTAATGTGTTGATTAAACCATTAACAAAGTGACACTCATCTTTTATGTAATGTAATTGCCTAAGCATTCACTCAATTACACTCATCTTCCAATGACTTCAGTGTATTTTCATACTATAAGCGTCAACCCTGTAACTCTAATCACTTTCCAATTCACTGCAATGTATTGACAGAAGTGTCATGGACTGAATGGATCACTCTCAGCAAAAACATGACAGGATAACAGTTTCCTTTGATATCATGTTACACAATTGTGCCTGCTTAACTTTGGATAACTTTCCAATAGATTTCGTGATCTTTTCAGTTAGTTCAAACCATACTACCAATAGTCAAAATACTGTCAGATTGATTTGTAATAGGCTGTCGAAGTATACTTTAGCTGTTTATTTAGAAACCAACACTTAGGCTAAGCTGATAGGTAGGTACTTAACCATTACTGGGTTGTATAGAAGTTTGGAAATGACCCTATATTGTTTGGTTGAACTGTCAAAAATCGAGAAAATATAAATAGAACTGCACAGCAAACAAATCCCAATCCGTTTGGGGACTTATTTATTATTTTCTTATCTCCAACATCACATTCTTAACCTTTTGAAAGCAATGAAAATGGCTTAACCATATCAGCCCTATTGATGTGCCAGCATGTCATCAGACCTATATTATGCTGGAATAAAGTATTCACCAAGTGCATTAGAAACCGAAAAGATGATAGCCCTTGCAATTGTGAACATGCAGGTATGTCATTTTAGGCTGTGCTCCAATCCTACCCATAGTTAGACTGGAGGGTGCCCAATCCTCTATTGACTATTGACTGAGTGGATGCGGGAGGCAGTGATCTTACGGATAGTTCTGAGATAAATTAATTGTTCATCAATCACTGCTTGAGAGACATACAACCTTGTTGAAAGGGGATTTTGACATCAGATAATATGCTTGGCATAAACAATATTATACTGGAATACTCTCACAACAGTTGTTGTGACAAACAAAATAATTCCCACAGTTATCAAAGACTAGTTTAATATATATTTTCCAGTGAGTAAGCTGTTCTTGTACATACAGCATTCTATAAATCCATGTTTTATGAAGATATTACTGTGTGCCTGTTTCTTTCCAAATTAAAATATAACATATGAAATAATTTTCCATTTCACTTGTAGCCTTTGTCCTGAAAGCAATTTAGTAAGGCACTTAACTGAGATGAACATTTAGGTCTGGAAAGGTAAATTAAAATAGGCCCCACTCCCCAGATTGAAAATAAGCATGGCATTGATAGGGTTTAAGAGGCAGGTGTATTCTCTGACCTTCGTCATGTTGATAGACGACAGACCATGAATCCCAATCTAGCCCATGTCCTCCATGTTCACGTGTTGCAGGTGAAACTCAGAGGGTGACTTCCAAAGACTGGGTTTTAAACACATCAACTTTGGGACACTCTTGTGACTGAAATCATGGAACACCTCAACCACTTACTGAATAAAAACACCATGAAGTTCCCCAACCTCTTTTAATGAATAAAACCACCATGAAATTCCTCAACCACTTTTAATGAATAAAACCACCATGAAATTCCTCAACCACTTTTAATGAATAAAACCATCATGAAATTCCTCAACCACTTTTAATGAAAAAAACCACCATGAAATTCCAAATTTACAAATCCCCCCACTGTTTCACAAATGTATTTACAGCTAATTTAGGTCTTTGGTTTTCTTTGTCAAATCATAAAATTAGTTATAAAACATATGAATGTATCAAATAATTCCAGCAATTAACATGTGGACAGCTGTGCCATACAGACTACAAGCGTGTGGCGAGATATTGATGATATACCAATTCCATTGCAGAAGTTGTTGCCAACAACGACTTGTATACATGGGGCATACAACTATTTGAGCTTGGCAGATTTTGTTGTGAACATACAGAATAATTTGACTATTTATTTGGATACAATCCTCGGGTAACCCTTTTCTTGATTCAGATTCAGGACATAAGAAATGTACAAATATTGTGGTTGTTTCCGGGCTTTCGTCTGACCATGCTCGGCCAGGTGAGTGCCGAATTATAGTCTTCAGAATGGTACATTATTTTACTTTCATTTAAAAATCTCATCTCATCTATATCCGCTTATCCGTATCAAGTCGCTGGGGCAGCAGCTCCAGCAGGAGAAGCGTTCCCAGGCCAGTGTTCCCAGGCCAGGCCAGAGCTTCTCACCCTATCCCTAAGGGAGAAGCCAGCCACCCTTCTGAGAAAACCCATTTCAGCCGCTTGTACTCACGATCTTGTTCTTATGGTCATGACCCAGCCTTCAATGACCATAGGTGAGGGTAGGAAGGAAAATTGACCGGTATATCGAGAGCTTTGCCTTCCAGCTCAGCTCTCTTTTCGTCACAACGGTGTGGTAGAGCGAATGCAATACCGCCCCTGCTGCTCCGATTCTCTGACCAATCTCCTGCTCCATTGTCCCCTCACTTGCGAACAAGTCCACAAAACACAGGTAGACAGGATGGGCATATTCCCAGGCCCCCTCCAGGATCCTTGCAAGAGTAAACAGCTGGTCAGTTGTTCCGCAACCAGGACGGAATTTGCATTGTTCCTCTTCAATCTGAGGTTCGACTATCTGCCGAACCCTCCTTTCCAGTACCTTTGAGTAGACCTTCCCAGGGAGGCTGAGAAGTGTGATACCCCTGTAATTGGCACACACCCTCTGGTCCCCCTTTTTGAACAGGGGAACCACCACCCCGGTCCGCCACTCCTTAGGCACTTTCCCCTACTTCCACACAATGTTGAAGAGGCGTGTCATCCAAGACATCCCATCCACACCCAAAGCTTTCAACATTTCGGGACGGATCTCGTCAATCCCCGGAGCTTTGCCACTGTGGAGTTGTTTGACTACCTCAGTGACTTCTGCCATGGAGATTGACGATGCTTCTCCATCAGCCTCCAGCTCTGCCTCCACTAAAGAGGGTGTGTTACTGGAATTTAGGAGTTCCTCAAAGTGTTCCTTCCATCGCCCAATTACCTCCTCAGTTGAGGTCAACAGTGTCCCATCCTTACTGTACACAGCTTGGATAGTTCCCGTTTTCCCACCTTGAGGTGGCGGACGGTTTTCCAGAAACACCTTGGTGCCGACCGAAAGTCCTTCTCCATGGCTTCCCCAAACTCCTCCCACACCCGCTGTTTTGCCTCTTTCGCAGCAGAGGTCGCAGCCCTTCGGGTCGGTCGGTACACTGCAACCGTCTCCGGAGTCCTCCGGGATAACATATCCCGGAAGGCCTCCTTCTTCAGTCGGAAGGCTTCCCTGACCACTGATGTCCACCAGGGTGTTCGAGGGTTACCGCCACTTGATGCACCTAAGACTTTTAGACCACAGCTTCCCGCCGCAGCTTCAGCAATGGAGGTTTTGAACATCAACCACTCAGGTTCAATGCCCCCAACCTCCACAGGGATGCCAGAAAAGCTCAGCCGGAGGTGTGAGATGAAGATCTTTCGGACAGGGGCCTCCTCCAGACGTTCCCGGTTCACCCGCACTACCCGTTTGGGTTTTCCCGCTGTCCAGAGTCTTCCCCCAACCCCCAACACCTGACCCAACTCACCACCAGATGGGGATGGGTTGACAGCTCCGCCCCTCTCTTTACCCAAGTCTCAGATCCGATGACACGATCACAAAACCATTTATCTACCTTCGGCCTAGGGTGCTCTGGTACCACGTACACTTATGAGCATCCTTATGTTCGAACATGGTGTTTGTTATAGATAATCCATGACTAGCACAAAACTCTAACAACCAACGACCACTCGAGATCAGATCAGGGAGGCCGTTCCTCCCTATCACGCCTCTCCAGGTGTCTCCATCATTACCCACGTGTGCGTTGAAGTCCCCCAGCAGAATTATGGAGTCCCCTACTGGAGCCCCATACAGGACTCCATTCAGGGTTTCCAAGAAGGCAAAGTACTCTGAACTGCTTTTCGGGGCATATGCACAAACAGTCAAGAGATTCCCTCCCCACAACCCATAGACATTAAAAATGTATAATATTTTTTAGGGAATTCAGTACCCACACAGAAAACTCATGCAAAACATATGCACATATATGTAGAGGATTTCTCAACATATATTTACATATGTGCCCTGAATATGTTCATGAAATATCAAACTTGAACTTCTGACAATATCATAATACAATGCACGTATAAACCACTGCAATTAAGGGACCACTTCACCTTTTTATTTCCTTTCCAAAAAAGTAGAAAAGAAAGATTTTGAGTGAGGAACCGAAGGGTTAAAATTAACAGACCACTGCAAATTGAATGCTTCTGTTCCAAAACTTTCCTTTTCAACTTTTTTGGAAAGGAGCGAAAAAGGTGCAGTGGTATCTTAATTGTTTCCGGAGCTGTACTTTAACGTTGAATATTATGTGTTAAAATAATGAAATATATAAATATGCAGTAAATATGCAGTACTGAAGGAATTAACCTTCAAGACATTATTTTCCAGATAATCTCCTTGTTATAGTGAGTTTAACTAATTATTGTTGGCAAAATGGGGAGCAAACCCCAACATAACCACCAGTCTAGGCCTTATTGCATTACATTAATTAATGTGAAAAGGCAATTATTATCTTTTACAAACAAGAGCCGATTTGTAAATTGTACAGTTAGCATTTACCATAATTTCTATTAAATACATTATAAATTCAAGTAAAGAAACAACTGGTTACAGTCAGTCATCTTAACTTAATAAGGACCCTTATTCACAGTATCACACAACTGCCAGTGTCACAATATAATGATAAATGTTTAGTAAATACAAGTTTTGACTTCAGTCATCGTCAAGCAGCATATAGCATCTTTTTCAGTTTCAATATAATGGGCTACTTTGTACTCCAAGTTTAGATTTAAAAAAAGACTCATTATGAAAACAATACGCATACATTTTAACACAGTATACTGAATGCCATTCCTCTCTGTAAAAGTATGTCAAAGAAACGACTAGATAACATACAATGGGGAGAACAAGTGTTTGATACACTGCCGATTTTGCAGGTTTTCCCACTTACAAAGCATGTAGAAGTCTGTAATTTTTATCATTGGTACACTTCAACTGTGAGTGACGTAATCTAAAACAAAAATCCTTAAAATCACTATGATTTTTAAGTAATTAATTTGCATTTTATTGCATGACATAAGTATTTTTAAGTATTTGATAGTTGTTGCCTTCTCACCAAGTTGCTTGCCTATTGTCCTGTAGCCCATCCCAGCCTTGTGCAGGTCTACAATTTTATCCCTGATGTCCTTACACAGCTCTCTGGTTGTGGCCATTGTGAAGAGGTTGGAGTCTGTTTGATTGAGTGTGTGGACAGGTGTCTTTTATACAGGTAACGAGTTCAAACAGGTGCAGTTAATACAGGTAATGAGTGGAGAACAGGAGGGCTTCTTAAAGAAAAACTAACAGGTCTGTGAGAGCCGGAATTCTTACTGGTTGGTAGGTGATCAAATATTTATGTCATGCAATAAAATGCTAATTAATTATTTAAAAATCATACAGTGTGATCTTCAGGATTATTGTTTCAGATTCTGTCTCTCACAGTTGAAGTGTACCTATGATAAATTACAGACCTCTACATGCTTTGTAAGTAGGAAAACCTGCAAAATCAGCAGTGTATCAAATACTTCTCCCCACTGTAATAAACACATGACAGAAAACGTGTTTATTATATATCAGTTCATGTAAATGCATATTATCAGCTATATTTTTGTCTTTTATGTAAATATATTTACATATATTTAAGACATATTTAAACATTTTTGATAATGGCCAAAATCTGATATGTAAATATATGTATGAAATATATGTTCATACATTAGTAATACATATACAGTTATACATATACATACACTCACCTAAAGGATTATTAGGAAAACCATACTAATACTGTGTTTGACCCCCTTTCGCCTTCAGAACTGCCTTAATTCTACGTGGCATTGATTCAACAAGGTGCTTAAAGCATTCTTTAGAAATGTTGGCCCATATTGATTGGATAGCATCTTGCAGTTGATGGAGATTTGTGGGATGCACATCCAGGGCACGAAGCTCCCGTTCCACCACATCCCAAAAATGCTCTATTGGGTTGAGATCTGGTGACTGTGGGAGCCATTTCAGTACAGTGAACTCATTGTCATGTTCAAGAAACCAATTTGAAATGATTCAAGCTTTGTGACATGGTGCATTATCCTGCTGGAAGTAGCCATCAGAGGATGGGTACATGGTGGTCATAAAGGGATGGACATGGTCAGAAACAATGCTCAGGTAGGCCGTGGCATTTAAACGATGCCCAATTGGCACTAAGGTGCCTAAAGTGTGCCAAGAAAACATCCCCCACACCATAACACCACCACCACCAGCCTGCACAGTGGTAACAAGGCATGATGGATCCATGTTCTCATTCTATTTACGCCAAATTCTGACTCTACCATCTGAATGTCTCAACAGAAATCGAGACTCATCAGACCAGGCAACATTCTTCCAGTCTTCAACTGTCCAATTTTGGTGAGCTCGTGCAAATTGTAGCCTCTTTTTCCTATTTGTAGTGGAGATGAGTGGTACCCGGTGGGGTCTTCTGCTGTTGTAGCCCATCCGCCTCAAGGTTGTGCGTGTTGTGGCTTCACAAATGCTTTGCTGCATACCTCGGTTTTAACGAGTGGTTATTTCAGTCAAAGTTGCTCTTCTATCAGTTTGAATCAGTCGGCCCATTCTCCTCTGACCTCTAGCATCAACAAGGCATTTTTCGCCCACAGGACTGCCGCATACTGGATGTTTTTCCCTTTTCACACCATTCTTTGTAAACCCTAGAAATGGTTGTGTGTGAAAATCCCAGTAACTGAGCAGATTGTGAAATACTCAGACCGGCCCGTCTGGCACCAACAACCATGCCACGCTCAAAATTGCTTAAATCACCTTTCTTTCCCATTCTGACATTCAGTTTGGAGTTCAGGAGATTGTCTTGACGAGGACCACACCCCTAAATGCATTGAAGCAACTGCCATGTGATTGGTTGATTAGATAATTGCATTAATGAGAAATTGAACAGGTGTTCCTAATAATCCTTTAGGTGAGTGTATATTTAAAACATGTTTTCAAAATATGTCAATATATAATAGTTCCATGTGGGTATTGCTTATTGTCAATGTTTTTGCATGTCATCATCCATAATGATCCAACCTCTTCACAAACCGAACCCCTAAATAAATCCCTAACTGCATTCTTGATTGGAATGTTGTTTAAACATGAAGAAAAACAAGAAAAGTAACCAGGCAAGCCTAGTTCAGCCAGCCGGCGATTAGAAGGGAGGAGTGTTGTTGCCCTCGCTGATTCGAATCAGGGTTTCCCATGTGACAGGCTGTGTCTTTTACCACTGTGCCACTAAGCCTTTTGTCACGCATTAACATCACGCCAAGTTAGAATATTTTGCTAGACACCTTTAAGCATTGTGTTAAACTAACATTTCTTATTAAGTTTACTTCCACCATAAATAGCATCTATGAACTGTGGCTTTTGTCAAAATGGCTTTTGCCACTGGCAAGAGAATCATGAAAACACCTCCTCTTTTGAAAACACCTCATACTTTGAAAATACACCAGAAATGTTCACAATATAACCATAAACAGTTTAATTTTAGGCTTACTATAATGTAGCTCCTGAAGGATGTAGCCAGTGATGTTTTTGTCTATCCTGAACAAATCATAATGCATAATTTATTTTGACTGCCATGAGGCTCCAATGCGGGCCCTCTCCTTTGGTAGTCCATGTCTCTAACCACTACGCTATTTAACAAGGGTCGCTCACTCACGCAGTAAGTGATATTCGCTCTTCTTGGCCAGCTCCATTTACGCAGTCTGGCAAAAAGTTGTGAGACCATGCAAAATTGTAAATCACCAAATTGGAAACATAACTAAACAATAATGTTCATGTTGTTTATCAGGCGAAGTTAGTCAGTGACTTTGGGAAAGCAAACACAGCATACAGCTACACTGGGCTGGAAAAGTGCTGAACCATAGTGACTCTCAAATTGAACTTTTGAGCTGGCAGTTAGGGGACAAGAAACCAAAGAATCAGAGAAGTAGGATTGTTTGATGATTGATGACTTTGGAATTTGGACAGTAACAATCAATTAAAGACTTGTTACAGAAGCTGCTCTTCTTGCTATTCTGCAAAGTAATGGCTATCTTGAATTGAGCATTTTCAGAGTTTTGAGAATATAGTGCATCTTTTCAGATGTACATGCATTGAATGTACTGCAGTCATAATGCAAGAAGTGTACTATCCTGTTAATCGTTTTACCATATTGCAGCTACAGTATATAGCTTATTCAGTGATCAGGGGAAGTAATTTAGCTAGCCATCCCAGCTAGCACTGTCAGCAAGCTGTCTCCGTGGGTGGACCATCTGCAAGCCGATAGTCGACAGTGAGTCAGTCTGTATTTCTGCGGCAGCAGCCTGCCACAGTCCATTGGCAGACCATCGGCAAGCCGGACCATTTTGCTATCTGGGTTTTTTCAAAAGTGTAATCACAGTTAGCTAGACTGACCAGCTGGCTCATGTCTAGCGTTGACCACTGGCTTATTAGAAATATGTATCACTTTGTTATCATTCCAAGCCATTGTGGAGATGACATCCTGGCTGTTGCTGACTAGCACTGCAATCTTGTCAACAATGTTGTACAAGGGATTGTTAGATTAGCCTTTTAATAACCTTCATATGGTTACTTCTGGTTAGACGATTCTCTCTTATTTTTCCCAAACAAGTTGTGTGAATTAGAATCCCTAGTTGTATTTTCTGTACAGTACAGCATAGTATGCAGCAATCATTACGATCAATATTCCACTGTTGACATCTACGTCATTATGCTGCAAGCTAAACCCATGCATGCCATTGCCAGTATTATTTATTCTTGCTCTGCATGTTAATAGAGTCAAAGATTAAAAGCTATGTGTTCCATTTTTTTTAACAATAATTAATTGTTTGTAGGATATAAACATATATAATTGGAAAACTGTAAATATGCAAATCTAGAGACACAAAACCAAATGAATCGCATCATGGCCATCAAAAAAGCATATAGCCTGGCAGCACTGCCAGCTGTCACAGATGATCATTATCAATACTTCCTGGCAGAGCACCTTCCTTGATCCAGTTGCTTCTGTCACACGGGGGTAATGTGTGGAAGTGTGGGGTAGTGAGCTTGTCTATGTTCTAACACTAACCTTCCCCATATCATAACACCAGTACAAAGAAACCCCCCAGTGGATAGTGTGAAAGTGTCCTGGAGGCCATTTCTTCAGATCAGCCTAATGGATTTAGCTAGGCTGAGTCTGAGACACTGATACCCAGTTGATGAGTCTGGGTTTCAGACATCTGTCCAGGGGCCTGCTAATGAATGTATGAGTCACTGGTAACCTTCTGGCCTAATTATTAGAATATATACATACTGAACTAATGATAATGAGCTGCCATTTGCAGGCTGACGGCATTGTGCATGAGCTTAGAAAACTAAAGGAGATCCATCTAGACTGCAGAAATATAAGTCAGATACTGGCGGCCAGGATTTGCTCATAATTGGTAATTATCTCTCTCTCTGAAAGTAAAAGTTAGTGATTTGATTCTGGATTTCTCCTTTAGAAAGGTTTATTAAAATATGTAAAAATAAAATCTGGAAATGGTCAAATTTTATTGTATCTTTAAAGCAAAATATACAGAGCAAGAATTGCTGTATGGCCCATTTATTTCCAATATTTTTGGTGGCAAGATTGTTGCACCAAAAAGGTTAGTTAAATATTGCATTGTTTTATATATCAACTCATAAAATCTATGGTACAACAAACATTATCTTACCAGACTCTTTGAACACGTTATTCATCAGATTTGATGTGAAACTCAAAATATGATAGAAATCTTAAGTGGTGATCCTTGACTTCCTGTTTTCACAGATGTATTTTTAGAAATATCAAAAGGCCTATTAGTAATGAACAGGCACACTGACAGCCACAAGAGCTTCATTTCACGGGGACAGGCCCCCGCAAAGTTAGGAACAGACATATTGGTCCCTCCAATTAAGAACACTGCCAGAAATATAAAATGTGTCATGAGTAACTTCAAACTAATGCCTGGACAGACATAAATCCCAATGAGCTGTCAGGGCCATTTAGCGTAATCAACAACGCTTGCAATAACATAACTTAATATCCTGTAATGTTCTCAGGAGGGTTGCAGGACACAGGTGCAGAGGTTCTTAAAACAAATGTAGCTTAATCCTAGGAAATCAGGGAACATGAGATACAAACGTTACATGAAACAATGACAGACCAGAAACACTTGGGCAGGAGGAAGTTATATAGGAAAATAACGAGGGGGCAAACAAAGCACATGTGACAAGACTACTAGACACAGGTGAAATCAATAAACACAGGGATCCAAACAGAACAGGGAAATAGAAAAACTATAACTGAAGTACATAGAACACTGAAATGTAACAACCGGCACGACACACGTCATGACTCATTACCGGCTTTTGCATATCCTATTCAAAATTATTCTCTGTCTAGCTTAGGATACTGTTAGACTGCAAGAGATCATATTTTATTATATAATAAAATATGATATGATATATATATAAGCGCAAGTAGCCTTAGATGGCCTTAGTCAATAACCAATTTTGTTAAATTGATTTTGGCTATAGGCCTACATTACACAAGCCAGCCAGTAATCAATAAGCTTGTTGGCCATTAATAAACAATACTGCCCTACAAAAGCAGAATACCTTAATTTGCTAGAGTGTAGAACTGAGAAAAATTACATTAAAGTTGATTTGTTGTCCAGCCAAATACATTTTAGGCCAAATATTGGAAATGTGGCAATTCTTTGTTTTTTTGTGACAGTTGAAGTCTGAAGTTTACATACACCTAAGACAAATACATTTAAACTCAGTTGTTCATAATTCCTGACATTTAATTCCTGTAGAAAAAATTGTCTTAGGTCAGTATGGATCACCACTTTATTTTAAGCATGTCAGAATAGTAGTAGAGATAATTATTGTTTTCTGAGGTCTTGGATGATTTATTTGGATTTTCCCATGATATCAAGCAAAGAGGCACTGAGTTTGAAGGTAGGCCTTGAAATACATCCACAGGTAAACCTCCAACTGACTCAAAATATGTCAATTAGCCGATCAGAAGCTTCTAAATCCATGACGTAATTTTCTTGAATTTTCCACGTTGTTTAACGGTACACTGGAATTGTGTTATAGTGAAGCTGTTTTAGCTAACTGACTGGAATTGTGATATAGTGAATTATAAGTGAAATAATCTGTCTGTAAACAGTTGTTGGAAAAATTACTTGTGTAGTACACAAAATAGATGTCCTAACCGACTTGCCAAAACTATAGTTTGTTAACATTAAATCTGTGGAGTGGTTGAAATATTAGTTTTAATGACTTCACCCTAAGTGTATGTACAGTGGGGGGGGGGGGAGTATTGGATCCCCTGCTGATTTTGTACATTTGCCCACTGAAAAAGAAATTATCAGTCTATAATATTAATGGTAGGTTTATTTGAACAGTGAGTGACAGAATAACAACAACAAAATCCAGAAAGACGCATGTCAAAAATGTTATGAATTGATTTGCATTTTAATGAGTAAAATAAGTATTTGATCCCCTCATTCAGAAAGATTTCTGGCTCCCAGGTGTCTTTTATACAGGTAACGAACTGAAGGAATAAATCAGATTACAAACTCTCCACCATGGCCAAGATCAAAGAGCTGTCCAAGGATGTCAGGGACAAGATTGTAGACCTACACAAGGCTGAAATGGGCAACAAGACCTTCGCCAAGCAGCTTGGCAAGAAGGTGACAACATTTGGTGCGATTATTGGCAAATGGAAGAAACACTAAAGAACTGTCAATCTCCCTCAGTCTGGGGTTCCATGCAAGTTCTCCCCTCATGCAGTTGCAATGATCATGAGAACGGTGAGGAATCAGCCCAGAACTACACGGGAGGATCTTGTCAATGATCTCAAGGCAGCTGGGACCATAGTCACCAAGAAAACAATTGGTAACACACTACTCTGTGAAGGACTGAAATCCTGCAGTGCCAGGAAGGTCCCCCTGCACAAGAAAGCACATGTACATGCCCATCTGAAGTTTGCCAATGAACATCTGAATGATTCAGAGGAGAACTGGGTGAAAGTGCTGTGGTCAGATGAGACCAAAACTGAGCTCTTTGGCATCAACTCAACTGACCATGTTTGGAGGAGGAGGAATGCTGCCTATGACCCCAAGAACACCATTCCCACCGTCAAAAATCAAGGTGGAAACATGATGCTTTGAAGGTGTTTTTCTGCTAAGGGGACAGGACAACTTCACTGCATCAAAGGTACGATGGATGGGGCCATGTACCTTCAAATCTTGGGTGAGAACCTCCTTCCCTCAGCAAGGGCATTGAAAATGGGTTGTGGATGGGTATTCCAGCATGACAATGACCCAAAACACACGGCCAAGGCATCAAAGGAGTGGCTCAAGAAGAAGCACATTAAGGTCCTGGAGCGGCCTAGCCAGTCTCCAGACCTTAATCCCATAGAACATCTGTGAAGGGAGCTGAAGGTTCGAGTTGCCAAACGTCAGCCTCAAAACCTCAATGACTTGGAGAAGATCTGCAAAAAGGATAGGGACAAAATCTATCCGCAGATGTGTGCAAATCTGGTGGCCAACTACAAGAAACGTCTGACCTCTGTGATTGCCAACAATGTTTTTGCCACCAAGTACTTAGTAATGTTTTTCAGAGGGGTTGAATACTTATTTCACTCATTAAAATGCAAATGAATTCATAAACATTTTTCATGCGTTTTTTCTGGATTTTTTTATTGTTATTCTGTCTCACACTGTTCAAATAAACCTACCATTGAAATTATAGACTGATCATTTCTTTGTCAGTGGCCAAACGTACAAAATCAGCAGGGGATCAAATACTTTTTTCCCTCACTGTAAACTTCCGACTTCAACTGTATTTATCTACATAAAAATCTTGCATTTTGTTTACCGAAACTGAAGTTAAGAATAATTTCTGATTCTGATTTGCCTTTGCACCGCAGGATAGGTCTTTTGAAAAAAATTCAAATACAATGGTGGGAGAAAAAGGTTTTGAATGACTCAGTGCCACTGTTATATTTAGGCACTGTATGTTTCAATGGCTTACTAGTTTTACTGATATCAAAATGTGATATATGTATAAGAAAATAAACTTCAAATGTGTATCTGATGAAAACTTCAACTGTAGGAAAATATCTGCTTACTGTATAATTTACTGTGCCCGACAACGTTTTTCAGGATGCTCAAAACAATCTTTCAAATTATATTTTAGACATTTAGTGTATTTTTATGTAGCACAAGATCTCTGCTCGAAAGTCATGTTTTCTTGTCTTATCTGCTGTTTTGACAATGTAATTTCTTGGCTGCACAGGCCAATTTACTATCTTAAAACAATTCTACGTGACAACTTTGAATTAAATTGAATGTACTAGAAAACAGACCTTTCATAAGGGCTAAATCAAATGTTTTTTGTTGTTTTTTTTTACTTCCAAGCTTTGGGATTCTATATAGCAATCTTTTTGTTAGTGGTATGATGCTCTAACAACTCGGCTTTCTGCTAAACCTACCATTTTCTCAATAAATCAGTTTTTTGTTGGCTTTAAAGATACCGACAAAGCTGCCTGAAATCTGAATGTGTCTGTGTGGTGTGAGCCACAATTCAGTTGGAATGAATGGTGGTCTACTTGAAAAGCTCTGGGTGTAGACCCTGAAAATGTTTGGCCTGAGGAAGGTAGTTTGGTATGACAAGCAAAATCATGGTTTGGTGTTGATGAAGTAGTGATGGTGAGGAGATGCTTCGTGAACATAGACTGTAAAAATAATGGACGACGCCCTTTCGCTCTTTTCCATTGGTGAAAAATGAAGCCACCAGTGTCCTGATACGGCGCTGACATCTTGGACTTGTGTCTGCGCAGATAGCGATCTTGGGACCAGTTCTGCGCAGTAGTTATGCGCAGTACCGAGCAGGAAGTAAAGCCGTAAAGCCGCGAAATCAACGGCCCCACCCCTGTGCCCCGCCCTCACTCTCCCTCGCAGAATGCGCATACCGTAATCAATCGCAAGTCCCAAGTACAGTACAACCTTTGCTTGTTAAACCTAGACAATATGTTATAGCCTAACTTACATCATGTTTAACCTTAATTTAGAATAGGCCTAATACAAAAATAATTGGTAACTTCTAGCTAACGATCACCTGCTAGCTATTAACATGGCTATTAACGAGGCTTGTTGTCTTTTAGCTAACGTTAGCTAGCCCATTACATTTATTTACTAATTAAATAGCTTATAAATTTAACTTACCGAAAAAAATTCAAAGATCGATTGGAAATGCCAGATCGGTTAGCACAATGTACTGCAGAACAACCCATTATGTCCGTGTGAAATTATATCAATTATAGAAATTTAGAGATTAAATGTAAAGCTCCAATCTCCTCAGTCCTCCGAAGATTCAGTGGCTCCTCGGCTCAGATAGCTGTCAATCACAGCTGTGAATCACGACGTCACACCACCGTTTTTAGAGCATTAAATAACTAACTAAAAACAAACTTATTTTAAAAACAAACTCTTGAATTTACATTAGCGTGATACAAACTACAGTAAATGACAGAAACCAGCTTCGGAAAAAATATATTTGAAGGGTAATTTAATTGTTTAGTTGGTCTCGCGTCCCATTGAATAACATGGGGAGGGCAGGGTTTATGACCTATACTGGGACCCCTCACCAGGGGGCGATCGAGACGTTTTGGCTTCACTTTTCAGGGCTTGTGCGGCACGCTTGTTCGTGAAGCGATGATGCTTTCCAGCTAATTGTATTGCACATTACTCGAGGCCTTAGGCACACTAGTGACACCTGCTGGTAAAAATAATTTAGGGCACCTGAAACAATACTTCAAGTGTACTCTGACATAGTGCAGAAACATTACTGTTTTCTTCTATCAGGTAATAATACAATCAAAACCTAAAGTTATAGGTACCATTAGGATCAGTGTTTTAATTATTTTCTAAGAAAATAAATTAAAAAAAATTCTCAAAAAAGAATAGACCTATAAATGTTTTAGTTAGTTAACTATGTTGTCTTAAATAAAGAGGTATAACATTTGTATGGGGTTTAAAAGGGAATAAAAGTGCTTCTTTCACTGGGTACTGAGATTGCTCCTGTAATTTCGCAACAACCAACAACGACAACCCACTAAATAATCGCTTCCTTAAATCTACAACAGTCTAAAACCAAAACAAGCAATGAGCTAATCACATGATCCTACAGAAACCAAGGCCTTGTTTGTCATCGATGACGTAATTCTCTGAAAACTATACAAGCCTTGGCATGAGGTTGACGGAAATTGCCATAGGTACTCGATACACGTTTCAGAGCTTCGATCTCATTCGTAACATCACTATGATGAAGAAAAATACTATAAACCTAGCACCTAGCTGGGAAGAGAAAATTTTTATTTGTAATGGTTTATTGTGGAAATATTTGGAATGTACTGACACTGTCTCTCACCAACCACTTTAAATTATTTGAATATGCCAACAAATGTAAATGGCAGCCGCTATATTTGCGCCTTTCAGCATTTAGTAGTAGTTTTTTTTAATACTTGATGTTCACATATAGTCGTTTATTACATACCTAACAGCTTAATAATTTTAGTATTTGTAAAGGGTTAAACTTCTGGTCGTTGCATGTATGTAGGCTAAAAATATATATTTCATATTGTAAGAGCTGTTTTTTGTCATTTCTCCATCAGCTCTTCCGGTGTGTCTATGATAAGAATAATCATTACCATCAGTTTGGGAGTTATTCATCATTCAGCAGGGACTGCGACACTGGGTGCATCACAGAATAACAACATCAACAGAACTGATCCTAGACTTGTCATCTCTCACTCTCTCGACTCTTGCAGCTCCTTTGACAAGGCTGAACTGGGGCTAGTGCTGAATCAGCCTCTCTCTCTTTCACCAAATCACACTGAGTGACTAATTGGAGCTATTATGCAGAGGCATTGTTTTTTTCTTCACAGTGACTTAACTTTAGACTATTAATTGAATCATTGCCTGAGTGTGACAAGAGGTGGACATTTGGAATAGATTAAACAGAGCCCCTGTTAAGGGGTAATGGAGTAGATATATTAATGTTTTGCAAAGTTTTGTAGATGCCTTCCAAGCAGAAAATAGTTTCTTTTATTACTTAAATTATACTTCATTAAACTAATTTGGTACATGTGTAGGCCTATACAGTATGATAAAAATATCTACTATATATTTTAAAATAAGTGCATACAGTGAACTACAAAAGTAGTATTTATTTATACGACTCTGTATTCAATGATACAGTAACTATGGAATTAAACTTTAATTTGAGGGTATTAACATAGCTAACGAATGAACCATTTAAAAAACACAGCATATTTTACATAGTCCTGGCATTTTGAAGTGCCAGAATTATTTGGACAGGTTATTTGTATCATGCGGGTGACATCTGTCTATGTCAATCTTGAATGTAGGCTTTAAATTTGTACTTTAGGTCTCTGGTGTCTGACAACATGAAGACGAAAGAAGGGTCAGTGCAAGTCAAGCTGGTCTTCATGAGGCAGATGAAGTAGGAAAAAATCAGAAACTTTGACAAAACATTAGGTGTCCCAAAATTAGGAAGAAGAACGCAGTTATTAGCTCAGCAATGGCAAATTACACAGAGTTCTCAAAAGAGGTATAGTGGACAGATGACACCAAGATTAACATGTATCAGAGTAATGGCAAGAAGAAAAATGAACAGACATACCCCCTCATCTGTGAAATATAATTTGGGCTTCTAAGGATGCCACTGGATTGATGGTGGGACTGCTGACAGCAGGAGCATTTTTGAATTATGTAGTATTCTGTCTGTTAAAATATAACCAAATTCTTCTAAACTCATTGGATTGCACTTTATTAAAGTATTTTGAGTCCTAAAACTGCAAATTTCTTAGCTGGCCAAGTCAATCACAAGATCTGAATCCAACTAAGCATGCTTTTTACATGCTGAAGACATACTTCATGCTAATAAGACTTTGAAGTGTTAATTTTCTTGACCAATACATTTTAGCACAGCTACACCAGACTTCATTACAAAAGGATATTCATAGAGATGCATGAATGACTCCTATTTAGAAATCAATGTCTCGGCGATGCTGAGGCATTCAGGTGAAACATGGTGGGAGGGGGAATTCTTCATAACTATTTCTGGGGGATGCAGAAGGATACATTGTACTCTGTGAATCAAATCTTGTAAAAATAAAAATATGAATCTAATCTGTGAATCTATCCTCAGTAAAATGGCTTCCAGTTTGCCCCTTACAGAGGCTGCCACATCCAATGTTAAAAATTTAACAGCATTTGTTCCATGTTTGAATGTGTGGCATTCATCCCCAGACTGTCTTTGTACTAGTCACTGTGCCCCCTCCATTCCCTCTCCACTGTCTCATTTTGGGCAAACAGCGCTTTACCCTGTTTAAGGGACAGAGACTGAGCTGAAATTAGCCTACTTTTCCACCCCAGGTAATTACAAACAATGTGTCTACTACTTGTGTAACTTCACACACCCTACATCAACACAATGTTTCGTAAAGACTCCAAACACCCTGATAACGTAATCCACAAATTCTTGTTTCCGTGTGTGTACCCAGTTAATTCCACAGCTTCTAGTTTTTGTTTCCACAGATTTCCACCAACAACATTTTCAAATGAGTTCATCTTTTGGATGGGGGTCAATAGAAAAATAGTGAGATTAAAAAGGTAACATGCACAGACACAAATATATCTGTTCTTCTTTGGTGTCCATTCTCCACTTATCAGTTCATACAAGCCCATCAGCTACAGTGAGGGAAGAAATTATTGGATCCCTTGCTGATTTTGTACATTTGCCCACTGACAAAGAAATGATTAGTCTATAATTTTAATGGTAGGTTTATTTGAACAGTGAGAGACACAATAATAACAAAGAAATACAGAAAAACACAAGTCAAAAATGTTATACATTTATTTGCATTTTAATGAGTGAAATAAGTATTCAACCCCTCTGCAAAACATGACTTAGTACTTGCTGACAAAACCCTTGTTGGCAATCACAGAGGTCAGACGTTTCTTGTAGTTGGCCACCAGGTTTGCGCACATCTCAGGAGGAATTTTGTCCCACTCCTCTTTGCAAATCTTCTCCAAGTCATTAAGGTTCCAAGGCTGATGTTTGGCAACTCGAACCTTCAGTTCCCTCAACAGATTTTCTATGGGATTAAGGTCTGGATACTGGTTAGGCCACTCCAGGACCTTAATGTGCTTCTTCTTGAGCCACTCCTTTGTTGCCTTGGCCATGTGTTTTGGGTCATTGTCATGCTGGAATACCCATCCATGACCCATTTTCAATGCCTTGGCTCAGGGAAGGAGGTTCTCACCCAAGATTTGACGGTACATGGCCCAGTCCATCGTCCATTTTATGCGGTGAAGTTGTCCTGTCCCCTTAGCAGAAAAACACCCCCACCATGTTTGACGGTGGGGATGGTGTTCTTGGGGTCATAGGCAGCATTCCTCCTCCTCCAAACACAGCAAGTTGAGTTGATGCCAAAGAGCTCAGTTTTGGTCTCATCTGACCATAGCACTTTCACCATGTTCTCTGAATTATTCAGATGTTCATTGGCAAACTTCAGACAGGCCTGTACATGTGCTTTCTTGAGCAGGGGGACCTTGCGGGTGCTGCAGGATTTCAGTCCTTCACAGAGTAGTGTGTTACCAATTGTTTTCTTGGTGACTATGGTCCCAGCTGCCTTGAGATCATTGACAAGATCCTCCTGTGTAGTTCTGGGCTGATTCCTCACCATTCTCGTGATCATTGCAACTCCACAAGGTGAGATCTTGCATGGAGCCCCAGACTGAGGGAGATTGAGAGTTCTTTAGTGTTTCTTCCATTTGCCAATAATCGCACCAACTGTTGTCACCTTGTCACCAAGCTGCTTGGCGATGGTCTTGTAGCCCATTCCAGTCTTGTGTAGGTCTACAATCTTGTCCCTGACATCCTTGGACAGCTCTTTGGTCTTGGCCATGGTGGAGAGTTTGGAATCTGATTGATTGCTTCTGTGGACAGGTGTCTTTTATATAGGTAACAAGCTAAGATTAAGAGCACTCCCTTTAAGAGACTGTGCTCCTAATCTCAGCTCATTACCTGTATAAAAGACACCTGGGAGCCAGAAATCTTTCTGATTGAGAGGGGATCACTTATTATTTCACTCATTAAAATGCAAATCAATTTATTACATTTTTGACATGCGTTTTTCTGGATGCTTTTGTTGTTATTCTGTCCCTCACTGTTCAAATAAACCTACCATTAAAATTATAGACTGATAATTTTTTTGTCAGTGAGCAAACATACAAAATCAGCAGGGTATCAAATATTGTTTTCCCTCACTGTACATACAGTGAACATATCTTAAATACTGACAAAATGTGACTATGTGCAAACAATTTGAGCCTGGGGACATTTTGGTGATTCTCCCAGGATACAAGCAAACGTTATTTTCGGGATGCCACTAACTCAACTCCATCTGGGAAATGACTGAGAAAAAAAAAAACTGCGAAAACATCCATTATAAAGGCTGGTCAGGCATAAATATGATCAGTATATTTGAACAGGAATTTCATTAGCATAACTATTCATGTGTTTTTTAAATTTAACAAAACATTTTGATAACAGTAGTTTTTAGCAAACCCAACAAGAATTGTTGTCATTTATACAGAGCAGAGGTGAGGGACTCGAGTCACATGACTTGACTCGAGTCGAGTCACAATTTTCAGGACTACCTGCGTGAAGTTGGCCCCCCCACCAACGCAAAACGTCGTCAAACTATACTCGTTCGTTTGTGCTCCGTTTGTGCTGGTTTGTGCTGGTTTGTGCCGGTAAAAGTTTTGTTTGTGCTGCTTTGGGTTTTAAAATATTAGACATTGAATTATAGATGATGACGTCACCAGCCCCCCCACATGCTCCAAATTCACCCAAAATAGTCTTGTTCGTTTGTGCTCCGTTTGTGCTGGTTTGTGCTGTAAAAAGTTTCGTTTGTGCTGCTTCCGTTTTTTAGCTATTAACATAATATTTTTAGGTCAATCTGAGGTCAACCAGCCCCCCCACATGCTCCAAATTCACCCAAAATAGTCTCGTTCGTTTGTGCTGGTTTGTGCCGGTAAAAGTTTCGTTTGTGCTGCGTTGGGTTTTAAAATATTCAACATTGAATTATAGAAGATGACGTCACCAGCCCCCCCACATTCTCCAAATTCACCCAAAATAGTCTCGATCGTTTGTGCTTCGTTTTTGCTGGTTTGTGCCGGTAAAAGTTTTGTTTGTGCCGCGTTGGGTTGTAAAATATCAGAAATGTAATCAAATTAATATTTAGGCCTATAGGCTACAAACAAGGCTCACTGAATAAAATAGATTAATCAATGGTCACAAGATCAAAAATAGTCAGACAGCTCTGTATTTTGGTTTGTAGTTAGTCAGTAGCCTATAGACTATGAGCATTTTATTTCGGTTTTGTCTATTCAATCTCTAAAATGTTAGATGCTAATAAAGATGATTTAATAGAACATCATGCAATTTCTTATCAGTTTTTTTGTAGTCCTGTAGTGTTTAATAAAAACGTAATGTTTTTCTTTTATTAGGCCTATGTCACTCTTATCTTCTGCTACTCTATGAGCAAAATGGATTTGTGCGCGTGTGCCATCAAGTCGTAGTTTAAATGTAACTTCAGCATTTTTGGGCAAGAAAACAGCTAAACTATCCTCGAGGAGAGCACACTTTTAAAGTAGAATTGACGAAGACGTTCTGTCATTACATAATTTGTTCAATAAACAATTATCCTCACTTCAGTGTCTTGTGATTGTATTTTATTTTTACGAGTCTCATCTGCTACACTCCACTCCCACCGCAAGTGACACTTCCATTCAAGAATGCTCTTGTATAAAATTGTGTAGAGTTAGTGGAGAAAAGGTCGATATAAATCAAACTACAAAAGTCGTTACTAATCCAAATTTCTGAACAATGTAAGTATACATTGTTTTAAAACTGTCTGTTACAATACTAGTAACTGCAAGAATATTGTACAACTTTCAAGAGAGCTAACCTTGTTATTGAACAGAAACCTCAATAATAACACTTCTATTACCAATTTAGCTATGAAATGCTATTTACAGTTGCACAAAGTTTCATTTTAGTATTAAAAAACGACCATGGGTGCAACTGTATTTAACATTTCATAGCTAAATTAGTGATAGTGTTAGCAATGAATTTTCAGTTCAATAAAAAAATGACAATCTAGGGGTGAACATTACCATATTGGTCCTAACATAAGATATATTATCCATCTACATTATCCTTACTATATTATATGATCATTATATTCAGACCAATACAGTAATATATTAAAACAAATGTATGCTGTACATGATATTTTTTGGAATCAGAATAATTGAGGGTAATTATGTTTTGCTTAAGCCAGATGTCCAAGAAACCAGCAGTCGACAGGGATTCCATTTTCACAGTCCTGTGTTCATCAAAAGAGGCACAAACCAGCACCAACGAAGCACAAACGAACGAGATTATTTTGGGTGAATTTGGAGAATGTGGGGGGCTGGTGACGTCATCGTCTATAATTCAATGTCTAATATTTTAAAACCCAAAGCAGCACAAACGAAACTTTTACCGGCACAAACCAGCACAAACGTAGCACAAACGATCGAGACTATTTTGGGTGAATTTGGAGAATGTGGGGGGGCTGGTTGACCTCAGATTGACCTAAAAATATTATGTTAATATCTAAAAAACGGAAGCAGCACAAACGAAACTTTTTACAGCACAAACCAGCACAAACGAACGAGCATAGTTTGACGACGTTTTGCGTTGGTGGGGGGGCCAACTTCACATAGTTTGACGACGTTTTGAGTTGGTGGGGGGGCCAACTTCACGCAGGTCTTGTGACTTGCTTGATTAAAGTATGAAAATGACTTGACTTGGACTTGAGAACAAGTTACTTGAGACTTGACTTGAAGTGGAAGACTCGACAATGACTTGAACTTATAATAAACAAACAGCAATAAAATTATTTTATATGTTGTTACATCAGCACCACTGATCAGCGTATGTGCCTTTAACGCTGCACAATTCAAACCGCGCCAAACATGGCAGACAGTAACGTTGGTCGAGCTCCACAAATAGTATCGTTTGGATACAATGACTTTGAACTGGACCGTGTGAATAAAAAAAGATTTGCCAGATGCAAAATATGCAACAACGTCAACTGTCATTCGTTATTTTAAGAACCACAAGGAAAGGTAAGAAAGTAATCTCTTCATATTCAGTTTCACTAAGATCTATAACGATTAAGTTACTAATGTAATTAATTTTTGTTTGTCATAATTTGGCCTTGGTTGCATATTATTTTTGTTTTATTTTCTTGTTAGAAATGTGACCATTATCATTACTGAATACGTCTGGTAAATAGATGTAAGGGAATTTGACTATAACAGTGGCATAGCCTGAATTTTAATGTTGATGGGCATCTTAAAATGAGCGGGCATGTATATTATTACACGTAGGCTATAATGTCTGTATTAAATGTGGGCATTTTCAAGTGTTTGTGAACTGCCTGTGGAAACTAAAAAGCATTGTGCTTACACCATAACAGTTAACTTTACTGCATGAAAGGCTAACATGGAGGCGCCGGTGTGATTGCACCTAAACATTTCGAAGAGTTTTTTTTTTTAATCATACAGACAAGAATAATTACAGCGTAATTACATATTAGGCAGTTTTTCAGTCACAATAATTAGTTTATAAGGTTGTTATTATTAGCCCTTATTACATGGATTGGCTGAATTCCAGTGCAGAATGCGTGTTATTTCTTGATAACAGACCGTTGCCATGAAAAACAGCGCGTTGCTATGGACGCAGCAGGATTCTAACCAGAGACGGAACGGACTATTTTCTTTAGAGGAAGCAATACAATCGTTTTTAAATCAATAAATTCCTTTTGAAATCAATATTTTGTGTCAAATTATAGATTTATTTGGTAGGTAGCCATGTAATAAGCGGGATAAGGTACAGCGAGGCGGTTGTTATAGCGAATACAACCCCTTCAGGCTGATTCAAGATCCCTCCGCTTCGTCCCCCCAAAAAATGGTACCGCGGAGGAGAAAAATATTTGATTTTGAAATCGAGCTTCGCACCGAACGCACGTCAGAAACAGAGGACAGTGTGTGTGTGTCTTCATCTCTTTAGTACTGTGACTTGACTTGAAACTTATAAGGACTCGACTTGACTTGCTTAGGGTGCACCCTTGACTTGACTTGCTTGATTTATCTGAACTGTGACTTGAGACTTGACTCGAGACTTGATGGTTAAGACTTGAGACTTGCTTGGACTTGACCATGTGTGACTTGTCCCCATCTCTGATACAGAGAAACTTGTGTTGCGCAATAACTAACTCTCACAGCCAAATTTATGTCACTGCCTTCTAGTGAGTCTTGTGGTGAAAGCACCCAGCAACATTACATTGATGAGAATGAAGCACAAACATTAGCAAAAACATTTATGGGTACAAATTTCAATGACAAAGATCAGTTGTTGACGACAAAAACGGTGCTGGTGAAAAGTTTTAGTAAAACAACTAAAACATCAATATGTACAGTGGGGAGAACAAGTATTTGATACACTGCCGATTTTGCAGGTTTTCCCACTTACAAAGCATGTAGAAGTCTGTAATTTTTATCATAGGTACACTTCAACTGTGAGTGACGCAATCTAAAACAAAAATCCAGAAAATCACATTGTATGATTTTTAAGTAATTAATTAGCATTTTATTGCATGACATACGTATTTGATCACCTACCAACCAGTAAGAATTCTAGCTCTCACAGACCTGTTAGTTTTTCTTTAAGAAGCCCTCCTGTTCTCCACTCATTACCTGTATTAACTGCACCAGTTTGAACTCGTTACCTGTATAAAGTACAAACTCCATGTTCTTTCACTGGTTTGTCAAACCATAGATGATGCATTCCAGTGAGAGGGCTAGTATTGAAGTAGAGCAGCAACACGCATCAACTTGATGAATTGATAGTAGATAAACTAACCAAATAGCCTTTGTGCCCCTGATTCTCCCAAGCAGAAGCTAACGTTGCAATACCAGTTAACTGTAGCCTCTGTACTTGTGAGTTGCTTGAATGGACAGGGTCCAAAACAAAATAATCAACCAAAAAATGACATAAATTAGGAGTATTACGATGATGATGAAATATATTGTTAGTTTTCTAACTGAAACAGATTGCTCTTTTAATGTTTTGAGAGGGTAACAGGCACATGAACAGATACACCTCAGGGGAGGCTAGAGGACCTGCCCCTTTCCCTTCAGACTGAGCGTCTGCCATTTTCGCCCATCGGGCGACCCGTCTTCTAGTCATTATTAGATTTGTGCCTGGCTGGAACCAAAACAAACTGCTTTCAAAGAGTGATCATAAAATAAGATTAAAGAATTGTTGGATAGAAAGAGAGAGAGCAAGCTTGTTTGTGTGCCCCTGAACAAACACAACTGAGAAGAAGTGGGCTTACCTGAACATTGGGAGCATGAAATATAATTTACAGTAAACATTTGTTCAAAACTAATGATTAAAAAATATATTTAGATTTTCCTTACAATGAAGCACATTTTCACTAATTGTTTTTTAAACAGAAAATGTTTATTCATTGCCAAATTCATGCTTTCAACTATTACCCCTTACCAAATACAAACAGGATTAACTGCAAATGATTGTGCAATTAACCACAATTAATTATTTTAATCATTTGACAGCATTAGATGGGGATAGTTAGTTGGGACCTCAGTAAATTACGCACAATTACACACGTAGAAAAAGATACAGCCTATTCAAGAAAAATGTCAATGGTCACATCCACTGAATGAAGAATGTCCATCCATCCATCCATCTTCTTCCGCTTATTCAGGGCCGGGTTGCGGGGGCAGCAGTCTAAGCAGAGATGCCCAGACTTTCCTCTCCCTAGACACTTCCTCTAGCTCTTCCGGTGGGGACACCGAGGCGTTCCCAGGCCAGCCAGGAGACATAGTCCCTCCAGCGTGTCCTAGGTCTTCCCCCGGGGTCTCCTCCTGGTGGGACTGGCCTGGAACACCTTCCTGGGATGCCCAAGCCACCTCAGCTGACCCCTCTCGATGTGGAGGAGCAGCGGCTCTACTCTGAGCTCCTCCCGGGTGACCTCTAAGGGATCGCCCAGCCACCCTGCAGAGAAAGCTCATTTCGGCCGCCTGTATCCGGGATCTTGTCCTTTCGGTCATGACCCAAAGCTCATGACCATAGGTGAGAGCAGGAACGTAGATTGACCGGTAAATCGAGAGCTTCACCTTGCGGCTCAGCTCTTTCTTCACCACAACAGACCGATACATCGACCGCATTACTGCAGAAGCTGCAACGATCCGTCTGTCAATCTCCCGTTCCATCCTTCCCTCACTCGTGAACAAGACTCCTAGATACTTAAACTCCTCCACTTGTGGCAAGAACTCTCCACCAACCTGAATATGGCAAGCCACCCTTTTCCGACTGAGGACCATGGCCTCGGATTTGGAGGTACTGATTTTCATCCCGACCGCTTCACACTCGGCTGCAAACCATCCCAGTGCATGCTGAAGGTCCTGGTTTGAAGGGGCCAACACGACAACATCATCCGCAAAGAGCAGAGACGAAATTGTGTGGTCCCCAAACCTGACACCCTCCGGCCCCTGGCTGCGCCTAGAAATTCTGTCCATAAAAATTACCAACAGAACTGGCGACAAAGGGCAGCCCTGCCGGAGTCCAACATGCACTGGGAACATGTCTGACTTACTGCCGGCAATGCAGACCAAGCTCCTGCTTCGGTCGTACAGGGACCTGACAGCCCTTAGCAAAGGACCCAGGACCCCATACTCCCGAAGCACCCTCCACAGGATGCCGCGAGGGACACAGTCGAATGCCTTCTCCAAATCCACAAAACACATTTGGATTGGTTGGGCAAACTCCCATGAACCCTCCATCACACTGTAGAGGGTACAGAGCTGGTCCATTGTTCCACGGCCCGGACGAAAACCACACAGTTCCTCCTGAATCAGAGGTTCTACTATCAGCCGTATTCTCCTCTCCATTACCCTGGCATAGACTTTCCCTGGGAGGCTGAGAAGTGTGATCCCCCTGTAGTTGGAACACACCCTCCGGTCCCCCTTCTTAAAAAGAGGGAGCACCACCCCGGTCTGCCATCCCAGAGGCACTGTCTCCGACCGCCACGCAATGCTGCCGAGGCGTGTCAACCAAGACAGCCCCACAACATCCAGAGACTTGAGGTACTCAGGGCGGATCTCATCCACCCCCGGTGCCTTGCCACAGAGGAGTTTCTTGACTAACTCAGTGACTTCAGCCCGGGTGATGGACGAGTCCACCTCTGAGCCCTCAGCCTCTGCTTCCTCAATGGAAGACGTGACGGCGGGATTGAGGAGATCCTTGAAGTACTCCTTCCACCGCCCGACGACATCCCCAGTTGAGGTCAACAGCTGCCCACCTCCACTGTAAACAGCGTTGGTAGGGCACTGTTTCCCTCTCCTGAGGCGCCGGACGGTTTGCCAGAATCTCTTCGAGGCCAGCCGATAGTCCTTCTCCATGGCCTCACCGAAACATGCACACCAGTAGCCCGCTGGAGGTCATTTTTTAGGGCTCTGACATTGCTCCTTCTGTCCTTCCTCACACAGAGGAGCAGATATCAGTCCTGCTGCTGGGTTGATGCCCTTCTACGGCCCTGTCCAGCTCACCTCGTGTAACGGCCCATTTCCTGGTATCTCCATGTTCTTTGGACTGTACTGGGAGACACAGCTAAACTTTTTGCGACTGCACATATGTACAGTCATATTTGGATAATTTTCATAATTGTGGCTTTGTACATCACCACAATGGATTTGAAATGGAACAACCAAGATGCAATTGAAGTGCAGACTTTCAGCTTGAACATTAGAATCGCCAAATGCCTACGCCAACCTAAATAGGCGTATATTACATTGTTCCGTTGTCGGAATTCTAAACTGACGAACAGAAAACTATTTAGAGACTATTTACCTGTTTTTTTATACCGTGTTTTCCTACTTAATCCGCCAATAGCCCACGCCACTTAGGATGGTACCCAAATGGTACCCAGGCGCTAATTACCCCTCAATGAATGCATGACATCAATGGATGAATGCGCGATACTCCCAGAAGAATGAAAACTTAATTAGGCTATTAGTGAAACATAATACAAATGATATAGGCTACTTACCATATTGTTACTGTTTTTCAATAGGAGATTCAGCTTATTGTGTAGGGTAATTAATCAAATGTATATCGAAAATGTTAATCTACATTATTTTAGGAGGGAAAGAGAAACTAAATCGCCCACACATCCTATCGTCTCTTTGAATTTCCTTTGCTTATTTTACTGAAGATTCATATTTTACAAATGTATTAGGCTAAATAATTATTCACAAAACGAAAGTCCAACTATATCGCGTTTCTATCTTTTTCTAATAACTCCTCTCGGTTTTTCGATAACTTCTTCATGTCACCTATAGAATCTTTTATGCCAGCAGTATAAAAGACTAGAGCTATGCATTGGCGTTGAGATAACTCGAGTGCCCCACTACAACCCGCGGAAGAGACCTGCCAAACCCACAGTTCATAGCCTATTTATTTCGGACCTCATCTTTTTCAAATAACTCCTCTGTTTGTCGATAATTTAATGATGTCACCTGTAGAAAAATATTATATGCCAATAATCCAGGAGACTAGAGCTATGCATTGGCGTTGAAATCAACCCGATACCCCCACTACTGTGATTCACTGCCTATTCATTTCGGACCTCTTCTTTTTCTATATGTTTTCTTTTTTTAGTAGTTTTTTTAATATGATGAGACCTTGAATACAAACACATTCTTGTATTTTTTAAATCCATTAACCATTTAAAACAAATAAATTCTGTATTTCATATATTTTTTTTGAATATTCTATATAATTTGATGACGACTCAGTTGATGAACTGATGCTCTGGCTGGATGGTGATGCTGAGGAGGAGAATGTCCATGCTAATAGGGACGATTTTCTTCACCATGGAAAGGATCCTACGATCATCCACCACTGTTGTCCTCTGTGGACATCCAGGCCTTTTTGTTTTGTAGAGCTCACCAGTGCATTCTTTTTTTCTCAGAATGTACCAGTGTTGATTCGGCCACTCCTTTATTTGCAGCCTAGGGATGGCCTCTTTCACTTGCATTGAAAACACCTGTGAACGCATGTTGTGGGTTCACAGTAACAGATTTTATATGCCAATGCTACACCTGGAATCAACTACAGATCTTTTACCTGCTTAATTGAAGAATAATTAACAAAGGAATAGTCCACATCTGTCCATGAAAAAGCGTTTGAGTCAACTGCCTAATTACTTGTGGTCCCTTGAAATAGAGGGGGCGTCACATTAATGAGATGTAATTACTAAACCCTTCCTCCAATTTGGATGTGAATACCCTCACATTAAAACTGAGAGACTACACTTTAAGCCCATATTCATTATTAAACTGTAACTTGAATATATTTTGGTAAATAGACAAAATAGTGTCCAATTATTTCCGGATCTAACTGTATGCGCCATTCTTGAGGTGCTGGACTACCTGAATAGGCTGCAGGTACCATGCTACCAGTAGAGACAAGGCAACTAGCAAAATGCAAATCTAGAGAAGAATCAGTCAGGTAGGATAAGGAGAGAGCAATATTCTGTGGCCACCACCTGCAAAACCATTCCATTTTTAGGGGTTGTCTTGCTGTTTCCTTTCCAGTTCACCTGTTTTCACTCTAATTTGCATTGATTCACAATTGCTTATGCTTCCTAACTGAACAGATTGATATCTCTGAAGTTTAATTGACTTTAATTGATGATTACGTGTTCCATTAATTTTTTGAGCACTGTACATTCAGTACTCTGTCGCACTATCATTGATATTTTTAAAACTGTATACTGACGAAAGAGTGAATTTGGCGACTTCAAACAGACATTAGCAAACTATTTCCTATAGCCACCACACCCAACTTCTGTTCTTCGGCAGTGATGTCATCAAGGTGGGCGTGAACTTTAACCTCAACAATCTACGTGAACAATCTACTTTTTTGAGAGCTGGGCATTGGATCCCTCCAGCCTAGAACAATTTTTCCAGTTTATTTTTGGAATGTAAACAATCTCCAGCAGTTATGATGGGGGTGAAATCCAGATGATCAACCATACATCTTGTTCAGCTTCAGGGACTGGGTCATTCATGTTCTCCAACAGTGGCATCAATAAATCCCACTCCTTGCAACAAAAGCATTCAGTTTAGATTGCACAATCCACAACTACACCACCAATCTCCAGATATTCTGGGCAAGGGTTGGGGATCAACTGGTTCACAATCGCGCCCTTCCTCAGCTGCTGTCTGAGCCTCTAGTTCAGTCAATTCATCCTCTGTGTATTCTATTTAGAACAAGTAAGGCTCTATCCCCTAAAGAAAGTATTTTTCCTGGTTGTATTCAGTCAGACATGATACATATGCATTTACATAATAGATTGTTTTAAAGAAGGTGCCTTCAGGAACAACTCAGGGTATGTGGACTTTTACCCAAATATGAATCTGAGCTGAACTATACTTGAAATATATTAAAATATTAAGTCCAGCAACACCAGCAGAGAAATCACTGATTAATAATTCAAGTAAAATAATTTATTAGCTGTAATTTATTTTTGTCAGTGCTTGAGTAACCAAGCAAAATGCAAAAGTCAGACAGTGTCCTATGCCAATCATGTTACATACCGTGTAATGGGATGACTGTGCTACAGAAGATCTGTTAGCTTTTAGGGCCTGTAGAGAAAGCAGTCATGGCCTTATTAATATGTTTGTGGGCAATTAGTAAATCTGATTGGTCTCAGATCTAAAAACATTCAGTCAATAAATGTCACAACACTGCATAACTGCTGTTTCCATGTCATTTTTTTTAACTGGGAGCCACCCTTCACCCAGAGGACTAAGCAGCACAGGTGGAAGTGAGAGATCAATGGCATTGGTATGTATTCATAAACCTTTCTAAATGTGTCGCTCTGGCTCATCAGGGTCTTTCTGTAGTGCGTCACAACAAGGATTAACTATTAGGCCAAAATATATAAAAAATATATGTTTCATTTATATATATATAAAAAATATATGTTGATTTAATAGGTAATCAGCTTGTTTCCCTCCATCCATTTGGTTGGTTAATGAAGCTTGAACCTTTCCTCAAGCTCCTATGCAGTCTTTATATTAGATTATTTTAGAAATCACTCTCTGTGCTTTTAAATGAAAAGACTCCAACAAATATTGTTCCTGTATTTAGCATGGGCTTCCTCTGGCCCCTTGAAAAGCTTGGTCTGATCGTGTCTGTGTTTGCAGTCCAACTGGTAGTAATTGTAGCTTGCAGTAATGGTCGAATTCTGACCTCCATTGATTTTGTTAGTCATTCTCACTCAGATATAATTTTCGGATGGCATAGGTTACGGCAAAAGGTCTAGATTTTTATTTTTATTTTACAGCAATATAGAAATGTATTAACACTATGGCAAAATGTGTAGAATTGCAGAGAACTTGCTTTTAATCTATAAAACATTATATACGTATGTCCCACAACAGAACGTATTAAATTATTGGAATGTACGTTGAAGTTAACATATTTCTATTAGCCATGGTGTATGTTTTTTGTCAGTGGGGATCCAAAAACAAATCTTGCTGTTGTAAGTTTACTGTAAGGTATTACACTAGAAATATTATTATACTATACTTTTAGCTATTGGAGTCTAGTCCAGGGCTCTGCAGCCTATTCTGAGCTCCCTGTTGGGAGGAGCACTCCACAGTGTTGGACACAAGCTGTGAAACAACACCACCTAAATTATAGGTCTGTAAAAGAATAGATGGGTGCAACATAAACACTGTTCAATTGTGTCACCATTGGAGTACTACTTGGGCAATAGACTGCAGTGGATAGCGGAGAAAAGACAGTTGTGCTACCGTGCCATCGGCTTGTCTCCCAAGCAAGCAGGCTACTGTACAGTATCATAGCACAGCAACCTACAGTGGTGCAGTGCGGGTTGTGTTGGGGGCAGGGGCAGAGGAGGCACTTTTTTTCCCACTCATAGATACTCTGGTTACACGTATTTGTGACAGAGCCTCTGAATCAATGTTCGGTCAGTCTCTGCGTGTGTGTTCCTCACATTGAGCTGCTGCTTCTAATCTCCAACAGACAGGCAGACGGGATGGATAGTCTGAACATAGATACTAGGCTGTCAGTTGTCTCTAATACCTCTTTTCCGTCCTCTCCCCTTCTAACACAACCCCAAGGAGAGAGTCTAGAGGAAAAACAAAACTGATTGAGAATAAGGTGAGATGTGAACGGACCAGCTTCCTTGGCTCCAGTAGAAACAAAATCTAGCAAACTTGGGCAGCCTTAGTGACAGGTGAATCATATCTGAGAAGGAAGCAAGAGTGATGGTGCTATACAGCACAGACTATAAATAGAAGGGTAAAATTTGACACCCAAGCTGGAAAGGCTCAGGGCTAGCCCCCGCAGCAGCAGAAACAGTAACGGAGCAAACCCCTTCAGTAAGCTGACGCATGTTCATGGAGGTAAAGGTCTTTCCGGGGGGGTTAGAAAGAGGGGGAAGGAGAGCAGTGAAAGAGGGGATACAGGAGTGAAAGAGAGTGAAGGGGTTGAAAGGGGGAGGGATAGAAACGAGTGCAGTAAATAGTGCAGTACATTTCCATAGTATTATTGAGTCTGGGGAGGTCCCTCTCTTTACGAGCAGCCAGCCGCCAAATACAAGCAGTAAGAACTATGCCCTATGGAGTATAATCTAAGACACCACAAAATACTCCTACAGCTCCAGGCCTGACAGCTTGTTTTGCAGAGTACATAGTATGCATTTGTTTTTCAGCTGTTTATTAAAAGGCCAGTGGAGACTGATGGTGGTGTGGCTATCAGGCCTGGCGGAAGTATGGGAGAGGAGGATCCCTCTCTATTTTTATTTCATTGGTCTGTCTCCTAAGAACACATTGTTATTCACAGCAAAAACTGGGCAGCAAATAGGATTAGATTGGGTAAAGAAAACAGTGTTTTTCACGTTGGGTTCTACAACTTGCAACCTTGCTTGTACAGACCCATTGCTCTTGACCACTTGGCTACCATGCTCTTCCTAATTCTGTCTACAGTACATCCCTCGCTCTATCCCTCCCAAATATGGACGTGTAACTTGGTGGTAGCTCAGAGTGATTTGATATTGTAAATGGAGTGGCTCGAATCCTGAATACTGTAGTACTGAAGACAGTATATCACCGGTATGACTTGACATCAGATTTGAATGTGCTAATTGTGTTGGAAATCTGATTACAATCGCAATAAAGCATTGTGAGGGTTTGTGGTATATCACCAATTTTCTAAGTAATATGCTCTATCCAGGCACTCCGCAATGCATACTTACTCATGCCTTATTGCAGTTTGTGTAGTGAGGTCAGTGGCAGGGTGAGCACTGGCTATTATTAAGCCAACAGTCACTGTACAGTACAAAAAATAGTTACAACAAACACACTTGACATTGGCTATTACCCATAATTAAGAAACACTTAAAATCTTGTAAATGTAATATGAGAAATAATAAAATGTATAGAAGGATTCAACTAATGAACACACAGCAAAGAGAAAAGGAATGACAGACACCAGTTTGTTAACCCCAGTCAAAGAGTCCTTTAAACATTTCTATCATGATTTGGGACCATTCTAATGAATTCTTATTTCTGGTGAAAATCCTGTAAGAGAAGTAGAACTCTTTTTGCATCATATGAATTAAACTGTTGAGCAAGTATTCATTCAAATTCACAGTAACATCATAATATGCATTATTTCCTTGTATCTGTCCCTGTTCTATTTCCAGAATAACTGAAAAAATCAATTGGCTTATTGCTTATTGCTTATTGATTTGGAAATACCTGTGTCCTGTAGTTACACTAAAACTTAGAAATGAGATGATTAAAGCTGAAGGACGTAACTTTTAAAACAGGAATTATTTCTGCCTCAGCTGTCAATGGTGTGACATCAGTTCACTCTTAAAGCCCCACGTTATCTGAGCACTTTATTCAGCTCATCTAAAAAATAAAAATAAATCCGACCAGGTTAGTTGACATATGATTATTTTAATGATATACTAAAATTAATTAAACAAAATTTATCTGATGTAGCATGATTACGGAAATGTGAGAACAGTCTAAACTTGCCCTGGTAATGTTTTCCGATTACAATACTACTAGCAGGGCTAGTAAACAAAGCAACAGCATGTACAGACAGCAGATCACCTCTTTATCCACAGCTAGTTAGCCAAATTGGCAAATAGTTTTAGCCTGGTAATTAATTATAGCCAATTGCTAACAACAGTGTGCAGTATAACAGCTAACATTGTCCTTGCTGGCATGCTGACATTATTAGAAGCTAGTAGTAGTAGCAAAACCTGCAAACAATGTCTGCTGGATGGATGTACAGTCAGTAAATGTAGCCATGTCTGCTCTACATTAACACCAATAGGGCAATTACAAACAACAGTGTGAGGTTAGCTAGGTAGCTAGCGTTTTAGCTAACTTTACTCTCTTATTTAACAGAAGAATTGCCACATCAGCGTTGAAGTTAATTGCATTTTGCTCCATGAGTTCCATCCATCGTGGATAGGCAGAGGCACCAATGTTCACTCCGAACGGCATCTGCCTCGCTTTTACCAGATTTGCTATCTTTTGATCTAAACTGTATTTTCTTAGGTATCGTTACATTCTGAACTTCTTCCATTTTTAAAATAAAACTGGCTAGCGTCTCTCGCTGCTTGATCCACAAAATGAGATTAGCCACTTCCTTATTTTGTCCAGCATCAGCTCTTTGTTTGATACGTCAAACGCATCACTTCCTGTGTGCAGGATATAATTTCCCGCCACTGTGAGAGCCGATCACTTTTTTCCTTAGGAGCAGTACACCGTATACAGATGTTCTTCAGATGTGGTCCTGGGACCATCTGATGTAGTAGGAATTCATCCACGATCCAGATGAATAGAATAGTGATGTGTTAATGCAAAAAAATGTACGTACTTCAGCTTTAAGTTAGTATAAAGAGGGATGTCCTTCCTGTCCAATTCCATCCCTACTCCGCCATCCATCCTTCCATCAAGGACCAACATTATGATCACTAAAACTTGAAATTCTAGGGCAAGAAAGCAAACAACAGGCCACCATCTTCAAACGGTATACTGTTAACTAAAAGTTTCCCTTATCTCGCTACTTCTAGATAGATGCATCTACTGTAATTGTAAATATGTAAATCTTATTAGTCGATATCCACAGTATAAATAAATTGAAAATGCCACTTTTGTTAATGTAAACGCAAAAATGAAATCACTGTCCCAAGTAAGTTTCTTAAGGTGTTTTACATGTTTTCAAGTTATATACACCGGTCTCTGGGAGTTCCCTCTTTTTCCCACAATTCCTAATGAAACCTGCTTCATGAGGATGAAAACACATTTAAATCTAAATAATGTTAAATAAGGTTCTTCAAATGCACCAATCAGGGATAGGATAACAAGCCATTCAAAAAAACAGAGTATCCAGGCAAGAAGGGCAATGAGGGATGATACCAGGAGGCCTATGGCAACTCTATAGGAGTTACAGTCTCGACGTCGGAGCTGGGAGATACTGTGCACACTGCAACAATATCAGAGTGTTTCACAAAAGTGGCCTTTGTGGGAGTGAAAAAAGTCAATGTTGGGAAGAAACATCAACTAGAGTTTGCCAGAAGACTGTGGGAGACCATGATGCCAAGTTGAAGAAGATTCTATGGTGTGACGAGACTAAAATAGAGTTATTTGGCCTCAATGGTAAGCACTATGGTGCAAGCCTAACAACTCACATTATCATGAGAACACCATCCCTAACATGAAGCATGGTGGTGGCAGCATCATGCTATGGGTATGCTTCTCTGCATCAAGAACTGTAAGAACTTGTTGAGATAGAGGCCAAAATGGAGGCAGCAAAGTACTGAGAAATCCTGGAAGAAAAATTGCTGAAGTCTGCAAGAGACCTGGAACTTGGGAGGAGATTCATTTTCCAGCAGGACAATCACCCCAAACATGCAGCCAAAGCCACCTGTAGTGGCCCGTTCAAAGATTGGCCCTTAATACAATTGAAAATATTTGAAAAGAGTATTCGTCTAAGGTCCTCATCCAACTTGATGGAGCTTGAGCAATTTTCCAAAGAAGAATGGAAAGAAAATGCTGTGTCCCGATGTGCAAAACTGGTATTGACTTCTCCAAATACACTCATGGCTGTAATATTGACAAAAGAAGGTGAATACTTGCAATGAAAATTGCAATCAATTACTTTCTGTTTCATATTTGTAATTATTTTTGGAACAGTTCATAACATTTCACTTTGACATCATGGACATTTTATTTTTGGTCAGAGGCAAAAACGTAATTAAATACATGTTGATGCTGTAACACAATATAATGTGGAAAGGTCCAAGAGGTGTGAATACATTTGAAGCCACTGTATGGGTAAACAAACATGAACATAAAAAAAAAAAACACAAAGATTTACAAAAACACAGATGAAGCAATTAATGACATGATACACACAACAATGATGGCCATCTATATCATCAGAAGAAATCCCACATTAGCTTGTTAAACCATTAAATTAGTAGCTACCAAGTAGCATACTAAGTAACTGAAAGTGCCACATACTGTAGTACTGACTGTAGAATCCAACACTTGCTAACAGACAAAAATGTTTTTACAAAGCTTACATTATTTGAATTTCTATTGTACAATCATACTGTTTTGGAACCTATAGAAGTCACATTGCAAAAAAAAATTCAGTACTTCATCAGTACTTACTTATATCTAAAATGAACAGTTAGATTCCAGCCCATGAGGCTCTCGTGTTCATTCAACAGTGACTTGCTAATTAGAATGGAAAATGCATTCAGGCACATTCACTTGAAAATGTAATCAATTTTAAAACCTGATTGAGGTGCTTAATTAATAAACACATTTTGTCAGGTGAGTGGCCTCAACCCAAGCCATGTCCCCAATTGACAGTACAGGCTGTCGGCACATGCAGCATCAAATACTGTATTTCTGTTCATACTCCTCCCATTTAAATGATCAGATGATTTTCTATCCCTCACTCTGATTAAGGTAAGGAAGTGCACGTGTTTTTCTTCCTCTTATTATTCCTTATTCTTTGGAAATCCAAATTAGAAAATGGATTAAGGTGTGTTAAAGTGTCCATTATGTTAATATATTGTTTTTTAGCTAAATAGCTAGGTAGCTTGAAGCAGAGCAATATAATAAGTAGCTTTATTCAAGGGAGTAGCAGTGCTTTCAACAAATAATATGTTTAAGCAATTACATATGTACAATTGGAAATCAACTAAATGCCATAAATGAAGTTTCTCAAATCAGTAAAGGTAACTGGATTCAGGAATGCCAGCATATATCCCTGATTTCAGAGAATAGGTGTCCAGAGGGTTAAATTCATTTTGTCACTTTCAACTATTTTTTAAAAGAGAAAAAATATAATAATTTTTATAATGGCTTTTTTATACCCTACCCTGACTGCCAAAATGGTCCATTCTGGCATCCCTCTGAGAATTATAACTGTGGTTAATATTCATTGCATGGAGATTTGTTCTGTGAAGACAGAGTGTGCTCCTCTAGCTCTGTGATTTGGAGGTAAAGATAACAGACGCCATGCCATTGATGGCAAGACTGCCCTGTTTTTACTGTTTCCTAGTTTGGGAGAGGATAGATGCAGACTGACAGGAGAGCATTTCTCTGAGTAATGGGGCAGGTGTGTGTGTGTGTGTAAGTGTGTGTGTGCGCATCTCCAGAAAATACTACAGACCTAAAGGGACCGTAAGTACTATTTTTGAATTATAATAATATATAATGAATTATAATAATATATAATGAATTGTAAAAATATAATGTTCGTAATATATATATATATATATATATATATATATATATATATATATATATATTACGAACATTATATTTTTACAATTCATTATATATTATTATAATTATATATATATATATATATATATATTCACTAATATTAAAATGATAGTGTTTCCCAGCATTTTATTAAAATACATTATTTGGTGTGCATACCAAAGCATATCCTAAAATGCGGAATATCTAGCAGTCAACAAATGGGGCACCTGCTATTGTGGTAAACTTTTTTTTTTAAAGTTGCACCCTCCCTCTCCCCTCTCACTAAAAACATGATAATCTTTCAAGCCTGTAAACAAACAATGACAGACAGCTGCAATCAAAATTCCTCAGTCAGAAATAAATAGGTAATTTCCTGGTTTCCAAAATTCTATACAGTTTACTATATTTCTGTTACAAGTGAGAAAACAAGAACAGTATAGTGGTGTACGGAATTACTGTCGTCTTGTTTTTAATGAGACTTTCTAGTGCACTACAAGGGTAGAGTTGATTTGAATGTGAAAAGTTAATGCTGTAATTCACAAGGTGGGAGCAGCTAAGAGATATATATTACAAAACAACAACATACCACAAACAAAGACAAAATTATATTTGAATATACTTGAAATGGGGACACTGTTTGGGAAAATGGTTTCAATTTGTTAATTTAGTTTTGTTTACTGCCAATTTCAATTGCAATATAATTACATTTATATTAAAATTAAAATAAACTTTACACTAAATACATGAAATGTACCGCATTTGTTTCCAATTTTGTTCACTTTTGTCATGTTTACAGCTGGCATTTACACTGTTTAGAAAATGAATTTCACTGCAGTCAAAATTACAGTCAATTATTTTTAAAAGCAGCCACAATCTTTGAGGTTACATTTGAGGTTTTACTTTGTCTTCATTTTCAAATTTTTCTGTGTAAAATATTGTCGGTCAGGTTTCTATGTTATTTCTCACCTGTCAGTCATATCCAGTGCTTGGAGATGATATAAATGTTTAAACCACGAGGTACAGATTACTATCCTAGGGCAGGCGCTGGCCAAATGTGTGTTTTGTACTATCAGCACTCTGCACTTTGGACTACAGTATGTCACAGCGTCCTGTATGCTACAGAATCAAATGACAAGCCTTCCTCCATACATATGCTTTCACCTCAGTGCTAAAACAGTTGGGTGTTGGGCTGTCTCATGCAAGGAAACAACATAATTCATTATGCATTGTATCACTTTAGTATGAACTAAACTGCATTTCAAGGTGCACTCTGGTCAGATGTTACCCCCCACTGAAATCACAAAGTTCCTCCAAAAACACAATCTTAAAAGTGACCTAACCCTGTCTTAGACATATGACATATCACCATACCAACCAAGTGGTTTGGGTGTGCAGCAGGTCAGTTAGTGAGTGTGATACTCTGCTCTCTGTCTTAATAGTCTACAATTCCATTGTGACTCTTACCATGTCTTTAAAACCAATAATGCGTTTGCAAACTGGGACTTTTCAGCTAAAGAGTACTGAGATGGATGATCACGCGACTGGACTGCACCTTTAAATGGTCTGTCTTACTATGGTGAGAACTCTGACATGCCAGTGACAAGGGAAAATATGAATAGGCCTATTAATCCATATTTTTAATGAGCGCTCATTTTGTTCTATTCCTAACAGAGTTGTGTATGCCAACAAAAACCTGTTTGTCCAGATTGCCTGATGTCATGATGGGTGTCAGCATTTCTGGACTAGAAGAGTCAAAACTTCCAATGAAACTTGGCTCTTCCAGTATGACACAAGTGTATGGACTTGGGACAGTGTCCCAGACTGTTGTAATTGCAGCCATATCGTGCAGTATTTTCCAGTGAGGGTACTAGGAGCCACTCTTAATAGCTTCAGAATACCACCCTCTGGCACAATCCTCACTTGAATTTAACGATTTATACATTTAGCTATTGCACCCAGCAAGATCATTACAGCATCTCTTGTTCCCAGACTATTCAGGCCATCCTAGTTCTGCCAATGCAAAATGAAATGTGGGTGGGGTTCGAGTTCGTCTCATTAACTCAAAACATGGGCAGCTCATTAGCATAACAAGCAAAATATGCTGCCCATTGTCCTATTTATGTCTGGAATGTATGAGAGAAAATTAGACAATGGTTTCTTGTTTACAGAGTGGGGGAGGTGCTGTGTCAATCCATAAACAGTGTTAGCACTCGGTACGAAGTCTCTTGTGTTTAACAAGGGAGTAAACACAGAAACTGCATCATAGCATCGATTCCCAAGGGTACATTACCTGTAAATCAATTTGACTTAAATACAGCCTACTCTCCATTAAATACCCTGAGTTTGGCTTACTATGTTAGTTGACGCCAGTGCCTTTTTCGTTTTTTTTTGTACACCGTTGCTATTTCTTGTTAGAAGTGGTGAAGAGTTCATGAGTTCCCCATTGTACTGCCTGGTTCAGCAGTGCACTCTTTCTCCATGGTGGCAAAGCATTTTCTACATACAGAACACAAGTGTGTCATTACTATTCTAATAACAGGACCTTCAGCAGCAACAAAGCTGTTTAGTTGTATTGGCATTTTTCTCTTGCTGCCCTCTGATGTTTGATCAGAAAGAAACAGGATAATGGGGATTATCAGTGATTCTCCATGTCAGTCCGTCAGGTCCTCTGATCCTTCACACTGCCATGTCTTTCTAGTCCACTGCATACAAAATGCACGTTTTAAATCACTTCCACAACATTGCTACAGCTACACACATACAGGGATTCAGGACAAAGATGGCAATCTGTCCACATGGTAGGATCTTAATAAATTTGGAAATGGCTTCATCATTATTAGCCTTTCTTCTGAATGGTGTAATCAGGCAGGGAGAGAGAGATATTGAAAAGACAGACAGAGATACATTTTCTTTACCTTATCTGAAGACTTCAGCGATGAGCTGCTATTCCTAACACATGCTGGAGAAGGACTCCCATTCATTCTCAAAATCCTGTTTTCGCCCTTGATTGTCGTGCTCCTTTCTGCTTCTCTGTGCGGTGTCGTAGACAGAGGCAGCATTCAAAGCATCCCTTTATTTTATCCCGCTGTGGCCGCTGACACCCCTATTCGAGACTTGGACGATGGAGGGAAAAGCAGGGTAAATAAAAGGCAGAGGAAGAATTTTTCAGGCTTAATAATGTTCCTATTTGTCATCCGCGTGGCTCACAGAGAGATACAAACGCACAAGGGGGGCTGTAAGAGAGAGACGCGATATGTTTGTCTGTGGTCCTCCTCCTCTATCGGTCCCTCCCTCTCTCTCTATGTGTTGCAGCGGCTTGGAGGATGTCAGACGCAGGCCGTGCTGCTCTAACGGGGGAGATGGCTCTGTGTGTGCAGAGACATCTGTGAATGTGTTTATGTGGGACTAAAGTAGCCTCTTAGCCATAGCAGAGACCCCCCCTCCCTCTCCTACCGAGATGGTCTCGCTAACGGCCTGTACCATTAAGGCTCAAAGCAGGGTGGGCTGCAGCATAGAGAGAGACAGAGAGAAAAGGGAGCCAGTGATGCGGAGAGGCAGGCAACGAAACAGGAAATGGTGAACGAAGTGTTCTTTCATTTACCAGACGTTACGGTCCTTGCTATCCCAGGGGTAGATACTGCTTCTCCGTGATCTTGCCAGTCAGTGTAATTCCCCCTATCACTACTGAAGGCTTTATCAAATAGTCCCCAACCTTTCCTCCATGCTGCAATCTTCCTGCATTACCTCATACCGCATGGTTAGAATTCCCAATCCCGAATAACGATTTTTCATGGACCATTTTAGGAAATGTTTAGAATAATTGCAAAACAAAACATTGTTGTTGGAAAAACCACAGGTTTTAAAATACTTCAGTGTATTACTTTTTAAGGAGGTTGTAATTGTGTTGCAATTAAATAAAGCATACATACACACATGATTTAACAAAATCAAACATGAGTATCCACACCAATACACACATGGGTGCCAGCACACACAATGGATGGAAAGAGGTTGATAACATTTAATGGCCACCCAGGGTATTCTCAGATGCTTATCGCAAACGTTATGACAGAGCTGTCAAATTACATGTTGAATTCAGATTTAATGTCCATCCGACGAGCTAGGTTTAACAGCAATAATAGGCAATCCGCTATATCATCCTTTTACATAACATCATTATTCTCGCAAACTGCTGTGAAATAAAGGCTATGTGTAAATGTAACCCATTTAAAACTTATGCTAGTAGGCTGATGCTACAAGCCTTGTAGTGCTGACAAGAAATATCTTGATGTAATTTTTTTTATGTAGGATAAGGTGTCTCATAAAAACAGAGAAATACAGAGCAATTCACAATTACCGACATCCTGTCCACTGAAACTGTATAAATGAATAAAATGCATTTCTTCCCCAAAAACATTTCCTTGTCACGATAAGCCATTCAACCAGAATCTCTACAGATACTTTAGTCCTTGGTCTTCACTTCTGGACTCTCCTCTTCACCTGACCATCTAACCTTTTTCCAAGTTCCAATTACTTTTAACAAACACCATGTCTTTATGGGAGTAGGGACTTTCTTCTTGAAAAAGGTTGAGCTTGTTAGCATGGAAGTAGTATCTAATGGTAGTTTTGAAGACTTAATAACTTTGAGATTCAACCAACTTCTGCAATTCTGCAATTGAGATCTTTCAATAGTTGTTACTGCTAGAACCATCTTCTCACTGTACATGCGGATTAAATACATATGGGTCTTTTTCCAGATAGGTTCATATCATCTTCAGTTGATTCACATTTCTTAATTATTGCCCTTATTAACATAATTTATGCTTATATTTATGCTAGTACCCCAAGTGGGAAAAAAGTATACCTTACGTTTTTAATGCTTAATTGTGTTTGTCCTAAATATACTTCAGATATATTATTTCTTCCCTATACTTATTGAAGGTATACTTAAAGTACAATTAATTATAATGATTATGTACTTCCCCATACTTATTGTGAATGCATTTTAATATATTTCTGTAAATTATATTTTAGGGATACTAATCAAAAAATATATATGAAATTAATAATGTACTAATTGTAATGAAAGGTATTTTTTTGTATACTTCCCCATCATTTGTGTTAAAGAACCTTTACAACCAATGTGCTTGAAATGAATGTCTGATTTATAACATTTATAGTTTATAAATTAGTTTATAAATTAGATTTCAGTGAAATCTAATTTACTCTTATTTGTATTTAATTATACTTCCAAAAAGCTTAATGTAATGTCCTATAGTTAGTTACCTAATGTATTCAAGGTACAATTTTACTTAATTTCCTTTAATATGTATTTCAGTGCATCAAGGTTATTATCAATCCCATATTCAGAATATTATAAAAACAACATAGAAAAACGACAGCACCAGAAAGAAAATGCTTTTGTTTGTACAAACAAAATGTTTTGTTTGTAATTGCAATACAACAGGATTGTATTGTAATTTGAAAACTTGGTGAGAAACATGCTCATGATGACTTACAGTGGATATGAAAAGTCTTCACACCCCTGTTAAAATGCCAGGTTATTGTGATGTAAAAGAATGAGACAAAGATAAATAATTTCAGAACTTTTTTCACATTTAATGTGACCTATAACGTGAACCATTCAATTGAAAAACAAACAGAAATATTTAAGAAAAAAAAGAACTCAATAACCTGGTTGCATAAGTGTGCACACCCTTAAACTAATACTTTGTTTAAGCACCTTTTGATTTTTTTATAGCACTAAGTCTTTTTGGGTAGGAGTCTATTAGCATGGCACATCTTGACGTGGCAATAGTTACCCACTCTCCTTTGCAAAAGCGCTCCAAATCTGTAGGATTGTGAGGACATCTCCTGTACACAGCCCTCTTCAGATCACCCCACAGATGTTCAATTGGATTCAGGTCTGGGCTCTGGCTGGGTCTTTCCAAAACATCTTCTTCTGGTGAAGCCACGCTTTTGTGGATTTAGATGTGTGCTTTGGGTTGTTGTCGTGCTGAAAGGTGAACTTTATCTTCAGCTTTCTAACAGACGCTTGAAGTTTTTGTGCCAAAATTGCCTTGTATTTGGAACTGTTCATAATTCCCTCCACCCTGACTAAGACCCCAGTTCCAGCTGAAGAAAAACAGCCCCAAAGCATGACGCTGCCACCACCATGCTTCACTGTGGGAATGGTGTTCTTTGTGTGATGTGCAGAGTTGTTTTTGCGCCAAACATACCTTTTGGAATTATGGCCAAAAAGTTCAACCTTGGTTTCATCAGACCATAACACATTTTCCCACACGCTTTTGGGGAACTTGATGTTTGTTTTTGCAAACTTTAGCCAGGCTTGGATGTTTTTCTTTGTAAGAAAAGGCTTCCGTCTTGTCACCCTTCCCCACAGCCCTTCATATGAAGAATACAGGAGATTGTTGTCACATATAGCACATAGCCAGTACTTGCCAGAAATTCTTACAGTTCCTATAATGTTGCTGTAGGCCTCTTGGAAGCCTCCCTGACCAGTTTTCTTCTTGTCTTTTCATCAATTTTGAAGGGACTTGATGATGACTGTCTTCACTGTGTTCCATGGTATATCTAATGCTTTGGAAAATATTTTGTACCCTTCTAACTGATATCTTTCAACAATGAGATCCCTCTGATGCTTTGGAAGTTCTCTGGGGACCATGGCTTTTGTGTTGAGATGCAACTAAGAACATTTGTGATTAATCAGAGCCACATTAAATGATGGCAGGTGTGTAATGATTTCTATTTAACATGAGTTTGAATGTGATTGGTTAATTCTGAACACAGCCACATCCCCAGTTATAAGAGGGTGTGGACACTTATGCAACCAGGTATTGTAAGGTTTTTATTTCAAATTTGTCCCCTCGAAGATTTCAGTTTTTCTTTTTTTTTTTAGGTCACTTTAAAAGTGGAAAAGGTTCTGACATGATTTATCTTTGTCTCATTCTTTTACATCACAAAAACCTGGCATTTTCACAGGGGTGTGTAGACTTTTTATATCCACTGTAACTGTATTTTACCAGTCACATTTAACTTCACATTATTTAGTGAAATCAAAACAATGTACAGTATACATTCCAGTACAAACATAATTGAATTAAAAACACCCTTCTTTATCAATTAAGTGGCTTAGTGGATAGGGAGTCAGACTTTAAAATCAAAAGGTTGCTTGTTCCATTCCTAATTTGGTGGTGCCCAAGGTATTTTACTGTAAGTTGTTTCAGGAGTTGTCCTTGTACTAAGTTGTTCTGGATAAGAGTGTCTGTGAAAAACAATCCTTTCAGTGAGTTAATATTTACAGCACCCATTTAGCAAATAATTACGCCTGTTAAAGCTATAGTCTGGTCCATTTAGTCACTCTCCAAATTATTTGGCAGTGGAATGACATACGCTTTGTCCTTTAACTCAACAAAAACACATATTCTATTGAAAAATTAGCCATGTACCGCAATTATGCTGTCAGACTCTGAAATATCATGCAGAAGTCTGGATGATATATTTAACTGTTAGTCAGTACACATTTCCCACTTTGACTTTACAAGTTCTAAGACCCATTAGTTGTTCAACTGCAAGCACATGCAGAACAAATACATCGTCCTGAACAAAATGCTTACCAAAAACCCTTTGGGTTTCAGAAAGGCATTCTGATTTACCATTTGATGAACTGGTATTTTGAAGGTCATAGACCAACTTCACAAGTGGTTCTATCACATTCTCATTTGCATTTGTCATGCAGGTTTCAGCCTTCACTTCAAAATTGTTTTTACTATCTGGACAGGTACATGGGTGGTTCCATTGAATTATGTACGTTTCCCATTGAAAGAATAAAATGAAAATGTGGAGGATGCCCAAAGCAGGACCCAGTTTCTTACACTATCTGGAATGTGTGTTTACAAATGTATATTAAAATGGCACATTTGCTGTTCCATACAATCTCTGGAAATCTATTACAATTATTTTCAATGCCAATTCAAGTCCATGTCTTTCAGTTTCAGCATTTCCTGAAGGAGGACGTAGATACCAAAAACTAAAAGAAAAAGGTAATTCCAGTATTTCTGATTCCAGTAAGTAAAATAATATTCAACACTGGAAGAGTGAAAAAAAAAGAAAGACCACCAATCAGAGGCTTGCTAGTATTTTCTATACTTTACTGATTGTGGAGTTCTTGTCAAATATACAAGAGGCTGGATTGCAATCAACTGCCTGTCAACTATGTCAGTTTTAGTGCCATGGTTGGTGGAATCAAACCACAGAGCTGACAACTGTCTGGTGACACCAAGACAGACAGACTGTGCTGGTACTCTGGTACAAAGCCTTTTATCATTTGAAACTTGTCGAGCTTCATCAATGGCGAAGGACCTATAACACCCATCATTGCGTCATTAAATTGTTTTGTACTTCTGAACAGTAGCTGTGCAACAGAATCACAACTGCATATGAGGATAAGTAGATAAGTGCTCTCTATTTTGTTCATCTCTCCATCTAATGCCATCTTTTTTCCAGTGACAAAAGCTCAGTCACAAATGGAGTTAAGAGAGTAAACATGTTAGGTTTCTTTTACCCAAACCAGCATGGTACACAAATTATACACCTGTGTTCTTTCGCTACTAACTCTGTGACCCAACACTGAATTGGCCATATTTGGTATTTTGATTCCATAACAATTTGATATCATCCCTGGCAAATTCACTGCCTTGCACTATCTTCTTGTACTCTGCCCTAGACTATGTCACTGAAAACAGCATCTGCAGTCACCTTTGAAAAAGCTACATTTGGATTTTTAAGTTACTTGACCCATTTCTTTAATTAATTTCTGCATCAAAGTCTGAACAATATTACGACACTGGCCACACATCAGTGGTGTAGTGGTTAATGACACAGCCATCCTCGTGGGGGCGAGCTGGGTTCGACTCTCGAGGTGGCAACATTTTCTATTGCGTGCCGGCTGAACTAGGCTTACCTGGTTTCTTGATTTTTTACACTGTAAGTATTCTATATTCAAAATCGACACATTGTCAATACTGCTCTATAGTATATGGGGTTATTTGGGGTACCTGTTATAAGGGTTTTGATATAATGCAGCCTGGTATGCTCTGTTCCCAGGACATGTTATGCAGATTTTTGGTCAGTCTAAGGATTTATCCTGAATTCTAATTTCAATAGTGCTTATCCCTTTAGTGGTATAGCCAAATTAATTGGATAATTCTTCAATATGGCATAAGAAACATGCACACAGCCATGTCCTGTAAAAAGTATACCGTTTTCAAAACAACCTCTGCCGATTGTTATACTTTAGCCATAAAGATTTGATTACCATTTAGGGAACTCTACATGTTAAACCACTTGTACTGGAGGGCTACTTGAGACACGCTTAAGTGCAATTTCAGACTCTTCAATAGCGGTTTTAAATGCATAATCAATGTAACTTATATATATTTAGAATGTCCTTCTGTGGTGTTTAATGCCATTTCTATCATACTCACAATAAACTGCAAGTATACAATTACGTTACTATAAGTAAACTTGTAATATATTAAAAAACATTAATTTATATTGTGAATCAGTTAAATCGTTAGTAAAAGTATATTAAAAATATGAATATATAAAATTGTAACAGTCAGAAGATTAAATTGCAATACACTATCTGTATTTAATGCAACTTACTTCAAATACAGTTAATCCTAGTCAACCACCTAAAAGTATACTTTATTATAAATTACGTGGTACGAATTTAAGATATTCAAGTATATATATATATATATATATATATATATATATATGTTTTAACTAAACATTAAGTATAATTTTAGTGTATTTAAAACAACTTTAAAACAATTTAAGCTGGGTGATACCCATTAACATATTTATGCATGTTTACACTTAAATATAATAGAAATATAATAAATAAAAAAAATTAGCTTGAGACAGTAAAGATATTATAACTATGAGGAGGGTTTGCATTAACTGGTATCAAATCTGCTAGTCAAAGTAAAGTAGAGCTGGGATACTGGTTTGAGATTAAGTTACACAGAGGAAGATGTCTTCTGCAAATAGAGACATTTCATTCTGAGCATCATTTGAGTTATGAACTTAGTCAAGAGGTTTGATGGCCAATTTGGATCCATTTTAAAGAATTTGAAACCCTTTTATGAAATGTTCCCCAATGTTACACTTCATGTCTGTAGAAAGAGCAAACAGATTTGGCTATTCTACTTGATCAAAAGCATTTCCTCCATCATGAGATAAAACATCAAGGTATACATTAGGTAACCTCGTAAAGTACATTATATTAAAGACACTTTTAACCTTTACACAAGTCTATTTCAAATATCTCTTACAGCCACCCGGTCTGAGTTCTTAATGCACGTGCTGTCAGTATATCAGAATTCTTCACAAACAAAAATATGTTTCTACATGTAGTCTATAACAACACTGGTTGCGGTTGGTGGGTGTCCCTTTGGTTGATGCTTGGCAATGTGGGTGGATTGATTTCCTCCCCCAGATAGGGCCACAGTGTTGCTTTCACAAGAGAAATATCTACTACATGACTGATTAGGCAACGATCCACAGGTTTGTGGAGAGTGATCAACCACAGGTGTGTTGGCCTGGGGACGTAAGTTGATTCACAAATAAGTCTGGATGACAAGCAAATATATATAACTGGGAGTGACCATCTGGTCTCTTAGGGCTGATTTACATTCATGAGACAAAGAATTACATCCAAGAGGCTGCTCTAATTATGCACACATGAAATGCCCAGGCAACAAGGTAAACCATCATTGATGAAAATGACCAACCCTGCTCAAGGAACTCTTGGTGTAATTTTGTACTCCGAGGATATCTGTGAAGGGAGAATACCGTCTCTACACCAGGCTTCAGTGTACAACCTGCCATTTATATGCATACAGTACCCTCGCAAAGGATGCCCTTGTTGACTGAATAACAGTAGAGACATTATACAAAACTGAACCATAGATCACAGGTCTGCAGTTTCCCTGAATCGCCACCAACATGAGGATGACATCCAGGGACCATTCCCAAGACCACTGGGAGGCCAAAAGAATCCATGACAAACCTTAAAAGTACATTGTGTCTTACATGGACTAGAACAGGTCCACTAGGGGAAACATTTACCTGAGGGTTAGAGCCACTGGTGTGCGAGCGTAGCTGCCTAACAGAGCACTCAGGCCTCCCTTCGAGAAGCAAAGCAGACAATGCAGGATTTTTCATTATAGAAATAGCAGTTGGCCATACTGAATCATTTCCAAACATGAGACTACAGTGGCAGGACCTCCACTTTAAAAGTTGGGTGGCCCTGGAAATGAGATCTGCACTGCTGTAGCTTGTAACATTGAATGCAGGGAGGCAGGGCACAGGCTCAGAGAGAACATCTTATATTTAATAAATACAAGATATAACAACACTGAAACATAATGTTACAAACAGATGGAACTCAACAATGATCGACAAGATACAAGATGTAAGAAGGAATTGATCAAGAAAACAGATGAGGGCAATAATAACAAACAGGCATCCGTGCTCCAAGCCTGCCATGCCAGAATGTGAAAGAGGTAAATCAGACATAGCCACCACAGGTGCGTATCACCCTACAATTAGCAAGCAGAATGAAACATGGAGAGAGAAAATCAATGTCTTGATATCTACACCCCCATCGTCCTCTTGTTTGTCCTCAGGAGTATTTGCTGATTCAAAAGTTTTGGTGCTGAGCCAGACTATAGTCCCTAACTATAAGGTCAGATGAAACTCACCCTTTCTGCTTATTAACACAAATGTGCAGTTCTATACTGAGTTTGCTTAAGAACAAAAACAGAAACCGCTGAGATGCAGCGCCTTTGTAGTTCTGTTGGCTTCAGATGTTAGTGACTTACATATCCATTTCTATTGCTTGGAGAGTATTCAGACTTTTGAATGGTGAATTTTTGACAGTCATCGACAGGGCAAAGTAGCATTTGCCCTGCTACTGACAAAATCTTACAGCCAGCAGTCTGTTCGCACGTTTGTAGTTCGCAACTACAAGATCGGACTATGCAGCTAAGTAAGCTAGCTAGTTACTGATCGATATCTGACTTATTTAGTGCTTACCTGAATCAAATCTCTCTGTTTTGTAAGGTGCGACTGGGAGGTGGGAATGTTCCGACTTCAGAGTGGGAGAATACACCTTAACGCTTTATGAAAGTTCCGTTAGGTTTGACATCACTTGACATGGCAGCGTTTGTTGTGAAAGAAAGACAAAAATGACTTGATCCGCGCACAAATAAGTCACTACATTTGTTTAAGGATACTTCTGGGTAATGGTCTTTCTGGCTAGCTACCACGTTACTTAACCATCAATACTGAAGTGATTATTCAGTATTCAAGTATGATATTTAAAAAAGTGAATAATGTATGTTTTTTTTTGTAATGCATGTTTTTTTTTTGTTATCAGCAATTCAAGTTGTTTATTTTGTGGCCTAAACATTTGTGTGACGCCGAAGGCCAATTGGCGTTGCCCCTTAAATTACGAAATTCCAAGCCTGCTCATAGCTTCCTACTGTAGACTTGTATTGCCACCACTTTGGTCTTCCCTTTCACCAGAAACAATAGCAGACACTACATGTGATTTAGCGAAACGGTTTATAAAGTCCCGTTATTTAGGGGGGAGCAACCTCTGAAATAAGGGGATGTACCAATACATTCACAAACACCCTAAATAAAATTGGATCAACCACACCTTGAACTCATACTAATTGTTGGATTTCAAAGGTAAATATTTAGAGTTTAGAGCCAAAAGAAGAAGAAAAAGCTTACTGTCCCAATTACATTACACAAGATGAGAACTATCCTTTCTAATTCTTTGATTAACTCTAAACCTTTGAATAATTGCCATTTTAATAATACAGAGGAGGGACCTGACCTGTCTAAATCCTCTGTTTGCCTCTGCTAGGACACCATGGTGGTTGCTCGATCTGCATCATCTGGGCTTATCGATAGACATGACTATGAATGATTTGTCAATGAGCCCAGAATTTGGAACACATGCCAACAGTGATGTCATAATAGCCTAGTATTGGCAGATGATGCAACAGATGCTGTGAGGATATTCATGGAACTCCACTCAACTAATGGAATTTTCATACAAAGATAATCTACTAATTTCCCTCCCATTCAAATTTTCTACATTTGGCAAATATTTGCGTTTATGTTGATTTATGTTGGGGCTGGTATGGATGTCAACACTAATTAACTATGTTAATGTCACCAATCCACTGAATCACAACAGCAAACAACTTTTACTTCAACCATGATATCATTACTGCTAGCTATGCTACAGTAATAACTTATATGAATTAAAAGTATAATTTAGCAGTCACTTGTCAACCTGAAATGTACCATTTCAAATGTTATGCAAAAACAAAGCAAATAGAATTGGACTTAAGTATTATGGGCATATCACAATAAATATAAAATATGCATCCAATCCATAATGATTTATTTTAGATTATAGGTTTTACTTATTGTGTTCTATCCCCCATGGTTCCTCTGACCTCTTTAGTGTATGTATTTTTAGCCTAAAATAAATATATAATTTTAATAAGGACAGTATAAATGATAGCCTGACAAATAAGCCCAAATGTTAAAGTTCATCATCTTCTTCCGCTTCATCCGGGGCCGGGTCGCGGGGGCAGCAGTCTAAGCAGGGATGCCCAGACTTCCCTCTCCCCAGACACTTCCTCCAGCTCTTCCGGGGGGACACCGAGGCGTTCCCAGGCCAGCCGGGAGACATAGTCCCTCCAGCGTGGGGACAAATGTTAAAGTTGAGAGAAAGTATTCCCAAGTGGATCAACTCAAACAGAAACTGACAACAGAGCCATTAATGCTATGATATTTGAAAAATTGTAAGCTCCAAAGAGCAGCAGAGAAAGTCCTCAGATGAACTAACAATTGCATGATAAATTCCACTGAGGAGTGATATGCAGAAATATGGGCTTGATCTCGTCAGAGCTTTAGACTCAGTCATAAGTACATGGCTGCTTCACATGGTGCAAGATAAATATTTACTGAAATATATTCATTTTTCAGGGATAAACGATTTACCCTGGAAAGGGAAAAACACATTTCTGTTCCAGTCAATTCAGTCCTGTGTTTTATTACTTACAAGCAGTGGGGAACCGTCAGGGCCCTCTACACCCTCAGAGAGGACCTAAGGATGGATAAAAATCTGTTTATAATTTTTATATATTATTGTTTAAAATGTTTGTGTTAATTGTAATTATCTTCCTAATGAATTTCTTCAGTTTGTGTTGATAAATGAAGGGTTAATATCCAAGAGAAATAAAATATCCAATCAGAATTTTTCTTTGGTATACTCTTGGTAGAAATAATCTAGCTGGGCTCAACGCTCACTGGCTAGGCCCTCAGGCTTTGAATAGAAGGCACAAGCCAACGTCATAGACATTGACTTCAGTTTGAGCAGCATTTTGGATGACAGTAGAATCAACCAATCACAATTGTCTTGTAATAGGTGGGACAATTGTATGATGCCTCAAGGCCCTCTAGCGCCATCTAGAGGGCCTAAGTATAGGTCACTAATTCAGAGCCAATAGCGAAACATATACTTTTCTCACGCTTGAGAATAGCTACAGTAGCTGACTAGCTTTTTCCAGTGAATGTACGGAATGATGGCGATGGCCTGACTCTCAGCCCTGGATTTGATCTCAATCAACTTACTTACTCAATCAACTAACTTATTCCGGATTTAAAATCAAAAGGCAAGCTATATGAACCTGACATTGCCCATTTCATAAAGAAGGACAGGAGAATGGACTTCGTTTTTAAATGATAATCATAACGGTGAGTGGACATTTTGTTTCAAAATCAGCTCAGTGGCATCCTTCGTCCTTTGAATATCCTTGCAATGTCTCTAGAACTTGATTCTAGTCAAAATGCAATTGATTGGATATGATTTAGGAAGGCAGACACATCTAGAAAATACCCAACATGAAGCCATGATCTCCAAGGAAACCCCCACAGATCTCCAAGATTGTCGATGTATTGATCTGAGGAAGATTCTAAAAATATTGAAAAATCAATTAAAGTTTCCAGGAGAACAGTGGTCACCGTCATTGTGAAATGGAATAATGTTGGCACCATCAAGACTCTTCCTAGAGTAAGTAAACAGGGAAGAAAGGCATTAGTCAGGAAGGTCACAAAGAACCCAATGGCCAGTGTAAAAGAGCATCAGAGGTTCTCTGCAGAAATGGGAGAACCTGTCAGAAGGACCACCTCTGACGTACATCATCATCATATGGTATAATGGCCAGATGGAAGAAAATATTCTTTGGTATGATAAGACCAAAATCTAACTTTGGGGCCTCCATTCCAAACTATAAATACACTTCTAAATATTCTTTGTTTAACCATCTATCCCTGACATTTTTCCAAACCTGTTATTTTCTGAGGTGAACTGTGTAAAGAAAACAATCCAAGGGTAGTAAATGTACCCCTTGACCATTGATCCTTGTTAATGAATATGGCATGTACATGGTGCCTATGGCTTTGATCTGCAGAGCTTTGAAACAGGGTCACGGGTGTAGTAAGTATACATATAATTCCTTTCATTTGAGTCCGATCTGTTAATTATGTCAAGACTTTTATGTAGCCCAAGTGTTCATTATGCAACGAGTGAGGAAGAGCCATGCAGACCTCAAGAAGTATGCCTTGCACAGGGCTTATCATCTGGGCTTTTAAATCTTTCAGTGCACATTATTGCTGTGGGTAGTGCCTTTTCACTTTTTGGAGGAGTGTGAGTTCTCACAAGCCATCTGTTGATTTTTCTGGCCTAATGAGAGGAGGACATGAAGACACTGGAGCACGACATGTGATAAGGGTGGTGTTCACATGAGAAGAGCGAGGGCAACAGATGGAGAGGGCGTTAATATGGTGTTGCACACTTCCTGAAAATAGTCCTGAGACCCCAACATCATTGGCACATTGATGTTTAATAATCTGACATTTGAAGGGCTCTGACAGAACTGCTCCGACAGAACTGTCACTCAAAAAAAAACTACCACTGGAGGCATCTTTTCAAGGTATAAGCTTCTTCCAAATGTTGTAGCCTATCCCTCAGTTTTTTACACAGGTGGGTTGACCCTGTAATTGTTCACATTAAGGATCCCAGCCTTAAAGCAACACAACTATGTAAAACACATTTTATTTAACCTTGAATGTTGCTAATACACTAAAGTGAAATGGAATGGTGCTTTTATTAAAATGGTGTCTGCATGTTTAAGAGTTTTGTGGTAGTGTGTCACTTTCAGAGGATGTCTAACTCATAGGTGTTTGTTTGAACATGTCTGTGACCCTCACAGGATGTATATGGATGCATGAGTCAACGTATTTGAAATGTACCTACATAACTACGAACATACGCACACCTAATAGAAATCAAAGCTGTAAAATGTGAATTATGAGATGATGGATATGATGTGTGATAACGGTATGTCCATTTTGTTACATAACACATTATTATGTAATTTATTAGATGTGAGTATGTGAGGTTTCTTATGTTTATATGTCCGCTGTGGAGACAAGTTGACGAGGGGCCAGCATTCCTCGGTGTAGTGCTGTCTGAGAAAACAGCAAGTGTGCCTTCATGTCTGAGTCTGGGGACTGACTGTATTTACATAGATTTGGTAAATCTGTTGAATGTGGGCCCTGGCATACAGGGAATTAGACAGTGGATCAACAGCATTCTGACATTCATGATTCAAGGACAAAGCGTCAGATACCAACACATCACAGATGGGCCATCCACTCTCTCTTTTCTCTGAACGGGGAGCTGTCATCATGAGAGGGAACACAGACGGCCAAATGGCAGTGTAAGTATGTATGTGTGTGTGTCATTAGGGAGAGAAAAAAACAGCATTAAAGATATGCAGGGAGAGAGGAGAGGACCATTTTTCACAAGGCCAAGAAAATCCTGTTAGGACAAAATCCCAATTTTGTGTCCTTGCTGAATGCAACACACAAAAGGGTGTTAGAGATCGATACCAAGCATGTGCGTGGTGCGTCTTTCCCAGAGCTTCTTAGCAGTCATACTTTTCTTCTCTGTGGAGTTATGATGTGCATCATCATAATCATCATCTGCCATCTTTTAACAGGAACAGACAGCCGCCTGCCAGCCTTTGAGTTGTTACTCACCATGCACTGACATAATATAAGGAACACATCACTGTTTCCTGGAACTGCAGAAATTATATGTTGAGCCATAACAATAATTTGATTTCAAAAGCAATGTTTATTTTCATGTCAAATCTAGGCTGATGTTAGGTACCAGAAATGAAATAGGAGAATCTATGTCTGTAGTGACTATCTGATGAATGTTTGCAGTTTATTAAAATATTGATCTGTTATTAGGTTTCATCTAACAAACAATATTCCCTATTTTGCCTTTTGAATATAAAGTATGCATCCAAAGACAACTGAAATACCTATTTTTACTTCCAATATATACACTCACCTAAAGGATTATTAGGAACACCATAATTAATACTGTGTTTGACCCCCTTTCGCCTTCAGAACTGCATTAATTCTATGTGGCATTGATTCAACAAGGTGCTGAAAGCATTCTTTAGAAATGTTGGCCCATATTGATAGGATAGCATCTTGCAGTTGATGGAGATTTGTGGGATGCACATCCAGGGCACAAAGCTCCTGTTCCACCACATCCCAAAGATGCTCTATTGGGTTGAGATCTGGTGACTGTGGGGGCCATTTCAGTACAGTGAACTCATTGTCATGTTCAAGAAACCAATTTGAAATGATTCAAGCTTTGTGACATGGTGCATTATCCTGCTGGAAGTAGACATCAGAGGATGGGTACATAGTGGTCATAAAGGGATGGACATGGTCAGAAACAATGCTCAGGTAGGCTGTGGCATTTAAACGATGCCCAATTGGCACTAAGGGGCCTAAAGTGTGCCAAGAAAACATCCCCCACACCATTACACCACCACCACCAGCCTGCACAGTGGTAACAAGGCATGATGGATCTATGTTCTCATTCTGTTTACGCCAAATACTGACTCTACCATCTGAATGTCTCAACAGAAATCGAAACTCATCAGACCAGGCAACATTCTTCCAGTCTTCAACTGTCCAATTTTGGTGAGCTCGTGCAAATTGTAGCGTCTTTTTCCTATTTGTAGTGGAGATGAGTGGTACCTGGTGGGGTCTTCTGCTGTTGAAGCCCATCCGCCTTAAGGTTGTGTGTGTTGTGGCTTCACAAATGCTTTGCTGCATACCTTGGTTGCAACGAGTGGTTATTTCAGTCAAAATTGCTCTTCTGTCAGCTTGAATCAGTTGGCCCATTCTCCTCTGACCTCTAGCATGGATGTCTTTCCCTTTTCACACCATTCTTTGTAAACCCTAGAAATGGTTGTGCGTGAAAATCCCAGTAACTGAGCAGATTGTGAAATACTCAGACCGGCCCGTCTGGCACCAACAACCATGCCACACTCAAAATTGCTTAAATCACCTTTCTTTCCCATTCTGACATTCAGTTTGGAGTTCAGGAGATTGTCTTGACCAGGACCACACCCCTAAATGCATTGAAGCAACTGCCATGCGATTAGTTGATTAGATGATTGCATTAATGAGAAATTGAACAGGTGTTCCTAATAATCCTTTAGGTGAGTGTAATTCTGAAGGTCTAATGTAATGCGGAAAGCAGCTGTAGCAGTGCTGTATTCTACAGCACACAAAGTGGGGCTCACGGCTACTACGCACCTGTAGGGCCATATCAGGTGTGACTGTATTTGTGTTCAGGGATATCCTTGAAACGTGCGTATCCCCACTGAGGCACCTTGTTTTCTCCCTCAGGGAATGAAGGTTATAGGTCACAAAAGGGGCATCTTCCACAATCCTTAGCGTAGTTTTAAGCAGACAAGTGTTCGGTATTTTCTGACACGCATAGTGATTCAGCTTGTGTTGTCGTTAGGACCAGTGCACAGTGAGTTTTGCAACAGAAGTCACAACACAGAGTAAAAAAGGAATAAATAGATAGGCCAAGCCATGGCTGACTTGGGCTACTAAAATTCACTTATAGTAAGATGAAACTTTTAGAGTTTTTTGTTAATTACATTACTGTTAACTAGCTATTGTTTTACAAAGGAACCTTTCAATATACCAATTCATGGGGAATGGACAGCTGCCGAAGTGGATGCCCTGCTCATTTTGAGGTAGCTGGAATGGCTGTGTGACTAGTGAAACTTCATCAGAGACATTAATATGCAACATTTGGCCATTGCCATCTGTCTAAACACATCTGATGACATGATTATGGCAAAGTTGTTTTCTACTGAACATTTGGCTACTTCATTAATTTAATGGAGTTCAAGCCCCTAGTATAATCTAAACAATTCAGGAATTAGCCCTCGTTTAACTTTTGACCATCAATATTGCTGCAGCATCGTAGAGTGAGTGAGAGAGTTGTATTGTCATTGCAGTCTTAGTATCTGTACTGCCTCCAGGAACTCAGGAAATAGGTACAACCCTGTTTCCAAAAAAGTTGGCACGCTGCATAAAATACAAATCAAATGCAATGTTGTGCAAATACTTCATCCCTGTATTTAATTGAAATTAGTATAAAGGAAAAATATTTTGCCATTTAGAATTTGATACCAGAATCAGGGGCGTGGTTATTATTACGTTGCATCTCCTATTCTTAATACTCTGTAAGCATTTGGGAACTGAGGAGACCAATTGCTGTTGTTCTGAAATTGAAATACAATCCCATTCCTGCTTGATATAGGATTTCAGCAACTCAATAGTTCAAGGACACCTATGTCATATTTTTTGTTTCATAATGCACCAAATGTTTTCAATGGGTGACAGGACTACAGGCAGGCCAGTTCAGCACCCGACTCTTTTACTACAGTACGGAACCATTCTGTTGTAATAAGTGCAGAATGTGTTTTAACATTGTCTTGCAGAATTAAGCAAGGCCTTTTCTGAAAAAGATAATGTCTGGATGGCAGCATATGTTGCTCCAAAACCGGTAAATATTGTTCAGCATTCGTGGCGCCTTCACAGATGTGCAAGTCACTCATGCCATGTGCACTAATGCACCCCCACACCATCACAGATGCTGGCTTTTGAACTGTGCCCTGATAACAAGCCGGATGGTTCTTCTCCACTTTAGTCTGGAGGACGCGGCATCCATAATACTAGGAAATTGATTTGTCAGAACTCAGGACAGTTTTCCACCTCACCTAAGTCCATTTTAAATGAGCTCAGGCCCAGAGAATGTGGCGGTGTTTCTGGATCAGGTTTATCTCTTAATTTTTCTGGAGCTGTATATTCTTTGCATGGTAGAGTTCTGACTTGCATTTGTGGATGCAGTGATGTACTGTGTTCACAGACAGTGGTTTTCGGAAGTGTTCCTGAGCCCATACTGTGATTTCCACTACTGAATCGTGTCTGGTCTTAATGCAGTGCCGCCTGAGGGCCCGAAGATCATGGCCATACAATATTGTTTTTCTTGTGTACCGAGATATCTCCCGGATTCTCTAAATCTTTTAATGATATAATCTACCATAGATGATGACATCCCCACACTCTTTGCAATTTTACGTGAAGAAACATTATTCTTAAATTCTTGCACTAATTGCCTGTGCAGTCTTTCACAGAGTGATGAAACCCTCCCCATATCTACTTCTGAAAGACTCATCATCTCTGGGATGCTCTTTTTATACCCAATCATGTTACTGACCTGTAGCCAATTAACCCTACTAGCTGTGTGATGTTCCATCAGGTTTTTCTTTTTAGCATTACACAACTTTTTCTGTCTTTTGTTGCCTCTGTCCCAACTTTTTAGAAATGTGTTGCTGGCATCAAATTCAAAGTGGGCATACATTTTTCAAGGAACAATAATATTTCACAGTTTCAACATTTGATATGTTGTCTTTGTACTATTTTCTATTAAATATAGGGTTTAAATGATTTGCACAGCTCTACATTCTGTTTTTATTTCTATTTTACACAGTGTCCCAAATTGTTTGGAAACAGGGTTGTATTAGCATTGCCATTGATGTGTTTAGTAACACATTGTCTTTCTCCCTCTCACTGACACCCAGCTATGTTATTTTGGAGAACAAAGTACCTGGACCAGCAGAATTACTAGCTTGCTAGAATTGTCTCTCAGCTTTGGTTCCCCTTTTCGTCAAAGATCAAGTGGTTTGTCACAGAACATGCCTTTCGGCTGGGCATGCAAGATGAAACAAATAAGCTAAATAAAACAGGGTAAGATCTCAATTGCAAACTCCTTGAGTCTTACCCAAAGTTTTATTCACACTGATATAATTTCCACATCATATTACAAGCGAGATGCATTTAGTCACTTACCAAGATATGGTCACAACATGTTGACTTTCAGAAGAAAAGTCTCATCTCATCTTGCATGAAAACACCCTTTTCTTTTTTACAAACATTGCTTCAAGAGAGCAAAGCACAAGCATCATGGAGGCAGAAACATCACTAAGCAAGAATGTTAACTGATGGTTATAGATACAATATCCAGTGCCTGTAGTGTTTTAATGAAAGTTAACATGGCTATCATTTATGTATTATAGAGTATTTGTCATCTACATTTAGGCGTTGGACAGAGATGGCACATCAGACATCCTAATGACTGAGCTGAGCCCAGAGGTCCCATCCACAGGTGGTTTGTCACTTTGACCCCAGTCTTGTCTCACCAATGGCTTGCCTGTGCACTCCTCAGACATGCTTGTGCTTCTGTAACAGAGTTAGAATGATGTTCTATATAATTACACAAAATCTACATGAGGGTTACCTGTTAGAATATTTCTTGCTTACTGTAATTATATCGGTTGGACAATATGCCCCACGTCCTTATCCTAACTGTATATCTTCTGCTGTCATTTCCTCCTGTTTTCTACATCTGTGGAAGAGTTATGTCATGTTCAATGGTCTATATAAATATCCACATCTATCTTACATTGTAAACTACACATAATTCTTTAATATGTATCATATTGTTATGATATCAATGTTTTAAACATGTATATGTGCAGTTGTGTGAAATTTTCGACAATTACATTTGCAGACGAAATTGTTAGCTTACAGTAGCTGGTTATGAGCGGGATTCGGTTAAGATAGCAAACAAACTGTTAGATTACAGCCTACTAACTGTCTTTCAGTGAGGTTGGGAGTGCAACTGTGGCAGGTATGTCGTATATTTCTATTTTTCATTACTCTGACCTGTTTTCTATATTGGTGGAAGAGTGAGGTTGGGAGTGCAACTGTGGCATATTACTCACCAAGAAAAACATGTTTTCATTACCACTCGAAATAAACAGGATCCAACAGAGTCAGCTTTCCTCAGAGTCATTAATCGAATTACACAACGCAGAAGCAGAAACCGACCGGTTACACTTCACTTCAGAACAGAAACATGAAAGCTATCACATGGCCCAGTCCTAAATCAAGCTGTTCATATTATATGTGCTTGTGGAGATCTGTAAGAATGTGTTTGGTGTAATGGAGTAATATAGTGAAATGCCTACTGTCTATTTTGGATTGGAAAAGAACAACTGTATACTTTGGACCTGATCACTTATGTGAGGAATCTAACTACTACGTCTATATTGATGTCATTTATTGCATGTGTGTAGTCACTGTCGACACACAGCATATCTTACCTGCAAATGGTCCTATCAGCATTATTCTTAGAGGGAATTACAAATTCCTCATCTCTCACAAACTCAGCCATTCAAGCTTTAGTTATTGCATTCCATACACAGACCCGTTTGCTTCTGTGGCAAAATAGCACAAAAGAATAAACACATTCGCTAGACCAGTGCCTTGAACCTTCTGGCTTAATAGCTACCAGTGAGGGTGACTGGCACGTCTAGTGGAAATATAAGGCAGACTTCCTCTGTACACTGGATATGATCAGTGGATTGACTTTTTTTCTGTATTTTGAAGGTTGCTTTGTGTATACAGTACTCACTCACAAAAATGTATTTTCTTCTATTTTTTTGGGGATCGGAAGCAATACAGGCAAGTGTATAATTTCTAGAGACTTTACTTGCTATTGTACCTTCTCAATGTTGCAACCCGTTCTACAGTCCTGCAAAGCACCTGTGTGACCAATATGGTAAAAAGTGGATTGCAGATGGCATTCCTGCAATTGGTTTACTTGCGTAAATTAAAGTACAATTGGTTGGAAAACAAAATCGAAATCGGAGTCTTTACACGGATTTGAGAAAGTCCATTGTATATAAATTATCAGTAAGCTACTAAAAACACTGACAACGATATTTGGATTATTGTAAAATTTGGGTTAGAGTAACATTTGGTTTCAGCATTATACATATGTATGAATCTGGCCAATCACTGTAAAACAGGAAAAAAAAAATGGCCCTCATTTATGAAACCTACTCAGAAAAGATCTCAGATTCGAATGTTTGGAGAGACTTACGATGATCTGTAAGTGTGATTCATGAAACTGTCGCACCTGGTCAAAATTAGAGTAGATGTCATCGCAGAATGGTAAATCAGATAAAACCATGGATGCACGAACATCCTGCTCATACTGAGACAATCTCTCAGTGCTCTCTCAGTCTTCTGGTCAATTGCCTTACAGTTCTACCCCAAACTTGACCTTCTTGGGTATCAAGACCCACATCTTTGTCCTCCTTTAATTAGTACCCCCCATCCATGGCCCAGGCTGATGTTGGTCTGTTGAAGAAGAAAAAACTCATTGTCAATAGTTGGTCAACAAGAAGATTTAAAACCTGCTACCATTTGTAAGATGGCATTCACTAGCTAGCTAAACACTTTATCATAATTTTTGATACACTATAACGTAATCATTCCTAACTAAAGTTAGCATTGCTAGCTATTTTATCTAAATCCTGATAGCATTGCTATCTATCTAAAATAAATTATCAGGATCATTATATAGGAAAATATGTTTATTGCATCAGTGCATGGCTGCACGGAACATGGTACATAATCATTCCAGTCTACTGTGAGTACGGGATCACAATGCAAACAACCACACAACGCAACATGGAGAGTTTTATTCAATCTATGACAAGACAGGAGCAGATATTTACCATAATCATAATGCCAAACGTGGTGCATAAAAGCCCCTACTACCCCGGGCGATGCTTAACCAATGCTCTTCACCACACATGGATTGCTCCATGACGCTCCAAGCCTCACAAAAGCAAGTGGCTTGAAGCATGATTGTCGTGGATTTGTCCCAACTGTATTCAGAAACTTGGGAGAGACAAATATACATCCTCAAGAAATATAATCACCAAATTGTGGTATGCATCCAAATGAGCACTGGCAGGCAATAAGATACCCAGGAGTTTAACAGTCAAAATAGATCTAGGACCCATCCAGAGGCAAACGCTGGATTCTGTGTCCATAGTCACAACGTGTAGTTCAAATTGAAACCTTGCTCACTGATTTAAAAAAAAAATCTCATATGTATGTTTGTTTCTCTGCTTTCCAGTCCCTCTATGGGCTTGGGCCCAAGGACAACAGCCCTGGTAAGCCCCTGCAGTAATCCAGTCCAGGTCTCGTATGCTGCAGTGATTATTTTTGGGACATTCAGGAGGCCTAAGTCAGAGGAGCATAGAGTGGCATGGGCAATGGTGCTGGGGGAGCAGTGACAGGTATGTAAAGAGAAGCACTTTGAAGTCTATCCTCTGCTTCACATGGAGCCAACGCAAGTCTTGGAAGACAGGAGAAATGTGAGGAGGCGGGCAGCTGAGTTTTTGATAATGAGACATTTAATAGTACAAACAAAATAAGATGAAAGTAGGGAGAAGTCCTTCAGCAACTGTGAACAAGAGGATTTGACAGATCCTGGCAATGTTTTATATACATATTTTTTTTTAAATGTAACTTTCCTCTGGTTTCCAATTTTGTGATTTTAAATATGCGATTATGGCGTTGAAACCATTGCTCGGCAGTTTTACTAAAGTCGAAAAGCAAGATGTGTCATCTCATGCACATCAGAAGCCCTTCAGTTTGTTATAACACTGGTGAAGTGAATTTCAGGAGGATAAATGTGTTATGCTACAGGGAAGGAGGCCAGGCAGAATAGGACCAGAGATAAAATATGAACAGATGGCTATTTACCATCAGGAACACACACTGCAGATAGAGATGAGACAATGTGTTCTATGTTCACTAAACTATAGCTTTTAATGGTCAAGTTAATAGAGTGAGAAAATAATGTATGTTCTTTGGATCAGGGAACAGTTCAGTAGTGGAAATAATTACCAACCTTGGCTCCTGTTGTAATGGCTCATGGCTTTTCCCTGTCTGTACTATCTCCACACCTCTCAGTGGTGTCTGTTATGAATATGACAGTGTATCATTCCCAAGTGCCCCGGCGTTACTGTTAGCCACCCACTGCCTCTCAGTCAGTTCATTCAGCCCCTTTTGTCTCACCCATGCAGCGGATGCCCTGACAGGAGGAAACTCACCGGAATTTTCCTTCTGAGCAAACCATTTTCCGGCCCTTTATCTGCACTGGCAGTTACACCCCAAAGGGCCTTTGACTTTACCTTTGTGCAGATGATCAAATACGTGTGTATGTGTCCCTTGTCCACCTCGTTGTGCAGCTGATCTGGATTCTGCCTGAAGACTCCAAACACAGCCCACCTGCATATACTGACCCACTGGTCATCTAAACCTGCAAAAACACTGTGGCCCAAAAGGTCATGTAGTCTTAAAATCGTCCCCTGGCACAGCCAGAAGAGGACTGACCACTCCTCAGAGTCCTTTCTAGGTTACGACCCCACTAGGGAGTTTTTCCTAACCACTCTGCTTTAATTCTTGTTGTTGCTTACTCTTTTGGGTTTCAGGCTGAGTATCTATATAAGCACTATTTGACAACTGTTGTTGTAAAAAGGGCTTTATAAAATACACTAGATACCTTGATTAATTTTTGACTCATCATGTTTCGAACCAGGCTATGCAATGTCAATGCCAAATATTTTGTTATTTTCTGTTGAGCAATAAATAGACAAAGCTAAACATTAAATGCCATCACATGTTTGTCACAAGAACAAGAAAGCACTGTTGAGTTCAACAAGACAACCTACTGTATAGTGGAATGAAAGAGATGTCATTGGGACGGGGACTGAGTGTGAAGAGGCATCTGGCACCTCAAACCAGTGCTGTAATGTGTATTATATTGGACTACTAGTGCTTGGACTGAATGGAACAAAACCAGGGTGAAAACAAACCAGCCAGTGACAGTAATATTCCAGTTATTCAGTACATTATAGCTTATTAACATTGTGAAAAATTTTCCGAGACATACTGAAGAAGCCTCGAGACGCTAGGTTACTTTGTTGTGTAAACTTACAGAAATTGATAGCTTGTGACCCAACCTTCTGAGATAGCATGAGACACATTTTTGATTAAGCCTCCCCGCAGGTTTGCAAGTGTGATGACAACTGTGTTGGAACTCTTATCAAGTTTCTGTGCAGCGTGCCCACATATCGTTGGATTTTCCCTCAATTGACACTCACAATGCTGCATAGTCTTGAAAATGCCAAGGAAATTCAAACTCTGTGGAAATGATTATGCAAACTAATGGCTGTGTAGCATTTCATTCTTTCTCTTGTAATGTTAATAAGCTATTGGATTGCTGTTTGGACTGTGTCCCATAAATGATTGAAATCTCTGACAGGTTTAATTATATATTATATGTCATGCACTGTTTTGTACAGGTAAATGTTTGCCAAATGGCAAGACATCTTAAAGAGGTATAAGACCAAATGGAGATATATTAATTGTGTTCACACAAAATTGTGTGAGAGCTGCTTCTTTGTTTTTGGGAAGGGAAGTGATCCTATTGTTGACAAATGGGAGGTTTGGGAATGTTCTACTGGGTTTTTCATATTCATGATCATGTCTCAATTGTTGAACTTATTGAACCCAGTACAGGACTAAGCAAAAAGTATTCACAATACAATTTTTATTGACTTGTAAGTATTCACAAGTAGAACACTGCAAGCAACCAACATGAGACATGACAGAAAGAATGATGAGAATGGTCTAATAATTCAAATAGCTTCACACACTGAAACACAGCAACATTAAAAGGCAAACACTGGTTACATTGCAATATAACACTTAATGAACTAAGCATTTTTGAAACAATAATAATGCCTAAAAGGCCAAAACCCAAAGTCAAAGTTGGAGAGACAAAAATTTAAAATGAGAAAATGGGAGAGAAAAAAGCAAAGAGAGACAGAAGAAGAAAGTAGTTTCTTTTATTTGAATGTATCAGAAGAGATATCTCTTCCAGTAATGATTTAAATATTGCATGTGAAGATCTCTTTTCACCTGTCATTGATACAGCTCCAAATATTCGAGGTGATGTGTGTCTACATCCCAGCAATCCTAACCAGCTGTGAAACTGAGATTTTGAAATCTCAGAGGTACATCTAGATAGCACTAATTGACCTCAGTACAGACATTGTCTAACCGATGCTCTGTAATGTTACACTAGGAATGGAAGCTACCTCCTGTAAAGATAAAGGCCTCAGTGTGAACACTGCTGACCAAACAAAGGCATGCCGCAAAACTACTTAAATAATGAAATGCTAATGAAAAGCTTTCACGGAGGCTCGAGGCTCTTATCGGTCCAAAGAAAGACATGTACTCAGCGAGGAGCCTCTTCAGAATATTTTCAATAGCATATCAAAGTGAGGGATGCAGGAGGCAACTGCTGCAGGCTGCACCAGAGTCATGATGAGCAAGACAAAGAGCCAGCGAGATCAGTTGGAGCATGGCTTACAGGAAATCCAGAACCATTCCCTCTTTGCACTTCTTGTGCTGCTTCCTCTGTCCTCCACCGCTTAAAAAAAAGACAGACGTCAGAGATAGGATTGTGTTTTCAACACAAGCTCAATTACCGTAACTATCAGACAAAAGGTCTGGAACTCAATGCTAGTCACATCCTGCTACTTGATTTCTTCTGCAGTGTCTATTGTTTTTCACCATGTCATTGTGTTTTGGTTTGATGTTGCTATATGGTCGAAATTGACTATGTAGTTTTCCCACTTTGAGGCCCCTGACTTCTCAGGTATCCTGGCACTTACTAGCTAATTGGTCAAATTATAAGTGAAGGGGCTTTCATCTGCTGGGGGGAAAAAAAAGGTATTATTTGCTGCACAGATGCCTCTGCTTTCATCCTATATCCATGGAAAATTAAAATTGTATGAAGTAATATGCTTTGGAAGGTGTCAGCACATAAATTACTGGTGGAATTCACCCTTTCCATCACTGATTTGAGGAAACGAATAAAAAAAAAGTAATCTGTAACTCAAATTTGAAAATAAATTGTCTTTCCAGTGGAAAAATCTATTGGTTAACTTTTTTTAATATGATCAATGCATGTTGTCTCCAAACTGAAGGATGTAGAGAATCTTATGACACATTACTATTGTCCACGACTTTCAATTAGCTCAGTAAATTTACAGAACTATACGTTCACTTTACTTACTATATGAGATCCAGTGCCTGCTGGTTTTCTGTTCTACATCAACTATGTTCATAAATTACTTGAATAAAATTGTTGGACAGTTTCTTTAATGCACGTAACCCTCTCACTCAGGAAGAGAAGGGTTGAGCTAGCACAAGTGCAGTGTCATCTGGTTATGTTGCTATTCATCCAATAATGTGATGTGATAGAACACATTGTGAAATGACAAGTATCTACGTGAAAAGCTAATGATCTGTCTCAGCAGAAACCCAATATTAAGCAACCTCAATCGATTGTGGTACATGCTGTGTATATTTTATGTGACAAAGATCAGTTGCAGGTTTTAAAGTTACCTTTAGAGGTCCTCCAAAGATGGGCTCATGAGCTTACTGTACAAGCTAACAAGCAGGCATTTGATATGTTAGACCAGGGCGAATTTGCACTAGCTCCACCCTGCTCTCCCTGAGTGAAAGATATGCATCTATAGAGAGACAGTCCAACAATTACTTGTTTTGCAATTTATGTACCATATCCAAATTGTAGATATTCCTTGTTATTCCCCTTTTAATGTCACTCACCTAATTAGAGGGTTGCAATGCCTATACTATGTTATACAAAGCTATATTTAGGAAAACTGTGTATCTGTCAATGTATCAATGTATATCTGTCATCACCTTAAATTACATGCTGTTCATGTGTCCTCATGTTTTCCGCTCTCACTCCTCATTTAGATTTATCATCAAAGAAATATGGACCTATTTGTGGTACATTTCTTCTAATAACACAAATAGTGCCTTTATTGTAAGCAAGCTGGACTGTTGCCTTGTCTTATGAAATAAATTAATATTATATTATTTCTCTAAAGCATATCGCAGTGGCCAGATTATTAGGTATATCATCCCATTCACTGCAATAGATGGGTGTCCCCAATAAACTGGCCACTGAGTGTACATTATAATACTGTTGTGGTCCACCCAACACAATGTCTTATGACATAAACTATGACATAAAGTGCCTAAAACAGGATTTGCTTAATCCTTTCTTAAAAAAAAGAAACATGCTATGCCATTTATGAGAGAATGGTGGCACAAAAGACTCGCACTGACACATTACAGTTCATCTACAAATTGAATGTGGAAATGCAATTAATATTTTGGCCATAACAGTAAATTAAAGTTGATATTGTACACTATTAGTCTGCTGTGACAAGACCAACAAGTTGGAAAAAATATATAATAATTACAGATTTGCAAAGCAGCAAAAAAAATTAGAAAATAAACTAAAGCATCACTTTGGCATTTCGGCATTCAGCAGCCTTACACTTCTTGTCAAGCTTGTTCTGTTCCAAGGAGAATAGATTTTATAATGGGACAAAATATCGGCTATGAAGTTCACTACATGAATGTCAAGCCCCTGATTGTATTGCACTGGAAGATGTTTCCAGGTGAACCAGATCATGGATCAAACAAAATTGCTGAACATTTTATCCAATAATATCTTGCTGGCAACTTGATTGCTACTTTGAGAAAAAAGTTGTAGATTCCGGATTGTAACTTTACTTACAGCCAAACGAGTGCTTTTCAACCTTTCACATAAAGGATAGAGTGATGTGTTCTTTTGTGTGTCATGGAGAGGAAGGTACAGTGAAGTCCACGTCTAGGCTCATATGTAGTCCTCAGGATTTTCCTTCTTATTAGAGAAAACTCAACAATACTGGCATTTCAATTACAATTGAATACTTTGTTTTATGTTCCCCAATGGACAGTATTTAGATGATGCAGATGATTTTTCTTTGCCAAAACCATTTCACCTGTACTCGTCTTACATGGTTGGTGATACCGTTAAATAGTTGAACAAAATATAAATGGTTGAACGACTAAAACGTGAAACCACTTTCATTTTAAATGAGAAATACAAAGACAACATTTGTTTTCATATCAGGCATTCAATGTGTTATTGATGATTCCCCATATAACTACTATCAATACATTAGGCTTATGCCCTTTGATGTAGACAACATGAAATCCACAGTTCAGGCTTTATACACAGTTTTAGTGTTTTCCATAAAGAGAAGGCATTAAATATATTCTTGGTGATTCCTAGTATGTACATATTAATACAGTAGGCCTGTACTTTGACACATGCAGTGTGTTTTCTTACAGAGCAGGCTTTATATACAGTACTTGTATTTTCCATAAGGAGATAGAGAAACATCCCCCATTCTGTGGGCCGGCAGACAGATGGTGGGTTTCTTCTGTGAGCGGTAATCTCCCACTGCAAGAAAACACAGCAAAGCTGAGATAAAACAAGTTTAATGCTGTAAAATCCTGTGGCTTTATCCATGCTCTGGTGATACTGCACATATGGCTAAACATCTGTGGGATACGGATTTCAAAGAGCTCTGCAATGTTTGCAACTGGATGTTACACTGAATGTGACATTCTCTTTGTGTAAACAAAACATACAGTACATATTTTATAATTCAAAAGACATGTATCTTACCTGAACATTGTAATACCTGCTTGATTCCATCATTTTGTAGGTAAAAAGGTTTTCTTATCAATGGCAAAGCTTTGTTTCAGAAGCGGAAAAACAAGACCATAAACAAGCCCATTCACCTGCTTTAAATGTTCTTTGTGTAAAATTTTTTATAACAGTTTAAATCTCTACCTGTGAAGAAGGTGAAAGATAGGTTCTGGAGTTCCCTGCAGGGTAAAGATTAGCAAAAAAAAGCCACAAAATAAAATGAAATTCTTATGAACAAAATTTAATAAAGAAGCTTCCCATTGCAATATATACTGTATACATGTTTTTGGCTAGATATTCAATATAAATGTAATCAATCAACAGATTTTGTTTGAATTGGTTGATTGGCTGTCACAGTTGTGGGAAGGCACAAGGTGCAGAGCTAAAATACATCTTTTCAATATCTTTCCTCCATCAACAAAACAAAACGACACACAACCAAACAAACTTGTTGCAGCATACATTAAGCAACCACGACTGGCACAAACAATGATCCACAACACAAAGAGTCAAAATGACAACTTAAATAGGGTCCCCAATTAGAGGCAATGTGGGGCAGCTGCCTCTAGATGGGGACAACCAAATGGCAGTGCAGAGATGCCTAGAGACACCTCTGTGGTCAGGCCCTGACTGTGGCCCCCAGGCGCATAGAGATGCCTAGATGCCCCCAGCCAGGACCTGACATTGAAACTTTGCAAGGTAACGTTTGCTAAAGTTATCAGGATCTACCATGGTGTAATGTAATTTATCTTTTTCTTCACTTCCCCGCTGTTGTTTCCTCAACATGCCACCTGAAATTACCACATTCCTTCAGCGAGCATCCATCAAACCTTCCACTGGGGATTTTACCAAATTCATAGGTTTGTTATCAGGATGTTATTATTGTGTCTACGGCACAACATTCTCCAAACCAATTACAAGCCATGTGGGTAACTTCCACCTGCCACGGCAGATCCTGCCAGTGCTCTATTACAGTAGCTGTGGCTTTCTCTGGTCTGGCACACCTAAGTAATTTTCTCTTGGCTGCTTCCTTCCTGATGACCCAACTGGCCTGCAGTTCTCTTCTGTCCTCATCCTGACTCATCTGCAAGGTAGAGATGCTGCTAGTTTTAAAGTAACTTTATACTAATTTGAACAAATCTCTCTGTCCCTTCCTTTTTAAGTTCATGTATAGTTAAATCTCTGTTAAATCTAGCTTCTTCATAATACTAGTTAGGTAATAGAGTCAGGAAAAGACAGAGAAAGACCGGGAATCAGCCCTCGAAGCTCAGGCATTCTTACATAATTGCACAAGGGCCATACTGTAACTTCTTGGTTATACTGTCTCAATGGTTTCAAATGCCTGTTACAGTTTTATCAAACTCTAGTCATTAAGCCTATCAACATTAACCATCTCCTGGTGATTCCTCTGTTAACAATTCGGTCATGCAGGATGGTAATAGCATGCCATTTGCTGACTTCTGTATTCCCAAAAGCCTATGAATTATTCATATGAATAATTAGGGGACACATTCAATATCAATATTGCTTAGACACTATTCAAATTGTGTTTTTACAAATGGAATTTATACTGGTCATACACACAGATAGTGTACACAAGTAGAAGACCACTGTTGGTAAAAATCAATCCTTCTTAGCCTCTGTGCCATCTTTTCCGCATCACATAACACCAGCAAATTAAGAGTGGAAGGCAGTTCTGTTTACATACTCAGTATGGGATGGTGATTTTATGTGGATCTGGATTCTGTTTATTCCAATTATTCAGAACACCTAAACGTAATGAATAGCAAGGGAATAGCAATGATGTCAATGGATGAATGGGCGATAACGCCCCCATCAACCCAGACACACCTATGCATGTGACTGAAGTGTGATGATGAGGGTAGAAAGTGTATATAATCTGAACTCGGTGAGCAAGTCAGACACAATATAGGTATATAGGTGAAGATAAAAGACTTTTTCGTCAAGTGAAAAGATGATGGAATTGTGTATTCGGCAATGTTTTTGTCTATCCTGAACAAATCCTAAAACATAATTTGAAATTTCTCCAGAAATACTCGCAATATAACAGTAAACAGTTTCATTTTAGGCTTCCTATAACGTAACTACTGAAAGTTGTACCCAGCAAAGTTTTTGTCTATCCTGAACAAATCCTACTTTGCCACTAGCCGTTTTAACAGCTAAGTAGCCATTTGTGAATGACATTTATACATTATCTATCAATATAGGTGACGATAACTGACTTTTTTTGTCAAGTGAAAAGACCATCATCACAAAATACGTCGAAGTCCAATATTGGGATTGCCTTTATACGGAGTTTCCCACCCTATAAACATGGCTGTTTATAAAGAGCGACATATGTGGTGGTTTAGGAAACAGGCATAAGTCCGTTGTAACAGTGTCCCTCTTAAGGCTACGTGCATCTCGTAAAACTGTCATATGTGCCATATTATCGGGAAATAGTGAATAGTGATTATTCACCAGCTGCTTTTTCCTCTTCAAAAAACCTAAGCATATCCTTATTCAACTACACGTGCACCATCACATAACTAAAAACTGTGCATGCTCTTGCTAAAATATAATTCAAAAGTTATACTGAATTTAAGCAATTCTATGTTTTTCCTTTCTTTCGTGGAATCTATCCTACTTTTGTGGGGATAGATTTCAGCCAACACTGACAGGGGGTAGCCACATCACCCAGTTAGCTCCTTGCCTCAGGCAGAGGGTCATGGAGGATTGGCGCTGCCTCAGGGACCCTACTCTGTTCATGCTCATGTATGTTTTCATGGCAAACAAGCCCATTTCTATATGACCCCAAACTTGGAACGGTAGTGTATATTTTACTTCATTGGAAGATTGGTTAAGGGATGGGCTGGAAGCATGTGCAGATGATCAAAATGGGGTTAGAATAATTGCAATTTATATTAATCTTTAGTTCAAAATGTTCGCAATTAATCACATTTAGTTTAGTTCTAGTTATTTGTGATAAGTCAAAATGTGTCCCAATTTGTACACACTTTTCTTTTTAAAGTATTTAAAGTATTTGATATACTGCTGATTTTGCAGGTTTTCCTACTTACAAAGCATGTAGAGGTATGTAATTTTTATTGTAGTACACTTCAGCTGTGAGAGATGGAATCTAAAACAAATCCAGAAAATCACATTGTATGATTTTTAAATAATTAATTTGCATTTTATTGCTTGACATAAGTATTTGATCACTTACCAACCAGTAAAAATTCCGTCTCTGACAGACCTGTTAGTTTTTCTTTAAGAAGCCTCCATGCAAGATCTCACCTCGTGGGGCATCAATGATCATGAGGAAGGTGAGGGATCAGCCCAGAACTACACAGCAGGACCTGGTCAATGACCTGACGAGAGCTGGGACCACAGTTTCAAAGAAAACTATTAGTAACACACTACGCCGTCATGGATTAAAATCCTGCAGCGCACGCAAGGTCCCCCTGTTCAAGCCAGCGCATGTCCAGGCCCGTCTGTAGTTTGCCAATGACCATCTGGATGATCCAGAGGAGGAATGGGAGAAGGTCATGTGGTCTGATGAGACAAAAATAGAGCTTTTTGGTCTAAACTCCACTCACCGTGTTTAAAGGAAGAAGAAGGATGAGTACAACCCCAAGAACACCATCCCAACCGTGAAGCATGGAGGTGGAAACATCATTCTTTGGGGATGCTTTTCTGCAAAGGGGACAGGACGACTGCACCGTATTGAGGGGAGGATGGATGGGGCCTTGTATCGCGAGATCTTGGCCAACAACCTCCTTCACTCAGTAAGAGCATTAAAGATGGGTAGTGGCTGGGTCTTCCAGCATGACAACGACCCAAAACACACAGCCAGGGCAACTAAGGAGTGGCTCCGTAAGAAGCATCTCAAGGTCCTGTAGTGGCCTAACCAGTCTCCAGACCTGAACCCAACAGAAAATCTTTGGAGGGAGCTGAAAGTCTGTATTGCTCAGCGACAGCCCCGAAACCTTAAGGATCTGGAGAAGGTCTGTATGGAGGAGTTGGCCAAAATCCATGCTGCAGTGTGTGTAAACCTGGTCAAGAACTACAGGAAATGTATGATCTCTGTAATTGCAAACAAAGGTTTCTGTACCAAATATTAAGTTCTGCTTTTCTGATGTATCAAATACTTATGTCATGCAATAAAATGCAAATTAATTACTTAAAAATCATACAATGTGATTTCCAGGATTTTTGTTTTAGATTCCGTCACTCACATTTGAAGAGTACCTATAATAGAATTATAGACTTCTACATGCTTTGTAAGTGGAAAAATCTGCAAAATCGGCAGTGTATCAAATACTAGTTCACTCCAATGTATTAACAAAATAATGTGTTTTATTGTAAAGTACGGACATTGCTTTAGACCAGAGTGTCACAGCCCTTAAATGTCAGCCCTCCATTTATGTCAGCCCTCCAATAACTGGCAGTGTCTATTTGTAATCCATGTACATTTCAAAAGAAGGTTGCTGGTCAATGATCCCATAGTTCTACTGAATCACACCTAAGGTTTTCATGGTATTGTCCTTTGATGTTTAGGCAGAAATGTGGATAGAATGGGGATTGTTAACAATTAGCTGACACATTCTTTATCTTTCCTTCACATTTTCATTGCTCTTTTCCAATGATGCAATGCAAAATGCAGTGAACTACGGCCAAAACTGAATGTGGAACGTTGCCTTTAGCATAACTCCTATAATGCATTGTTGCTTACAGCACTTTACTGTATTACACATTTACAGTAGTGTACTGTTTAAATTAAAATGTACTCTACTCTTTAGATAACATACAAATTTAAAATGAACTGGTACCCAGACTAGGGCAGCACTGTAACCTATGTTTCCTTCCATAGTAACTGACAACATTCTAACTAGGAGTGCAACATTACATCTTACCCACGAGGATCACAATTTGGTGGGTTTTCGTTACAGAACAACCTCCTCGAGTTCGTCTCACAAAACAAGTTGGAAAACAGTTATTATAAATTGTATTTTCTTGTGCGCAAAGGATCTTGTTTAAACGGAATAGACTTATATGATTATAATTTTAATTTAAATCACATTTATTCAACAGACATTCAACACAGCATAGCTAGTGTAATGAGGACGCACGTGGAAGACACGCGCCATCCCCCCCGACGTGGTTTTCGGCGTGCGTCATCGGCCTTCTAGTCACGCTGCTCCTCCTCCCACGGCACTGTCATGTCTTGTTATTGCACACACCTGGTGTCCATTCCCTCATTAGGTTGCCTATATTAGTTCCTGTGTTTCTGGGTGTCTTTGTGTGGTATTGTTCTATGTTTGGTGTATTGTACTGTGCGATCTACAGAACACGTTATCTGTTTGTTTTGCGCTTTGACGCTTCTTTCTTTTGGAGACTGTGTACGGATAGTGTTCAGTTGTTTTTCCTGTATTTGGAATATCTGATTACTTCGAAAAAGTTATTGAATACTACAACTCTTGCGTTTGGCTCCTTCTCCCTGCACACCACCACATTACAGCTAGCAAATTATTATGTTATTTTAATTTATTTTTATAATAATGATATATGGCTATTCTGTTTTTTATTTAACAAAATAAAAATAATAATTATTGCCGCTTTCTTATATGTTCACTTGCCAACTGTAAAGAGGGCCCCTACTGTACAGTTCCGAATATGCACCCCCTGTTCCATTTGAGCTATGTTGCACTGTGGCTACTGTTAGCTTGGATTTTGTGTGCGTGCCAGGCTTTTTTTAGTAGCCATATTGATGCCATTTTATATAGGGATGTGAACCAGCTCAATACCCAACAAGAACAGAGTCTCCCTCACAGCACAGGAGCTCAGTGTTTCAAATACATATTTAGCAGTTATTGTAAAACTGTCCCCAACAACTACCACAGACATATTGATTAAGAAGTTACAAAAGAAGTCACCAAATATTCCCAAATACGCTATTTTTAAGCCCTTCATTCAACAGCTCACAAATAATGTTAAACTCAACTAAGTAGTATGAGGATAAATATTTACTTGATCTCTCATCTCATCTTCATCCGCTTATCCGTATCGGGTCACGGGGGCAGCAGCTCCAGCAGGGGAACCCAAACGTCCCTTTCCCGAGCGACATTTGCCAGCTCTGACTGGGGGATCCCGAGACGTTCCCAGGCCAGTGTCGAAATATAATCTCTCCACCTGGTCCTGGGCCTACCCCGAGGTCTCCTCCCAGCTGGACGTGCCTGGAACACCTTCCTAGGAAGACGTCCTGGGGGCATCCTTACCAGATGCCCGAACCACCTCAACTGGCTCCTTTCGACGCAAAGGAGCAGCGGCTCTACTCCGAGTTCCTCACGGATGGCTGAGCTTCTCACCCTATCCCTAAGGGAGAAGCCAGCCACCCTTCTGAGAAAACCCATTTCAGCCGCTTGTACTCGCGATCTTGTTCTTTCGGTCATGACCCAGCCTTCATGACCATAGGTGAGGGTAGGAAGGAAAATTGACTGGTATATCGAGAGCTTTGCCTTCCGGCTCAGCTCTCTTTTCGTCACAACGGTGCGGTAAAGCGAATGCAATACCGCCCCTGCTGCTCCGATTCTCTGGCCAATCTCCCGCTCCATTGTCCCCTCACTCGCAAACAAGACCCCGAGATACTTGGACTCCTTTACTTGGGGTAACGCCTCATTCCCTACCCAGAGGAGGGACTCCATCGGTTTCCTGCTGAGAACCATGGCCTCAGATTTAGAGGTGCTAATCCTCATCCCAACCACTTCGCACTCGGCTGCGAACTGGTCCAGTGAGTGCTGAAGGTCACAGACCGTTGATGCCATCAGGAACACATCATCTGCAAAAAGCAGCGATGAGATCCCCAGGACACCGAACTGCAACCCCTCCCCACCCCGACTACGCCTTGATATCCTGTTCATAAAAGTTACAAACAGGATTGGTGACAAAGCGCAGCCCTGGCGGAGGCCAACCCCCACCTGGAACGAGTCCAACTCACTACTGAGAACCCGAACACAGCTCTCACTTTGGACGCACAGGGATTGGATAGCCCTCAAAAGGGACATCCTCACCCCATACTCCCGCAGCACCTCCCACAGTATCTCAAGGGGGACCCGGTCATACGCCTTCTCCAGATCTACAAAACACATGTAGACAGGATGGGCATATTCCCAGGCCCCCTCCAGGATCCTTGCAAGAGTAAAGAGCTGGTTGGTTGTTCCGCGACCAGGACGGAATCCGCATTGTTCCTCTTCAATCTGAGGTTCGACTATCTGCCGAACTCTCCTTTCTAGTACCTTTGAGTAGACTTTCCCATGGAGGCTGAGAAGTGTGATACCCCTGTAATTGGCACACACCCTCTGGTCCCCCTTTTTGAACAGGGGAACCACCACCCCGGTCCGCCACTCCTTAGGCCCTTTCCCCTACTTCCACACAATGTTGAAGAGGCGTGTCATCCAAGACATCCCCTCCACACCCAAAGCTTTCAACATTTCGGAACGGATCTCGTCAATCCCTGGAGCTTTGCCACTGTGGAGTTGTTTGACTACCTCAATGACTTCTGCCATGGTGATTGACGATGGTTCTCCATCAGCCTCCAGCTCTGCCTCCACTAAAGAGGGCGTGTTAGTGGGATTTAGGAGTTCCTCAAAGTGTTCCTTCCATTGCCCAATTGCCTCCTCAGTTGAGGTCAACAGTGTTCCATCCTTACTTTACACAGCTTGGATAGTTCCGCGTTTTCCCCTCCTGAGGTGGCGGACGGTTTTCCAGAAACACCTTGGTGCCGACCGCAGGTCCTTCTCCATGGCTTCCCCAAACTCCTCCCACACCGGCTGTTTTGCCTCTTTCACAGCAGAGGTCGCAGCCCTTCGGGTCTGTCGGTACACTGCAATCGTCTCCGGAGTCCTCCGGGATAACATATCCCGGAAGGCCTCCTTCTTCAGTCGGACGGCTTCCTTGACCATCGGTGTCCATCAGGGTGTTCGAGGGTTACCGCCCCTTGATGCATCTAAGACCTTTAGACCACAGCTCCCCTCAGCAGTTTTGGCAATGGAGGTTTTGAACATCGACCACTCAGGTTCAATGCCCCCAACCTCCACAGGGATGCCAGAAAAGCTCCGCCGGAGGTGTGAGTTGAAGATCTTTCGGACAGGGGCCTCCTCCAGACGTTCCCAGTTCACCCGCACTACCCGTTTGGGTTTTCCCGGTCTGTCCAGAGTCTTCCCCCAACCCCCAACCCCCAACACCTGACCCAACTCACCACCAGATGATGATTGGTTGACAGCTCCGCCCCTCTCTTTACCCGAGTGTCCAAAACAAGCAGTCTCAGATCCAATAACACGATCACAAAATCAATCATCGACCTTCGGCCTAGGGTGCTCTGGTACCACGTACACTTATGAGCATCCTTATGTTCGAACATGGTGTTCGTTATAGATAATCCATGACTAGCACAGAACTCTAACAACAAACGACCACTCGAGTTCAGATCAGGGAGGCCGTTCCTCCCTATCACGCCTCTCCAGGTTTCTCCATCATTGCCCACGTGTGCGTTGAAGTCCCCCAGCAGAATTATGGAGTCCCCTACTGGAGCCTCGAACAGGACTCCATTCAGGGTCTCCAAGAAGGCCAAATACTCTGAACTGCTGTTCGGGGCATATGCACAAACAACAGTCAGAGATCCCCACCCCACTCAACCCGTAGGCATAAGGAGGCAACCCTCTCATCCACTGGGGTAAACTCCAACATAGCGGCACTCAGCCGGGGGCTTGTGAGTATCCCAACCCCCGCCCGGCGGCTCACACCCTGAGCAACTCAAGAGAAGAATGAAGTCCATCCCCTATCCAGGAGTACGGTTCTAGAACCGAGACTGTGAGTGGATGTAAGCCCCACCAGATCTAACTGATAGCGCTCCACCTCCCTCACAAGTTCCGGCTCCTTCCCCCACAGAGAGTTGACGTTCCACGTCCCCAGAGCCAGCCCCTGCCGCCCGGGTCTGGTCCGTCGAGGCCCCTGGCCTTCATTGCCACCCATATGGCAGCGCACCCGACCCAAGCGGTTCCTCCCATGAGTGGTGGGCCCATAGGATGGAGAGGGGGGTGCCACGTTGCTTTTTCAGGCTATGCCCAACCGGGCTCCGTGGCAAACCCGGCCACCAGGCGCTCGCCGGCGAGCCCTCCCTCTGGGCCTGGCTCCAGACGGGGGCCCCGGGCTTCCTCCGGGCAGGGTAACTCCTCCTCTTCCTCGTTTATACATGGAGTATTTTTTAACCATTCTTAGTCTGGCTCCTCCCCTGAGACCCCTTTGCCATGGGAAACCCTACCAGGAGCACTAAGGTCCAGACAACACAGCCCTCAGGTTCATAGGAACACACAAACCTCTCCACCACGATAAGGTGATGGCTCCAGGAATGGTATTTACTTGATATGTAATATAAAAATCATAGTGTATTGAAAATATGTCTGTGTTAATAAAGCTTTAACATTAACACATTTACTATCCATTTAGTCATATCTGGAACAATGCAGCAAAATGTGTCACAATTGGGTCACAGTTTTTTCACAGTCTTATCAAAACAATATCTCGATGATAAAAGTATCGCAGGACTCTGATATATGTTTTCTGGCAGTTGAACAGCTCCATGCATGTTGCTCTTTTTAATCTGAATGTTGATGCCAACAATGACATAGAAGCACACATTTGATAATAATGTGGATAGAAAAAGACAAAGATTTTTTACAGAGAGTACTGAGTATACTCGTCCCCTTAATCCATCCAACATTTGTTCGATTTCATTTTAAATGTACTTACAGTATATAATACTAAATATTTTATTTTATTAAAATTTGTTATTACAAAACCACATTTTAATTAATTAAGGTATATATAGACTTAACTTCTCAAAGCTTCTCAAATCCTTAAGCAATATCTTAATTTTTTGGTAATGTGTTTACCCTCGAATATTGATGAAGATTGGCAGAACCTGCCAGAGAGCTTTTAGGGATTGCTGCTTTGGAAAAGTGTGTTGATATTGATGAGATTGGAAATATTGATCTGGCCATTCATTTCCCATGGGCCCTCATATAACAACATTTGATTTCCACCCTGGCAATCGTAAAGATTGGCATCAGGGCAGCATGGCCGGCCTCTCTCTCAGATCAGCCAATCAATCTCTTGGTCTCCCTCCACTTCCCTAGACCCTGCCATTTGCCTGAGACCAGAGCGTAATGTATTAAGTGCTTGTTTGGATCAATTTAATGTGCAGTGAAAGCACATTCCCAAAGTGCTGACTGGCCAACTATAGTCATTACTTACAAACACTGTTTTCCAATGCTTGTCGAGTGATCAAGTGCTGCTTTGTGTACAGCGTTGAAAAGCCTAATGTCAGCATGGCCAACAGGTAAACAGGACCTCAGATCCTACAGAGAAGAAAGTAAATTTCTTTATATATAGTGGAAAAGGTGCATGCCTAACCTTACGGTTAACAGATTGAATGCACAGTGTCTGGTCCCCCACAATTAAATCCAAGAGAAATCCAGCATTTACAAAATTCAAGTGATTGGAAGCTGAATAATTTGTTTGGTACCATGTGTTTACTTTTGCCTTGTTTTTGTTGAACTATAAGTTATTTGTCCTGCATCACGAATTAATTAACTTGCTATGGTCTAAGCTCCACACCCTGAAGTTGTCTGCCTCAGCAGCAAGATGACATTACAATCTGTTATAAATAGCCCTGTGTTTTAGACAGATTTCAAGATGGCGGCATGTTAGATTTGACTCCCACTTGTCTGTGGGAGTGTTTGTTGTCCAGTGTTTGTAAGCCAAACCTGACCTTTTGAAAATGCTTCTACCTAACACAAAGTTTAAACTTAGATGCATTGCATACATATATAGTACATTGAAAGACTAAGATAGATGCCTTTTACATTTCTGGATTTTTTTCTAAACTCACGTACAACCCTGTTTCCATAAAAGTTGAGACGTTGTGTAACATGAAAAGAAAAACAGAATGCAATGATGTGAAAAACATCTAAACTATATATTCAATAGAAAATAGTACAAAGGCAATATATCAAAAGTTAAAACTGAGACATTTGATTTTTTCTTGAAAAATGTATTCCCACTTTGGATTTGATTTCAGCAACATGTTTAAAAAAAGTTGTGAAAGGGGCAACAAAAGGCTGTGTAATGCTAAAAAATAAGCCTGGAGGAACTTCTCACAACTAATTTATTGGCAACAAATCAGTACCATGATTGGGTATTAAAAAGCATACCGGAGAGAATGGGCCTTTCAGAAGTAAAGATGGGGAGGGTTTCAGCACTGTGAAAGACTGCACAGGCAAATAATGGAACACAGGGCCAGTGCCAGATGACATGCCTGAGGGTGCCTTTTCTATAAATGAGGGGGCATGTCTAATCACTGCACACCACCCCCACCAACGGAAAAATCTAGAAACGTGTATATGTTGTAAAGGCGATCTAAATCCATTGTACTATGATGATCGCAACGTGTTGACTGTGACAATTGGACTGGATCGAACCAATATACGATCGGCTATGTATATGGGGAAACATAACTGAGGGGGCACGAATTGCATACCTGAGGGGGCAATGCCCCTTTTTGCACCCCTGTGGAACCGGGCATGAACACAACTGAGGGGGCTTGACTTGCTACCTGTGGGGGCAATGCCCCCGTTTGCCTGATGCAAACAATTTATGAACAACGTTTCTCAATGTAAAATTGCAAAGAGTTTGGGGATCTCATTATCTACGGTACATAATATCATTAAAATATTGAGAGAATGCAGAGACATCTCTGGACGCAACGGACAAGGCCAATAACCAATATTGGATGGCCGTGATCTTCGGACCCTCAGACGGCACTGGATTAAAAACAGACACGATTCTGTAGTGGAACTCACTGCATGGGCTCAGAAACACTTCTGAAAACCATTGTCTGTGAACACAGTACTGCATCCACAAATGCAAGTTTAAATTCTACGAAGCAAAGAAGAAATCATATATAAACAAGATCCAGAAACGCCATCACCTACTCATTGAAGATGGACTGAGACAATGTGAAAAACTGTCCTGTGGTCAGTCAAATCAGAATTTGACTAAAGAGGAGAGGGACCATCCGGCTTGTTATCAGCGCGCAGTTCATGGTATGGGGGTGCGTTAGTGCACATGGCATGGGTGATTTGCACATCTGTGAAGGCACCATTAATGCTTAACAATATATACAGGTCTTTGAGCATCATATGCTGCCATCCAGACAAGGTCTTTTTCAGGTAAGGCCTTGCTTACTTCAGCAAGACAATGCCAAACCACATTCTGCACATATCACAGTAGCATGGCTCCTTGGTAAGAGTCCGGGTGCTAAACTGGCCTGCCTACAGTCAAGACCTGTCACCCACTGAAAACATTATGAAATGAAAAATACGACATAGGATACCCTGAACTGTTGAGCAGCTGAAATCCTATATCAAGCATGAATATAAATACATTTCACTTTCAAAATTACAGCAATTGTTCTCCTCAGTTCCCAAATGCTTGCCAAGTATTGTTAAAAGGTGAGGTGATGCAACACAGTGGTAAACATGCCCCTGTCCCCACTTTTTTTAAATGTGTTCCTGGCATCAAATTGAAAATGGGCATCCATTTTTACCAAAAAAATAAACGTTCTCACTTTCAACATTTGGTATGCTGTCTTTGTACTTTTTTCAATTAAACATAATCATGCATTCTATTTTTATTTTACGCAGCATCCCAACTTTTTTGGAAATGGGGCTGTACATGGTTTGTACATATTGAATGGGACCTATTTTCCCATGAGCTTGACTTCTTGTGGCACTTTGTGAAATTTGGGGCTGCATGGATATCAACCAAGACCAGAGCCTTGTTTGGTTTCAGTAAGTCTCCTCACAGTCACAGGTGATCAGTGTGTGAATATGTAATCATTATTGCAAATTTTCTGCCACAGAAATATTGTTTTAGAAGATACTAAAGTGTCACCAAAAGTAGAAAATTAAGAAAGAACATTTTACCAACAAAAACGTAAACTCTAGCTGGGCTTTTCAATACGAATAAGTCATGTTCTCCATTTCATGCTATAAAAAAGTTGTGGCTACTTTTTTGCTTTTCTAGGAATATAGAGTTATTCTTTATGTAAATGCCCCTGGGACTTTTCTGCTCACGCTGCTCTTAAAATAGTAAGAAACACAAAACCTCTCACATTTCCTACATCAGTTAGAATGCCATCTCTGTGAGGCAACAGATACACAGGTATTTTATCTATAAGGCTATCTTATGGAAGCTGATGATATACAGTACCCTCCAGAATGATTGCCCTCCTGTGTAAAGATAAGCTCAAAAGGCCATAAAAAAGTAACTGTTGTTCATCACTTTGACCTTAGACTCAAAATATAAGAGCTCAAACCTATAATGGAGTCACATTTAAGCTTTTGGCCACCATCTCCAAAAATTTAAGAAGATAACCTAATCCACAGGGTAAAATATGTTGGTAAATATGTGAAGTTGAGGGGCTGTTTTGATTTCAAAGGCAAAGGGATCCTTTTTGGGATGCATGGCGTGATGGATTCTAATGTAACAGGAGATTTTAGACCGAAATCGGATACTTTCTGGTTATATTTTGGCAAGCTATTGGGCTATCACTAATCTCACTGCATTAACAGATTAAAGAAATCAGAGGCAAATGGGAATTCAAACCACAGAATGGGGAGGCAGCTTATCTCTGGGCGGCCTGATGTTAGCAGTTCCACAGCAGGTGTAGGCTGTCCTTGCTTTGCCTGCCTCAGCACTCTTCTCTTCATTCTGTTTCGGCCTCTCCTTAACCTGTGGCGCAGGGACAGAGCAGCAGTGAAGGCAGGTCATGCCAACAACGTCAACATCACAGTCTCGGTCCTTTCTTTGCCCAGTGCTGCTGATCTGGGGCCCTTTTATCCTTCCCCTGACCAGGCTTGATTGGTGACAGGTGTGCTTCCTCAGGGGTTGTTCTTTGCGCTCCTTTCAAGGGCCCCATTTTGCAGCTCTGGCCCATGTGGCTGTTACTGGGGGATTGATATGGGACATGGTGCTTTCATGGCACAATACATACAACTTGTTACTGTGATTGTTATCCTCCATATAAAGTGATGGTATTGACTGAGTGTTTAACATTACAGTAGTTTCAAATGAATTTGAGCACAAGTATGCAGTTTAATAAAGAAATCTTCCTGACATATGTTCATGGATGTATTCTGGCATAGACCCCCCCACTTCAGATCAACACAATTCATGTTGATGGCCTATTTTCACATCAAAACAGTGAATATTGCACTGACAAGTTTACATATCTTCCAAGACAACACCGAGACAAATTATTTGGTCTGTAGAAGCTGCATCTCCAAAAATTGTCATAGACAATATTTTCTTATGGAGGGGTCACACATAACAATGTCAACCCTTCTATTCTTTCTATTTTCACTGTTGACACACTTGTTTCCCTCCTGCTCTCCTTTCTGTGAAATTGCAATATGTCTTCCCTGTTTATACCGACTTCACTGAAAAGTAAAGTAATCAGAGAGCACAGCAGTGGGAATAATGCTTCTTGTCACAGTTGGTGTTGGTGCAACAGGCCCTGAAAACACAGACAACACCAGGATAATCTGCCAAAGTAAACACCGGCAAAATTATTCCTCATGTGTATGTGATGGCAGGTACTTCCATGGGACTGCCGTTCACACATTCCAAGGCCACAAGATGTATAACAGAGGACTGCCAGCATGGGGGCTGGATGCTGGCACAAAGCAGATAAAGGCAGTTTCATTGCCACATGAGCATAAAAGAGTTAGAGAAGAGCAGAATGAAACGACGAATTGGCAAAACTAAAAACCTCCAACAGGAAGTAGGAATATTGGTGTCTTGCTTTGAACACCACAGAGGTTTTATCCTCTGTGGGGAAACATGCAAACTTTGGGTGAATATGGCCACAGTGACCTTTCGTCACACATCACCATAAGCTCCTACCTTCAGATCCCAAAAGCCATAATGTTGGGACATGACCCCGATTAAAACCAAGGACACAGGAGAGATTCACATTCTGCAAATTGACTGCAGATTCACTTTGTTATGGTTCAGAGCATTAAATGTTCACAGCTTCTTACATCTACAGTCGAAAAACTCCAGCAATGTTAATGTGTCTTTGTTTCCTAATATGGCACACATGTAAGTCATCAAGCTGAAGGGAGACTATTAGCCCTCAAGCAGATGTGTTGGTCAGCCCTTAATATGAAAGAAAATTGTTCCGAATTAATGTGGTGGAACAGAAAGCGTAAGCATTCAAGTGAAATGTGTGGCTTGATGTACCTTATCATCACAATGCGAATCTCTATATCCAACCAAGGTCATGCCTTTAGTTTTTCAGTCATACAGTGTATGCAGAGGTTTTAGTATTAAGGGTTTTTAGAGGCCATATAGTCTAAAAAAGAATAAAAAGTACAAAGATGCATTTGGTTTTGTTCATTCATCTGCACCTATGTATCAATATTTACCGACCCATTAATGATTGTTTTTCACCTCTTATTCCTGTAAGCTCAGATGAACATACTTAACAATCCTACTGTGATAGGAGCACTTAAGAGTGATACTGTATGTTAAGTGCTAGATTCATTGTTCTTTCGCCTCATAAATTGTGATTGCACTTCACAAATTAATTAAATTCCTTACATGATAATTAAGCTATGCACAAACTTTCAGATGTTTCAAGGAAACATTTTTTTGATGTTTAGTAATCAGCATACCGTTACTCTAGTGGCAAAGTGATGTAATCTATAACTTTGATTTAATTTAAGAAATTATTCTCCCCAATTTCTGTGTCCAATTTGTGATTAAGGCTCTGCTTCCTTGCAGCAACTCCCAGCAAGAGTCTAATTCAAGACTAAATTAGAACTGTTGAGAGCTTCAACTTTGTCAGGGAATGTGTATATGACCTTCAATGCACATCCATTGCCATTCGGCTTCTTGGCACACTGCTTGCTTAATCATGAAATGCAAGTAGGGCTTTATAGTCTGACAATTTCACTCAAGAAACGTCAGTGCGCGAACTTAAAATAAAGTATTTGCTCGAGTGCGATTGCCGATTTCAACCTAGAATTACAGATAAGATGCTTTGTATACCCTGCACAATTTAAACATAGCTCTCATCTGCTGTCAAAGTGTGTGCTTCATTGACCCTATCAATATCGATGAATGTCATGTAATTTAGCTTGTGAAACAATTGTGATGTATGGCATCAAATCAGCCTAAATATTCATGGGCAGATGCCACTTCTTTTCTTTTTTTGTCACACTTGCATTAATTAGACCCATTAGAGGAGAAACTCTAGTTGAGGACCAGGATAGTATCAGGATAATAGTATCAACTACACCGGGTGGTCGAGCTATGGGCATGAAGTTGGCTTTGTTTCTTTGTAGTTGGCAAATGAGGAAACCAAATGATTTGTCGGACGATATGGGGTCTGGAGAGGGCGTTTATTGTTTGATGTAATATTCTACTGACAGATGACTGAGATATATGTAGTTTGTCTGGGCTGCATAGCTGCATTTTCCCTGTGGCCAAGTGGTGTAGAGTTGTCACAACCTTGATCTCCAGTGTTATTGGGTTGGTTCTGTTTGTTGGTGACGTGACAGCATCCCTGACCAGCTCTACTATGATCATAATACCCTTGCGATTAAGCCCATACCTTGTTAAAAGCTCAGTATCATTAAATGTTTCTAAAACATCGACCTGATTACAAGGTGGATTCACAGCAGCAGCCCTTTGAGGATTGTTTGTGACTTGGTCTTAGTGACTTAGAAGTCTTCATGGCTGCTCCAAACTTTTCACAGATTTAAGAGCTGGCTTCAACGCTTTGTGAAATGCTCTGAAGCCAAACATGTAAAGTAACATCTAAAGTTAGGACTGTCACGTCCATTTTTGAATAGTTACTCCTAAAGCAGCAAGTAAGGAGCTACTTGTAGCCTTAACATGTTTTGTGAATATGGCCCTAGTCTCTAAAATATTATTTTAGACCCACTGTACACTATATATCTGTTGCCATTTGATTATATCAGTGTATCCTTTTTTCATCCATTTTCAAAGCAACTCCTTCCTTTGTTCTGTGATTTGTTTATTTTTGTTGTAAAAAGGTTGATTTTACACAATTAAATTGTCAGAATTAAAAGATCACAAAATATGTATGACGTTATTTTCACACCTTCGAACTTTGCTCTTGAAAGCACATTTCAATTGTGTTAACCAGGATGCAACTGACGTTGTTTTCACAGTGTGCATGGGAACACCATTCATCGTAGCATTTGGATTCGTAATAAGACTTGCCATGGAATGAACATGACATGATTGTGACCCTTCACAGTAGCTGTACAAGGAATGTCTCAGATTATAACCATTATTGCACTAATTCTTTAATTCCATACATAGGCCCGATATACCAAGTCTCAAATAGATTTTTGAACTGAAATATCCTAAATTAGAGAAACATGCAGGACAGTGGAACCCAGAATGCAGTCGAGCCATGACAACTCTGAATTCTTTGGATCATTATACTGTAGCTTAAGACAGAATGACCTTCGCCTGGGGACATTGTGGCATTGAGTCCTTGTGAGTCAGCACAGCCCTCCGATGTTCTAATTTAATCTGCTTTGTAAACTTCTGCCCAAACATGACTCAGATAGTCATGACCTATCTGTCCTAGATCTGTCCGTTCACTTTGGTCAGAGCTCTCTCATATCCTCAATGACTCTTTAGATGTCTCAAATTCCTAATATTAACCATAAGCGGCAGATTTTTAGGCAGGGTTTTAAGAGTGTACCTTTCAGACCATTGGCTTAGGTTTTCAAGGCTTCAGCACTTCAGAACCAAAAGTTCTGAAGTGCTGCTTCTGGACTATTCACAGGTTTTTGGGGAAAGAAATTTGGGATAAAAGTTAAACTTGTTTTCATATATTTTTCTTTGTAAAGCACATTGAATTGCTTCGATGTATGAATTGTGCTATATAAATAAACTTGCTTGCTATAGTGGGACTGTTTCTGGTGGATTTTTGAAGTACGCATCCGTGCATGTGATATGGGTCAGGATAAGCAAACACATTTGCTGGCTACAACATTGGCTACAATAGTTATGTTACAATGAGCCTTAACTAAAACTGTATACGGTTATATTGTGACTGTTTCTGTCATGGAGAAATTCATCTCCAGTCTCACTTGCAATTGCTCAATTCTTATGATTATTTCTAAGAAGTTAGTAGATACTAGTAAGCCTATTACTGGCTAACAAGCTGTTTAAACAGCCAGTGGCAAAAGCTAACAGTTCATTGACACTATTTGTGGTTGGAGTAAACTTATGAAACGTTAGTCAGTTTAACACAATGCTCAATAGTGTTTAGCGACTGGTGAAATGCGTAATGCTGTGGCATTATGGTTAAAGACAGTGCCTCTCACGTTATAGATTCAAGTTCGAATCTATTGTGAACAACAACATTTATTTTATTTCCACGATTCTCTCATCATTTCACTTGATGTAAAAGTTAGTTATCGTCACAATTCTTGATAGTTATTGTATCAATATCATTCACAAATGAAAGAAAAAAGTATGTGGTTATACCATGAAAGAAAAAAATATGTTCTTATGCCATGAAATGAAATAGCTTTGGCAGACTCGATAAATACCATTCCCCACTCTTAATGCAATAAGAAGTTCAAATCAACTAGTGTCACGGCTGAAGGGATGCAGGACACAAGGCACAGAGCGAGTTTAGGGAATCCTTTTAATTGTAAAACCAAAACGACAAAAGGATAGGCAAACCACACACTCGGGCACAGCACAACACCACACAACAGTGCATTGCAGTTTGTTGCATATGGAGCTGCGTAGCCGCAGTCCAGTCGGGGTGCCCATGCTGACCCCTGTCCCCTGCCTACAATGGTCACGTGAGCATCAGAACTGGACCACAGAGCCTGGTCTGATGAATCATGTTTTCTTTTACATCACGTGGATGGCCGGATGTGTCTGTTGCTTACCTGGAGAACACATGGCACCAAGATGCACTATGGGACAAAGGCAAGCTGGCAGAGGCAGCGTGATGCTTTGGACAATGTTCTGCTGAGAAAACCTTGGGTCCTGCCATTCATGTGGATGTTACTTTGACACGTACCACCTACCTAAGAATTGTTCAGACCACGTGCACCCTTTCATGGCAATGGTATTCCCTGATGGCATTGGCCACTTTCAGCAGGATAATGAGCCCTGCCACAAAGCCAACCTTATTCAGGAATGGTTTCAAAACAAGTTCAAGGTGTTGACTTGGCCTCCAAATTCCCCAGTTCACAATCAAATCAAGCATCCGTGGGATGTCCTGGACAAACATGTCAGATCCATGGAGGCCCCACCTTGCAATTTACATGACATAAAGGATCTGCTGCTAACGTCTTGGTGCCAGATACCACAACACACCTTTAGAGGTCTGTTTTAACAGTAAAAGGGGGACATACACAGTATTAGGCAGGTGGTCGTAATGTTATGGCTGATCGGTGTGTTGTGTCATAAGTATTGTTATCTTTCTGGATGGTTGTGACCACTACTGTATATAAACACAACATAGACATAACATTTATCAAAAAAAAGCAAACCATTCCATTACAACATACATAAATAGTATCTTAATCCGGGATTTACTATTTCATTGATGTTAGATGTGTACTTAACTCAATGCGCTGTTGCTGAGTACTAGGAATAATGCACCCTCTTTAACACACACCCATACCTAAAACAAATGTCACAATAAATCTGTAAATATGTGTCATGACAGTGTCATGACAACATTATGACAGCTGTTATTACAGATGATATTGTTCAGAAAAGATATGAGTGAAAAGATATTATGAGCTTGACATGCCACTACCGCTTCATCTTGGTTATGTCTGACAGAGCTATCATGTAGGCAAATAAAATAAGTCAAACAACGATTCGGCTATCATCAATCAAACGAAGGGGAACAGGCTATCTAATGGCTGCTGTTCAGCTCATGAGGCAGGCGCTGCTTGGATGATACAGCATGTAAACAAACAAGTTGTTCCATTTAAATTCTATCAGATCTCAGCAGAACACTATCATCCCTGCCCTTATGGTGGTATTACTGTACGGTCAGATGAAACATTATTTTGAGTTACATTAATGATAACATTATCATCATTGTACAGATACCATGGCTGTAGGAGGATTCATGTATTTCATGCACTCTCAGATGTTATTGCTCCTTAAAGACATGGAGGCTAATGCATAGGCATAAACCAGAAGTCGACAAAAGGCAACTTATATACAACGTAGAAACAAATATATGTAACAAGAAACCAGGTAAGCATAGTTCAGCCGGCCCGCAATAAAATGCATTGATCTTCGTTGCCCTCCTGAGATTCAAACCCTGGACACCCAGGTGAAAGGCTGCGTCTTCAACCACTACGCCACAGAGCTGTACATTTGCTGGGTGTCGGAATAGCCTCGTGACATTATATCATTTTGTCAAGCATTAACAGCAGTTTGAATATTTCATTAGGCACCATTTAAACCATTGTGTTAAAGTTAGTAAAGTTTCTTATTAAGTTTACCTCCACCACAAATAGCATCTATTGGCACTGGCCATTTTAAAAGCTTATTAGCCATTCATGAATGACATTGATACAATAACTACTGTATCAATACAGGTGACGAAAACGGACTTTTTCGTCACATGAAAAGGCAAGAGAATCGTATAGTCTACAAAGTTTTTGTCTATTGTGAACAAATCCTCTTTTGCCACTGGCCGTTTTAACAGCTAATTAGCCATTTGTAAATGACATTGATACAGTATCTATAAATATAGGTGATAACTGACTTTTTCATCAAGTGAAAAGATGAGAGAATTGTGTAGCCAGAAAATTTTTGTATATCCTGAACAAATCCTAATATCCACCATAACTGTTTTATTTTAGGCTTCCTATTACATATCTACTGAAGGTCGTACCTAGCCAAGCTTTTGTCTTTCCTGAACAATGTGTTTTGACTGTGACGGGAATCAAACACAGTACCTGTTGTTCTGTAGTCTGCTACGCTAACCACTATGCTATTTAACAAGGTGTAGTCTCTCACTCACTAATTCAGTCAGTCAGTGACATTCCTTCTTCTAGGCCAGCTCCGCTTACGCAGTCCGGCAAAAAGGGGAAAATATGATAGTCCCCATTTAGTTAGAAATTGGTGGAATAAATTGGGAAGTCTTGTTCCCTGTTATCCAAACAATAAAAAATACTCTCGATTTGTGCTTAGGTATGGTCAATTTGTAGTATACAAATAATTTGTCATGGTTTTTATAATTGCAGTCCAGTCCCCAAATATCAGATCAGACAGTAAATTGTCTTGTGACTGAATATACTAGCCCACCCATGGCATACAGCATTTACTGATACAGTGTCACATTCTAGGGGAAGGCAGGACGCGTGGAGCAGGAAGCAAACTTCCTTTATTATTACTACTGTCAAAATAATAAATAAGTGACCACAAAGGTGAACTGACGCCACACAGCATACAACGAACTACAAAACAGAAGGGAAACTTAAATAGGATCCCCAGTCAGAGGCAATAGGGAGCAGCTGCCTCTGATTGGGAATGCTTAAACAGAAGTGCACATAGAGATGCCAAGAGGCACCTCTGTAGTCAGGCTGTGACTGTGGTCTCCAGGCACATAGAGATACCTAGAGGCATCCCAACTAGGACCTGACATATTGTTTCCAAAGGACCAACAATTTTCCATTTCCATATATTTATTTTGTGTAGCTAGCAAACATGTATTGATCACCTTGAGCACATTTCAAGAAATTTCTATTTGGATATTATAAATACTGTTGCTACACCCACTAGCTAGATGTATGGTTGGATACTCAATACTTGAAAACAGAAAGTCTAGAAATTATTTATTATTGGTGATGTAACTTAATTAACCATGAAGGGGAGTTCACAACACAATGTCACTGAGGTAACTCTTGTATAGATAACTTGGTAAAAGAGTTGTGTTTGCAACACCAGGGATCTGGATTGGATTTCCAGTGAGGGACTGTATACAGACCCGATTCCAAAAAAGTTATAAAAGGTTCATCATCATCATTTTCTTCCGCTTATCTGGGGCCGGGTCGCGGGGGCAGAAGTCTAAGCAGAGATGCCCAGACTAACCTCTCCCTAGACACTTCCTCCAGCTCTTCCGGGGGGACACCGAGGCGTTCCCAGGCCACCCGGGAGACATAGTCCAGTGGGACGGGCCCGGAATACCTTCCTAGGAAGGCGTTCCGGAGGCATCTGAAACAGATGCCCAAGCCACCTCAGCTGACCCCTCTCGATGTGAAGGAACAGTGGCTCTACTCTGAGTTCCTCCCATGTGACCAAGCTTTTCACCCTATCTCTAAGGGATCGCCCAGCCACCCTGCGGAGAAAGCTCATTTCGGCCGCCTGTATCCGGGATCTTGTCCTTTTGGTCATGACCCGAAGCTCATGACCATAGGTGAGAGTAGGAACGTAGATTGACCGGTAAATCAAGAGCTTCACCTTGCGGCTCAGCTCTTTCTTCACCACAACAGACCGATACATCGACCGCATTACTGCAGAAGCTGCACCGATCCGTCTGTCAATCTCCCGTTCCATCCTTCCCTCACTCGTGAACAAGACCCCTAGATACTTAAACTCCTCCAGTTGAGGCAAGAACTCTCCACCAACCTGAAGTGGGCAAGCCACCCTTATCTGACTGAGGACCATGGCCTCGGATTTGGAGGTAAAGATTCTCATCCCCACCGCTTCACACTCGGCTGCAAACCGTCCCAGTGCATGCTGAAGTTCCTGGTTTGAAGGGGCCAACATGACAACATCATCCGCAAAGAGCAGAGACAAAATCGTGTGGTCCCCAAACCTGACACCTTCCGGCCCCTGGCTGCGCCTAGAAATTCTGTCCATAAAAATTACGAAGAGAGCCGGCGACAAAGGGCAGCCCTGCCGGAGTCCAACATGCACTGGGAACAAGTCTGACTTACTGCCGGAAATGCGGACCAAGCTCCTGCTTCGGTCGTACAGGGACCTGACAGCCCTTAGCAAAGGACCCAGGACCCCATATTCCTGAAGCACTCTCCACAAGATGTCATGTGGATTGGTTGGGCAAACTCCCCCAGTAGAACAATGGAGTCCCTAGTCGGAGCACTTTCCAGCACCCCTCCCAGAGCCTCCAAGAAGGTTGGGTAGTCTGCACCGCTGTTCGGCCCATAGGCACAAACAACAGTAAGAGACCTATCCCCGACTCGTAGGCGCAGGGAAACAACCCTCTCGTTTACCGGGGTAAACTCCAACACATGGCGGCAGAGCTGGGGAGCTATAAGCAAACCCACACCAGCCCGCCGCCTCTCACCATGGGCAACTCCAGAGTGGTGAAGAGTCCATCCTCTCTCAAGGAGTGTGGTTCCAGAGCCCAAGCCGTGCGTAGAGGTGATCACGACTACCTCTAGTCAGAAACCTCTCAACCTCAAACACAATCTCAAGCTCCTTCCCCGCCAGCGAGGTGACGTTCCACGTCCCTAGAGCTAGTTTCCGTGTCCAGGGATCGGGTTGTCTAGGCCCCCGCCTTCGACTGCCGCCCGATCCTCTCCGCACCGGCCCCTTATGGTCCCTCCTGCAGGTGGTGAGCCCACGGGAAGGCGGCCCCACGTCGCTCCTTCGGGCTGAGCCCGGCCGGGCCCCATGGGAAAAGGCCCAGCCACCAGGCGCTCGCGTACGAGCCCCAACCCTGGGTGGGGCCCCGGCTGCGCCATACCGGGCGACATCACGGACCTCAATTTTTATCATCATTAAGGGGGTTTTGAACCGCTCTTAGTCTGACCCGTCACCTAGGACCTGTTTGCCTTGGGAGACCCTACCAGGGGCATATAGCCCCAGACAACATAGCTCCTAGGGTCACTCGGGTACTCAAACCCGTTATAAAAAGTTGTAAAATGTAAATAAGAACAGAATGCAATGCAAATCATTTAAACCCTATATTCAATAGAAAAGAGTACAAAGACAACATATCAAATGTTGATACTGAGACATTTTATTGTTTATTGAAAAATATATGCCCACTTTGAATTGGATGCCAGCAACACATTTCAAAGAAGTTGGCGACAAGACTAGATACATCACTGGAGAACACAGGGCACTATGGCAGAGGTGTCAAACCGGTTCCACGGAGGGCCGAGTGTCTGCAGGTTTTTGCTCTCTCCTTGTACTTGATTGGTTAATTAGGTCACTGATTGGTTAGTTTCTACCCTCACCTGGTTGTGTAGGTATGAACTAGGAACCAATTTATAGGAAAAACCAAAAACCTGCAGACACTCGGCCCTTTGTGGAACCGGTTAGACACCTGTGCACTATGGGAAGGAGGCAGCTGTCAGAGGCAGTGTGATGCTTTGGGCAATGTTCTGCTGGGAAACCTTGGGTCCTGCAATTTCTGTGGATGTTACTTTGTCATGTACCACCTACCTGAGCGTTGCTGTGGACCATGTGCACGGTATTCCTTGATGGCATTGGCCTCTTTCAGTAGGATATGGCGCCCTGCCACAAAGCAATAATGGTTCAGTAATGGTTTGAGGAACACAACAAGTTCAAGGTATGACTTCCAAATTCCACAGATCACAATCTAATCGAGCATCTGTGGGATGTGCTGGACAAACAAGTCCGATCCATGGAGGCCCCACCTCGCAACCTACAGGACTTAAAGGATCTGCTGCTAACGTCTTGGTGCCAGATACCATAGCACACCTTCAGAGGTTTATAGGAGTCCATGCCTCGATGGGTCAGGGCTGTTTTGGGGGCAAAACGGCGACCTACGCATTATTAGGCAGGTGGTCATAATGTTATTACTGATCAGTGTACAGTATATAGTGTTAAGGAAATACAAACTTGGAAACCAAACTTGCACACCTGTAGATCGATCGGTGTGTTGGAGAAGACCAATGGACAATTTAAGTAAACAAAAGAACTCCCGCACCCAGTCTGCGTAACTAGCAATAAGAATTTAATAACAACGTTTCGGTACCAACTTTAGGTTTGCCTGCTGAGTGTTAACTGTTGAAATCTTGGTATCGAAACATTATTAAATTCTTATTGTATGATACACAGACTGGGTGCGGGGGTTCTTTTGTTTTCATTATTATCCAAACAAGGATATTGCCATTGTTCAGCTGACATTGTTTCTTGAACTTTGCAATATAATATCAAACATCTTGTGAATCTGAATCCTCAACCTCAATTTTTTTAAAGCTTTTATTCAATGACTCCTTTGTTATTTAATTTTTCCTTTGTTGCCATGGTTAACAGGCACACACTTGTAAACAATAAAAATATTATTTTGGAACAACTTTTGTTGCACTTTCAAAATTATTGTAAAACCATATAAAGTACTTCATATTTTTGAGTGTGTTAAAATGGATACAATTATTTGATTGAAATTATATTCAAGTATACAACATTTTAAAATAATTAGGTTATTTCACTCAATTAACTATTTCTATACTACTTTTTGTCCAAAAGTACAACACTTTAAGTATACTGCTTTTTAACTTTAGGTTGCCTGCTGAGTGTAAACTGTTGAAATTAGAATGAGGACAAAAGACAAGTGTTAAGAACTAATTTGCATGGGAAAAGTTTGAAGAGTTTCTAGAAATGTCAAGAGCTGACTTTTTACGACTGGTTAAAATCATTTTATATCGCAACTTCTCTGTACTGGTCTTTTTACCTGTCACCATTACAACATCTTTACTTGTATGGACACACTCTGAAACAGGCCTTTTCATGCCGTGAAACAAAGTTCACTAATATAAGTGGTGAAAAACGGGTTGGCAGTTGTTTTACAACATTACGTCTGTTCTCTCTGGCCTTCTTTTCCTTCCTTTTTCTGTTGAATCGTGCACGAACTGTAAGCATTGGTTGTGGCAAGACAGGCCTGTAGATTCCTTGATGTTACCATGAGTCTCTGAGGGCCTATTCACATTAAAAGAGAGAGAACTGAACGCCAGATAGATGGATCTTAGTTTGCATAATCATTTGCCTAGGCAGTGCAGTTTACACTGGCATATTTGGTATTTACAAAGCAGGATTGTGAGCGTCAATTCAGGGAAAATTGAGGGATATGCATCACCATGAGTTTTTTACTGTATCCCTTTCTTCTGCATCTTAGACTTACACATAAAGGGCCGGTTTCGGCGACACAGATTTAGCCTAGTCTAGGACTAAAAAATCTAGTTCAATAGAAAACTTTAATGAGATGGTTGTTTTAGTCCTAGACTAGGCTTAATCTGTGTCTGCAAAACCGGCCCATAAAATGTAGAATTAAATTAAGTCAATGTTTCACAAATTCCATAACCTAATTATTAACCTCTTTGTCACCATTAAACACTAATATATCAATTGCTTTGCTACTAGTAACGCTTCATTATATTTTCTGTCATTTATTTTTTCCAGGTTTACTTAAAATTTCTTCTGAATTGTCATAGTGTGATATCCAAAGCATTCGCAACATGGGGACGTGCCAAGGATCCACAATAGCACTCACCCAACCAGAATGTTCTAAATGTGTTCACAGGACAATGTATCCAGACATACTGTGGAGAAGAAACGTTTGCAGAGATGACGTTTGGCAGGAGCAATGTTCATGTAGCCGGGCAAACAATGTCCCCAGTGCATCTCATCATTCTCAAATATAAATATAATATTCCCTCCCATGCCCACTCTCACATAATTCACTGAAGTGAGTACAATGTGTCCCCTGCATGTTTAACAGGGTGCAAAATAAAGAAAAGAGTCTGCTTCAGCGTTATTAATGCCCCTAGTAGTCGTGTTTTATGTTTTAAAGCACTGAATTATTTATTATCCAGCGAAGGGACACTGCGATGTTAAACTAAATGAGAGGAATAATAGCAGTAAATCCACCAACCTAATTGTCATAGGCTTTGATACAGTCTATTAATAATAAAGTGAGTAAAGAGATGCTTCATGGACTCGGGGGAAGAAAGGGATCCATAGCAAGGTTGGTGTCAACACCCACGATTAAACATATTGGAGACTAAAGAGGAATTTGGCTTGAAAAAGGAAGTCAGTTTGTTGTCTGAAATAACTTTTTAAGAGACTTTTGATGATGTACACTCTAACCTGAATATCGTATCTTTTGATGACTCTAATCCAAATACCCATAAAGTTGAGATTCAGAGAGAATTATTTTGAAAGCAGCTTTAGGTTGGAATTTAGATGATAGTGTTGGAAACCACTCCTTAATAAATTGTGCATTTGAATGGTATAGAAAGACAATTATTAAGATGGACAATACTTTCCCCTCACATCTTTCTTACCCTTGTGCATGCCAACATCAAATTATCTACCTGACAATCTAGAGCAGCTCTACCCGTTCCTTTTCCTAGGAGCAGATCTAGGGGGTTGCTTGGCAACTGGGCTGCAGAGTACACGTTTCTTAAAAAAAACAAGAAAAAAAGGAAGAGAAAAAGAAAGTGGGTTATTGATGTTTGGCCAATTACCTCTTCTCATCAAACTGATGCTGAAGTATAGACAAGGTGTCTGCCACCAATTATAGTTTATAATTTATAGCTTTGTAATAGATGGATAGGAATGACAAAAAATGGACTATAACTGTCATCTAGTATGTCAAAAACATCCATTGTTTTGTTTCTGGCACTTAAAAATGAATGTTTTGTTCTGAATGCAGGGTTCATATCAGTTGGCGAGTCAGACACTGCTATCTATTACAGTGACAGTCCCTCACTAAAAATGTTTCCCTGGGGACTCACATCAATGTAGTCTTTTGTGATCTAATGGCTGGCTATTGAAATATAAAAGGTCATTAATAATGCTTTGCCTTTCCATTTGCATTTTGCTCTGTAGTCCTTTTCTCAGTGGCCCTTAAGCTATAGCCTACACATTACTTTATGATATTATTGCTACAAGAACATATGTAAATAAAAGAGGAACACTTTCCTGAATGTTTGCCAGCAGTAAATCATGTTGTGTTTGTTAGAATGCAGTCTGTTCTAACTTAAGGATTTTACAAATGGATTAGTCCCTCGTGATAAAAAGTTTTTTTTTTATTACCTGCTTGATTCACTTCATCCTGTGTCCACTGACAACCACATTCACTCCATGCATGTCCAACAATTCTTGTGGCTCCGGTTCTGAATAAAGAATATTTTGTGGCCTGTTGAAAATGTACACACTAGTTATATTACTTCTTATAGTTTTGCCTGTATCCAGGTTATCAAACCTGCAATGTGACTAATTCTGATGTGTCCAGACCACCGGTTGGTTGTGTGCAACACGAGGCAGTGCAGTGTTTCCTTTGTTACAGCAGAAGACCAGTCATGGCATGCTGTACAGACATGGTGCAGTGGCTCCTTTCACGCTCCTAAGGCCTGCTGAGTGACTAAAGCACGGGCTGATTTGTGGGATTTATCCCAAGATGGATTAGGTCTGCTGTTTTATTAAACCTGTGTTCAGGCCCATAAATCTTCGGTTTATGCATGAAGCCAAAACCACGTTTGCATCTCATCCTCACGAAATTAGCAAAATGTGAATGAACACTTTGGCCTATTTACAACCCCATTTCAAAAAATGTTGGGATGCTGCATAAAATGCAAATAAAAACTGAATGCAATGATCATTTAATCCCTACATTTAATTGAAAATAGTACAAATCAAATGTTGAACTAAAGACATTTTATTGTTTTTGGAAAGGACTTGATGCCAGCAAAAAACGTTGGGACAGGGTCATGTTAATTACTGTTTTGCATCTCCTATTCTTATAACAACACTGTGTAAGCATTTGAACTGAGGAGACCAACAAATGTTTTCCCATACTTGCTTGATAAAGGATTTCAGCTGCTCAACAGTTCGGGGTCTCCTTTGTCATGTTTCTCGTTTCATAATTTGGCAAATATTTTTAATGGGTGACAGGTCTGGAATTCAGGCAGGCCAGTTTAGCACCCGGACTCTTGCTATGGAGCCATGCTGTTGTGATAAATGCAGAATGTGGTTTGGCATTGTCTTGCTGAAATAAGCAAGGCCTTCCCTGAAAAATACGTTATCTGGATGGCAGCATATGTTGCTGCAAAATCTCTATATATTGTTCCGCATTAATGGTGTCTTCACAGATGGGCACCCATGCCATGTGCACCCCCATACCATCACAGATGTTGGCTGTGCACTGATAACAAGCTGGATGGTCCCTCTCCTTTTTAGCCGAAGATGCAGTGTCCATGATCCCCCCCAAAAAAAATCTATTTGTCAGACCACAGAACAGTTTTCCACTTCGCCTCTGTCCACCTTAAATGAGCTGCGCTCAGAGAACACTGCAGCGTTTCTGGATCTTGTTTATATCTGGTTTCTTCTTTGCATGGTAAAAGTTTTACTTGAATATTTGGATGCAGTGACGTACCGTGTTCACAGACAATGGTTTTCAGATGTGTTCTTAAGAATCGTGTCTGTTTTTAATGCAGTGCCACATGAGGGCCCAAAGATCACGGTCATCCAATATTAAGTACAGACATTTCTCTGGATTCTCTGAATCTTTTAATTATATTATGTACCGTAGATGATGAGATCCCCATACTCTTTGCAATTTTATGTTGAGGAATGTATTTCTTAAATTGTTGTCCCAAAGTTTAAAGCGGGCATATATTTTTCAAAGAACAATAAACTGTCTCAGTTTCAACATTTGATGCCTTGTCCTTGAAACTATTTTCTATTGAATATAGATATTGAATGATTTGGACATTATTTAATTCTGTTTTTATTTCCATTTTAAACAGAGTCCCAACTTTAATCTAAAGACCACTAAGGAATAGCTATTTTCAAATTAATCTCTGCGATAGAATGAACATTGATTGGGCATTTTGGTCTTAAACATTTCCTATAAAATGCAATTTCATATCCGTTTGTGTTTGGCAGACTGTACAGTTTTTGGGAAAGTAGAAAATTGGAGCATGGGTGTCATGGTTGTAGGCAGGCAGGACACATTGTGCAGAGTGAGAATAGGGAAACATCCTTTTATTATACCGCACAAAAACAACAAAAGGAGAGGCAAACTGTGAATTGAGGCACAACACAGCTTGCACAAACAATGACGCACACTGGGTGAGGAAGCTGCAGAGGTAGGAGGTGGTGACAGCAGTTGCTTAGACCACCCCTCTAGGGGTGATAGCAGCAGCCCCTCTTTGAGCCACTCCGGAGGCGGTGGCGGTAGGAGCTTGACGTCCCACCCCTCCAGGGGAGGCACTGGGGGTTCCCGGGCTGGAGAACGGCACCAGGAGCTCCTGGGGATCGGCGTACAGGGACGGGAGGCCCGGCTTGACTTCGCCTCCTCCATCGTCTCATGACCCCAGAGATGCAGGGGCACTCTGACGAGCCCCCACGAGTGTGGTGGCAGGGTCGCTTCATTCCACCCCCACAACTACCCCCTACAGCCCCCCCAAAACATTCTTTTTAGGAGAGAAGTATTTGAAAAAGCAAGTTAGTCAAGAGAGTCATAAAATAGAACTTATTTGATTCATACAGTAGAACTGTAATTTGAGAGATATACAAGAGAATAACTGAAGTGTTGGTTAACTAGTTATGTGAGAGTCATACAAAAGATTAGGTAATTTGAGAAGCAGATGAATAATTATTTAGGGGGTTGCTTAGCTAGGGTCTTGGAAAGTGTATTAGAATAATGTTTAGAGAGCAATGGAGAATATTTGTATATGAATGTGTGTATATTTGTAACTGAAGACCTTTGCCAGAACAAGAGTTGTTGACTCATTGGCTGGAATTGTATTGTTTTAAAATTTTATTTATGTAGTCATTATACACAATCTACAGTGGCCCTCTGCAATCTGTCCTACCTAAAAAGGTCTAAACAGGAACATTCAAGTTGTTATTGTTATCCACTCTTGACACTTCAGTAGTTTGGCAGCTTAGATGCAAAGTGGCTGACAATAACATCTGAAAAATATTTTGGCATGTAGAGGTTACAGGTTCGAATCCCTAGTTAGGCATATTTTTATTAATATTTAGTTTAAAGAACTGTCAGCTTTTAATAATAACAACAATCGTAGTTCTAATGCAGCACTTTTGATGGACTAAAATGATGCCTTACAACTAGTACAAAATCAAAACTAAGCTAGGAAAGAGTAATAATACAGTGCGCGCACACACACACACACACACACACACACACCCACACTACGGAGGAAAATAATACTGGTATTAGACAGGAAACAAGACGAGGGAAGGAGGTGTGGGAGGAAATGAAGACGTTGATAACAACTTACCAGCTTCAATGGTAAAGTGACCATATGTCTAAAATGAAAACCAAGGACATTCCAGTTTGGCGGTCAATAAATCATTGAAGTATCTGATGTTATTATCGATGAAATAAAAAAGGGGGACAATTTCTTGTATTTAGTCTAACAGGCACATTGTGATAGACAGAGAAAACAACTATATTACAGAAACATCACAGGCATATCTGAAATGTCCAATTTGTGGTTCTGGTTGAACTATTCAAAGACTACAATTCACAAGATCACGGGTTTGATTATTCCTGTTGCGGTTAATACGATTTTGTTGAACACAAAATGTCAGCCTTTCTTCGTCAACAAATTCTTGTTTTATCGAGCTTAGCAATTTCAAAGGTCTTTATTATTCATTCATCTCTACCATGACTTTGAATGCAACGATAACGACTGAGGAAAGGGCTGGTGGCTGCGATCCCCTCTGAAATACAATAATGTCTAAATCAAACGTATCATATTATAATTTGTCAAGCAGATGTCCCTCCTGTGCCCTGTGTTGGAAAGCTTGGAGGAATTAATCGTTTTTGCCGGACTGCGTAAACGGAGCCGGCTAAGAACGAATGTCTCTTACTGAGTAACTGACTGACTGACTACCCCTTGTTAAATAGCGTAGTGGTTAGAGAATCTGACTTGTGAACTATAGGCCCTGAGTTTTTATCTCCTCCCAGGTGAAGCGATGTACGCATTATGAATTATTCCGTGTAGATGAAAACTTCATTGGCTAAAACCATTAGTATCTACATTTTAGTAAGCCTAAAAACCTTTATGGTTATAGTGCGACTGTTTCTGGTGGAAGTACGCATCCGTGCATGCGTTTTGGGTCAGGATAGACAAACACATTTGCTGGCTACAACATACAGTAGTTACATTATAGTAAGCCTGAACTAAAACTGTATCCGGTTATATTGCGACTGTTTCTGGCATGATAAAATTCATCTTCAGTCTCGCTAGCAATTGCTCAATTCTTATGATAATTCCTAGGAAGTTAGTTGATACTAGTAAGCCTATTACTGGCTAACAAGCTGTTCAAACAGCCAGTGGCAAAAGCAATACAGATCATAGACGCTACGGTGGAGGTAAACTTTATAAGAAACGTTAGTCAGTTTAACACAATCCGCAATAGAGTCTAGCAACTGCTGAAATGTGTAATGCCGTGGCGTAGTGGTTACAGTGCCTCTCATGTGGGAGACCTAAGTTAGAATCTATTAAGAGCTACGACATTTATTAATAATTTTTTTATTATGTTATTGTATAAATGTCATTCTCGAATGAAAGAAAAAGTACGTTGTTATGCCATGAAAGAAAAAAATATGTTCTTATGCCATGAAATGAAATAGCTTTGTCAGACTCGCTAGCAATTGCTCAATTCTTATGACTATTCCAGTAAGTTAGTACATACCGGTAAAGCTTATTACTGGCTAATACGCTGTTAAAACGGCCAGTGGCAAACGGCATACATAGACGCTATTTGTGGTGGAGGTTAACTTAGTAAGAAACGTTAGTCAGTTTAACTGTATCAATGTCATTCATTAATGGCCAATTAACTATTAAAACGGCCAGTGGCGAAAGATTTATTCAGGATATAAAGATGCTGGGGGTCAGTATAGACAAGAGGCTATACTGACAGCTGTCAACTGTGCGTCTCTGTGGTGTAATGGTTAATAACGCAGCCTTTTGTGTGGACGACCCAGGTTTGAATCTTGACATGGCAACACTTTCTATTGTGGGCCGGCTGAACTAGGCTTATCTGGTTTCTTGTTTTGAAGCAAGCCTCAATGGTTCAAAAAGCCTCGGTTTCCCATCCCTAGTAATGGGTAATCTGTTACAAAATCACTGGCTTATGGCTGATTATGGTAACCTATCTACACACTTTATGTACGTGACTGGAGGAGTAGGGTCAGTTCTCCTTCTCCACTATAAATCCTTGTAGATATAAGGAAAGCATTTTCCAAATTTTCCCTGTCTCCTGCCGTTTTAAACTTAGGAGGACATGAGGTCCTGGCCCACACCTGAGGAGTACCTGGCTTGAAAAACCCGTTGCTGTCCCTGTCCAAAGTCCTCCTGGTTGTGTGGCAGATCAAGACGATAACGGACGATTTCAGCTGCCACTGTGCTGACACCTCCCCCTCCCCTGTGTTGTCCCTGTCCTTGTCCATCTGGTCATGCTTCCGACCTGGACTAAGTTTAAATAGACTCTGGACTCAGCCCACATGCATTTATTCATTATTACAATTTGTACTCTTAATAAGTTCACCCGGCACAGCCAGAAGAGGACTGGTCACTCCTCTGAGCCTGGGTCCTCTCTAGGTTTCTTTCTAAATTTCTGCCTTCTTAAGGAGTTTATCCTAGCCACTGAAATTCAACACTACTGTTGTTTGCTTTCTTGTACAATTACTTTGTGACTGCTGATGTAAAAAGGGCTTTATAAATTAAATTTGATTGATTGAGTGACACCTCACTAACCTAACATCTGCCATTTTCCTAAGGTTTCCTTAGTACAGTGGTTAGATTTTTATCTCCTTGTTGATTGGACACTACAGACCACAATGGGGTGAGTAGTTTACTTTTCCTACTCAAAAAAGTACACAGTTGTGCACCCTTGACATTTTTCAAAACATCACGTTCACAATTGTTGGTGGGATTGTTGAGATTGCGGATTGTTGACGTGCTGTACGCTGCCTGCTGTTACCTACCTGGCTACCTGCCAAACTTTTTCGAATTTACTCTATATAAACTAATTGGTCAAAATTCTATTTTAAGAGTTTTACCAATGCAATATTTTTATCTGTTGACCTCTTACCCAACTTTACTACACCAGGACTCTTTTTGGACATAATTAACGGAACTACTCACCCCTGAACACCCGAGGCTAAGTATCATTAAAATGTCATATCACTGTAATTGTTGTAGCAACAACACGGAGGAGAACTATCATCTTCAGTTAAAGATAGCAGAGTTAGAGGCTCGGCTTCTGACGCAAATGTTAGGCAAGGATTATGCTAGTGTAGAAATAGAAAAAACTGTTTCAGTGCCACCAGGAAGAAACGATAGTCTTGTTAGCCCCCCGGCACAGCTCCTGCAGCTGGACAAGAACTAAGTTCTCCTTCTCCACTATAAATCATTGTTGATATGAGGAATGCATTTTCTGAATTGTCCTAGTCTCCTACAGTTTTAAATTTTAGGATGAGATGAGGTCCTGGTCCACACCTGCGGAGTACCTGGTTTGGGGGGCCCGTTGCTGTCTTTGTCCTTGTCCACCTGGTCATACTTTTGACCTAGTCTAAAATCAAATAGACTCTGGATTTAGCCCAGAGAAATGTATACATTTGTCTAATTGGACTCTTAATATCTCACCCGGCACAGCCAGAAGAGGACTGGTCACCCCTCTGAGCCTGGGTCCTCTCTAGGTTTCTTCCTAACATTCGGCCTTCTTAGGGAGTTTTTCCTAGCCACTGAAATCCAACACTACTGTTGTTTGCTCCTTGGGGTTTAAGGCCAGGTGTCTCTGTAAAGCACTTTGTGACAACTGCTGTTGTAAAAAGGGCTTTATAAATAAATGTGATATTATATGATACAATAGCATTGTGTAGACTACTTATTCATCATTGCGAATGACAAGAACCAGCATGTTTCTGATGTCTGTACAACTCAATTGTGTGTGTTTAACATCCTTGAAATCATTTTTACAATACTAGGAGTGTGTTATTGTATTCCCTATGCAGCTTTCTATTTTATTTCTGTGCCTGGTGTCTGTACAATGTGATGAGAATGCATCACTCTCCTTTTCACTCACTCCCTACCTCCTCTACCTTATATTTCAGGCATGCCCATTGGGCCATGCTTCTTTTGTCTGCCTACCTTTCTGATTATGCTTACATAAATGCGTTGTTCATTCAAGTACTGTACCTCAATGTAAGCAGTATTACCTTATGAGATGGAACTGAATACATTTTGTATGGTCCTACTATGGCTTTCAGCAGGTTGAACACTTTCACACAAATGATCACTACTACAATGCCACCATCTTGAACACACATAAACAGTCCAGGGTTTTGTCGCAAGATGTCTGTACTGAGCAAATCAAACTAATTATGGTTATGAAACAAGAAACCAACATAACACTTCCCACAGGAGACTGTCATTTTAAACTGATGAGGCTTATGAAATACAACGCCAAACACAATTACTTCTGAATTACTACTCGATTTATTCACTTGTTCTAAAGAAATAATGAAACAGAAATAATATGTGCTTTTCATTTTGTTTCCACAAAGGGTTTTGTCCACCAAAGGTATTTTTATCCACAATGAATACTCAATCAAATCAATGCAATCACTTGTGAGGTCTTGCAAGGTCATAACAAGAGTGCATGGAAAAATAGGCTATACATTGTACAATTGTATTATCAACTCATTGCAGTCCTACCACAACTAGGATTTAGTTTGTCGGTCTGCCATGAATAAAAAAAAAGGCATGGCAAAAATGTTATATAAAATGAAAGGGTTCCAAAGCTATGCCATGTACAATTATAAGATTACAGTTGACTGGAAAGAGATAACAATGTCTCTCAACAATGCCATGTCTTTACAGAACTCAGCTTGGGTCTGGTTGTCAATAAAGCTACACATTATTGAACAAATTTGCTCATTGGCCAATCAGCACCTGAATAACACTTACGTCAACTAATTCTTAAACCAGTACATACATTTTGGTATTATGAGTTTTTTATTCATCAACCATACTCAATAAGTATGTAAAAACTGTTTTTGCTGAAGTCAAAATCTCTCACACACTATCCAATCAGAATGGACAAGGGGATATTAATGTTTCTTAGTTCTGATTCTGGGGCCACAAAACATTTTATCTTACCACTAGGAGGACTCCTAAACAGCATTAAAATATTCTAGATAAGAGTTTCCTCTTAAATCCTATTCACAAAGCTGCTAAGAACAACATTTACTAAGGAATGGGGTGAAATCTTGACCTGGTTGCTATGGATGATTTTGTGTTCCTTTCAACAAGCCTACTATGCCCATAGTGATTGGCTGATAGGAGAGGGGTGTAAATTCATCATAGCAATACTGTAGAATGATGTGTCATGTTTCCATATTGAAATAAAGAAAAGAAAAATGTAGGTTAAGTATATAATATACAGTCATATGATTAGTAGTATTAAAATTAAAACCAATCAAAGACACTTGTTTGGATTTTCATTTAAGGCTCTACAGTCTTAACAATGATAAAGATTTTTCATACTTTGGTGGTACTAATTACACCTGCTTTAATTCAAAATATGTCTAAATTCAGGATAAGTAAATATTTTTCACACTCTTTAACACATAAAATAGTGTTATTTAACACATCAAATAATGTTATGTTGTGTGTTATGTTTGCCACAGAAAAACCTAGACTGCGTTCCATAGGCACCATTATGTATTAAACCACAATTAGCCCATCCATCCATGCATTTCCATTTAAAATATCATATTGAATACAAAACTAATTCTAAACATTGAAGAGTCTAAAATGTTATTAAGAAACACAATAGTTGGATAATCTCTACTGGTACTGTTCATTGTTGACTTATTATGTCCAGCAATGGCTGATAAGTCTTACCAAGGTGAAATTGTTGGAAGACCAGGGGGATCACAGTCAGGCAATACATTTGGAAAACAATTTTACTCTTCAGGAAAAGTGTTTATGTTAGGGGGGGCAGTATCAGCAGATGTGTTACAAATATAGATGTTCAAGACCTTTGTGAGACACCACGCTGGAATGGTCCGGCAAAAAAAGCAATACCATAAAAAACTGGCAAAATGGGCTGATCTCTGGACATTGAAGAGATGGGACTGACTAGTTTTACTACTGACATACTAGTAAACTACTGACGTACCAGATAGTTTGTTTGAAATGTTTTCTTGATTAGGTTGGGGTGGGTGAGGATGGTCGGGAGGACGGAAAATTATTGGATTGAGAAGAAAAGGAAAAGGGTGAGAGAGCAAGTGATGTAGATGGTAGATTTGTACGAGGAGAGGAAAAGAGAAAGTGTTGTATGATTATCTAATCGCAATGGTTCAGCTGATTGACTCTTTTGACAGAAATGTATAATAATAACAATAATAATAAAAAGAATAAGTCTTACATGTACACTGCCACTCCACAATGTTACACATGAATGTTTAATTACAATGACGTGCAGTAATTACCATGCAATTATCCATGGCTTCTAAATAAATAATGACCCATCTGGTTTTCAGAAACCATGTGTCCCAAAGCCACTAATTCAGCTGACTAGTTTGTGTGACATAAAGAGAAGTAAAACCTTATATTCACTGCTAATCATCAATCCAACACTGCCTATAGTAGCATGTCCGTTTTAAACCAAGGGTAGTTTTATACAAAGATACTGTTAATTCTATAAGTGGAAGTGCATTTTTTGTGTATATGGTTTCCCACAGAGTGCTGATGTCAACAGTGCATTGAACTGTGCAGGTGAATTCATTATTGGAGTCCATCTGTGTGCAACCAAGGTGTTTCACATGATTTCAGTTAAACCTGTCATTAGGAGGGCCCCTACAATTCCTAATCAGGTAGGCCACCAAGACACCTACAGTAACTCTAAAGGAGTTAAACTATTCCATGGCTGAACTGTGCGTATCCTGAAACAACAGCCTGGGTGCTTCAAAAAAAGTTACCTTTATGGCAGTGACAAAAACAACTCTGGCTAAAGTTCACCCAAAGGCACGTGGGAGAGAGCCATTAGCTTTCTGGCCACAACACTAAGCACTGCAGTAAATATGAGCAAAATGAGCTGTGAATTTTTTTTATTTATGGTTTATTCTCCTGATCTTTAATTCAAATATTAACGAAAATCTTAGCATTAATTACATTAAAACAATTGAGTGAAATAAATATTTTTATCTAATATGTGTGCCAGATCTATTGGCACCCCTTTATTGAATACTTAATGCAATCTCCCTTTGCCAAGATAACTGTTCTGTCTTCTCCTATAATGCACAAAGAGAAACACATGGCAAGAAATCTGAGACCATTCCTCCATAGAGAATCTCCCTGGATCCTTCAGATTCTGAGGTCCACACCTATGGACTTTCCTCTTCAGTTCATCCCACATGTTTACTGTGGGGTTTAGGAAAGGGGACTGGGATGGCCAGGGCAAAACCTTGATCAGTGGTCAGTGAACCATTTTTGTGTTGACTTTGAGTTGTGCTTTGTATCATTGTTCTGTCCAACCACGGCCCAGTTTAAGCTTCCTGGCAGAGGAAGTCAGGTTTTAATTTAATATCTATTGAAACTTGGATGGAGGAGTCCATGATACCATGTATCCTAACAAGTTGTCCAGAGCTTTTGGAAGAAAAACAGCCCCACAACAGCGATCCACCACCATGGACATTTGACCTGTGTGTCACCTCATTTATACCCAGTGAAACAAGAATTCATAGTTTACTGCTTAAATGTTCCTAATCACTCAGATGAACTTAAAAACGTAACATATGAATGGTTATATATTTTCCAGAGGTGCCAATTATTGCACACATGTTTTGGAGAAAAATATTTACTTTTTATTTTCCAGATATTTTTCAATCATTTACTTCAATTGAAGTTTCGATTTTTGTGAATATTCTGACTGAAAGACCAAAAGAATAAACAGCAACTGGAAATTTTTCACCGCCCAAGTTGCTCACATATACCAAATGTGCCAATATTAGTGGAGGGCACTGTACGTTTGGTGAAAGCCTAACACTGCACATCATTCTGAGAACACCATCTCTGCCTCTGTATTAGTCTGGAAAGCTTATGACGATTGAGGGCAAAATAGATGCAGCAAAGTACAGAGTAATCCTGGAGGAAAACCTGCTGATGTCTGCAAGGGACCTATGTTTCATGTTCCAGCAGGACAATAACCCCTAGCATACACCCAAAGCCACACATGAGTGGCTTTCAAACAAAAAGGTCAGTTTCCTGGAGAGGCCCAATGAAAGCCCAGACCTCAATCCAATTGAAAATGTGTGGATAGAGTTGAAAATCTGTGCTTTGCAAGGGGAGGTGAATATTTATATACTGTATCTTTTACACAGCTGATTTGTGTGCTAGAACAGAGAAAAATATGCTGCATACTTTGTGTGTGGGAGTAGAAGTTAACAGTAAAAAACTGTCTATTTATGATGGCCAATCCTATAAGAACCACCAGGGCATAGTGAAATACTGAATGTATTTTTACACTATCTTTTTTCAAGATGGTAGGCGTTTTTGGAATTGTGTTTGGTGCCCCAGCTATTTATAAGTTGTTTGCAAGTGTGTTTAGAATTATGCAATTTTATGTGACACAGAGTCAAACATGGAAATTATAATAAATTAGTACATTAATGCTACCAGAAAATGTTCAGCAGATTTCATTGTTGTTTGTGAGGCATACCTGCCAAAAGAATAACACATAAAGATGTAGCCTAGCTAGTCACTTTCTCTATGGAGCACAACTCTGTTGATATTGTGGTAATTATCAGTTTGTGAAATGTCTGTCATAAACACGAAGTCCTTAATTGCCAGGAACACTAATCCCTTCTGTGCCTTTCATAGAGCTGAACACAGTTACATTTTATCGTTAGTCACTGCTCCTTTCGAGGCACCAATTGTTTCAATAACGTCCCATCATCCATCACTAATTTCTGCTGAATGGAAACTTGTATTTAATTACATGCCAGTAAAGTATGCTGGGTCCATTTCTTTTCAAAAGGAGTCAGCATGTAAATGATTTTCTTTCATAAACATCTGAATATCTGTTACTTATGTTCTCATGTGTTCATTCATGGATATATTCATTATTTCCACTGTGCAATAAACCCAGTTGAAAGGTTTACCAACAAGAAACAAAAAGCATCCAAGTTAACCTTAGGCTTTGAACTGAGCATTAAGATTAAAATGAAGACAAGAACACAACATTTTTTAGCAATATGCCAACCATTCATTCTTTTGGAATTTTTCATCAGATTTATTCTATAAAGCCCTTTTTACAGAAAGACAGATACCCAAAATGTAAGGTAACATCAAGATTGACGCACATTGCATTGGCTAGGAAAAACCGCCCAGTAGGTTTGGAAACCTGAAAGACTCTGAGGGCTGGTGAGTCCTCGTGACTGTGACGGGTGAAGTTTAAGAATACATGACCTTTTTGGGCCACATCAATGTTTTTGTATGTTCAGATGACCATCAGGTAAATAGATGCAGGGTTGTGTTCAGTCTTTAGGCAGAATCCAGATCTGCTGCACAACCAGGTGGGCAGGGACAGGGACGACTAGGTGGACAGTGGGCAGTGACAGCAGGAATTATCAGCCAAGCACCAGACCAAAAGGACGCCAACCAACTGTAAACCACCCAGAGAGGGCCAAGCATAGCCCACAGAGTTCACTCCCATCGCATGAGCATCAGAGATACAAATAAGCTAGTGGAAAGGAAAGCCCATCAAGCAAAAAATATAAAGACAGTTTACAAGGATGGTTTTTATCTCCACCTCCTTGCCTCAAGGTTATAACCATAGACCCATGCTCAGGTTTATACAATACACAGACATGGCCGAAATAGGTCATGTCATTATGTTTCCCCAGATACCCTTTGTGTTTGTGCTAGCAGCACAATTTTTTTACTGTGTGCAGTAGAATCTGGTGAATCAGCCTATATAAGCCATTAGGGTAAATGCGTTAACAGCATTGTCAAGTTCAGTCTTTTTGCCTAGATAGTGTTTGAAAGACTCCACAAAGATGTCTGTAAAAATCTAACTAGACATATAGCTTTGGATATAGATAATATAATCTGTCAGTAGTTCTTGTCTGGTCACAAACAATCACACTTACCAATTGTTGGATCTACCTAAGTAACTCTTTTCAAATAAGGACAGTCTTTTGAAAATTTGAATGTGTTTAGTTTTGCTGTAGGACACAGAAGCCATGCTATCAATCAGAAGAAGTAGCTGGTGAAAATGGAAAATCACATTAGGCGCACCTACTAATCAATTATTTAAAAATAAATAGTTGGAGCTAAAAAAAAATAAATAATATGTTCTATATGCAGTAGGGTCTCTGGACCAATTAGGTGGTTTTGCTCTGTGAGACCCACAAACTGATCTACAATGGTAAGCATTGTACGCAGTTGGAAAACGGAACATGGCAGTACATCTATCGGTTAAACATAAACAATGCATTAAATACGTATAAAAAACGTAGTTTTGTTTAGACATTTTGGAAAACGTTACATTTTCTAGAATCTGCGTCTATGCCAAATTACACTAAATACACCTCTGTTGTAATTTCAAATAATTGGTCATTATTTTGGGGGAAATCCTCATATCCTACAACTCTTATCAAATTCAAAAAATATCTATGTAAAACGGTCTTAAAATTGTATAGGTTAACTTTGCACTAACTCTATAAAATTGAATGCCTTGGACCTCAAAATGAAAGGTTGAGAGTGAATCCGCGTCTTTAACATTAATCGGCAGATCATTCCACAACAATGGATCTTTACGTTAGAAGACTCCTCCATGGGCTGTTTGTTTAGAAATTCTAGGTACATTGTGGAGGCTTGCGTCTTGTAACCGTACGTTTAGGCAACACCACATTTGAGATATAGGAGCACATAAAATCATCAGGCGCTCTGTGTGCTATAGGTATTCATGATTTTATGTAATTCATGACAACTGGAACAGTCGCTGACACTACTGATTCTACGTGTTATTGTGAATCTTGTCTCATTTGCATTCACTAATAATAATTTGTGCTTGCCTTTTGTCTGTGTAAATCACTCGCCAAATATCTTTATTATCCCATTTGATTAAACTTCTAAAGTTACCTATATCAACGCCAATTGTATACATGACAAAAAAAGAACTCTACTCACAGTGAATTTGCATTTAAAAATGTTTCGTTTCTAATGGCATGCACTTTACATGGTTGTGTCCAGAATGATAACGTTAATACATTATTTTGCATGATAAATGTACAGCCTCGTGTACAGTGTGGACAATGCGCACCGTTCACGTTACCCACCACCAGGGTAGATCGCATAATGAAAAGTGAAACTAATCTTTGGAGAGCAAAGGGTACACTGATCAGATTTCAATAACCTCTGCAGTACCCAACTTAACTGGCCCAAACTGGAAATTAAGGTCCGAGTGTTAAATATAATCGAAAATTCAGACAGTACGTGATCAAATTTGGAGGCGCAATTAATACATTCAGATCGAAGTGTTTGAAAGCTTGCTCCAAAGCATCCAGACTACAAATGACCTATTGTATTGTATTGCTATACACTCACCTAAAGGATTATTAGGAACACCATACTAATATTGTGTTTGACCCCCTTTCGCCTTCAGAACTGCCTTAATTCTACGTGGCATTGATTCAACAAGGTACTGAAAGCATTCTTTAGAAATGTTGGCCTATATTGATAGGATAGCATCTTGAAGTTGATGGAGATTTGTGGGATGCACATCCAGGGCACAAAGCTCCCGTTCCACCACATCCCAAAGATGCTCTATTGGGTTGAGATCTGGTGACTGTGGGGGCCATTTCAGTACAGTGAACTCATTGTCATGTTCAAGAAACCAATTTGAAATGATTCGAGCTTTGTGACATGGTGCATTTATCCTGCTGGAAGTAGCCATCAGAGGATGGGTACATGGTGGTCATAAAGGGATGGACATGGTCAGAAACAATGCTCAGGTAGGCCGTGGCATTTAAACGATGCCCAATTGGCACTAAGGGGCCTAAAGTGTGCCAAGAAAACATCCCCCACACCATAACACCACCACCACCAGCCTGCACAGTGGTAACAAGGCATGATGGATCCATGTTCTCATTCTGTTTACGCCAAATTCTGACTCTACCATCTGAATGTCTCAACAGAAATCGAGACTCATCAGACCAGGCAACATTCTTCCAGTCTTCAACTGTCCAATTTTGGTGAGCTTGTGCAAATTGTAGCCTCTTTTTCCTATTTGTAGTGGAGATGAGTGGTACCCGGTGGGGTCTTCTGCTGTTGTGTTGTGGCTTCACAAATGCTTTGCTGCATACCTCGGTTGTAACGAGTGGTTATTTCAGTCAAAGTTGCTCTTCTATCAGCTTGAATCAGTCGGCCCATTCTCCTCTGACCTCTAGCATCAACAAGGCATTTTCGCCCACAGGACTGCCGCATACTTTTTCCCTTTTCACACCATTCTTTGTAAACCCTAGAAATGGTTGTCCGTGAAAATTCCAGTAACTGAGCAGATTGTGAAATACTCAGACCGGCCCGTCTGGCACCAACAACCTGCTCAAAATGTATTTCCCATTCTGACATTCAGTTTGGAGTTCAGGAGATTGTCTTGACCAGGACCACACCCCTAAATGCATTGAAGCAACTGCCATGTGATTGGTTGATTAGATAATTGCATTAATGAGAAATTGAACAGGTCTTTTGATTTGTTGGAAAATATTTAAAATATATATTTTTCTGTTTTTTTTTATGTAAACAATTTCAGTCGTGGGCGAAGACAGGTCTTTTTAGTAAGGGAAGCCAGCTACTTTATCTAACTTCCTTATCTTTATCTATGAACTGACAAACTGCAAGATGGTTGTGTGAACGAATAAAAACAGAAGATAATCTTGTGTGACGTCCGAAACGTGCAACGTCATCGATCACATGCTATTTGTTTTTGAAACATAAAATACTTTTACCTTGGCTCAGACACATAAGAAAATTGCGTCGATGCTTCGGTATGGTCCGTTTCTACACAACTTTGATCTGTATCAAATTTACCTTGAGATAGGAGTGTTTTAAGGTTCCAGATGAAAATAGGAATAAATAGTGTCTCAGTTTGCATTAACTGCAGTAGTTCCTGTCCCGCGGAGCTCATTTTCTTTTCATCGTTAGTGTAGGATAGTAATTTTCCTAACTACTCTTGTCAAAAGTAGACAATGCGGCTGACAGCAATATGTGTTTACCTTCTCGGCATTTTAAGATTCTCTGGTGAGTGTTTAGTTATTACTCATTTTCTGGTCGTTGTCAGCACGCAGCATCAGCTGTCAAGTAGCTACACATGGAGTGAATAACTCTCAACATAATTAACAAAGCCAGCGGATTGGTGTATGTGTCTATCATTGCATGTACATTTTATTTCAATCTGCAGGCTACTGTGAACGAGGTAATGTGTCAAGATATTTCATTATGATTTATGCATATTTTTCCAAATGGATTAGACTATTAATCTAGATGTGAATATATTATCTTTGTTTAAAAGACCTTGAATGTGTGAGAAATATAATTGTTTTTGTTTCTAGATGGAGAGTTCCGTTTTGCCTCCTATTATGGGGATCACATGGTTTTGCAGAAGGCCCCAGAGAGAGCTGTGTTGTGGGGCTTTGGGCCGGATGATGCTAAGGTCACAATCTATTTATCAGGACAGGCTGCAGCACCTGCTGTCAGTGTGTTCGCTGGTGAGATTATTGATCCCAAAATGGCCCTAATATTAGCAATTCTATGTCCACTCATTTCATGAATTTCAGGTTGGGGTTACCATAACGTTTGTAATCATAAAAGAGAGTTCATAAAACCCTAAACCCAATTTATTGTAACTATATTACAGTTACATCTGTTTCGATAAGGAAGTAATATAAAGTACATGCAAATTAGGCAAAAAATCATAAATATACTTTTAAAGATGTAACACTTTTTCTGTAATGTGTTTTATTTTTTTCAGGGATATGGAGGGTGACCCTTGTTCCAGTACAAGCTGGTGGCCCTTACAATGTCACTGCAGTCTTCCAGAACCAGAGTATCACTCTCACAGATGTGCTCTTTGGTGATGTCTGGCTGTGTGGGGGACAAAGCAACATGGCTTTTACTACTTCTCAGGTGAGTATTAAATGACTCCAAAGATTACCACTCGCTGTACTGCCTTGTGACATATTAACCAGGGTTGTCTTGTGTTCAAGGTATTCAATGCGTCAGAGGAGATGGCTCTGGCCTCCGAGTTCCCTCATGTGCGGATTTTTATGGCTTCCTTAGAACAGAGCCACACTGAGTTGATTGACCTGGCTGGTCTAGAGGTGCCCTGGTCTGTCCCTACTGGAGGTATGGACGTTCCTCTGCATTTTTGTTGCTGCCTGCACTTGAATCCGTTTGACTGTTGGAAAAAGAGACTGAAAATTGTTTAATTTTGGAAAGTAGAAACTGTACAGTAACATTCTATGCATAATGACAGAGATCAGGCTCTGCACTTCACAGCACTGTTAAATCAAAATTACCATCTGTTCTCTGCCCAACTCTGTAAGATTTGTATTTTCTAATTAGCCAGTACGGTTTAAAATTAAAACAACTCTCACTGAAACCTTTCTAATTTTATTTTACTATGTTGCACACAACCTGCAAGTTTCAGGAATGTCTTATCTTATTTCTGACAGTATCCAGGTTATTTTTAGATGTTATCAACAAAAATCTGCAAAAGGTTTTTAGAGCTAACAGTTATGTACAGTGTAGTGGATAGATTACCCGGTCAAGTCATGGGAGAGATACATTATTGGAATTGCAGCATTGTTGTTTTCATGAATGTTTCATAAGTCATCTCATGATTAGATGGTTGTTCTCACAGATATATACAAGATAGTTGTCTACCTAGAACAATGCATTTACATTTAATGGCCCACAAGCCAATCTACCGCGACAACCCCAAGCCCATTGGTCAGTCACATGTTCCAGGGGTTGACAGAGTGTGACTTCCTAAAAAATAATCTAAACACAGTTCTCTTGTTCTCTTGTTCCTTAACATATTTAAATGAGTTTTATACAATAATAATACAATCAGAAAGTACATTACATGTAAAATGCATAGAAAATCTACAGTGTAACTTTTGGATTCAATTCTTGGTCTTATAATTTCCCCATAATCTCCAAACTAATATTTCAATTGGTTATTGTTATGGTCTTTTATGCTGTCTATTGCATGAAACAGAAATATACACTTATCGATAATGGACCATTCCCATGCTTTTTAAGATGTAATGTCCACATAAATAAGTGGTATTTTGACTAGATGTGTATATATATATATATATATATATATATATAACATAATTTTTAAAAAAAGGAAAGAAAATGGTGCAGTGGTCTCTTAATTCTTTCCGGAGCTGTATATCATATTTTGTGTTCTGTTGTTTTTTTTATGGGTATACATTTTCTCCCTTCTCTGCAGAGCTGTTGGGCGGTGGGGATTTTAAGCACTACTCTGCAGTGTGCTGGATGTTTGGGCGCCTCCTGTACAAGACACTGAGGTACCCCATCGGCCTAGTGGAGTCCTGCTGGGGTGGCACCCCTGTAGAGGCATGGTCCTCACCACGAGCACTCCGAAACTGTGGCCTGGACAGGACTAACAAGTGAGTGTACGGGGACCCTAGATCTTTATTCAGACAATGTATGAGAAGCAAACTGTAGTGGTACATTATTCAGGAAAGGGATGTTGTGGTGTTAGAGCCAACTAGTGACATGAGAACCAGTGAATTGCCTTGCAGTGGGTGGGCCGCCAGTCGTGCTCACTGGAGTTGTGTGTTTAGTGCAACAGTGTGTGAGGATGGCCAGGAAATCTATGGTTTTTCCCTCCAAAAAATTAATCTCAACATTATGATCTATGCCAATTTTGTACAGACTTTTGTTTTCTGCAATATGGCGATCTAGTCTAAGGAACAATTCCCCCCAAAAATGTGTGCCGGTCTAGAAAACTGACAAATAAAAATAACAAGCATGTGATGGAGGTTTCTGGAATGTAACATCTAACAAAGAACGTGCCAGCGGGACAATTAAATAGTTTTGGCTAATACAAAATTCTCCTGAACTCCCAAGGAGGAGTGTACAGTATACCTACAAGAAGAGGAAAATATAGAAACACATGAATAATATGCCTATGCGTTTTAATAAGGGTTAAAATATGGTCATCAACATACAAAAATACACTCAATCAGGATTAAGAACCAAATGTGTCCTTTAACATGTGAGGTTACAGAAAGACACAGCTAAGATGCTGAAGTCCTCTAAACTGATAGCAGATGTCCTATTCTTATTACCCAGGTTACCTATGTCATCTATAACTTCAATGATTTCAGCTGGGTGGACTAACTCAGTGTTGTGGAATGCCATGATCTATCCGCTTCTAAACATGACCCTCAAAGGAGCCATCTGGTACCAAGGTAAAAGATTGGAGTCATAATGGCATAGAACCAGAAGTATCAACATTCCTCCTGTCTGACCTGGCTCCTGTCACAGGTGAATCAAATACAGAGTACAATCAGAAAAAGTACTCCTGTACCTTTCCCTCCATGATTGATGACTGGAGGATGGCTTTCCACCAGAGCTCAGGTGGGCAGACGGCAGTGGATTTCCCCTTTGGATTTGTGCAGGTACTAACCATGTAAAACAACCTCTGCCTAGTGAATGTGTGTTAAACGGCTGCTTATGCTCTCATGTGGACCCTGTCTGTGTATTTGTCACCAGCTCTCTACGTATATTAAGTCATCTGTATATGATGGATTTCCAAATGTGCGCTGGCACCAGACTGCAGACTATGGCTTTGCACCCAACTTGCGTATGAAGAACACTTTCATGGCTGTCGCTATGGACTTAGGAGATGAAATGTCTCCTTACGGCAGGTAACAGTCATAGAACGGTAGATCACTATTTGATGAGCGTGTACTCCTCGGAGGTTTGCATATGAATACTGAGCAAACGCATGGCTATGCTCCAGTATAGGATGATGCATGTAATTCTAAGGCGTGTGTCTAGCTGAATGTTAAGGGAGATTTAATAGTGACTTTGTGTTCCAGTATCCATCCCCGGGACAAGCAGGATGTGGCCTACAGACTATCTCTAGGGGCAAGAGCTGTGGCTTATGGGGAGAAGAGCCTCGCATTCCAGGGACCTTTCCCTAATTCGGTCCTGGTCAATGACAACCATATCAACGTGACTTATGACCAGAGAGTCTCTGTGACTCAATCCCAAGATATATTTGAGGTAAGTCTAATGGCTGTCATTGTCTACAAAGGCACAACTCTTTGTCTTGGAAAAAGGATATTTGTCTTTGAAAATCAGTTTTTTGTTTATCTGGTTGCTATGTAAGTCTGAAAGAGATATTAACAGGAAATATGAAACAGTGGTAAAAGTAATGGAGAAACGTATACTGTAACACTCGGGCCAAATTGACTGTTGACTAACTGCATTCAGGTTGCTAAGCTAATATTACCCATAACAATCATTCTTGTGCGGTTAAAATGATCCCCCATGATGTTTAGTGTAGAATTCATTTTCTTCTTTCCACCAATGTAAACTCTAGCTAAAATGACTAAGCAGAAAGTGCAAGGTGAATAATAACATTTCCAGTGGACGAAAATAGATTCCTGGTCAGAAGCTACAGTATAGTGATGTCCTTGAATTACTGGCTGGTCTTTAAAATTCAGTAGCTCATTTCAGGTAAAAAAAAGAGAGAAAAGCTTTTTGGTCACTATATTCAATACGAAAAATGTTGCTGACCTCAGATGCAGCATTTCTATTGTGGGTGCAGTGAACACATTTTTAAATGACTACCTTTCCATGGCACTGTTGGTGAGTTTTGATAGAAAACTGAGGATACAGAAAAAAAAAAAGTATATTCTTGGTATATACAACAGGACACTAATGTAAAACTGCAAAAAACTCAAAGGGATATACAAACCTATAGTTTGTGAAAAAAAAAAAATCCAAAACCACACTACTTTAACTGCCTTGTTATTTTAAAGCACAGTGGTGGCTAAATAACGGCACAGTATGTAGATGCTTTAAATCAGTAGCAGCTCGTCTCATTGCATTGTAGGCTATTGCACGAGTAACATTATTGTTGGGGGAAAACATTTCTTAACCAAACTCCCCATTTCTCTCTAGATCTTCTGCCTAATGGTTAAGGCTCCCGGTGACTCCTTGTCCTCATGGGTCCCAGCTCCTATATTGCAGTGGGGACTGAGCTCTGTTCTAGTGTCAACTACCAAGTGCAGCTCTAGAGACAATGTAGCCGGCCTGCGCTATGCATGGAGGGACTGGCCATGTGACTTGAAGGCATGTCCTGTTTACAGTGCTGATGGAGTTCTACCTGCACCCCCTTTCACTCAACCACTGGCAAGACACTGAGAATTAGAGAACTTGATCTCCTAAGAATGCAATGCACTACTGAAATTAGGTGTGGTGGTCACTGGTCTACAAGATGCACTAGCGCCAAGAGGGGAAATTAAATGTCTCCTCTTGAGTCATCACTGACATAGTGGGTCTTTAAGGGTGTGCCTCTTTGAATCCTTTAATTATTTTTATGAATTACATTTCCCATTTTGGGCTTGGGGTATAATATGTTGTTTATATGTGCCAAAACTTGAAGCAGAATCCCTATGAAATTCCACATTTGAATGTGGGTGGTTTTGATGACATGGAGCAAATATGAGCACATGAACATTTTCAGGGGCCTGTTTTGGCTCCACAGTGCCACTTTTACAACCAGTGGCCAAAAATCATTCCAGAATGTAAAAATAAGTATCTACAAAAAAAACAACCTGTCTTGTTTACAATTGCCCTGAAGATGAATACAGTTCTATATAATCAGTTTACTTGTAATGGAGTGGGAAATGTTTTTGAATGATATAAATAAAGACTACCAAACAGGTTATTAACTTTTGTTATCTGATGATCAATGATGCCAGTTATAAATAGGAAGTATGCAGTAATTATAATTAACCTATCAAGTTTTAGAAGTGTACTAAAATGTCCCATGAGCCAGATTGAATGAGCCACAATTTGGAATAGGGAGTTTTACTTAAATGTCTTGAATGCAGAAATTAATGTGTTTGGCTGACTCAGTGGAGAAGGCAGAGCTTACATTTCAACTCAAATCTCAACATTTCAGTGTAATTCTAAAATGGTTAGGGTAAGTATTAAGGAAAAGGGTGGAAGTCAAGGTTAGCGCTTAGGGTAGGTGACAAACACTAACCTTGGTCAAATGCCAACTTAAAGCATTCAGCCTGATTGAAATGTAATCCCCATCCCCTGTATTGAGTCAATTCATCAGATTTATTTCACCCTCCTAGGCAAATCTGCTCCCAAGACATGGTGGAGTAAGTGAAACTCCCTGATCTAAAAAGTGCGATAGGTGCCAACTTGAAGGTACTCTACACAGAGACCTGTAGAGTGCAGCACGGCCAACTGTTTTTCACAGCTGAATGTCAGTCAGTATCAAATGCTACCCTGTAACATAAGTCGCATTAATAATGTTCAGGGAGGAATGTATAATTATATATACGTAATTATACATTATGTATACATAATTATACATTGGAGAGAAAATGTATGCACCATTTAATGTACTTTCCACAAGCATTTGCCCACCTATTATTGAAAAATGAACTGGAAACACAGAGCTCATTATTTTATTCACAACAAGTCAAGATCACCGGTCAGTGAGTTGTGGATCAGGGACTAAAGTAAGATGTGGACGTAGAAGGCTGCAAGGTGGATGGGTTCAGTAGATGCTGGTGAGGGGAGCCATGGGTTTGTGGAGTCAGACCTGGTGAGAGAAAGACAGGTTGAAATTAGATCTTGAGTAGCTCTAACTTCTACCACTGCTAGCTCACTAGCACACACATTTTGACAACAATGATGAAGCGGCTCTTAGTAAGCGGGTACAGGTCGGTAAAGCCTGTGACTCACACGCCTCACCTACTAGATTGTGTTCCACCTTGATGCTGTCCTCAAAGCCCTGGAGTCTCTGGTAGGCCTCGAAGTTGACAGAGGCATCGTCCTCAGACAAGCTGTGTGGAACCTGGCCATCCCCCGGGCGACACACCTCAAAACGGATCCACTGATAACTGTAGACAGACATAATATCCAACACATGATATTCCTTTTTTTCTTTTGGAAATAAACACATTTCAATCTGTACAAAGATTTTTGCTAAATGTTTCATTCATTTCCTTTAATGTCAGTCTGAGAGACATACTTGCTGCACTTGCGTGCGCCCGGGCAGCTCTGGATGAGGTTCTGGATGGTGGGGTGAGAGAAGCCAAAGAAGTCTGCACCCGACGGCAAAATGTGGGCCACTGGTTTAGACCTGTGGGGGTGCAGATGTATGATGAAGAGAAAAATAATCCAGTGAAATACATCCATTGACTATAAGTCAGGCTGTACCACATGAACGTACCTTTGTGCAGCAATGGCCTTAAGCAGGTTGGTATGGCAGGTGAGTGCAGAGGAGGCGACTATGGCGTTCTGAGGGTCTTCCTCAGGCACTATCTCAAACTGGTGGGGAAACGGACGCTTTGATAAGGAAAACGCACCTCGCGGGCGCATTTGATGAGTTGTCTGACAGCACACAAGTGTACCTGTGGGCCAACACCCCCGTCTTTGATCTGGCAGGTGTAGAGGCATTGCTGATCAGGACTCTTCATGCTGGCGAAGAAACGGGTGCTGCAGAATCCCACTGGGTAGATGGCACACTGGTCATGGAACAGCATCCTGTCTGTGATGATCTGGGACACGGAGAGGCATCATCCACCACTTCCCTAATCTCTTCTCTAAGCACTAATCTGAGAAACCTGGTTAGAGAACTAGCCTCCTCGCCATCAGTCCGGTGTAGTAATAGTAGAAGGGGAACCATGTAAGATCATCTACACATTTTTGTACAGGAAATATGAGGCATTATTTTCGCAACTATGTGGGGAACTTGCCAAACTTTTGTCTCATGTCAATAATACAGTACACCTTCCACATTTTATAAATTGTTACATATTTGTGGTCTTGTGTGGCTCGGTTCTTCAAAACACCACACTTGCAACACCACGTTGTGGGTTTGTTTCCCAGTGGGTTCACACACTAAGATGTGTGAATGTTGTTTGTCACTGTTCTCACACTGGGTAGAAGTGCCTGCTACGAAATGACATATAAATGGATTTTACAGAAACTCCCAGTGGACTCAGGATGTCAAGATATGCATCTTCCAAAGCACATCCAATGCTGTTCTGGGTCTTATCACAATGCTTGCTCAACCAGGATATCTACACCAGAAAGCTTATGGTCCAGAAGGAATGTATTATCTGGCTTTCTACCTTGATTGAGCTCACAAGCGCCAAGCTATAACAAGGAGCGACTTGGGAAAACTGCACCAAAGCGATAAAAGAAAGAGATTTGAGACACATACCTCCCCTAGACTATACACAGTCAGACCCCCAAGAACTATGGGAAAGACAGGGCGTCCTGAGGAGTCCAGAGCGATTGGCTGAACCAGCTTCCGAGACCCTCCCACAGCAAGCTTACGCTTTTTTGACATCTTCTTAGGACCTAAGGGAAATTAATTTTACAATGTGAAAAGGTACCAGAAGACATAGTCTTGTTCTGTAATGACAATACAATCTAATCCACAGGCAGCATGGTATAAATGTAGGATACACCCACTGCATTCTTTTCCGTTTTCCCTCCCTCGTTCCTTTCGTTCTTTCTTAGGCCTCTTGGACAGGCCCTCCTCTGCCCCAGAGGACAGGTTATGACTCCCGGGTGGGGCTGATGCTCCTGCTGGCCCAGAGCTGAAGGTCACAGGGGAGTGAGAGTTGGTACTGCCAGCAGTGAGCAACTCCCCCTCTGACACAGACTGATACTGCAACAGTGACTTTAGTAAGAACCTGCACAATAAAACAAGAGGTTGGAATCAGTAATCTGTTACTTTTCAAGTTGTGGCAGAAAGAGGCATATTGTTTCACATTCACATAACAGTTTGAGGAAAGGTGTTGGGTCACATTGCTTGGTCGCATTGCCACCATTATACTCACCTGCGCTCCTCCTTTGCTCGTACAAATTTATCCTCCAAGTGGGCAACTTCATCACAAAGAGCAGCATTTTCCTGTGGGTTACATACCAGGTGACTTCTGTTAGTGACTTCAGCCCTTAGATTTAGGGCATCCAAACAAAAACTTTTCAGCCAATACCGTAAAATAATACCCTTGTAGATCAATGTGTAAGAAAGTGTTGAAGTCTTGTGTCTGCATCATAATCTGTTAAATGGTTACTTCAGATTTGCCCCTTGAAGTACTGGCAGAAGGTTGGTGACTCAATCAACTGAGGCAAAAAATTGCATCCCAATTGCATCACCTGTGCGGTTTTTGTATTTGTATACAAATTGTATCACTTAAAGATGTTAACAGAGCAGTAAACGTATCGTGACCTTTCTATTTTCAAATCATTTTTAAATGGTTATCTATTTATTTAAAAAACAAATGTATATTTAGTATAACCGAACAAGGGGTAGAGTGTCTGAGTGTGTGGCTGAGTGTCTTCATGGTGTGTGTGTGTGACTGAGTATGTTCATGATGGGTGTGTGTGTGGAGGTGACTGAATGTGTGCGAAAGAGCCTTAAAGTGCAGATCAGGGTGCAGGGAAGATAGGCAGTTAGCTTTACATTCTGTGAGAATATATTTTTTCTACCCACATGGCCACAGAAAGGCCAGAGTATAGAACCCAGACACTAAAGCCATGGGCTGTTTGTGCTACTGCTAGTCGGCGGACATTGCAGGCTGGGCTGCTTCAGAACCCTGCAGTGATTCAGTCTGACAGGATTCTCTCTGGTGTATCTGCAGATCTTTGTCAGGGTCTGGATATGAGTTTTTTTCAGCTGCCTAAGATAGAAGAGGTGCTGCTGGGCTTTCTGAACAAAAGTGTACAGTGATGTGAAAAAGTAAGTATAAACTTGATATCCTTTTTTGAAAGCAGGAGCTTCTTCCTGGCATCCCATGTAGGCCAAGTGTGTTTAGTCTCTTCTGATAGGTGACTCGTGCACTTTGACATTGATTGTGGGAAGAATGACCTGTGGATCCCCTGATGGCACCCTGGGGTTCTTAGAGATTTCTATGTGCATTTCTTTGGTCAGCTCTTGAGCTGAATTTGGTGGATCAAACTATATTATGTAGATTTCCAGTGGTCTGGACTTTTCTCCATTTGTAGATGATCCATCAAACAAGGGAAATATGTACATTAAATTGTTGGGAATTGACTCTGGAACCCCTCCCAGACCCACTGGCATGAAGAATGTTTCTTCTGGTGGCCTAAGATAGGTCTTTTGATCTTAAGACTGACATGTTCTTATTATTACTGGACCTTTTCAATTTACACTGTAAAGATCTTATAATCATTTGCACTTGTTTTGGTACACCCAAAACACATCTTTGCCATTTTATGTGATGAGAGTACCAATTCAATCCTGTCGTCCAGTTCTTATTGAGGAGCTAGTCTTACCCGTCTCACACCATACTGCCCCTTGATTTACTTATTTTCTGTTACTCATTCATGCATTTCAAACATTAATAGCATGTGTTAATAGTATGTCGTATATACTTGAATTCACAACCGCTTTTATGTAGCACCTGAAGACATGGGGCTAAGAGATAAATGTCTGATCATGTAGACACTTCAATCAGTATTATCTGGACCCTACTCACAAATATCATGGCCTGTGCTGCTTTGCGTAATCGGAGATACTTCAATCTGTACTTTTCATTCTGGTTCTTGCGTGGGCCTTTCTTGGCCTTAAGCCTGGTCTCAGACAGGCCCGTCGGGGAGGGGAAGGTGGGTAGAGAGGCAGCAGAGCCTGAGCTGGAGAAGTTTGACTGAGGTGGAGACCCTAGGAAAGACTGGGGGGTGAAGGACTGTAGAGCCTGCTGTCGCTCGTCGTCGTTCTGTGGATGGAGAGAGCAAAATCAGTTGGCATTGCAACTCATCCAAATACTAGTGAAAGTATAGGGCAATCTACACTCCTGACCACATCATAGTATTCTGAATATAATGCATGACGATGTTATGTGGATGAGGTACATAATATCTGGCAAAGTAACGGATGCAACTCAAAAATGAAAACTAAATAAAAGTATCATTGCTAAAAAAAAAAAATTTTTAAATGGTCCAAACCCATTAATCTTCAGGCGTATTCTTCTAAATGTCTTTGTCAGATAGTCGTAGAATTTAACTAAAGGGATTTCTTCTGACATCCTTTGCATAATAACTTACCAACAGTGCAAAGACGCCATTTCTGTTCTCAATCCTCTTGAATCTCCTGCTCCCTTTCTGTGTCTGGAACATAGTGGGATACTGAAGCCAAGGCTTACGTGGGGAAACTTACAAATTTTTTAAGGGTGGGACTGTATAACATCTTCGTAACCTTGCATTAGTAATTCCTCACAAAGCCATAGCAAAACGGGACTTTTTTTCATTCCACAAACAGCCTGTTCCATGTCATTCCAAAGATGCTCCATAGGGTTCAGGTCTGGGGACTGCACAGGGCATTCAATCTAGTTTAACTTGGAAAAAGCAATGCTTTCCACTGTTTTATGGTATCTAATATAATTATGGCTAATCCCATTTAGTCGACTGGTCGATAGGGTGTTGCTCAACTGAGATTTTTCAGATGGACCAGTCGAAATGATGTATTTTCTTCAGAGACTGAATTGAGCATGTGTCAATGCATCTATTTACTGCGGAGTGAAGCAGGTCACCATTTATGGGCCAGTGGTGTGATACTGATCAATAAAGATAATGTAAAATAAAACATGATTTAACTTAAGGCCAACTATACCCATTACTCCAAAATGTCCAATTTGTGAACAATCTTTCCTCCAAAAGGACTACTCTATGTACAACTCGTTTCCAAAAATGTTTGGTACAAATCATTTATCCCAATATTTAATTGTATATAGTACAAAGACAACATATCAAATGTTTTATATTTTAACAGTACTCTAAGCATTTGGGAACTGAGGAGACATTTGGGAACAAAAATACATTTGAGGAGACATTTGGGAACATTTCACTTTCAAATTTTTCTATTCTTGCTTGATATAGGATTTCAGCTGCTCAACAGTTCAGGTTCTCCTTTGCTGTACTTTTCGTTTCATAATGTGCCAAATGTTTTCAAAGAATGACAGGTCTGGACTGCAGGCAGGCCAGTTAAGCACCCAGACTCTTTTACTACGGAGCCATGCTGTTTTAATACGTGTAGAATGTGGTTTAGCATTGTCTTGCTGAAATAAGCAAGGCCATCCTTGAGAAATACGTCATCTGGATGGCAGCATATGTTGCTCCAAAACTGTCTGTATTGTTCAGCATTAATTCACAGATGTGCAAGTCACCCATGCCATGTGCACTAATGCAGCCCATAAATCACAGACACTGGCTTTTGAACTGTGCCCTGATAACAAGCCGGATGGTCCCTCTCCTCTTTAGCCCGGAGGACGTAGTGTCTTGATTCCCGAAAATAATCTCAAATTTTTATTTGTCAGACCAGAGGACAGTTTTCCACCTCAGTCCACCTAAAATAGGCTCAGGTCCAGAGAAGGCGCTGGTGTTTCTGGATGTTGTTTGTCTATGGTTTCTTCATTGCATGGTAGTTTTAACTTGTATTTGTGGATGCAGTGACGTACTGTGTTCACAGACAATGGTTTTCGAAGGTGTTTCTGAGCCCATGCACTGATTTTCACTACAGAATTGTGCCTGTTTTTACTGCAGTGACGGTCTGAGGGCCATGAGCGCCCTTGTCCCTTATATACAGAGATTTCTCCGGATACTCTGAATCTTTTAATGCTGTGACATACCATAAATGATGAGATCCCCAAATGCTTTGTAATTTTACATTGAGAAATGTTATTCGTAAATTGTTGCATTATTTGCTTGCACAGTCTTTCACAGAGTGGTGAGCCCCTCCCCATCTTTACTTCAAAAGACTCATCCACTCTGGTATGCTCTTTTTATGCCTAATCCTGTTACTGACCTGTTGCCAACTAACCTAATTAGTTGTGAGATGTTCCAACAGTTTTAATTTGCATTACATAAGTTTCCCAGTCTTTTGTTGCCCTTGTCCCAGCCTTTTTGAAATATAGCTGGCATCATATTCAAAGTGGGCATTTCTTTTTCAAGAAACAGTAACATTTCCAAGTTTCAACATTCCATATTTTGTCTTTGTACTATTTTCTATTAAATATAGGGGTTAACTGATTTGCAAATCATTGCATTCTGTTGTTCGTGAGTGAGGGGACAACGGACCGGGAGATTGGCCGAAGAATCGGAGCAGCGGGGGGCGGTATTGCATTCGCTTTACCACACCAATGTGACGAAAAGAGAGCTGAGCCGGAAGGCAAAGCTCTCGATATACCGGTCAATTTTTGTTCCTACCCTCACCTATGGTCATGAAGGCTGGGTCATGACCGAAAGAACTTGATCACGAGTACAAGCGGCTGAAATAGGTTCTCTCAGAAGGGTGGCTAGCTTCTCCCTTAGGGATAGGGTGAGAAGCTCAGTCATCCGTGAGGAACTCGGAGTAGAGCCGCTGCTCCTTTGCGTCGAAAGAAGCCAGTGGAGGTGGTTCGGCATCTGGTAAGGATGCCCCCAGGACGTCTCCCTAGGGAGGTGTTCCAGGCATGTCCAGCTGGGAGGAGACCTCAGGGTAGGCCCAGGACTAGGTGGAGAGATTATATTTCACTGGCCTGGGAACGCCTCGGGATCCCCCAGTCAGAGCTGGCAAATGCGGCTCGGGAAAGGGAAGCTTGGGGTCCCCTGCTGGAGCTGCTGCCCCCGCGACCCGATACCGGATAAGCAGATGAAGATGAATGAATGAATGCATTCTGTTTTTATTTCCATTTTACACAGCATCCCAATTTTTTTGGAAACAGGTTGTATAATGTTTTTTGAAAATCTCCCAAATCATTGTATTAATTTATCTGAGTTTCGTAAGGAATCACTAATGCAAAAATACAGTTAGTGTGTTAACCGCTAATTAGAGAGCATCATATTAATATCCGAGCCCTGGAACACTGAAGCATAGTAAGCACTGTTACATTTGCTCAGGTTTAAAGCACTAGCCTGTGAATTGTACTACGTTCAACTGAAATCTAACAATAACAAACAGAAAGAAAAAAAGTGAAAGAATAATGATATGATGGAAGCCAAAAACATGATTTCTAACCATGAAATATCAACTTTAATTATGCAAAGCACAAGCTGTAAAAATAAAGAGAAATGTTCACATTTCCTGGTGCCCATGGTGTAAAGACCATCAAGGCACAGCAAAGAAAATAGAGAGCTTTGGGCCAATCACTTAGTCCCTTTCTGTTTCACACTTCATTCTTACCTCACGGTACATAACAGCTTCAAGGCTTGACTTCGCACTGTCCAAAAAGAGGATAAAAAGGTATGATTAAGAGTTAAGGAAAATCAGGAATTAATTTGTTTTCCTAAAGAAATACATTTTATATGCTTTTTAAAAACTGAAATAGGTAGAAGTCATGTATTCGAATCACTACACCTTGAGTCGTAAGTCCCTATGGCAAGGTCTGAGTCGAATTTGAGAGTCACCTATGCGAGTCGAAACAAGAGTCACCTGTACAATGTGTATGATTGGAGGCAGCTCAGTAGCTCCAGCTGATGTTGACTGCGCGTGGCTGGTGCACTGGAAACTTCTGACCACAACTACCCTGAGCATCTAGTGCCACAAACACTAATCATCCCTATAATTCATATCAATGTCAATGAGTCCAAGAGTGGTTCAATTCACCAAGAGAAGGCGCATCCAAGTCGAATCAGTCATGAAAATTCGGTAATTAAGTCAGAGTCCGCTACTATTAGTAGTTTGTTTGTGAACTAGTAAATGTTGTGCTGTACTTGGACTGAACCAATCCCCTGTCAACAATCCGCTGTTTGATCTCCTTGATGTGCATTGGACGTCCAGCCTCCTCAAGCACAATCTGAAAAAGAGTACACAGCTAGCTGTCTGATAGAACAACAGGACTTAGGTCAACATATGCATTCTCATACAAACGCTACCTGAGCGGCATCAAGCCATGTGAGATTAGGCTTGTCTGCAACATCACTGGGTGGTTCACTGTAGAAAGAGAAGAGATGTATTCATATTAAGATAGACTACATAGGAAATATTGAAGTAGGAGTATCTATTCTTCATTTGGAATTGCTTACGTCTCTAGCACCTCTGTAGCTCCGGCCAGGCTGGCCATGTTATCCAAGGCAGGGAAGAGAGAGTAGTTTCCCTGTCCGTCTGGCTCCATCTCTGACTCAAAGTTAGACAATGTGTTCAGTGGGTCCATAGGTGAGAGGGGGGGTCCCTGTTGTCTGACTGCTACTCGTAGAGGGCTGGAAATAAATGAAAAGACACATCCAAGTCATCTAGCTGGACTGACGAACACAGTTACTGCCTAGGAAAAGAGGACAAGGCATCACTGATGTTTGGATATAGAATCATGAACGGCATAGCCTCTTGTGCGGCGAGCTGCTGTATCAAAGTAATGGACCAGCTCACAGACAAGAGTATTGCTGCATTTATGCTATCGGATTAAGCATGGGAGGGAATTGGGGGATCTAATTTGGAGCAACACTCAGGAGCTGGGAAGAAATGCAAGACACTAAATATAGATAAACTAAGTAGTCCTATATAAAATACAAACAAGGCCACATCGCATTAAACCTCTTAAAGGTTTTCTTTAAAAAGAAGATATATTGTTTAGAATTGTGGCCTGGCTTGTTGCCATTTTAGTGGTGCATGGTATCAGAATTTGTCTGACAGATCTAATAGAGAAATTATACCAGAGTTGTAAATAGATTTGGACAGCTGATCACATGCATTTTCCCAGTAGGAAATTGAATGCTGCAGTCAAACTCTGAACTGGAAACAACAAAATCTCCCACACATTACAGTGCTTTCAGAACACCTGGCAACTCCAAAGAAAAGCTCACACTATGGTAACTCAAGTTAGATTTGGACATAAAGAACCAGTCAAAAGTGAACACACCTACTCATTCAAGGGCATAACCTAGGTCGGTGTAGTGGAGCTCCAAGCATGTCTATCTGAGTGATGATGCTGCCTACCTGTACCATCAACTGTCCTACATTTCTGAACTACCCTAAACACTATGCCAACTGTGGAAAAACCATCAAGTTAAGACCCTGCCACTGACAGAACTCTACATTGTTTTAAAAGGATTTTGAGGTTCACTAATTAGATTCGTAATAAGTGATGGGTCATTCGCAGTTCTTTTTGAACAAATCTTCTTGGTGAATTGTGACTCATGATTCATCTCAGTAGGATCTTCAAATCTCGTTCACCGGAAGGAACGATGAATGAAATGACAGGTGATCCATGGTTCTTTAGGATCTTCAAATCTCGTTCACCGGAAGGTACGATAAACTAAATGATCTGTGATTCATGGCTCTTTCGGATCTTCGAATCTTGTTCACCGGAATGATGAACTATGAACTAGGAATGATGAACTATGATCCACAGATCTTCAAACGATGAACGAAACAAACGATGATCCATCGATCTTTAGGCACTTTGGATCACCTGAGAAAGATGGAAGGCGAACGACTAATGAGGAAATAAGTCTTTCAAACTTTCTGATCTCCAAGAATCTCATTATCATCCTTAATGTTCCAACAGAAACGTTAGCTACAATAAATATTAGGACTGTAGGCTGTTATTGAGCTGTCAATTGATTGTTATGTACAAGTCTATTGGTTATACTGTATCAGTCAGGACTCAATTAAACTGATCAGATTTATTAATAAACTAATGGTCCTTTTCATCAGCGATCACTGGGTAGAACGACAATGACTAAGGAGAAGATAGCAAAAGTATTTTAATCTTTTGGATCTCTGAGTCTCTCATTTATTATCAGCCAAATAGACAAAAAAGGTATTTGGTCTATTATCATCTATTAAAATAGTAGTATTAGTACATAATGATAGGGAAATATAATTACGTTTAAAATTAACTTTTATTACTATTTTCTAATGGATTTCTTTCGAGCTAAATTGATCCTTGATCTTGACTTTGACTCTGGACAGTGAGTTGCGCTTGTGCATCTTTTGTACAAGAATAGTTTTTTAAATATTCTAATAATACACAAATGACATGATTTGGGTGTTGGCTGTAAAGCATGATATGGCGCAGCATTGACTCGGAGTTAAAATACTACGGTCCCTTCCTATTCACATCTTTATAACAAGTGTAGCCGAACTTAGAAGGTTATTTGAGGGAGTGCAAGACTTCCCTCAAAAAACCGGGACGGGGGTTGACTCAAATTAACGAAATTAGTCGAAAGATTCGTTTTTTTCACTAAACGATTCGAAAAGATCCGGAACCATAAAGTGAGTCGAAATTCCCATCACTATTCGTAATGAACATTGCTAAACAATATTATAATTATTATGATTATGTGCATAAATCAGAACGGGCAAAGGGAAGTGTAAAATTGTGTGTGCGCGTAGGTTTACAGTTTTGGGTAACGTGATTGTAATTGGGGACATATAAAGCGCCACTTTTTTCAAACCATCAGTTCCACTTCTTCGATGGTTGTGTAACATCCAAACATTCCAACGTCAACAATAACATTGTGCTGCTACTATTTAAACGCTGCTTGAGCTTTTGTTTCGGTAGTTCAACTAAACCTTGCATCAGAACTAACAATCCATCATCATTTGTAAATCAGTTAGCCATTCTAAATTTACCAATTGTACATTGCAGGTTTGAGTTCCAAAATTGTTTTCAACGCGGCCCAAGAGCAATTTCCAGCTGAGAATGTATTTAATCGCGGCAGTACCTACGAGTGTCCGATGAGGCGTAAACTTCCATTATGTCAACTAGATTACTTAGTCGCTTTATAAGCACGAACGTGTAAGAATATTTGTTATATTCATTAGATTCTTACCCCAGTCCTGTCCATTCGTGATCGTGCTTTCTCTTTTCCGTGAATCATAGGGGAACCCTGAAGCACGTCTTCGCTCTCGTCCATTGCATTGTTTACATAACGAAACGTTACAGTGCAGCAGATGCGGTAGTTAATTTAGCAGAGTACGTCTAATCTCAACCAACTACTATGATAAAAATCCATTGCGTTGAAGTGTCAAATGTATTTAATTGTAGGAACCATTTGTGGGAATCAGATTAGATCATTAGGGTCTTGTGAGCAACATTAAAGAAATACTTCCGGGTCACGAAAATTAGGACATTTTCAAAATAAAAGAGCCCAACGTATTACTTCAAAACTTGAGTTTATTCCTTGTTTGAGAACATGTACCTCTCAAAACATTGACAACAGTTCAAATATGATCATATTAAAACACGTTCCATGGGCAAAATTCAGACAATGCCCAATGACAGAATATGGAATACATATTGCATCATAGCTCAAATACTATTGATTTTGCCACAGTGAAAGCAATGTAGGAAATGTTCTGGAGTGTGTCAAGTAAGACAAACCTGTCTAATCATGGGAAATGGCGTGTTAAATCTAGCAACACTGTTACACACCCTCTTTAGCCCCCAATGCAAAACACTATAATAGACTGTACATGTACACCTAAAAAAATCTATAAAAATACTATTCTATACGTCGCAGTAAATGTATTTTAGAAAATGTTCATGAGACTGTATAGGGTGATAATATGCTAAATAATATCAAGGGACTATATGTATTTGCAATTGTTGCTTTCATTTTGCTCTGCCCATACCATTGGCCACAATATAACTCAATGGATATAAAATACATATTGCGCAATACAGAAAAAACTATTCTATACACCTTAGGGAATGTATTGTTGGAAATGTTCAGGAGACTAGTGATTATATGCTGGAGAATCAAGGGGCACATGGTTAAATTCAAAACTTCAATGAGATCCAAGGTAGGCTTTAAACTCCCTAACTGGTATATATCCCTAACTGTTAAGACATTCCCAGGTTCAAGAAAGAGGAATCCTGCCCCTGATCATACAATTGGGGAATTGGTATAAAGGGACTGAGGTAATCATTTGAGTAAGATATACTGTAGGTATTCATGGATTACACCTCCATCACTTGGTCACGTCGTTGCCCAGATCATTACCATTCTCTATAGATGCCCCAGGCATATATATTATCAGAAGTAGAAAACAACATGGCCATCATCATCATCATATCATCAAATCTATTTTGACAGATGGCAGTGTTTTCAAAAGTAAAGTCAGTCAGAAATGGATAGCAGTGCTAACGTTTGTGGGCTAAAATGACATGGAGAATCTGGTGACATAAAATGATGGCAAAAGATTTGGCTACTAATTACTGGCTGTCTTTAGAGATAATATTTTGTTTTCAAGTTTCAGTAAAGCACTTTAGACCATATTCTCATCAACCCCCATAGAGAATGCATTGATTGATATCAACCCTAAATGAAGGAATACAAACACCAGAGACAAAACGTACACTGAATACGGTAGGTACATGAGTTTATATTGTCAGGTTAAAACAGTTATTTTTTCATGTTTTTTATCAGTCAATGGAAGTACAATGACTAACAATCAAAATTCTAAATACTTTCTTTTGAAAAGTATGGCACATACAGGTGCTGGTCATAAAATTAGAATATCATCAAAAAGTTGATTTATTTCAGTAATTCCATTCAAAAAGTGAAACTTGTATATTATATTCATTCATTACAATAAGACTGATATATTTCAAATGTTTATTTATTTTAATTGTGATGATTACAACTGACAACTAATGAAAACCCCAAATTCAGTATCTCAGAAAATTTGAATATTACTTAAGACTTAAAATATTTTTAGAAATGTTGGCCAACTGAAAAGTATGAACATGAAAAGTATGAGAATGTACAGCACTCAATACTTAGTTGGGGCTCCTTTTGCCTGAATTACTGCAGCAATGCGGCGTGGCATGGAGTCGATCAGTCTGTGGTACTGCTCAGGTGTTATGAGAGCCCAGGTTGCTCTGATAGTGGCCTTCAGCTCTTCGGCATTGTTGGGTCTGGCGTATCACATCTTCCTCTTCACAATACCCCATAGATACTGAATTTGGGGTTTTCATTAGTTGTCAGTTATAATCATAAAAATTAAAAGAAATAAACACTTGAAATATATCAGTCTGTGGGGAATGAATGTATACATTATACAAGTTTCACTTTTTGAATGGAATTACTGAAATAAATCAACTTTTTGATGATATTCTAATATAATGACCAGCACCTGTATACAAACCGGATTCCAAATAAGTTGGGACACTGTACAATTGTGAATAAAAACAAAATGCAATGATGTGGAAGTTTCAAATTTCAATATTTTATTCAGAATACAACATAGATGACATATCAAATGTTTAAACTGAGAAAATGTATCACTTTAAGGGAAAAATAAGTTAATTTTAAATTTCATGGCATCAACACATCTCAAAAAAGTTGGGACAAGGCCATGTTTACCACTGTGTGGCATCCCCTCATAAACTTGAGACAAGTTGCTCAAGTTTATGAATAGGAATGTTGTACCAATCTTGTCTAATACAGGCTTCTAGTTGCTCAACTGTCTTAGGTCTTCTTTGTTGCACCTTCCTCTTTATGATGCGCTAAATGTTTTCTATGGGTGATAGATCTGGACTGCAGGCTGGCCATTTCAGTACCCAGATCCTTCTTCTATGCAGCCATGACATTGTAATTGATGCAGTATGTGGTCTGGCATTGTCATGTTGGAAAATGCAAGGTCTTCCCTGAAAGAGACGACGTCTGGATGGGAGCATATGTTGTTCTAGAACTTGGATATAACTGTCAGCATTGATGGTGCCTTTCCAGATGTGTAGGCTGCCCATGCCACACGCACTCATGCAACCCCATACCATCAGAGATGCAGGCTTCTGAACTTAGCGCTGATAACAACTTGGGTTGTCCTTGTCCTCTTTAGTCCAGATGACATGGCGTCCCAGTTTTCCAAAATGAACTTCAAATTTTGATTAGTCTGACCACAGGACACTTTTCCACTTTGCCATAGTCCATTTTAAATGATCCTTGGCCCAGAGAAAACGTCTGCGCTTCTGGATCCTGTTTAGATACGGCTTCTTTTTTGACCTATATAATTTTAGCTGGCAACGGCGAATGGCACGGTGGATTGTGTTCACCGACAATGTTTTCTGGAAGTATTCCTGAGCCCATGTTGTGATTTCCATTACAGTATCATTCCTGTATGTGATGCAGTGCCGTCTGAGGGCCCGAAGATCACGGGCATCCAGTATGGTTTTCCGGCCTTGACCCTTACGCACTGAGATTGTTCCAGATTCTCTGAATCTTTGGATGATATTATGCACTGTAGATGATGATAACTTCAAACTCTTTGCAATTTTTCTCTGAGAAACTCCTTTCTGATATTGTTCCACTATTTTTCGCCGCAGCATTGGGGGAATTGGTGATCCTCTGCCCATCTTGACTTCTGTGAGACACTGCCACTCTGAGAGGCTCTTTTTATACCCAATCATGTTGCCAATTGACATAATAAGTTGCAAATTGGTCCTCCAGCTGTTCCTTATCTGTACATTTTCCGGCCTCTTATTGCTACCTGTCCCAACTTTTTTGGAATGTGTAGCTCTCATGAAATTCAAATTGAGCCAATATTTGGCATGACATTACAAAATGTCTCACTTTCAACATTCGATATGTTATCTATATTCTATTGTGAATTAAATATAAGTTTATGAGATTTGTAAATTATTCCATTCCTTTTTTACTCACAATTTGTACAGTGTCCCAACTTTTTTGGAATCAGGTTTGTACATAATACCTCTTACAGAAAACAGCATTATTGGAAATAAACATTTCCCATTAAAATCTGGACAAATTATGTAAAAATGTATTTGTTTATGTACATTTTTACATAGAGTTTCATGCAATTTTGTCTAATTTGATCACACTGACTTCCCATAAAATCACATGAAACCATGTCATTTAGAAAATGTCACGTTCGTGTGGTTTTTCAGTAAGGAAAAATTTATCAATTTGTATTGCATGTTCTTTTTAAACACAAGAGATCACTGGATTTTTGTTATATAGCGTAGAGGATGGTTGACTTGATGACTGACTTGATGATTCAAATAAAAAATGTTGTGACATTCATATAAACAGTTAAGCTGTGCTGAGTACCTAAGATACTATATATCATACCCAACTCAATATACACTGTACATCAGGATATGTTCAATAGTTTGAACAGGTACACATAGTTGTGTTAGGTAGGTAACACACAATGTAACAACTGTCGGTAGTATTCATTTCCACAAAGGAGGATGAGTTTCTTTCGCTATTATGTTAGCAACCCAGCCATGCATTTGCTGGGATTGTATTTAGCACCAGGTTCTGTCTGTAGTCAAAGTGGTATGCCTGTGCTTCACTGAAGAGATGCAAAGTACCTGTTGTGGACAAAACATCACATTGTTTCATTAGTGTTTAGTGAACTTGAGAACATACTTGGAGAAGTGTGTTTTAGGCTACCTTGTAACTGAAAGGCAGCATCAACTGTCTTCCCAATTCCCTGCCAGTCTTCTTGGATGATTCTTGGAAATCCTGGATCCATCCTACGTCTGTATTCATCAAATCTATACAACGGATTACAAATATGTAAATTATTATGAATGAAGGATGTTGAGAATGGTTCATGGTTCAACACTAGATGGCAGGCTTTGCCTTAAGGTTTCAGGAGCTAGAATGCCTATTCATCATAACATACTGCTTTTACCAAGTCAGTGGACTTTGAAAACAATGCATTTTTCATAAATATAAATATTTGTTGTTATTCAGTAAACTATAAATTTTTTTGTTATTTAACACATCCATTGTTTTTGTGGGGGTGTGAGTATTTACCTGTAGTATAATTGTCCAGTAAAGAAGAAGGTTTTTCCATATTCACTGATGTGAACAGCAGCGTCAATTTTCCTAACTTTGGCAGGGAATCCATATTCATATATGGAACCAAAGTGGCATGTCATCTTAAGCATCTGAACCACCCAGCACTTACGACCTGAAATACAGTACATTGTTACTGCATTTGGAACCCTATGAAACAGTGTTACCACATTTGGAACCCTATGAAACACAGTGTTACTACATTTGGAACCCTATGAAACACAGTGTTACCACATTTGGAACCCTATGAAACACAGTGTTACTGCATTTGGAACATTATGAAACACAGTGTTACCGCATTTGGAACCCTATGAAACACAGTGTTACCACATTTGGAATCCTGTGAAACACAGTGTTACCACATTTGGAACCCTGTGAAACACAGTGTTACCATATTTGGAACCCTATGAAACACAGTGTTACCACATTTGGAACCCTATGAAACACAATGTTAATACATTTGGAACCCTATGAAACACAGTGTTAATACATTTGGAACCCTATGAAACACAGTGTTAATACATTTGGAACCCTATGAAACACAGCGTTACCACATTTGGAACCCTAAGAAACACAGTGTTACCGCATTTGGAACCCTATGAAACACAGTGTTACTACATTTGGAACCCTATGAAACACAGTGTTACCACATTTGGAACATTATGAAACACAGTGTTACCGCATTTGGAACCCTATGAAACACAGAGCTACCGCATTTGGAACCCTATGAAACACAGTGTTACCACATTTGGAACCCTATGAAACACAGTGCACTGTTAACGTATTTGGAACCCTATGTAAAGCATGAACATACCACAGATGCGATTAACTCTGTCAGTAGTTGTAGAATGTCCAATAAAAAAGGCAAATAGTACCTTGATGGCAAAGAACTGCAGCAATTTGCTTATTAGCAAAGTTTTTTAGGCCACTATATCAATATCCATTTAAAGGTTATTTGGTTTTTACCCTTGTAGGATGGCCAACATAAGTATGATAAAATCAATGGAGTCTTACATTTTTTACATTTAATTAGAAATGTTATCCAAATGTGTCTTTATCATTTACAGCAATACATTTTACACAATTGGTGACTTTACAAACCCAATGGCTTTGAAATATTAGCTCTCATACTACTGTATAATGTATGGCTCGATGACATTTGCTAGGCTGGAGAGCTCATTACTTTAATATAGTAGAGGTAAGATAGGTATTGATTTTGACAGATGACATTAACTGCATTTATTTTTGGATACAGTGTTCATATTACTTACATTTCTTTTTGAAGCATTTAAAAACAAGTGTATCTCTGTGAAATGTAATGCAAACTATGTGATTACACCAAGCTCTTTCTTTTCAAAACCATTAAGGTTTTCATTCAGTTTGTGTTATGTGGATTTAGCTTTTTGCAACCCACAGAAACAACCTGGAAATCTATGACACCAAGATGTAAAATGTTCCAAAGTTGCTGCGAAAAAACCTACACTTTGTCAACAGAGCTTAGTGCTTATTATCGGTCTTATTATGTTACAAAATCCAACATTCAGTGTTCCAGCGGGTCTTTGTTACAGTCTTCTATTTCAAATGTGTCTTTGTGGTGAGGTCAGACTGTGCATTACCAGTGAAGATGTATGACATGCCTATGGCTGGGATGTGATAGGCAGCGTCCACAGGAGAGTTGATGCATGGGAGATAAGTGTTGATTGGACCCTCTCTTAGAGGGTTCCAGTATGGTGTCCATGTTGGCCTCAACCACATATACCTGGATGGAAACAAACCAGCATGCTGGGTCCAATAATAACTTGTACTATAGAAATATTCCATGGATAATCTAAAATGAATGTACCTGCTTTTAAAGATAACAATCTCCTTCCCGATCAGTGTCACAGCATCAACAGAGGATTTGGGGTCACACTTATTAGAAATGGTCAGTGGATATTGTTTTTGGACTGGTTTGCCTTGAAAATAAACGTAACGTTTAGACAGAGATTGTGTAACATTGTACCATTGTACTCTCAATGTACCATTGTACCATTGAGAGTTATGTAATAGCGGGTTTCAACTCACCATACAGTGCCTGGATGCCCAGCATGTCATCTTGTGGCAGTGTGTACTTGGAACTGTTGTAATACTTGTAGTCGGGATACATAAGAGACAAAGGGTCTTTGGAATGGGAGAGTCCCAGCGAGTGACCTATCTCATGTGCAGCAACGGTGAACAGGTTGCAACCTAAAACAGCATCCAATGAGAAAATGTTTCCTGGTCTATTATCAGATCTTGATGTTTGGAACAGGAGCCCTACCTGGCTTGCTTTGGCCCATCGTCCAGATTTCATCCTCATCAAAGTGCACGTCTCCCCCCATACCTTCTCCTGGCTTGAAGGCATGGGCCAGAACACCGTTAGGGCCATCAAAGGGAAAGAAGTCTTCATGAGCTACAAGTTGGAGAGATGGACAAACAAGGAGAAACAGCTTAGGGAAGTTGTTTTCACTAAAACGTCACAATGGGTTGCACAAAGTCTGATTTGCTTTCTGGAGGAAAAAGAGGCCTGTCTCTCAGTTCAAACACAAAAAACAAAATTTGATGAGTCGAGATTATAGATGAAAGTAGTACATTCAGATCAAAAAGACTAGAGGTTGCTGGTGTCGAGATCACAGTTATGGTGTCTTTATAGTGATATGATGAAAAACACATAGAAAAAGTTTGTGACAAGTGTGATGAAATGCATCCACCAGAAACAGGGTACACTTTTTTAGTTTTCCCACAAATTTCAACAAGCCCACCTGTCTCTTCTGAGAAACATAATTCCATATCCATATTTCTTTCTGTGTTAAGGTCAATTTTCCCCAGGGCTAGACAAACTAAAATCTTGATTTGTTTTCAAATGTCAGTACTATATCTTAGGTCTCAAGAAATGTTCTACATCGTGTCTACATAGAGACACTCCTCGTCATGTCTTATGTGTATTTCAGGATGTAGTTCAGGATGGATTTTCGAATAAAACGTAAAAATACAAGTTAAATCACAGCACACATCAGATCTACAAATTTCTGATTATTCTATACAAAACCATCACACACTTTAAGCTCTTCATAGTTAAATCAAGCATACTGTATAACTTTATGACCAGTTCCTAAAATCATCTAGTGAGGGTAGTATGTTTATTTGACATTTAATGTTAGCATAGAAAACATCTTAACTCAGCTAACTAATCTCATTTAACCTATCTTACTTTGCCCCGATTAGGCTTTTTTAGAGAGCTGACATTGGCAAGAAGCCTATATTTTGAGTCTAAATCCTTGGTAGAGTTGTTAGTCTGACTGAAATCTACAGCTGTGCATATATTACATGACTATATAAAGTCTTAACATCGCGGGAGAACCCGTATTATTCAAATTGTCTGCATAATCTTGTGATCTTTAAGTCTGTTGGTAGTGTGCTAACATTAAACAATCTTGCTCACATTAAAAACATGTCTATACCCCTCCCTGTCTATCTTTTCCAGATGTGTTGTGGCCCACCTTTTGTACTGTTGGTGTAGCCGAACAAAAGTACAACCCTGTTTCCAAAATCAGGCCTTCAGGCGGCATTGCATTATAAACAGACACAATTCCGTAGTGGAAATCATTGCATGGGCCCAGGAACACTTCTGAAAACTACTCTCTGTGAACACAGTATGTCGCTGCATCCACAAAGTCAAGTTAAAACTCTACCATGCAAAGAAGAAACCATTTATGAACAAGATCCAGAAATGCCGCCACCTTCTTTCGGCCCGAGCTCATTGAATACAGTCTGAAGTGGAAAATTGTCCTGTGGTCTGACAAATTCAAATTTGAGATTATTTTCGGGAATCATGGACACTATATCCTCTGGGCTAAAGAGGAGAGGGACCATCTGGCTTGTTATCAGTGCACAGTTCAAAAGCCAGCATCCGTGATGGTATGGGGGTGCATTAGTGCACACGGCATGGGTGACATGCACATCTTTGAAGGCACCATTAATATTGAACTATATATACAGATTTTGGAGCAACATATGCTGCCATCCAGACAACGTCTTTTTCAGGGATGACCTTGCTTATTTAAGCAAGACAGTGCCAAACCAATTTCTGCAGGTATCACATCAGCATGGCTCCATAGCAAAATAGTCTGGGTGCTAAACTGGCCTCCCTGCAGTCCAGACCTGTCATCCATAAAAACATTTGGGCACATTATGAAACAGAAAATAGGAAATTGGAGTCCCCGAACTGTTGAGCAGCTGAAATCTTATATGAAGCATGAATGGGAATACATTTCACTTTCAAAACTACAGCAATTGGTCTCCTCAGTTCCCAAACACAGTATTGTTAAAAAAAAGAGGTGATGCAACACAGTGGTAAACATGCCCCATGTCCCAACTTTTTTGAAACGTGGTTGCTGGCATGAAATTCCAAATGGGCCTGTATTTTTCTGAAAACAATTACATTTCTCAGTTTCAACATTTGCTATGTTGTCTTTGCATCATTGCATTCTGTTTTATTTGCATTTTACGCAGCATCCCAACTCTTTTGGAAACAGGTTTGTCATATGTTACCACCACTATGAATATAGTTACAAAGGAAAATGTCCTTTATTTGTGGGAGAATGCAAGATCCATCATTGTCTTTCACTGACTCACACTATGTCACATACGACATCTTGGTTTGAACATAAGCGACTTGCATCTACCCAACAGAAATTTACCATGGATTCCAATCGTGGACATTTGCAGTTTCAAATCATTAATTCTATGCCCAGTTTCAGTTACTGTCATCACACTGGCAAGCAAATTAAACAATATTTTGTGATGATCAATCATTAAATCAATTTTAGAAGGAGTGTTATATTAGCTTGCAATGTACAATGTAAATGGAGGGGAAAAGGGTACAGTTACCATAATTATTAAATTAGTATACATTTTATACAGGGTTTTGAGTTGGCAAATGTTTCTAGCTGGCTAACATTACTGTTAACAGAACACATGGGCAAATGTGCTCGTTTGCTACCAGTTTTTCGAATGTATGTTTCCCCCCCTTTTGCTATCTTTCCCAGTTTCTTCATACCAGTTGTTTCTACTAACTTGACTAATTGCAACAACTCCCACTGGATTCAGAAGAGTTGCTTACAATGCCTGAGCAATGCTTGTTGACCCACAGGGCTTCCAAAGCTAGTTGTCTGCTAGTGGCTTAGTGAAAGTCTGTGCCTAGTCTGTGGTGATCAGCTTTTAGCTTTCAAAGACCGCTACACCACCTTAGAGTGCCTAAAAAACAACTTATACTGTTAAGGTGGTTCAGTTTATTTTTACATTGATTTAGCCAATTAAATGCTGGCTAATACTGAGCAATAGGGGTGTCTATGTTTAGAATGTTGTGTTGTACGTTCAGATGCCCCCCCAACTGTCACAAATACAGCTCCAGAAAGAATTAAGAGACCACTGCACCTTTTTCTTTCCTTACCAAAAAAGTTGAAAAGGAAGGTTTTGAGTGAGGAACAGAAGCGTTTAATTTGCAGTGGTCTTTTAATTTTAACCTGTCTGTTCCTCACTCAAAACCTTCCTTTCGACTTTTTTGGAAAGGAAAAAAAAGGTGCAGTGGTCTCTTAATGTTTTTTGCAACTGTATAATATATATATATATAACAGTGAGGTTAAAACCTGACATGCCCTACACAATCTCTCCCACCTCTAAAAACGTAACAAATAAAGGTTAAAGGTCAGAATACTTTTTCTTGCAAAGGAGAAAACGATGTCTGCCTTGATGTGATTGACCTTGATGAACTTCAGTGGGGCCATGTCACTCCAGATCTTCAATGCCAAATGCAATGAGGTTTCCACCTCCTCCTTTGTAAGGTCAGGGGTGTAGTTAGCAATCCTGCAGGACATTGGCACACAGACAATACAAAAAACATGAAGCTCCTTGGACAAATTGATTTTCAGTGAGCTGATAATCTATCAGCAGATGACTAAGGTTAATTGATACAATTCAGAGATGGAACAAATCAGTGAGGTTAAGATGAACACCTTTAAATATCAATGCAAAAAGCCAGAAGAAAAAAGGAGACATTGTGTTCAATAATCAGATGAAACTATTGTAGAGTCGTATGCACCTGTATGTAATAGTATGATTCCTCCACTTGGGCTGGTCTGGGTAAAAGCTGTAGTTGTCTACATCAGGTACTCCACACCTGTCCTTCCTCATCACACTGAGCGTTTGGAGATCCAGTGTTCCAGTTTGCTTCAGACTGAAGAAGTCCTGCATGTCTCTAATTTTCTCTTCCAAAGCTGAGGATAAGGTGGCCCTCCTATTGCGGGGGCCACTGCTGTGGCTCAGGTGGAAGAATTTCCTAAGGTAACGCTATCACTCAGCAGATTAGTCCCTGAACTGACTGAAACAAGGTCACTATTCTTATTACAATTATGTCTCATTTGTCCTAAAGTAGTCAAAATATTACTATGTTGACTAGAAGACAACACAGCTTTTGCTTTATATCAATTATATATATATATATAAAGAAGTGTTAATAAGTACATTAAGTACTATTTATACAACAAATAATATTTAATACATTAATGTAAACTCTTTACAAACTGCTTACCAATGGTTTGTATGGGACCTTATCAAGCGTTCGCTTTTTAGTCCTAAAGTGCACCTCATTAAGAATTAATAAAATGTCTGAACTATTAGTAAAAACATTATACATTACCCAAATACTGTTGGAGTGGATTCTTTTTGTGAAGAAATTGAATGAAAGAAGCGAATTATGACACCAACCTCTGCCAGTTCAATGTCTTCAGGCCTTGGCCACTGTTCCTCAGAGATGGGTGAAGTCTTTGACCGATCCGTGAGCACCAGGAAGCACAGCACTTGGATCCCGGGCCACAACAACTCCATTGTGAAATTAACACGCTCTTTTCATTGAACCTGTGGCTTTATAGATATGAGCGTGCTTAAGGTCTCCGGTGATTCATGTGGTTTCTAAGCCCTGAATCCTGCAGTTACAGTATTTCTACTTGCAGCAATTACCATGAGGTGTGTGCTAAGAATGATTGCACTATGGTAAGCTGTACTACATTTTGTTTACCCCCATTCAGGTCTAATGAGTGTGAACAATCATGAAAAGAATGCGGTGTAGTCACCTTGTAGACTGAGGGATGGTTACTTCGGCTACCAAGTACATTACTTCCTGTACAACTGCACACCTATTTACACATTTGTTGCCTAATGTGTATGTATCAAGTGATAGATGGCCTTGTTCTGGCCTTGCTTTAAAAATAAAATGAAGAGGCTTATTTGGTGTAGTTGAATTAATTATGTTTGAGTGCTATAGCTGGTTGGCTTTGTGTGTAAAACAGGCATTATGGTTTTCCCCTCGTAATATGTCAAATGTAACACCATGAACTATGTGATTTAGACAATATGAACAAATCCCACCAAGTATCTGTTCAACGAGCTGGTAGCAATTTGGAGTTATGTAACACATTCACTTTCTCACAATTTTGATTAATTACTGTTAAAACAATTCCTAAGGCAACTGAATATGTTAGACTAAATGCAATTTAAGAATATGCCCGCAGTTAAGCGCAGATTTGCATAGCTTTTATTTAAATGTGGAATAACACTTAATTTCCGCTATTCTGTTCATATTAAGTGACATGTTGGTCACTCAGTATGAAATCATTCAGCATCCAATCCAGATATTTGCCTTCTCAGTTCCAACAACTTGCTTCTGGGTATAATTATACTTGTACACTTCTGGTCCAACGAAGAAGTATATCAAGTCTAGGATAAACAAATGGAAAACTGAGTTTTACTAACACTGTAATTGTTGAAATAGTGGTTGCATTGCCTTTTTTGATGTTATGAAATAGTAACTCACCATCTTTGTAGACCGCTGCGTCAATTGTTCTGTTTAGCCCTGGGAAGTCGTCACTGATGTGTTTTGGGTATATAGCATCCATTACTCTTTGTCTTTTACTAAAGCTGGGGGACAACATCCACAACACAATTCAAAATCCAGTGTCTCCAAATATATTCAGTCTTCTTTCATGTTTAAGAATGGTAAGATTACCTGTAATAAAAGTTGTGAATGAAGAACAGGGTGCGTCCTGTTTTGGCAATGTGTACAGCTGCGTCTACTTCCTGCACCCATTGTGGTATACCAAAGTTGCTGATGGGTTTAGGTTTGCCTTTGAAAATGGACCTCTTCACTGTCCAGTACTTGGATCCTGGAACACACAGAGGATGGCTCATACCGAGATCATAGGCCTGCTCTGAAAAGGATCGATTCCACAGAAAACTCAGGACAGCACAGTATGAAAATGTCGTCACCATGAATCAGGTAAGCAGTGGATTCTCGAGGGACCCAGAAGGCTGCATCAATTTTGGATTCAATCTTTGGCAAAAAGTTGTTGATAGGGCCCTCTTTTATATAATATTTCTTGTTGTCTTTGATCCATAGATACCTTCAGGATAGACAGAAACATGTAAATGAAGGTGAGGTTTGAATGCACAGATTTGTTTGCTTTTCACTCCTCAATTAGCATTTTTACAGGGTGGTGGGACCAACTTGTCTTTGAAAAAGTAGGTGGCGTCCCCCAAGGTTGACACAGCGTCAAAGGACAAATCAGGGTCACATTTGTCCTGCATCATCAGAGGGAAGCCCAGGAACCAGGGGTTGTAGAAGACATTTAAGTCAAGTCTGGGGTAGTAATATGAAAAACTGTTTTTGGTACCTACGGCATATTGGGGAAAAAAAACGATTAAGTCTGCGACTGATATTGCTATTATTCATGGTTTAATATGCTTACCAGTGGCCATGGGCCCTTACTGTTTTATCTCACATTCAAACTGGTGCAATGCGATGTTAAATGCTTTCCACCTTACCATAAAGTGAGGTGATGCCTGCTATGTCCTCTTTGGAAAGCAGGCTATGTGTACTATGACTGGATTTGTAAGTTGGATACATGAGTGATTCTCGGTTTTGGGAGTGCCTCATGCCCAAAGAATGACCCAACTCATGGGCTGCCACTAGAAGTAGGTTGAAGCCTGGAATTGATTGAATACGAGCATATCATATGTTAATACATTAAACCGGTGAGCATGACACGTGCATCCAAATAGTGACACCATTCTACTGAATGAACTGTACCCTTAGATCCCGCAGTCCAAGTTTCAGAATCATCGAAGTGAATATCTCCTCCGATGCCCTCTCCAGGGCCGAAGGCATGTGCCAGTGTCCCCCCAGTCCCATCAAACGGGAACGCGTCACCGTGGTCTTTATTCACCATGAACCAGGGAACACAGAGTAACTCAGAGACCGGAGACATTCGTAACACGTCTGTACGTTGGTGGATGTGGTTGGTGTCGACAGTGCAGCGGAAGGTTTCACCCACCATAGCTTTGAAAGGCCACCATGATGTCTGCCGTCAACGAGTTCGACCGGACGAAGGTCAGAGGGGAGGCGCTGGCCCAGACGTTGAACGCTGACTCGATCAGATGGTCCACCGTGTTGCGAGGCAAATCACTTGTGTACTTGCTAATGCTGCCATATAAAACAACACACGCAGGCGCCAGTCAGGTAATGTTATAACCGTGATTTAATGCCTTGCCGGTTGCCTTGAGTTACCTGTAGGTGATGAGGTTCCTCGTCCAGCGGTTGGCTTGGCTTCTGTGGCTGTAGTCCTCCACATCGGACACCCCACAGCGAGGGCTGCTCATCACCTCGAGGGTCTCCGGATCCAGAGCGCCCGTGGTGTTCAGGCCAAAGAATCTCTGCATGTCCTTCACCTTTGAGGTGAAGGAGAGTGAGTACCTCTTGCTCCGACCGAACGGGTGCTCTTTCTTCAGGGTGTAATAGCGCAGGAGGTACTCCTGAAAACAGATGAAAGCTTCTGATGTGCCTCAATTTGGTAATGCGTAGAAAATGCTGTGGCTGTCGCAATGCTGTGGCCATCGGTCCGTAGATACTATGGGGACTATTCTCAATACATCCAGCACACTCTCAATACATACAATACATACAGCACACTCTCAATATATACAATACATCAAGCAAAATAAATAAATGCAGTTACACTACATTTACATTCTGAGCATTTACTAAATCACTTTTTTACAAGTTCTTGGCAACACTACACAGAAACATATCAAGGATGAACTGTTGGAAATTAGAAACAAAGGGTTTGAATTATATTCCCAATTCCATTTCTTTCAAATGTATGTGATTCCAGGAGCTTCACTGGAGCTTCACAGAAATAGAAGACCTGTCACTGTCTAGGGAGAGAGACAGGACACAGATGAATGCACAGATGAATGCACAGATGAATGTACAAACCAGGCTTGGGTTAAAGCATAGAGTACAAGAACTGGATGAGAGTAAAACAAAACAACAAGAACTGCACATCAGGACCACAAGGACAAAAATGACCCTGACGATACAATACTTCACAAGACACATGTGAACCAAGGGATTCAGATAGTCCAGGTTGATTATTGTGCTTGAGTCCAGCTGAGTGTGACAGAATTGACGGACAGTGAGTACCTTTAGTGGAATGGAGCTGATGGGAAAACAGAAATGGAATTAGGCAGGTGCCACCGAATGCAGCAGGGGGAGGGCAGGGTGTTACAAGATGTTAAAAAATAATTTACACTCAGCAATAATTAATTGTTTGCCTAAATTAATTAAATAGTTAATGGCTTACTTCAGACGCAACATTAAAATGATATGTTGCTGAGGGTTCCACTGGGGACATGTTAGCATATTAACAATATTTCTTTAGCACTCCTTTTGGAGCATGTAGTGGATTTGATTTTGAGCGACCATTCATACTGAGGTACATGTACTTGTGTTTACCTCCGTCCCCCACCCACAAAATGTCTTGCCCACTGCATATACACCATACAAATTAGGCAGCCTTTTTGCCTCAACGTTAATTAGTTCAGAATAATGTTTACATGGATGTTTTTGTATACTATATAAAATGTAACATGCAGTCACTGTATTGTGGCTGCCATTTTGTTATCAAACACACTTTATATGATAATGAAACCAACTTACTGTGGCTAGTTTTAGGTCATTCTGGGTCTGTCCTGGAGTGACATCCTCCTCTGGAATAGATATAGTCCCTGTAGAGTTTGGACCAGGCAAAATCAAGACCAGAATACAGGTCCAACAGAACATAAGATGCATTTTTATAATTAGAATTCAGGAATCAAGTGGGGCTAGTTTGCATAAAGTAGCAAGTCCTGGTTAATGTGAATGCCTTTTAACTGTTTTTTTGTGAGTCATACTGACTCTAAAGCCAAGGAAGCTTCATACTGTAGAATGGAATTAGGGAGGGGTTAAGAGCAAAGGGCAAGACAAAAAGCATCGCAAAGCATATCATTCATAATTTTATATACCCTTTTTATATAATCAGGTAATATGTGTTACTCCTATGACCATTCAAATGTATATAAATGGTGCATTTTTAATCAATTCATGCCTGGTTCTTACTCAAATTGTCTCTCAAGCTGTCCGTGTGTTGTGCTGATGTTGTGATTTGGGTAAGTCTGTATGACCCAAGTTTCCATCAACAGTTTGTGAAATAAGTGCTAAACCCAGGGATGACCCAATAAATTATGAAACTGCTGCATTGGTGAGCAAAACATGTTTGTTTTCAAAATTAGCCTGTGAATGTCTAATAATATGAAATGTTTTCAAATGTCAATGAGAAAAAGAAAATCCCTGCAAACTTCTATTCAGTAAAGATCTGTCAAACATCTATTTATATTTCATCTGATATTTCAACTGATTCCAGATCTAACAAGTTACAATCACTGGTCAACTTGTAACTTCTTGTCCAGTTAATCAGTTAGAACATATATGAAAGAGTATCTTCCTACTAGCAATGACTTGATGATAAAATGAATTACTACTTAATAGAAATGGCAAAGAAATACAGAGTTTGTATACTCAAAGCGACACCACGGTACAGGTTCAGTAAGTTGGCTGGATAAATGATAATGATCAAATTAATTATTCTGAAATGATATTTGAGGGCCAAACATTTGCAATGCACGGCACTTAATGGAGGGTCTGATGTCATTACGATTTTCTGCAAAGGACCAGGATATAGTGATGGAATAGAATCTGAATGTTGGATAAGCATGTTTTCCAGTAATACAGGTTAAGGTCCACTCAACCTAGTAGGTATTAGTTTTGGTTGAGATTACCATTGTGCTTCACAGACCTTCACATACCTTTCAGCAGGGCCCTTCACAGACCTTCCCAGACCTTTCAGTAGGGCCCTTCACAAACCTTCACAGACCTTTCAGTAGGGCCCTTCACAAACCTTCACAGACCTTTCATCTGGGCCCTTCACGGACCTTCCCGGACCTTTCAGTAGGGCCCTTCACAAACCTTCACAGACCTTTCACCTGGGCCCTTCACAAACCTTCACAGACCTTTCAGAAGGGCCCTTTACAGACCTTTCAAGGAGCACGGACCAAAATGACAAATGTATAGAAAACAATACACTACACTATGTAAAGTGGAGCATGGCATTCGAGAAATACTCACCAGGGTGTAGAAATCATGTGGGTCCATGGGGTAATATAGATGGTATAACTAGCAGCACAATTGAACCCACTCCCTCCATTGGTCCTAATGGAAAACACTCTATGCCAACGGATGTAAATTGCCTAAAAACATGCTGCCAGCCATTCGAATGAACAATACAATTGAACAAGTCACTAAAAAGGATTTGTTACTGTTGAGTAAGTCAAGTTGCTTGAAAAGAATGAATCTTTTGCAAGCTTATATCATCACCACACAAGCACATGCACAAACTTGCTTTGCAAGTTTTTACCATCATTATTTCCTTAAAGTTTATGTTTTCAGCCACATAAATAAACTTAAGTCCAAAGAAAGCTGAATCGTACGGTCTACCTTAATTCAGTGGAGATTTAATGGAAATCATGACTGTAATCCAAGCAGTATATAATAATATAATGTATAACAGTTATCGTTTCTTGTCATTTGTTTACATAAATATCTGTATATTTATACGTCCACTCTCTGTCTCACAGAGATGTAAATTATTGTGTACTATTTCTATTCTTGTTCACCTTTAACTTTTTACATGATGTAGAATTTACGCTGACTCTTTGGTGGGGGATACTTGCCTGTTTTAATATTCAATGTTTACATGCTAATTTGTAATTCTTAGGTACAAACTTTAAGTCCTTACATCCTAAACTAAAATGCCATAATTATTGTGACTTTGTTTACTCTATACGGCTTTTAAAACAATTACACTTACAGTGAAAATGGCTAATGATGTTGAAAGGATGGTTCCACGAGGTAGTGCCCCAATTCATCAATACCATTAATATCATTAATTTGAATACATTTAAGCATTTCAATAATTATATATATATATTTTTTTGAATGTTTTCAACAATATTTTGTACATAACTACAGTTATTCACCCAGACAAAATTTTACCAACAAAGGATTTCTTATTAAATGTACATACTGCTTGTAATGATTACAATATGATAAAACCAATAGAATTGTTTGTTGATAGTACGTTGATAGTGTCGTAATTTATTGTGTTGACATGTTGTTTTTGATGGTTTACTGTAAGCTCTTGTGGGTCTGTGTTGTGCAATTCAAGCAGTGTGCTTGTTGGGTGATTGCATGTCCAATGTGGATCATTTGCTTCTGGCTACGAATTGGGAAATCCCTTAGTGGAACAAACATTGTGATTGTGTAGACACATGTAGCCAGTCTGTGTGCCTCTTGTCTGATGCATAAACACTGCATATGCATTACAGTTCAAGGTCACTTAGGTTTCTACGACAGTAATATAGAATCACTGTCCAATCACATTGTCCCCGGCAGATCATGGGAAACCTCATGTTCACTCTAAACTCTTATCCCCAGGGAAACCTCATGTTCACTCTAAACTCTTATCCCCAGGGAAACCTCATGTTCACTCTAAACTCTTACCCCCAGGGAAACCTCATGTTCACTCTAAACTCTTATCCCTAGGGAAACCTCATGTTCACTCTAAACTCTTATCCCCAGGGAAACCTCATGTTCACTCTAAACTCTTACCCCCAGATGAAGTATATATGCTTCCATTGTTGTGGTCAAAGCGTCATTTACAAAAGAAAAAAGGAACACATCAGATTAACATTTTCTTTCTTAGAAAGACAGTATTTCCCACATAAAAGCAACAAAAATGACCCAACAATAACTGGATTTTGAGTGTCAATATTTTAAAACGTCAAACGGACGGACATTTCAATGAACCATTTATAATTCATTGGAATCAAAGAGTCAGTCTTGTAATGTTCTGCGGGTAGTGGAGGTAGGCGCAGGCAGGGTGACGGTTCAAAACAAGAACGTTTATTCAAACCAACAGAGAAAACAGCACACAAACGACCAGTGTCCTCAGGACAAACAATAACCAACAACACAAGGATGGAAAGAGCAACTGAAAGACTGATCCCCAATCAGAGGCAACGCAGGCCAGCTTCCTCTGATTGGGGACACCTGAAACAAAACGCCCTGACTATGGCCCCCAGACCAGTGCAGAGATGGCTAGAGGCCTCCTCATAGCCAGGACCTGACAAGTCAGGGGTTTGAATACTTTTGCAAGGCATTGTATGTTACCCAAAGGAACTACATTTAGCAATAAGGTCATTTCTTACATTTTTGTAAAATAAATACAAATAAATAAAACCCAACCATAGCATAAATCATAACTCTGTGCCACAGAGGGCTGACAAAAATCTACATGAATTTATATGTTGCCTTTTTTTACTGATGCTACAAAGCACAGCTCAGAAACATCCGTTTTAGCCTAATTGTAGCCTTAATTTGCCATGGCACCAAGCAGGCTACTGCAGGCTTTCTGGCAGGAGTCTCAAACCCAACCACAGATGGAACAATTCAGTTGTGGGTAAGTTAGGATAGTCTATGAAAATGTAAAACTGCTTGCTAAACATATTAAGGCCAAGTGTTTTGTAAAACCACTTTGTGACAACTGCTGATGTAAAAAGGGCTCAATAAATACATTTGATTGATTGAAGAATATCATGTACCAGTTTCATGGGCTGAGTACCTTTAAATGCGGAGAACCTGCCTACAAATACATCCATTCAAACAATCCTGTCCCAAACAATGGCTCAGGAAATTGAAGGATAAGAGATGTTGAAATTCTACTACTAATTCTTCTAATTCTACTAATTTAATGTTTGTAGCAACTTACAGTTAGTGAAGTTGAGACGTCACAGTCATGTGGCATAAATTAATGTTCGAATAGGCTTACAAACATATGGGTGATTACTAACAGGTCTAATAATGTTTGTAATTTATAGAGCACCTATCGCAACACTAATGCTATTACATTTCATCAAGATCGAATTTATGTTGATTCAAATGCATTTAAGAAAAACCTCCCGTGTTTTTACAACAAGTCAATATTTTGTCTGGCCTCCACTAGAGAACAAACCTGAGGCATTTTGCTTTGGTTAACCGCCATTCATTTTTGATGGGGATGCACTGACATATTGGCACAGTGCTGTAGTCGTACAACAGACTCCAGTGGAGCGAGTCAAGTTCAAATAAGAAAACACTGCTTTCAACGTTGTGATGTTGTTCCCATCCTCCCCTCTAGCTCCAGAAGAACAAAATGATAAGAACTCATGAGGAAAAAAGTTGAATTAAAGAAGGATGTGTTTTCAGTTCCCAAAGTTATCCAGAAAGGCAAACATAAGCCAAAATATCAGTGCATTCCTGCTGTACTTGTTCTAAACCTTTTCCAAGGGATCCCACACAGCTTAGGGTTTGCGTTAGGGTTAGGCTCCGAGGTCAGTGTGATACTTTAATTAGGGTTAGGGTTGGGGTTAGGTTAGGGTTAGGGGTTAGGGTTAGGCTCCGAGGCTCTGATACTGTAAATGTTCCATCCGCAGACATCAACTCCATGTAGGCCTTACGAGTCATGGGGTTCGGGTCATTTTAGTGCTGAAAGATTTTCTTGTGAGACTTTTTCTTATGGTGCCATTTGTGTTTCGACATCGGCCAGTTTCTCTAAATGTCTTTACAACATTTCTTCTAACAACCTCCCATATTGGGCTGAATGTGCAATATGTTGTTTATACTGTATATGTGTAATTTCTAAGAAAAATCACCACTGCACCTCAGTTAACCAGTTCCAACTTTGAAAGTGAGTGGTTTTGATGACAAGGGGCACAAATCTGCAAACATATGACATAGTAAACCATTTTCAAAGACCCTTTTTGTCTGCATTTCAATAACCACCATTTATTTGAACATGGAACAGGTCCAATAATAATACAAATAACAATACTGTAATTTTTTTACAATTTCATTCTGAATCTACAAATTAAAAATACTTATGTGGAACTACAAAATACAATGTCAAAGTATTTAAAATCCCAACTTTGATCCTGAAGGTATGACAGTTAAAGACAACTATCCTTCACCATTCACAGAAAGTTCTATGAAGGTGGTATGTAAAGTTAACATGTCAACCACACTCTTACCAGGTTCTTAGAAACATATAGATCTCAAAACATTATACCTTGTCTGGGTGATGTCACTACTGAGCAGAGCTCTACTGCCTTCCTCAGATGCGTGTCTACCTATACCTATGCTGTCTCCAGCCTCACACAGAAATGTCAAATGAGAGAGAAATCCAGAAGAAGCTGTTATAGTGTCTCGCAAAAAAATAAGACTGCTACCTTGTTCTGGCAGTGTTGAAAAACAGTTGCAGGTATAAAGCACAGACAGCTATCAAATGGTTTAGAGGAAAGTCATGTTTGGAAATTAGAATTCAGGAGGTGGAGATAAAAAAAGACCATATAAGGCTGAGAGATGCAGATGAAGGACCCAGGAGTCTGGTTGAGTAAAGGCAATACAAAAAGAGTAGAGGATAACAAGATAATTGAAAGTTCAGTCTAAATGGCTGAACATATTGTTAAGGAGATTGAGTAAAGCTGATTAGGAACAAGTAATAGTCTACTAGAAGCCTGTGTTCAAGGCCACTTGGATAATACTAACAACAGGTGTTGTAGGTGGCTGTTCAAGGCAACTTGATCATGACTAGAAGCTGGTGCTACTGTTCATGCTGAGCGTTTCAGCCTATTAGCAGCTGACTGGCACCAGTCTGGTGCATATTGAGTGGCTAGCGAGCTGCCTTCAAGGTAACTATGTGTTGTGCCCCATTAACATCTGGCTTGACACCACATATTGTACGGCAGGGGTATTCGACTCTTACCATGTGGACTGCAGGTTTTCTGTTCTACTTCATCCTTGATTGCACCCACCTGGTGTTCCAGGTCTACATTTGTCCCTGATTAGAAGGTTGCAGTGAGAAAACCAAGTGGAACTGGCTTTGAGTTCCAGAGCTGAATTTGAGAGTTGTATGAAATGGATGCAGGTTTGTTATATTTGCATTCAAGAGGACAGACACTAACATACTAGATGGCCGGCCCAACCAAGCCATGGCCTATGGCCCCCTGAAGGCTAGGGCAAGCCCTGAATGAAGGAAAGATTGGTCTGTTAAATTCACACAGTCATTATTTGTTTATCTATTGCCAGCTCACTTTGTGCAAAGGCACAGTATGTGTTGTGTACTTTTGTGTGTTTGAGATAATATTTGTGAATGTGCGGAAGCATGGAAATTTAAAAACAAAAATCCCCCAGTCAACTTCCCCTCAGTATGATTCAGCTCAGCTGCTCAGTTGCCAAACTGTATGAACCCCATTTATAGTTAACCTGGTCATACTCATTTAAATATATCTTCTGTTACAGTCTAAGACATAAAGGTTAATTTACATTTTCCACAAAATTCACAAATACCAACACTAGACAATCTCAGTATCTCACGTTGAATTGTGTGTAAGACATGCTTTTAAATCCATTAATTGTCAGACATGTCGAGTTTAATAATGCAATTTCACTTCTGACAGTACCTGAGGTACCACACATATTAGCATCACCTGATATTACATCGATCACACTCGTCAATCTATCTCACATAGTGCCAACTTAAGTTTACACACACACACATATCCATCGCCTGATGGTCAGTGTGTGGAGCTATGCTTGGGGTTCATTGCTAATTTGCTGCCTCCATTACAGGCTTTTCATGCTATAACTGATTTTGCTTGTCTAACACCTTCCCATCACTTAGTCATTACGGTCTGGGGGAACTGCTATTGATACATACCTGTATCTAGTAATGTTATCTTAATGATAGTTGCTTGGTCTGGCAATGAGAAACACCTATAAAGAGCAGAGTCGCCTGTTATTTGTGGAAATACCTTTTATGGCTATCCGGGTTCAGGAATTCCATTGTCACAGCAGCAACTGACAACCACACGATGTGTGATTTATACTCACACACAGAGGCAGCAGACAAAGTGACAAGACATGCCTTGACCTACCCCGGGTACATTCATAGGCAACTGGTTCATGTCAACAGAAAGAACAGCAACAAAATTGTTATTTTTATTTCTCGAAGATTACTTCCTATAATTTATTATCTATGAATATAGCATCTTCCTAAATTGCATATAATTTGTGTTAGGATTTTATTTCATTTTCATTGTTCCCTGCCTTGCTGCTTCAGACTGCATTCTGTCGATTGGAGTTCGCAGTAGTAGGCCATAGGCTAAGTGTGAATGTGGGGCTAATGTGGGGCACAATGTGCTAAGCGTGTATGTGGGGCTAATGTGGGGCACAATGTGCTAAGCGTGAATGTGGGGCTAATGTGGGGCACAATGTGCTAAGCGTGAATGTGGGGCACAATGTTAGTGTGATCAATGTAGATCACACAAATTTGATGCCAAGTGGGGCTGACAGCCGGAAGCCCCACTACAGTGTAATTTCGTATTTCAGACCTGATTCGCTGTCTGTCTCTCTGGCGCCATCAATAGTCGGCATGAAGAGCGAGGAGCGTAGATTGTCTTAGCTAGCTTGTTAGCTTCACAAACACCAGATAACAGAGAAAATGAATAAAGTGTATTTCATACTCGAGCACCGGAGAAACTTGAAGTAAAGCGACTTGGTGCCCATCAGACACAGAATATTGTCATCACTCAAACTGCTGGTAAAAGTAACCGTGGTTTAACGTGGAGTGGTTTTTGTAGAAAAAGTGGCTAACGGTTAGCATGCAAAATAATGCACTCTTCTGTTTTCCATGTCTGCTATTTGGTGGAGATGGTACTTTGTCGAGGACGGGTTACAAAGATTTGAAACATCTCTCTGAGAGGATTGCAAAACATGAGAGCAGTAGGAGTCATCTGGACAATGCTGTGAAATTGGGCTCTCTTGGAAGGGTAAATATCGCAGCCCAAGTTGACAGTGCATACAGGCGCTCCATTGAGCAGCATAACAAACAGGTGGAGGAAAACATGTACGTTCTCAGTCGGGTCATAACATGTATTAAACTGGGTGGAAAATGTGAAACCGCACTGCAGGGGCACGACAAGTCGGTGGACGGGGGGAGTCGGTGGACACTATGTGTGAGGGCAATTCGAGACTTCAGAGGCACTATGATGCTCAGCCCATCTTCAAAGGGACAACTAGCACTGTACAAAACGAACTGTTAGACTTAATGTATGAAGTGTACAGGGAGGAGATAGCCAAGCAAGTGGACGAGACATAATTTTTTGCCATAAAGGCAGATGAGACAAATTTTGGCTCCTGTAAATCACAAATGGTGGTTGTGGTGCGATACATGTTGCCTGACAATACAGTGACAGAGAGGTTTTTGGAGTTTGTGGAAGTCAAAGATAAAACTGGACTCGGCCTCTCTAATATCATCAAGGGTGTGCTGGAACCACTGAAGCTGGGAGAAAAGCTGATCGCTCAGACTTATGATGGTGCGGCTGTAATGAGTGGAAACGTCAGAGGGGTACAGACGCTACTGAAAGAGACATACCCACATGCCCACAAGCCCAGTTTGTTCACTGCTATGCTCACCAGCTGAACCTGACCTTGCAGCAACTTTGTTCAACAAGGAAGAGCATTCTGAAGGTGTCTTTTACCACATTTTTCTCTGGCGTTCCAAAACGTGTTGCGGCACTTGCCGAGGCAACACAGAGACGCATTCCAAGGCCACCTGCTGTATGATGGAACCTTAAAAGTAGAACTGTCTATGCAGTTTGGGAAAGCAGCGCTGCACTGCTCCTGTGTATGGAGGACATACGCACACAACCAGGATGGGATGAAGCCACCATAAGTGAGGCATATAGCTTGTCAAAAAAAATTACATTGTAATAAAAATAAATCTTCCACCATACACAGAGAACCAGAAGTTGATGTTTTATACAACACTATGCAAAAGCGGAGCATTGATGCATGTGGGAAGAGCAGTGCACTTTGTTTCAAGGAGAAGGTCCAGAATATGCAGAAGCAAACTGCTGAATGGGCTGCCATGGTTCAAGATGGAACAGACAAACCAGGCCGACGAGTAACCAACACAGCGCCGGTGATGAAGGAGGCATGCGACACAGTCATCTCCCAGGTGGAGCAGAGGTTTTCACAAAGTGACCACCTGATCGAGAGTGCTTCGGGAATATGGGGTCCTGGGTCCTTTGCTAAGGGCTGTCAGGTCCCTGTACGACCGAAGCAGGAGCTTGGTCTGCATTGCCGGCAGTAAGTCAGACTTGTTCCCAGTGCATGTTGGACTCCGGCAGGGCTGCCCTGTGTCGCTGGTTCTGTTCGTAATTTTTATGGACAGAATTTCTAGGCACAGGGGCCGCAGGGTGTCAGGTTTGGGGACCACACAATTTAGTCTCTGCTCTTTGCGGATGATGTTGTCGTGTTGGCCCCTTCAAACCAGGACCTTCAGCATGCACTGGGACGGTTTGCAGCCGAGTGTGAAGCGGTGGGGATGAAAATCAGTACCTCCAAATCCGAGGCCATGGTCCTCAGTCGGAAAAGGGTGGCTTGCCCACTTCAGGTTGGTGGAGAGTGCCTGCCTCAAGTGGAGGAGTTTAAGTATCTAGGGGTCTTGTTCACGAGTGAGGGAAGGATGGAACGGGAGATTGACAGACGGATCGATGCAGCTTCTGCAGTAATGCAGTCGATGTATCGGTCTGTCGTGGTGAAGAAAGAGCTGAGCCGCAAGGCGAAGCTCTCGATTTACCGGTCAATCTATGTTCCTACTCTCACCTATGGTCATGAGCTTTGGGTCATGACCGAAAGGACAAGATCCCGGATACAGGCAGCCGAAATGAGCTTTCTCCGCAGGGTGGCTGGGCAATCCCTTAGAGATAGGGTGAGAAGCTCGGTCACCCGGGAGGAGCTCAGAGTAGAGCCGCTGCTCCTCCACATCGAGAGGGGTCAGCTGAGGTGGCTTGGGCATCTGTTTCGGATGCCTCCGGAACGCCTTCCTGGGAAGGTGTTCTGGTCCCGTCCCACCGGGAGGAGACCCCGGGGAAGACCTAGGACACGCTGGAGGGACTATGTCTCCCAGCTGGCCTGGGAATGCCTCAGTGTACCCACGGAAGAGCTAGAGGAAGGGTCTGGGGAGAGGGAAGTCTGGGCATCCCTGCTTAGACTGCTGCCCCCGCGACCCGGCCCCGGATAAGCGGAAGATGATGGGTGGATGGATGGACCACCTGATCACTGCCAAGCTGGTTGACAGCTCACTCTTCCCACAATTTGTCCTGTCATTCTCTACAGTCTGAGGTGACCACTCTGTACCGCCACACAGCTTCACACTCAGTGTAAGACGGCCCTGTCCCTGTTAAGATCCATCCATGAGAACAACCTAGAGGAGGCTTTTGCTGAGACTGTCACTCTGCTGAAAATTATAATAACAACACCTATGACGACAACTGAGTGAGAGAGGAACTTTCACACCTTGAAGAGGTCATCGAAAAGTCATCGAAAAGTTTGCCCAGAGGAAGAACCGCCGTGCCACCTTTCTCTTCAAATGAGCCCTCAGCCTTGATCAGTGAAAGCATATTTTATCATCTTGCCTTTGTGGTGCTGGTCCGTGCAATTGGTCATATTTTTGTGCTGGATCGATTGATGTAGATGGTGACGAGTGTCAGTGTGTCCATGCTTATCTATTAAGCTTGTTGTCATAGAATGGATCTGTATCCTTAAAAATGTGTCTTTTTCCGCTTCGTTGTGGCCTTCAGTTTTGTTGAGCTCATTGCTGTTCGTGTATGGCCCTTTAGGCACATTGGTTCTGAGCTTGGTTGCAAAAAAAAGTTTCTACAATTTTTTTCCAAGACACTATCCTGTTATAATGAGATAAACTTTGAGTTGCAGCACCAAAAAATAAGTTTGTTTTTATTTCAATTATTCAATTATTACAATTCTCTGATTAACTGATATGCAAAGCATCTCATGCATCTGCCTTTATTTTCAGAAAGTGGATGGTTGTATTTCTTTCATTTCTTTTATGTGTTGTTTTGATGTAGGCTGTATGTTGAAACGAAAAAAACACAAATTCTAAAGCATCCTGTAGATTTATCAGCTGTATAGAACATTGTTTGAATTCGCTGTAACAGCAAAGATTACTTTGCAAGGCCTGGTCAAAGTAGACTAAATATACTGTGTGATTGTTGAAAAGAGCAGCATAACTCAGCAACTCATAGAACCTATATGTTAAATGTTAGATGTTACTGCCGACACATGATAAAAAATGTAAGGATGCATATATACAATCATATATATACAACCATCCACTTACAATGATGTTTATATTCCTTTCGTAGCAGTACAGACGTTGTCAAGTGTTTCTCAGCAGTGGGTAGTGTCATGGACTTCTTCGCACTCCTACAATAAAACTCTCTGAAACATTTTCTATTTAAACACCACAATGTATGGTTTTTAAATCACTCCTTTCGTAGCAGTACAGACGTTGTCAAGTGTTTCTCAGCAGTGGGTAGTGTCATGGACTTCTTTGCACTCCTACAATAAAACTCTCTGAAACATTTTCTATTTAAACACCACAATGTATGGTTTTTAAATCACTCCTTTCATTTAGTGCATCTTTGACTCTGCCTTTTTCATCCAAAGCATTAAAATGGATGCATTGTTAAATGAAAGCATACTGGAAAGCGGTGATGGGCTGTTCCGATCTTTTTGACACTCACTGCATTGGAACAATGTTCAGAGTAGTGATGCTCTGCTTGGTCCACAAATTTGATAGTGTTCTGATCTTTTTGACACTTGAGGCATCGGAAACAATGTTCTGAAACACTTTTGGTCACGTGGTCTAAAAATATATTGTCACATCATATTTAAACAAGACCTGTGTAGGTTCAGTGTTATATATACCAACAACTTTTAATGTATGGAGAGAACCACAGAGAGACATTTGTGAGAATTAACGTTGAGATCTTTTTTTTATGGTTAGCCTAGTTATTAGTAACTCTTTCAAAGTGTTTGTGGCAAAATGTCGGTTTCCACAGTTCTCCGATGCCTATGTGCAATGCATTCAAACATCGATCACTACTAGAAACCTTATTTAGCACTTGAAGTAGAAAGTTGTTCAACAATCCTAAGTTAGTGCACAGCGTCGTTAACTAATCAACCCTACACAAGATTGAGTCCTGATAACATTTTCTAAAACATTTTCAATGGAAACACCACTGTTTTGTTGTTAAATGTGAACAACATTTAGCGCATCTTTTTACATTTAGTGCATCTTTATCACCTTATTCATCTAACATATTACAATGGAAGCATGGTTAAATAAAATTCTACCTGGAAATGCAAGAGAAATGTAGGATACGAACCCCAAATTCTGATATCTCATATTTTAAATGCAAGATCAACCTGATGAACAACAATGAAATAATCTTTCATTGCCTTTTTGACCAGCTGACACTGATACAAGTCCAGATGACACTGATACAAGTTCAGATGACCCTGAAAAAAAGTCTAGCTTACTTTGAACCAAGTCCAGCTGACACATGCACAAGTCCAGCTGAGTCTGACATAAGTTTAACTGACTCTGTCAGATGTCCAGCTGACTTCAACGGAAGTACTTCATATGGACATCGTACTGTCATCCTCTGTCTTGCTTAGAATAACACAGAAGAATATCTCAGTCATTGCTGTCTCAAGCATAATATTAATGTAAATTGACAACTGATTATCCTCTAGACTGACAATTTCTGAGTGTGTCCACCTTTCAAATGCTCTGTTTGAGAAATTACTTTGAGGTAGGCTATTTTATGTTTTTTTTTTCTTTAAGCTATGGCAACAAATTTCTTGGGTGAAAGTAAACCAAATATTTACTTAAAACTGAGATTTGTTGTAGGCAGTTACATTAAAGAATAATAAAAAGAGTAGAACTAGAAAATCTAGTTCCAAGAACTGTTAGTTGACTTGTCATGTTTACAATGAGTAAGAAAAAACAGCCATTACCATATGGCAAAAACAATTTTGGGCAAGTTCAAAGCATTGCTAACCCACAAAAACAAAAACAGTTTTTTGGACCTACTAGCAGTTTTAGGCCGTCTGTGAGGAAAAAGTTGCAGTCTTTGAAAAGGAAGTGGCTTGGTACTTTTACATGAATCACAGACACACCAGAAAAACACTATAAATACAGTGGATCCCAGTCAGATACTGGACAAGACACATCCAAATCAAGACTCAAGACATGGAAGTCACAGGTTGGCTGTTGCTAGTGATGGTGTCTCACTCATTTGCCTTGCCTTTGTTATCGCAAAAGGAGAAGGATAAGAGGCTCTTAGCTGAGGTAAGTCACATTTCTCAGAGATATCCTTTTATTGGTCAATGTCTGTTTGCTTCACTGAATATTGATATTTGTATTACATTAATTGTAATGTGTAATGTGTATTTTTAAAATATGGATACATTATCTCATTTATAGTACTGAATAAGCGATGTTGACACCCGTCAAATTGAAGCTTAGGTTGCATTTAATTTTTTAATATGTTTTCAAGGCTTTTATTGACAGTAGGAAATAGAGAGAAACAGGTGAAGTGGATACACAGAAATAAAGGGTGGAGATGGGTATTTATCTGGTCTCGGGAGGGCGAATCATGTTTTGCTAAGCTACTGTATAATAGTAGGTTACAGCATCTGCACATTAATGCACTCTTTCAGTGACCGACAGGTGGACGTTTTGCCACAGTTTTGTTCTTTAAACTAAACAGTTCAGCGAGTGTCTGACAAAATAATTTGGCCGTCCTGAATGTTGATGTTTTGAATGTAGTCAGCTTACTCTGGCACCGCTTGCAGTCACCCCACAGTCTTCTGTTCACTCATCTTGGGATGGATGTCAGAAAAATACATTTAGCAAACCTGCCACTGAATGATATCAAATAAAATAAATTGGGGTTCCTCAAATGTGTATTTCACTGTCGAAAAAAATAATTCTGCCCTTAGATTTATGATAATCCATAAAGATTGAGGGCTTAAGCGAAATGGCGAGCAATATCACTGTGACATAGCTCTAACAGTAGTCAACCCCACTTTCCCTGAGTGAGACAGATGCAAACTTATACCAGCAGCCCAAAAATGACTTGCATAGATTTATGAACTTTTACACATTCTCATTATTTGCCATTATTCCCCACCAATGAAAACGTTTTCGATGAACATTTTTTCCACTGGACTATGCTCAAGCATAGATACATATGTTATTATTGCTCTTTTTGCTTTTCTCTTCAGAAATATCTCAGAAGGTACTACAACCTTGACTTGGCTGGACTTCGGGGAAACCAGAACCAGAGGTCGTCAGACGCAATGGAGACACAGATCAGGGAGATGCAGTCATTCTTCAAGCTCCAGGTGACGGGGCATCTGGATGCTGATACCCTGGAGGTGATGAGCATGGCCAGGTGTGGTGTCCCTGATGTGGGGGAATATAACCTCTTCCCCCGAAACCTCAAATGGTTAAAAAACGATGTGACTTTCAGGTGAGATTTGTTGTTTTTTAAACCCTCTGGGTACAGTGCTTTACATCCTGTAATACACTGAATATGTATGGGATTGGTTTAACAATGTATATGTTATCCCTATACATTAAAGTAAAACTGTCTCTCATGAATGGATGTTCCCTCTCCCTTGCATTTTCTTTCCAGAATAGTGAATTATACTCCTGATTTGAAGAAGTCTGATGTAGACAGAGCTATACATAGAGCGCTGAACATCTGGGCTGGTGTCACTCCTTTGACCTTTAAGAAACTACATGAAGGCATTGCTGACATTATGATAGCCTTTGGGAGAAAAGGTTTCCCTATTTCTTTTTTCTTGCATACAGTTTATAATGTTTTTTTAGGAAGATTACGAAGAACATGTGTAGAAATATCTTGACTCATCTGATATTAGAGCTATTTTTGTTTTGTATTCATGATCATGGATTTACTGAACGCATCCTGAGACATTAGTTTCCCTATTTTTTTCCTGATTTTTAGAACATGGAGACTTCAACCCGTTTGATGGCCCTGATGGTCTGCTAGCCCATGCCTATCCACCTGGCCAGGGCATCGGAGGAGACACTCATTTTGATGAAGATGAACATTGGTCAAAAGACTCAGACGGTAAATATTAGGAACATTTAGTGAACACAAAAAAATGTAAGACAGTGACACATTGTTTTTTGTCTCTGCGTTACAGAATGTAGGATTTCAAATGATACCAATACTATGGGTTTGTCAGACATTCACCTTTAATTTGAGGGTATTTTTGTCCATATTTGTTCAGACATTTAGAAATATCCGCAGGTTTCTACATGGTCCCTCCATTCTATGGTATGTCAGACAGACCAAAATTCCGTACAATAAAGTGGTAATGTTTAACACAAATCTGTGAGAGTTTGACGTCTTTCTTGCGCATGAAGAGATTATGCAAACAAACAGAACAACCTAATAAGAAAAAGCCATGAAGCTAATAAAGAAGTCACTACAGTTGATGGACTGCCTAGACATGTAGACAACAAGCTGCCATTTCGTAATAGTAAATCCAAAATGGATAAAAATGCTCTGAAATGATGACAGTCTGTACTAAACCCATAGCTATTGTATAGTTTCAAATCCAGAGCAGAATAAAGAGATTAAAAAAAAATCCAAATACTTCTGAAGTTTACCTTTTTGTGGAAAGTCAGTGAAAATGTATGAAATGTATTCACTGATTGTAAATTGTCACCTTGCTTCCCCTGTAGCATACAATCTATTTTTGGTGGCCACTCATGAGTTTGGCCATGCCCTTGGTTTGGCCCATTCAACTGATCCTGGTGCTCTGATGTATCCCATCTACACATATGGCGAGGGTTATCCCCTGTCTGAGGATGATATTGCCGGCATTCAAGCTCTTTATGGTAGGTATTCTATACGTTAACCCACATAGGGATGGTTACTATAATATCATATTATTTATCTGTCTCCAATATTGTCATGTTGTCAAGCTATCCTTCTGTGGTCCAATCCTATAGGTCCAAACCCTGACCACAAGAAAGTCAAGCCAAAGCCTGATGCTCCAGATAAATGTGACCCCATGCTTAGTTTTGATGCTGTTACTGAGCTCAGAGGGGAAACAATAATATTCAAAGACAGGTATAGCTTTCTGAAAAAGGGCACATTGGACGAAGTCTATATGTTTTGGTTTAATATACTTAACTGTATTTGATGCTAGGTTCTACTGGCGTCTTCATCCCCAGTTTGCAGAGCCTGAACAAAACTTAATCAAATCCACCTGGCCCTCCCTCCCCAACAAAGTTGATGCCGCCTATGAGAACCCTGAGAAAGACCTGATCTTCATCTTCAGCGGTGAGTTGCTGGCAACACTTATCTCAAATAGTCCTCTAAATATCCAGTTGCAGTATAGAAATGCTATTTTCCTTGTACACCCTAGACATCTAATGGTGGTTGCCATAACGAATCTAAAGATGTGTAGAATCTTTATGTTTACACATTTTCCCATCATCCAGGTATCAGAATGTGGGCCCTGAACAGTTATAACCTGGTGGAGGGCTACCCGAAATACATCCACAAACTGGGCCTCCCCAAGAGCGTGCGGAACGTGGATGCGGCTGTGTACATCCCAGACACTGGAAAGACCTTGCTGTTCACTGAGGAGGATTACTGGAGGTATTAGGGGACTGGATTCATAGCTGATGATGTTTAGAGTTTACATTTACGGACAGGTTGAGTTGCCACACCCTAGTTCAATGCCAAAATCTAAATAGTTTCAATGCCTAAAAAGGCAAAAGCATTTTGGTGCTTTATACAGTATTTTGAATATTACAATGTTATGGTTCGTTAAGGTTTGATTGATTCCACCCTTTAAAGGAAATATGTGTTCCAAAACCACGAGCTGTGGATTTAGATAGATGCCACATTAGAAAAATCTACGAAAATCTATTAATTCATCCACTTTGTTTATTTTATTATTTTGTTTATTAAAAGCCTGCCCACTAGGTTTAAACATGTGACAAATGTGCAGTAAAAAAGTTCAGAAGAGAATGTTTTTATTTCTCATTCTAATTTGTTGGATATTTGTTAACAACTCTGCATGGAGGCCAGTTCTAGTGACCTGGTGCTATAGGTGTAAGAGTTTTCATTTATATTTCTTATCATTGACAAATCAAACAGAAAATACAGGAACAAACAATCATGACCCAAATAAATTAGATTCAAATATGTGAGTCATTCTAGCTTGTTCCAACAAAAATGTGTGTCCTCCTGCCTAAGCTGAATTACTCATCCTCACTCATGGGTTTTTCCCCGCCCATCCCAGAAAATATTCCCTAAAATAAAAATAACAAAACAACGTTATCAAGCCAATACTTAGAGGGGCATGGTTCAACCTCGCATAAAAAAAACACCTAGGGAAAAAAGACTACATTTGTAGCATACTGTCTGAGGTAGCTCCATTAAGTCAATGATGAATCTAAAATCTCACCAAAATGCAAGCCGGTGGTATTCAATTGCAGTACAAGTGCAATAGAAAAATGTAAAAGAAATGATAGGTATGTGTAAATGGAAGTGTAAAGTTAATAAAATAAGGGTTTACAAATACCACTTTCCATTTCCGACAGCTGGCATGGCGCCAGCCAGGCTGAGACATCCATAGTTTCCAGTTGTCATCCCAACATATACAGCAAACAAAGGCGGATGAGTTATAGACCATTGGGATGGGGGCTAAGCATGTAGTCAAATTTTAAGGCAACATCTTTTTGAAATTTGCAATGTTTATCAGTTTGAGGATAAATAAGCAAAATTAATTACTATCATAGGCATGGGGTATCTTTGTTTAGTCTCTATCACTGACATATCTGTCAAAGTTATGTTAAACAATTATGTTTAACTGTCTATGGTCAATTTTACATATATTTACATTTTAGTTCTTACATTAATTCTGTCTTATTCACAGTTATGATGAGAAGAATAGCACAATGGACAGTGGTTTCCCAAGATCCATTGAGATGGATTTCCCCGGAATGGCAGAGGAGGTGGATGCTGCTGTATATCAATATGGTATTTCAAAATCCATTACATTTCTCTATATAATTGTTTGTATGTAGTTTCTGTTTCTTTTGCAATTATTATATAGTATATAGCTCTAAGTAACAAAGGCACCCTTTCTCCTTGCAGGATATTTGCATTTCTTCCATGAACATACAAAATTTGAATACAGCTACAATGCAAGAAAGGTCATTCAGATTGTGAGGACAAATTCTTTTCTCTACTGCTGATCCATTGGTTGAAAACTCTCTTTATTTGGTCAGATATGTAGCCAATGTAATTTGTGCTGGACACCTGCTTATAATGCTACTTTTCTATCTTGTCTTAAAGGATACAGGAAGGTTGCATCTAAAATACTTGTAGACTAAAGACTTCAGGTGGAATATTTATTGTGCAACTAAATTGTGTTTATTTGTTGTATTTCAAATAAAATTACAGGCTATTGTTTTATAATAAGAGTAATTCAATTATGCTACTTAAAGTTGTGTGTGTGATAAGATGTTCATGTTAAGCTGGGAAAGTGAATATTATAGCTTAACATTTCAAATGTTTGGGTTTAGGAGATTAGTTATTTACTTCAACATAATAAATAACACTCAATAATAGTGAACCTTTATATTTGTGTACAGGGCTATAGTAATTATGTTGGTAAGACTATGGCATACACATTACTGAAGAAGACATAGTCTTCTTATCATATTTCTATAAGTCGTCAGTAAAAAAAGAACTGGTGCAAAATCCTTCCCATTCTCACTGTAACAAATAGGGCAATTTTTGGCAGTACAACTTAGGGCCACAAAAAGACTAGTGTGTCGCCACATTCCACTTACCGAGAATCCAGCTACAATGGTCAAAATACAACAAAATCTGTATTCTTTATCATCATTACTGTTACAGGAATTTCTTGCTAGCTGAATTGGCATATCTCTGACCTTCTTCTGTATGCAGCTGCTTGCTTTTACATCCTTGCATTTTTTATTAGATAGACAAACAGCAGTTCTATGTTTACACCACAAGAGGGACCTACCTACATTGACACAGTTTCCTGTGAGCTCAGCTTGAAAGGTGGTCGTACTATAATGGGAAACTCTCAGTAACACGTGTAACTTATAAAATACATTGATTCTACACCAATAGGTCTGTGTGTGGAGATGCAGCCACAGAGCCACATACTAGAATTCTCAGCTCAGCTACGTCAACTATCAGTGTCCTAGTTTGTTATATCTTGATGATCAAAGAATCAGCAATACATTTTTAATTAACTGTATTCACGTTAACTGTCAGACCAAAAAAAACAGTGTAAAGACCTTAGATATTATGTGATTATTCAAATATGCAAAACACGTCACTACATATAATGTTCTGTTTTTTTTTATTCAGAACATTGAACAAAATTTTAAAAGCAGAAATTATGCCTAAGGTCTAGCACAGCAAATACTTCAATAGTTTAAGCAAATGTTGCAGAACAGAAATCCTCACAAATCTTGACAGGGAAAGAAATGTTGGGGTGGCAGTGTTGGAGAAATATATGTTATACCAGGATAAAAGTAAGTGTAGAGAGAGCCATGAATAATAGACTAGTAAACCCTTTGATCCACACAAAGCTTGGAAGCTGTAGACTGGTCCATGTTTCTGTGATACTTATTCTACTGGCACAGAACATGTTCAAAAACATAAAAAAATGTCTTTATGTAAATTAAGGTTTTTCACACTTTGAATACATATACTTCTTACAAAATAATGTTTATTACATGATGGATGATTTGTCTTATCCACTTTTAAATAGTTTTAAATCTAACGGAATGTTGAAAGTGCAAAAAATAAACTGTAATCCATAATTCCGTTTTCTTTTGTAACAGCCATTACAATATTCAGCTTTCTAGCTAAAACTCAGTGGAAATAATCAGGTAACGTGAATGTCTTACTTTTTATTTTTTCAATATCCTAATCACCTTTGAATAACTATTACAAGCTAAAGTTTGTAATGGCGGTATAAAGCAACCTCAAGTTAATAAAAGGTGACATTTTACCTTAAATAAAGCATGAACAAAAATAATAACTGATAAAGTTTCAGGCGCTAGATCTGTTCATTTCACTTTGGACTGGCACATGGACAAACAAAATGGAATTCAACGCACATGCACAGGGTTCGGTAAAACTTGTTATCCATATAAGACCAACCCCAATATTGCATTTCACCGTTTGTTTCAAATCTTGTGTTTACATACATGGTCACATGCAAAAAGAGCCTGCTTCCCTACCACAAGGCCACATGCAGAAAAGAGCCCACTTCCTTACCACATGATCAAAACTTAAATGTTGTCACGTCTCCCTCCTTGACTGCCTCCTCCCCTGGTCCGGGGAGGTTCCGAACAGTTTTCTAGACGCCACTGTTCCCCTGGTGTCGCCACCGGGTTCCCAACACCTCACAATACCGTTTGTCTTGTACGCCCCACAGACTGTCCTGTCACCGACGACACACCTGATCCTTATTCACCATCATTACCAAGCGTATATCAGTTCCCAATGCTGCCGTAGTCCTTGAGAGTTATTGATGTTACCTGTGTTTTGGTCCATGTCTTTTACATATTGAAAGCTTGTTCAGGTGTTCCGGGACTATATCAGCATTTATTTTTTTATATCTAATTTGTAGATATTATTCTACTGTTTGAAATCGCATTTAGCGATTGTTCGGCGCATACATTAAAAAGACCAAACTCTCATTATCGTGCGCCTGGCTCCTTCCTCATCCACACCATGTCACAGATACACCTTAATTTGCTTACAGTAAGGATTGTCCTAGGTGTAATGTGATTCTGAATGTAAAGTGATTTCTCAATGCAAAAATTGACATTATCACTGCATCAATACAATAGGGGTGACTAACGTCATGCTTTCTAAGCCCTTTACATCCCAGCCTGGACAGTAGCCCAATGGTAAGACAAAACATTTGGAAGTCTCAGTCCTCCCACCGATTTCAATTTACTGGTGATTTTGACCTATTCTGAGAATATCTTAATTGGGGGATGTTCTAAACTGAAGAGGTCCTCCTAATTCCATAGGCTTCAATTTATGGTGTAGCTAGAAGATTTACCAAGGATATGACTCAGTATGATTATGAATATGCTATGAGTCAATCCATTTCGTAAGACACATTATGGGGGTACACACATGCATAACTGACGTTACTATATAATATTAATGAACAGGGCCTATTGTATTCCTGGTGATATAATCACTGTTCGGGTAAAAGTTCCTTCAACTTTTGTTGCCAATTCCAAAAGTAGATGATCGTCAGGAATGTCACTGCTTTCCTCTCAACTTCAGCTTGTACATGGTTACAGACATGAGAGGAAGTAAAATTTGAGCTGTCTCGGTCAGCAAATGGCTGGGAATCCCCTACTGATCCACCATTGTGTGTTGACTTGTGCTGGCCATTTCCTCCCTAAAATAGGCAGTCAAGATTCAGCAATCTGCCCACCATTCCTGGCTTCTTTATCTAATCTCATATTTCCTGATTTTGTCAAAAAGCTGAAGCATACTTGGGTGCACACTTCGTCTTGTATGTGTGCATGGGAGGCGCCTCTAACCACCTACGTTGGCTACTTGGGTCCTTAGCGTTGTGCCCCAGGGCCCTGTGGAGGGACCCACAGCTAGTCCCGCAGCGTGCTGTGATAGGCAGAGCCATCTCAGATGGTGGTCATGGCAGTTACTTTTCTCAGGGGGTGGGGAGCACTGTGACTTGGGTTGTGTGGTTTGTGAGGCAGAACATCCTGCAAATGAATCACTAGGAGCTCCTAGAAATCTTCCCATTGCAAAATCATTTCTGACCAAAAGTGTTAGACCAGCATGTACTGGTAGTGACTGAAATCAGGATTGTCATTGTGAGTGTTAACTGCCAAATGGGGCTTCCTGTCCCTGTCACTTTTGACCATGGCCCACAAAAATAATATGGGGCAGTGCACAATTTAAGTTGTTTTAGGTTGTTTCATGTTACCTATCAACTGTCTAGGGAACCTTTAGGAACTGTTCAACAAGACCTGTATACATATTTACACATCAAAAGAAAGAAATGTCAGCTGTATTTCTTGGGGGGAGATTTTGTATGTATTTTCACTATTGGACCTGATCCCACCCATATGGAAATGTAATATATGGCAATATATGTTTGCAACTTATATGTCTTTAATGAGCATATATCTTGCAAATAAATATTTGTTTTGACCAACACATATGTACATATTTGTACACATATGTCAAAATATACAAGAATTTACAATTGAAATATGCAATTAACATATATAATCATGTATATAAATATATATGTTAAGTATTTTAATGTATATGGCCATATATTAGTGTGGGCCCCACGCTGCGCTCCTATAACTCATTATTATTTTGAACCAAGAAGATGTGAGGCGCAGTATCCGTCTCCATGGTGACACGACCTGGAAACCTATGGGCTTGGCACCTGAAAGGTAGGAATCTACTTCCTTTGTATTTGGTGTGTTCATAAAATACCACAGGTTCCAAAATTCATGGCTAACACAGATTCCCCGTCCAAACAAAATAGTGATCAGAAAATGTGAATACGTTTCAGAAGACAAAAAATAAACTTTTTCAAACAGTAGCTACTTTAGAAACACCAATGTTGATCACATCCATATGGTGTTCTATTGCCTTTCAATTGCTAGTGAATAATTGCCATTTATTGAAAACCCCACAGGCAGGGTTTTCAATAAATGAGACTCAAATCAACTGGGTAAAATCTGTTTTAACTAGCTACACATGAATATACCTTGGTTTTATATCCCATTACAGTTGGCAAAAATACTACAAATTATGTGTGCTAATGAAATAACTAAAAATACTTTCTCAACATTCCAATAGAACTGATGGTTTTATGAAAGACACCACTGTTGTAGGCTACTAAATGTTCTACATATTGCTCAAATCAGTTACCAACAGTTACTAGCCATATCTGTAAAGCATTGGCTATACATTTTTCAGTAGATTACTAGCCACAGATTTCGACTGTTGATTCCCACAGGCATGGTTTTCAATAAGCAAGTCTCTAATCAACCAATGTTTTATGATGACAGTAACTAGCCATATGTAAAAAGAGTAGGCTACACAATTAACAGTATATTATTAGCCACAGATCCAGGTCCAGCCAATATCTAGCAACTTCGCACAGCCATTGAAGAGGAGTGGACCAAGATTCCACAGGCCACAATCAACAACCTGATCAACTCTATGCGAAGGAGATGTAATAGTGTGGGGTATTTGTTGTGCAAAAATAATTCCTTGTTCCCTCTGGCCAATTATGTGTGAAACCCATTTCACTGCTCTAGAAATCTTTCAAGCAAGTTACACACCACCTAAGGTCCCCCCAGGGTGAAATGCCCCTTTAAAGATGAATTTGTGGATTTATGGCCGCTGGTCGTAAAAGTGGTGCCACAAGTAGGGGTGTCGCGATATATCGTTATTGACGATAACCATCCATCCATCTTCTTCCGCTTATCCGGGGCCGGGTCGCGAGGACAGCAGTCTAAGCAGGGATGCCCAGACTTCCCTCTCCCCAGACACTTCCTCTAGCTCTTCCGAAACAGATGCCCAAGCCACCTCAGCTGACCCCTCTCGATGTGGAGGAGCAGCGGCTCTACTCTGAGCTCCTCCCGGGTGACCGAGCTTCTCACCCTATCTCTAAGGGATCGCCCAGCCACCCTGCGGAGAAAGCTCATTTCGGCCGCCTGTATCCGGGATCTTGTCCTTTCGGTCATGTCCCAAAGCTCATGACCATAGGTGAGAGTAGGAACATAGATTGACCCGTAAATCGAGAGCTTCGCCTTGCGGCTCAGCTCTTTCTTCACCACGACAGACCGATACATCGACTGCATTACTGCAGAAGCTGCACCGATCTGTCTGTCAATCTCCCGTTCCATCCTTCCCTCACTCGTGAACAAGACCCCTAGATACTTAAACTCCTCCACTTGAGGCAGGCACTCTCCACCAACCTGAAGTGGGCAAGCCAACCTTTTCCGACTGAGGACCATGGCCTCGGATTTGGAGGTGCTGATTCTCATCCCCACCGCTTCACACTCGGCTGCAAACCATCCCAGTGCATGCTGAAGGTCCTGGTTAGAAGGGGCCAACACAACAACATCATCTGCAAAGAGCAGAGATGAAATTGTGTGGTCCCCAAACCTGACACCCTCCGGCCCCTGGCTGCGCCTAGAAATTCTGTCCATAAAAATTACGAACAGAACCGGCGACAAAGGGCAGCCCTGCCGGAGTCCAACATGCACTGGGAACAAGTCTGACTTACTGCCGGCAATGCGGACCAAGCTCCTGCTTCGGTTGTACAGGGATCTGACAGCCCTTAGCAAAGGACACAGGACCCCATATTCCCGAAGCACCCTCTACAAGATGCCGTGAGGGACACAGTCGAATGCCTTCTCCAAATCCACAAAACACATGTGGATTGGTTGGGCAAACTCCCATGAACCCTCCAACACCCCGTAGAGGGTATAGAGCTGGTCCAGTGTTCCACGGCCCGGACGAAAACCACACTGTTCCTCCTGAATCCGAGGTTCTACTATCAGCCGTATTCTCCTCTCCAGAACCCTGGCATAGACTTTCCCGGGGAGGCTGAGAAGTGTGATCCCCCTATAGTTGGAACACACCCTCCGGTCCCCCTTCTTAAAAAGAGGGACCACCACCCCGGTCTGCCATCCCGGTCTGCCATCAACCAAGACAGCCCCACAACATCCAGAGACTTGAGGTACTCAGGGCGGATCTCATCCACCCCCGGTGCCTTGCCACCGAGGAGTTTCTTGACCACCTCTGTGAGTTCAGCCCGGGTGATGGACGAGTCCACCTCTGAGCCCTCATCCTCTGCTTCCTCAATGGAAGACGTGACAGCGGGATTGAGGAGATCCTCGAAGTACTCTTTCCACCGCCCGACGACATCCTCAGTTGAGGTCAACAGCTGCCCACCTCTACTGTAAACAGCATTGGTAGGGAGACTGTTTCTCTCTCCTGAGGCTCCGGATGGTTTGTCAGAATCTCTTCGAGGCCAGCCGATAGTCCTTCTCCATGGACTCATCGAACTCCTCCCAGGCCCGAGTTTTTGCTGCCACAACCACCTGGGCTGCAGCCCGCTTGGCCTGTCGGTACCCGTCAGCTGCCTCAGGAGTCCCACAAGCCAACCAGGCCTGATAGGACTCCTTCTTCAGCTTGACGGCATCCCTTACTTCCGGTGTCCACCACCGGGTTGGGGGATTGCCGCCTCGACAGGCACCGGAGACCTTACGGCCACAGCTCCGAGCGGCCGCTTCGACAATGGCGGTGGAGAACATGGTCCACTCGGACTCAATATCTCCAGCCTCCCTCGGGATCCAGTCGAAGCTCTGCCGGAGGTGGGAGTTAAAGATCTCTCTGACAGGAGACTCGGCCAGACGTTCCCAGCAGACCCTTACAGTACGCTTGGGCCTGCCGAGTCTGTCCAGCTTCCTCCCCCGCCATCGGATCCAACTCACCACCAGGTGGTGATCAGTTGACAGCTCCGCCCCTCTCTTCACCCGAGTGTCCAAGACATACGGCCGCAGGTCAGATGAGACGACAACAAAGTCGATCATCGACCTGCGGCCTAGGGTGTCCTTGACGATAACCGTGATATTTAAAAAATGAAATATTGATATCATGTTAATAATACACATATGATAATATCGTATTCACTAGGCGAAACTGAGGTAGTATTTTTCCAATAAACGTATTCATGTCACCTATAGACAAACGATGCATGTGCTTAAACAAGGAGACTGGACCTATGCACTGATGTTGAAATCAACTCATTAGCCCCAGTAGAATCCCTGGGAAAGATCCACAAAGTATTTTTTCAAAAACTCCTCTCGGTTATTCTATTGCTTATTCTTGTAAAGTCCTGACCTTTACACTAGTGTTTGAATTAACACCTTTTCGTAGCCTATTCACTAGGCAAAAATGTTTTGTAATTTCCAGAAAACTCTTCTCGATGTTAGGCCTTGTAGATCTTTTGTCTATCAGTTCATCTGGTTGCCTTTTCACTATCAATGAAATGTCATTGTTCTTTTTGTAAGCTTTTATTTTTGTATTGGTACAGTTATGGTTACAGACTCCCTCCACCTCCATACACTTGTATTTTGAGTGTTATTCATTTGTCAAAAAAGAGGGGAAAAAAAACATTAAACAAAGTTGAACATTAATTTGACTGAAAGCATTTGTATTTTTATTCTTTCGATAGATACTGCGATAATATCGTTACCGGGAATTATTTTGGCCACGATAATCGTTTAGTGAAAATCTGATATTGTGACAGCCCTAGCCACAAGTTATAAAAACCACTTGCTTTCAAACTTGGGATTTCATAACTGATGTTAGGTAATTATACTTAGATTATGCACATATAAACAACATTTTACACATCCATCCTGAGAAATGGTTTAAAAAACTGTTTGTTATTGGCGAAAGCCCCAGCCTGTATCTTTAATATCCTTAGGAGATGAGAGTATTTTCACAGTTACTGACCTGACTTTGTAGATCATATGATCAGTCTCAATGTTACGCAGATGTCTGGAAAGACGTTTTTATGGTTTGCTGACACACTAAAAAATTACAACAAACACAAACATTTGTATAAAAAATATAATATTTTTTAATAATTGTGGTGATGCTGTCATTAACCAAAAATCTGACAGTTTCAGTTTTTGAGTTCATAATTTTTTTCAGGAATTACAGGCATGTTGTCTTCTGATTTCCTTGTTAACTCCCTGATTGTTCCATCTGAGACAATTTATATTGTTGGCTGGTGGTATCCTTCTGTAGAGTCAACCCGAGTCTTGAGTCTTGGCACCTCTGATGGAAACCAGATGTGAGGGAATAAGAAAGAACAAAAGAGAGGGAATCTCGGGATATTTAAAATTTTCTTAGGAAAACTCACATATCAGATCACCATTACAGAGCGATGCAAACTTCAACACATTTCCTCCCAAACAGTACAGTTGGTGGGAATTAATGTTTTGGGAATGAGTAGAAAAGGTGCTACTGGCCTAGATTTTTTTCAAAGGGGAACAAGGAATTTATAAGCAACAAACCAATTCCAACAAATGGCATAACACACAGAACACTTTTTTGTATGTGGCATTGTCTTCATGCTGTTGTGTGTACAGTCAAAAAACATAAATTTCCTTCATGGGAAATATAATATAGTTTATATGAATTCAACAACTTAAAGATATTTACACTTTTTTTTATTAAACACAGCAAAGAGAAACAGCACATACAGTACTGTAAAGATTGGCAACCCTACACAATGGCCAGACCAAAATAAACAACAGAAAATAATCAGCAAGACATTAAATCTATGTTAATACAATGACAATAACAATCTAGTTATGAATACCTTTCATAATGTAATTATAACTTTTGTTTTTCTGAATGGTGGAAATATTACAAATGGCTCCTTTCATAAAAAAGTAAATAACATTTTAGGAGTAGTGATAATGTAGTGATTTCCTTCTTGGCTCATCAAACCATGTTAGTGCTCTTGGAAAAAAACATTCACAACGGTAACGTTACTTTGCAGTACATTGCAAAAATGTACTGCATTTGCATTGCTACACTACAGCTAGCAGCTGCACAGTAATGTAATAATTAAGATTAAGTCATTTGTTAACTTTAATAATCTAATTTAAAGTCTTACATATATATTGCATGACTTTAAATTAGATTATTGAAGTTGAGACTGCATAGAAGACCTTAGCATAGGGTGACTAGATGTCCTGGTTTGCCCGGGATTGTCCCGGTTTCAAGCTGGGTGTCCTGGATCATGACAAATATCTATAAAACACTAAAATACCTTGGTTTCCAACATTCACTACCAAATTGTCCTGGTTTTTACCACAATTAGTTCCCCACAATACTTTAATGTTTCCACATAGGAGTCAGAGCCAAACAAACAACTGCGTAGAACTGCGTGGCAATGCAACAGTTACCATCAAAGCTCAAAGCGTTCCCTGCTCCACCAACCAGAAGCACGCATGATGACCAACATGCATGCGTAAACGCATACTTGTGCGTGTGTATTAACATGTGGTTACACAAGGGTCCGGGTTTGGGAGTTTGAAAATGTGGTCACCCTACCTTAGCATCATGTTAACCCACGAACACAAAGGGTGTGTGCTGTGTTGCCTTGCAAGAAACAATATCAGTATAGCCTGTATTGAGTTAAAGAAAATGTTATTTCAAACTCAAGCTTTATATGAAGAAAAAATAAATAAATATATATATATATATATATATATATTCAACTGCAGCAATCCCCTAAGGCTATAGAAATCCTGCAGTTTTCATAAAAACATGGAGCAACAGTCTATGAGCTAAATGAATTAGCTGCTTCAGTCACTCTCTACTTTAGACGCTCTGTCCGTTTTAAGACCAGATGACATCTGTCTGACAGTTCAAGCAGGCGTGGAGAAGTTAATAAAGACACCCTGTTCCTGCATGCCTGAACAAATTACACACTTCAAAAGCTCCCTCCCTTTGTAGCAATTACATTTCAGAGCCAAACCACTGTGGGCCTCTCTCTCTGTCCGATTTCAATCAACCCAAATAACCAATAAGAATAATAACCGACCTTACTCTATAATAAAGTACTATACTCAGGAGGGAGGTGGAAGAAGTTGTGCAAAGAAACCAATCTATCATTTCCACAGTCTGTGTGACGGAGGAGTATTATTTGCAACTTGTTTCATCCCTCCCTCATTATACCTTCCCTTCTATTTTTTATTGTTCCCACCATGTTGTAGCTGTATTATTGTGAAACGCAGATCAAAAGAACGCATGCAAGGATAGTTTGTGGGTACACCTAAAAATATTGTGTCACAAATAGAAAGATTCAACACATTTGCTGCACGGCAAAAGAGTGGTTGGTCAGAAATTGTGGATTGTAGCTATTTATTTAGTGAATAAAAGCAATTTTCATTGATTCTCACTGAATCCATCATTCAGTGTGAACTCATAGCCAGGAATTTGTTCATGCTTGCATGTGTGTGTGGGTGTGTGCACATGCGTTTTTAGTGCGTTGAACCTGTCTCCAGAAGGTTTAAAGCAATAAACTTCTCCCATATATTATCTCAGGAGAGTTGAACTTTTGGCCCTGTAAACTGTTCAGTAGGTCAGAATGTAATGGCAAGCAAGATCACACCAAGATATTCACCTTCGCCCAGTTCCCCAGGAGGTCAGTGTACTCCTTCCTTACAGGTCACTAGAGGCCTACGGTGAACATGATGCCATCAACTGGGCTCACCGCTTGCAAAGGATCAGTCAAATCCTTCAGTCAAACTTTTTTTTCTGTTATTGACTTAACAATGTTGTATTTATTTGTATATACTCGGTTTATTGGTTTGAATCTACATATTTCTTTCCAAATCATGTTCTCATGAACAAGCTCAGAAACTAGAACATGGCAATATTCTCCAACAGGGTCTCTGTAGCTTGTCCTGGGCTCTTCCCGCCTTCTTTCCTAGATTCTTGCCACTCAGCTTCACTTGTTTAATTTAAATATTTGAAACACTAAAACTTTACAATTTATGGGGAAACTTTGAAAACTGATGTCCGACCACATAATCTCCTTATGATCTGAAACTTAGAGTGGAGAAAAGTGTTGCTAAAACTATATTCTCAAACCACATATAACTTTATAGCCTTCTGAGTAGATTAAGCCCTGGATTTCAAACAGATCAATAAATAGCAAAGAAAAGGATGAATCGTCTAATTTTTTTATATTTATATATACATTTCAATACCAATAATTCAAAACAATTTCAAATTCCAAATGTTACTCCCTAAAAAGCTTACAACATAATCGCATCTTAATTCACCACCCTGAATTGTTTTCATGCAATTCAACACTGTTTAGGTTCTTCGTAGCTGGCTTATCAGAGGAAGGTAGCTGTGATTGACGGCCCTCCACCCTTTGACTCCAATCAATCAATCAAATGTATTTATAAAGCCCTTTTTACAACAGCAGTTGTCACAAAGTGCTTTAACAAAACACCCAGCCTGAAACCCCAAGGTGCAAACAACAACAGTTTTGAATTAGGGAAAAACTCTTATTAGGTAGAATACTACCTAATAAGGCTGAAATTTAGGAAGAAACCTAGAGAGGAACCATAGCTCAGAGGGGTGACCAGTCTTCTTCTGGCTGTGCCGGGTGAATTTTAAGAGTACAAGTTGTAATAATAAAAAAAGAGTCTGAAGCATAACCGAATGGACAAGGACAGGCACAACCCCCGGGGGGGGGGGGGGGGGGGGCACAACAGGGCAGGAGACAGGGAAAATGTAGGAAGTGCATTCCTTAGATCTACAAGGATTTGCAGTGGAGAAGGAGAACTGGGGGTGAGACCGGGGGTCCACTGACACTGTGGCCCTATCCAGGGGAGGCCCTGGACAGGGCCCAACAGACATGAAATCAATCCACCAACATTGCCAAGCATCAGCAAAAGGGACACCGACCGACCGCAACCACCTTGAAAAGAGGGCAGAGAATTGCCAGCAGAGTTCAACCCAATTGCACGATAGGCGCAACAGAGACAACAACAAGCCAGTGACACCACCCCCGAATGGCATTGGAGGGTGGGACAGGATTAAATCTAAGGTATGATTGTGGCAGTTCGTTGGACCTGAGACATGTTGGATAAAGCCCAGTGAGTCAAATATGGCTTTAAAAGCTTTTTGAAGATGAATATGAATATTGAAATAGCCAAAAATGTGAATACTATCTGCCATGACTACAAGGTTAGAGAAGTATTCAAGAAACTCACTGAGGAACATTGTGTATGGCCCGGGGGTCCTGTAAATAGTAGCTATGAAAAACGATTTATCAGCCTGGTTTGCTTTCATGAGTAAAACTTCAAAAGAATGAAAACCAGTGATGTGTTTAAGAGTAAATGTATATTTACTGTCATATATATTAGCAACACCCCCCGCATTTCAGGATGCATGGGGATATGATCACTAGTGTAGCCAGAAGGAGAGGCCTCATTTCGGGCAGTAAATTCATCAGGCCATGTTTCACACAAGCCAATAACATCTAGTTTATGATCAATGATCAATTCATTTACTGCAATTGCCTTTGGAGCAAGGAATCTAACATGAAGGAGTTCCATTTTGAGATGCGAGGTAATGCCTGCTCTCCAGATGTAGAAATGAGCCAGACATCTGGAACTGGTTCATTAATGGGGTAATCCGCAATGGGCCGAACTCTTAGAAATTCCTTTTCACTCTTTTTGCTTTTTTTACTTACTCTCACTCACTTTCTCTTTTTGTGTTCTTTCTTCCTGTCTGGGAAAACAATGTTTAAACTGAAGAACAATCACTGAGGGAAATATCCTGCGTATGTGATAATAGAATAGACTCTTAAAAAAACCATACTTTTATAGAGCCGAATATTGTAATATAGGAGATGAATCAGGAGTAAACCTTCTGTTGTGGAGTATGCTTTTTTCTTTTGCATGGGTCTCTTTGAATTTAAGAGAACTGTGCTTTGGCCAATACTACAAGGGGCTGAGGGAATATCTGAATGCTCTCTTTGTTTCTGAGGAGCCCACAATGAAACACTCACTCTCAGAGAGATCTGTGGAGTAACGGCCAGCTGTCCCTACACAACGTCAGGCTGCTCTCCCTCTTCTCACTATTCCCTCATCCAGTTTAAGGCATCAGTTTGCAGTTGTATGATGCCCTGCCCGAAACTAGTTGTATCTAACTGGCGGGCTATCTTGAGACCAGTGCGTAGTGTGTACATGTTAGTGAAGGTGGGTGAAGTTAATAAAAAAATAGGTGGGTCGAGTTAGGCAGAATGCAAAAAACAAATCAAGTTCTGTGCTAGACACTAATGAAGACATACACTATTGTCACTGGACACACCCTGTGAGTCAGATAACTAAATCACATGAATAGAGCTTGATGAAAGACTTGGGAATTGGATAGTGTATTTGAAACACACACTGTATTTTTATAAGCCTACACACCTACTGTATCAGTCTTGGAAGACTACAGGGTGTTGAGGACAGGGTATTGTATAAAACTTTTTAGCTGTCAGTTTGATAATAATACATTTATTGTAGATTTATACATTATACACTATTGGTAGACAAATATTACATTTTATACACGTTTAACATTACATAACACCATGTGGAATCAGACTGATTGTCTCTTTTAGTCCATATTATACCACAGGAATAGTAACCAAGGCTGGTGTTTAAACATTCAATTTTCACACAGAATATCAATACACTTTTGCCCGTGGAGATTCACAGTTATACCAGTACAATAAACAATTTGAAAGAGGGTAAAAATGGCAATGCATTAAATTATATGGTGTGTTAAAACACATACTTCTTTGTAAGAGATATGAAAATACAGGACAAAACATGTCCCTGTCTTAAGTAAAGGGAGACAAATGATCATGGGAAACTGATTTCATAATGGAGCAGGGAACACAATCTTGGGTGACATTCAAGCATTTGTTTATGAATGGATTTTTACAGATCATATTTCAACCACATAAATGTAACAGAACAAGATAGACAGGACAAGATAGACCATTGATATCTATTCGAAATGATAACTACAGAAACAGTCCTTACAACATGAATACTTCAAACAATACAAATATTTCCTACACCATTAAGCTGACAAAAATTAACAAACTGCTTGAATAGTTTGCTAAAAACATGTAAAAACCATGCCCATCATCATCATTATGATATTTCTCAGCACACACTTAGCAAATATAGTTTTGAGAAATATTTCTTTCAATAGCAGCATTTTTGCATGTGCTTTCATTGGTTGAATAATCTTTTTTTAAGAAATCCACACTGTTAGTAACTCAAAATACCACACCTGTTACTGATATTGCTGTTACAGTTTATATTATTTAGATCAGGTATAAATCTTGCTGGTTTGAGTTCTACCTGATAGTTTATTGCACCCACCAGATAGTTTTCCCAGATCTAAATCAATCACTGATTAAAATCAATCACTGACTCAAACTCAGCAGAACTGAGTTTGAGTCAGAGGGACTTAAGAAGCCAAATAATTAATCACCCCTACCACCAGTCGAAATGCAGATTCTGGGTGATTAAAAGTAAAAAAAAAAAAAAAGTACATCCTCACTCACATAGCTTTGCAACCAAGCATAATGTGACTTGGATGCTGTGGCCAAATGTTGATGTGGCCAGTAACCAGGTGTTTCAGACCACTGTGGCTGGGTCTAACTAGACCTAAAGATCTTGGGCTTGTTGTTATCATGCCAATGGACGTACACAAACAGCTCCAACAATAGAGATCGCTAAACTGTCAAAACATTGCAATATTACATTTGTTTAGTTTCATTTGAAGCATTTTCACTTTGAAAGTATATTGTAAGTATCATACTTTAATATTAGTTATTACTGCAAGAGCAAGTACATTAGCTAAACCTAACCAACAGCTAGGCCTGGTCTGATGTCCTATACAATAATGCTGTGATGCCTGTATTATTCTGAAACTGGAAACTTATCTACTTCAATTATATATTCACTCAACCTTTAGTTCTAAGGTAACAAAGTTTATCTTGACACTGTATGTTGATTTAGCTACTCTACATGCCCTAAATCACAAATCCTTTTGTAGATGGTTGCTATACATTGAATACATTTTTCCCCCTACAGTGTTGTGGATGATGAGAATATTTTATTTTCTCCTTTGAAATGTAAAGAGGGAAGGCTGAAAAATTGTAAGATGTTATCCATCATTGCAACTATTAGCTTGGTACTGCAGTTGAAAGAAATGATTTAGTCTAGGCATGGCAAGCGTTATGTTATAATTTATCATTATCATTATAAATAGAAGAGCCCTTTGGAATAAAAGCTAAATACAAATTGTTAATTTAAATGTTAACACAACTGCTCAAATAGTAATGGCAAAGTTTGGCAGAAAAAGGTTACTTGCATATAAACTGTTCTAAGGCAGATTTGTAGCAATAATATACCAGTTAGATGTCCATAGTGAAGGCAACAATCCAAACACAATCCCAACACAATTCAACTAACATCACAGGTTAGCACCATGTCATGTATATGTTCAGGTTCAAGCTGCCTGTGAAACTGGCCCTGCTTTCGAGTCCTCCAACAATGGATATTCTTGTCCAGGGTAATACTCTTGATATTAGGCAAGTGACTTAGCATGTTATTTGGCAATGATGTAACTCCAGAGTTGGAGAGATTGAGCTCCTGTAAAGACACAAGTCCACTGAACACAACTGGACTCAGTGTTCGTAGCTTGTTGTTGTCGGAGAGGTCCAAGACCTGAAGGCTCTGTAGCCCTCTGAAACTGTTAGGCTGGATGTCAGAGAGCTCAGGAAGCCCACTGAGGGACAGATGAACTAGGCCCTTGAGGTCTTCAAAAGCCCCCTCATCAATGCGGGAGATTAAGTTCCCATCCAGGCTTAGGTCCCTCAGTGGGATGCCTGTAAGCTTGGGTACGGCTCTTAGCTGGTTGGCTGCTAGAGTCAGGCTCTGGACATGTAACAAGGGGCTCCTAGACGAACTTCTAGAGACCACCGTGAGCCGGTTGTGGGACAGATCCACGGTTATTGGCTCTCCGTGTCCTTTGGTGATGAAAACATCCAGGTCAAACTCACGGAAGAGATTGTGGCTGAGATCCACCTCTGTAAGGGGGAGGCCAGAGAAGCAGCCTTCGGCCAGGCTCTCCAGGGAGTTGTGGCTGAGGTCTAGAGTCTCCAGATAACGTAGCCTGGACAGGGCCTTGGGGCTGACCCTGGAGATGAAGTTGTTGCTGAGGTCCAGGCTGACCAAGGTGGTGTAGCCAGGCCCAGAGAGCATGACATCGGTCAGCACAGACAAGGAGTTGGAGGACAGGTCCAAGTGGGCCGTGTCCAGAGGGATAGGGATAGGGTTGGTGCTATGGCCCACTCCCCTGCACTGCACCCTGGTCAGGCTGAAGCTGTCGAACAGGCCGAAGTTCTCCACTTCACAGTTGCAGCTCGGGTGGCAGTTCTTCACGTTTCCAGCCTGGCCGTGGGCAGCCAGCATCATCCACAGGCCAAAACACATGAGGAAGGCCATCATCCTCTAAAAGAATGGAAATAAAAAAGAATAATGTTACTTTACATACAGTGTCTTGCAAAAGTATTCACACTGAATTACAAATGGTGCGTTGAATGGTAGATTCAATTTCAAATTTTATTTTAAAACACAAACTCACAAACTTTTTTTTGTTGAGAAATACTTGTACAAAAATTAAATAAAACATTGCTTGCTTTACAATTCAGCTCCGACACAATGATAGACATGCGTAACAGCTTTAAGCGTTTTGGGATATCACTGGGTAATGTTCAAGCTATGATATATATGCACACCTTATACACTCACCTAAAGGATTATTAGGAACATTGACCCCCTTTCGCCTTCAGAACTGCTTTAATTCTACGTGGCATTGATTCAACAAGGTGCTGAAAGCATTCTTTAGAAAAGTTGGCCCATATTGATAGGATAGCATCTTGCAGTTGATGGAGATTTGTGGGATGCACATCAAGGGCACGAAGCTCCTGTTCCACCACATCCCAAAGATGCTCTATTGGGTTGAGATCTGGTGACTGTGGGGGCCATTTCAGTACAGTGAACTCATTGTCATGTTCAAGAAACCAATTTGAAATGATTTCGAGCTTTGTGACATGGTGCATTATCCTGCTGGAAGTAGCCATCAGAGGATGAGTACATGGTGGTCATAAAGGGATGGACATGGTCAGAAACAATGCTCAGGTAGGCCGTGGCATTTAAACAATGCCCAATTGGCACTAAGGGACTTAAAGTGTGCCAAGAAAACATCCCCCACACCATTACATCACCACCACCAGCCTGCACAGTGGTAACAAGGTATGATGGATCCATGTTCTCATTCTGTTTACGCCAAATTCTGACTCTACCATCTGAATGTCTCAACAGAAATCGAGACTCATCAGACCAGGCAACATTCTTCCAGTCTTCAACTGTCCAATTTTGGTGAGCTCGTGCAAATTGTAGCCTCTTTTTCCTATTTGTAGTGGAGATGGGTGGTACTCGGTGGGGTCTTCTGCTGTTGTAGCCCATCCGCCTCAAGGTTGTGCGTGTTGTGGCTTCACAAATGCTTTGCGGCATACCTCGGTTGTAACGAGTGGTTATTTCAGTCAAAGTTGCTCTTCTATCAGCTTGAATCAGTCGGCCCATTCTCCTCTGACCTCTAGCATCAAAAAGGCATTTTCGCCCACAGGACTGCTGCATACTGGATGTTTTTCCCTTTTCACATCATTCTTTGTAAACCCTAGAAATGGTTGTGCGTGAAAATCCCAGTAACTGAGCAGATTGTGAAATACTCAGACCGGCCCGTCTAGCACCAACAACCCTGCCACGCTCAAAATTGCTTAAATCACCTTTCTTTCCCATTGTGACATTCAGTTTGGAGTTCAGGAGATTGTCTTGACCAGGACCACACCCCTAAATGCATTGAAGCAACTGCCATGTGATTGGTTGATTAGATAATTACATTAATGAGAAATTGAACAGTTGTTCCTAATAGTCCTTTAGGTGAGTGTATATGCACACCATTACAAGGATATGTTACAGAGCTATAAAAATATTTAGTTAGCAAACACATGCATACATCAACACACATTAAATACAAAGTCATTATGACCAATAATGTGTTAATGATCACCAATATTTTAAACTATATTTTCCTCAAGTTGCATACTCACATTGTTTAGCAGCAATTACAACAAACATAGCAGTTTTAGAATAAAGAAACACGTTCAAATTTTTAAGCCAATTCAGCTGTTGTAACACTTGCTTCAGAATACATTTCAAGTTACCTTAAAAAAAGACAAACAGTCCTAATATACCTATTTTTCCAATAGTTTTGAGCTGTTTTATTCAAAGTTAATAACACAAATTGCGCAGGTTCATATGTACATTCCATCACACCTTCCTTTATACATTTACATCTAAGCCATTTAGCACACACTTGCCACACATTGATAACTACTGAAATCGTGTTTCAACAAAGCATTGTGTTGCCACTGATAATAATAATTTCTAAAATTCCTTCAAAAACATTGCAAACACTTAACCAAAAAAAGCAAACCCTTAACCAAGTAAACAAAACAAAAAATGCACAATGTACCTTTATATGTTGTTATTCTCTCTGATTTCTTCAAATCTGATACCTTCCTCTCCTACCTGCCAGCTATCTGACTTAAGAATCCTAGTGGTTCAATGGACTTTAGTTCCTGAACCAGCCAAACCTGTGTATTTTATGCATGTAAATGATCTGCTCTTAAACCTTAGTGGACTTGGCAACAAAACACATATAATGAGCAGAGCACACACAAAAAGTACACATGGAAGTTGGACAGAGGTTAGCAGGTGTAGTTGCATAACAAGTGGGTACACGCTCACCAGTCCTAAAAGTACACTCAAGCATGACCCAGCAGAACAGTGATTGATCATTAATATGTGCAGTGAGCCAAGCATAGTAGTCTGTTGCAGGTTGAATTCACATAAAATGAAGGGTTATCAGGGAAAGTAAGATCAAAAATGATTGATACAGATGAGAAAAAATACATACATGAATGAATAAATACATAACAATTAGATCAAGTATTTTGCAAATAATACGTTATAGACCCAAATGACAAAAACCAAAACACGGTATTCCACAGGACTGTTCCAATATCAAAAGGTGAAGCGTGGTGGTGGTAGTGGGATCTTTCCAAAACACAATGTCAGGCAATGGCCAACCCACAGCTAACATGTCGATCACACTTACAGAAACAATCCACAAACTTTTAAGCACGCATAAAGAAGTTCAAATTTCACCCATTACTCCCACTTCCATCACACCAATGGCTCACACAACTTAATGCATACGCTCATAGTTTTTTTTAAGCTCCAACAGATCATTTTTGAGGAATTAATTGTGCCCCTGATGAGGGTGATTTTCCATTGACTCCTTTGCATGGCTTTTGATAAAATCTTACAGCAAAACTAAACACATCCAAGTGTTTCACAAACTCTGCTGATTCAAATGGAGTTAATTTGGTCATGGCGAATACCTGTAAGACAAGACCACCTCCACCGTTAACTCCAGACAGACCCCATCTCCGGAAAAAAGACTGCAACACTGGTGCATTCTGGTAATATTTTTACCATGATGGCTTATAATCGCCTGGTTTGCAAGATTCAAAAACTAAATTCAAGCTATTATGTGTCGCCTGACATTTTAACTGTTTGAATTTTGATAAATGTTTTGGGATTTTATTTTCCCTTATTGTGAGGTACTGTGTGTGAATAAAGCCGGTAGAAAGACTGATTCTATGTGTTGTCATTTCAGGCTGTAAGGCAACAAAACATGACATTTTTTAAAGGGGGTGGGGATTTTCTATACCCATTGTACATGGGTGGTTGACGTCACATTGCCTTTTTGTGGTTCAGAGCATCCAACACAAATAAGTGTAATTTCAATATACATTGTTAAGAAAATGCTGCTTCATGTGAACATACTGAATATTCATGCAATTCATCACTTACTTTTTCAGAAATGTTCAACCAAACATGAAAAAGTTAATATGGTGTAACTGTCCCAAGCACGTTTGACAAAGTTTAAACTTGAATAAAACTAAGGAAAATAAATATACCAATAAAGTACAGAATGTTAACACAGAAGTCTATTGTGAGTCTGATATTTTCAAAGTGCAGGCATGATATTTGGAGCTCTGATCAAAAAAGATTTATCCCAGAAATGGATTTCATATGGTGTGACACTATACTTTGATATGTAAACAGGCTATTGTTTGTAGACCCATGGGGAGGAGGGGTCCTTGTTCAACTAGGAACTACTGAAAACATTAGGACATGGAGGGGTTACAAGGTGAGTTCTCGCTTATCATTTTTCCATTGAGTCAAATCTTTTTGGCACTCCCACATCAGTACACTTCCAGTGTCTTTTAGTGTGATTTTTTTCACAGAAAAATGCCAAAGATGACTGCCTTTTTTGTCATTATTAATTTTAGATCTGTTACCATGTTGCAGTGGATATGCTGCTAGGATGCTAGCGCATAACCACAAGGCCCAATCTTGTGTTTAGTGCATGAAACCTTATATGGTGTCACAATACATCACATTTTGTGACAGGTGCTTGTCACACTTGTCACTTCATATGATCTATTCGTCACACCATATATGAACTGTATCTTCCTACACACCGAAAAATTATTCATATGTGATAACAATCTATTCTTGTATTTTATGACTAACAGCTAAGAATAATCACATAAAAGGTGTGAAACATTGTATAGCAACTTGGTTATAGCCACTGCATGTTTTCAATCCTGACATGAAAAAAAAGTGAATTAGGTTGAAGCCTAGTTTTATAGATGGGGTGGCCATGAACTCCTTGTTAATCCAAGTGTTCTTAATTTTCTTCTTTCAGCTGACCTCTCACAGTCAATGTAGCCTATTATTTTACATTAGCACCCATTGAAGGAGACTATGCCTACAACATTTGTCATGCTATCATGATAAAGAATTATGATAGAGTTCCTTAAGAAAGGTATACCCCATTTTCATTTAATATACAATAACTTTCATGTCACACCATATGATAATTTTAGGCACTATTACAACAAATCTGTGAATAAAAAAAGTAAAAAATAAATAAAAGTCAACCACCCACAAACATTGAGTTAAAAATGCATATAATTCCCTTTCAACTTCAATATTTTTGTGTTTTTATGGTTTAGAGCACCTGCCCTCAAAAACCTACAATTCACATTTTCACTATTTTATACTAATAAAAATGTTTATTTTCCAGGGGACAGATATGGCACTGCATGATCGTAATTACCCATGCCTTCTTTACCTATAATTGTGAAAAACTTGTGATTGGGATGGATTGATATATTGTTATATTGTTAATAATAATCTAATAATATTATCTTGATATATTACACTAAAGCATGTTTATTTACACATGATAGATGTTATGATAAATCATGGCTTTAAGCTTGAAATTATTTCAAAAAGTAACCTGAAAACTGGACAGACAATAAATTGGTAAACATTTGGTGTTAAAGATACACTAAAATCAACTAAATTGACCTACTATTTCTACCATTGTATAACTTATACCGTCTATACCACCCATCCTTAGATCTTGATCAATCTATGTAGTAGGATGGTCAGTCTTTTGGGATTAGTATTGTGTTGTATACTACAGCTGTTTTAATAGCAGTCCCAAACACTGGGATGTGTATTGATGGGACAAGCATAGTCCTTTTAATCTCTATGGGGCACTGTAATGGGACCCCATTTTTAATCTTCAACCTACTGAGCCTGTAGGATCAAAATTAAAATCACTATTGACACTGAAACAACATTAAGAGGGTGAGAAGGTTGTTTGACCCTACTTATACTTTTAACACAAAAGCACAATTTGCATGAATCCCACTGCATTTCAGTGGCCCTAGACTTGGATTGTAAACATGTGGTCATAACTTTTTACTTTGGTGAACTCTCTGCAGGTTATATCATTAGGTTTTGATGGTAAGTGTTTGGATTCCCCACTGAAAGGGAATTCAATGTCATAGTTATTCATGTTCATTAATAAACAAATAATAAATTAAATAAAGTAGTTCCATTTAAATCCCTAATTTCCTCATTAGGTAAAGATGAGCAAAGCAGTTCCATAGAAAAAGTCAATTATTGTTTATCACAGTAGTTAAATACAATTGTGTTTTTAGAGGAAGGTGTGAAGAGGTGTCTGGCTCTTCGAACCGATACAGCACATTACAATCTTACAGAGAAACCAGACCAAATGTCTAAACAAAGAGATGTGCTAATTGTGTTAATGTAAACATGTGATAGCCGGTCGTTTGTTACATTGTGCCAAAAGGAAGTGATGTAAATGTGTTGATATGGGGGGAGTAGATATAAGGGGAGTAGTTTATATTGGGGAATAGTTGCACAGATGAGGTGACAAATTTCACAGATTCGCTTAATCATCTATTAACATGGAACTGGTGAAAGAACATACAAATGTAAACAAAAAGCTTTTCATGAATTACACAATGGCAATTAAAAAAGCTACACGACTGAAATTCCTATCGCCAATATTAGGGCAATAATAAAAGTGTAAATCAACGTGGTGATAAACCTGTCTGGAAAAGGACAAGTGTATTTTGCCCCCATGCACAGGGAATATGGTTTGAGAGGTAAACAATTATACAAGGAAAACAGCTGGAGAATTGCATAAATTTGTAGAATCTAGCAGTCACCAAGTCTCCAAAACTACAATTTTACTTCACCTCCATGCCAACAAGCCATTTCTAGTTATGCCAGAAGAAAGCCTGTACTCTCATTAAAACATAAAAGGTCAGTGTGTGGAGTCAGCCAAATGTAATTTGATTTGTCAATGGAATTTGGCTGGAATGAAACTCATTTGGAGTAGGGATGGGTACAGATAGTCGAATATCCTAAATTCATTTAGTATTAGAGTACTTGTGTCTGTATTCAGTTTTGCCACATTTTCTTTGGAGGGTGCTGAAATCTGTATTGCCCAGTGACAGCCCCAAAACCTGAAGGATCTGGAAAAGGTCTGTATGGAGGAGTGGGCCAAAATCCCTGCTGCAGTGTGTGCAAACTTGGTCAAGAACTACAGGAAACGTATGATCTCTAACTGCACACAAAGATTTCTGTACCAAATATTAAGTTCTGCTTTTCTGATGGATCAAATACTTATATCATGCAATAAAATGCAAATTAATTATTTAAAAATCATACAATGGGATTATCTGGATTTTTGTTTTAGATTCCGTCTCTCACAGTTGACATGTTCCTATGATTGAAAATTACAGACCTCTACATGCTTTGTAAGTAGGAAAACCTGCAAAATTGGCAGTGTATCAAATACTTGTTCTCCCCACTGTATGTATTTTTTGGGTTGAAATACACAGATCGAATATTATTTTTCTAAGTACTATTAACATTCCATTCTCAAATGTTTACATGTGCTGATATATCACAACATTAAAAAAAATATATAATTCTTTACGTTGTTTTAATAACATGGGCTGCTTCAAACCTGTTTGTTGTTTACGATCATTAATCAAAGCGGTCCAGTCAGTCATAATGACCCAATAAACACTGCATAGGCTACTATAAGCAAGTGGATGAAAAGTAACCATTTCGAGGGAAGATGGAGTATTTTTACGGAATGAATGTTACCCCCGGAAAAATTATTTGGCTACAAAACGCTACGTAAAGTTAGGCTGTGGAACCTAAGGCGGTTGAGAGTGCAGAAAACGGTGAGTTAAGCAAATAGCATATAGCTGGCTAGCTTAGCTAACTAGCTATTTTAGACTCCTCCATCCAATATACACAATGTTATGTGTTGATAAATACTGTCTTTTAGTTCTGTAGCCGAGTTTTGCATGTCTACCACACTGCTTTCTCCATATGCATATTCGCTCTTTTGTCACCCAAATGGCCATTAAGCCAATGTTCATGGGAACTACACCCACTCCTTTGTATGTTATGTAGTAGCACTGATGTTGTAAAGGTAGTTTTTAAAAACATGTATTTCGGTTAACCAAATACTATTTGAATAATAACAAATACAGTGGATATAAAAAGTCTACACACCCCTGTTAAAAATGCCAGGTTCTTGTGATGTAAAAGAATGAGACATAAGAATGGGCTATGGGGTAGGTTGGCAAGACGCAATCTGACAGATTTGGAGCGCTTTTGCAAAGAAGAGTGGGCAAATGTTGCCACGTCAAGATGTGCCATGCTAATAGACTCCTATCCAAAAAGACTGAGTGTTGTATTAAAATCAGAAGGTGCTTCAACAAAGTATTAGTTTAAGGGTGTGCACACTTATGCAACCAGGTTATTGTGAGTTTTAGATTTTTTCAATTTCAATTGAATTGTTCACATTATAGGTCACATTAAAAATTTAAAAAGTTCTGACATTATTTATCTTTGTCTCATTCTTGAACGTCACAAAAACCTGGCATTTTAAGAGGTGTGCACACTTTTTATATTCACTGTACTATTCGGATAGTAAAATCTTGTCCAATGCACATCCCAAATTCTGAGTAAGTAGGAAAAACAGCATAGGGTCAAATTTCACACCCAGATTGGTGATGACTGAGGATAGGGGAATGATGTGGCAGGGCAGATGCTGTAGGAGTTGATGATTTACTGTAGGGTGCCAATATGCATTGTCTCGGTCTTGCTACTTTTGAGTTGGAGGACATTCTGCATCCAAAGCTGTCTCAGTACTATGCATTGGCATGAAGCCAGACTGGAAAACCTCATCAAGTTGGTTAGCACTGAGGTGTGAGTGAAGCTGAGGTGGCACAATCTTCTCTAGTACTTTAGATAAGAATGGGAGTTTGGATATAGCCCTGTAGTTTGAAAGGCTGTCTGGGTCAAGGGACGATTTCTTGAGCAAGGGGGAGATGGCTACCATCTTGAATAGTGGCTGAGCATTTTTTAAACAGTGATGTTGGAATAGGGTCAAAAGGGCCCCTGGACGTTTTCATTTTTTATATGATTTCCAGAACAGTAGCAGGGTCACCAGAGCAAAGTCACTTTGAAAAGAAGCAGATCTGGGTGGTTGGGAAGGAGCCTGAGAGGATTAGGGTTACAGGATAGAATGTTCTCTAATATTATTACTGTTATTCTGGAAGAATTTTAAGAGAGCAATTTATCTCAGTATGTGTTATTATAGGGGTACCATAATTATTACAGTCCTAACTGTAAGTTATTTCTACCTTGCCTAGAAAGGCTACTAAATGATCTTATGTAATAATACAATACAATAATACTGAGCAGTGGTCTTCGGACAGGAAAAGGTCCGTAAATAACTTTTAATAGCGAAGGTACCTATAGGAAAGGTTAAATTTGAAAGTCAAAGACACGTGGAAGGTCTGCATTGAAACTCCGTAGACACAAATAGAAAGAAAAGATTCAGTTAGGCAACCCAAAGTTAAGTAAAATGCTAAACATATCTCTAGAAAGACCTAACTTGTATTTGCATATAAGGTCTACTCAGTTTTGCCTCTGTGTTAATAGTTGAGGGTTATGTTTAGTGTCAGGAATTCGTTTTAGGGTTAAGGTAAGGTTTTTGGGGTAATTCTTAGGGTTAGTTTAAAATTGGGATTAGTGTAAAATATGAATAGGGAAAATATAACTATGAATCGGAAAATTCTTTGGTGTCCCACAGGTATGTAAAATCTGTGTGTGTGTATATGTATCACTGTTTGATTTGTCTGGATTTGTTGACTGCAAGCCTTAATACCTTCTGCTGTGTTCTGACAAGAGAAGAGGCAGATTTATTCTGTTTATTTTGTATACCCTTTACTTGTCAATAAAGAATATATATATCAAACATCAATGTTTACGAATTATGATGCATGTTTTTTATAACACTGGATTACCTTTACTACCTTAATTCCCCCTAAAAATAGTTAGGGATCTGTCCTTTACCCTTCTCTTACAAGCCTGTATCCTCCCTACACACGGACCAAACCGCCAGAATGACAGGCTTCTTTAGAAAGCAAGTGAGAGTATAAAGCCAAACAGTAGAGACGGTGACAAAAAAAAAGTCTAGTTTACCACATTGGTGCTAATTAGTGTCTTCCCCTCTCCCTCTTCTGGAGTTGTTAGATACGTTGTCCATCCAGGCGTCTGCTGCTGTTTTACTGGGTCCTGTGAACTTTCCACACCAGATGTTGCTTTCATCTTTTCACCAATAAATACTGTAAACTGCTGTTACCCAAGATGTCAAATCAGACCAACGCTAACCACAATAATTACTTGACACTAACGTCTGTCCGTGCCTCATCTCAGCAGAAACTGTAGGCACCAAATAACATTTAGGATCACACTTTTAGGAGCTCATCTTTCAAGATCTTCCTAACTTCACCAGACACACTACAGTCTGAGAATCCAAAATGTGGTATAATACAGAAATGGATAATCTTATATGGGAAAAAAAATCCTCTCAAATTAAAGCTGACAGACTGCTTTTTAACCCATTCAGTGAGTTAATAATTTAAAATCAAAAGTGCTGGAATAAAACATCTATAAATGTACAGAAGTGTTCACCATGTTATAGAAAATATCTTACCAAACTGCTTCCGATGTTAATGCCCACTAACAATCTAATTAGGATTTAGTTGTGGGCATGTTAATTCATTTCAGCTAAATTGATTCCTGATATTAAGAAGAACCAGGTTTAATATAAGTATTAGTACAAAAAAGAGAATAGGCTAGGCTACATCAGAACACCAACAGAGTTGTCTTATCTCAAATAAACAAAAAGTATAAGCAATAATGTAATTTTAGTTGGTGCTGTCATCTTGCTAAATAAATATGGCATGATATTCATGATTGTATAGCAATTTAATTTGCTCTACAATGTGTTGCATCCATTAAAGAAATATTCAGAGAACTAATTCAAAGGCAATTTAAATGTACACTGTCTATGAAAACTGTAATAACTTGCAACATGCCATAAACTGGAGGGTCTTGGACTTTGTGAGCGAAAAGTCAGCAACGTGACTTTGTTCTGGGTCAGATTTCCTGCAGCTGTGGCAAACCTAACCCTCCGTTTGGTTTAGTAGCCTACCATTCTTCAGCCAGCATGTTTTCATTGACCTTTTCATTGGCTAATTGGACAAAAGGGTTTGACAAGAAGTGTTCCAAAGATTGATGACATCTACATGGGCCTACAGGAGTAAAAATCATACACGTATGTATGTTGGGGTATATCCAGAGGCAATAGACTGTGTTGGGGTGTACTCAAAGACAACATTGTACCATACAGTAGGTAACAACAAAACATTTCACATAGAACAGGGAGGCCCACTGGGATTTTTTCTTGATACATGAAGGCATCATTTGTCACATATCACATGTTAAAGATTTTATTACGCACGCACACATGTGCAGAGCAACGTGTTGATGGATGTGGACATAAATCTGTAGCACGGAAACCGTATTTTAGCAGAATCAACGTGACCATTACAATTGATCATGCTAGATAACACTCTAATACATGAATGTAAGATACATATGAAAAACACTGAGTCCTTAACAGATATTGTGTATGTATAATAAATATATATACATACACACGTCAGAAAATGTACATAATAAACTTGTACAAACTGCAAAACAAAAAACATAAAGCAGTATTTTGGAAAGTGATGTACTGCTAGCATTGCAAAATTCAGACATTCATGATCACCCCCTATCTCCCAGCGGGGCCAATAACAATGCCCCTTATTGGCACTAAACCATCCAATAACAAATGCACCTTATTGGCACTAAACAATCCAATAAAAATACTGAACTTTAATTCCACATGTGTAGTGACAAGTGGAAACCTAACCAACCCTATTACTGTATATCAAAACACGGTTTTAGATCTGTAAGACCTAGGAGTACAAGTTCTAGCATGACACTGATGTGGTGATATAGGCTAGTAGTTATAATACTGCAAGTATTTGTCAATTATTGCTTTCTGAGATATGAAACAGATAGCTCGACATGACATACAGTATGTGCTACAATCAATAATGGAAGTACTTTTTAATACACATTCTGTGTCTTTGCAATAAAGTGTTATTTTATTCAGTCCAAAGCTTTTTAAGGGCCAAGCATTGGACTAAATAACGATCAAAAAACGACTGAATGATCTACAAATCATCATGCATTGTAAAAGATGACTCAGTAACATTGTTAGAACAGTCATTCACAATTACCCATAAAACACTGCGGATTTGATCTCCAAAAATATTACTATTAATTAACACAAGACAGTTCAATGGAAACACACCATGACAGCTAATTGTCTTATTAACTTTCTATGCAAACACTGTAAATGTAGATAATTTTTTTTATAACTCACTAGGCAAGCTGAAGGAATCAATGTTTTTGACTGCCAAGCTTATTCATGTGGTACCTGAGAATAAAATCTGATAGGCACCATCTACTGTAGTAGACTTGACTGATCCTGCACTGATCCTCCATTCTGGGATATTTGCCCGCTGGTTGTAATAGTGGCGCTGTCGAATCAACGGAGATCACCTGTGTACTATGTCGTGTACTATGCGGTACTATGTCATGTACGTGCCGATTTATACCCCATGTCGTCAAAACATGGAATTTCATTGCTAACTGAGATATGATAGTCAGTGTACTTATAGATGTACATATTATTAAAAAAATGTTACACACCCAGCCCAAAATGGGAGGTTTATAGTTTGTCAAAGTGCCAAACTGCCTCTTTAACTCTACTTGTCACGTCTGTGTTCAAGTTGATAAAAACGCAGTGTATTATGGGTAAATTGTGACTGAACGACTGCGCATAATGAGTAGTTATTTATAACGCAATTAAAGTACATTTGTAAATCTATCAGTCCGCACTCGTACTGCTGCTCTCGTCTCGAACATGGCCACTTTCTCTGATGCTCATCCATCAAACATGTTTGATGGATTAGGTCTGTGAATTGGTAAAGCGTGTCAGAGTTTTCAATATAAAATATCTGTAAACTTATATATTTAAATACTTAACCTAAAATATACTATCTATGACAAGTTTTATAAATGATCTAATCACTTGAGTTCGTGCACAGGCTTTAAATGCAAAGAAAGTTGAAAATGCCGTAATCAGATAAGTTTTACACGTATACACATTTTAAACATACCTTTGTCATCAAATAGAAATGTTGAGAGTTGGCTCGCCCGGACAATCCAGTGTATCCTACTTTACATCGCCAAGGAATGCTGCAATCCTCCGCCCCCATTGCTGTAAATTCCATATCATTGTGCAGTTAACACAAGTTAGAGTTCTCGTGGGTACTTTCGCTGTCTGTGATGCGACCTATTCTGTCTTGATGGCTAGACAAAAATCACCTACTTTTTTTTAGCGGATCACTGAAGTCACGGGTTTTCCGCTAACACCCTTCAGCTTTTTCCAATAGCTTGTGAGCTTTTGCAACTTTGTACAGAATAGAGGAACGATGCGCCCTCTCGTGGCCGGACTGGTCCTAGCAGCATTGCAATTAAGTGTTTTGTATTAACTACGTTTCCATTCAGCTTTTGTGCGAGTAATAAGGCCTACTTTTGTACAATCATTATTTTGTCTGAGTACAATATATTATCTGGGACATTTGGGTGGAAATTCCATAAGCACATTTGATAGAATGACCATCCCATCGAGTCAGATGATTATTATGTGGTCCTCTCACTACTTCTCTGGAAAGCTAGGAGTTGAGGTTTTCTAACCCCTCCCCCTGGACCTCGTGCAGGCCCATTTGATCGATTCCAGAGGTAGTCCAGCATACTTGATGTAATTTGTCAACTAATCCACATAAGGCCTTGCATAGATGAATCAGGATTGCTAGTTCAGAGCTACAACAGAAACTGGAAATTTGAGTCCCTAAGGCAGGGCAGGGCAATATTTTTGGCTCAGGGGCTACATCAGGATTTAAAGGTTACATGGATCGAGGGCCACATTTGTTTTGTAATTTGTTAATCATAAATTTGCAGGGCCAAAAAAGGGCAATAATTAAAACATTTATACAGTAGGTCCATTATAAACATCTAAATAATTTAAATACATATTCAGATGTATAAGAATGGGCGCATTATATATTTATTTTACTTCCCCTCAAAACTATTTTATTACATACTGCGGGCCGGATGGAATTGCCTTGCGGCCGGATTCAGCCCACGGGCCTTAGTTTTCCAACCCATACTCTAAGGAAAGATTTGACATCTACTGTATCAGATAAAGCTTAAAAAGGTTAGCTGTAAGAACTCAAAGGGTGGTGAAATAAACCTTTGAGCCATGAAAACCACTGGTGTGGAATCGGCTGTTTCCCTTCAAAGTTCCAATTATAACAGATCCAAATACAAACTGTCACATAATGAGTAGTGTGTTTTTTTTTTAAACATGACAAAAATCAACCAATTAAAAAACAAAATAATTTGACCATAAGTTGAAAAGTGGTGCTGGCGAGCCAAAAAGGGTCCCCAAAAATAGTGTACTATGTCATGTACCAACTGGATTTAAAAGTGGAATATCTACCTAGATGTACAGAGGCCCATTATCAGTAATCATCACTTCTGTGTTCCAATGGCACATTGTGTTTGCTAATCCAAGTTCATAATTTCATTTGTGGGTTTGATTACAGGCTCAAAATGGTCAGACACAAATAACTTTCTTCTGATACTAATCAGTCTATTCTTGTTCTGAGAAATGAAGCATATTCCATGTGAGAATTTGCAAAGAAACGGAAGATCTTGTACAAAGCTGTGTACTACTCCACAGAACAGTGCAAACTGGCTCTAAGCAGAATATAAAGAGGAGTGGGAGGCTCCGGTGCACAACTGAGCAAGAGGACAAATAGAGTATCTCACAAAAGTGAGTACACCCCACAAGTGAACGTTTCCAAATTGGGCCCAAAGTGTCAATATTTTGTGTGGCCACCATTATTTTCCAGCACTGCCTTAACTCTCTTGGGCATGGAGTTCACCAGAGCTTCACAGGTTGCCACTGGGGTCCTCTTCCACTCCTCCATGACGACATCACAGAGCTGGTGGATGTTAGAGACCTTGCGCTCCTCCACCTTCTGTTTGAGGATGCCCCACAGATGCTCAATATGGTTTAGGTCTGGAGACATGATTGGCCAGTCCATCACCTTTACTCTCAGCTTCTTTAGCAAGGCAGTGGTCGTCTTGGAGGTGTGTTTGGGGTCGTTATCGTGTTGGAATACTGCCCTGCAGCCCAGTCTCTGAAGGGAGGGGATCATGCTCTGCTTCAGTATGTCACAGTACATGTTGGAATTCATGGTTTCCTCAATGAACTGTAGCTCACCAGTGCCTGCAGCACTCTTGCAGCCCCAGACTATGACACTCCCACCACCATGCTTAACTGTAGGCAAGACACACTTGTCTTTGTACTCCTCACCTGGTTGCCACCATACACGCTTGACACCATCTGAACCAAATACGTTTATTTTGGTCTCATCATACCACAGGACATGGTTCCAGTAATCTGTTTCCTTAGTCTGCTTTTCTCCAGCAAACTGTTTGCAGACTTTCTTGTGCATCATCTTTAGAAGAGGCTTCCTTCTGGGATGACAGCCATGCAGACCAATTTGATGCAGTGTGCGGCGTATGGTCTGAGCACTGACAGGCTGACCTCCCACCCCTTCAACCTCTGCAGCAATGCTGGGAGCACTCATAAGTCTATTGCCCAAAGACTACCTCTGGATATGACGCTGAGCACGTGCACTCAACTTCTTTGGTCGACCATGGCGAGGCCTGTTCTGAGTGTAACCTGTCCTGTTAAACCGTTGTATGGTCTTGGCCACCGTGCTGCAGCTCAGTTTCAGGGTCTTGGCAATCTTCTTATAGCTTAGGCCATCTTTATGTGGAGCAACAATTCTTTTTTTCAGATCCTCAGCGAGTCCTTTGCCATGAGGTGCCCTGTTGAACTTCCAGTGACCAGTATGAGAGAGTGTGAGAGCGATGACACCAAATTTAACACACCCATTCACACCTGAGACCTTGTAACTCTAACAAGTCACATGACACCAGGGAGGGAAAATGGCTTATTGGGGCAAATTTGGACATTTTCACTTATGGGTTTACTCACTTTTGTTGCCAGCGGTTAAAACATTAATGGCTGCGTGTTGAGTTATTTTGAGGGGACAGCAAATATACACTGTTATACAAGCTGTACACTCACTACTTTACATTGTAGCAAAGTGTCCTTTCCTCAGTGTTGTCACATGAAAAGATACAATCAAATATTTGCAAAAATGTGAGGGGCGTACTCGCTTCTGTGAGATACTGTACATTAGAGTGTCTAGTTTGAGAAACAGACTCACAGGTCTTTAACTGGCAGCTTCAATAAATAGTACCTGCAAAACACTAAAGGCAACTCTGGGATGCTGGCCTTCTAGGCAGAGTTCTTCCTTTTTTACTCTGTCAAGTGTCTGTGTTCTTTTGCCCATCTTAATCTTTAGTTTTTATTGGCCAGTATGAGATATGGCTTGTTCTTTGCAAGTCTGTTATTTTAATGGACAAACTGTACTTCTCTTTCAAAAACAAGGACGCCAAACTTGAAAGGTAATGTACATCCTGCTGAAAATGGTAGGTTTAAACCATTATTTTGTTAACTGGAAAGCCCTAGACTGCATTTTTATGGGAAGCCTGTTACCGACAAAAAGACGACCACCTTACTGAGTTGACTACTTCATGCATATTTTAGTATTCTTGATAATCTACCATCAATTGGATGGAAACAAAGTTATAGTTATACAATTTCTCCTCAGACACAATGGGGTTATACTTTTGCAGAACTGGGTAGGGATATTTAGGGCTGTGGATGAAATCTTAAGTAGCCTACTGGCTAAATAATTATCTGTATACACTGCTCAAAAATTAAGGGGACACTGAAATCATACATCAGGTCTCGATGAAGGAAATGTATTAAAGATAAAAAATCTTTAATGCACATTGTGTAATTCGTTGAGAACAAAAGTACGTAACAACAGTCAGTGGAAACCAAAATCTCACAGAAAATTGAAATCACAGGCTGTTCCAACATGCATGCATTTCATCACAGCAACTCATAATGACTCAGTAGTGTGTATGGCCCCCACATGCCTGTATGCACTACTTACAACCTCTGGGCATGCTCCTGATGAGACAGTGGATGGTGTCCAGAGGGATCTCCTCCCAGACCTGGATCAGGGCATCAGTGAATTCCTGGACAATCTGTGGCACTACTTGGCGTCGGATGCACCGATATATAACATCCCAGAGGTTCTCAATTGGATTCATGTCTGGGGAACATGAGGGCCAGTCAATGGCATCAAAGCCTTCGTCATCCAGGAACTGCCTACACACTCTGGCCACATGAGGCCGGACAGTGTGTGTAGAATGATGTTTCCACCTCCATGCTTCACGGTTGGGATGGTATTCTTGGGGTTGTACTCATCCTTCTTCTTCCTCCAAACATGGCGAGTGGAGTTCTATTTTTGTCTCATCAGACCACATGACCTTCTCCCATTCCTCCTCTGGATCATCCAGATGGTCATTGGCAAACTACAGATGGGCCTGGACATGCGCTGGCTTGAGCAGGGGGACCTTGCGTGCGCTGCAGGATTTTAATCCATGACGGCGTAGTGGTTTTCTTTGAGACTGTGGTCCCAGCTCTCTTCAGGTCATTGACCAGGTCCTACTGTATAGTTCTGGGCTGATCCCTCACCTTCCTCATGATCATTGATGCCCCACGAGGAGAGATCTTGCATGGAGCCCCAGACCGAGGGAGATTGACCGTCATCTTGAACTTCTTCCATTTTCTAATAATTGCGACAACAGTTGTTGCCTTCTCACCAAGCTGCTTGCCTATTGTCCTGTAGCCCATCCCAGCCTTGTGCAGGTCTACAATTTTATCCCTGATGTCCTTACACAGCTCTCTGGTCTTGGCCATTGTGGAGTCTGTTTGATTGAGTGTGTGGACAGGTGTCTTTTATACAGGTAACGTGTTCAAACAGGTACAGTTAATACAGGTACTGAGTAGAGAACAGGAGGGCTTCTTAAAGAAAAAACTAACAGGTCTGTGAGAGCTGGAATTCTTACTGGTTGGTAGTTGATCAAATACATAACATTTTCATTTTATGCCATGCAATAAAATGAAAATTATAAAAAATGATACAATGTGATTTTCTGGATTTCTGATTTAGATTACGTCTCCCACAGTTGAAGTGTACCTATGATAAGAATTACAGAGCTCTACATGCTTTGTAAGTAGGAAAACCTGCAAAATCAGTAGCGTATCAAATAGTTGTTCTCCCCACTGTATATGGGGCTGAAAAAGTGTAAGTACCCCATACAACCATCTTCACTAGTGCCTGACAGTCCATTAGATAAACATTTAATTTTATATTGTTCAAGCTGTATATTGGTTCTTACTGGCTTTTACTGTTATAACATCACATGATTTCTTTGTTATACTTCTTTTCATGGAGCAACACAGACATGGAATGTAGTTTCAATTTTTCTTTTTAATTAACAAAGGCTGCATTTGTAGAGGATCCATAAACAGATGCCCTTGGTAAAACATCAACATTTCTCATTGAAAAATAGGTGCGTGGTAAATCAGTTGCATTTTCATGGTCGGTTGGTTGGGGGGGGGGGCTATCCATTCAGCTCGAGCTAGGTTCAAATGAAAGAGTAATTACAGTCGCTCTACAACTTCACAGGGCATAACATGTGCTTAAAACCAACACCTTGTCTCTAAAACAGTCCATAGTTAGTCCAATAATAGTGAGGGAGTGTGGCCAAAAACGACAGCTATATAGATGATGCATGGATTTGGTACGTTGAGGTTTATGACTAATGCGTGGATTTATTTCTCCCTCCACGCTGTTTGCGGTAAAGGCTTTTTGTGGTGCGGAGTGCTCACGAGCAGGCGCGGAAGGGCCAAGAACAACAGACCAAAATCACACAAAACTTAGATATGTCTAGAAAAAAAACAACAACAGTACATCATTAAAAGGCCTAGCGGCCACCATTTGCAAATGTATGCATTTACACGAGTCTATTCACACATGTACAACAGGAAATCAAAGGAGCCTGCCCACTGAAACAGGCTTATAAGGCAGCTCCTCGTCTGTTATGGACGTTCTATGATCACTGGTCTTTTGCACGCTTGACGAGTGCAGATACCCAAACACTCCTGTATTAAGAGCACAGCGGATGCTTGGCGAGTGAATGGAGCAGACTTGAGTGGATGCTAGGCAGTGCCTTTGTCGCTTCCAATACACAGAAGATTATATCTCTTCCCAAATATCCATCCTGTATAGGATATGAACAGTCTTTAAATGAAGAGGAAGTTGTTTTAAGAGCAGCTGCCTTGTTGGTTACTTCCTCTGTGCCGGGGACCTCTAGTGGAGGTAGGGAGAACTGAACCCATGGCAGACATTGGTAAAAGGACTTATCAAATCTTTATGTACATAAAAAGGTTTGTGCTCTTTGAAAGACAGGGCATCCAGTGGCGTCTCATTTACTGAACTTCCCACTCACTCGCTGTGCTCTCACACACTCACACACACACACACACACACACACACACACACACACACACACACACACACACACACACACACACACACACACACACACACACACACACACACACACACACACACACACACACACACACACATACACACACACACACACATACACACACACACACACACACACACACACACACACACACACACACACACACACACACACACACACACACACACACACACACACACATTCAGGAAAGAAAACAAAAGAAACAAAATCACATGCACAACATACAAATATTTCTACTTTTGAAAACATCAACTTCCTCGACAATTAGGTACAGTTATTCATATATGAACATAAAAAAAACAAACTTGTTTCTGTATTAGGTATATGATACTGAAGGTAACTACTCAAGTAATTAGAGATTTTGTTTTCTTATTTCACCCTAGAGGGGGGGGCCCTCCCTTCCTCCCCAGGTGCCTGTCCTGCCATCCTGTCATCCCAAAAACAGGGAGAGCAAACATCCATTGTAGTTATATTCTCCTGTCTTGCCCTATTGTTCTAACAGTCCGTCCGTGGTGTAGAGACGGGTACAGACCAGGCATTTATGACCTCTAACACCGCCGGCAAACGTTAGAGTCAGAGCATGCAAGCAGGTTGCCTAGCAATGAGAGGAAGAGCTGAGGCAGGGCAGTTGGGGTTTTGGGCTAAGGGGGGTGAGAGCCCCCCCCCCATCCCCAATCCTTGTAATCCACCTGAGCTACGGGTCGCAGCCTTCACATCCTCTTTCAAACCTGTCAGGTCAAAGTGTCCCCCCCCCCCACTTTGGACAATAAAGTGCATCAGCAAAAAAATAAAATAAAATGAACAAAAGCAAATATATCTAATTACAAACTGACAGGTTACTTTGCTCTTCGGGCTTCCATCCACCGTGTGTGTAACAACTGCGTGTGTGTGTGTTATTGTATGTACATGTATTGCAAAGGTCATACCGTTTTGCCACCAGGCACTACACGTCTGACCAACTGAGTAAACTGAACAGTTCAGTGATTGACCGAAAAGTTAAAGACGACAAAAATGAAGTGCCTGCAGAACTCTAGGAGCACAGTGGCCCGCCCCTGCTGTGTTGTTCAGAATGTTATTGTGCGTTTGAGTGTGTATTTGTTACAGTGTTGGCCAGACCGACTGCCTTTGCATGTACTAATCTATTACTTCTTCCACTTCAATACTAAAGAGGATACCAGGACATCCAGAGTGTCTCCTATCCCACACCAATAAATAGTCACAACAGCAACTGTAATACAGTAAAACCCTTTACATTATAATAACTGTGATCTGATTAAAAGCTGACTCAGGAGTGACTCTGGGCCCACAGTATGCACACATTCACATGCTTGTCAGAACCAGGAAACTGACATTTCAGACTTGCTGATTGATTTTAATTGATCACGTGCAGCATTCAACGACAACCGAAAATAAGTAAATTTTTCTAGTTCCAGCCAGCAAGTGAACGCGGCAAAAAAGTTATCCTCGTGTGAAATCTTTCTGGTAACAAAATAAAAAGTCCTGAAAGTTGAAAACCAAAAGCGGGGTTGAGTTTGTTTGATCACATGGTGAGTGCCATGCGCTAAGTCAGAGTTTGTTTGATCACATGGTGAGTGCCATGCGCTAAGTCAGTTGACAGGCAGTTCAAGAAGATGCCTGGGTCTTATTCAGGCCCCACTATTGTCTCAGACCCAAGAACGTTGGATCATCTTTGGTATTGAATGTCTGCATCTAGTCTCAGACACTCCAGCGTCCAGTCTGCAATGCCAAAGAAGGTTAACACTATCTGCTGTGATGTCGAACAAGAAAGGAGTAAAAACGGAAAAGTGCTTGGACTGCTACGTGAGGGAACATGGGTTCCATGCTTGTCCCAGAGATTCTATTGTTAGAATCTCACTCAAGTGCGTAGAATGTGGTCCCTCTGGGATGAGATGGGTGACAGGAAGGTCACAGCTGCCCGTCCGTGTGTGTGTGTGCGCACGTGTGTGTGTGTGGTCTGCTACTCGTACAGTGTGACAGTGCAGTAGCAGAGGGCAGAGATTCTCCGGTCCACACTGGCCTTATCTGTTGAGGATAAACAAACCCAGAGTTAAGGGGATAGTGATTGGAGATACTGTCCAATGTCATCAAACCGTGGCTGCCCCGCCAAAGGACTCTGAGAACCATGGTGCAGCCCAAACCTTGTTGGAAAGCAGCGCAGAGCCAGAAGTAAACCTGTAAGGGGGGGGGGGGGTATCTAACATTATAAATACAGCAATAATATTGCTATTTATGAGAACTGATACTAAATGGATTAATCCTGAAGATGTTGAGTTCATGATGGTGATTATTTTTAACACAACGCCTACAGCCTAGTCGGCCAGAAAGAGCAGCTGTTTTCAAACACCTTTTTGTTTGGTGGAGCATCTCGCTGAGGAGCGGCAGGAGGGGTGGGGAGTATTAGGAAACGCACACAAATCCTCCCTTTATTAGCAATCCCCAAAATAGACTCTCATGACTAACATAAAACATGCTAGGGTTCAGCTGATAACACAGAACACAGAGTTGCCAATGTGTGATATAGTAGAAGGGGCATGACTTCAGCTAGAGACACGCTGTCCTCTGTGAAGCGGTGTACTGAATGACAGCGAAGCCAAAACCACCGGCCTGTCCTCGTTCCCATAGATGAAATACACGCTTGTCGCACTGAAGCGGGTTTTCATGGCCTTTCCAAAAAACGAAAAACGTTTGAATGGCTGCAGCTGGATGCCACCGGCAATTCACCGGCATTTTGAGACCTGACGCGCATACCACGTCACCAGGAGAGAACGACTATCAGGTGGATTTCTGCTGTGGCCACGGACGTCATAGAAACGGAGCGGCCGTAACAGACAGGTATCCAATCTACTGTTGGGGACGACGGGGGAATACTCACACTTGGCCACATTTTGGATGTCTGCAGGGTCCTGGAGGATCTTGGACAGGCCTTCCAGTAGCATGGCAGCCTTGTTGTAGCGGTAGGCAATGTCCTCCGTCTGCTGGAACATCTCGTCCAGCGCCGCGGACTGCACCATCTCCACCGCGTGGTTGTAGATGAGCTTCTCCGCGGTCACGCTGTTGATCTCATCCACGAAGCGCTGCTTGTCGGAGAAGAAGTGGTTCAGTTTGTCCGTGAGCCGCCGACACAGGGAGATGCAGCTCTTGTAGCGCTCGTTCAGACTCTTCACCACTGGGGAAATGGAGGAAAAGCACAGGGACAATGACACAGGGCCATTTTATAATCATCCATTTATGGACGGACGCTATTCATTTTTAAAGTGTTAAGGGAGGGTGCGGTTTTTCCTCATTTGTCGTTCCTCCATCAGTACCGTAGTACATTGTTCTGGCCTGGGGTCTTACCCTGCTTGACAGCGCTGGAGGGGTTGAGCTTGGCTGATTTTATCTGAGCCTTAGCAAGGTGGAGGGATGAGGCCAACAGCTGAGCAGCCTTCATGTACAGCACCAGCTGCTCCACCTGCCTGGAAAGGACACCACAGCTCTTACCTCTAACAATGGATTTATATACATTTCGCCCCCCTCCTTCACATAAGCGAGTCATAACTGACCAGTCCAAAATATCCATAAGTGATTTACTCACATTACTTCACTAAAACTGATGAACGGCTGACCGTTACTACACTATGGACCGCCAGTATAGTTTTCGAAACAACTAAACAGTTGTTTCGAAAGGCTAATTTTGTATAAGCGACACAGCATATTCCCTACTATGCCTAACTCTGGTCAGATACATTAATAGCAAAAATAGCGTTGGATGGTAGATCGGTTGCATTTACTTCATCATTCAAGTACTAAATATACCATGACGATTGTCCCTTACCCCCACTCCTTGCTAAGCTGGCTGATCTGGTCCACCACCACGCTCTCTTGGGGGGGGTAGAGGGAGGCAGCTGATTGGCCCAGGTCTGCCCCTCCTGCACGCAACGCTGCGATCTCCAGCACACAGTCAGTGAAGGACAGCATCATCCGCAGGTGCATCAGAGTGTCTGTGTGCTCCCGCTGTAGTCACACACACAAATAGAAATGTCAGCACACACACGTATGCAGACAGACAACAAGGCCGACAAAATAAATGGAAAATCTGGAAATCCAAGGGACAGCAGATAAATAGTCTGACAGAAAAGTGACAGTGGACTTAGCCATCCTTGTCATGAAGGTGCCTTACCAAATGGCCTTCATAAAGTGATAGTACATGTGTCATTTACAGTATATACAGCCTGGTATATAAAATGAAATGAATCTGTCCTGAAAGTATATATGAACATTCTTTAAAGATTTTTGCCAGTGGCCTAATTTCTCTTGGCAAAAAAAGAATTGACTGCACCACAGTGCATTTGCAAGTTACATTGTAAGCAACTTAGATAAGATACATATGCTGTATTTCTGCAGCCGGTCTAGTGGGAGAAAACTGTTGTGATCTTCACTTCACCAGGCCTACTAATGATCTCTAGACAGGTAGCCTATCAACCAACTTCATGTACAAAACCCCCAAGATAAGAGAAAAAACACATTTCAAAATTCAGGATGGGAACAATAACAGATCTGCAAACATTTGCACCTGCAGCAGTACAGAACAAAACAAAACCCATTTCCTGACTGATGTGAAGGAGGACGAGTTGAAATATATGACATATAACAGAGGTTTGGCTGATAACATCATCATCCTTCATTTTATCACAACTTCACAGGCTAATTTCTATTCCGTTAAGAATTAAACGTGATTTGGGCATCCAACAAATATGGGCCCGCACACAAGCTCACCTCCATCAGCGTTTCCTCAGGCAGCTCCGGGGCCTCGAATGTGATGAATCCATCCAGGCTGGGGGGGGAGGTTCCGTAGGGGACGTAACGCAGGCTGCTGGGGCCCGCCTCAGCCCCGGCACTGCCCGGTGGAGACGCCCCAATGGCCATACCCGGAGGCGAGCCCACATACACCCGACCACTGGTGGAGCACAGGGACCCCGCCGAACTGTTGGAGCCCACTGAGGGAGTGGCGGAGCGATGAGAAACACATTGTAAATAAGGGTCATTATTCATTATTATTTGCTGTTTATTTAAAAACACACGCACTTCCACAACATTTGTACTGCAACTTTCAGTGGTTAACGTGGAGTTTCGGGGAACTAAAATATTCAAGATAACGGGATGTCTTAAACATTTTAGAGGACATAACGCAGCTCCATAAACACAGAACTGCAATTATTGACAGTAGTAGGAGACTCAAGGAGATGAACTGGTAAACAGCAGTTATGCACCGTTGGGCCTTGACATTGGGACAACAATCATCCAGTTAGCTCTTCAATTCAGGCAGGTATTACTGAAGTCGTAGCGGCTAGAATTAGCAGGTTAGCTTGGAGTGTTTAGCCCTGGTGTGTCGGATTCAGCGAGCGGTTAGCCTAGAGGGCGAGCCGCTGACACAGCGAGGGGGCTCACCTGAAGTGGTCCGCGGCCGGGTACCCAGGTGGCTGCAGGTTGGCGGGGTGCTGCTGTTCGGGGGTGAGCCCACGGTGAAGAGAACGGCCCGGGGGCTCGCCGCCCCGCCCTGAGGCTGAGACAGCCCCAAAGGTCCCGCCGGGGCTGGGAAGGAAGGGGAGGGCAGCGGTCAAGCTCTCTAGTGCACAAACAGCGGCGGTCAAAGCAGCCAACAACGAGTAGCTCATGCAAGGGTGAGAGGCCACGAAGCAGAGGGGCCAGCGACGTTTCTACGGTGTTTGTTTGGCCCTTCGGGAGGTCCAAGACGTATCTGCTAAGTCATTGTTGGAGTTTCCCCACGTTTTCTAACGGACGTTTAAAAAGCCTGTTTCCGATGAGGACAACACACAGGACCGGGCCTGGGTTTACCTGTATCCATGGGCCGCTCTGTGTTCAGGCTGTCCGTGCTGCCCTGGTAAGGCTGTCCCCCCAGAGTGATCCTGACTGGCTGTTCGGACAGCCGACCAGTACTGACAGACCTGGGGGGAGAGAGAGACACACGGGGTTGAGACAGAATTTGACCCCGGATGGAGGTTACGAGCAGAGAGCGACCGTGCCGTCACCATCACCTGCCAAAGGTGGTCCTGCTGGCCTCGGGGGCGGACTGGCGCCCGCTGGGGTACGGGGTGCAGTGGTGGGCACAGAGGTCCCGCGTGTCGGCCAAGGTCTTCGTGGGCGTGGGACCGTCGGCCAGGGCCATCAGGTTACACGAGGCCTGAGTCTTCGGGATCTTGAACGGGGCCGAGATGGTCTGAACATGGACAGAGGTCAACGATTACCGGGGACGCAGGAGCAAAACAGAATCCGGATTGGAACAAAAATGTGTCAGCTGACCTTTGTGGGGGAGCCAATGATTGTGGGCAGGGGGGACTTCATGAGCCAGTCGGACGAGCGAGGGGACGAGCCCAGGTGTTTAGTGGGTGAGGTGCCCAGGTTGCCCGGGCGACCCAGCTGGGGAGAGTGGCTGGGGGGGTAGTTGGAGGTGGTGGGCTGGATAGGGTCTGACAGCTGCTTGTGGAGCTTCTGTCTGGTCTGGTAGACCTCTGTCAGGGTGGGGGCACTTTGCAGACGAGCACCGAGTAACTGGGAAGACGGCACCGGAGAACCTATTGGACATAAAAGCATTTTCTTTATTGCTTCCAGAAGTACAAAATACAAAAACAGTCTTTTGTTGTTGCAATCATTGGTTGCATTAGAACAATGTTAAGTGTAGTTGTCTGCTATTCATTAAAAAAAAAAAATATTCACCACTAGATGGCACTTCCGTCCTGAAATCTGGTATATTTTCTTGTGTAATCTTGTGTATTTTTCCATTGAAAATCCAAGACAAAAATAGCAGCATAGAGAAAGGTTCATGTTATGTTTCTATGAGAATGCTCATTCACAGTATCGCTGCCAAGAGGTTTGGGAAGATGTTTTTGCTTTACTAGGTCAAAACGCATGTGTCGTTTTCCAAAGGCCTGAAGAAATCTGCATTGTTTTGCCCAAGGTAAGTCGCTCATGACACCATTGTTGCCATGGACACAGGCCCCTTGACACAAACAGTGACACACTTGGGAGAATTGCGTGTATGGGTGGGTGGAAGGTTTCAACTTCCATAAACACATCCTCCCTCCTGGAGGGCTAGTGAACACCTGTTATAAAACTAAAACTCCAGCTTTCAACGATGGCAAACGCCTGCCTCAGGAGAGGGAGACGAGGAAAGAAAATGTAAACCCGTTTCTGTAGACCCCTTTTGTCCGTTTCTCTTTGAAAGTAGCCCTGCCCGCCCGTTTGTCCTGAACTGACCTCCTGAGGAGCTGCGGCTTCGGGACTCATGACCCTGAGGGTGTCCACAGCAACAGTGACCCAGCTGCTCTGGGATGGTGCCCACTAGAAGAGGAACACAGAGGCACGTTAACACGCATCAGGCGTCAACGGGAAGCATCAGATGAAAAATGGCCATGGTGCCAGATGTAGTGAATAAGAGGAGGACATGCTGGGACATGTTCTCACCCAGGGGTGAGGGGGAGTAAGGGCGGGAGCTTCCTATGGAGAGACGTCTGCCCGTCATCTGAGGGCTGCAGTCTGCAGAACTCGGGGACCCAGAGCCCACCTTAGGGAAACCCATGGGACTGGTGTTGGACCGCCTTACTGTACCAGACCTACAGACACAACAAGCACATACGACAGAGGATTACACATTCTAAATATCCAGGACGTACAAACACACACAAACAAAAACACACACAAACAGCCTTTTCTGCAACCATATTCGATGTTAACTGAGCAAAATCCACACCACCACAACCCTTTTTCATTAGAGTCCATACTTCATGTTCCTGGACAAATCAAATGTATAACTTTCAAAACATCTGTAAGCATTAGGCCCGATATATTTAAAAACCCATTTGGCATTGAACTATGCTGGATGCCATTCCCTCACCTCAGCATCCAACCAGTGCTTTTTAATTCTAATTTCAGTGAGCTATTCAGTGACCGGCAGTTTGCTGCCAAGAAAACCTGTTCATGCTGCGAGCACAGGACGTCAAACACAGCTGTTAGCCCATCCCCACAACAAAACAAGCATGTCGGAATATTAAGCAAGCTTTGTGTTAGCAGAGAGTACTCTTCCACAACAAATGTGGAAGAGTGACAAAGTTTGAGAGTCTGCACTCGACTGCTATACTAGCTCTGCATTCCTAGATTTCAAAAAAGCTGACTCTGAGCATTAACTAGCCCAGGTTGAGTTAAAGAGACAGGGTGAACAAAGGCCGTGAGATCCAGCAGAAAAGAAAACTGGCTGCCCGGGCTTTGGGGCCCAGTGTGGAAACCATGGAGTTTGGCTACTCCAGGAACATCACACTAATCCATGAAGCACCAGCTGGCTAGCACTTTACACAAAGCCATGAACAAGGAACTCACATTCCCTGAGGCAATATTTTAATCTCTTCAACAGTCAACAGAAGCATAACAACACAACTCAAAGTGAAATGAAAGTCTTCCTATCCCCTCCCCTCGGTCTGAAACACTTCCCCTCACCACAACACGAGGAACAAGCATTATTCTCACTGAGCTGATGAAACTTAGTGAAACTTCACTGAGTGACAGGTGTAGATGAACTTCACGGTTCCCACCCAAAGATTAGTCACCACAGATCCAACAACAAAACAGTCTATCCCAACAGTCAAACAATCCCCGTGAATATAATCTTAAAATCAGGAGAACCACCCAGCACCGGGTCGCCACCCAAACCCTCTTCCCCAGCCAAAGCGTCACCTACCTGGGAGAGCCGTACAGCGTGGTGGTGGGGCTGCTGGAAAGGTTCTGCTTGATGCGCTGGTAGTTCCGCACCTGGGTGGGCACAGGGATGGGGGTGGTCTCTGCCCGGGGGGAAACCACGGGGGTCTGACCGGTGGTCTGCGGCTGCCTGGAGGGGGGAAACGGGGGTGGGCTGTTAGCAGCTCTCTAATGCTGGTGGTCGTAGAACACAATGTCAAAAACACTTCAACACCTGGTGACGAAGCGTGTCGTTAGGCTAAGCCTCCAAGAGTCCTTTGTTTACTTTTACACACACACACAGCATTTTCAACTGAGCCTGGATAAGGAAATAAAGTTCAGCCCTGCTGGAAGTGGGCTGGCCCAACTTAGGGGGCGTGGGGATACTGCGAAAACACACTGTTGGACCAATCAGTGGGAAGCCGCCTGTGCAAACAGGAGGAGTTATGGGTGAGCCTTAAGACACTAGTTCGTGGCCTCAGCCAATAACACGCGCGGAGCACGCCTCCTTCCAAACAGACACAGAGGGGTATGAGGGGGGGGGGGCGGGGGCACAACATGTTCCCTGATCAGAAGTCATACATGGGTCAACGGTAGGGGGTTTGAAAAGGGGAAAGAAGAGGAAGGGAAAAGGAACAGAGATGGCGGAGAACTAGGCAGACTTAGCAGCATTATGTAATGACGCGGTTAGTGGGGGAGGGTCTACACACAGAGACACACGTGAGGCACACCACCTTCCGTCTGTGATATACAGCCGCAGCAGGATAAAGACAGAGGGCTTTCTTTGTTTTGCTTTCCACTGCCAGAGACATTTTTACAGCGCACACGTCGGCATAGCTTTTGCCAGAACGGCACATTGGTGGCATTTTAAAAAAAGGAGAAGAAACCAAGTAACGTTCGAAGACGTTCATTTGAGCGTTTCGTAAAAAGCTGATGTGCTCTTACAGCAGCTAATGGAGACAGTAGATTTACTCGCGGAAAAGGCAGTTTGTAGGTCAGACATGAGCTGTTTCTTTGAGAAGAATGAGAATCTGTTAACTATTACTGCGTTTCTGGTGACCTGTTTCTTTCCATTCCCCTCTGGGTATATAGTAAACACAACACTGTCTTTTCCCTCTCCTTCTGTCAGTGGACTCTTCCTTTCACTCTCTAAATACTCCCCATTTGCCATTTGCTTTGTGTGCACTCGGTGCCCTCTCTTTATTCATCTTAAGCAGCTGCTCTCTCTCTCTCTCTAACTCCCTCCCTCCCTCCATATGTATCATTAGCAGTGGCTCTCCTCTCTCCTCTCTCCTCTCTCCTCACTCCCTCCCCTTCCATTCTCTGACTCAGGAATCAGTTTAATCTACACTCATTTAGTAGGATAATGTAAGTACAGTCCAGTGAGACAAGTCTTTGCACTGTGCTTTCTGCAGTTTCCACAACCCTTGTGTGTTTGTAGTAGTATAAAGATGGAGACAGAAAAGGTTTGGCCATCTTTTCATATGTGCGGTGTACAGGGTAATCACCCAAGCAATGTTCTAGCAAAAAAAGTACCCCCCCCCAAGTAAGCCCATTATAGGGATACAGTTATACGTTTTACAGAGTACTTTAGCGCAGCAGAGAGACAGATCACAAAGACCAGTTTCTCAAACCTCTCCTATGAACTCCCAGAGGTCTCAGCATTTGTTTGTAGCCCTGATCTAGCCCACCCAAATCAAGTAGCCAAGGGCTTGATGATTAGTTGATGAGTGGATTCAGGTAGGCTATCTCTAACAAACGGAAAGGCCAGGTCCAGGCTACGGGTTAAGGAAGAGAGGCAGAGTTAAGGCACAAAGAGAAACCTTCACCCCAAACATCAACATGGAGAGAGTGACAAAGCAGGAAAGCAGTGGTTCAACATGACTGAGGAGACACTGACAGGGGGGGGCACCAAATCAAAATAGAAAAGAAAAAGAAAAAACTAAAAAACTATGAAAGGGAACGGAATTTGATATCAAACAGCATTGCTGGTGGCAATTACAAACGGATAAACAAAGACAGAAAGAGGGAAGAGGAACATAGGCCATAGATGAGGGTGTGGACTTGGTCAGGCTGCAGGTTATTTACCAAATGAATGAGACAAAATGTGGGGTTGATAATGAGGGGATTTGGGGATGAGTGGTGACTGCCTCTTGTGTGTGTGTGTGTGTGGTGTGTGTGTGTGTGTGTGTGTGTGTGTGTGTACGTTTGCATTAGTGAGACTGTCACTTGAGATGCCGCAATAACAACCGTCATGTTTGCCCAGTGTGATTTCCTGTGTGTGTGTGTGTGAGCGCACGAGAGGGATTTATTTTGATACCACGGGCCTGCCTAGTCTGGGATATGGCCTCACTGATGTTAACACAGCAGCAGTTCTTTTGAGAGACAATATGAACAAAATGGCTTGTTACACCTGGAAGACATTCAGACATGAACAGGGTGGTGTTTATGAGCAGGGGCTAACCAAATGACCAGACACAGGTGAAACAGGCCTATTGCAACAGCTTTCTGTGTCCAGGTACATATTTTAGATTGGATGTCACTGACGAACAAAACACAAAGGAGGCTGGGTCTGTGCGTGTGTATGGGGACTTCACAGATTCAATCTGGCTAGGACATAAACAACAGAATACGCGAGGACCTCTAGAGTAGACAGTATCCTGACAAAAAGCTTCTTCACACCCACCTGACTAACGCCCACCACACTCACACACACACACACACACACACACACACACACACACACACACACACACACTAAATACTGTATGTGAATCCAAAAAACATATTACACAACAGATCTGGTTCAGATCTCCACCAGCTATTCAGTCAGATTAGGAGCATGTTTTCTCTATCAGTTTGGTCACCAGCCATGCTGAGACAGCCACTGTGTTGACATGTTTGTTGAAAAGCATTTTGTGACAAGTGTTTGACAAGTACTTTTTGGACTCATTAAATGTGTGACAAAATACATTTCCACAACAACTAGACAGTGAAAGTGAGATGTACACTGAGAAGAGTATAACACAGTTAAGCCCCACGGGACTCAGAGAAGCCAGGTCATGGAGTTTTTACTAAAGTGAGTTATTTTGTGTTCGGTTATCCACTAGTAAATAGAAGCGGGGCAAAAACAGGTCTTAGGCTGCTTTAACAAAGACAAGAAACAGTTGGGGTACCTTTACATACTCCTTTCTAATGCATATGCGCATATGTTAAGAGCTGAAGCAGATACACTCACCCTCCAGCCCACTCGCCGGACGCCCGACGCCCTACTGCTCCCATTGGCTGGTCATCTGGGGAAGGGGAGGGAGAGGGAAGTCAGTTACAAGAGTAAAGGCCAAGATGGCACATCAGCAAATTAACAGACTACTTATACTGCCACTCAAAACACCTGCTGAATAGCTGTTATGTGACCATTTTGTCAACCACTTGCAAGCAGGTGCTCAGTGTATTTGTGGGTCATAACACGTGATTAATGTAGGAGAACTTTCCAGAATGTGGGAAGCCAGAGCCGTAAACACTTGTAAAGGCTATTCCAATCTGATCTTCATCAATGACAAATACAGGCCTCGATCTTTGAGCTGCACAACGTGGGGACGTTGATTGTGGATTAAAGCAGATAGAGGGACACAGCCTGCTCACGTGGCCTCGAGCTAGCTGAAGAAACTTTCTATGCATTCACATCACCATTATTACAGACACATCGTTTTTGCTTCATTGGTGTAAGCGACTGTTTGTAGTACTTGGCACCCAACATAATGTATTTTTCCATTTAAGAAAGGACACTCCACGCGTGCAGTTGTTGTTCCGTTAGCCCGTGTTGAATTTGGCATTTGCCTGCCTTGTATTCGTAGCTTGAAATTCAAATTGCTGGCTCAAACAAACACAAATCAGACCTCAATTTGATAACAGATACAGTTATAGAATACAAAACGATATGACTTGAGCATATTCAAAATGAGATTCCCTTTCCATTATCATTTGAGGGAAGCTGTGACCAGGGACACGAGGGCTGAACTGTCTGAACCAGGCTTCCACCATGGGACCGACGGGTGTTGGTTTCAACACTCACAGGACTCTGTGGAGAGGTGTGGCACCAGCACAAAGTCATCCGTGTCGCAGGAGGAGTTCTTGCTGCTGGTGCTGCCTCCAGACTCCTTAGAGAGTTGCAGGTAGTTGGGGGGGCCCATGGGTGGCGACGACAGACAGTCCTCAGGTAACATCTGCATGTCTGGGAGAGACTACAGAAAGGAACGCGTACGTGAGTTGAAGCAAGAACAAGGAAGCGTGGGTGTGTTAGGAGTGGAGGGCAAGAAAAAAAGACCAGGACCAAAGCATCAAATCTCAGAGACAGAGGGCTTGGTCTGTACAATTTAATTATAGCAAGACTGGGCTATGTAGCCTGGCTGAATAATGCAATCATGGTCTGGGAAACGATGCTCGTCCGTTTTCCCACTAAGCCATCAGACAAAGTCTGGATTCCTGTGTGCCCAGTATTAAGGTGCTGTGACTTGCTGTACTGACAAACCCACATGTTGTGGAAACTACAGTATGGAATTATTAGGAAGTGAACGTGAACATACCGGAGGAGAGTTGTAGCGAACAGAGGGCGAACTGCCACAGGTGCTGTCAGTCACTGCGCTGGGGCAGTTGGGTACTGGAACAGGGCATGCTGGTAAAAAGTATACATTTTCACCAAAGAGCTCTCAACCTCAATGCCATCTCACAATATAGTCCTGATACTGCAACATGCTCACCCACACAATGAATGACACCCTTGATATAGTTAAGGAGCCAAGCCAAAAATTAACCTACAGTTCACGCAAAAAAAAACATATTGGAAAAATACTACTTTACAGTCATGCAATGGCTTGTTTTTAAATACAGATAGGTCAGGAAATAACTGGACACTGACACAGGTTTTGTTATTTTGGCTGTTTACCAAAATATATTACAGTTGAATAATGAATATGGCCTTAAAGTGCAATCTCTGTTTTAATTTGAGAGAATTCACATCTAAAGTGGTGGAAGGGTTTAGGAATTACAGTTCTTTAATATGTAGCCACCTCTTTTTCAAGGGACCAAAAGTAATTGGAGAATTGACTCAAAAGCTGTTTCATGGACAGGTGTGGGCTATTCCTTCATTATTTCTTCATCAATTAAGCAGGTAAAAGGTCTGGAGTTGATTCCAGGTGTGGCATTCACATTTGGAAGCTGTTGCAGTGAACCCACAACATGCGGTCAAAGCAACTCTCAATTGAAACAGGCCATCCTCTTTCACTTCCATCAGAGAGACAGCAGGAACATTAGGAATCGCCAAATCAACAGTTTGGCACATTCTGAGAAAAAAAAAATGCACTGGTGAGCTTTACTACATAAAAAGGCCTGGACGTCCACAGAAGACAACAATGGTAGATGATCGTAGGAACCTTTCCATGGTAAAGAAAATCAGTTCACAACATCCAGCCAAGTGAAGAACACTCTCCAGGAGGTAGGTATATCATTATCCAAGTCTACCATGAAGAAAAGACTCCACAATAGCAAATACAAAAGGTTCACCACAAGGTGCAAATCATTCATAAGCCTCAAGAATAGAAAGGCCAGATTAGATCTAAAAAAGATCTAAAAAAGCCTCAAAAATAGATCTAAAAAAGCCAGCCCAGTTCTGGAACAACATTATTTGGACAGATGAAAGTAAGATCAACCTGTACCAGAATGATGGGAAGGAAAAAGTATGGAGAAGGCTTGGAACGGCTCATGATCCAAAGCATACCACATAATCTGTAAAACATGGTGAAGGCAGTGTGATGGTATGGGCGTGCATGACTTCCAATGGCACTGGGTGTTTATTGATGATGTGACAGAAGACAGAAGCTGCCAGATGAATTCTGAAGTGTATAGAGATATATTGCCAGCGTAGATTCAGCCAAATTCAGGGAAGTTGATTGGACGGCGCTTGACTTTACAGATGGTTAATGAACCAAAATGTACTGCGAAAGCAACTCAGGAGTTTTTTAAGACAAAGAGTGGAATATTCTGCAATGGCCGAGTCAATCACGTAATCTCAAGCCGATTGAGCATGCATTTCACTTGCTGAAGACACTTGCTGAACAAACAACAACTGAAGACAGCTGCAGTAAAGGCCTGGCAAAGCATCACAAAAGAGGAAACCCAGTGTTTGGTGACGTCCATGCGTTTCAGACTTCAAGCAGTCATTGCCTGCAAAGGATTCTCAACAAAGTATTAAAAATGATTTTATTTATGATTTTTAAATTTCTCTAATTAAATTTGAGCACCTGAAATAAGGGGGCCGTGTATAAAAACGGTTGCAATTCCTAAACGTTTTTTTTTTAAACCCTTTGAATTAAAGCTGAAAATCAGCACTTCAACTGCATCCCGGTTGTTTCCTTTCACATCCATTGACGTGGTGGATAGGGCCAACATTGTGTCAGTGTCCAAATACTTCCGGACCCAACTGTAAGAATGTCTTCTTTTTTTTTTATCCTCAAAAAATATTAGCAAAGCTAAAAATTCTTACATATAAATTCAAAATTGTTTTATTAGTTCTAACATTGAACCTTTTAAAGAAGTTTGGCCAGATCAAATAAGAATAGGGCTCTTTGAACACCCACACCAGGGTGGGATTTGCGTCAAATGAGTATGCTGAAAAGAACCTAATATCTGCAGTACAATATGGTTGTGGATCTTTGAAATTATGGGTCTGGTTTGCGTTTACTGGTAATGGGGACTTGTTACAGTCAACTGCATCATGAAATCTTTCAAGTACATTATTGGCTCAAACCTTCTGCCAGGAAGCTGTTGCATGTTCCTATGTCAAAATTCTGCAACGGCCATCACAGTCTGCAGATGTGAAACCCACTAACAACCTTCTGTTCTAAATTGAAAATAATGTAGTTCATAAGCACCGAACAAAGGATTTGAAGGACCTAGAAATTCTTATAACTATAATGACGAATGTATATAACTTCAATCTCAAAGATTTCTAGGAAAATGCTCAGTGCCACATTCCTCAAAAGAGTACTGTTCCTATATTACAATATAGCTCATTACCTGTGAGGTTTATTTCATACAGCCTCTTCTGGCTCATCATTATAAAGCGTGCTAATCATTCTGGAGGTAACCACTTAGTCCCTGCTTAGCGAAGAACATTCTACTCACATTTTTTGATGGCAGAGGCTGGATCTAGGAAAGGATGGCTGAAGAATGCATCTGCAGCAAAAGCAAGACGTAGGCATGATTGGTAGAGAAGTAATGTCATATGTAAGGATAAGAAAACTCTTATCGTTATCGTAAATATTGATTCTTAAAGTAAGTTCTGAACAGGAAGTTATTTCAGAACTCACCAAAGTCCATTCGGTCTTTCTGGTTCCTCTGCAGCAGGCCTAGTAGCAGGTCGCCAAGAGGAGGAGACGTCTCCCTCGGGATGCTGGGTAACAGAAGCGCACACAAACGCCATGTGTTTGTTAAAAACGCAACGTTTCATCCCAGATGGCTACAACAGATAGTTAACCATTCCTGTTGACCTACATGGGCAGCAGTGACTTGTTCTTTTCATAGAACATCCTCAGGTCTTGGGGACTGTTGGCCTAAACACACACAAAGGCTCATGAACACACACCACAGTGGACATTTCTATTGCATAAGGTATTTTGTAAAACTATTGAGGCTACTTTAGTCGTCATCTCCAGAACAAAAGATATTTAGCTTTTAAACTCTGAACTAACTTTTTTAACCTGGCCAGAGTAGCCTGTAGTGTAAAAGTAAAGGGGCGAGTGTGTAGATAATCGACACATTGTCATCCACCAGCCTAATGATATTAGACCGCTGGGTAAGGAGTAACCCCATATCAACACCATCGATCATACCTGGAAAGGAGGCTTGCCTACAAGACACTGGTAGATGACCGTACCGATGCTCCAGAGGTCAGCCTTAGCATCATAGTTCTGAGACATGATCACTTCCGGGGCCTGGTTACAGTTAGAGATCAGATGACAACGGTTAGAGGCTCGCCCTCAAAGGGCCGCTCCGGTTTCAGGTTGAGGAGGGAGCAGAGCTGTCGTCACGTAAGAACAAGCGATCGTCGACAACAGAACCCCAAGACATGCAGAGGCACATAAAACCAACCCAGACGTGCGCCCACTCACCATGTACATGGGAGAGCCACACAGCGTGGCGGCCATCATGTTACTCTGGAGGTATCGTGCAAAGCCGAAGTCAGCTGCAGGGGAACATGTGAAAGGGTTACTAACGGCAACACAACACCATTGTCTCGAGAGTCACCAGTTCCAAGTCTCTCAGACACTACTGCAACAACAAACCGTCCGGGAATGGCAATGTAGCAAACTAAATATAACTGTGGGTGTCAAAACAACTCCCTGTGATCCAAGCCATCACTGCGGAGGGTCGCGGTACACAACACTTGATAGAAGTGTGACACCGCTTAGACGATGCAGTCACTCGACGGCTCAAAAAGGTCATAGTCAAGCCACGTCTGTAACAACTATATCTGTGTACCATAAACATTATGAAGGACAGATCACGGTGTAGAGATAAGAGATGAGATAAGCTTGATGTTGGTGACGTTTAGGGGGCCTATTCTGAGCTGTGTGTTGTGTCTGACGGGTAAGGGGGCTGAGCTGGTCCGTCACCTATTTTGACGCGGATACTGTTGATGCTGGATCTCTTCCGGCCGGTGTACGACAGCAGGATGTTCTGTGGCTTGAGGTCTCGGTGGATGATGCCTTTACTGTTGAGGATCCTCATGGCCGCGGCGATCTGCTGCAGGAACACCCGAAGAGTGTCTTCCCGCAGCGTCCCCTTGGCTTGGGAGAGGAAAGCAGACAACGCTGTCCACAGCCCGTACTTCAACATGCACAACAAACAGTCTGGCAGGGACGCAGTGGGGAAACGACTACTACACCCACTCTGACAAACCACATGTATCCACAGAAAAAAGCGATTTCACCCAGGCTGCAGACATTTCCCTCTTTAAACTACATTTCCCAACAACTACACCCTTTCCATTCATAACACTTGGCAACAGTTTCACACATTTGCGTCCATCTCCCCGATGTGCCACATTAACAGAGACCGGTAACTGCCTTAGAATATATTGGAGTGATTAGGATATCAAAGGGAGGAATGCATTAGCCTTCGTCTTACTTTGGTCACTGGTGTTCAAACTAATACTTCTCTAATCAGTTGGGTCTGCGTAGAAGATATAGCTAGGCTACTTCCAGTAGAAACCTTTAGTGCATGTCGCTTCCCTTCGTTTTAGTGTGTTACCGTGGTGAGAGAGCAGTCTCCGTGTAACCGGATGTTGTTGTATGTAGCGTTAAGTGAGCGAATGTTAATCAGCGTGGCAGGTTTGGTAGTGAAGTCATATTGTGCCTGGGCCACGGCTGCAGTGAAACATCAACCACATGAGATAATCCAGTGAAATGCTAGCTAAGAGGATTCCTAGGTCTCTAAAGAGTAAAACAAACCATTAAGATCACAATGGATCCTGTATGGATCTAACCGGCCTTCCACACATTAAATCAGGGATTAACAACGCTGCCTGAAGTACAACACTTCTTTTAACTAACACGGTTGTGTAATTAACATTGTTGAGTGAGGATATTACATAAGGAGGTTTAGAGAGGGCAAGTTACAGAGAGAGAGACAGAGACAGAGAGAGACAGAGGGAGGGCATATAAAAACAGACTGAAAAAAAGCACCACAGACAGAGAGAAAGAGAGATAGACTGTGTACATTCTACAGACACAGTCTACCAATGGCTGAGGATGTGTCCAAAACAACATAAAAAGGTTCTCCTGATAACAAATGGAAAGGACATGGAGGCCAGAGTCCAGAGTGAAAACTGCTTTCCTCTGTATAGAAATTGAAGCAGATGCACTGGTACGTGTTGTTCTCCGTATGTTTAGAGACTCCCTTGACACCCTTACAGGGTCATGATGACGTCCTTGTTACACAAATGTAGCTACGCTGGGACTGACCCATCCCGGAACAGCCAGGGACTGACCAATCATTAAACTCCAGTCATGAAAAAGTAAATATAAAGAAAAGTTTATAAATATATATATACACACACAAAAAATTATATCACATTTATTCAAAGCCCTTTCTACATTAGCAGTTGTCAAAAAGTGCTTTTACAAAACACCCAGCCTGAAACCCCAAGGAGCAAGCAACAACAGTGCTGAGGCTTGGAAAACACACAAAAATCAGAAGGGACCAAAATTTAGGAAGAAACCTAGAGAGGAACCAGGCTCGGAGTGTTGACCAGTCCTCGTCTGGCTGTGCCAGGGGAACATTTTAAGAGTACAAATTGTAATAATAATTAAATGCATGAGGGCTGCATCCACAGTCTATAAAACCTAATCCAGGTCAAAAGCATGACAAGATGGACAAGGAACAACACACACCCACACGGTAATAGACAGGTCTCCAGAAACAATCCAACCAATTCCAGCCACAATCACTGGTAAACAAACAAAACAGCAAATGTTTCACTTCACAGCTTTCCAGGGGGTGTTCCCACTTTTCTCCATGACAGTTCTTGACTGTCACATGTACATACCCAAACGTGACCAGTGTTTTAGAAAATCACCAGTGAGTGTTTTACGTAACCATGCTATCAACTGACAGTCAATGGCACCACGTTTTGTTGCACAATACTAAACCTCACATGCAGATGACCTCCATATCAGTCTCCTATAAACACAATCAGAGCACGATGACGTCCAGTGCTGGGTTGTTCCGTGGGAAACACTATGGGAAATTAGTGACCTTTGAGTCACCTCGCTACTGGACCGGCGTCAGAGCTGCGTTGGCTTCAGTTCTTAAGAAGGGACACATTGTGTGAAAACCAGCAGAGACTCCTACACGCAGTATTGGAACACACGACACGAACGAACAAACACGTGCACACACACACACACACAGACGGCAGCCGGAGACAGACTTGCTGGCACCCCACCACCAGTTACTTTGTTTGGATGTATAATACCCGACGAGTGTGGAGACCAGCACCATGCTTACCTTGCAGATAGTCCGCCAGATCACCACCGTTGCAGTACTGTGGAGAGAAGAGGAACAAGGCCACTCCATCAGCAGGCTGTGTAGGCACAAGGCAGATGTACGCTACGGAGCGGAGGACATCTCTCGATAGCGCGTGTTCCCACAAAGCCCAGATAACAATGGGGCACGGCTAGTAATCTAATGAACGTGGTCTATCTGTACGGTTAGCCTCCTGGCACATTGGTCTAGACATGGGGAACAGGGAGGAAAGTGCAGCAGATGGGACTGTTTGAAGTCAAACGGGAGATTAAGCGTGGCAGTGTGAGTGAGCAGGGAAGACAGAACGGGAGAAAGGTGACCTCATAGCTACCCAGTCTATGACGGCATGCCCGCCATGATCTACACTTGTCAGATGAGCCAGCAATTTAATTATATAGGTTACCAGAGCGTCCTCTCATCAAAGCACGGGTAGGGGCGGGCCTTACACAGCACTAAATAGAGCACCTTGCTGCATACAGTCAATGGAGCTGGACGGCCGAGCGGGGGGGACCCTGAAAATGCCTCCACCGTGTGTTTCAATAGGTGCCAAAACGCTGGTGTGTAACTGCATCAAGACTCAAACATAAATCTCAAACGGCACTATCGGTCGCTACATATTACGGGCGGAGACCTTGACCATCGCGGCGGTTCGGGTGACGTCAAATCGAGGGGCATCGTACGAACCAATGCCATCGGCAGATTGATCATCTCGAAACCGAATGGAGGTGTGGCATTGACAGCAGGCTCCTAGCAATAGGACCATATGATGTTCTGTGTTCAGAGACTCATGGGCCGTCCTTTGTGTCAGGGCCGCAGAATAACAGGGCGAGCCCCACCCACCCACCCCCCACCGAGGCATGCCAAGGTATCAGATCCCCTGACACCCTATCCAGGAAGGTACAGCTCCACACACCCCAGCTGGTCACCGTTAACAGGACCAACACGGGCAGGGGCAGATTAAGTATTGCATAAGGCAAACAAGGCTTTGCTCTTGGAAAGAAAGTTCCTTGAAATCAGGGTGTGGATGTACTTTAGAGTGTTTTGACAGGGGGCCACTTCAGGTGAGAGGGAGACTGGAGAGGAGAGGGAATAAGGAAAGAAACAGGTATAGGGAGCTAGGTACAACATGTCACATGCAGTGCAGTGTGCTACTCCATGTACCTCCATGACCAGGAACACTGAGTTGGGCGTTTCCTGGAAGAGAAGAGAAAACATGGGTTTAGTGTCACATCAACTACATAGACGAACAGCAAAGAAATGACATTTGAAGGGAAACAAGGCTTACCAAGGCATTTGTTGTTACTTAATGTAATGTAACAACGAACACATAGAACACATTTTCTGCTGCATGGCCCACACTCAGTATAGCATTGTGAACCGGGGTCATCAACGTATGGAAGGGGGGAAGTGACAAAACTAAATCGTAAAGGATTAAAGATCGCCCGTTTGCATGACTGCGGTCCTCATGACGTGTGTGTTGTGAAGAGAAGCCAGGCAGACAGCCATCAGGGCTTCAGAAATTCTTCCTTTGAGCAAAGATGTCCTTCAATCAAAATATTATTCTGATGTATTTCAAAGATATCATATAGTTGAAATAAATTCTGAAGTATCTTTTGAGCGTATTAAAATGCCATTTCCAATCATATACTTAAGCAGGAATTGAGCAGGTCCATTTTAACAGAAGTATCACAATATACATATATCACTATTATACTTGAGTATCTACATAGTACTTAAATCCTATTTAAATCCTATTTAGTTCACAACTGAAGTAGTTCCAAACAGATTCTCTTTAAATATGCAGCTTTTTTTGGCTTGGGTAAGAAGACGTTGGACAAGAGCCAAGACAGACAAGTAGGCCCCCGGGTAAAGCAAGCAAATGCATCTGGGGGAGTGTTTGGGAGGATGTTTAAAGCACGCGTGTTTGTCAGGGCTTCCGTTAGCTTGTGAATGCTGGCTTTTGGCTGATAGAAATTCATTATGCTGCCTACCTTGCTTCAGTCACAAATTTTGGACATCCGGCCACACCACAATATCACTCACCTGACCAGAGGCATTCAGATTTTTAAAGCTATTTAAACAAACTTATGTTTTTACTCTCCAGTAGCCTAAGGCAACGTACGAGTCATATTAGAAACCTGCTAGTTGATGTAAACCCTTTTCTCAGATGAAATCACTCCCATCCATTTGTGGTTCATGCTTTTCAGAACTAATTTCTCAGTGCATAAAGAAACACTGCCACTTAATTGATACTGCTGTTTGCCCATTTCTGGGCATATAATGTGAAGAAATAACAGTTTATAATCCATTTAAAATCATGTTTCTAATCAGTGTCATCAGCTTCAATGCTTTTTACAGTTTTCATTTTCAGAGAGAGTTAGAGCTGCTTTGCTCACATCAGGTCCGCTGCTCAGAACGGTGTTCTCCGGTCAACTCCAAAGGTATGTGAATATAAAGGAGTTACATGCCCTGTTAAGATTAATTACTCTAAAAGTACATTTGGTCATTCCGAGCATTGTGGGTAGATCAGGTTACACGTCTAATTGGTCCGGTCAATACTCAAATAAAAATGCTGCTGGTTAAATGTGCATGTTAGGGTTAGATTCGGCAGCATATGGCAGATTAAGCATCTGACCCGTGAATCAAATTCCAAACAAAACAACCACAAGCAACATAAAGGTCATTTTCAAACCCATCAGCACCATTCTAAGAAGGTTATCCATAATAGGATGCAGAATGGATTTTGAACATGCGACATGACCGAGAAAAAATGATTTATCATGATTCTGGGTGTGAAAGAAATGTGCACGAAATGTTTCTTGTCCTTTCAAAGGAGCATATTCAAAAAAATGAAATGCCATTATTTTCCAGGCCTCAGAAGAATCTATTCCTGTACTACCAAGAGTCATCAGTTAGTGGACTGCATTACTGGATCTAATGATCTCTCAGCCAAGGTCTCCAGGTCAGAGAGCCTCCACCACTGACTGCTTTCCAGAAACCAGACACCCATTAACTCCACCTCACCTCCTCCCTGTCACCTGACTGCAGCCTGCAGTACAAGCCATCCTCCCAGGCAACTCCCATCCGCTAGGCTAGGGTTCATGCTGCTGTTGGGTTGTGGCAATGGGTGAGAGGAGCAGTGGAGGGGGGCCCATCCAACAACAAACCCTGAAGTCTGTGTGTGGCTGGTTTCAAACAAGATACAGTAAAGATGACATAACCAGCAACTGCCAGGCCCTGTTGGTATGCTCCCTGAAGAGGGGGATGGCCACAAGGAGAACTGGAAAAGAAGGGAGTTGGATGGACACTGGCCTTAAGGGGGAGGGTACCGGAGGTCCAATTAACAAAAAACATCCCCCCTTTAAATGCTATTCTTCAGTGTGACAAGGAACTTTCAGTGCTGTCCTAGTGAAAAATCCAACATCTGGGCTATGTATTTTCTGTGGTATTAAGTGGCCAATAAGAACAGTTATCATCAACCAAATGGGAGAAGACACCCGATGTGTCAGCAGTGGACAGCATTCATTAGGCTAGGAGTTACAGAAAGGAGACGCTCAAGTCACACAGGACCTGCTAACGCCAAAAAACAACACCAGCAATCTAACGTCACCAACCCCCTCACACACAGTCAGTCATAGTCTAATAATAAAAGCATTTCATTCCCATCCACTAGTTAGACGGACAACCACTGAGTCACCAGGCATTCCAGCAATACGACGTAAACAAGCACAATCTCCCACTGATTCAGCCCTTCACTGAAATGTTCAGAACGTCAACACCAGCATTGGGCCAAAACAGTGTTTTTCTCACCCCTGCTTGTTGCATCATATGGTTGTATCCGTGGGTCTATGGTTACATAAGGAGGGTGGGGGTGTCATATGTCATACGTAGAAATCCTCCCAGCATGCATGCACCAAGCAAACTAATCCGGAATCTAGTCTAAGATGATCTGTGCTCTCAGTACAAAACGGATAGAAACGGGCCATTACAACATGTTATCCTGTGATGACAATGATGATTTTACAGTGCTGATAGAGATCAACCTGTTAGTGTGGCTCAGAGACAGGGTGAACTTTAGGCCAGGCAGGAAACAGACATTTAATCGGCGGCACAGGATGTGCAGTTATTTTTATTCCACACGGTCTGTCCGGAGGTCGCACGCATTGTCCTGCTCCTCTTCTCTCCTCAGGCCAGTAAAGAAAGGTTGCAGCTTGCCAGGCAGCTTAAGAAGCCACCCCAGTACAACCAACAATGACCCCAGTTTTCAACTGTTGTTCTCAGAGAACAGTTCTGAAACAATCCCAGTGTGTTCTCAAAACCTACAGTGCCCTATAGGAGATTTAGTGTGCTGGGTCACTTAACTCCTAGAATTGAAATAGTATATTAATCTGGGTTTCTGTTCTGACTTGTATGATTGGGTGCAGAGAAAAGCTTGATGAAGGAATGCATGTAGAGGGCCAGACGGTTTCATTTCTAGGAAAAATCTAAATGATTCCTGAAAGCTCCCACATGTAGAAAGAACAACTTCAACTGGCGCATACACACACAAAGAGGCCCCTCTTTGCTGCTAGGACACAGTGTTCTATCAACGGAAGTTCAGGTTTTGTTTTGGAAAATTACAACACATGCACATTCACGTTCATAAACAAACCAGTCTCCTAACTTTCCTTTTTGGGATCCAATGTCAAAACAAAAAAGAAATCTTACTAGCCACTGCCTAAAATCTACTGGCCTAAACATAATTTACACTAATCTGGACCTTTTAATCACATTGTGGTCATGCAGGGCCTAGGTTAGCATGCATTCGCAATTTTCAAGTATTATTAGACAACTTTAGCTTATTACAATATTAATAACCTAGCCATATTTAACTGCATTGTTCCGTATTAAGTGTATTGATATTGGTTTCTAAAGAACACCTGAATTAATCTTTTACTTTGTTGGTCAGCTAATAACGGGTCAGGAACCAACTAGGAGGAATGATTCAAATGAGACTGGCTAGCCAGGAGGAATGCTAGGTAGCGTTTGTAACTTTTGCAGACTGTATCTCATACATTCATTATTGAAGACCTAAAATACATAAGCTCAGTCAAATAGATTGATGGCTGCTGCAAAATCCTCTGAACATCTCTCATTTAGTGTAAAGGCATAAACTCAGGCATATACAGATGGAGAAGTTGTATCGGGGCATGGTGGTGTTTGAATAAATGTCAAATCATATCGCTCAAACACAAGCAGCATTCTTTTTTCGTCAGCAGCCATTAATGGTTTTACATGGTGGACTGCAACAGAGCAGGTCGACAAAAACATCTCCCAATACAAGTGGGCAATCGTTAAAGTTGTTAATGTCTTTCTCTATGTTGTGTATTCTGTGGTTCTATTTATTAGGTGCAAATGTCACTGCTACTGGTTGGCAACATATAGGCACAGAATACACAACATCTACGCAAAGCTGAAATACAACCACATGCAACGGTTGGTAAGTATATAATAATGGCATATGAACAATGAGAACAACAGTCTACAGCTACTTTAACAGATGAACAGTACATCTATGTACAAGCAGGGAGACAAACACAGATTTGAATGTAGTATATTGCAGCTGTTTGGAGGTGGCTTGATAAGGAGAACATATTCTTGTTAGTTTTGGTAGGACAGATGGCCAGTTGCTGAGGGCCTCAGCACGGGGAAACAAATCGTTCAGGTGGAGCCAGCTCCATTTGACTCCAATCCATTAAAACGCTGTATGGAATTCAGGGGTTTTCTCGCCAACTCTCTCACAGAGTTCCTTTCATGAAAAACAGGGATGTACTGAGCTATATTGTACAGTACAATGTAGAAATGAGAAAAAGAGACACATTGTCTTCCCTGGGATTAGGGTCCTCCGCATTGCACGGCTGCCTCCCTCCTACTAAGTATGAAGAGCTCCATAAAGAACCAGGCCAGACGTAGCCTAGTACCAAGCTGGTGCAGGGCCAGCCTGTAATTATGACACTTCAGGCCCTGAATAAGCCCTGCAGCCTACCTGACAGGCAGCTCTACTCTAACACCCCTGGCTTTAGGAACACCATTACCTTCTGGAGAAACTAATGATTTAAGCTGTATTTTGTCATATATTGTTTCCACAGCGATTAGCATTAAATAAAGAAGAAAAAAACATGTATTTTATAGCCCACACAGTGTGTACTGTATACTGCACATGAATGATTGAGATCACACCATATGGGACGTGTGTCTGTAAGCTAGGTTTAGCCCACATTAACATCTGAAGTACATCCTCACCATGCAGTGGGACTTAAAAAGGTCTTTGTTCCTCGTCAGCGTTCCCTAACGAGGCACCAATGCACCCTTCCACGAACATCTGCTAGTCACCTAATAATCATCAACCCTAAACAGACCTCTTCTAGTGGCCCACCACCAGAAAAGGAGGCTAAGCTTATATCTAGGGCAGGGGTTTTGGAACAGAGCAACCACCAGATATCAGTTGCTTGCAGCACATTCATGAGCAGCTTGGGAGACAATTCTGAAGGTCTTAGTACAATTATTTAAAAATGTAATTGTCTTTACAGCTATGCATTGCAGAAAAATATTTATGAATTTAATAATTAACCAGACATTTAATATTAAGGTGTTGAAGTCTATCCCATCTCTGAAAGTTATTGGATTTATTATTATCTAAATGTTTGACAATGTTCCTATTTTCAAGCTTTTATCAGTAATTTAACACATGCAGTGATACACCACAGTACATGCTACCTTCAGTGGCTCTTCTGAAGCTAGTGTACATCACAGATGTTTGAAAAGCTTTATTCTGAAGGTGGTTAGTTGTTTTGAAACCCAAACGGCTTGGTCCCAACAGTCAGTATTGTAAGGAGACAAGTTCAGGGAAAAGTTGCAGGCATCTTGTGAGAAAATAAGGCAAATGCACTTATTAAAGCAAAGAAAAATGTAGGTACTGGTTTCTTTCAAACCTAAAAAAAAGGCCTTCTGATGTGATTTAATCATTATTTTTTTCCACTACAAATCAATCCAAACTTGGAACAAAACAACTTATTCTATAACTGAGTAATTTATTATCCTTATTTCACCAAGTACACCCAGGACATAGGAAACATTTGCTCAGGAGAGAAGATAAGATTGTGCCCTTTGAAAGCAAAAACATGTACATATAGCTTGCAACATTGCAGTTAACAGAAGCTCCCATGCCTGAAAAGTTAAAGAACACTTGAGTTTTACCGAAATCCAGACATCTATGCCTAAATAACATGAATTCAGATTAAGGGAAATTATCCAAGAGCACCTGCTATCATCTACTGAAAAGACGGCGGCAATACAGAAGCATTTGTATAACAGAAAGGTAACGAAACAAAAAGGGAGGGGGCAATGTCCCAATGCCCCAGTCTTGACACTTCTGTAGCTGTGTCTGGTCGTTGTTGCACAAGCACTGTACTTTACAGCTTTCTGGGTAAACGCAGTGACACTGAGCACATGGTGCCAGCCAGAACAGCTGATGAGGCTGGGCAGAGGCCCAGATGGAGAGGAGAGGGAAAGAATTGACGGAGAAAAGAGAGAGCCCAAAAGTGAGAGAAGAGTATGATCAGAGAGGAAAGGAATACATACAAAAACTCATTGAAAAAGAGAGGAAAAAATAGACCAGGCCAGAAGCCAGTGTTCACCCCATCTTGTCTATAAGAATCAGATGGTCAAAGAAAGGAGAATTAACAACAAAATAACCTAACAACCAAACAGAGAGAAAGGCCAAGAATGTAACTTGGGACTAGAGAGACTCCCCTACAATTAAGGGGCATCATGGTAAGATAAAGACTGGTGGAGAGTAGCAAGGAAGAAGCTAGAAAAGGAGGGAGAAGAAAGCCTAGAAAGAAAAGGGGTCATAGAGGGCTAACACCCATCCAAAACACAACAGTACTAACTTAATCTCCCAAAAGCTGCAGTCTCTCCTCTTTTCTCTTCCAGACCGCATCTCTAAGCCCCACTGCCTGTCTGCCAAGCGCGACAGCTGCAGAGGGGAGAAATGGGCCAGCAAACAGAGGCCCAGAGAGAGTACTGCTCTGCCAATGGGTAGAGCACAGAGAGACTGACTTCAGAAGGGAAATCTGAAAAGTCCCACCATCCAAACAAATCATTGGTTTAGAATACAACATAAACCAACGACAACAAGAGAGCAATGAATCCCTGTCCTCAAATGACCAACTAGAACTGACCACAGTTCTGACTGGGACAGACTGACGGTGTCTGAGACTGGTTGAGATACTTGGCCATTTCATTGACTGAAATAGCCTGTCAGACGGACATAAAATGGGCTTCAGTGGCAGACTAACTACAGAGCTCCTGTACATTCAGGAAATATTTTTATACTAAAGTGAAAAGGTATGGGAGTGTGTGGTATATGCCAGGGCTAAGGGCTGTCCTTAGACATGCCTAAATCGTAAGTATACAAATATTTATTGAATGTAGTGAATATTTGCCAGACATACAGAGTCTTCTTAAATTGTTCCTCCACCCACATCCCAGTCATTCCATTCAGGGTAAGTTTTAGCCATGAAGTAACCTGCCCTACAGAAGGCTAGTTCTTGAACAGGGCTGCCCAACCCCGTTCCTCTAGAGCTACAGTCCGGTGGGTTCACAGCAATGGCAATTACTCACACTTGATTCCAATAATAAGCCAGATGAAGAACTGAAATGAGGTCAGCCACAACTGGTGCAGAAAACATTCAGACGGTGGATCTCCAGCAACGGGGTGCCCAGCCCTGTTCTTAGAGGATATGCTGCCATATAAATGTGCTTGACTTTGAGGTGAGCCACAATAGCTTTAACATTTATTCCACAATTTGAACTCATCGTTGACTAACTTTACCTCCCTCTAGGGCCCTCTTGACTGCTGTCTAATCAACCAAGTGGGTTCTACAAATGGGTAGTGAAGAGTAAGTGGCTATTCCAGTAGCTAGTGCTAAACTCTTAACTGGGTCTGACTCCACTCTGTGACCACACTGCCACTTGCCTGCTCCCGGTTCACCCTGTGACCACACTGCCACTTCCCTGCTCCTGGTTCACCCTGTGACCACACTGCCACTTCCCTGCTCCTGGTTCACCCTGTGACCACACTGCCACTTCCCTGCTCCTGGTTCACCCTGTGACCACACTGCCACTTCCCTGCTCCTGGTTCACCCTGTGACCACACTGCCACTTCCCTGCTCCTGGTTCACCCTGTGACCACACTGCCACTTCCCTGCTCCTGGTTCACCCTGTGACCACACTGCCACTTCCCTGCTCCTGGTTCACCCTGTGACCACACTGCCACTTCCCTGCTCCCGGTTCACCCGGTGACCACACTGCCACTTCCCTGCTCCTGGTTCACCCGGTGACCACACTGCCACTTCCCTGCTCCCGGTTCACCCGGTGACCACACTGCCACTTCCCTGCTCCCGGTTCACCCGGTGACCACACTGCCACTTCCCTGCTCCTGGTTCACCCGGTGACCACACTGCCACTTCCCTGCTCCTGGTTCACCCGGTGACCACACTGCCACTTCCCTGCTCCTGGTTCACCCGGTGACCATGCCCTAGTGCCTTCAGTTAAGGCAGCTGATTCTGTGTCATTGCTATTCACTCCCAGGTAGAGGTTACCCCTTTCCCTTCCACATAACTAGGATCAGATCCACTGGCCCCCCAATAATAAACATAAACATGAAGCATGAAAACAGTCTGTAATAGGGAAATTAACACCCCCTACAGACAGCCCAGTAAGCAGGGATTTTTAAATACATTACCAACTAAATGAGGCTGACTCTATAGGTGGGGACTACATGAAGGGAGGGCCAGATGGGGAGAACAGCAGGGTCTTGATGTGAGGCTACATTAATACAGGAAGTGTCTCACTGTGTGGGCACTTTAAAAGCACTCTCTCCACATCTCTTCCTATGTTGCCCTCTCCCCCTCCCCCATCTCTCTCTCTCCCCCTCCCCCACCTCCTCAGTCTCCCGCTCGACCCTTCTCACCATGTCTCTCTCCCTCCCTTCCTCCCCGTTCCATCTCTCCCCAGCCCCCACCCCATCTCTCACCCTCTCTCTGTCATATCCCTCCCACCTACATCCGTCACTCCCCCTTTCTGAAATTGCTACTGACATTCAACTACTTGTATTAGGCAGTGAATAGGATCCAGAATTAGAGTGATTTCCACTCTGAACCAAAGCAACAGGACAAGTCTTGGACAAGTACACACCGGTACCATGTGGGCTGCTGGTGTAGCCAGGGCCAGTCATGGGTTGTCCTGTGACTGTGCTCTGTGTTTGTCAGGAAATGTACTGAGAAGCACCACTGTAACAGTCCCACCAGGTTAATAATTGACATGTCCAGCCAGTCAGGGTATGAGCTGACCGTTTAATTCCTGGTTAATGACAATCAGCTGTGACCACCAAATAACAGCAGGTAGCAACTCCGGGCACCGAAACATTTTTCTCCATGTGCAAACATATGGGAACGACAATCTGTAGTTAGTCAGCTATCTTATTTCACCATGATATGGTTTCTTTGTCTATTTGACATTGTGTTGTGGGCGGTCCGATGGCTGACGAAGCGTCTACTTTTGGTTGTGATATGAGCTTATAAAGACAACTGTTGAAGTCTGTTTATTAAGAATCCGGTTTGTGTTCTGAACAACCTGTTAATTAGAAGACAAAATAAAGGTTTCTACAAATGTTGTGGCATAGAATAAGTGTTAGAAGAGAAGCATTATACCCGTCTTAGTCAAGACAGCCTACCGTCTGTGAACTATAAGTAGCTGGCCTCCATGCATATTAGCGTGTTTTGTTAATATAAAGGTAATGAAAATAAGTAATGTCAGGGAATTTTAACATTGAACCCTGGGGCCAGTGAGTTTGAAACTTACTGTCCCCCAAATTTTTTTGCTGTCCCTCCTTCCAAAATCTGTAATTTTTCAGCGTAACAACATATATTTTAATACATTTGTTACTTAACATGTTTAACTCTTTATGAAGTGCATTCTGGATATATAAAACAAAAAATAATTTAATCACATTTCAAATTATAAAAATGTATAACAGATAACAGTCAACAAAACATTTGACTTTTAAACAAAACACTAACTCATTCATCAGTGGCGGAACAAGGTGACGGCTGGTCCGTCTTAGTTACTAGGTATGCGGTTGTTATAAGGCGTGCAATCACCTAACGGGTATCTGCATTTAAATTCCTGACCAGTACCATCAAGGGCCCTAAAGACGGATTGTCAGCCACCCACATGGCTGTCATGCATACCAGGTGCTGTTTGCTATTAGCATCGCTCATCAAGGACTGTTTGCAAAAGTTGTCAATACCTTCGTCAAAAGACCCACATTTGTCCGCTCTTGCGGGAAACTCACGACAGACGAGACAGTGCATCTGAAGTCCATCTAAATCGAAACAGGTACATTATTTTTTGCACTCAGGTAAAAATATTCGCTTTCGTTTGAGCTCGTTTTTATCCTTCGCCGCCTTCTTCACTTGAGTGACTCGCGCAAGTTTTTAAATATCTTATTGAAAAATAATACCAAACAGCCATGCGTCATTACTGCTCTTGACTGGTCAACAGCGTGCGCAGAGAGTTGCAAGGTAGTTATTTGTGCGTGTTCCAGATTACAAAACAACTGGAGGATGTTGAGTGTATATTCCAATTATAATTTTTTTCAATCTCATTTTTTATTTTGCGGTGGCCCGATCGGGACAGTGACTTGCTTATTAGTCCGACTTGACTTTTTACTGGCCATCGTTATTGTCGATCCCTGAATGTGCGTTTGCCATGAAATGCACTTCCAGGTCATAAATATATTCGAGGAGTATAAAGTGTGAGAAACACAAAAGATTACGGATAAGAGTATGAGGAGATCAGCACCCCCTTAGCTTCTGTGACGCTGGGCTAACTCAATGCCCAAACAAAGGGTTGATACTCGTGACCTGGCCTGATAACGTGGCACCATTTCCCAACAGCCTTAATATTTTGACGGCAGACACAATCACAGTGTGCATGCAATCAGATGAACTTTCCCTTATGTAAATGGAACACCAGATAAGGACTTACCTGGACATCATAAAGCGCCACAATGTTCTCGTGTTGGAGTTCCTGGGAAAGGTATGGAGAAAACAAGCATGAATAACATTAGCGACTGTATCGTTGGCATGACAACTGACACCTATTGATAATTACAACAAGGCCTTTCAGGTACCCGAGGAATAATGGAGGAGCAATGTCAACTCACTGTTTGAATATGTTTTCATGATAAGAGAGGAAATTATCCTAAGTATGCTATTCACCTTAAGTATTTTGATTTCCTTGCCAAGCAGGATCTGGGACTTGGAGAGGTTTTTCTTGTTAATGCTCTTGATGGCCACCTCCCAGTCAGTCTTCTGCAAACGGATGGAGGAAGGAGGGAAATAAAGGAACAATTAGTAAAGGCCCCTTTAAACATGTTCGGTCACCCATCACTCACAGGGGCATTAATATGAGTGTGTGTGTTTTGTTTTAACATAGTGAATTGGTACCAAAATAAAAAAAGAAACATGAAAACAATACCCCTATCAGGATCTTTTTAAAACAAGTACATTTCCCGGCATAGGGTTGGGTTTAGGGTCAAATTTAGAAAAAGGGCCAGTGTTGGCCAGAATGTTGGTTACTTTAAGGTTTTAGGGTTAGGCATTAGGGCTAGGTTAAGTTTAGGCATAAATGTCAGGTAACTGAGGTTCGGGTTAGGTTAAGGTCAGGTGCCAACAAGGAAAAAAACAAAAAAACTACCGTGTGTCCTTTAATAGCCTTTAAATGTGTTATTTGCATCACTGTGAGAGTGAGACGTGAGAGAATGAGACGCACAGGAAGAGAAATCCAACCAACAAGTTGGTTGTATTTTTAAAAAAAATAGGTGTGACACCGAATGAAAAATCTGCCAAAAGAGAAAGAGTTGCCTACACCAACTAACAACTAAACAAGAGACCAATTTTCTATCCTCAAAAGGCTTTCAGTGAATTGCTTAGAGACATAAGATCCTACAGTAAAGGACATGGCACAAAAAGGCATCAGAGCCAAATTATAAAAGTGTCCCCCTCGTGCAACAGAGAAAATGTTTCTATATTGACCACAACTCAAGCTAAAATAAAAGGCTTCCTTTGGCTAAGTGGAATGGATGGCACATTGCAATGGAGATCTGCAGAGACCTTCTGTGAATACAATGACGGCCGCTTCCCACATGTATCTAGGTTAATAGGCATCCTCGTTCTGTGCTGCACCTCACTCAGCCGCAGGGCAGGGCTGGCCTGGCACTGGCGCAGGGAGGCAGCACGCAAGCAGGCAGAGAGGGAAGTGTGCGCCAGCACAGCCGTATCCATCCCCACTCTGACAGCACGCACAGCCAACCATGACAGGGAGCAAGGCAGTGCAGCAGTCTCCCCACACAGCAGAATGAGAACGTCGGCCGATGCTGTAATGCTGAGCACAGGGGGACTGGAGATAGTTTTTCGCCAAATTGTTTTCATTCATGACCAGTATCTTTGCCATTATGACACATAATGACAGTGAGAGACAAACTTAGTGCCGAATAAGCACCTTACACTGGAGTAACACGCCTGAGAAAGAACAGACCTCCTTAAAACACGGACAACAACAGATGATAACACGATGACACCGGGATGATGCATGGCCTTGACCATAACGTCATGGATGAGAGGCAATTGGTGTCAACGTGTCAGCAGAAATGTATCTTGAAAAACAAGTGTAACTAACGTGAGGATCCATGTAATTATACCTTAGTAAAACAGTCTTGATAGCATACTCTAGCTCTTCACCGGGCTTGGCTTCCTATCCCTAGCTAACTGCATCAGTGACTATATTAGGAGGTTACATTAGGCTGCCTCTGACAGTGTCACCTGACAGTGCTTAAAGGATGAAGCAATCCATCAGCCCCGTGGCAAGCACCAATAACCTCCCTGTCGTTTCTCCTGCATCTAGGTGGAAAGAATCCTATAAATAGAAGGCATGCAGATGCAGGGTTAAAAATATTCTGTTCCCGTGATGCCTGGTGCACGCCTGTTCAACAAACGGTAGAAAGGACATTAAGTCACACAAACGCGACCGACACACTGACAGCACATGATGAAAGCTTCAAGGTACATCGTAGCCTGCGCCGCTGCTCTGATCACAACCCTAGAACGAGACTTTTTCATTAATCCGTAGAATCCATTTCATTCACAGAACGACGACCTACTGGCGTTGGCTAGCAACAGCTTTGTTGTGTGCCACCATGCGCTGCTTTAACCGCACATCAGAACATTGCACGCGGTAGACTACACTGTTGGTGTGGTTGATGGTTGTGATGAAATGGGCATAGTTTGTACCTGCGAGTAGTAACCGAGGCAATATTCAAGCTCGTGTTTGTACGCCCAAACCTCCATTTAAACAATGAACAAACGTGGATGTTTGCGCGTACACTTTCTGTAGAACAGAGGCTATTTCGAAGGCTAAATAAGTAGGCAAATTCAAATGAAACAGACAGGTGCGCACGATAAGAGACACGGCATGGAAAACGTTTGGTTTGATTCGGTTTGACAGGGGTGGCAGCCGTTCACAGGCCTTCTAACGCGGCAGGATACAAGCTACTAAAACAGTCTGTTGGCGATACATGGACAATTGCCATTTCCATATCCTGTGCATCCAAACATGGATTGGACCACAAGCTTGGTAGTACTACTCCGAACACTAGTACATAGGCCAAGGTACTGTACAAACATAGCTAAACAACAGCTTATAGGGCTAGGTAGGTACTGTTCAAACATAGCTAAACAATAGCTTATAGGGCTAGATAGGTACTGTACAAACATAGCTAAACAATAGCTTATAGGGCTAGATAGGTACTGTACAAACATAGCTAAACAATAGCTTATAGGGCTAGATAGGTACTGTACAAATATAGCTTAAGAACAGCTTATAGGGCTAGATACTGTACAAACATAGCTAAACAACAACTTATAGGGGCTAAATCTGTACACACATAGCTAAACAACCGCATATAGGGCTAGATAGGTACTGCACAAATATAGCTAAACCCCATCTCATAGGGCTAGATAGGTACAGTACCATTATAGCTACACCCCATCTCATAGGGCTAGATAGGTACTGTACCAATATAGCTACACCCCATCTCATAGGGCTAGATATGTACTGTACAATTATAGCTAAACACCAGCATATAAGGCTAGGTACTGTGCAAATATAGCTAAACCACATCTCATAGGGCTAGACACTGTACAAATATAGCTAAACCACATCTCATAGGGATAAGTACTGTACAAATATAGCAAAATTACAGCCCATATGATCTCAACATGAGAAATGACAGGCCAGATAACACTTTACTGTAGATGTCCATGATAAATCTGTCCATCTTTTTGTATGGTGAAAACACCTTCACAGTGGGAAAAGCTCTCATACCGCAGTCTGCAGTGCAGCAGGGTAACATTCTCCCTGGCTACCTAACACAGTGAGCGAGATGTGGGGCAGGCTCAGTCACATTCTCTCCTCTCTGTCCTTCAGCTGTGCCTTGGTCAACTGCCCCATACAAACAGAGCACTGTTTTGTTCACAATCCCATCCTGGATGGTCTGAGAGCATTGGTCAGCGAAAAGGCTTTTTTTCCTCACTACGTGACCAATCAAGGGAATATGATGAACACTGTACCATCTTCTTCCATTGTAGATATACAATCCATTATATTAAATGTATTAACTATTATTGATCACACTGTGGCCACAGATGGAGACATATAGACCTCTAGCTAGTACCAACAGGACAAAAACAAGCGGACTCCTTTCTCTCCACCATGTATAAGCTGGCTACGTCAGCGAGCAATTCACTGCTGTTTGTCACCCGTTCCATGAATGAACGGCTCGCATCCATGCACCCAGTCCCAGACCATAACACAATATTGCACAACATCATACATACAATGCAAAATAACATGCACGATCAAATCAGTAAATAAGGTTATCTGAACTAACGTAAATGCATTTATGTTTAATTATTTTTTAATACGTTTGTTATCAAAATATAGATACCTAAATATCTACCTTTCTGTGCCTTCCTTTGAACACCACAGCGAAAGCCCCATGTCCCACCAGGTCCTTTCTGCTGTACTCAAAGTCTCCAACCGTCTCCATCGCAGAAGCAACTTCCAAATGTAGGCGTCAAAAATGTTTATTTCTTCGGTGATGCACAGTGAAGAGTGCTTTCTTGATATCAGAACACTGGTACAACCACGTATCCACACAGAAGTTGCATTACTAGTCTAAGTAGCGGATGATTATGGAGTTTACACAAGGCAGGGACCCGCTCACTTGCATTCTAGTCCACCTTTGATAATGGCCAGAAACAGCCAGGTGATGATGCAATTGATCACGTTTAAGATGCGAATGTACGGTACTGGAATAATTATTCACTGTTATTAACGTTATCCAACTACTAATTACAACAGATTGTGGAATTTTTAAATCAAGTCCCTAACTCCCAATCTGACACGGCAGTCAGTTTTCAGAATGGATAACAACTGCAAGGTACACAATTATCAGTCCCTGCCGCCAGCTGTCATTTTCTGACCCAGACCAGAGGAGTTAGCTAGCGTTTCAACCTGGCTAGCTAGATGTGGTTTTTAGCTGGCAAACACGCTACGTTAGCTCAAAACTGCTTCGCTTGACATTCTACATGATGCCAAGCATTCTGGATAAATAGATCGCAAGCTTCAAAAACCCACAGACATTTCAACTATCTAACAGAGAGTGACATGAAGTGACAAGCTCCATGTTTCCCATCGCATCGTATGATCCTGACAGACAACCATGCTAACACTATCGTTTAGCTAGCTAGCGAATAACATTTTGTAGGGACAGTACTCCACTAGCTTTAAAGTTAGCTTGATGTTACTCGCTAACTAAATCGAATAACAATTTATTTGAGAAATGGTCATACGATTGCAAGCAAAGAATGCAGGCATAGATACAGTATTTGCCTGAACAGCAGTATAGTAATATGTTTTGAACCAGTCACAGCTAGCTAGCTGTCATAATAGTGATCTGTGGCAAGATGTTCTTTCCAGAAGACGTCTCTTCTCTTGGAAAACATCGGCGTTTTTGCAGTTCTCTTCAATGTAATCCAAATGACATCTAACACTAACGTCATTCAAATCGCTGGCTTCTCATCCGAAACTCGCCGGCGTTCGTCGTCAAATCTCAGCCAGAGCGAAAATCCTTAGGTCACTTGCATAGCAACTGATCATGTTAATCTTTACAGTACGAGAATAAATGTATCTTGGTTAATAAAGGTAATATGCAAAAATGTTTTGGTTTAACGTTAACTATTTTGCGTTACACCTTATTATCACGTTGGCCAAGTACTGTTTTATCTAGTTTACTATGTTACTTAACAGCAGTAGCAATACAGACCAAATGCCGATAAAGGTGCATTTACAGGCATTTATACCATATCCCTCCGCGGACTACGTCAACATGCAACATCTTCCGCCACAAAGACATAGTTCCATGGTTTCGTAAATACGCTAGTATTTTTTTCCCAATGTTAATTAATAGAGAAATAATTAAACTGTTAATTAAACAACATTTTTTTGTTGGCAACCATAAAACGAATGCGTTTCGTAGCATTATATATAAAAAAATACGTTACATTAAATGAGGAAAAAAATACGTTACATTAAATGAGGAAAACCTTAAAATTGGAATCGCAAAAACCAATCATCTTAATTAAAATAAAATGATATCGAGTTGTTATGCCAACTAGCATTTAGTTGCACCACATATATAAATGCACACCATTCAATATTTAATACAAATACATGGAAAAATAAAATAAAACGTGTAGATCCAAAAGACCTATAAAGCAACTACTTTCGTAAGTGCTTCCATTGTCCAAAGTACAGCGTTGAGAAGTGACAGAGAACTAAGTGACAGGTCAGGAATAAGACAAACATTTATATATAAATTAACTGAATGCATTTTCAAAATAAGAGCTGTTCCTCTGAAAGGGGGGTAAATGAACAAACGTCTGCAACCGATCTCCAGCTCATATGGATTGTGAGCGTTGAAAAGTAGACAAAAAGATGGATATATTAATGTAAAATTAAATAAATACAAAAGGACGGCCAGTGACTTAAGTACAGCATTTATATTTACATTTTAGTAATCTAGAAGATAAAGAATCCTAACCCGTAATTGAGTAGTTTCAGTTCTATCTGCATTTGGTGCTAATATGAATAATCAAACATGATGACTTTGGCGCTGTCTATGAAAGAAAAGCAAGCGATTTAAATCCTAAAAGAAAAGAGGAACTCAATTAGAACCATAGCACAAAAGTTGGCAACATTTTAGAATGTCATGAAAAAGAAAGAAACCACTGGAATCTTCAGCAATTGGCAACCAGGTCGGCCAATGAAAACAACCACCACTGATAACAGATAAATGACCAGAGCTGTGAAATCCAACCCTAAAATAAATGTCAGTGAAATCAGCAACAACCACCAGAATGTTGGGGTGAAAGTGTCATAATCTTCTGTTCGCAGAAGATTTCGGCAGCAGAATTACCAAGGCTACACAGCAGAATACAAACCTTTGATGAGATGCACAAAGTGAAAGGCCAGATTAGAAATGCTAACAAGTTGAGCAGCTAGGATGGTTTGGAACAGTGTTTATAGATAGATGATGAGACAAAGGTGCACATTTATTAAAGTGATAGGAAAGGTAAAAATGTGGAGGAAACAGGAACTGCAGATGATCCAAAGCATACCACCCCATCTGTGAAGTATGGTGGAGGTATTATCATGGCATGGCCAAATTAATTGAAATGTTCCTCATTTGGAGGGGAAAGCACAAAAAGGTTGACACATAATTGCACCAATCATCAGAATAACCACGATCCCTAAACCACAGATGCACCCTAAATCTGTATAGTGCATCTTTTGGGCTCTTCTAAACAAAATAGAAATTATAGGTAAAATCCATTTGTTTAGCTAACTCTCTAACTTCAACTGATTTGATATAAATGAGTCTTGTTCCTATAGAAGCTTCTTTGCAGGAGCTTTTAAGGAGCAAACTAGCACATATCGAATGTGAAACTGAAATGACTTAGTTTCACTGTAGTCACGTGGATATCAAAATTATTCCTAAGAATATTGAACATGACCGCAGTTACTGGCTAATTTTTCAGGCTGGTACCAAGCTAAAGCAAGCAGTCCTAGGTTTACTGCGCACAGCCTATTGTTTTGGTACTTGACATTGCAAATGAAAAGCTTATTTGATATGTGAAATAATTTTATTAGAAATGTTCATTTTCACATGCAAATACCCAAACACAGTTCCATAGCTATAGTGTTTTGTCAACAGCAATGAACTGCATTTTGTTTGTTTACAGACAGTCATGAAAGATAGCATGCTAGCTGATGATGTAGCTGAGTAAGCCGGTCGAAGGGAATAGTGTTAGGGATACCAGCACAGCTCACACATTGTTCAATATGATCCACTCACATCTAGCTAAGTTAGTAAAAAGCTTGATTAGCTAACGTATGTTTTCATGAATTTGGATTTGCCTCCTCCCGGAAGTTGCTGCAACAAGTACAGCTGATAAAAAAAGATATTCCAAAGAAAACATGCTGACAGACAGCCAGACTATTAATCAATAAATACATAATATATTATAATGTTGTAATTTTGGATGGCTGTGACCTTCGAGCTCTCAGGTGGGCACTGCATTAAAGACAGACACGATTCTGAAGTGGACATCACTGAATGGTCTCAGGAACACTTCCAAAAACCATACGCTTCCAATGACCACAGTATGTCACTGCATCTAGAAATGCAAGTTAAATATCTACCATGCAAAGAAAGAAAGATCCAGAACCACAGCCACCTTCTCTGGGCCTGAGCTCATTTAAAATGGACTGAGGCAAAGTGGAAAACTGTCCTGTGGTCTGATCAATATAAATTATAATTTATTTTTGGGAATCATGGACTCTGCGTCCTCCGGACTAAAGAGGAGAGGGGCCATCCAGCTTGTTATTAGGGCACAGTGCAGAATCTTATTAGGGCAAAGCCAGAATCTGGGATGGTATGGGGGTGCGTTAGTGCACATGGCATAGGTGACTTGCACATCTGTGAAGGCACCATTAATGCTGAACAATATATAAAGGTTTTGGAGCAACATATGCTGCCATCTATACCACGTCTTTTTCAGGGAAGGCCATTGCTTATTTCAGCAAGACAATGCCAAACTACATTCTGCACGTATTACAACAACATGACTCCGTAGTAAAAGAGTATGGGTGCTAAACTGCCTGCAGTCCAGACCTGTCACCCACTGAAAACATTTGGCGCATTATGAAACAAAAAATATGACTTAAATCCTATGTCAATAAAGAATGGATATATTATTTTTTGTTGTAGTTTTCCTGGAGTGTGGGCCCACAAGTCTCCCGGATATAAAAGCAAGGAACGACGCAACACTTACATAGTATTGTGTTCATCTGTCTGTATTTTGTGTCTTTTTTGTGTGAGTTTGTGTGATTGAGTGTGAAATTATGTATTAGGGAAAAGGAAAATAAGGGGAAAAAGAGAGGGTACAGAAAAGAAGAGGCGATGCAACACAGTGGTAAACATGCGCCTGTCCCAACTTTTATGAAATGTGTTGCTGGCTTCAAATCCAAAATTGGCATATATTTTCCCAAAGACAATAACATTTCTCAGTTTTGACATTTGTTGTGTTGTCTTTGTACTATTTTCAATTAAATAGAGAGATAAAAGATTTGCACATCATTGCATTCTTTTTTATTTGCATTTTACACAGCATCCCAACTTTTTTGGATATAGGGTTGTAAATGAAACTATCAAAGGTAAATAGGCCCATAGCCTGTGTTCTCTTGAGAGGCAGGTATGCCTTTGGCAGCCTCCCCTAACAGCAAAGCTATGCTGACTGAGTCTGTATATATAGTCAAGCCTTTCTATTAAAATGGAATTATAATTACTTACAATATAAAATGGTTTCTTTTCTAGGTGGTTGTGAAATGCAACCGCTTTTATTTAAATCTGAAAAATTATTGGGTATATTCCCAATTATCTCCATAGAGTCGTAATTTTCTACTCAGGCACTTCTGCCCAAATGTTTTTGCAATAGCCTGGGGACAAGGTTAGAGGAGAATGGGTTCTATGACTGGAGTATTTTTAGCCAGAACCTGATTGTAATGTTGATTTTGATGTTATTTTGATTGCATAGAAGGCCAGTCCATGAACCCTATAACATTGCATAACATTGTGTCCTGCATAACAAGTGTACCCATGTATTCCATGTTTAGATCCTTCTAATATTTTAGTACCAGGTACAGTGACAGCAGTTTGACTAGTTGATGGTACGAATGTAGTTACAGCAGTAGCAGTAAGAGCAGGAGTAGAAAATAGTGAACCATTCTTCTTTTCCTTTGTACACATTACCCCCTAGTGGATATATTCAGGTATGACATGGCATTATTTTGTAAACTCATTCTGGGGTTTGATCATGGAGGTGGATGTACATTATGGCAAGTTATTTTAACAGCATGTATTCCTTGGAACTGGCTAACAATTTAAACAACACATTCATTAGTTACTGGTAAGTATTCCAATTGTTACAAGTAACGTTTTCACTTTTACTAATAAAATGACTGGTGAATCAACACTTACACGTTTCAAGTTTCAAGGTTTATTCGTCAAATGCACTGAACAACACAGCGTCATCCTGCACAATGAAATTCTTGTGATATGGCACCCAACAACTACGTAGTGAGAGTTAAGAAGTAGAATATTTAAGCAAAAATATAGCCAGACAAAAAATAAATAAAGCAACAATATACAGTGGGGAGAACAAGTATTTGATACACTGCGGATTTTGCCGGTTTTCCTACTTACAAAGCATGTAGAGGTCTGTCATTTTTATCATAGGTACACTTCAACTGTGAGAGAAGGAATCTAAAACAAAACTCCAGAAAATCACATTGTATGATTTTTAAATAATTAATTTGCTTTTTATTGCATGGCATAAGTATTTGATCACCTACCAACCAGTAAGAATTCCGGCTCTCACAGACCTGTTCGTTTTTCTTTAAAAAGCCCTCCTGTTCTCCACTCATTACCTGTATTAACGACACCTGTTTGAACTCATTACCTGTATAAAAGACACCTGTCCACACACTCAATCAAACAAACAGACTCTAACCTCTCCACAATGGCCAAGACCAGAGAGCTGTGTAAGGACATCAGGGATACAATTGTAGACCTGCACAAGGCTGGGATGGGCTGCAGGACAATAGGCAAGCAGCTTAGTGAGAAGGCAACAACTGTTGGCGCAATTATTAGAAAATGGAAGAAGTTCAAGATGACGGTCAATCTCCCTCGGTCTGGGGCTCCATGCAAGATCTCACCTCGTGGGGCATCAATGATCATGAGGAAGGTGAGGGATCAGCCCAGAACTACACGGCAGGACCTGATCAATGACCTGAAGAGAGCTGTGTTTCTAATGGTCTCAAAGAAAACCATTAGTAACACACTATGCCGTCATGGATTAAAATCCTGCAGTGCACGCAAGGTCCCCCTGCTCAAGCCAGCGCATGTCCAGGCCTGTCTGAAGTTTGCCAATGACCATCTGGATGATCCAGAGGAGAAATGGAAGAAGTTCATGTGGTCTGATGAAACGAAAATAGAGCTTTTTGGTCTAAACTCCACTCGCCGTGTTTGGAGGAAGAAGAAGGATGAGTACAACCCCAAGAACAACATCCTAACCATGAAGCATGGAGGTGGAAACATCATTCTTTGGGGATGCTTTTCTGCAAAGGGGACAGGACGACTGCACCGTATTGAGGGGAGGATGGATGGGGTCATGTATCACAAGATCTTGGCCAACAACCTCCTTCCCTCAGTAAGAGCATTGATGATGGGTCGTGGCTGGGTCTTCCAGCATGACAACCATCCGAAACACACAGCCAGGGCAACTAAGGAGTGGCTCCATAAGAAGCATCTCAAGGTCCTGGAGTGGCTTAGCCAGTGTCCAGACCTGAATCCAATAGAACATCTTTGGAGGGAGCTGAAAGTCCATATTGCCCAGCGACAGCCCCGAAACCTGAAGAATCTGGAGAAGGTCTATATGGAGGAGTGGACCAAAATCCCTGCTGCAGTGTGTGCAAACCTGGTCAAGAACTACAGGAAACGTATGATCTCTGTAATTGCAAACAAATGTTTCTGTACCAAATATTAAGTTCTGCTTTTCTGATGTATCAAATACTTATGTCATGCAAAAAAATGCTAATTAATTACTTCGAAATCATACAATGTGATTTTGGGGATTTTTGTTGTAGATTCCGTCACTCGCAGTTGAAGAGTACCTATGATAAAAATTACAGACTTCTACATGCTTTGTAAGTGGGAAAACCTGCAAAATCAGCAGTGTATCAAATACTTGTTCTCCCCATTGTAAATACACTAGCAGCAGTTTAAAAAAAATAGTATTTTAAACTAGCAGCAATAAGGTCAGTATTATTGAACATATAGATAGGGCATGTATGGCAGTAATATACACAACAGTGTTAACTAGCAGCAATTGGTAGAATTATTTAATATTGACTGTAATATGCTTATGAATGGTGGCATAGCACACTACAACTACATAGTGAGAATGAAGAAGAAATATGCACAGCAAAAATACAGATACATTTATTATATACATAGCACTGTACACTAGCAGTTTAAAAAGAGTACTGTAAACTAGCAGCAATATTGGTAGTGGTATTGAAATTATAGATATGGCATGTATGGCAATAATATACATAACAATGTAAACTAGCATACATTTTGAAAGAGTAAGATGGGAGTATGAACCGTATGGTGGAAGTACTGAGTATTATAGATACATATGAGTGTAATATGCTTATGAATGATACATGCAAAGGTATATTCTAATTCCCATTAAAGGTACCTGAACGGACATCAGATCAAACAGTGATGGGCAGTATTTATGTATTTAAAATACATATTTAAAATACAATTTAGAATTTTGTCATTTGTATTTGATAGGGTTGATGAAAGTGGCTTCATATTTTCTATCAAAATACTTTATTATTTTGTATTTTGTAGTTAAAAGATACTGTAGTATTATGTGTATGAAGTATGTCAATCAAATTTAATCAAATTTATTTATAAAGCCCTTTTTACAACAGCAGTTGTTCTTTTACAGAAACACCCGGCCTTAAACCCCAAAGAGCAAACAACAGTAGTGGGTGAGGGTCTCACGCCATTCCGGTTCCAACTCCTCCCCGTCACGCTCCTCACCTACCACCGTTACGCTCCCACTCCCCGATACGCATGAACGCATCCAGCAATCCAGATCCCAATCACCCGAATACTAAACACCTGTGTCCAGTTTTCCTGTGCTCTGCCTCCATTCCAATGTGAGGTATTGTTCGTAGTGGACCTGCCAAGCCTTTGTAGAACTCGCGGTATTTGCCTTCTTGACTCCCAGCCTGTTGTTTTCTTCCTTCTCATTCTCCTTATCCAGAAACCTGCGTCCTGACCTGTTCTACCTGCCCCTTGGATTCTCCTCCTGCCTAACCCTGCCTGTATTGTTGCCTTCGCGGACTGATCACCCGGAATCCTGACCGGCCTGCCTGCTTTTGGTTTTCTCCTCTCTGTCAATTCCTGCCTGAGCCTTCGCCTTCAAGGACTGATCTCCTGGTTACTGAAACTACCTGCCCGTCTTTACAGTTCTTGCTCCTGCCTGATCCACTGTGCAACAATAAATCGACAGTTGCACTTCTGCAATTGGATCCACACCACTCCGGTCTCGGTGTTTATTACATAGTGTTGAATTTCAGTGGCTAGGAAAAACTCCCTAAGAAGGCTGAATTTTAGGAAGAAACCTAGAGTGGACCCAGGCTCAGAGGGGTGACCAGTCCTCTTCTGGGTGTGCCGGATGAGATATGAATCCAATTGGAATAATTAATACATTTATCTGGGCTAAATCCAGAGTCTATTTAAAGAGGAAGGACTGAGGAAGGACTGACCCAATCCCCCAGCACAATAGTATAGCAGTGTAAGACCTTGGAACTGAGACGGGGGGGTCCGGCGACACTGTGGCCCTACCCGGGGAAGGCCCCGGACAGGGCCCAACAGGCAGGAAATCAATCCACCCACATTGCCAGGCATCAACCAAAGGGACACCCACCAACCGCAACCACCCTGAATGAGGGCCAAGTATTGCCAGCAGAGTACAGCCCAATTGCACAAGTGCGCAACAGAGAGACAACAACAAGCCAGTGGCGACGAGAGCCCACCTGGCAAGACAGCAGGGGTGGACAGTATCAAGCCTTCTGGTCACCTTCACGCCCCCGGGCCAGGCAACACCTAATTATAAACCGTGCTGTAGAGATGAGTGTTTAGTAGACCCTTTTAAGATTGCACTGAGTTTGCATTTCTAACCTTAATTGGCAGATCATTCCACAGTAGTGGAGCTCTATGAGAAAAGGCCCTGCCTCCGGCTGTTTGTTTAGAAATTCTAGGTACAATTAAAAGGCCTGCATCTTGCGATCGTAGGTTACGTGTAGGTATGTATGGCAAGGTAAGTAGGAGCAAGTCCATATATTGATTTTGGCTATTTTTGATATTGGCTCAAAATTAGTTTTCAGCCCGAGTGAGAGGTCCCAGTGTACAAGCCCAGACTAGGAGAGTCTATCTCCTTTTAAATCTACCGGAGTGCGGAACTTAGGTGTTCTTGTTGACCAGTCCTTAGTTTGATAAAGTTTGATAAACACATCTCATCTGTAATCAGTTCCGGTTTCTACCAACTTCGTTTACTATCTAAAATCAAAAGCTTTCTCACTCCAATAACTCTGGAAATGGCGGTTCATGCTTTCACGTGTCGGTTGGACTATTGCAACTCACTATATTGCGGTATATCAGATTCTCAAAATTCCCGTCTTCAGTTAGTCCAAAATGCTGCGGCCAGACTTATCCTTAACTGTCGCAAATATGATCATATCTCTCCTATCCTCAGATCTTTACACTGGCTACCAGTTCGGCAGAGAATAGATTTTAAAATCCTCCTCTTTGTCTACAAATCTTTACACAACATAGCTCCGGTTTATCTCTCTGAACTTATTCATCCGTACATTCCGTCCAGAAGTCTCAGATCCCACGACCAGGCACTGCTGGTAGTCCCTCGGGTCAGACTAAAGCGTAGAGGGGAGCGTGCTTTTGTGGTGGCAGGGCCTCGTCTGTGGAACACCCTACCTCTAGAGATCAGAACAGCTCCAAACCTCTCTGCTTTTAAGTCTTTGGTTAAAACATACCTGTTCTCTTTAGCATATTGATGATTTTTCTTGGGCTGTTTTTACTATTTTACATTTGTGTCTTTGTTTTAAAGTTAATCTTAGTCTAGATGTTCTCTATAAGTTTATGGGTTGTTTTGCTGCTTTTATTTTTTATATGCTTGTTCTGTAAAGCCCTTTGTTCTGTCTAGTGGCTGTTTAAATGTGCTATATAAATAAATGAACTTGAACTTGATATTGATTTATAGGTTAACAATAAAACCTTAAAATCAGCCCTAACCCTAACAGGCAGCCAATGTAAGGATGCTAGTACGGGAGTAATGTGTTCAAATGTTTTTGTTCTAGTTAGGATTCTAGCAGCCGTGTGCAGCACTAATTTAAGTTTATTTATTGATTTGTCAGGGTAGCCGGATAGAAGAGCATTGCAGTAATCTAGTCTAGAAGTAACAAAAGCATGGATACATTTTTCTGCATCAGTTTTTGATAGAAAGTTTCAGATTTTTGCAATGTTTCGAAGACGAAAATAAGCAACTCTTGAGACATATTTTATTTGTTCTTCAAATGAGAGGTCAGGGTCAAGGGTAACGCCAAGGTTTTTTACAGTTTTTTGGGATACGACCATGCAGCCGTCGAGGTTCACAGTGAGATCTGCTAACAACACTTTGTTTCTTGGGTCCTAAAACGAGCATTTCTGTTTTTCTTGAGTTTAAGAGCAAGAAGTTCTCGGTCATCCACTTCCTAATATCTGAAACTCATACTTCCAAAGTAGCTAATTTTGGGTTTTCTCCATGCTTCATTGAAATAAATAACTGTATGTCATCAGCAAAACAGTGAAAATGTACTGTATTGTGATTTTGGATTACATCGCCCAGAACCGAGCCTTGAGGAACACCAAAGCATACCTTTGACTTGTCAGAGGATGCCATCCACACTAACAAACTGATATCTTTCAGATAAATAAGATTTAAACCAGGCTAGAACATGTCCATGTAGCCCACGGGTTTCCAGTCTCTCTAAGAGAAGGGAGTGATCAATAGTGTCAAAAGCAGCACTAAGATCAAGAAGCAGCAGGACAGATGCGGAACCTTTGTCTGAGGCCATTAGAAGGTAATTTGTTACCTTCACAAGTGCAGTCTCAGTACTATGATGGGATCTGGACTGGAGCATTTCATAAATGTTATTTGTCTTCAGGAAGGCAATCAGGTGTTGGGAAACACATTTTCTTAGATTTTTGAGAAGAACGGGAGGTTCGAAATTGGCCTATAATTGTTTAATATGTCGGGATCCAGATTAGATTTTTTTAGAAGAGGCTTAATTTCCGCAATTTTTTGTGAGTTTGGTACACATCCGGAGGAAAGGGATCAATTTATTATGTTCAGCATTGGCTGACCTAGCACAGGAAATAGCTCCTTAAGTAATTTTGTTGGAATCAGGTCTAGCTGACATTTTGTGGGTTTAGAACTCATTACAAATTTAGTAAATGTGTCGTGCGATACGGTATCAAAAAATTCAAGTGTCCCCATTGACACCTGGTCAGGGAGGTTCAGGACAACTAAGATTTTGAGGACAGTTATTTGTTTTTTTAATGGTGATGATTTCATCAAAGTAGTTCATATAATCATTACAGCTACTTCACTTGTTGAGCTTTGCTTTTTTGTTAACTTTGCAACTGAATCAAAGAGAAATAAGCTGATCGAGCAGACGTGAGTGATTTTCGGTATTGTGGTTTACTGTCTATCCAGGCTAGTCTGAATACTTCCAATTTGGCGGAGGCTTGCTTAAGTGCTCTGTGTACCAGGGAGCAAGTTTCTTCGTATTTCTTTTGTTTTTAGTGGTGCAACTGTGTCTAATGTATTTCGCAGTGTTGAGTTTAGATCCTCGATTTGATAGTTTACAGATTTATTTACTCTGTCGTTAATGAGCGAACTTGAAGTATGTCAAGGAATTTATTTGTAGTGCGAGACTTTATAGTACGGCTTTTGAAACTCAAGTGGATTTCTTGTTTTAACGGTAAATGTAATAAGACAGTGATCCGATAATCCAGGATTTTGGGGGGAAATTATTAGATCTACAATATCTATTTCTCGTGACAGGACTAAATCTAAGGTGTGATTGTGGCAAATGTGTTGGACCTGATACATGTTGGATAAAACCCATTGAGTCAACTATGGCTTCAAAGGCTTTTTGAAGAGGATCTTTGGACTTTTCCATATGAATATTGAAATCGCCAAAAATTCGAATTCTATCTGCCATGACTACAAGGTTAGACAAGAATTCTGGAAACTCACTGAGGAACATTGTGTATGGCCCAGGGGGCCTATAAATAGTAGCTATGTAAAACGATTTATCGGCCTGGTTAACTTTCATGAGTAAAACTTCAAAAGAATGAAACTCAGTGATATGTTTGAGAGTAAATGTATATTTACTGTCATAAATATTAGCAACACCCCCTCCTTTTCGGGATGCACGAGGGATATGACCACTAGTATAGCCATGGAGGAGAGGCCTCATTTAAGGCAAATAATTCATCAGGCTTTAGCCACGTTTCACGTAAACCAATAACATTTGGTTTATGATCAGAGATTAATTAATTTACTGCAACTGCCTTTGGAGCGAGGAATCTAACATTTAGGAGTCCCATTTGGAGATGCGAGGTGATACAGTCATATGTGTCCTCTATATCTATATTTTGCTTCTCTCAATAGATTCAGTGGATTGAGTTGGCTTAATACCCCTTGACAAGTTCTGTTGCTATTTTCTGATTATGTTTCTGGCTACATTTAAAATAAAAACATCGATCATTTAATAATTGTTGCCAAAGTGCTAAAATATTAGTTTTCAACTTCCAAATAGGTGATCAATGATTGATGAATAAATAATTGATTGCTAAATGGTTGTACCCTAATTGAATTAGCTGTTTTGTAGGATCATGATTTTGCATACCATTGCATGAATGAATGCCTCGCACATAATTTATTATTATTTTTATGATTAACAATCAAATGATTCATTACTTAGAAATGAGTTGCTATGAATAAAGGTGCCATCAATTGTCTTCTTATGAATGACTTGTCTGTCATTGAGTCATTGTTGCTGATGGCAAGTAGGCCTTGCATTACCAAACACCAAGTTACTAAATTAGTTATGAGTCATTAGCAAACTGTTAGTTAAACATTAAACTGTTGGATACTTAAAAACTAAACTTCATCTGGGTGATCACAGGGATTTGAAAATATTCGATCTGTTAACTGGTTGCATATGTCAGATTTATCGCATGACTTGTATGGCAGAGAAAGTCTGTTGCTATCAAACTTTGTCTACTTAATCAACTGAGTCTGTGTACTGGTGAAGGGACAGATCAAAAAGGCTGATGGATGGAAGGTTTGCGAAGTGATTTCATGCTCCCTTGTAAAAGCCTTTTTAGTATTTTTAAAATAACAAAATACAGTCGTTGGTGTGGCTCCTGTATTTTGTTTATTTTTATACACTTAAAATGAAAGTATTTGGTATCTTATTTAAAAATACATTGTGATGTATCTTTGCCCATCTCTGGTGATCAGTATGATCATGGATCAGTGTTGCTGGTTGAGGAGCCTTATGGCTTGAGGGATGAAACTCTTTTTGAGTCTGGAAGTTTGTGTCCCTGTGCTTAGGTAGCATTTACCAGACGGCAGCAGTGTGAACAGACCATAGCCTGAGTGGCTGTGATCTTTGATGATGTTTGGTGCTTTACTCAGGTAACGTGTATGGTAGATGCCTTGCACGGAGGGCAGATGGCAGCTGATGACACGCTCCGCAGACGTTACCACTCTCTGGAGGGACTTGCGATGTGCAGCAGAGCAGCTGCCAGACCAGACAGTAATGCAGCCTTAGAGGATGCTCTCAATGGTGCACCTGTAGAAGTTGGTGAGGGTTTTAGCAGACATGCCAAACTTCTTGAGTCTAGTCGTTTTTGGGCAGTTTTCACTGCCGAGTTTGCTTGTCTGGACCAGGTGAGGTCATCCTTGATGAACACACTTAGAAACTTGAAATCATAGACTCTCTCCACTTCAGCTCCATCGATGTGTATGGGGACAGGAAACCTGAGTGGTCATTGGTCAGTGATGTATCAGCTGATGTCAGGGATCGCTCCTATCACAGTATCAGATTTCATACTGACTATTTAATCATCAGGTTACTCACTCAGTACTGATGTACGCTGGTCGCATTAGCATGCAGGTGCAAACCCTCCCACCACCCCTGCCTCCTCCACATGTTTGGTGTTCTCTCCTCTGTTCATGCGGGGCATCAGTACTTTGTACCCTGCTCATTGGCTATGATGATTGCTAGTAATTATATTATGGTATTGATATCTTTCTTAGTGATATTATGTACACAATCATGTTATGGCAGTGTGTTACTCAAGAGGAGCAGAACCTAACACCAAGATCTGTAAAATGATTGTTGTGCAATCTCCAAAAAACGAATCAGAATATTTGTCTTATTAATCAGTACATTTTACATATCATTACTGATGACTAGTCAAAATTACTTGTTGACAGTTCAATTTAAACTCTTACTTGTCAAAATCTAAAATGTTACTAAAGTTTCTATTAAACATTGACTAGCAACAACAGATTACCAATGTTGCTTGTCATTTTAGATATTGTAACTAGCAGTTATTTTTAAATACATGCTGTTTTGAATATTTAGGAGATTAGTGGATTTTGTCAGTTTTAAAGTTATCTATTTTACATGTAATTACTTAAGTTGTGGATGTCTGCAATGCTATGTCCACTAGTCATGAATCAGGTTGATCATTGACTGGTAGAAACATGTAGTTACTAGTTATCTATTGTATACAATCATGGAATACTAGTAACAAATCAACTTTGACTAGTAAAGCTGAAATAGTACAGAGGTGGAAAATCTAGGAGTTGCCTTTCAAGCTCTCACCCTGTGAATTTACATACTTTGGGATTAGAGTTACAATACAATATTCATCTGTGTTTAAAGCAAATACAATTCTCACAATTTCAGCTGGGGAAAGTAAATGCTGTTGAAATGTTTCCTTAATAGTGTTCCTTTTTTCGTAAAATCCCCATATTCATAGATACATCCATTACCTCAATTGTCAACCTATTCATCTGAGATTATGAAAAACTCAGTATATGTAAAAACACATCTTTACAAAAAACAACCCACTTGAATGAGTAGGTGGGTCCAAACTTTTGATCGGATTAGTAAGTATTTTATGATGGTGATATTCCTCTTTAAAGGAGCCATTTGTAAGATTTCCACCATAAAGCATTCAAATTCTCATTATATTACAAAAGGTATTGGGGAAAGATGTTATTTGAAATTAATTACTTTACTAATGGTTTGGAATGATCTGTGTATTTATGGTCAGTAGATTCTGCGTCTCCCCAAAGATTTTGTCGTGCATATTTTGGTTTAGGTGTTATGAGGCGACACCCCCTGGAGAGAATTTTAATAAATACATGTCAATTTCTAGCAATAACTAATACACAGGTATTGACCACTGATATGGACTTTATAAGCGACTGAGTAGAACATATTTCTCCTCGACAGCTAAGCTACACTGTAAATCCACTTTGAAGTAGCAAGCTACTAAGCATCTATCAATCTGTCCAGCACCACTAGTTTAGGACACACACAAAATGTGTTTTTTGCTTGGTTATAAATATATAGCAGATGCAGGATAGATAAAACATTTATTTATTCATACCACACGTTATTTACCGCTAGCTTGATTGCCAAGCTAGCAAGCTGTTATCTAGTTATCTGCTAAGGCTATACTTAGCTATGTTTTGATCTCTCTGTCCAGTGTCACTCTCTACACAAGAGTTGGGACACCAACAAAAAACATTTGTTTGCTTGGCTATAGTTACACCATGGGCAGGATAGGCTATAAAGTTTGCTGGAATTTCATGTAGATAGCTTCTATACCGTAAACACATTGTTCCTGCTATTCCTTTTGTTGCCACTAGGTTATACCCAACAGAGAGATTAAGAATAGCATCATGATATTAACACATTAAGAAATGTGTCTCAGATATATTACTTGAATCAAACAATTTCTCTCTCTTTCAGGAAAATCTCCTCAGCCCTAACCTGTCAGGCTTAAGATAGGTCATTTAAACAACACTGCTCTCCCCTGTTTCACTCAGGAACTTCACCCGACCCAAGCTGACTACCTAGCCTCTGTTCTCATCCTACTAGATCTTCTTCATTTAACACTGAGAACCATCAAAACCTCCCCTTCCTACATGATGGACTGGTCATACAAGATGACATGAAGCGGATCTACATTGTTCTGCCCCGCTGGCTCTTACTATTGGGGTCCCCCAGAACTTGTTTCTTGACCCTCATCTCTCTATACAAATGTAGATGAGTTAAAAGGAGAGACTGATCAAAGAGGTCTTTAGTGTAAGGGGGTGGATGTTGCATAACTTAATTCATGATATAAATGATGTATGTCTAACAGTGTCGTGTTATTTGTTCACTCAGTGCTACAGAATTGATCTCTGTGTCCTATAGTTTGGTCATTCATCCTGTACATGACGGTACAGTACAGCGTCAAAACAAGAGGCACCCACGAGTCTGAGACACAGCCATGTTCTCCCGATGGGAGCATGACCTACCGTAACAGGGCACCGTTTTAGACAGCTCTTATGTCTTATGTCAGTGTCAAAAAGCACTATGCATTCTGCTATGCTTTTCATCCATTTCTTTGTGTTGGGGACAAAGAGCCTTAAGGCCTGCATAATTCCTGATCAGGCACCACATCCCACCTGGTTTGATAATAAAATGCTTCAGGATTAGGTGGAAATGTCAGCGAGGGGCCGTTATTATGGTGATCCTCACACTTGGTGATGTAATAGTACCTTTAAAATGGGCCCGTAATCCGGAGATTAGCCACATTAACATGCTTGAACGGAAGTAAAGCTCATTTCCATAGTGCCACCTGACAACCACTGTTTCAGAGGTGGCAGTTAACCCATTGGATGCTGCTTGCGTTTCACTGGCCTGATCAGGATGTGTAGAAGTTGGTGAGACTTGGACTGGTAAATCAAACATAAGTGGTAGTTAGTATATACAATGTTGAGATTCCATTGAGTACTTAGAGAGTAGTTTTGGTTCTATCTAGATTTCCAAGTGATAACCTATTATGACTGTGGCTTGAATACTTATGAGTAGGTGACGCCTTACCAGAATGGCAGCAGTGGAAAAACAGGGATCTTTAGCTCCCTCCCTAAAGCCAGCTGTCAGTTGCATTATAATGTTCAGTCCTTAGTCTGTAATGTGGGATGTCTGTCCCTTCCACAGACTAATTGCCAACCTTAAAGGCCTTGTGACCAGACGACAAAGTAACAGCTTGTATGTATACCTATGTGTAAATAAAGTGACTACATTGCTAATACTCCATCTGCTTATGTACATATTCCAGGACACACACGCTGACAACAACAACCATTCAACATGAGGCGGTGTGTAATTACTCTCCATTTGATCAGGGAATTTATTCAAACTCAATGAGATGGAAAGAGTCCCACAGTCTATCAACAGGAATTTCTTTGTTTATTTCCTTCTCATGTAGGCCAGTAGGCTTGATACTGTCCACCCTTGCTGTCTTGCCATGTGGGCTCTCGTTGCCACTGGGATGCCCTCCCTCCAATGCCTTTCGGGGGAAGAGTCACTGGCTTGTTGTTGTCTCTCTGTTGCGCAATTGTGCAATTGGGCTGTACGCTGCTGGCAATACTCGGCCCTCATTCAGGGTGGTTGCGATTGGTGGGTGTCCCTTTGGTTGATGCCTGGCATTGTGGGTGGATTGATTTCCTGCCTGTTGGGCCCTGTCCGGGGCCTCCCCCGGGTAGGGCCACAGTGTTGCCGGACCCCCCCGTCTCAGTTCCAAGGTCTTACGCTGCAATACTATTTTGATGGATTGGGTCAGTTCTCCTTCCCCACTAAGTTCTCCTTCTCCACTATAAATCGTTGTTGATATGAGGAATGCACGTTCTGAATTTTCCCAGTCTCCCGTTTTAAACTTTAGAAGGACATGAGGTCCTGGACCACACCTGCGGAGTACCTGGTTTGGGGGGCCGTTGCTGTCCCTGTCCTTGTCTATCTGGTCATACTTCTGACCTAGTCTAAATTTATATAGACTCTGGATTTAGCCCAGATGCATTTATTAATTATTCCAATTGGACTCTTCATATCTCACCCGGCACAGCCAGAAGAGGACTGGTCACCCCTCTGAGCCTGGGTCCTCTCTAGGTTTCTTCCTAAAATTCGGCCTTCTTAGGGAGTTTTTCTTAGCCACTGAAATTCAACACTACTGTTGTTTGCTCCTTGGGGTTTTAGGCCGGGTGTCTCTGTAAAAACACTTTGTGACAACTGCTGTTGTAAAAAGGGCTTTATTAATACATTTGATTGATTGATCATGTATCACTCTCTGAGAGTTTGTGTGTGTTTTTGCCTGTATGTTCGTGTGTGTGTTTGCTTCTATGTATGTGTGTGTGTGTGTGTGTGTTTGTGCTAAATAGATTTACTTCAGGTACTTCAGACCTACTGCATAGCTGACTTGGCAATTCAACTCAAGAGCAGTAAAAAGTTGTGGAACAGAAATCGATTTGTTGCACTCATGTATGTGAAAGTGTATGTAGGCCTGTGTGTTACAAGAAATGTGCTGTATTTCCTTATAGACTAGATACTACAATTCAAGAGTGGAAGGAGACATTGCATCTGTATCTTAGCTTTGTATCTGTTTGGAGAAAGTGCTTTCCAAGCTGATAAAGTGGAACCTCAGACTGAAGTTCTCCACATTCTTGTAGCCCAGAAGTGGCCAATGTCACAGGTGTTGTTTGACTGTCTCCTTTGCTAAGTCTAATGTACTGTATTATAGCTGAGCTAGCACAAATATGTGCCTCTGTAGGGTTTCGTAGGAATTAATAGATAAATAATATGGTTTATGCAGTAAGCCTACACCAACTAATCAGAAGTCAGGCAGTACTTCTGTTTGACCATATGATGGCAGTGTGACTCAGCTACTCACAGTAAAGTCATTGTTTCTTTGTTCTCCTGCCAATATTTGTGTTGTGCGTTTCCCCCCCTCTAATGCCTATGAAAGAGAAAAAAACAACAAAAACACATATCCTCGGGTTAAAATAAATAGCCTTTCACAGTTAATTTAATTGACTTTTTTGGTACATAATCGAGGTAATTCTGTCTTTGCCACTAAAGCAAACAAGAATAGCACTGCTTGTGCAATTTGTTGCTAAAAGCAAACACTGACTTGCAAACTACTTTGGACTTTTAGTCCAACAACTGTAACACCTGTTTTCATTAACATTTGTATAGTAACACTTCCCTTAACTGTACAGATTTTACTATTTCCTGTTAGGAAATGATCAGATAACACAAACAGTCGGTTATGTATGTCAACCTAGTACATAACAGAATCTTTAGTGAATGTTTTGATGGACAAAAAAGTAATAAGAAAATACATCGTTAATATTTATGGCATTTTTGCAATGTGCTAATGTTATCTAGATTTATTTTCTTCACTGTGTATTGAGTGGATGGGCAGAGAGGGCAGTGGTCAAAGCTATACTTTGTTTGTTGCTATTTTTCAGGTTACTTCTTAATCATCCTGTCCCCTCCACTGCTGTGTGTGTGTGTGTGTGTGTGTGTCTGGTATTTCCTAGGCGTTGCTGTCTTCACCCCCTGCAGGTGTGGGTAGGTTAGCTCACGCTGACGTGTTTAATTGTGTGTGTGTGTGTGTGTGTGTGTCCCAGGGCTTGATGGTGACTATGTTCCCCCACTGGGCTTAGGGAGGACAAGGGTGACACAGGGCACAGACGTGCTTGGCTACATTCTTGAACGCACATACACACCACCCTCCCATGCTGAGGAGACACACTGGTCATTTAATGTTTGGGGTCTACAGAAAAACCCCAAAGATATTAGGAATATTAATTTGTCCCTTGTCGTTTTATATAAACACATCGATGAGAAGAGGTCCAAGTCAAAACAGGCCTGTTTAGGAAACATTGTACCAGAGCTCTCGTTCTGAGCCCTTTCTCTCTTGATGATAGGGCTGATGTTTTGATTTGAGAAGTGAAGCTGGCAGGCTATGGTCTACCTTGTCCCCCTGCTCTCTCCTTCCCACAGCTTTCTCATCCAATCTCATTCTGTCTCCTTTCCCCTCCTTCCCTTTCTCCATCCTTCCTTCCCTCTCTCCTTCCCTCTCTCCCTCCATCTCCTTTCTCCATCTCGCTCCATCTCGCTCCTTCTTGGCCTGTGTCCCTCTCTTTTTCTGTCTGTCTACTTTCCTCTCTCTGTCCTCCTCACCCTTCTGGGCTGGTAAATAAGACAGGGTGTGTGAGAATCTCATTACCGCAACACAAAGCAGCATTTCCTCTGAGGATTCAGTGTGTGTCAGCGTGTGTGTATGTGTGTGTGTGTGTGTATGTGTGTGTATGAGAGAGAGAGAGTGTGTGTGTGTGTGTGCCGCGTGTGCGTCTGTGCTGTGTGTGTGTGTTTGCCGTGTGTGTGTTAGCCAGGTTCAATCACCACTCTGCTAATGGCGAGGGAGAGGAAGGCAGCTGGGGCCTCCTTGCCCAGGCCTTCAATTTCCCTCCCAGTCCAGCCACTGGAGTGTGTAATTACTATGGGGGGGCTGGCGTGGAGGTGTGATCCCTTTGCCTGGTAACACCACCCCCTAACTTGCCCCCCCACACACACACACACCTTACCAACCCCCCTCCAACCCCTATACAAGCACCCCCCCACCAGCCCCCAAGTCAGACACTGACCATGGATGATCCTCAAGTGAGACCCCCCGTGAAACACCCACCCACAGGTCCTGCATGCACAGGTCCTGTACGGCTCGGTTGGCATTGCGTGGCGCTTGCAAGGCCAGGGCTGTGGGTTTGATTACCTTGAGGGAACAGTGCAATTTATGTATGGCAATGTATGCACTCGATTAGTCTGCTAAACTATGGTAATATATGAACACACTGTAGTCTGCTAAACTATGGTAATATATGAACACACTGTAGTCTGCTAAACTATGGTAATATATGAACACACTGTAGTCTGCTAAACTATGGTAATATATGAACACACTGTAGTCTGCTAAACTATGGTAATATATGAACACACTGTAGTCTGCTAAACTATGGTAATATATGAACACACTGTAGTCTGCTAAACTATGGTAATATATGAACACACTGTAGTCTGCTAAACTATGGTAATATATGAACACACTGTAGTCTGCTAAACTATGGAACACACTGTCTTTCCGTTCATACACTTTCAGCCTTTGTAACAACAGTACGATAGTTTAAATTCACTTGGATTGTGTTCTGTTCAGTTTGCTGTCGTCAAGTCCTTTGTTAGCGCTGTTTAACATTAGCACACTGCTCACATTTCCAGTAGGCATGGGAGAGGGGCCTGAAAGGTCACTGCATCTATGGTTTGTGGAAACTGATTGATAGGATACAGACCTATTACATTAAGAGGTTATGCTTGTCATGTTGGCATGTTTGATATTGCTTTTCCTTGGGAAATATCCAACAGAACACAATGCACCATAAATGGGTAAACATGATGTTCATAGTCTCCATCAAGGCCGTGTTTCAAATAGCCGGCCTATAATGTTGGCTACAGGATTTTTGATTCATGTCAGAAATTGCACATTCCATGATCTTTTGTGGCCTAGCAGAATTACAAGAAGGATGAAGAGAACTAGGTAGGTTTCCAAGTGAGCAATAACTGTATATAAAATCAACCTAAAAAATACCTTCAAAACAACCTCTCAAAAAGAGGGGTCATTTGTTTCCTTTCTTTTCAGAGCTCAGCTCTGTGAAGGTAGGGTTCAGGTCCGGCCTCGATAAGAAGAAGGTTGTACAACCATTCAGGTAGGTGTCATAATGCAACCACATGCATTCCCCGTTACCTCTACTTCTTCAGCACCATGTTTAGCTCACATCCCGCCTGACCATAACGTATCCCAAGTGCACACATTCCAAAAGGGCTGTTGATCACTGGATGATATCTTGGGGGGAAAAGAGGACAAGAAGTTCTTAACTTTCAGTTAAGTCATTTGCTTTGGTAGTGAGTGTTCCTGCGTGGATACTGTCACACACACACACACACACACATACAGACACACACATACAGACAGACAGACACACACACACATTCTCTCAGTGTGTGAAGAAGGGGTATTTGTGTGTGTGTGTGTGTGTGTACAGAGGAGATTGCAGTTGTCTGATGGAGGCTGGCTCTATAAGGATTCTATAGCGGTTGCCTGCCTGTCTCTTTGAAGCTGCTTGATGACCGCACAGGGCATTTCACCACGGGAGGGTTGTGAAGGGGCGTGCTGCATGTCTGTCATTTGTATACAGCTGTTTCTTTCATCTAGTCCTATCTGCCCCCCCACCCCGCCTCCCCCAACCTCAACCCCCTCCGTCTCTCCTTCCACCCGGACCCAGACCCTGCACTTTCATTACTTCTGCTGTAGTGAAAAGAAAGAAATGTGGACTGATCTGGACGAATGGAGGATTTGGCAGATATAGAAGTGACAGCTGTAATAGATATAGAAAGAAATAGAATGGGCATAATCAATTTGATAGGCATCAATCAACCACCCCATCCATCTTTGCCATATTGCACTGAGGACTTACAATTTTTCCCGATTGCTTACAAGCATCGAACAATGCAGAAGTTACAGTAACAAAACTCTTCACACAGTCAGCAAAATGGAAGTGCATGCGAGCCAAACTGTGAATAATTTCATATTGCTTTCACACAAAATGCATTCAATGAACACATTCCCCAATGAACTCCGGTTTCAATATATCCAGGTAAGATGTCTGTTCAATAACCAAACAGGGTATTTACACATTTACAGATAATGTAAAGTACTGTAAACCTATGGATTTATCTTTGTGGATGAAGCTGGATTCAACCTTGCAAAAATCCAGGGAAGAAATATGATTGGTTAAAGAGTCACCAAATGTGATTGGTTAAAGAGTCTCTGGCCTGGATGTCCCTGGCCAGAAAGGAGCTAACATCACAATATGTGCAGCACTGTCAATGATGGTTTGCTGTAACACAAACCACTCATTGGCCCCTACAATACAGAGAGGCTTTTTGATGTTTGTTTGTTATTATTGCTGCCCTGGACTTTGGGGAAACAAGTTTCTGTTAGAACTTTTTATTTTTCAAAAGTATAATTTACTATATGCAAAGATATAGAAAGAATAAAGGATATTCCTTCAAATTGCGCATTTCTAATTCATTCTTGTTCCATTTACATTAGTACAGTCGATACAGTAAAGTGAGGTGTTTTTCTTATTCTATGATCAAATAATGATTTAAAACGTCATTTATGTAATGCTCCCTGTTGTTACTGTTTTTTAGGTCAGTGTGTTATGATTGACAGTGTGTGTTTCTGAGTGAGAATGGTTGCCTGTGTTTTGGTGGAACAAGCTTGTTTTGAGACATGTATGAAGTGTTTTGGTGGTTTTAGTGAGTTTTGGGGGTGAGATTAACTGTTTTGCAATGATGCATGTTCGTAATGCACACTCTGTGAAGAGTCTTGTTATTTTGGTTTCAGTATTGACCAATGCTTGTAAGCAGTCGAGAAAAACTATAAAGTGAGGTGTTTTTCTTATTCTATGATCAAATACTGAGTTATGTGAAAAATTATTTTAAAAACCTACAAGATAAAACTTTGTCATTTATGTAATGCTCCCTGTTGTTACTGTTTTTTAGGTCAGTGTGTTATGAGTGACAATGTGTGTTTCTGAGTGAGAATTGTTGCCTGTGTTTTGGTGGAACAAGCTTGTTTTGAGACATGTATGAAGTGTTTTGGTGGTTTTAGTGAGTTTTGGGGGTGAGATTAACTGTTCTGCAACGATGCATGTTGGTAATGCACACTGTGTGAAGAGTCTTGTTATTGTGGTTTCAGTATTGACCGATGCTTGTAAGCAATTGAAAAAAACTGTAAACTATTAGCAGACAACTGTGTCTGTCCCATTTGGGTATTTATACTACCACATCCACACCAGAGTTTTCTGTCGCGTTTGTTTGTTTATGCTGCCCCATCCAAACCACAGTCCTTTGCACCCCTGGCTGGTGGCTGTTCCTTCCCTCTGAGAGATAGGCGAGCTGAGACAAGGACCAGCAGAGCAGCCAGGGTCCACCTGGGGCCACTCTGCGTTAGACCACACTGCACACTCCTGCTAAGATGGCCCACATGCTAGTGCGCGCTGCGCAGGTGCTCCATGGGCCGGTGTTAATTGATGCTAATTGATGTAGCGGCACTTTGAGGCATGTGTTTTTTTTTTTTTATTCTAATGAGAGCTGAGAGGAACTACGTTTGGAAGTGTTATAGACAGTGGTCATCGAAATATACTAACAATTTTATTTCAATTATATAATTATCTGTGTGACTTTTACTACCATTAAAAGCCAAAATTTGTACTGTACAAAAAAAGCACTGTAATATCCCCAAAACGTATCTTTATTTTGATTATTTAAATTTACTTAAATGTAGGGAAATGTTGATAAAATACTAAAGAAGTTAATTTCCAGTAAAACACCAGTAGGGTGGACATTAAATTAATTACATATATTTAAATGTTTTGTATTTCAGATACTTTTTGGCATTTACATTTTTTTATCTATATTTATTTTGTTTGGTTTGCTGGCTGACGAGTAAAGGTAACGACACATGTTACTACCACAAACAGGACTGTGTTTTTTCTCTCCATGACTAAAATCTGGCAGAGACTCTTTTAGAAATTGAATCTCCTATCACACTTAATTTCTTAAATATATAGCATTTTGAGACAATACAACAAGAGATAATAGTTTATACCAGCAAAGTTTGAACCAGGAACATTTGTAAGTAGCAAGATAAAGAATGGCACAACAATCATTCTTTTACTTTTCCGTGTTCTCATTCTTTTCTCTCTTTCAGGAACACAGGAGCAATGAGTCTTTTTCATAGTAATTCTGACAGGAATAAAATATTCTTGATTTATTCTAGCTTTAGTAGCTGATTCATTGACAAAAGAGGTTTACATTAGTAATAAAGCAGAAAAAAGTATTGCTCGGTGTTAATATTGGATATCTGACCGTGTTGCAGGCAGATTTTCTATTCTGAGAAGGGTGGGCAGCTTAGAGGATATTGACAGATAATGGCTTTTCCCTTTGCCTTGATTGGTCATTACAGAGCCCTAATTTTCATTACCAGTCTGTCTCCATTGTCCTGTGTTGACAATGTTTTCTTGGATGAGCTTATTTATGCCTTGTATGTGTTGCCGTGTGGGGGTTGGCTGCTATGTGTGCACAGGTACATCACAACAAAACTTGCCACTGTCCATCTAGATTTACCAGACATTTAGGAACAGTGGGAAACACTTCTATTTGTTTTGCCATCACAATCCAGTCTTGTGTGTTTGCTAATATGTATGCTCCCCCACACGCTGGAAGTGTAGATACATATTTACCATGTCAATAAACCAGCTTGAATGGAATATTTAATTGCCTGAGAGAGTGAGAAAAAAAGACAGAAAGAGTAGACCTTGGAGATCACACGGAGACCATTAATTGCCCATGACTCTGTGACTGTGTTTTCCTCTGTTTGTCTGCCACTAGCAAATCAATAGGTAACGTTGTCTGATTATAGTGGGAACGCCCCCTCTCTTAAAGAGGTATTGTTCACAACACCAATCAATAAAGCCACTGAATCCCAGCTCTCCATGTGTGCTCTGTGAGTCATAAGACAACATGAGGACTAGAAACACAATAAAAACCTAGATGCATATAAACACAAATGACTGTTCTGTGATGTAAATGTCTAGTCTGGGGTGGAGCCCATTTGAGTCAACTTGCACTCTTAGAAATAAAAGTGCTCCGAATGTTTTTAAGCTGTTTCCTTGTGAGAATCCTTTTTGATTCTAGTTACAACCATTTTCGGGTTCCATGTGGAACCCTTTCCAAGTAGGATTCTACATGGAAGGTTCTACTTGGAATCTAAAAATAGTTCCATAAAGGAACTACTTTCTCCTATGGGGACAGCAAATAACCTTTTCGGAACCCTTTTTTTCTAAGACTGTAGACTTTAGGTCCCATGTTTTTTACAGTACTTTAGCCTACACAACACATCAGTAGAATGACCACTGGGACACATATCAGGTGCTCTGTAAAACCTGTCCTCAGAAACTCTGCCACCTTTGTCTCCTGTCTGTCCAATACCAACCTTCCTGCTCCTACTTTGCTGCTTTAACTAAATAGGATGTAAACCTGAATGATGCAGCCTATTCTGAGCTTTGGCACTTTGTCATTGCCCGCAAAATTACCTTCCCCATAATTTCCCATCGTCTGCAATTTAACCAATTTGGCCAAGGAAAATTACCATTGTTAAGTGTTTCATTTTCTTTTTTTGGCAGTCCTGAGGAAGTTCATTCTGGTTCATATACCACCTCCTCAAATTCATTATGCCTCAGAAAAAATCAATGCAATATAGTATATATGTAGTTCAGTGGCCTTTGGTGAGGATTTTGGATTCAAGAATAGATACAAAACTAGGACATTAGGAAGTGTAGAATCGCGGCAGCTGAACCTAATGCTCCATCTTTGACCTTTTGTCTTATTATAAAGCACTGACTTATTATGCACTGACTTCACTGTCTTATCTGAGAGATCAAGGGTTGACGGGGCCACTGACAGCTAATAGGAGTTTATTTTAGGAACTACTGTAACGAAATGCTTTTGGAAAGACAACACTTCCCATCACTCCAAGCAGCCTTCCAAGTCTTTTTCACCATGAAACACACCAAGCTTCACACCAACTGGACCCAAATTCTGTGCATTTCACAGCATTTAGTCTTTGATGTGCGGATTGATGCATGTATTCTGCAGGGCTCATTCACAAAAGAGAGCTTGGTCAAAACCCGACTTTGGTCAAAAAAAGGTAAAATAACGGTACAGAAAACTTCAGTGATAGAGAGACCGAAGAGGAGTAACTCTACTCTCTGAAATTTTCTTCTCTTTGCCATGCATGGCAAAGGGTACATGCTCTGAGTTAAGAGGATTAGTGACTTGAAAAAGGTAGCCATCACTTAATTGAAGGCTTACAGGCTGAAGCAGAAAGGAGGAGCAGTCAAAGTGAAGGTATAACCCAGCCCAGAACATCCTGAAGAGACCACATTTACCAAAGTCCACGTGTTTCCCTCCTTTCCTATCGCCTTGCCCGCCTCCTTCTCTCCCTCAGAAGCAGCACATCATGCTTTATCGCCAGGCCCCAGCTACTTAAACCACGTTTACACGTTTCACATTTTTAATCTCTTCCGCTGGTGAAAAGGTACCTTCAACTCGCATTATTCAAATGCTGTGATCTCTGGGGCTGCCTGGGCTGATTCCTCCCGGTGTAGCCGGGCCATGTTGGAGCTTTATGATACATGAGCAACTATCTGCCTGTAGAACACTTTGATTATGATTATGTGGCAGTGGCTGTTTTATATTTATAGGCAGGGTAAAGCAGATTTAGACCTCTCAGTGCCGTGGTGTGTTTTGTCTGCCGGTAGACTCTCCCATGCGTTCACTTGTGAGACATCTCTGGCTTTATTTGATGTCTGTGTCCAGTGCTGCTGTGGGAGAGGTTGTAAACTCCTTTTTAAGTGTCCTGCTCGCTGGAGAAAGTGGGCCACTCAGACTAGCGGAAGAGGTGGAAGTAAAATATGATAATGGGAAAATGGGAAGTCGCTGGGCCGATGCGCTCGGTAGCGCGTGAGCGGCGCGATGGCGTGAAGGAGAAAGAAAGAGCTCAAACGCCAAGGCCTCACGAGACAGCCTAGCCTGGCCTCACTGTGTTTCTTTGTGGAAATTAGGATAATGTCTCTCTATGAGTGACTGCCGGAACATTGGTGTCAGTGGCGAGATCTGATGGAGGTGGTGCATGTAACGGACGACCTAATCCGGCCCCTGATAACCTGCTTCACACACGCCGCCTGCCTGATTCAGCAGGGCTACTGTCTGGCTGATAACAGTAGGATAGGAGAGCCGGGGCCCTAGCACCCCTCATGATCTGACACTCGGAGGCAGATTGTCCCTGTCTAACTGTGAACTACAGGCTGGAGAGGGACCCCTCTTTCTTCCTCTCAATACCCCTCAGTCTCTCTCTTTCCTCTCTCTCCATCTCTCTCAGTGTCTTTTCCTCCCTCTCCTGGTGTATTCTTTCCTCTCAGTCTTTTCTTCCATTACGGTGCAGGTGTGGTCAGTGGACAATGTCACTGTGGTGCACTCGACTGTTATATCACACAGGGCCAAAATCAACATATGTTACACACTAAGAAAACTCACTCAGTTAAAATAATCGCACTGGTATTCAGCTTCGCTTTGGGCAATCCTACATGTGTTACATTGACACAATCTGGGTGAAATCATTTTTGTTTATTTTTTTAAATGTTTACCCCTTCCTCTGTCCCCCACACGAACAACATCTGTGAGTTCCCTCAGCCATGCATGAAAATTGTTAAGCACACGTTCCACTAAGACGACCAGGAAGAAAAGTGTTATAAAGACATGTAGTGATTAGTTGGGTCACTGTGACAAATCAGACTTTCAGTATGTGTTCAAACAAGTTAATGCTGTGGACGACATATTTAACCACGCTGATACATCAAAGATACAGTTAGGTATCGGTTAGAAATATTTGGACACAGACATAATTTTCATAATTTTGGCTCTGTACACCACCACAATGGATTTGAAAAGAAACAACTGAAATGCAGTTGAAGTGCAGACTTTCAGCTTTAATTCAAAGGGTTTTCATACACAGTCCCCTAATTTCAGGGGCTCAAATGTAATTAGACAAATGATAATTTGTTGAGAATCCTTTGCATGGACATCACCAAACCCTGGGTTTTCTCCTTTGTGATGCTTTGCCAGGCCTTTACTACATCTGTCAGTTGTTGTTGTTGGTTTTTCTGTCTCTCTGCCTTTCAGTTTTGTCTTCAGCAACAGATTGACATCAGATGATTGACTCGGCCATTGCAGAATATTCCACTACTTTGCTTTAAATAACTCCTGGGTTGCTTTTGCATTATGTTTTGGGTCACTTTCCATCTGTAAAGTGAAGTGCTATCCAATCAACTTCACAGAATTTGGATGAATCAGAGCAGACAATATATCCCTATACATTTCAGAATTCATCCGGCAGCTTCTGTCTTCTGTCACATCATCAATAAACAGAAGTGACCCTGTGCCATTGGAAGTCATGCACGCCCATACCATCACACTGCCTTCACAGTGTTTTACAGATGATGTGGTATTCTTCTCAATACTTCCAAGCCTTCTCAATACTTTTTCCTTCCCATCATTCTGGTACTGGTTGATCTTAGTTTTATCTGTCCAAAGAATGCTGTTCCAGAACTGGGCTGGCTTGTTTAGATGTTTTTTGGCAAAGTCAAATCTGGCCTTTATATTCTTGAGGCTTATGAATGGTTTGCACCTTGTGGTGACCCTTTTGTATTTGCTTTCGTGAAGTGTTCTCTTCATGGTAGACTTGGATAATGATATGCCTACCTCATGGAGAGTGTTCTTCACTTGACGGGATGTTGTGAAGGGTTTTTCTTTACCTTGGAAAGGATCCTACAATCATCCACCACTGTTGTCTTCCGTGGATGTCCAGTCCTTTTTGTGTTGCAGAGCTCATCCGTGCATTCTTTTCCCCCCAGAATGTACCAACCTTTTGTTTTGCCCACTCCTAATATCTCTCTGATGGATTTTATTTAATTGTGACTTATATTTTGGTAAACAGCCAAAACAGCCAAAATAGAAAAACCATTTCCACTGTCACAACTATGGCAAACAGCCTCCATGAATCAGCTATGTAAACCAGCCTCCAGTGTCTCAACTTTGTAAACCAGCCACCACTCTGTCAACTATGTAAACCAGCCTCCACTGTCTCAACTTTGTAAACCAGCCTCCACTGTATCAACTGTGTAAACCAGCCTCCTCTGTCTCAACTATGGCAGACAGCCTCCACTGTCTCAACTATGTAAACCAGTCTCCACTGTCTCAACTTTGTAAACCAGCCTCAACTGTCTCAACTATGGCAAACAGCCTCCACTGTATCAACTATGTAAACCAGCCTCCACTGTCTCAACTATGTAAACCAGCCTCCACTGTCTCAACTATGTAAACCAACCTCCACTGTCTCAACTATCTAAACCAGCCTCCACTGTCTCAACTATGGCAGACAGCCTCCACTGTCTCAACTTTGTAAACCAGCCTCCACTGTCTCAATTATGTAAACCAGCCTCCACTGTCTCAACTATGTAAACCAGCCTCCACTGTCTCAACTATGTAAACCAGCCTCCACTGTCTCAACTATGTAAACCAACCTCCACTGTCTCAACTATGTAAACCAGCCTCCACTGTCTCAACTATGGCAGACAGCCTCCACTGTCTCAACTATGTAAATCAGCCTCCACTGTCTCAACTATGTAAACCAGCCTCCACTGTCTCAACTATGTAAATCAGCCTCCACTGTCTCAACTATGTAAACCAGCCTCCACTGTCTCAACTATGTAAACCAGCCTCCACTGTCTCAACTATGTAAACCAGCCTCCACTGTCTCAACTATGTAAACCAGCCTCAACTGTCTCAACTATGTAAACCAGCCTCCACTGTCTCAACTATGGAAAACAGTTTCCACTGGCTCAACTAGGGAAGACAGCACACGCATCTTTCCATTTTTTCTATGTAGCACCTTTAATTGAAAGTGCAGATTTACACCACATACAGCTGGTTTACTTATGACAGTATTGCATAAGCGTATATACTGTGTGTGTGTGTGTGTGTGTGTGTGTCAACGTGTACAAACCCTTCAACCCTTAACTCCCCAACCCCTCTCACTGTGACTGTGGCTATATGACAAACAGGACTTCATGTCCTCCTAATATTCCAGGATTATAGTGCCCTGCAGCATCATTTGATTAGACAAGGCAGTGCCTTGATTGCACCCGGTCCTGTTTGTTTCCTGGCCCTGGGAGGCAATCACCCTCGTCATGTGTCTCCTCCTTTCCCCTACTCTAATTGTCAGGTGCTCCTGTCTCACGCAGGAGGTGCCATGGCTCGCTCTTCCGTTGGCTTGGCTCCGTGTCTCCCTCCCCCACCACCAATGCTCGATAAAAATCCTATTAAATGATTATTCGCTCTCTCATAGATGCTTTGTTTTCTGTTTAAAGAGTCCCTGGCTGTGTGGATCCAAGGAGAGGAGAGCAGCGGAAAGTGGATTATGACTCACTCACTCCCCCCTACATGCTTTGCCTGCCAAATGGGGGGTGGAGGGGAGGAGAGAGTGGAGATGGGTGTTTTCGTGAGGCACTGATGCATGGTATAGCCCCACAAACACACACACACACACACACACACACACACATGCACACACGCTCGCATAGTCATATGCACGAATCGGAACAGGACTGTATGCAATCAAGTCATGAATATTCGTGGGCATGTGTGCGCGCGCACACACACACACACACACACACACACACACATGCGGAACACACGTCCACACAGACAGGCACACTTGGCTGAATTGTAAATACAAATGGCTAGGTGCAACGGTGTAAAACAGCTGGCCATCCAGAAATGAAAATGGCAGTGTAGCCAATGACGATGACACTGCCAAATCAGAACATGGTGAGCAGTGAATGCTGCTAATAATATCTTAGTGGCCTGCTGTAGGTCAACACGAAGTTTCATTCCAAAATGCTATATATGTGTTTGGAAATATAACACTAGCTTTATCCCACAGTTTAAAGAATGTGTGAATCAGACAACCATGTTTTAATGTCATGGCACATCCATGGCATGGGGTTGCTAGATGACAGACATGTACAGTATTTGTTTGGAATCCATCACTTAATTTCATTTCAGAAAAACTGGAAAACTAAAACAAAGTATTGTAGCACTCTTTACACTCTTTATTGTAGCCTCAAATAAATGAGCAGTTCAGAATATTACATACCAATGGGTTTTCTCAAAAAACATTTATAATCCATACATTTTTAAAATATATATAGTTTGAACACCCATAAGCAGGGCCGTGCACACAACTTTCGAGGGGCATGTGTCGCAATGAAAAAAATATGCTCCCGTATTTATGCGGCAAGAGGAACGAACATTGGGCGATGCGATGTGTGTTTGGTGGCGTGCACAAAGCATGTGACACAGGCAGAGGAAGCATCTGCACAGACAGTTTGGGGATAGTCGGAGCCACCAGAATGGGCTCAATGGAATGGAGGGCCTAAAAGGGCAATAAACAAAAAACAACTCAAATGTGAAACATTTGATCGTACAATGTTTTTGAACAGTCCTCTTACTGTGTCTATACAGTAGGAGATCAATTGCATCTCTACTGATATGATGCACTATCGTTGCACTAGACCAATCACGTCTGTGAAACTTGCAGACAGTTGTCTAGGGACTACACTTCCCATCAGACTTTATCAGACAGCAGCAATACTTCCCATCACTTCCCACAGCCACCTTAGATTAGCATGCACAAGCCACACCCATCTAAAAATGCGTGTCTTATGAGCATAATTTGACTGTAAGAAGACAACCTATTTGTCAACAAAAGGCCAATTTTTTACATTTCTTAAATTGACAAATAAATATGCATTGGATAAATATAGAACATGATAAGTGGATGTGTACAATCGGAGGGTGCTTTTTTGGTCCAATCCATTTTTGCCTTATGTTTAATTTTCTAGATGACATCAATCATGAATAATAATGTTTCATGGGAGATTTCGAGGGAGAAACTACAGTACATCTATTTTCGGGGGAGGTACCTTAATTAAATAGAAAATAATTTCATGCTTATTTATGAAATTATGCCCATATGTATCTGTAAATTTGTGTTTTTTTTTCTCAATATTATTATACAATCAAAACACAAAATCGCAATATGAATTTTAAAAAGGTTGCCATGCTTCATTTTACAGAAGAAAAATTAGATAAGAATACTGTCTGGGTTTTCATTGACTTCCTGTCCGTTTATGTAATAGTTTACTCACTATAGTAAAATCAACAGTATACTGTATCTTATGGATTTTAATGCGAAAAAAGTTAAGTATCTAAGTCCACTATGCAGGTGTTACATTTATCAAACTGTATTTCATAAATGGTGACCACAGTTATTACGTTACACATGTTTCTTCTTCCGGTGATTTCTCTAGATGGAAAAGAGATTGGTTACCAACTTTAACGTTACCAACTTCAATTGAAACATCGTGTAACATCACTTTGTGATGCTCGAACAAAAACTTATTTCAAGCCCCCCGGCCTGTACAGTATTTACAGTTGCTAATTGACTCACGATGCGTTTATCATTAAACGCTCCCCAAGTAACAGGCACCCAATTTCCCAGGCTTGCCGGATAGTTAGCAATGTCATTAGGGGAGGTCTCTCCCCGATCACTCTCCAATCTCCTGGTTAGCGGGGGGCCTCGACGGGATAATTCCAGGGCAACATCGGGATTGTTTTCACAACACTGATCAGATTAGTGCCCAGTGGGAGCCTGTTGTCGAGGCACACAAGGCCGACACAGAACCCCTCCACCACTCTGGCCCTATTTCAGATTGACTTGACCTAATACAAGAGGCGGTTGGTGTGAGTACGTTAACTAATTTGCAAGTACATTTAACCAAGGAATAGTTGATTTAGAAAGAACCAGCAGAAAGTTCTCCGACTGCAGAATCTTTATATTTACATTTTTACATTTACATTTTAGTTAATTTCGCAGTTTGGAGTTATCCCTGGGGACTTTTTTGTACCGGACCCTTGGTTTTTCCTGTTTCCTGTCTCCGTCTTCCCCTATCCCTCTCCCCTCACTTTCTATTCCCACCCACCCATCCCTCTCCTCCTCTCCTCCTCTCCTCTCCTCTCCTCTCTTTGTATCCTTACCCATTGCTCTCTCCCTTCTCTATCCTCACATCTCTTTCTCTCTCCCACCCTCCCCCCACTTCTTTCTGCTGTCTTCTTCAGCGGGCTGCTTTGCATGTAAGACAGCATTGGATCGATTCTGTCTTCTCTCCATCACACAGGAGGTGTCTGGCTGAAATAACAGTTGTGTGGTGTGTTTGTATAAAGCAGTCTCTCTACGTGTCCAGAGTACTCAGGAAACTCAATGTACAACCATCATTTAGGGAAGTGCAGACAAGAGACACTAGAGAGCCATGACTTGATTGTATACTATATCCCTGCCCTGGAACATTCAACCTGATATTTCATATTGTTGATAAATGTCAAATTTCTATTGAAGTGTCTCACATTTCTGAACCATGTAGAATACTACAGGTAACAAGAGTTATTTTTGAGGAGTCCCTTGTCTGTCCCCATTCTGTCTCCTGCATGCCTCCATGTTTGTCTCTTGCATGCCTCCTTGTTTGTGCCCATTCTGTCTCCTGCATGCCTCCTTGTTTGTGCCCATTCTGTCTCCTGCTTGCCTCTATGTTTGTCTCCTGCATGCCTCCTTGTTTGTGCCCATTCTGTCTCCTGCATGCCTCCTTGTTTGTGCCCATTCTGTCTCCTGCATGCCTCCTTGTTTGTGCCCATTCTGTCTCCTACTTGCCTCTATGTATGTCTCCTGCATGCCTCCTTGTCTGTCCCCATTCTGCCTCCTGCATGTCTCCTTGTTTGTCTCCTGCATGCCTCCTTGTTTGTGCCCATTCTGTCTCCTGCATGCCTCCTTGTTTGTGCCCATTCTGTCTCCTGCTTGCCTCTATGTTTGTCTCCTGCATGCCTCCTTGTTTGTGCCCATTCTGTCTCCTGCTTGCCTCTATGTTTGTCTCCTGCATGCCTCCTTGTTTGTGCCCATTCTGTCTCCTGCTTTCCTGTATGTTTGTCTCCTGCATGCCTCCTTGTTTGTGCCCATTCTGTCTCCTGCTTGCCTCTATGTCTGTCTCCTGCATGCCTCCTTGTTTGTGCCCATTCAGTCTCCTGCTTGCCTCTATGTCTGTCTCCTGCTATGCCCTCCTTGTCTGTCTGTCCTCTGTGTGTCTCTCTGTCTCTCTGTCCACCGTCATTCTCTCTGTCCAATCCTGATGTCCTGATCGACGGTGGCCTTGTGTTCTGTACAGGCCAGACCAGGCCAAGCAATGGCTCCTCAAAAGATGCCAGCTTCATTACGTAATGAACTTTATAATTACTTTCACCCCCCCCTCAGAGAAATGGCACCCATTAAGAGCAGTGATTGCCTTTTATAGCATTTACTTAGCCAGAGTCACTAACCGGCAGCCATCCCTCTATCTCTATTAAACTCCTTATCCTTCAAGCAGTTGATAGCCTTCTCCTTTTCTTCACATTGAGGAACAGTTAAAGCAGTTGTCTCAGAAAAATAGTTGTTCTGAATGCTTGATTGGAAGAGGAACGCGTATTTCCCAAACCTAGTTGGACCTGCGTCCTTCTTTAAGCTGTAGGCTGGAGGGAGATCCCTGGGGTTCCTGTTACAAGTGCGTTTGAATGTAGCACTGCCACTACGTTTCTTACAGGCTTAACTGACTTGCGTGCATTTATAATTGAAACAAACAAAATAAAGTGCATTATAACCAAAATACATTTTCAATCTGCTCCTTATAATGATTAACCCACAGGAATAATAGTAGTTAAAGAAAACATAACAATGTAATTTTTAATACATGAAAGCTAAATGTTTCATAACATTGCTAATACATATTTTTGGCTACCCAGATATTCTAATTTTAATTAGATAGTTATTGTTGGGCTTGTTGGTCCTTAGATTAAACACATTTAAACTAAATGCTTTGCAATAATGCATATAGGACTTAGTTTGTAAAAACTACAGCTTTGTAACTGCTTTAACAAATCTATTTGAGACATTCATAACTTTCAAAGTATTGCCTTATTTGCATATTTATAAGTACATTGACAATACAACCATTAAAGGAAAATGAATGTATGACAGTTTTTCTAAAATGCGTACAATCCATTTCTCTGTTGTAAATGACAATTTTAAACACAGAGCTTTGTGACATTTGCAAACAGCATCTGCATTTTCAAAAAACATAAGTGCCTCCATCAAAGCTATATGAACCATGAAGAACTGAGAATAAAATCAGAAGGAGAACGTGTTTGCAAAACAACAACGCCAACAAACTGTACAATAACTTTAGGCAAAGGGGTCAGTACAGAAATGTAGACATGATGACCAACATGTACAGCAATACCAATCGTCAACTGCCAAATCATACATATCTGTTGGACACATCATCATAAAAGCCTTTTATACATATTTCATACACATGAAATGAAATATTTCACGTGTTCCAGACAAAATCCAAATAGATACATAACACAGTACAAAATTCAATAATCAGAATCAGCAAAATCGAATTCCATGTATTCAGTACTTCACAAGTCTTTCCGAGCAAGGAAAAACATAATCCTCCAAAATAAGGTGAATAAAGTGAAACAGCTGATTAAAAGCTCATTCCAGATGAAAGCAAAGCTCTGTAATGAAATGTGACAACGATGATCACATCTGTGCTCTCTACATCTCTACTGCTGATAAATCCATATACAATCGTGTGCAGCAGTATTTACTCAAAACAATTCTGCTAATGAAAACCATGTGTAGATATTCTTAAAACAAAACACTTTACAGTGAACACTTTACTATTCAGTGATAACAGTTGATTAGTTCTAAAAAAGTCGGGCCTCAGATATGCAATCATTCATTGATCGGGTACAGTTTATGCATAGACGTGACTGAGAAAACTTGTAGCATTTTTAGTTCAAACAAACTGAAAAGTGTCTTCAATAGTGACTACAAACTGACTGTATGGAAGTATTCAATTCCTCTATTCCTACAATATTTAGAGAGGCAGTATTTCACAAGGACCCAGTTAAAAACCCATTGTATGAACTTTCTTTATTGAACACTTATAAGGGAATAGTTCATTGGTTAAGGGTAGTGGACTCTTTCATTCAGAAAAATGGGGAGGCCAACCAGTGGACGTTATATCTGCATAGTTGGTGCTATGTGAAAGTAAAGCTATAACGTGCTATGTGCTTTTAAGTGTGTTTGACCCAGACAGTCACTGCCTACGCTGTTCCAAATCCCACCGTATTGTTACCATATGAGAGCACATGGCTTTTTTAACAGTTATCAAGGCAAGACTGACGCTGTGGCGAAACAATTTGCCACACCTGTCCTGTGGCTGAAAGACCCTGTCATTTAATCATGTTTGAATTTATGTATTAGACTAGAAAATACTGAGAATGCTGAATGGAGGAAGAGAGTAATTTCCAACACAACACATTCAAATCAAATTTCCTAAAGAACACTGTGATTATTTGTCATTTCCTCTGCATTCTTGGTGTGATCATAACAAACTCGTTTTTTCTGACTGAGAATGTACTGAAGCAAATGTAACAGTTTTAAAAAAGAAGAATCTACGACATGCAGTTCTTGATTTTGACCAACAGGTGTCCCTCTTTTTCTTCAGAAATCAGTTTCCAATGCACTTGTTCTGGCTGAGCTTTTGCCTTGAAACAAATTTCTGCACTGCACTTGGAGAGTGACCAAATGACCGCGTGTGCGTGTGTGTGTGTGCGTATGTGCGCATGCGTGTGGATGCATGCTTGCGTGTGTGCGCACGTGTGTGAACGTGTTTGCCAGACTGTGGCTACTTAAAAGAAAATCTGTAACCTCTTTGGCGTGCTAGGCCAGTCTCAAGTGCTTTTGTTTAAATCCACCTAGTGACTTCCTTGGAATTTGCCGGCAAGATCGGGAGCACAGGTGGATTATAGTGTTGGGCTGTACAGTAACATGGAGATTTGGAAATAGGACTTGAGCTGAATGTTGATGTGACAAAGTGTGTTTGTGTAAACGGGTGCGTGGTGATAGCTCCAGCCCTCTCTGGACAATTCTAGCCAGCCCCACACACTGGGATTTTTGTAATGTATTCCGTATGGAAGGCATTCACCCAGAGGGAAGTGACGGAAGATTGAACGCTGGCGTTTTATGGCCGTCATTAACATTAACCCCAGACAGCGAGAGCTGAAGGCAGAGGGTTAATCCTTGCTCTTTAATGGATCCCAGCATTCCCAGTAAATAACAACCAATCCCAGGCCAGTCCACTGAGAGATATCAACTCCTGGGAAACACTGGAGCTGTGATCAAGCCGAGGACAAACTGTTACCTGTAACAGCGACAATGTACTGCGCCCAAAATTCTTTGCTCATCGCCCTGCTTCTACATCGACGTATGTGCTATAACTGTAAATCTGTGAATCAGTACATGAACAGTACATTAATGTCTATGATATCCCATTAGGTTAAATACACATTTTATATAATAAAAGTCAAGTTTGCATAGATTTTCCCAGTATCTGTGTACTATTTAATTCATGCCAAACACTTTTGACCAGGCATATGAAAATACAAATCCAATGTTACTTTATTCCTTGGCAATGACAATGACCACACTGAGTGGGACATTGTTCATATGATGACACTTTACTGGCCAGGCAAAAGAAGGGTCCAATCTAGAATGTGCTCAAATCCGTGTAAAGGGGCAGCCAGGCTTGCTCCAGGCGAGTGAATGCGCACGCAGGCTTTTGCTCCGGCCCCTCTCTAACCCACGACAACTTAGACGGGCTGAAACAGGTACGTTAGAGCAGGACTGGAACAAAATCCCTCTTGGTCGGTCGCACTCTGGGGAGGAGGGGGGGCGGCGGCGGCGGCCATACTTTCAGCTCCATCTCCAATATCCTGACATGCAGTGCATTACGGTACATGACATTACAGTGGCCTGGCTGAAGGGATCCCCCGCAGGTTCCACATCATCCCACAGACCTCCATCGTGATTAGAGCCCTCTGGAGCCTCCCCTCTGGGGCCGTGTTACGGACTGGGACATGAGTAGGGGGCACCCCAGCTCAGTGGGAGGCTGGGACTGAGAAAGAGATGGTTACTCTGCTCAACTCCCTACCACGGGCTCCCTGCTGGCTCGCTTTTAAATTAAGCCCACGGAGAAACAGACACAGACGAGCCAGCCGGCCGGCCAGGCAGAGCCAGTCACCGTGCCCACCTGGCCCTTGGAGACGGGGGAGGGACAGAGGGCTGGTAGCGGGGTGGAGGGTCGGTCGTTCTCATTTTTCCACAGTGGATTTACGGAGTGAGAGGAGGGGATTTATGTGGAACGCCGCCACAGAGATTGTGGTGTATTTTTTATTTTTTGCCCGAATCAGAACATGTGTCCTACCTTTTCATACCTGCTGTGGATTGAGTCTATTCCTCTTTCTTTCCTCTCCTTTTTCTCTGTCTGCCTCTCCCTCTCCCACCGACCCAATTTTTTCTGTGTTTTTTCTCTGATGGCTGTCTGTTATTGCACAACACATACGAATACAAATTGTGGGGCCAACGTTCAAATCACTTGGAAAATAGGACACCTAGAATTAAATAGGCTTATGATTCTACACTGGGTTGAAAAAGAGCCGCTCTAATTTCTCTGTTTTTCATGAGATGTAGAGTCCAGCGGTTAGAGGGATTTAGGATGTTGTGCTGCGAGCGTTTCTCTGCAGAGCTAGCCTGGCAGTGTCATTGTTCAGGAATAGATGGAGTGAGGAGGGAGAATGAGGGTGGGAGGAATTAGAGATAAAGGCACGTCACAAAGCACAAAAGCATATCGCTGTAGGAGAGGCTTACAGACGACCATCGGAAAATTCACAGCACTCCTCTCGATCATCTTTTCCCTCTCTTTTCCTCTCTCTGTTGTTCTGCTTTCTATCGCCTTCTTTCTGTCCATCTCTCCGTCTCCGATACTCTTTCTACCACACGGCACAAGCACACTGGAAGGTTGTCAGGTTGATATGACGTGTCGATTTTCGGTGTCAGAGGTCAGACCGTGTCAACTGATTTTTCAAGTCATATTAAGTTATTCTTTTCGGTGCAGTTGGAGACGCAATGATAATCTCATCTAGAAAGGAAAGCTTTTTTAATTCTTTTATTTTTCACACAAGTTTTGTGACATCCGAACTGTGACGAAGTTCCTGTTTCACTGCATCAGGCCCAGGACAGTCAATGTTGAAATACGTGTCCTCCGATGCACATCCACACATCTGTTCTGGTTTTTATTACGCTGCACACGTACCTGCCTAGTCTAGACCACCATCCTTATGCACCGTGGGGAACATGTTCCCAGGTCTTCTGCGTTGATTGAGCTCATGGGTGTCCAACTCACCACAAGGAGTCAATAGAGCATGACGAGTCGAGGAAACTATATTTCGATTAATGGGATTGTCCGCAACAGGACTTTTAGTGACTCAGCGAGGCAATGTTCCCGCTTCTTCCATGAGAATGTTTGTGAGTTTTATTGTGATGAAATTTTATTTCCTAGAGCATATCACATCTCTTACCGTCAAACAGAAAAATATTTAGATCATGGTAGAAATCATTTCATGATTAAAATCCATTGATAACCTTCTTTGTGAGAACAAAAACATGAAATATAGACACAACACAATGCAGATTTTATCCTTAATTTGCAGTTGCAGTAAAAAAAAAGAAAAATGTCACTGACCCAGGGACAGGTTGACAGCGTAGCTACCCAGCCCATATGCACCAACCGAGACTCTATCTCCCTATCTCGCTCTCCCTCCCTCCCTCCGTCCCCTCTATTTCCCAACACAACACCTCGCCATGGAAATTGAAATAATGATAATGTGTCCCTCTGACTGCATCAAAGTATTGCCACTTCAAAAAAAAGCCGGGAGGCATGAAATGCAAATGAAATGTGGAGCAGATGGATTGAGTGCCTTCGCCTTACTCCGACAGAATCTTAAAGGAGGGGGTGGGGGGTGGGGTGGGGACAGCCTTCGGGGTGACACTAGGGGGTACACTTTGGGAAAACAGGGACGGAATGGAGGGGTGTGGATTGGGTTTGTGTGAGAAGTCAATCAAAGGTTGCCTCTGTTTTTAATAACGGCTAAATGTATCATCACTGATGTTGAGCTTTGATTTATTTTGCCAACACTTAGATTAGTGGGGTCTCTATCACAAAGACACATGTGCATTTAATCTTTGAACGTATCGGGGTCAACCCACACCATATGGAGACATGCACAATTAGTGGCTAACGAGCGTGTTGTTTTGACGGCAGTTGTTTTGCAGTTCAGTTCCGGTTTGGTAGCTAGCTGCCCCCTACAGAGCAGCAGGTGAGGTGTTTACGCTTGTGCAGGTGGAGATGCGTCTGCGCAGTCACCCCTCCTGCCCCTTAACCTCCCCCTTCTCCACTTGTCCCCCTCCACCTGATAACAACACTGGAGCAAATTAATCGGTTCTGCCAGTTGAGTGGATATGTGACTGTCATTTTAAACACTGGCTAGTGTGAATTCTAACACTGTGTGAGAGAAAAAGAGAGTGAAAGACACAGTAAGAGAAATACACAAAGAGATTGAAAGAGTGTTAAAATAGAGGGCAATAAAACCAAAAGAGATAGAGGAAAGGGGAAAATAATATAGAGGATATAGAATTTAAGCAAAGAAATGCTTTTTCGGTCATATATAAATGTGGGCATATCAGTCCCTATATAATGTCCTGTTATTGGACAAAATACCACTGTCAAGCATTATAGAGTAATAAAGAGATAGGTAGAGTAAGAGCCATCTACTATTAGGAAACAGCCAAGATCACACAGGTAACAATAACGGAACAAGGTCTAAACAAAATGTAGCGTGAAACCCGCTGTTATCGGCATAGCCAACAGCAGTTTTAAAATATATCTTCTTGTACCGAGTAATCATTTGATCAAGTTGTCAATGTTTAGTGGTTATTAGTGACATACAAATGTTAACTTGCATGTCATTAATTAGCATTTCTGAAATGTCAGTGGAAATATTAATATTTTCATCTCATTGGTTACCAACGTGGCTAAGAAATACAACCTCCCGGCCTGTTATCGGCCACCTATTTTGTTCAGTAACATTTTATTTCATTTTATTTGTATTACAAATGACAGATCACAGGCTTCTCTCAAGTGGTTACTAGAACGTTTTAGCTACCTTTCATACCTTCTGGTGAATAATGTTTTTTTTTTTTTTTTTTTTTTACGTCTGATCACTTAGATATGATATGATGTCTGGTTCAAGAATTTGCTCGCTTCACTGCAATTGTTAGCAACATTCTAAAGCCATATTAAGTGTCAAGTGTCAAATGAATGGCTTTTTATGGTTTTATCTAAATTACACTACAGAATACAGGCTTGGAAATATTATGATTTTGGTATAATAGTAATATATTTAGTTGAAAACAATCTTGCCATCATCATGTCATTACATTAATTTTAGATAAATTGTCATTAGCTAGTAAAAAAATAGCTAGCAATGCAAACGTTGTTATCAATAGACTCTCCTCAATCTGAGCTGGCTATTTAATTTATGTGGCATCTAAAATTATGACAAATGGTTTAGCTACTAACTATTTGTCTTCCTAAGAGATCTTATAGTGTTTTCAAGCCTCAGTAAACCAAATCATCATCAGTGCATCATTGTAGAGTAGAATGCTCACTTGGACACCAGCGCCCAAACAAACATTACCCAAATACAGGTATGCAAAGCTGGTAGAAAAGCATACCAAAGAAGATTGACACAGTGATCGCTGCCAAAGGCTTTTCTACAAAGTACTGAATGATGGGACGAAATACTTTGGTTGTTTTATGGGGTTTTGTGTATACATTGATTGCAAAATAATTAAACCAATTATGAATTAAGTCTGTAACACATTAAGGTATGTGGAAATTGAATGGGTGGGAATAACGTCTAAAGGCACTGTATACTGTCTTTTTAAAGAGAAATATGTCTTTGCAAACAAGCAATTTCATTCCTTGAGATAAATGTGTTTTATTCATCTTCATTATTATAACATACCATATTGAACAGTTTATTAATATTGGATATTCAGTATGATGATGATGATTATTATGATGATGTCTGGTGCCTTTCTAGCAACTGAGATACTCAAAGGGCTTTTTATAGTAAGGGGGAATCTTACCTCCTCCAACACCAATTTGTCACAACTACCCAGCTGATGCACAGCAAATGATTTGTGCCAGAACACTCACCCACACAACACACAACAACTACGAGGTGGACAGCTGAGGATCGATATATGCCAATTAGGAATGAGGGGGATGATTAGGGGTCCAAGAATAGGAATAGTGCCATGTTTTGATGGATACTATGTGTAACACCCTTATGTTTATTAAATGTGACCATAGGGAGTCAGGACACCTGTTTAAACATCACACCCAGAAGATGGTCCCCTGAACAGGGCAATGTCCCTTCCACTGCCCTAGACGACAACACTAATTACATAAATAGTGGCTTTTGTAAATTTGGTTGAAATTAGTGCTGGGAATTGTGTATTTGCAAATGAGTTTCATATTTATATAGTATGGCACTGAAGAATATCCCACAGCAAATACCTGTATTTTTGGTGGAATTTTGCTAAAGAGGTTGTATGCACTTTCATATTAGTTTTTATTTGGAGTTAACACTGATTGGGGAAAAAGCAGTCTGGTATTTGTAGTAGACAATGGGACGATGCAGTGTGGTATTTGTAGTTGATTCTGAGATGATGGAGTGTGGCATTTGACTGTAGAATGGAGCAGTGTGGTATTTTTAGATAACAATCAGAAGGTGTAGTGCAGTATTTGTAATAGAGTATGGGATTAGGCTGTGTGGTACTTGTACTAGACCATGGAATTAGGCAGTATGGTATACTAGTAGTAGACTATAAGATCTGACAGTGCTGTATTTGTAGTAGACTATGGGATTAGACAGCATAACATTTGTAGTAGACTATGGGATTAGACAGCATGGTATTTGTAGTAGAGTATGGGGAGGTGTAGTGGAGTATTTGTAGTTGACTATGGGCAAGGTTAGAGTCGTATACATAGATGAATATGAGATTAGGCAGCGTGGTATTTGTAGTAGACTATCTGAAGGTGCAGTGTGGTATTTGTAGTACACCATGGGCAGGTGCAGTGTGGTATTTGTAGTACACCATGGGCAGGTGCAGTGTGGTATTTGTAGTACACCATGGGCAGGTGCAGTGTGGTATTTGTAGTTGACTATGGGAAGGTGCAATGTAGTATTTGTAGTATACTATAGGATGGTGCAGTGTGGTATTTGTAGTAGATTATGGAAAGGTGCAGTGTGATATTTGTAGTAGACTATGGGCAGGTGCATTGAGGTATTTGTAGTAGACTATGGGAAAGTGCAGTGTGGTATTTGTAGTAGACTATGGGCAGGTGCAGTGAAGTATTTGTAGTAAACTATGGGAAAGTGCAGTGTGGTATTTGTAGTAGTCTATGTGATTAGAGAGCATTGTAATTGTAATAGACTATGGGAAAGTGCAGTGTGGTATATGTTTGTAGACAATGGGAAGGTGCAGTGTGGTATTTGTTGTAGACAATGGGAAGGTACGGTGTGGTATTATTTGTAGACAATGGGAAGGTGCAGTGTGGTTTTTGTAGTAGATTATGGAAAGGTGCAGTGTGATATTTGTAGTAGACTATGGGCAGGTGCAGTAAAGTATTTGTAGTAAACTATGGGAAAGTGCAGTGTGGTATTTGTAGTAGTCTATGTGATTAGAGAGCATTGTAATTGTAATAGACTATGGGAAAGTGCAGTGTGGTATTTGTTGTAGACAATGGGAAGGTGCAGTGTGGTATTTGTTGTAGACAATGGGAAGGTGCAGTGTGGTATTTGTTGTAGACAATGGGAAGGTGCAGTGTGGTATTTGTTGTAGACAATGGGAAGGTGCAGTGTGGTATTTGTTGTAGACAATGGGAAGGTGCAGTGTGGTATTTGTTGTAGACAATGGGGAGGTGCAGTGTGGTATTTGTTGTAGACAATGGGAAGGTGCAGTGTGGTATTTGTTGTAGACAATGGGAAGGTGCAGTGTGGTATTATTTGTAGACAATGGGAAGGTGCAGTGTGGTATTTATGGTAGACAATGGGAAAGTACGGTGTGGTATTTGTAGTAGTCTATGTGATTATAGAACATTGTAATTGTAATAGACTATGGGAAGGTGCAATGTGGTATTCTGAAAGAGTGTGAGAGACATACAGAGGGTTTGATGTGGTTGTGAGAGAACGGTTAAACAGCAGTGCCCTGGGATTCACTGAAACGCCAGTGGAGAGGTGTCATATATTAAATGGGAGGCAGCCAGAGACAAATTATGGCCATGTCTTTGTGTTGTTCTTGTCTCTCACACTCTTGCTGTTATATATTTTCACACCTCAGTGAATCCACCACACACACTCCCTCTCTGCTTCTCTTCCTCTCTTCCTGTGTCTCTCCTCACTCACTGGTTAGTGTGTGGTGCTCTCTCTCTCAGCGGTGCTCTCTCTCCTCCTCCCGTTCTCCCTCTCGGGTCATGTAGTAGTAGCTCCAGTAGAAATAATAGGAGGTAAGGCGTGAGGTTGTTATTTGCATAGAAATAGCATGAGGCCCGAGGCAGCATGGGAGAAGGACACAGAGATCATTTGTCTAAAATTTTAATGAAAACTTTTGCTGAGACTGAATTTTTTTCTCCCTCTCCTTCTCAACACTCCCCTTCCTTCCTCCCTCCCTCCCTCCTCTCCCCCGTCCTCATCCCCCTCCCCAGTCTCTCCTCCAAGTCACCGTCCCTCCCCATCTCCCTTCCCAGTCTCCATCCCTCCCTATCGTCTCCTTTCTCTTTCAGTGAATTTGCCTGGCTCGATTTGAAATTAGATGACACATCTCAAATCGCTGCATGAACCACACCACTCACTAGCATGTCAATTTCAATTTGCTTTTAGAGGCCAGTGTGGGTGTGTGCAGTTTGATTTGTGTTGCGCTGGTACCAGGTTATGATGTATGTGTGTGTGTGTGTGTGTGTCTGTAGGCCTCCTCTAGTGTCTGTCACAGTCAGGTCTCATTATTACATGGGACTGTATTTGTATTCCCAGTACAGTATCTGTACTGGATTCAGACACAAGATACGTAGACTTAAATTGGTCAGAAGTCAATAAAACACAAACTTTACATGAAGTTAGATTTAGGTTGTACTTCACAACTGGAATGTTCATTAATAAGAGCAAAACATAATGTAAACACAGTTCAAGTGATCTACCTTAATGTCTGTAATAATGAAAATACCAAAGAGGGTTGATATTAGCATGTATGTATAGACCACAAAGAGCTGAGACGGCTGTAGAGTTTGTTATTGGGATGTTTTGAAGCACATTTCTGTGTTTGTTTATTCATCTCTCTACTATTGCTGCTAGTATCGCTTATGAGAGCCAAGCCAGACAAAATAGCTCAGGAATGGAACTTGGACCACTAATAGTGTGTGGTGCAGTACAAAAAAAGTGAAAAAGAAAGTTTAAAGAAAACATTTTGGATATCCCCTTAAAACTGCTGTGGAGTTCTGTCATGTCTGCCAGTAGTTATGACAATGACGCTTACCATCCAAAACGGATTCCTGCTTTTTACTACTGCACACATTGTATACTACTTCACCAGTTTCATATAGGACATTAACAAAGATAAACTGGTTGTTTTGTATCCCAAATGTTGATTGGCTGATAGCTGTGGAATATGAAATCACCTCACTTTTTACTGCTCTAGTTGCTTTGGTAACAGTTATTAATTACATAAAGGCATCTCAGGGGTTATTCCTTAAATATGCTATTTTTTGTCTTTAAAAAAATATTTGTATTCACAGTTAATACTTTTTTTGTAATCTAACTAGTAGTATACAGTACCTTATGAATTCGGTGTATTTACGATCCCTCAATGCATTTGTAAGCCCATAATAACAGTAGGTCCTCATTTCCTCCCTAAACTGCTGCCCTTGGTTGAGTTGGTGTGACTTTCGCCACTGTGCTACTTGGCTCTGCGTGGCGGTAGCAGGGGATGGCTGGCAGTGGGCTGGGGCACTGGGCTGGTGCTGTTTGAGTGCCCTCTCCGTTGATGTGCTCGGACAGGGCGTGTGGCGTGGTTGCCAGGGAATGTGCCAGCACTACCTCCCTGACCCACTTGCATCGACAGAGCCCAGCGATGCCGTTAAGCCCTGTCACACACGCACACCTGAAGTCGCAAGGGGACTGAAAGAGAGACTGAGTTCAGGGTCCACGAAGGTTTCATAAAACTAAGGCCTGCCCCTCTGTAAATACTGTAGCTCCCAGCTGCCTCTGAGCAGAGGGCCAGACCAGACAGAGAGGTGGGTACCCCGCCCTGCCCACACCTCGCAGGGGTGTCGACAGCACATGGACTTCACCCCTCCACAGCCCAGGGAAGCATTCACCTAATTAACCACAGGGCCAGTCAACTGAGCCGCCAACGCCATTACCACGGCAAATGAAAGGAGAACAGAAGAGGAGTGGGAGAGAAAGACAGAGGGAGAGGAGAAGGAAGGAAATCCTTACAGCACCCCGGGTCTGTGGAATATTAACTAGCCTCCGGAAAGAAAAGGGAGAGGAATGTGTGTGTGTGTGTGTGTGTGTACGTGTATCCTGGGGCCCTGCGTGTGTGTGAGGCTGTATGCGTCTCCTGTCCAAGGTGACCGCGCTTTCTGCCTGGGGCACAGGGCAGACCTGACAGCTTTAGGTGCATGCCCAAGATTTGTAGCTCGCCGCTTTAACCCACGAAGGCCATAAAAAACAGGAATGATGGGTAAAGAGGTTACAACAGAAGAGGGTGAGGCGGTAAGTCTGTGACACCGCCACCTCGCCCTTTAGCCAAAGAGCTTCTGCCCCCACTCCTTCCTCCTCTTCTGTCCCTCCAATCCCCCCCCTCCTCTTCTGGTCCGCCACTGAACACCTTGACGGGAAGGGGGTGGCGGGTGTTTGAATGAGACCTAGGGGTTAGAGTTCAGGGGTGTAGTGGGAGAAACCAAAATGAGTTCAGTGGCCCCGAAGCCGTCCTTCATGTGATGTTCACACTTCTGCACACGCCCGCGGGCACACACACACACACACACACCTAATGTTCTTTGTTCATTTGTGTCATCTCCGCTGCGACTGCACAAGGTTCCTGTTTAGGCCGGATGGCTTACAGCTCCCAGCAGGTGAGGAGCGTGTGTGGGCTTCCTGCCCGGTGAGAGGTGGCGTGGCGACAGGGGTGTCAGCTCGGTGGTCAGCGCCCTGCATGAGACAGCAGAGCAGAGCACGGTGCCAGGGAGCAGATGGCGGCGGCCAAGCGGGGGGGGGCAGAGGGGCAGGGAGGCGCCAGCGGGTAGGGGCACAGCTTGCATGCGGCGGCGCATCGCTCGGACTGAGGCGGGGTGTGTTGTGTGTGAGGGCAGGGTTCGGTGAAGAGAAGCCCCGCTGAAAGTCATCGTAGAAATTGCTGGTCTTTCCGTGGCTGTGTCGGCTGACAGAGCATAGGTCGGGAGGGAAAGATGTGGGCTTCTTCGCGCCGCAGTGCGGAGGAGAACCAGGTCTCAGCGGAGGCTCTTTGTCACTCGACCTGTCGATACCCAGGAGGGATGACATGTCAACGGGGAGCCCCTGGGGTGTAAATACACACTGGAGGTTACCGAGGCCTCCCTTAGGGGAGAGGAACCCCCCCCCCCCACCCCTTCCCCCTCACAGAACCTGGTGTGACGGCGGCTTGACGGACCGCTCTTTAATACCCAATCGACTGTATTGACGTCCCCCCGAGGCGGGAGTCCCTCTGGGGGCCTTTATTGATCCAGGGGTCCCTGGGCTTGGGGACTCGGACCCCCCCTGGTGACACGTTCCTCGTTCCTGACCCATAATGGGCAGATTACGAGGGCCATTACATGCCGGGCCAGATGGAAGCCTCACTAGTGGAGGACAACACGGAGACGACCGACCACCAACACTACTACACTGCTTCTTCTTCTCTTTAGACCTGTGGAGTAATGGATTAGAGGGAGGTGGGGAAAAGGAGAAGCGTAGGGACGGATGCTGAGGTGGAGGAGGACACTACAAAAAATGGAGGAGGATGCTGTAGACAGTGGATAGAGGAGGACACTGTAGACAGAGGATATAGGAGGACACTGTAGACAGAGAATATAGGAGGATGCTGTAGACAGAGGATAGAGGAGGATGCTGTAGACAGAGGATAGAGGAGGATGCTGTAGACAGAGGAAATAGGAGGATACTGTAGACAGAGGATAGAGGAGGATACTGTGGACAGAGGATATAGGAGGACACTACAGACAATGAATGGAGGAGGATGCTGTAGACAGAGGATATAGGAGGACACTGTAGACAGAGAATCTAGGAATATACTGTAGATAGAGGATATAGGAGGATGCTGTAGACAGAGGATATAGGAGGATACTGTAGACAGAGGATATAGGAGGACACTAAAGACATAGAATGCAGGAGGATACTGTAGACAGAGGATATAGGAGGGTACCGTAGACAAGATAAAGGAGGAAGCTCTAGACAGAGGATAAAGGAGGATACTATAGACAGAGGATAAAGGAGGGTACTGTAGACATAGGATTAAGGAGGATGCTGTAAAAAGAGGATAAAGGAGGGTTCTGTAGACAGAATAAAGGAGGAAGCTGTAGACAGAGGATAAAGGAGGATGCTGTGGACAGAGTACAAAGGACGATACTGTAGACAGAGGATATAGGACGATAATGTAGACAGAGGATAGAGGAGGATACTGTAGACAGAGGATAGAGGAGGATGTTGTAGAAAGAGGATAAAGGAGGATGCTGTACTCAGAGGATTAAGGAGGATACTGTAAACAGAATATAAAGGAGGATACTGTAGACAGAGGATAGAGGATGATGCTGTAGAAAGAGTATAAAGGAGGATACTGTAGACAGAGGATAGAGGAGGATGCTGTAGAAAGAGGATAAAGGAGGATGCTGTACACATAGTATAAAGGAGGATATTGTAGACAGAGGATAGAGGAAGATGCTGTAGAAAGAGGATAAAGGAGGATGCTGTACTCAGAGGATTAAGGAGGATACTGTAGACAAAATATAAAGGAGGATACTGTAGACAGAGTATAAAGGAGGATACTGTAAACAGAGTATTAAGGAGGATACTGTAGACAGAGTATAAAGGAGGATACTGTAGACAGAGGATAAAGGAGGATATTGTAGAAAGAATAGAGGAGGATGCTGTAGACAGAGGTTTTAGTATACTGTAGAATGGAAAAATGGAGGAAGACACTGGAAGATGGCGGAAAATAGTGTAGGCTGGAGGATGGAGGAAGATAGTATATTTTAGAGGATGAAACTGTGCACATAGAAAGAAGTGGGAATCAACAAAGAATTTGGCGATTGTGAATGTTTCCAAAACCATGATGCACTAATGCAACTTTGAGGCTAGGGGACAGCTCTGGGGGCAAACTACAGTGGACACCAAAATATTTCACCTTTCATTCTAGTCTCTGTTGTTTACAACATAAATGTCACAAAAGCAAACCAGATGCCAAGTCAACCTCACTCCCTGATTTGACCTGATTGAATGCTGGCATTTTTGGCCCACTGCTCTGTGCTCAGGGTGGGCTTGTGTATGTGTGTGTGGTCCAGTCTCATCCCATCGAGACCCCTTCCCTGCTGTCTATCATCACATAGCGTTCCTCTGCTTCACATACTGTCCACTAACACAAAGTGTGAGTGTGTATTAGGAGGGTTGGGGGATGCAGGGGCCCTGACAGCCCTACTATCAGTGGTTCTGGGCTCCACAGCAGAGATGAAAATGGGCCTTGGTGAATTGGTATCATCAGAGGCAGTCACTACTGTTATCAGAGGCGGCGGCAGTGGGGAACAGGGAGGGTGTGGTTGAGAACAGATCATATGACTAAGTGTGTGTGCATACAAATGTACTGTATATTCTGTCTTTGTGTGTGTATGTGTGTGTGTGTGTGTGTGTTTGTGTGTGTGTTTCAACAGGTTTAGTATGCTTAATGTAATTATATTAAACAAGGAAAATGCAACTAATAAATATATTGTACCTCAGAATGTATAACCCCGTTTCCAAACAAGTTGGGATGATGTGTAAAATGGAAATAGAAACAGAATGCAATGGTGTGCAAATCATTTAAACCCTATATTCAATAGAAAATAGTACAACGACAACATATTAGACATTTCATTGTTCCTCGAAAAATGTATGCCCACTTTGAATTTGATGCCAGGAACATGTTCAGTTCGGACAGAGGTTAATGACTGGAAAAGTTGTGTAATGCTAAAAAGCTAAACCTGGTGAAATATCACACAACTAATTAGGTTAATTGACAACAGTAACATGATTGGGTATTAAATGATCATTCCAGAGAGGATGAGTCTGTCAGAAGTGAGGATGTGGAGGGGTTCACCACTCTGTGAAAGACAGCGCTGGCAAGAAGTGCAACAATTATATATAAGAATAACATTCCTCAACTTAAAATTGCAAAGAGTTTGGGGATCTCATCATCTACGGTACATAATATCATTAAAAGAGAAACCAGAGAAATCTCTGTACGCAAAGGACAAAGTCGAATGCCACTATAGGATGGCCATGATCTTCAGGCCCACAGGCGGCACTGCATTAAAAACAGACACAATTCTTTAGTGGAAGTCACTGCATGGGCTCTGGAACAAATTTGGAAAGATTTTTGGGGATCATGGACGCCGCATCCGTCAGGCTAAAAAGGAAAGGGACTATCCGGCTTGTAATCAGGGCACAGTTCAAAAGCCAGCATCCCTGATGGTATGGGGGTGCATTAGTGCACATGGCATGGGTGACTTGCACATCTGTGAAGGCACCATTAATGTTGAATAATACATACAGTAGGGCTACAGATTTTGGAGCACCATGCTGCTATCCAGACAATATTTTTTTCAGGGAAGCCATGGCTTATGCCAAACCATATTCTGCCCGTATTGCAACAGCATGGCTCCGTAACAAAAGAGAGTGGGTGCTAAACTGGCCTGCCTCAGTCCAAACCTGTCACCCATTGAAAACAATCGGCACGACCCTGAACTGTTCAGCAGCTGAAATCCTGTGTCAAGCAAAAATAGGAAAACATTTCACTTTCAGAATAACAGCAGTTGGTCTCAGTTCCCTAATGCTTACAGAGCCTTGTTAAAAGAAGAGTAATAATAAACACAATATTAAACATGCCCCGTCCCAACTTTTTTGAAAAGTGTTGCTGGCATCAAATTTTAAATGGTCATGCATTTTAAAAAAAAATAAAATTTCTCTTGTTCAACATTTGATGTGTTGTCTTTGTACTATTTCTTATTTAAAGGATTAAATAATTTGCACATCATTGCATTCTGTTTTTATTTGCATTTTAAGCAGCACCCCAACTTTTTGGGAAACGGGGTTGTACAAGACTTAGGTCCACATTACAGAATTCGAGTTAGGGGTTAAGTTTAGGGCAATGGTATTCAACTCTGAAACTACAGTATCGGGAGCCTGCTGTTTTTCTGTTCTACCTCTATCCTTAATTGCACTCACCTGGTGTGCCACGTCTAAATTCGTCCCTGATTGGGGGATAGCAATGAAAAAAGGTGGAAATGGCTTGGTTAAGATTAGATTGGTTGTTTTTAGGGTTAGGAATGTCCCCATTTCTATAGCAAAGTACAACGTGTAAATGTGACCTGTTACCAAACACGTTGTGAAGGACACACACGTCCAGCTTTTAGCATGGCTGTCCTCCTATAAAGAGGAAACCAGAAACTGAACAGGACTGAGTTTACATTTCTGAAAAAGAATTCAAAACATTTTTAGAATGTTTTCGATCATTTAAGGGAAGAGAAGTGTATCTAGAAAAAGAAGAAATAGGCATGGATTCAGAGGTTTAGTAATTCCACGTTCATTTAGCACTTTAGTAAATACATTAAGTCTGATTTAGGCCCTGCACACTGAAGGTGTCCATGAGAAGCATTGTCCTGGAGAATGAGGTATGTGACTGAGGTTGTGGTTGGTTGCCTTAAGGTCACTTGTCATAGAACTGAGTTTGACCAGGGTCACTAGCCAGATCACCAGATCAGATCAAATGTAATAGAATTAATCTAAGAAAAAATACCTCAACAAATAATTTCACATACACGTAAATAGAACCATAAATAACTATACACCTGCAGACTACATAACTACACACACACACACACACTCACTCACTGACATAAACTATACCCTTACTCTACTGTATAAGTACATCTCCTGTTCAGTCTCTCTCTCTCTCTCTCTCTCTCTCTCTTTCTTGCTTGCTCTGACACTCTCTCTCTCTCTCTCTCTCTCTCTCTCTCTCTCACTCACACACACACACACACAGTGTGATTTATGTTCTCTTTGGCTGGAGACGGTCCGGCCACATTAACAGCTCCTCCAATCTACAGAGCTCAAATTAGAGGGGGAGTTTTCTGTGTTTTTAAAAGATCTATATTTTTCTTTTTTAATCATCTTTCTTTTTTATTTCAGGTCATCTTTATCCATCTACATCGCCCATCACAAAAAATGCTTGCTGCAGCAACTTCTAAATGGAGTGACTTCATATTTTAATTTAGTGTACACGGTTAAAAGTGAGGGTGGAGGGGGGGAAAAAACGGATGATTTGCGGCGATAAGTTCAAGCGGATATCTAGGCGAGGTGAAAAGTGAAAGTAATTCATTACCGGAGATAGTGGCCAGCGATATTCCTCATCCTGACGTCGGGCACGGACGGGGGCCTACCCAGAATCACCCAGCATCGGCCAAGCCAGCCTGATGAAAGGATAAGGTTCAAATTGATGGTCATATTTTACAGTGGGTCATGCAGGAGCAGAGTGTTGAACATTGTAATTACAAGTTTGGTGGAGGAAAGAGAGAGAGAGAGAGGGAGGGAGGGATAGAGGGAAGAGAGAAGGAAGAGTGGAGTCTTTGTCTAGCCCCGACTAGATGAGCACCGATGCTTAATTGAATGGTAACCTCTGGAACTGTTGTGCTCACACTGCAGAGACTGAGATGGAGGGAGAGATGGAAGAAATAGAAACGCTGAGAGGGCCCTTTTGTGTGTTCGTCAATCCCTGTCTCAGCCGCCTGACCCTAGTGTGAGATAACACATCACGCACACACACACACACACACAGATACACAAACTGTCATCAGTCCACAACCGGCGACAGACATTCAGCCTTTGAATATGCAGTTTGACAATTCCAAAACATATACAGGACACATATGTACATTACATACAACAGACTGGAAACATCAAGTATATTCCTTGTTTTGACAAAACCACTTACTTCCCTGACTCCATTAACGCTCGCTAAACTCTCACCTTCCTGCTTCACTGGCCTGATTCACACAGAGCCCAGGCCTGGTTCAGACAAACACCCCTTTATATAATAGCCTTCGATGCAGGGAAACCTTCTCTCTCCATCTCTTTCCCTCACTCTCTGTCTCTCTCTTTTCATTTGTGCTTCTCTCTTATTTCTTATTCTCATCCCGGCCCGGACGATTTCACCAACGGAACGGATTGCCTCATCATCATCAGCTCCTTTTGGCTCGTCTTCTCATTTTCCCCTACTCATCTCCAGTCTTATTTTTTGTTCTTCTTTCCAACTCTCTCTCTCTCTCTCTCTCTCTGGCAATCTTTTTTGGCTTGTGGGATGGCTCTGTCCCTTCTCCCAATGTTCTGTGGTAATGGTGGAATAAGGCCTGCTGTTATAAGAGTCAGACAATTTGTTCCCTTGTGCGAGTGGGATCGTCTTCATTCCGCTCGTCACACACATAAATACACACATGCACCGACAAGTACACACACACACACACACAGATAACATGATGAGGCCATTTCCTCTTTTCTTCCCTGGATTCTCATATAACAGCTAATGAAAAAGCTCCCAATTATCCAGCAACTCTTTGATTGGAGATGGGATGGGCAGAGGTTGTAATGTGTGTGTGTGTGTGAAGACAAAATCAGCTTGTCTGTCTACCCTCTATCCACTGACTATCAGTCCAATGTCTGTATCTGGTTGGCTACCTGTCTGTTGCTGTCAATTTTGGCAACTATTTTGGATTCATATTATATTTAGATTTGCAGAGGTTAGTCAGGTGAAGTATACTTGCTGCTTATTTAGTTCAACAGGGAGTTTGAGACAAGCGATTGAATTGAATGAGGGAGCTGTGTACATGGGAGACTTGGATCAACTCAGTCAGCTCATTCAACTTAATCAGCTGATGAGAGGATTGTATAATATTCTGCTATGCATGCAAGCTTATGACTGGACAAAACAGAGCTTCATGTCTAATTGAATGCCCATTAATCACATGTAAAATGAATTTCTTTCAATATTTTCCTCTGACATTCTGTCTCATGCACATCAGTGTTTTCTGGAAAAAGAATGGTTGTCGACTAATGTTTCATCATAGTGATTGCTGATTAAATCAACGGGCTGTCCATTTGTCGGTCTACGGTAAACCTTGTTCACAGAGACTTTCACCCAAATTTGAGGATACAGTTAGCCTGCAGTAGAGGGCCCTGATTTTGGGAGTGTCCAGTGACTGATCAGGTGGTTGGTAATGAAAGCAGAATGTTATTAGAAATGGTAATATGTCACCACAGATGTACTGCATAGGGATAAAGAGGCTCCGTTAGGGAACATGATGCCACTATTCTATACAAATATATTATAAAAGAACAATGATATTTTGTTACAAGCTGTTTTATGTTATAGTTTGAATGTACAGTGGATGTAAAAAGTCTACACACCCTTGTTAAAATGCCAGGTTCTTGTGATGTAATAGAATGAGACAAAGATAAATCATATCAGAACTTTTTCCTCTTTGAATGTGACCTATAACGTGAACAATTCAGCTAAAAAACAAACTGAAACCTTTGAGGGGGAAAAATAAAAACTCACAATAACCGGGTTGCGTAAGTGTGCACACCCTTACACTAATACTTTGTTGAAGCACCTTTTAATTTTATTACAGCACTTAGTCGTTTTTGGTTAGGAATCTATTAGCACATCTTGACATGGCAATATTTGCCCACCCTTCTTTGAAAAGTGCTCCAAATCTTTCAGATTGCAAGGACATCTCCTGTACACAGCCCTCTTCAGATCACCCCACAGATGTTCAATTGGATTCAGGTCTGGGCTCTGGCTGGGCTCCAAAACGTTAAACTTCTTCTGGTGAAGCCATGCTTTTGTGGATTTGGATGTGTACTTTTGGTCGTGTCGTACTGAAAGGTGAACTTCCTCTTCATCTTCAGCTTTCTAATGGACTCCTGAAGGTTTTGTGCCAAAATTGCCTGGTATTTGTAACTGTTCATAATTCCCTCCACCCTGACTAAAGCTGAAGAAAAACAGCCCCAAAGCATGATGCTGCCACCACCATGATTCACTGTGGGTATGATGTTCTTTGGGTGATGTGCAGTGTTGTTTTTGCACCGAACATTTTTGGAATTATGGCCAAAAAGTTCAACCTTGGTTTCATCAGACCATAACACATTTTACCAGGTGCTTTTGGGAGACTTGATGTTTGTTTTTGCAAACTTCTACCAGTTTGTAAGAAATTACTGCCAGCAAAAAAAATTCCCTTAACTAAATTCAAAAACCCAAACTAAATCTGAAGTCTGATAAAAGCTAACGCAATCAGCAATCATGTCATTGCATTTAGGCAGCCAGGGCTTGTGCTGAGGTTGTCTGCAGAACAAGGGGCACTAATGGTAATTATGGGAGAATTGCAACTGCCATTACATCAGATTATTACTCTTGGAGGTGTCACATTGGTACATATTTTCAATGGTATGACAGAATTCTAGTACCAAATATATTTTTGAAATATCCCATGAGTGCTTGTAAGTTTTCAGACAGATTAAATGCAGATGGTTGACATTCTATCTGATTTAATACAATTTTAAAAACAATCAAACAAAGTAATGTCTGTAATGAAATTCTATACTATTTAGTTAGCCTCTGTTCCAGACTCATAATTAACTGTTATAGATGACATGTCAGCAAGCCCTTTGAATGGTTGTAAGAAAGAAACCCTTACTAAGACCAATCTACAAATTGCAGCAATTTAATTTTGACAAGCATATTGGAACTACAATTTGAAATGTGTGCTGTGGTCATTATGAGACAAACATTATGTCTATACACATCATTGGCATGTTTGGGGTGACACAATATAAGGAAGGGAACACAATGTAAGGGGATACAATATAAGGAATAGCAGCGGATACCCGCAATAAAATATAGTGGTGGTTCATTGATGCTTTGGGGCTGTTGTGCTACTAGTGGTCCAGAGGCTCTTGTTAAGATCAATAGCATAATGAATTCCACTAAGTACCAGGATAGTTTAGCCCAAAACCTGGTTGCCTCAGCCAGGAGATTGAGACTTGGTTGTGGATAGACCTTTCAAAGAGATAATGACCCCAAACATACATCAAAATCGACACAGAAATGGTTGCAAGACCACAAAATCAATGTTTTACAATGGACATCTGAGTCTCAAGACTTAAATCCAATTGAAAACCTTCGGTCAGAATTGAAGAGGGCAGTCCACAAGTGCAAACCTCAGACTATCAACGATTTTTAAATGTGCTGCATGGTGGAGGGGTCCCAGATCTCTCCAAAAGAGTGCACCAACCTTGTAAGATTTTACAGGAAGAGGCACAGTTCTTTTATCCCCTGCTGGAGAGGCGTCACAATATATTGTTTGTAGGGGTGCCAATACTTTTGAAAAATAACCTTTTGTAGAATAATAGTACTACTCAATAAAATGTTTTGTGTTTGTGAAATGATTGTGTTATAATGAAAGTATATGGCTCCCCTTTATATTTGAACCCAAAATGTGATTCATTGTTTGAGTGGTTTATTTTTTGCATTCAGTTTTATTCTGTTTCATGAAGCATGTCAATACTTCTTGAGTTTTTAATAACTAGAATCAACATATTTATTAGATATAGGCTACAATGCAAATGCTAATTATTATTGCAGCCACACGGCAAATATAAAAATACAAACATTATTTGACACTTGCAGTACCCATCAAAAGTTCCAATGCTAAATTACATCTAACTTTTTGCATTTTCAGGTACATATCAGGAGTAATATTGTGTCACGGAGATGACCCACCCAGCAAGCCAGCAAGCCTAATTCCTATTTTATGTTCGTGTTAAACAGACGGAAAAAATACATCAGCTATAATGATTTACTCCAAACAATTATCAGGTCCCAGCCTCAGAGCGAATGTGGATATTTTTGTAAAGCAAGGCAGGGAAAAGAGGTAGAAACATAGATTTCCCCAAAAAAGGGGCAAAGCTTTTCGAAAACAAACATACAAACTAGATCAGGCAGGCAAAAAGACACAAGGATAGCAGGCAGAGAATTATCAAGGCAGGCAAAAAAGTTCTAAACATAGTTAATCTAAACACAGACACAGGTACTCACAGGCTTGGTCGGGTTTGAAAAGATTTGAAAAGTGAACAACAATACCTCACTATGGGGGGAAATAAACGCTGAACTAATATAGAGGGAGCTAACGAGACACGTATAAACAGTAATGACTAAAGGTTAATCGAACTGAACATAGAACTATGACAAAATGACAAAATAGACAAGAAACCGAAACCTCACACCAGCACATTGAAATGAATGTGACATATCGACTGCTCTCAACAACTAAGTGCTTATATCACTTTTGTGATAAAAGTGAGCTTTAATAAATTCAGTGAGCTTTAAAGAAAAATCACCAAAAGTTATATAAGCAAAAACAAGGCACTGGTTTCTCTTTTCCTTCCTTCTGATTGATATTTCCTTTAGAGACCTAACGTTTGATCTTAGGTAAGAGTGCCTTTTTGAATTTCACATAAAACTGGTAAAAATGTATGCAAACTTGAACACTGTAAAGTCTCATCCCGGCGGACAAGCACTTAGTTGTTGAGAGTAGTCAATATGTCACATTCATCTAGAAAATAGAATAGTCTTTCCTCAGCCAGCAGTTAGGGGCTCTGCATGCTCATTGCTTTGCCATGCCAGCTTGGGGTAGGGCTCAGTCTAAGCAACATCCTTGGCACTGTTGAAAGGGTTGACTGAGGTGGACATTTATGATACTGCAAGCTGTGCATCAGCTCAGCTTCTGATAGTCATGGACCACTGGGTAACCACAGCCCAGTTACTGAGAGATACACAAACTGAGTGTGTGAATTTCCATTCTTAGTGGCAAGAGATAAACACAGTATATATTTATAATACCACATGTTTTATACTGATTTACTGTATAACAACACATAATTGATCCACACTTCTTGGCCCGCAATGACTTAGGTTAGAAATAAGCAATGAAATTCCTGAGGGAGGGTTATAGGACTTTGAGCTGGGCTTCGTCTGTGTTCTATGTGTGTGCTGTAACTATTCTTGAGTCCATCCTAAGGAGCATAGGCTTACATATTCCTTTTCATTTCAAAACAGCAGAATGTGAACTTAAAGTTGCATGCTTTTGAGTCAGTGGCTTTGTAAAGTGCCTTTGGAAAGTATGCAGATCCCTTCACTTGATGTTATTAGATTAGCCTCATACTTAATTCATAATTTATTCAGTACATTTTGTTTGCTATTTACACACATTGACCCATAATGACCAATCGAACATCAATAAACATTTCTGCCAATTAATTAAGCTCAGATGCATCCTGTGACCATTGATCATCCTTGAGATGTCTTTAGAACTTGACTGGAGACAACCTGTGGCAAATTCTATTGAGTGGAAATGGTTTAGGCAAACATCTGTCTATATTAAGTCGCACAATGCACAGTGCATGTCCAATCAATTGAATTGACATTCTGACATTCTGCCTGAAAGACACTGAGAGCATGAGGAAAAAGATTCTCTGGTCTGAGACCAAAGTCAAATTATTACCCCTGAATGCCAAGTGTTACCTCTGGCGACAAAAAAGTACTGCTTGCCACCTGGCTAACACCATGCATAATGGTGGAAGCATCATGCTATGGGATGCTTTTCATCGGCAGGCACTGGGCAACTGGTCATCCTTGAAGAATCAGATCCTTGAAGAAACAAATTTTTCAGCAAAACAATGCCCTGAAGCACACAGCCAAGGCAACACTAAAGTGGCTTCAGGACGAGTTTGCGAATGTCTTTAAGTGGCCCAGCCAGGACTCGAACCCTATTGAACATAGAGGGAAGACCTGAGGATTGCGGTTGACAACGCACCCCATCCAATCTGACATTGCCTTGATTGGTCTTAACTTGGCCAGTTAGAATGAATACTTGATACTAACCCTAATCATCGTTGCGTTGGGGCCACTAATTAAAGGTTATTCAGAACTGGTTCCATAAACCCCTAGAGCAACTTGCCTTTTGGACCCAAATGCATCTCTGGCACTTCATTCAACAATGAAGGAGCCAGTGATTAGGGAAGCAGAGTCTTTTGTATTTCAACAAATCATGAAGTTGCCAGCACCATGAACACAGCGAGCATCTTGCTGACGGAGATTCAGACACACTACTTCCTCACAATGAAGATTGTGTCTGAGGTGACTGTTCAGCCTGGGGATCAACCTGGCAGGACATGAAATGCTTTGTGTGCATTGCGAAAGTACTTGGAAGAGATAAAGGGGGCATGTTTACAGAGTCACCTCTCTGGTTCTGGCAGGAATTTGGATCACTGTTCATCTAAAGCTGTGCCCTGTGGCACTGGATCTTGTTTCTGGCCCTGCATTATAAGCGTTTGTGGAGGGAATATTCTCAGTCTGTGATCATCTGTCATCAGGCTTGGGAAACCAAACGACAGCCATTCTGGAATGCTGTCTTGACGATGATCCTGAAAATGTTCTGTGAACAGAAACACACACACACAAAAGTGCCAATACAAAAGGTACTACAACTGTTGGAACACACCTTTTTTGGGTAATTCTAGGCACTTATCCTTTAAAATCCAAGTCCCATTAGGATTTATTTATTATTTAAACCTAACCAAATCCATGACCTGGACAATCCTGTTCTTTATTACCTTCCCCTACTGAGAAGTAACATGCTTAACAAAAAAACTGCCTACAAAACGTAATGGCTCTTAACCTCCGATGTTTTGGCTACATTTTTAACCCAACACCAAAACTAAGACGAAAAACTAAATAATATATAAACAAAATGTATATATTTTTCAAACACAGAAACAAAATGTGAATGTAAATCTAAGTCTGAAAATATTATAAACACAATTATAAAAAAACAATGAAATGACAAAACTGAAAGAACAATGTTCTCTGTGTGTGTGTGTCCGTGCGTGTGAGTGGGTGTGTCAGTGGGGATGCAGATCTAGTTTCTTCAGCACCACTTTGATTATTCATGGAAAATGCAGAAGAACAAGGGAGAAAGAGAACAAGAGTGTGAGAGAGACAGAGAGAGAGAGAGAGAGCAGGCAAAAGAGAAAGAGAGAGAATATGGTGTAAATAAATAAATAAACAAATAATAAACAATCAGGGCACACCTCAGTGCACACACCACAAGGAGCCAATCGGCATGGCGGCCAAACGACTTGGAAATTGTGTGTAATGAGTAGGAAAAGATTAGAGGCAGCTCTTGCTAGGCTGTAAATTGACATTAGTAAAAGAAAACTCTTTACTGGGCGGGCCCGAGACTCTAATTTAGGCAGTAAAAAAGAATGATGGAAAAAAAGGGGGATGGGAGAGAACACGGATGACAGAAAAAAAACGGTGATGTCTCGAAGTATCCCATTCAGTGTGTTTAAATCTAACGTAAAGGTTGAGCATAATGCAGGATTTAATGTCATTATTTTGAAATACATCAGTATTAATTTTGGCAGCTATTTTATATTTTGTCATAGCCTCATCCATTTGATCAAATAACATTTTAGTTTCAGACTCATTTTAAGTATTTTGAGCCGTCTTAGTTTCGTCTACTTTTAATTGTTGAAGAATCATTTTAGTAATGTACTTTTGTCTCATTATATGTTTGATCCTACAGTACAGACACATAAAATGCCTTTCTTTTCCTCAGGCCCAGGGTCCCTCGTTAATATTTGAGAGTTATTTTCTCCTCTAACCTAAACTAACTAAATGAACAACAAAGTGGACAGGTTACGTTGGTATGCTGTTCCTGTAAACCCACCCCCGTTGTCGTAGGCTCAGCCACCCCACTACACCCATTCGGAAATTAGTTTCTGGCTGCCACCGAAGCCTAGTTCTTGTCTGTTACTTTTAATGAAAACAATAGTCTAAGAATGACTCAATATAGTAATGAACAGTCATTACAGCACAACCTGAATGCTTGTTGGCAGAGCCAAGATCCTTGCCTTCCCTAGTTCTGGCTGTAACCTTTCCATTGATAAATTGGTCAGCTGATGCCTGTGCTGGTCATTGATTAGGACAATCACCTTGACCATTTCATCCATAAATGGGCACGCTTAATCCTTTTCACTGTCTAAACCTGGATGATTCACAGAAAATGAATGTGCTTATGTGTCACTATTTCAAATAAATGGCAAGCAAATCAATCAATCAATCAATCATAGATTCATGTTTCAGGCTAAAGGATAAGCAGATAAGCAATAAGCAGTTAAAAAAAAAGAAAATGGACTTCTAGATGTGTGATATTTATACATGTTTTATTTATTACTTTCCCTTGGCCTGTTGTGATCTGTACTGTGGTATTGTGGGAGTTAAAACAACCCATGATCTGTTGTGATCTACACTGTGGCATGGCGAGGATTTAAAATGATCTGTGAATGCAGGGGATGGCTGATGACAAGTGTTGTGTAAAACACCTTCGCCACTCTCTGCTGGTGTGCAAACTGACACAGAGACAGAGAAGCAAAAATTGCAATCGCCTTTACTCTGGTCTGTTTAGCTTTGTACCCGGGGGTTTGTGTTTGGGCTTACGTGTGTGTGCTGTACACGCACACACACACACACACACATGTTCACAATTTCAGCTTACCTGCTTGAACACCAAAAAGAAAACGAAAGAAAGGGGAGTGGAGTATGGATTTCAGCGGACAATACAAAGGATTGCATAATGTATCCCGATTCTTCTCTCCCTCCACCGTGCCCTTGTCTTCTCCCTCACTCTCTCTCTTTCTGGCTAATTTAAAATTTGTCAAACGCGGGCGTCTTCTGGATGGCTGGCCTTTGATATTTTGCGAGCTCCATTTGGCACAAACAAGCCCCAGGCCTCGCTTCCTGCTGACTGCTGCACTAGTGCCGGGCCCTCCATTTATCAGGTCCCGACGACTGAATGCTTACTCATTACAGTGGTCCTCGCCAATATGCACGCGCAAACACACGCACACACACACGCTCAAACACACACGTGCACAGCTCATCCACGCACGTTCATCCACACACATGACACTGGCCAACACCCATGCAGCATATCCCGCGCCCACTGTCACAGTGTTGACAAAAAGGACATGCGCACATCAACACGCACACACACACACACAAGCACCTACTGATTATTTTCATGAACACACCCAAATATCAATAAAAAACACCATTATTTAGTAAACGAGAGCGAAACCTGGTTAAAAGGGAGCACAATGACTTATGTCGAACGCTTTGCTAAGGAACGGGTAAAACAATCGCTTAGTACACTGTCTACCTGAAAACTGTCTTGATGCACATCTGTGTTTCTGAATATGCAGTATGTATTTACATCTATCTATATTTATATACAGTATCTCACAAAAGTGAGTACACCCCTCACATTTTTGTAAATATTTGATTATATGACACTTTGCTAGAAATTTAAATAGTGAATGTACTGCTTGTTTAACAGTGTAAATTTGCTGTCCCCTCAAAATAACTCAACACACAGCCATTAATGTTTTAACCACTGGCAACAAAAGTGAGTACACCGCTAAGTGAAAATGTCCAAATTAGGCCCAATTAGCCATTTTCCCTCTCCGGTGTCATGTGACTCGTTAGTGTTACAAGGTCTCAGGTTTGAATGGGGAGCAGGTGTGTTATATTTTGTGTTATCGCTCTCACACTCCCTCACTGGAAGTTCAACAAGGCACCTCATGGCAAAGAACTCTCTGAGGATCTGAAAAAAAGAATTGTTGCTCTACATAAAGATGGCCTAGGCTATAAGAAGATTGCCAAGACCCTGAAACTGAGCTGCAGCAAGGTGGCCAAGACCATGCAGCGGTTTAACAGGACAGGTTACACTCAGAACAGGCCTCGCCATGGTCGACCAAAGAAGTTGAGTGCACGTGCTCAGCGTCATATCCAGAGGTTGTCTTTGGGCAATAGACTTATGAGTGTTGCCAGCATTGCTGCAGAGGTTGAAGGGGTGGGGGTGAGCCTGTCAGTGCTCAGACCATACGCCGCACACTGCATCAAATTGGTCTGCATGGCTGTCGTCCTAGAAGGAAGCCTCTTCTAAAGATGATGCACAAGAAAGCCCGCAAACAGATGCTGTCAAGCATGTGTGGCGGCAACCAGGTGAGGAGTACAAAGACAAGTGTGTCATGCCTACAGTCAAGCATGGTGGTGGGGGTGTCTTGGTCTGGGGCTGCATGAGTACTGCCGGCACAGGGGAGCTACAGTTCATTGAGGGAACCATGCCAACATGTACTGTGACATACGGAAGTAGAGCATGATCCCCTCCCTTCGGAGACTGGTATTCCAACATGACAACGACCCCAAACACACCTCCAAGACGACCACTGCCTTGCTGAAGAAGCTGAAGGTAAAGGTGATGGACTGGCCAAGCATGTCTCCAGACCTAAACCCTATTGAGCGTCTGTGGGGCATCCTCAAATGGAAGGTGGGGAGCGCAAGGTCTCTAACATCCACCAGCTCTGTGATGTCGTCATGGAGGAGTAGAAGAGGACTCCAGTGGCAAACCTGTGAATCTCTGGTGAACTCTATGCTCAAGAGGGTTAAGCCTGTCCTGGAAAATGATGGTGGCCACACAAAATATTGACACTTTGGGCCCAATTTGGACATTTTCACGTAGGGGTGTACTCACTTCTGTTGCCAGCAGTTTAGGCATTAATGGCTGTGTGTTGTGTTATTTTGAGGGGACAGCAAATGTACACTGTTATACAAGCTGAACACTCACTACTTTACATTGTAGCAAAGTGTCATTTCTTCAGATATAATCAAATATTTACAAAACTGTGAGGGGTGTACTCACTTGTGAGATACTGTATTGTCTGTGTGTGTGTGTGTGTGTGTGTGTGTGTGTGTGTCTATGTGAATGTGTGTATGTATGTGTGTAACCCTTTCTTTTCCATCCCCTGGGGATATATGTCAATCTGAGCGCCCACAGATCAATCAGAGCCTGATTAGGCTTTTCATTCTCCAGCAATTGATTTGATTCACAGCTGAAAATAGGCATCTGTTGGTCGGCAGTGAGCCAAGTATGGGGTTTTCTGTTTAGGATGCCAATGGGAGTGTTGGCAGAGTGGCTGGATTATAAGGCTGGACTAGGGACAGGACTGTGGGAACAGTGACTGGATCATAGGGCTGGACTAGGAATGAAAGTGTGGGAACAGTGATTGGATCATAAGGCTGGACTAGGACTGAAAGTGTGGGAACAGTGATTGGATCATAGGGCTGGACTAGGAATGAAAGTGTGGGAACAGTGACTGGATCATAGGGCTGGACTAGGAATGAAAGTGTGGGAACAGTGACTGGATCATAGGGCTGGACTAGGAATGAAAGTGTGGGAACAGTGATTGGATCATAGGGCTGGACTAGGAATGAAAGTGTGGGAACAGTGACTGGATCATAGGGCTGGACTAGGAATGAAAGTGTGGGAACAGTGACTGGATCATAGGGCTGGACTAGGAATGAGAGTGTGGGAACCGTGACTGGATCATAGGGCTGGACTAGGAATGAGAGTGTGGGAACCGTGACTGGATCATGGGGCTGGACTAGGAATGAGAGTGTGGGAACCGTGACTGGATCATAGGAATGGACTAGGAATGGGATTGTGGGAACAGTGGCTGGATCATAGGGCTGGACTAGGAATGAGAGTGTGGGAACAGTGACTGGATCATAGGGCTGGACTAGGAATGAGAGTGTGGGAACAGTGACTGGATCATAGGGCTGGGCAGATGTCGGATTGCCTGGAGCTGCAGTCAGCTGACTGGTGGGCTGGTATATCTGTGTTGAGACTGACAGATTGGATTTGACAGGGATCAATCTCCTCACTGATGAGCACAGAGTCTGGGGAGAAGAGAGCAACACTGCATATTGGGCGGCGGGGGAAGAGGTAGACACACACACTCCCTGAACTCACCATTTCTCTCTGCTCCTCTCTACCCTAGTAATTACTGAGCCGATTAAACGCTTAAGGGCATTTAGGATCAGAGACTCTGCCAGCCTCACCCAGTGGAGAGGTTGGTTGGCCAAAACAAGTCTGGAACAAAGGCGGATGGAGTGGAGGCTGACGGCAGCCGCATGCGTCTCCACAGTCTGAAGTGGTTTCCCTTTTATTGTCTTCCTCCCTGGTATTTAAAATCAAATGACTGGATAGTGGCACACAAGTTCCCTGTGGGCAGACTCCTGGTTACTTTGACGGATGCTCAGTGATCAGTTTCCCATGAGGCTGAATGGCTTAATTTTCATGAGGCACATACGAATCGTAATGAATCGAGATCCGTTCTCATCTTAGTACTTATTCATTACGATTCATGTTGGACAGGGCTCTTAAAGACTTTGACTCTGACTCACTATGGGGAACATTCATGCTCCTTGTTGTGTTGCTGTTGGGTTATGTAGGATGTCTGCGAGTGTCCAGAGGAATGTGTATGTAAACGCCAGCGTTCGCACGAGTAGGTGTGCAAACAGCTGCTTGTCTACCGCAAACGTCAGGAGAACCTCCAATCAGTCCGTCACAGACGGTTATTGATCTTTCTCTGTTTGACACACACACAAGCACACATACACACTATTTGTTCTGCCGTTTTTTGTGTTTTGTGGGCTCTCAGAAGAGAGTAGGCAATCTTTACTGAAGGCTTTAAATTGAGCAGAAAATAGACATTGACCTATTTGTTAATATCATCTTAATCGCTGGATGCCCCATCAGGCAACATTCTTTGGCCGAGTTCAGTGTGCAGGCTCTCAGCAGAGCACTTACAATTCCACTACGTGTGTGTTTGTGCGGGGGCCATGCTTGCCTGCTTCGCTGTACGCGTTTGTATATGTCAGCGCTGCCAAGCTAAGCTGAAAACCTGACCTGTCACTGAACAAGACAGCACGCAGTCTCGTTTGTCTGTTTTTATGTATTCCCTATCATTTCCATTTCCAAAAGTTTGGTCATGAAGTTATATGAGGCAGGCTAGCAAAGTGTTTGAGGAGTAGTCGCTCCTTTCTAAGCCTCTTAATCCCTGGTTAGGCCCTGGGCGATTCTCCCCATGGTGAACGACAGTTGCTGAGATACCTGCTGTCCACCATCGTGCAGTGCTGAACTGTAGCGATCATGTAGGCGATTACGTCGCTGTACGCTTAAGTGGTGCTGAATATCTACTGAATCGCCGCTATTAGCCGCTCTTCAAGCCACAATTCTGAGATGACGTGATGAAACCGCTTGTGAAAGGACTCACAACACCCACCATCCCCTTACACACACACACACACACACACACACCTCCCTCCAAGCAGAGCACTTGCAGAAAGTGAAGCCTTTTAATTATCTCCTGATTACCTGTTAGATCACCTTACCTAATGGAGAGCACCCCCCTGGAGACACATCCAATCAAACTCTCATCATACACAATGGGCACCTCTTCACAGCGGAGAGGGAAAGAGAGACAGAGAGAGAGAGAGAGAGAGAGAGAGAGATTGTGTGGGAGAGTGGAAAGAGATATAAAGAGAAAAAGGTGAGCGAGAGAAAGAGAGGTGGTCTTTCAGACAGCTGCAGATGTATGTGAGATATGAAATCGTTTTTTATAAATGTTTATTTATTCATTCACGCTATCAACCAAATGCTCACGCTGCTAGACATACACTCTCACCTCTCACTCAAATTACTCTTAATGCTCAGTGTACTTGTAAAATACATGTTCTTCTAGACTATAAGGTCAAACCAACACAGACATGCTTGCATCCTTTGGATAGAATGCATTAGAGCATCCTCAACATGTTCTCGTCTGATCTCTGGATTTGCTAGCATCAAAATTGAGCTCCCATACAATTCTGAAAATCCTTTACTTGCACTTCCTTTTACAATCGCTGTATTTCAGGGGCAGTCCTGTAATTCATACTTTTAATAGAAAACCTTCACTGAAGACAACTATCAACATTTTCATGTTCTCATTGCTTTCATTGTTCGTCCACATGACCATTGTAATTTCATTGAGCTACAAAACTTTGCCTGTAATTTATTTGGTTTGATTGAACAATTAATAATTGGAGACTCAGCAACTGAGGAAAAACGTGATGGTCATATTCAATATATATGCTTTTTATAAGTATGAATTGCAGGAACTCGCCTATGTACTGCAGTTGTACAGGCCAAACATGGGTTCAGTTCGGGAGTGCAAAGTCAAATAATGAGTACAACTACCAACGAACCCAGTGTAACTGCACCACTATATCTAGGAACATATACCCTCTGACCCCTGCCCCCTGGAGCAGTTCACACACACCAGTGGTTAAGCCCCTCCCTGCAGAGCAGCCTGTCTTTAAGTGAACTTCCCCTTGTTGTCACCCCCAAATGCCTCCTTTATTTTGACCATCCCTGGAGCCTTTCATCCATGCCACTTCACAGAGTGCAACATGCGCTATAAGCTTCTAGAGTAAGTCCCAGATCCTCAAACACAACCTCCTCTTCTGGATTTTACCTAATGCCACCCTTCCCTGCTAGCCTCAGTCTGAATAACCCCCAAGCTAAAACAAGATAAAACCAAATGTAGTCCAGCTGGAAGGGTTAGAGGGCCTGCGTTTGTTTTAGTGTGGAGCTTGAGGCATGTTTGGGGAAGGTTCCTTTAAAAACCCACTGCCTCATCAGGGGAGCCGGGACTGGCAGGTACACACAAACCGCCATGCTGAGATGACAGAGGTGTCGCTATGACTCCAGACTGCAGCTTCAAATGGCAGACACACAGGAGGAGAGATAGAGAGGGAGCAGGGAGCGAGAGGGGGACAGGGAGTGTGTGTGAGAGCGACAGAGAGAGAGAGGGGCCCTGGAGTCATGCCAAGTTCCCAAGGTAGTGTACAAGTATCTTTAGAAGCCGGCGTCTTGTTAGCTAATACATTACACCAATCAAGGCAAGCTATCTTAAGCTACAATTAATCTGAGCCCTGGCACGCACTGATAGGACAGCAACATGCTGTTTCTTAATTAAAAGCAAACGGATTAAAAATGATTAATAACGGTATTAAATATTCTCATGGACTACAAGCACGGGGAATATGGCTTTCTTATGCAGGCTTAAAACGAAGAAGTCATTACGGCTTGGCCAATCTCTCTAAGCCAGAGCTTTACTTTGTTTGGGATCACAAGTTGCTTACTTCATGAATATGCATTTTGCCCTATCAAGTTGAGACCAAAAGGCATCACTGTGGCGTTTGTTCGTTTTGTCACTGTGGAACTTGTTGACTTTTTTGATTCCGACATTTCATAGTCCCTTTGTAGGGGTGGCCACAGTTAACCTCTTCCCCACCAGGTGCTGTGCGTAGAATTGGAAGCAGTGTGTGTGTTTTGGTGTGTGCTCGTTCTGTGTGTTTGTGTGTATGCATGCCAGCATGTGTGAATGAAGTTGAACAATCAAAGTTGAATTTCTAGCCATTGACCCAAAATAAAAGAAAGCCTTGTAGAATTGGAACAAGAGGCTGTGAATAGTAACATTGTGGATACAGAATTTCCAAACTGCTTATATATTCAACAGCTCTACAATCAGGCCTTCCAGTTCTATGTAATTTAAGCCCTTATGACTTGGGTCTAAAGCTTTCCAGGCCAAGTGTTATTTCTAATTGACCATATGAGTTATTTTTTTTTTTTTTTACTAATTGAATAACTGCTCTATGTTAGCAGTAAGATTTGGCAGAATTGCTGAATTTTGGCAAGTAAATCTCCTGCCATTGTAGCTCACATTGTTAGAGTTACACACAAAGTCTAGCTAGCACATTTTTATTGAACAGGCTAGAGATACGAAGAATTTCTCACACACACACACACACACACACACAGGGTGAGGGAAGCAGGAGCTTAGGAGATGTAAAAAGAAAACGTCATCACAAATAGCTTTGGAATCTGTCACTAATGAATGAAAAAAAAATCCCTTTGGATACATGGTCACTCCCTTTAACAGCAACAGACAATGATCAATTATATGTTAGAATGAAAATTGTAGATCCTGATGATATCACATGCAGACTTGGGTATAGAGAAACAATTCAAGTGGATTTAAATCACCCAAGCAAGTAACATTTAATTTATTATCAAGAGCGGTAGGTGTAAATAACCATTTTGTGTGGGAGCAAGTGTGAGTATTTGAGAGAGAAAAATGACAAAAAGTTTGTGATTTGGGTGGTGGTGGTGGGGGAGGGGGGGCACTATGATGACAGCCCAACGGCACCCTGACAGTTCCAATGAGATATGTAAACATGTCATCATTCATACAATTCATATACACTGCTCAAAATGAAGGGAACCCATAATCACACATTGGGTGTCGATTAAATAAATATATTGAAGATCAAAGTCTTTAATGTACATGTTGTAATTCATTGAGAACAAAATGACGTAACAACGGTCAGTGGAAACCAAAATCACCAGCCGATTGAGGGCTGGATTCAAACTCAACGTAAACAACCGAAATCACAGGCTGTTCCAACTCATAACGCCACTCAGTAGTGTGTATGGCCCCCATGTGCCTGTATGCCCTCCTGACATTAGGGCATGCTTCTGATGAGACGGCAGAGGATCTCCTCCCAGACCTGGATCAGGGCATCAATGAGTTCCTGGACAGACTGTGGTGCTACTTGGTGGTGTCGGATGCACCGATACATAAAGCCCCAGAGGTTCTCAATTAGATTCAGGCCAGGGAAACATGAGGTCAATGGCATCAATGCCTTCGTCATCCAGGAACTGCCTACACATGAGGCTGGGCATTGTCCTGCACCAGGAGGATCCCAGGGCCCAAGCATAAGGTCTGACAATGGTTCTGAGGATTTCATACCGGTACCTTACAACAGTCAGGGTATTGTTGGCCAGCAAGTGGAGGTCTGTGCGAACTTGAAAAGATACGCCTCCCCAGACCATCACTGACCAACCGCCAAACCGGTCATGCTGGATGATGTTGCAGGCAGCATAACGTTCACCACGGTGTCTCCAGACTTTTTCTGTCACATGCTCAGTGTGAACCTGCTCTCTTATCCGTGGATTAGAACTTGTTTATTAAAACAGGGGATTTTAACATCCACATAGATAACAATACGGACAATAATGCCAAATAACTATTTGCACTACCTGACACTTATGATCTCACTCAACATGTGAAAGTGTGTATGCACACTTGAGGCCACATTCTAGATCTCCAAAGGTCTCGATATTTCCTCTGTCATGGTTAAAGACTTGGCCCTGTCTGATCATTTCTGTGTCTTATTTGAATCACTGATCACCTGTAATGTTCACATAAACTCTGTTTTTGTTAAGAAAAGGTACATTAATGAGAGTACAAATACTCTCATTAAGGCCATAGCTATCTCTCCAACAACAAGTGCAGAGACAGCTGATGTACTCCTGGATCATTTTTGTGCTAAAATATTGAATGTCATGGGTCATGTTGCCCCGGCAAAGGTAAATAAAACTATGAGCAAACAGAAAACACCATGGAGAACCACCATGATGGTAAGCACCCTAAAAAGAGAATGTAGGAAAGCAGAACGTAAGTGAAATACAATTGATTCAAAATCCCTAGAAGAAACAGTTTGACATCTTAAAGCTTCCACATGTTGTCTCGACACACTGCCATCTGACTATTTTAGAACTATTTTTAACTCTATAACAATGGATCTACAGCAAGTAGTTAATGGCTCTCTGCAATCAGACATTTTCCAAATGTCTATAAAAACAGCTGCCATTAAATTAAGCCTCCATTAAAAAATATAAAACTGGATGCATCTATATTGAACAACTATAGACCTGTATCAAATCTCCCTTTATAGCCAAGATCATTGAAAAAGTTGTCTTCAATCAACTCAGCAATTTTGTGAAGCAGTCACTTGGACACATTTCAATCCGGCTTCCAACCTCACTACAGTACTGAAATGGCTCTGAAAAAAGTTTAAAAAATATACAGCTGGATACCGATTCTGGTTAAATAACAGTTCTGGTTCTATTAGATCTCAGTGCAGCATTTGACACTGTAGGTCATAGAACACTTCTAGACAGGCTGGAAAATTGGGTAGGACTCTCCAGGACAGTCCTTAATTGGTTCAGATCTTATCTAGAGGCCCGGAGTTACTTTGTCACCATTGGCAATCATGAATCTGATAGGGTGGCTATGACATGGGAGTTCCCCAGGGATCAGTTCTCGGACCGCTTGTTTGTTTAATCTCTATATGCTACCTCTGGGCCAAATTCTACAGAACAACAACATTATCTATCATAGCTATGCAGATAATACTATGCAGTGCAGAAATATATGTTTCTCAAACTGTATGACAACAGCTCAATAAAAAAACTGTGTAACTGTACAGAGCACATCAGTTCCTGGATGAACAAAAATGTTCTACAATAAAACCAAGATAAAACTGACATTATTGTGTTTGGCAAGAAAAATATGAGAACTAGTATTTGTAAAGCTGGATCCTCAGGCCCTAAAAACCAAGGAGTAATCTTGGTGTTCTCATAGACTCAGACCTCACATTTAACAGTCATATCAAAGCGGTAACCAAAACAGCAGTCTATCATCATAAAAATATGGCCAGAATCAAGGGCTTAGTCTCCCAAAAAGACCAAGAGAAGCTCATCCATCCTTTTATCTCTAGTAGGGTATACTACTGTAATGGCCTCTTAACTGGACTCCCCAAAAAGACTGTAAAACAGCTGCAGCTCATTCAGAATGTTGCTGCTAGAATGTTAACCAGGACCAAGAGAACAGAGCACATCACTCAGTTTCTTTGATGCTGGGTTGATGCCCTTCTACGGCCCTGTCCAGCTCTCCTCGTGTAACGGACCATCTCCTGGTATCTCCTCCATTCTGTTGAGACTGTACTGGGAGACACAGCAAACATTCTTGTGACAGCACGTATGGAAGTGTCATCCTGAAGGAGCTGAACAGCCTGTGCAACCTGAATGGGCTGCAGGTACTGCCTCATGCAACAAGTAGTGACAAGGCCACTAGCAAAATGCAAAACTAGAGAAGAATCAGTCAGGATGGATAAAGAGAGAGCAATTGTCTGTGGCCACTACCTGCAAAACTATTCAATTTGTGTGCACCTGTCGTCACTTTCATTTGCACCAAAACAGGTGATATTGATTCACAATTGCTTATGCTTCCTAACTGGACAGATTGATAACCCTTTTCAACGGTGTTGAAACAAACAGTATACTTACAAATGTCCAAAAATGATTTGAAACTGTGTATAAATAATACAGACCTACATTACTGCGAATAAATGAAATAAAAAGGAGCTATGGAGAAATGTTTCAATGTGTTTGTTTTGTCTGCTGTATACATTAACAAAGGTCACACACATGCATGCAAAACATTACCTATCATGTAGCTTTTTCTCTAATGGTATTAGTGTTGACAACAGGGACAATCAGGCTAAACACATGGATTACAGGGATTCAATCCCAGACAGGCAGCACCACTGGACTGATTATAATGTGAGCGACATGATGGGATCCCTGTTATTGACAGTCAAGTGGGCTTGACTGTCACGTTCATTTGGTTCTTTGAATGTATTGGTAAATGTCTCATTGGTGAATGTCTTGTTCCCAGATTCTTCCAACCAAACTGTGTGAAATGTCTGGTCGAACAATCCATCAAACTTGGCCTTCATTACCAAATAAGAAAGTTCTTTGATATGACCGCTAGACCCGCATTGGCTAAATCAGCTTAGTCCGTCAACCAATCATCCCTAAAAACACCTTTCCCTGCGTGTGTTGTGCAAACATAAACCCTACAAATCTAAGCTCCTGCTGCTGATGTGGAACCAGCACTGCTGAACCAACTCTGGCCCCTTAATCAGCCGCTCACTTCCCTTGCTCCCCTTGACTCGGGGCAGTTGCCCTACAGAGCAAACGGGTTAAAGGACATTTTTATCAACATGGGACTGTTACATCCTACGACACCCCGACTAGCCAAAGAGATATGCAAGGACACTGTTTAGCAAAACAAATAGTCATTTGAAGACACCTGTGCCCCATTCAGGTCCTTCATAGCTGTAGGGCTTGGAACCGAGCAGGCATCATTGATTAGATTAGATTTAGATAAAATCTAACTTTATTGTCATTGAACAGTAGAAGTACAGAACAACAAAATGCAGTTAGCATCTAACCAGAAGTGCAAACAGAAGAGGGCAGAAAATGTACAAGTGTTTACAAGTAATAAGTATATGCATATTACAAGTGGAATGTATTAGATGTGCATTGAAGGCAAATGCAGTAAAATGGCAATACTAAATGTGCAATTAAGGCAAATAGAGGAGGGCAGAAAATTCACTTTGGGATTATAGTTGTGCGGGTACAGATGGCAGTTCTAGATGTGCAATCAAGGCAAATTGAAGGAGTAAGGTAGCATGTGCAACTGGGATGCAGAGATTGCTGCAATGAGGTCCTGAAGTAGACATGCATATTTAAAGAACTGTAAAAATACAAGCACAATGCCAGTTCTAGATGTGCAAAGAGGCTAATTGAATGTCCAAGGTGCATGTGCAACTGAAATGCAGGGATAGCAGCAGTGAGGTTCCTGAGGGAAAAATGTACCTGTAACAACTGAAAACTTAAATTCTCAGACTTTACAAGGCAGTGTCAGAGTAGTACAAAGGGAGTAGTGCAACAAGGTCCCGGGTGCTCTCGACTGTGCAGCGATAAAAGTTTGGTAAAAACTTTTGACCCCACTGTTTAAAAACATTATAAAAACAGACAGTACAGGTTAATCCTGACCCAATACTCCTGCCCCCTGAAGAGTTTCTTCCCTCATCAGATTCAGAATACTACGCTCACCACAACAAACCAGCTCCAAACTGTTAACTAACAAGCGGCACCATATTGTATGTGAACTTTACATAGATATGGTGTGTTCCCTATGTGTTGTCTAGCAGCACCATATCCGATTTTCACTATGTGTAAGTGTGGTAAGGCGATTCTCATCCTGCACTCAAGCACCAATTGTGTGTTGTAACTTACAGCACAGTGGCTGACTGTAAACTGCACTGACTTAACTGCTTAATTTAAGCAAATTGCTACATGAACTTTCTATCAAAATCAGGAATCATTGCAGCTATTGTTGAAAGCAAGTAGCTGGCTAACTTCTCTTTTGTAATATGTTTGGATTTGCTTCATTAAAAGTCAAAAATACTCCTCCATTTGGAGACATGTCTGTTAGTAATGTGCTGAGCTATAATCAAATAATGATACATACTTTTCTCAGTAGGGTCAGTAACATAAAATAATTTGGTCACTCACACTGAGGCCAACTTTGAATGGTTGTTCTACCAGGCTTATGGCAGTATGCGCAATAATGTGAAATAGCCTGGAGGTGAGGTTAGATCAAAGCTCATGTTATCACACAGTGAGATTTAAACAAAATCTATCATTCGCACAGTAAACCCAATACAACTTCTTTAACCATTTATTGCATTATAATAGTATCACAATGACACTGCTAGTGTCATGATTGAATTCATAAAAACAGTAGAATGGAAAAATATCAGGAAAATGTGGAGGCTATGGAGTGGTGGGCACTAAAGACAATACTAACACATGCCAGGAGACAGTAGTAGTGAGTAGCGTTTTTTTTATGTAAATGTTAAAGGCCTCAGAAATTTATTTATAAAGGTCCAAAACATTGATCTCCCCAAATTAAACAAGTTAATATTGCTGATGCTGAAAATTCCTCAACATCATTATAGAAAAAAACGATACTGTACCAGTGGCAAAACAATACCATTAACGAGCCACAGCCCTTCATTGCTGCAGTTCCAAATTAGCTAAACTGAGAATCATTTTGAATCATGTTATGAGGCCAGCTCAATGTAACAGCTGACCTTTGGATACTGAAATTCAGACTTTAATATCCAGACACATGCTAGCTTAATACTACAACCGTACAGTAGCTAGGTAACTAGAATAAACCATTGACAAATTTTAAAGCCCCCACATTATATCAGAAGCAGAAGTTGCTAACTGCAAAATGTCTGTGCTAAAGTGGAAATGTCACACTGGGAAGCTAGCTAGCAATCTAATAGCTACAGTGTCTTGATAATGTCAACGAGGCAGCAAGGTTAATTGTCCAGACACGTCATTTTTCTGTAATACATTTTTACATTTCAAACTAGTTTTTATTGGAAAAGCAGATCATGTTTTTAGCAAAAACAGGTTTTCAGTGTGAGAACACAGACTCCTAGTCAATCCTCCATATGCTAATAATGTCACTTTCTTGTATTTTGCAAAGCCAAAGGCTCACACCCAGGAGGAGTTCAATTCTAAAATGATTCCTCTTTCGCCTGATGTACAGTATTACTTTAAGTAGTAAGTGTTTATTTCTACAAAAAATACATTATACATAACACACACATATACAATTCTCCTAGCGAAATGAATGGTTTCAGTTTGAATTTCAGATTTCAGACTACTTGGATGGCAGGGCTAGAACATGTAATCCCTTCACCGAAGAAGCAGGAGTGTTGTACAGGCTGTGGTGGTTCACTGAACAGTGGAATAGCAGTGCTAATGAACATAGCAATTACTGTAAAGCAAGGACTACAAAACATATATTGATTGGCATCCCTTATCCATAACAATATTATAGTAATCCAGATTAGCAGCAGTTTTCGCCAGAAGGAGCGGCCAAGGAATAATGGACATAGAAGGCTATTGGTACTCATAAAACAAGGTACCCCACTAATTGAATGCTGTATCATGAATAATGGCCAGATACTTTGAGTGTTGAGCTCGGCCCAGCTATCCACTTCACCCTGGGTGTCCCTGTACACACTAAATGCCACGCTAAATTAGCTAAAGTAAGACTTTAGATCTCCTGGGGTTGCAGTCTTTTAGTGACACATCAACCAGCATGTCCATAGTGGCACAGAAGAGGATTTAGTCAAATTCACAACATTCCCTATATAAGAAAGGGACACTGTTAATATTACCATACACTTATGAATTAAACCGGATAGATGCCCATAGGCAAATCGGTGCATAACTCTACATACTGGCTGTAATTTGATTCTGGACATGCTTAACGAAAAGCTCCTGCAGGGCACTTGAATGGGACCCTGATTGGGACTCAGAAGAGTACGCTGGGCGTGGTACCAGTTTCACAAGTACAGTGATATGACAAATTATTGACACCCTTCAGATTTTCTGGAATTTTACAGATTTCTCTGTTTTTCATTTAATTGTTTTCTGGTATTTTTTTTCAAAATGCAAAGTTAACCAACTTGCCGTCATTGAAGGAACCATGAATTATGCCCTTCTTCAGAGAATTCTGAGGGGCGTTGTCATCTCAGGTGTCTGTTAGATAAAGCCAAAGCCCTCCAGTTGCATGCAGAAATATAATAATCCAAAGTAGACAAGACAGTCTATACCAGAATGCCTGAAAAGCACAACAAGTTATGTTTTGGAGTGACCTAGTTAATTTTCAGATCCATATGCAATTAAGATGTTGTGGCAGGACCTTTTAAGAGCAGTTTGTTCTCAGTAACCCACAAATGCCATTGAGTTTAAGCAGCTCTGTATGGAAGAGGGGGCCAAAGTTCTTTTTACAGCGATCACCAGAGACTGATCAACTACTAAAGTAAGATATTTGCTGGAGTCATTGCAGCAAAAGGTGGCAAAACCAGTTCCTGAGTGTACAGAGCCAATCTCTATTTCACAAGGGGATTTTAGGTTTGGTTATAAGTTTGTTGACCAAATAGATTTTCACCTTGGTTCCCAGTCTTTCTGTTTGGAGAAATTATTTTGGACCAAGTCGAAATTCGAACAGGTGCTTGAGAGATGTACAAAGGAGCGCAGACATCGACTGGGCAAACAGCTGTTCCGTGTGTCTTGGCACTATTTCGAAAGAAGACAGCAGATTATTTACAGCATTACTTACAGCAGATTACTTTACCAGGCGTAAACTCCTGCAAGGTTGGCGGATGTCATTGTTCTCCCGCACAGATTTAGAATTCAGTTTAGCAGGATCCTGGGAAGCTACATCCCCCAGAAAGCCTGACTCATCTTGATTGGATAGCATGTGGAGAGACATACAGCGGGATCATGAGAAAAAGTTACACTTGCAAAACACGCCAGCATATGCATCGAAACACCTGCAGTAAGCCACAGCAGATAATATGATTAAGAACATAAAAGTGCAATTGTCTTGTCTGTAATTATGTAATCATTGTGGAAAAATGCAGGAATGTTTTTCCTCACTACAGTCAAGAGACAAAACTTTCAGGCAACAAAGTTAATAAAGAACGCTTTACATATGTATGTCTGTAGACTGTATTAATACAGTACCTTTCATAGCGCTAGAGGCCAAACACTTCAAAAAATGTATGTCCTTTCAAGACATTCATTTCCCCAGTGTCACTGAATCTTGGTGACCTAATAATGTAAACTAATACTACAACTATGAAGATGTCTTTGTCAAGTTGCCCACGTAGTCTTTAGGAAGACACACATCACTCTTCTGCTTTATAGCAGTTTGACAAAGTCTATGGAGTCCTGCTAAAATGGCATGATAATCCGGCCAGGGCACAGCATACCTTCAACACGTACACAATACTCCTGCTGCAGTATTTAGGAAAGAATGGCATTCCCCTGCTTATCTGCTAACCAAAGCCCTCAATGTTCTGGCCGTCTAATGCGCTGTGCTTTCCACCCTGAAGATGATCAAAGTGCTATTTTTCTAAATTTCAAGCTTTTTAACTTCAACAGTCTTAAGAGGGATGAGGCAGATCAAACTAAAGCGATGAAAGAGAGAGAGAGATAGAGGGAGAGAGAGATAGAGGGAGACGAGGGGGGGGGGTGGCAAAAAAGCCACTTTGTAGTGTCTTCCCTTTGTTTTCCATATACTAACTCTCCCCACTGCACTGTGCCACCAGATAGGTCAGCTCTATTACCAAGCCGCCAGCCCACAAAAATATAAAACAAATTGAATCGCACACCCAATACCCATCACAATTACGCCAGGCACAATAACTAAATTAGCAATTCAACACAATAATTGGAAATGCGGCTTGCCCGGACCCGCAGGCATCCCTGGAGGGCCCGGCTGATCTGTAGAGGCACGTCAAGCCCGCTAATTCCACAGCTAATTACTGACGCACGGCAGAATGAAGTTGTTTGTCTCCCAAATACCATTTCCAGTCGCAAGACAGTGAAGAGAATCGTGCTGAGATAGACAGAAAAGAAAAGAAAAACCAAAGAATTGACACGGAAGGAAATGTGTGGTCAAATGGTTTTTCTGCTTTGTTTTGAAATTGCAATAATGCATTTTTTGTGTAAAGATAGCATCAAAGAGGTGTGTCCTTTTTGAAAGAGGCGGAGACAGTGGGTGACAGAACATCTTAGTTATCAGTTAACAATGGATTTGAATATAGCCAGTCGTTTACACAGTCAACATGCAATCTTCACATTTAGTAATGTAAAACACATTAACACACATTCAAACTCTAACCAGATTCAAACGCACTTTGAGGTGCCCTTCCTTCAGAACTAATACACTTTTAATCTGACTCAATAAAAAAAGACATCAAAGGAAACATAACGGCACTCAGCCAACATAATTGCACATTCATTATGAAAGTTGTATGTTTACATCAAACACAACACCTCATAGTTAACTTAAACACCGTCCTGCGTTTCATGTGAATATGCAGATGAACTATTACAGAGAGAGGGAGGGAATGGGGAAGGAAAGACAGAGGAAGAGAAAAGGGAACACAAAATCTGACGTGGGAGATGATCCTGCCGTATTGCTGTAGGAATTAGTGGCCAAATTGACCAAGCGGTCATATCAACACTGTCCCTGCCAATCAGGAGGGTGTTGAACGTTAATGAAGAGAGCAGTCACAAACCGCCCAGCCTTCTTTCTAACAAGGATCCCCGTATGGTTTGGCCGAGTGACGGATTGAACGTTAATTTGGATCTGCACTCGTCAAGGCATAATCCCCTATCTCTATGTATCTTCTCAGCATCTTTCAGGCGATGTTCCACCAGCGCATTAAGTTAGCACAGCTAAGACTAGTCAAAAGACATTCCATCTGAACATACGCAGTAGATGGTAGATGTGCTAAGGGTTAGGGTTTAGAACAGAATGATAGCCTAATCTGATTGCTTTTGGGGGGTGAGTTGTGCACTTTAAAGATATAAACAAACATTATAAATGTGACCCCAAAATGTCTTTGCTGTACAGGCAAGATTAGAAATGAAGTCACAGCGAGACATATGGGCCAATATTGTACACACACACACACACACACACTGCCATCACCCTGTAGCTCACTGTATAGGCTCAAGGACAAGCACTGCATCTGCATTCCATGGAGAGGAGATGGACACACAAGCTCACTGACAATGCACACACATGTCAAACCTAGCAATGCGAATGGGGACATCAACAATATTTCCCTAAATCATTCATCCTAACACTAATCTTGTAGATCCTAACACTAATCTCTGAGATCATTTTACATCTTTTCTACCCGACAACACACACCCAGACACCCGCCAGACACACATGCAGGCCTGGCCATCATCTGCCCTCTCTCTGCTTGCCCCCTTCAGTCATCGGAGGGCAGATTGCAGATAGTATCTAGAGGGAGAGAGAGAGAGAGAGAGAGAGAGAGGGAAAAAGACAGACAGACAGAGAGAGAATCCAATCAAGGCACTCCTGCACGGGGCAGGGGTATAATTTCAGCTTCATATGTTTCCCTTGCCTTGACAGTACTTGAAAAACAATGACAGTGACCCAGTTGCAGGATTCCAATTAGTATTAGATACAGTATGCAACAGTTGAGATTAGAATGCAGTCGTGGCTCTCTGGAAGAGGCCAGGGCTCTCTGATTACCAGCGGAGCACAAGTGTGAGGCTGTGATAAAGAGCAGGGAAAAGGGAGAGGTAGATAAGGCCTGGCCTGGGCCACAGCTGTGCATCATTCTGTTCCTCTGTCTCTCCGTCCATCCTTCTGCATGTCTGTCTGTGTGTCAGTCCAACATGCCTCTCTGCTAGCCCGGGGAATATTTCTAAATACCTCAACTCGTTCTCAGCAGGCTGAGTTATTTTAATCAGGGAGGGGTGTGAAGGAGACAGTTAGGTGTGAAGGCATGTTTTCCAGGGGAAGAAGGTAGATGAGTCTGAGACTGCATGTTCCCGGGAAAACAGTGTCTGTCTGGTTGATTTGTCTGTCGGTCCGGTCTGTCCATCTGTCTGGTTGATTTATCCGTCTGCACGGTCTGTCTATCTGACTGGTTGGTCTGTCTGTCTGTACGGTCTGTCCATATGTCTGGTTGATTTGTCTGTCTGCACGGCCCGTCTATCTGACTGGTTGGTCTGTTTGTCTGTCTGTACGGTCTGTCTATCTGATTGGTTGGTCTGTTTGTCTGTGTGTACGGTCTGTCTATCTGACTGGTTGGTCTGTTTATCTGTCTGTACAGTCTGTCTATCTGACTGGTTGGTCTGTTTGTCTGTCTGTACGGTCTGTCTATCTGATTGGTTGGTCTGTTTGTCTGTCTGTACGGTCTGTCTATCTGTCTGGTTGGTCTGTTTATCTGTCTGTACGGTCTGTCTATCTGATTGGTTGGTCTGTTTGTCTGTCTGTATGCCTTGTTTATCTGACTGGTTGGTCTGTTTGTCTGTCTGTCTACACAGTCTGTCTATCTTTCTGGTTGGTCCAGCTATTAGTACAATCTGTGTGTGTCTCTACACTGCATTTCAGTTGAGGATTTCCAGGTGTACACTTTGCTGCTCTTTCTCTGTTTGTCTGCCTGGTTGTTTTGCTGTTTGTATTTAGGTCTGCATGTGAATTTACCATACAATATGCCATACAATACTATTCCTTTGGAAAGCATTCAGACCCTTTTATTTAGTACTTTGTTTGTCTTCTTGGGTATGCCTCTTTTATTTGTGCACTTTCTCACATTATTCCTTGTAGATCCTCTTTAAGCTCTGTGAGATTGGATGGTCTCTTCCAGTCTACCCACAGATGTTCAATAGGGTTCAAGTCCAGGCTTTGGCTGGGCCACTCAAGGACAATCACAGACTTATCTCGTAGCCAGTTGGCTGAGATCCTGTGCACTCTGGATCAGGTTTTCTCCAAGGACTTCTCTGTTTTTTGCTCCATCCATCCTTTCCATAATTCTGACTAGTCCCTGCCGCTGAGAAACATCCCAAATGCATGATACTCCACCATCCTGCTTCACCGTAGATATGGTATAAGCCAGTTCATGACCGGTGCCTTTTTTATGCTTGATATTCACTTGGATTTCAGGAATATAGTTCGGTTTTGGTCTAATCGACCAGGGAATACATTTCCTCATGCTTCCATAAAGTCCTGACTGTTGGAGTTCTGCAGAGATGGGTGTCCATCTTGCAACTTCTCCCATCCCTAAAGAGAAACTCTGATGCTCTGTTCAAGTGCACATCTGGTTCAAGGTCACCTCCCTGACCAAGGCGCTTCTTGCCCAGTTACTTCGTTTGGCTGAATGGCCAGCTGTCTGTCTGTATGCTCTGTCTGTCTGTCTGGCGGGTCTGTGTGTCTGTTCCAAACATGACGTGTGCCTTAGTAAATCACGTCCAATCAATAGAATTTGCCACAGGTGGACTCCAATCAAGTTCTAGTGACACAACACTCCAACAGGTAAAGAAAGTGAAGGGGTCTGAGTAATCTCTGAAGGCACAGTAAGTAAATGAACATAACGTGGTTGCAGTTAATTCACCACATACAGGTGGGGCCTGCAGCTCAATAGGAAAATGGCCTCCAAATAATGCTGTCTAACTCTAGGTCACGCATGTAGTCCTAGAATACATCTTTTTGTATTTTACATCTATAGAAATAATATAAAGGGGCATACCATATGGGTTTCCATTTACCAAACATGCTTTCAGACTGTGGAAAACTCAAATAAAGCTCTTCAGCTCTTGTGGCAAAAGGATAATGTCCTGCTTGCGCTGTCAGGTGCCCTCTTGGAGATGATCGATACTCGAGCGTACGATTGCCATTTAACAGATATACACCATTAAATGTATTACTACGCCAAATCAAATCGGAGGTTCTTTTTAAAGGCCAGTAAGTAAATTAAAGTGTCTCTCAGGAGCTTGATCTTCTGTGCCCTTTAAATATGAGGAAAATACCACAGGCAGCAGGCATGCAAGGTGGCTGGCTGACTGTGAGGCAAGCAGGTAGGCAGACAGGCAGTGTAGACACACATGTTCCATATCCTGTTATTGCTGTAGACACCAAAGACAATGACAAACAGACACGGTATAGCTCGTTTATGGCTTCATGTATTTAATTTGGGTGTTTACCGAATTTCTATATAAACAAGGCCACAGTAAACATGTGTAGTCCCATGCATTTTAGGACTACAAACAAACAAACTAACTAAGAACCAACACATAGTATGTACAGGGACAATAATAACACCAGGACTGTGGATCATGGTAGCAGTAAAGTTTTGTCCTTTTTTAATTGGAGAAACAGTACAATAAAATCAGACTGTACATCTAGTAGAACACCATATGAAACACAAGAAAAACACTTTAGGCCCGAGTTCTGTGTACTTAAACATTATAATATAATTTCAGAAATATTGGTAAATTAGCTTCATCTAATCACCTAATCATGGCAAGGGCTTGTTCAATGCCAGGTGTTCTTTATGTTCATCACTCTGTCTGCATTATTAAGCAGAACTCATAGCACATTCATGTCATTTAAAAAAAAACAAGTTTTCTAAATGCTTTATGAATGGGAAAATTGGCTCTACAGACATACATTTTATACATTGACTTTGGTGTTATAGATCAGAGTGGCAAAGGGAACAGATAATTACCATGAAGTGCTTAGCTAAAAATGCTTTATGATTGGGAAAATAGAAAATAGAGTCCACATTTGTGACTGCTAGGAATACAAATATAGAGAATTCCTTGACATGTTTTAAATTAGGTCTAGTTGTGGCTGAAAAAGGATTTGAATGTGAACTGCATTTGCTTAAATGCTGTGAGGTCGATGTGTGTATACTGTTCTCATACTGTCGAGTGAAGGCTCTGTGTGCTGTGAGGTTTCTAGACAGCCTTCTTTCTGGCTCAGAACATCCAATCATCTGTTCTAAACATGTCTGCTCTAATGCCGCCTGCAGCTCGATCTATTTCATGTGTGCATGTGAAACAAATAGTTGTTGGTCGAAGCACTGAGTCACAGGCCCGCATATGAGTACTACCAGTAATCCTGTTGAAGAAATAATTGCTGCCAGCAATTCAGACAAATTATCAAATTGAACAAGTCACTCAAAAAATAAAATAAATAAAAGGAGAACATTTATGCAGGTTAATGTTAGATAGTTACAAAACGTCAAAGAGTAATCCATGGGACAGGGGAAAGTTACTGAACATTACATGTCGACTTTTCAGTGTCAATGAAACTTTTTGGGCCGGCACCGCTAATGTATGTATGACAGCACCAAAGGGGGCTAAAGGCTAAGTAGAACTCACAGAATGCACTGCAGTTGAGGTTCTGCTAAGGAATTCCGTCATCCAGCCAAACCCCTTGAGCTTGTGCCAACCAGATGGAGCCAATTGCGCGCCACCAGAGAAAATCAACAAGGGCTGCCGTCTGACTATCCCCCTTCAGCAGTATTGCAGGGAATGAGGCTGGAACAGCTGCATTAGGAAGGTGCCTTACTCATCCTAAACAACAATACAATGGGAGAGTGACCGCATGCTTTAGAACACCAAGCTTTTTTTGCTAAATGTAATTTGCAAACTAGTATGATATAATGCCATGATGTGCTACATTGATAGACATCGCAAGCCAGTATACACTGTATACATGCAAGCCAGTCACCTGCACTAAGTCAAGAGACACCTTTTGCCAAATAACCTTCAAGGAATATCCAACAAATTACTGACCTCATTTAAATAAATACACATATTTACATAACATGCTAACTTAAGTGATTTTCAGCTAACAGTGGCTAAAGTAAAATAAAGTTTGTAATGGTTGTTCTAAGAAAACTGAACCATAGACTACACATTCTGCTGACACATACTACTTTTCAGGGTGCGGAACAACCCCACATCAAAATAGTGCAATTTTCCTTTCATTGAACCTGCACTGTGTCCATCTTTAATTGAACCTGCACTGTGTCCATCTTTAATTGAACCTGCACTGTGTCCATCTTTAATTGAACTTGCACTGTGTCCATCTTTAATTGAACCTGCTATGTGTCCATCTTTAATTCAACCTGCACTGTGTCCATCTTTAATTCAACCTGCACTGTGTCCATCTGAGATGAGCTGTGTTCTGGCAAGAATCCTGTGTGTCTCGCTTTTGCAGCAATGACGGGAAAGATGTACATTCCGTACTTTCACAGGCTCCTGACAGACACAGAATAAATGCTTTACAAAAACACACATACCAACAAACATGGTCTTTGCACAATGTTTCTCTATTTAATAAATGTCCTTGAAAGCTCAAAATTCACATCCAAAGTGAGCGTCTGAGAAGAAGGTTTGTATAGGGTTCATCTATAGTTTGGTCTGGCAAGTCGTTGAAAAGTGCCACTAGATGGCGATGTTAGACGCGTGTGTTTCAGCGAGAGATAGGTCTGCATGTAGATGTATTGGTGTGTGAAACAGAGATATAACCCAAGGGGTGATACAGGATGGCACCGTTACATCTTTTTTTATTAACTGTTGGAGAACATAACTTGCATCATGAGATTAATTCAGCTGTTGTACGCATCAGAACCCAAAGTGTAAGCTTGGTTTACTCCAATTTGTGTATTACAAAGAAATACACAAAAAAACAAAATAAACCTAGCTTCAATTTTATTTTTAAACTCAAATGTAGATATCAAGCTGAGCAGTCCGCACGTCCACTGCTCTCTCTAAGGAATGACAACGGTACGTCAGCACTTTAGCAACGAGCTCCAGTATCAGCGAAGCATCACTGAGCCCATCTCCATATTGAAGTAGTACAATTTGGTATAATTCATTGGCTAAACCCTCCTGACGAGATGTACGTCATTTTATTTCAAGCCGTTCATTTGGGCAGCACATTCAGTCTTATCCCTTTCTCTCTGCACACATCAATGGACCGCTGTCAGAGTTATTGGGAAGGCTTGATTTTCTGGGATGGATATTAAAAAGAATCCTGAGACCAGACTTGGCCTCACATCCGCTTCACTGAATTTACATGTACGTACATGCTGTTGCTTTATCCAGAATGGCTGATCATTTGGGGGTGCTTATATGCTTTCCTCTTGAATTCTCCCTCCCTTTGTCTTTTTTCTCTCCCACCTCCCCTCCCTCTTTCTGCATCACAAGGGTCAGCTCAAGGGCTATGCACAATCATCACATATATACACACACACACACACACACGCACACACAAAGCAGTAGCTGTGACTCTTCCTCTCTCTAATATAGACACGTGTGTATCAGGGGGCAAGCTGATGCGCTCCATGTACAATCAAATCCAGGAACCATTATGGTTTTGCTTTACATAACAGCCCCTCACACCCACATACCTCCCTCAGCCAGCCCAACACACAGCCATGCACAGTCAGCTACACACCACAGCATGTCCTCCGCTCTGTGACAGAAACGTATCCAGGCCCCTGTAGGAGGCAGACAGACAGGTAGACATACTAGAGACAGACAGGCAGGAGACTCAGACAGCCTGTCAGAGAGCAGATAGACTAGCCAGCAGCGCCGTCCCCAGTCTAATCCCCAATCCTTATTTGAGATGCAGGGCCAGGGTCAAGGATTACAATACTCTCTGATTATCAAATAATGCATGCATTCTTATTCCAATGGAACGCCAAGCTCCCCTCGCACCCAGAATACCCAACGAGAGAGGGAGACAGAGAGAGAGAATGAGGGCAGAATGATGACAGAAGAGAGTGAGGGCGGAGAGAAAATGGGGGAGAGTGAGGGCAGAGAGAGGAAAGGGGAGAGGGCAAGCTACGGTGGGATCAAAGAGGAAATATGAGAATAGGGAGAGAGGGATGAGGCAGGAAAGAGGGATGAGAAGAGGAAGATAAGGAGGAGAAAAGGATTAAAAGGAGGAGAGGTGTGAGAGGGTAGATGAGTGAAGGTTGAGGAGGAGGATAGAGGGGTGAAGGGGCCGTAGAGAAATGCTTCCCATCTCTCTTTGTATGTGGGTGTTTGGAGGATATTCCCAAATACATGGAACGTACTTTTTCATTCACCTTTCTCTGTATGTGTATTCCGACACTGAACTTAAGCATTGATAAGCATATATGATAGTCAGCTGCAAAATGTTTGAGGACAACTCTGTTCTATTACCAGTAGAGTCCCTGCACATCTTTCAGAGACATCTGAAAACATGCCTCTTCAAAGAACATAACATATAAGACATCTGAGTGTTACTACGGCTGAATGATGTGATTGTCTTACTAAGCTATGTTAAGATGAATATATGAAAGTGTCTGCTTAAAGACAAACATTTAAAACGAGATCACAGAAATGGAATAGTGTTGGATGGAATAGACAGAAGTGTCAACAGCATTTTTCAGAATTTGTCTTGATTCCCAGATAATTCCATTGCCTTTATGTGCAAGGAAACCACAAATCAAAGCAGTGTGAAAATCACATAATTATTGCATGCTCAAATAATTTGTATGTCCTTATAATTTTCTGTACTGCCTAACCTAATTATTTGATTCATACCATTTACATTTATATAAACACAGACCATGCATTAGAATGTATTCAGACCGCTTCACATTTTCCTAATTTTCTCATGTTCATTTTAAGACTTATTCCAAAATCGATTACATTGATTATTTTCCTTCTCAATCCACACACAAAACCCCACACTGACAAGGCAAAACCTGCATTTTAGAAATGTTTTAAAATGTATTCGAATTCTTTTTTAAATTGTGCGTGTAGTCCCTCACTTTCTTGAAGCACCTTTGGCTACAATTACAGCCTAATTCTTAGATATGATACTGCAGGCTTGACACACCAGGATGTGGGGAGTTTCTTGTGTTCTTCGCCACAGATCCTCTCAAGCTCTGGCAGGTTGGATGGGTAATGTCGCTGCACAGCCATTTTCAGGTCTTTTCAAGCTGGGCCACACTAGGACATTCATAGACATGTCCAGAAGTCTTGGCTGCGTGCTTATGGTATTTGTCCTGTTGGTAGTTGAACCTTCGCCCAGTCTGAGCACTTTGGAGCAGGATTTCATGAAGGATATTTCTGCACATTGCGCCATTTATCTTTCCCTCAATCCTGACTTATCTATCAGTCCCGGCCAGTGCAAAACATCCCCACAGTATTATGCTGCCACCACTATTTGCTTAACTGTATGGATGGCATTCACTATTGATGAACAGTACCTGGTTTCATCCAGATTTTGCAATTGGCATTCTTGGCAAAGTGTTAGGTAGGTCTTGGTTTCATCAGACCAGAGAATCTTGTTTCTCATGGTCTGTGAGTCCTTTAGGTGCCTTTTAGCAAACTCCAAGCGAGCTGCCATGTGCCTTTTACTGAGGAGTGGCTTTCATTTGGCCACTGTACTTTAAAAGCCTTATTGGTGGAGTGCTGCAGAGATGGTTGTCCATCTGAAAGGTTCTTCTATCTCCACACAGGAACACTTGAGCTTTGTCAGAATGACTGGGTTCTTCTTCACTTCTCTGACCAAGGCTCTACTCCCCTGATTGCTCAATTTCATCAGGCAGCCAGCTCTAGGACAAGTGTTTGTAGTTTCTAACTGTAACTTCAATGCTGCAGAGTTTGTCTGGGTACTCTTCCCCATATCTGTCTTAACATAATCCTGTCTCTGAGCTATACGGACAATTCCTTTGACATCAAGGCTTGGTTTTTGCTCTGACATGCTCTGTTAACTGTGGAACCCTATATAGACAGATATGTGCCTCTCCAAATCATGCCCAAACAATTGAATTTACCACAGATGGACACTAATCAAATTGTAAAAACATCTCAAAGATGATCAATGGAAACAGGATGCATCTGAGCTTAATTTTCTGTGTCATAGCAAATGGTCTGAATACTTATGTAAATGTAATATTTCTGATTGTTATTTTTATATACATTTGCCAGCAGAACATGAAAATGAAATTCAATCCATTGTGGAATAACGCCTTAACAACATGTTGAAGACGTGAAGGGGTCTGAATACCTTCGTAATGCACTGTGTCTATATATTCCCAAGATGCAGGGTACTGAGCAGGCCACTAAGGAAACTGAACCATACCAGGGTCATGTTTCTGCACTTCATTGTGTCTTGATCACACACTGGCACACTTTCCCCATTGGCATGTTTTCATTAGATTTTCAATAATTGGCAAGAATTACAGTTGACTCGTCAGACCAAATTCAACCCCTGTTGTAATATTTTCTTACTTTCCAATTTTTTAATAATTGAACTATTCAATATCACAACTTTCAGGACGATTGAACCCACTATATATATTTTTTTGTATCATCAATGATATACTGTATATACTCAATGATGAGTGAAAATATTTTTTCACACATCATTTTGAAAACATTTTCACACATCATTTTGTGATTCATTGACACTTACCAAAAAATAAATTAATCTTCTGATAAGCGCAGTGATTCTTAAGACAAAATACAAATTAAATGTATATATAAGAATACAGTAAACCGTATTCACTGAAAGCTCGAGAGTTAGGTCAGCAAGGCAGAAGGGTTTTCAGCAGTTGAATTAAATGTATTTTAAATGTCCCCTTGAGAGGTTAAGATAAATGTACAATAAATAACCAGAACACAGAGCTGTCTTTTTCAACTCAAAAATGTAATGAAAGCATGTTTCCATAAAATGATCCTCTTCTTACAAAAAAGTCACATCCATCGGTAATTTAGACCTTTGTCGATTCCTTGTATAAAATAATAGGTCATCCACTTATTAAGCACTGGCTTTATAAATAAACATCTTACAGTATTCTTTAAATAACTATTTATATGCTCTTTGTCTGAAGTTACCACATTTTCATTTTTTGTACTTAATGGGCACATTCTATGGTTAACAAATCCCATATTTATTGCAACATAATAGAAACAAACTAAACTTGTGCTTGTTCACATATTAGTAGAAATATTCACAAATAAACATGCTATCATGTATTACATTCTCAATGAAATTCTCAGCAATATCTGTTTAGTGCTACATATGACATTAATGAACAAAGTGCTTTCTCTCTTTTGGAACAATTGAAAATTAGCCATTTGTTCAGATAAACATGTTCCATCTGACTGGACTAGCTATGTACTTGCATGGCTATGGCTCAACTGGCAAAAACTTATGAAGTACGTTGACACTCAAATCTAAACTAAAATAAGTGTTTAACATTGTCATTAAAAGATTGACATATGAAGTGACCATGATAAGCAGTAAACATACATACAGTACAATCAAAAAACTTTAAATTTTGTAGTATACCTGAGAGGGCAATACAATTGTACAGTAAATGTCCACAACACAGATTGTGGAACTTTTTCGAGTCAAAAATTTAATGAAAGAAGCTTGCCGCACGCTCCTCCTACAGGAACATATGTGCTATACATTGCAATCAATTACCATCTCTCAGCAAGATTTAACAAATCAATTCATGTTCCCCGTGTTGTTCTTTTCATGAAATATTTAAGCAAGATACTCTTTTTAAATGACAATTTTAACCGTTACACGTTTGTAGAATATTTGGAAATCTTTTCATTACATTTTTTTTTTCAACCGGTAATGCAACTGCATACAATAATTCAAAAAAACAATTACTGACATGTGGATATTAAAGGTGTGTTTAGGAAAGATGGACATGTCCTAAGTCTGAATGTGGATCTTAGCAGAGCCCAGTGGCGGAGTGCTATCAGGACTAAAGATCCCAGACATGATCGCAGGACTGTGTGTGTGTGTATATGTGTGCGTGCATGAATTTGTCTGCACCTGTGCTTCACCATAGTCCCCTCCTGTCCCCTGGCTCCCTCCGCTGGGCATTAACATGCATGGATGGGGCCAGTGGGCCATGTCAGAGCACATAAAGACCCCAGAGGGACAGGCCTGAACTGGGGGAGGTTGGGATCCGGAGAGCCCGGGGAGGGCTGATGAGGGAGAGAGTGTGGGAGTGTGTGTGTGTATATATACATCCACACTGGGGTGGGGGGGGGGGGGGGGTAAGGAAATGATGTAGGAGGGATTTCCTCCAACAAAGCGTGTATTCCAATCACACTCCTTAAGGTCAGTGGATGTGGCCCTCCCCTGGATAGGTCACCGGCTGTCTTTGATGTTGTCTCCATAGATCACCGTTATTACTGTAGTCTATTGATCCCTATGAAGATGAGCCACCCGGCCCTGGGCGGCTGAGGGAAGGGTTATGCTCCAGGGTTGAGCCCCTTCTCGTCTGCATGCAAAGGAAGGGCTGCGGGATGCGTGGTAGAGCTGGAACCATAAAACGAAATGAACAACGTCAATCATGCAGGCCACTTATCAAAGACATTTGGCTGTTCGTTACAATAAGTAGCCTATGGAGAAATGTGAAGTTTCAAATGAAATAAGTTTGCTAATCGGGGTGATTTATTTATGAGAGTATTCATAGCTACAAACATAAAATATGTAGCGGTTGAAAAGATACAGAAAACTCTGGTTAATATATTACTCTTTGAACTTGCCCTTCTATTTACTGTGTCATTATGGCATTAATCCAGGTGATTTTATGCACGTCATGGATTTCTAACACCTTACATTCAGTGAGCTCTGGTCTAAAGGGCAGTAAACTGATACATTAATAACACAACATCATCTCATGGGACACATCCAATGTATATATAGGAGGGGTTCTCTTCTGGCTTCTTTTAAGCTTGATTTTATATGCATCTCGAAACGCTGTCTTCAAGCAATACAAGATCGATATTTTGATATAAAACAATTCAGTGTGTATATGTTTGATTAGTAGAATTAATTAATCTGAGGCACTACGATTTGTTGCATGCACATTTGTTACTGATGGAGCTCAGAAGCGCCTGTATTCATGAAACCTTCATCTCTTGAACAATTTCACAGATTTCTTTTTTCACTCAGGCACATAGCCAAAGGCCTCCTTCAGACTTATTATGCAAGTTGCTTTCTGTGTGTGATCAGAAACAGCTAGCCGCTAATTTTAACTAAAAAATAATGAATTATAGAAACATCTGTTTTCCAGTGCATTTGAAATAAGCAGCATGTTGCAATGTAAATTGTCACAAATTATCAGAAGAGGTAAATCCATTGACCATTTAGCCAATGTACAGTATTTCAAGCTAGCCAATGTTACTGTTGAGTAGCTTAGCCAGCTCCATGCCTGCTCAGGAAGTTAGTGGTTTATTGGCCATCTCTCTGTAAAAAAATTAAAACCTTGTAACTTTTTTGACTTGACTGTACAGCTGATTCAATCATATAATTTGTGTTGAAACACAAATAAAAGCGTTCAGCTTTGCATTCAGTCTGTACATGAGGTAACCTACAAATATAGCCTGTCATGCAATACAATTAATTCTAAAAACTGTTGGTCTGCGATGTGCTCTGCGGTAAACCAAAATAAGAGTTTCTAAACCAGATGAATTCTCAAATGTCAGCCAATGCCATGGTGTATCACAAGTAACATTTTAGATACATTGGTATAGTATATCGAATGATAAAAAAGACATGTTTGATTATAAATACTAAATGTTCAGTGCATGTTAATGTATTTGGATGGAGTCAATTATGGACTTTCCTACTTACCTTCTGAAAGTTTGTCAGTCCATTCTTTTACTGAGAGTGAGTTATGCTTTCCATAATGTATGTTTCATGCATGTATATTCTAACACAGACAACCATCACTAATAGTATTTCACCATTTCTTCTACAGGGTGTTATGACAAATAGCAAAGGTGCCTTAAGCAGCATTCTAAGTATATAAAATAGCATAACCTACCATTCAGTGTCTGTAGATGGAGACATAAATGCTGTAGTGGGGATAAGCTTGCAAAGTTGCAGTCCAGAAATTAGAGCTTTAACAAAATCCTGGGTATGAACATATACTTTAATATCTGTATTGAAGCATATAGGCTCAGAGAGTTTCTATCTGAAAGCCATACTGCCAAACGTTTGACCTGATCTGAAGACTAAAACTGACTCTGCTCAACTGGAAACACTTTTATTCTAGTATTATCAAGCAGGAACCGGCAGGTAAAACAAGTTTGCTGATTTCCCTCATGTATCCTGTGGCGATTCCCAACAAAAACCTCAAGTACAACGTCCTCCCCTCTCTAGGAGCGTTTGTGTGCCAAAGCCTGAATGTCTCATCGAAATAATCCCATTCTGGTCATCAATATAGGGATGTAATGAGAGAGAAGTGCCTTAGCAATGCTCTCTCAAGATGAGTGGTTCAATGGAAAACGTGCTTACACTGATCAAACAACATGTTTGTCACCTCCTCAAATTGATAATTGAATTTATTCTTTGAGATGCACAAACCAGCGTATCTTTAGATACTGTAGAATGTGTTACAAAAAATAGACAACAGGCATGGTCTCCATGTAAAAAGAATCATATTACATATTGCATGTTTCTCCTCACAGGTCCGTGAATCAGCCCATGCTTGGTGTATAGCACTTGATTGATCTCTGGAGGCGGGACAAAGGAGAGCTGGATAGAAAAATCTCAACAAACAAATGTATGCAAGGAATGTCCTGATAGTATAATTTCAACAGTTAGGCTGCTATGGAGGCAGGCTGCTTGCAACTCCAAAAGTTGATAGGGATAATTATATGACATGTCTTATTTGTCTGTTTGAATTAAATTAGATCTTACCTTTATGACTGAATTACCTTTAGTAGTCCAATAGATATTTGCAAATATAAAATGATTACTTGAAATAAACTGATAGCTAATGGTTGATGTGTTTCATTTTGGTAGTGGTTTTATAGCTTGCATTGATGGTATTGCGTTTCTGTTACTAAATAGATTTCAGATTTAAAAAAAAACATTTTGCAGTTTCCTGGATGGAAATCTCCAACTGTCATCACCAGCTGTGCCTACAACCTTATGTACAGATAAAGTGATTTGACAATGTCATCAATAGGGATGGCTGGAGTGATTTCTGGGCTCTGCCCATATCCACAGTCACTAAAGTTAACTACTGTAAGCCCAGTCCAAACTTTGTTTTTAATCTGTAAAACTTAACTACCAAGTAAAATATGTTCATTAATGTGATTAGATGTAGGCATTTTAGTCCAGCGCTTAACTCATGGGCTGGTTAGTGAAGGAGGATTTGCTTTGATATCCATGTGTTTTTGGACTGCACAATGTGTCAGTAATATTTCTGTACAATGGGAGAGAAAGAGCAATAATATATTACATATATTAACATATATTTCAGCTTTATTGTGGCCTTCAGCACTTACAAAACTAACGCCCTAGTGAGTGGGGTACAGAGGATGTAATTTTTTCAGAACACAACGCATAGTGCCTTGATACAACCCTTAGCTGTGGTATTTTCTCATGGTGCATTATTGCAAACAATCCTCAGGGTGCTATTATAAACCCGTTAAAATTATTTACATTTATTTTATCGTACCCATGGTATACAGTGTCAAAACTAAGCTTTCTTCCAATCAGCATTCAGGGTTCAAACCAACCAATTCATAATAATAAATATAGCACTTCATACAGACACACTAACACACACACACTTGTGGCAGACACACTTGATCGATAGAGTGCATTGTTTGCTAATCCATCTGCCCACACTCATATTGGCTTTGATGTGATGGACTGATGAAGACAGGAAGCTGTGTCGACAGACACACACACACACACACAAACAATGTACTACACTCTGAATAGCACCAAAAGAGTAATGAGAGGTGCTTGAAAGACAAAGGTGTACTTGAGTGGACACGCATAGGTTGGCACAGCAGCCAGATTGAAAGAGTGCATACATATTGTTATGCGATCTTATTGATGAATGGCTTGATGAGTGTTTGATCGTGTATGACAGTGTAACACTGTAAATGGTTCTGCTGTCCTCATCGTTCTGTAAATAGAGCTTGAGGTGTTTGTGTTTCTTTGCAAATATGAGACATGGATGTGTTTGGATGTCATACTATTTATGATTGTGTGTATACATACTCTATATGGAGTGTATGTGTATGCAAGTGTGTGTTTGTGTGTGTGTGTGTGTGTGTGTGTGTGTGTGTGTGTGTGTGACTACCCTAACGCTAGTGCTATGCTCTCATGCTTGATTTCCCTGGGAAGTGAATGTGAACTATCCAAGACAAAGGAAGATCCCCCTATCTCCAACACGTGTCACTGTTAATCAAAGACAATTAAAGACAGCCCAGGCAATAGCCATGATTTATGAATATATTACAGGCCTCATTTGTATGCAGTATATCATGTTTGTTGGGGAAAGTTGGCCTGTGGAGGACTGTGTGTTCTTCTGGGCAGACACTGAGACTGACTGAGACAGCAGTCGACTAGTAGTCTACTCAGTGTCAGAGAGGAAATTCTAAAATGGAACAGCTGATTCATATTTCAGACACAGACTGATCGGAGACCAGTGGAGGTAACATATAGTGAATTGCTATACTATATGCTATAATGCTACACTATAATGGAGGCAATAATGTTATTCAAGCATATCAGACAATTTCTTTTTTTCTATGATACATTTTGTATACACTTTTCACTTGTCTATAGAGGTGTTCATTGGAGGGACAGTAATTACTGTGGCATATGTGTGTGTGTGTAGATGAACGCACCAGATCTGGAGGTGCAATGGGAATATTTGGCATTTTGGCCGATGCACGAGACAAATGTTTATCTGATAAGGGGAGATGGAGGGGGATGGGTCGGAGGGGAGATGGAGAACGGGTCAATACCAGAATGTGGCAGCGGGTGGAGAACACTTGATGAACGTTATTAATCTGTTAGCTGGCACATGTCATCATTCACACAGAACCCTGGTCAATAGGTGCTACAACACTCGCCAACTTACCATGCGAGTAGGTGGAGCCTATGGAAGGGGCAATGGGGTTGGAGAGAGAGAGAGACAGGATGAATGGCAGAGAAAGAAAAGAGAGAGATGGAGAGAGACACAGTGAGAAAGTAGGAGGGAAGTCAGCGAGAGAAAGACAGACAGACTTACAGAGAGAGACAGAGATTGAAGAGTAGGAAGGAAGTCAGAGAGAGAAAGACAGATAGATGTAGAGACAGAAGAGTAGAAAGAAAGTCAGATGTAATGCCCTATCACTGTTAACTGTAGCGTTCTATTATGGAAGTAGAGGAATAGAGTTGTATGGAAGCGAGGGGGGGAAAAGACAATTATATGCCTGGCAGAAGGCAATAGACAGTTGTTTCATGGCCAACTCATCTCGGTTTGGCTGTATTTGACTACCCAGCTAGCGCATCGTCCACAAAGAAGCACTTTATTGCAATATTTGAGGGACACATTGTCTACCTCGCATTTTATTGGTATGACTGAGCGCTCCAGATGCTTCTCTTATGCACAGAGATGCAGTAAAAGCCAAATTAATAGCCATTACAATTCACAAACATTTGGTGAGCTGCGAACAGATGGAGACAGAAGCTGTTCAGACTGAGCACAACAAAGGAAGTAATGTTGGACAAAGTGCACTGTACATCATAGAGAGAGTCCTTGTAGATATACAGATCAATCCTTTTCCACTTCCAAACTGTTCTGTAGTGTTCACAATCATGTCAAACAGATTAAAAGCTCAGTTTTTGGCAGCCATTAAGACAGCGCTAGGTTGTTAAAGCCAGTGCTAGTCTAATTTCTAACTGTTGTGCGAGGACGATAATTTACCTGTTTAATTTCAGCTCAGGTGGTAGGGGCATAATTTTTTGAGGTGTGCCCTTAAAAATGTGATTGGTACCTTGACTGGCCAGTGAGGGGCCAATTCTTGACTTGACTTAAAACATTTCTTCATCAAAACCCAATAATCTTGCTGAAAAACAATACATGTTTTGCCCATAATTATTTTTGTGAAAATAGCTGTTGAATTAGAACCCTATAAAATAAATTGTACAGACACATCCATTAACCCACTCCAGTTTGTCTATAGTGAATACAAGTCTTAAGAAGACAATACTATCAATGTGTGCCTCCACTACATCATCCAACACCTCAGCAACCCAAAGACCTATGCAGAGATGATATTCATGGACTTAAGCTCTGTGTTCAACACCATCATCCCTGAACACTACAGTACCAATGCAAAGTTTGGGTAATTCAGAAATGTCCTTGTTTTTTAAAGAACAAGCTAATTTGTGTCCATTAAAACAACATAAAATTGATCATAAATATAGTGTGTACATTGTTAATGTTGTAAATGACTATTGTTGCTAGAAAAATGTCCAATGGCACGCTGTGTTTGCTAATCCAAGTTCATAATTTTAAAAGGCTAACTGATCATTAGAAAACCCTTTTGTGATTATATTAGCACAGCTGAAAACTGTTGTGAAGATTAAATAAGTAATAAAACTGGTCTTCTATAGAATAGTTCAGTATCTTCATCAGCGTTTGTGGGTTTGATTACAGGCTCAAAATGGCCAGAAACAAAGAACTTTCTTCTGAAACTTGTCAGTATATTCTTATTCTGAGAAATGAGTCTATTCCATGTGAGAAACTGCCAAGATATTTATACAATGATGTGTACAGTATTTATGATACATCTATTAAAAATATGTATTTCAAATACAAAATAGGGTTGATGAATCAGAACAGAAAATGAATCCATACCAGAATAAGAAGGTCAATATGAGAAACATATATGTTGCCAGCTTTTTAGCATACATTTAAAAAAATGTTTTACTGTTCATGTTAAGTTTTGTTTTTCATTTGAATAGGTTAGGCAAACTCGTGTTCTAGCTAACTATTTGACCCGAGCTGCAGCCCTCACAGTTAAAGTTAGCTTGCTACTTTCTACCTATGTTAAAGCTGAAGGACGTACGTTTCAAAACATGTATTTCTGCCTCATTTTCCCAAAAATCTCGGCTGTCGCTGGTGTGACGTCAGATTACAAAACTGAGAATAGCCAGCTACTTGTCTAAACTCACCCTGGTAATGTTTTTCTAAGTAATTAATCATTTTATTGTTAATCATAAATATAATAATCAATTATGTGTCAGGCATACATTCATGCAATCGTATGCAAAACCATTTTTCTACTAAACAGCTACTTCAATTAGGGTACAATCTCGTACCCTCTCTCGTATCTTCGTGCACAATCAACAAAATCTTAAAGCTGAAGTACGTACATGTGTTCCATTAACACATCGCTATTCTATTAATCGGGATCGTGGATGAATTCCTACCATATCAGATGGTCCCAGGCCCACATCTGAAAAACCTCTGTATATGGTGCACTGCTCGTAAGTAAAAAAGTAGTCGGCTCTCGCAATGTTTTATCCTGCAAACAGGAAGTGATGCGTTTGATGCATCAAACAAAGAGCTGAGGCTGAACAAAATAAGGAAGTGGCTACTCTCATTTTGTGGATCAAGGAGTGAGAGAGGCTAGCAAATTTTATAAACAATTTAAGAAGTTCAGAATCTAACGATTCCTAAGGAAATAGGGTTTAGTTCAAAAGAAAGCAAATCTGGTAAAAGAGAGGCAGATATAGGCCGTTCGGAGTGAACGTTGGTGCAGCTGCCTATCCATGATGGATGGAACTCATGGAACAAAATGCTATAAACGTCAACACTGATGTGGCGATTCGTCTGTTAAATCTACATCTATCCAACAGACATTGTTTGCAAGTTTTGCTACAACCAGCTTCTAATAATGTCAGCTTGCCAGCAAGGACAATGTTAGCTGCATTTCGGCAGCTTACCAGCTGTAGCCGTCTGTTCATGCTATTTGCTGTGTTTACTAGCCCAGCTAGTAGTACTGTAATCGGAAAACATTACCAGGGTGAGTTTAGACAAGTAGCTGGCTATTCTCATTTTTATTTATTTGAAATACATATTTTTAATAGATGTATCATAAATACTGCCCAGTAGTACACATCATTGTACAAATATCTTGGCAGTTTCTCACATGTAATAGACTCATTTCTCAGAATAAGAATAGACTGACAAGTTTCAGAAGAAAGTTCTTTGTTTCTGGCCATTTTGAGCCTGTAATCAAACCCACAAACGCTGATGAAGATACTGAACTATTCTATACAGTTTTTTGTTGCTATGAATAAGTGTGCCATCAGTTGCGATCAGAGTTATTAGCAAACTGCTAGTTAAACATTAAACTTTTGGTTACTTTAAAACCAACCATCATCTGGGTGATCACAGAGATATGTGAATATGTCAGTTTATTGCATGACTCATTAGGCAGAGAAAGCTATTGCAATCAAACATTGTCTGCTTAATCAATTTTATAATACATTTTGATGTATTTTTGCCTATCTCTGCTACTCCTTTCACAGAACAGCACAAACTGTCTCTAACCAGAATAGAAAGAGGAGTGGGAGGACTCAGTGCACAACTGAGCAAGAGGACAAATACTTTAGATTTTCTAGTTTCACAGGTCCTCAACTGGCAGCATAATTAAACAGTACCCGCAAAACACCAGTCTCAACGTCAACAGTGAAGGCCAGCATCAGCACAGTTTCCTGGCGCCTCTGCACAGTCGCCTCTGCACAGTTTCCTGGCCATGAAGATATGTGAAAAAACTCTCCCAGCAGAATGTGTCAACTGTCTGTGGATCACTGACTTCCTGACCAACACCAAATGCACATTTTGGACACAATCCCTGAAAGATGTTGCAGCGATGTTTGCGCTTAACCCCTCTTGACCCCTCCCACCATGATGGCTAGACGACTGGGTCAGAGCATCTCCAAAACTGCAGCCCTTCTGGGGTGTTCCCAGTCAGTACCTATCAAAAGACCTGTCATTGATGCATGTGGGGAGCGAAGGTTAGACCTGTAGTCTGATCCAACAGATGAGCTACTGTAGCTCAAATTGCTGAAAGAAAAACGTAATGCTGGCACTGATAGAAAGGTGTGGGAAACACAGTGCACTGCAGTTTGTTGCGTATAGGGCTACGTAGCCACAGACAAATCCGTGTACCGTGGATTTGTTGTCCGGCTGGAATGTAACGCAGACAGAACTGTAGAGGTGGTGGTGGTGGTGGACATCAGGAAATGCCATCCCACCTCCCTCTTGGGATTAATGGCTGAAATATAATTTCGTAGAGGCCATAGTCTGAGGCTAGAGGAGACCATGACAGGCATTACTAGGAAGGCAGCAGATGACAAAACTGTCAATTGAAACCATGCATTTATTGAAGAATCCCCTTCCATCCATCTCTATCTGGATTGGCTCTGCATCTGTCTGGGAACTTCCAGTGCACCAGAGAGTAAGGTCGCACTGACAATGGCTCCACATTTACTAAGTAATGTTTTGCTTACTATTGTTGTTATTGTTTTTATTTTTGTTCATGCTGCACCGTCGCTCATACAGTATGATCAACATGCACTTTTGGATAATTGTTCGACATTGAACACAGACTTTTACACTGCTCACTGGTGCGACTGCTGCAGTTACTTTGTTCAGCCGCTGATCAGTTTACCAATACGTCGACGGAAGAGAAAGAAGAGGGGCCAACATGTCGGTGTCCTATGTCGATCTCGGATGAGATAATGCAATCCACCATTACCGACCATTCTACCCACGAATGTTCATTCCCTGGACAATAAAATGGACAAAGTACAAGCACGGAGTCACATTCAACGGGATATTGCAAACTGCTGCATTCGTGGAATCATGGCTGGATCCTTCGGTTGCCAGACTCATGCGTCACCCCTGCTGGCTTTTCTATCCACCGGCAGGACAGAACATCGGAGTCAGGTAAAACTTTGGGCAGAGGGGTCTGCATTATGGTTAACACTCGCTGGGGAACGGATGTTGCAGTGCTATTGTCTATAAAGAAACAGCCCTTCTACCTTCCGCAGGAATTCAGCTCAGCTATTATCACAGCAGTCTATATACACCAAAAGGCAGATGAAACGTGTTCACTGGAAGTCTTATATGGAGTACTAAATGGACCAGAGGATGTCCACCCTGAGGAAGCTGCTATTGTTGTTGGCAATTTTAATAGAGCAGATATGAGGAAAGTTTTACCAAAATACCACCAGCATGGTCCTCTGCCTATAGCTCTGAGGACCTGGAGGCCTTGAGGAGATCCAGATATAATCATTGGCTGACTATCAGGAATGGAAAAAGAGAATACAAGAATAGATTGCAGTCAAATGATCACGTCTGACCCCAGATGCATGTGGGGGGGGACTGTGACACATCACAGAATACAAAGGGAGAAACAACAATCATGCACGTCCCACCGCCTGGCACCCTGACAAGCTTAACTCCATCTATGCACGGTTTGAGGCGACAAACACAATTGAGGCTTGCTGAGGATCAGGACGACTACACTCTGTCCTTAACCACGGCTGACGTGAGAAGAGTTTTTTAAAAAGTGAACCCTCGGAAGTCACCAGGGCCAGAAGGCATTCCAGGTCCTCAGGGGATGCGCGGACCAACTAGCTGAGGTTTTCACCTCCATATTCAACCTCTCCCTGTCTCTGTCTGTAGTCCCCACCTGCTTCACACTGACCACCATCGTCCCTGTACCGAAGAAACCTTCCATCACCTGCCTGAACGACTACCGCCCTGTAGCACTGACCAACAAGTGCTTTGAGCGGCTGGTCAGAACACACATCTGCTCAACCCTTCCTGACACTTTAGACCCTTTTCAATTTGAATACCGCCCCAATAGATCTACGGATGATGCCATCGCCCTGACGACACACATTGCACTCTCCCACCTGGAAAAGGGTAACACGTGAGGATGCTGTTTGTGCATTCAACTCTATTGTGCCCGCCAAGCTTGTTCCTAAGCTCAGGTCTCTGGGACTTAACACCTCCCTCTGCAATTGGATCCTGTACTTCCTGACGGTTAGAGAAGAGAATGGGCATCCTCCCCTCCTCTACACTGACCCCACAGTGCTGCGTACTCAGTCCCCTCCTGTGCTCCCTGTTCACACGACTGCGTGGCCACAAACAGCTCCAACATCATCCTCAAATTCGCGGATGTCTCCACCATCCTGGGTCTCATCTCCAACAACGATGAGACCGCTTACAGAGAAGAGGTAAGGAACCTGGCTACATGGTACCAGGACAACAACCTCTCTCTCAACGTCTGCAAGACTAAAGAGATGATCGTGGATTTCAGGAAGCAGCAGAGGGACCTGCAGACACATTGATGGAGCTGAAGTAGAGAGAGTCTCCGAATTCAGGTTTCTCCCTAAGGTTGACCTCAACTGGTCCAGACAAGCAAACTCGGCAGTGGAAACTGCCCAAAAACGACTATACTTCCTGAGGAGACTCAAGACATTTGGCATGTCTACAAAAACCCTCACCAACTTCTACAGGTGCACCATGTAAAGCATCCACTCAGGCTGCATTACTGCCTGGTATGGCAGCTGCTCCGCTGCAGACCGCAAGTCCCTCCAGAGGGTGGTAAAGTCTGCAGAGCGGATGCCATCTGATGAAAAATAAATTTGAATGTGCAACAGAAAAATTATGACTTTTTGATTTCCTTGATAAACAGCTTAAAACACTAATGATGTTAAAGAAATCAAAAATGGAACATGTTTAACAGATTTAATTAGGAAAGGTCAAGGACAGAGGGAGCCTGACTTCTTAAAATGGCACAGATATTTCAACTTTAGATTAAATTAATATTGGGCCTTTCCAGTTTTAAAGGGCTTTTACCATAGCTGAAGGGGGTTATGTCGAACTTCTTAACTTCCTCTACCTAAATCCCAAATGTTCCTCCTCATCCGCCCATCACCCCCTTCTCCCCCTCCCCATCTCACCCCCTTCTCCCCCTCCCCATCTCACCCTTTTCTCCCCAGTCTCCCCATCACTCTGCACACTGCATTTAAAGAATCAATTAAGGCAGAGAGGGAAAACACAGTGTCTGACCTTTCTGGAAGGGACATTAAAAGAGCACCTCTTGCTCCTGGGAACAGAAACAGGAGGATAATAAGGTTCTTTCTGGATGCTTGTGCCTTTTAAATACACTTATACTCAGTCTGTACAGAATGGGTTTTGTGGAATGAATGAACAGCCCGCATGGGTGACATTTAAGAGCCAATCACATGAGGGCAGTAAGTACAGCATTGGCTACTGTATACTGTATGAGACTGATAACCACCTGATCTAATAGAGTCAAGCCACAGTGTTCATATGTTCATATGTCACAGGAGATATTTAACAAATGTCCACAGGCTCCAATGCACATTAGTACACGTGTCAATGTACGATAGTACTGCAAGATAGCTGTCTTGCAATAAATATTTAACTATCAGCTTTGTCTCAGGGGCACGTAGCTCATAGTTATGTATAAATACACTGAACGTGCTTTGCGTGGACCGACTCGCAGGTTTGTTCAGTAGATACCCCACCACCGCCACCCCCCACCCTCTATACACACACAGGCACAGTGTGTTGTGTGTCACTAGACCACAGGGGGTCCGCAAGGCTCCTGTCTCTGCCTGTGGCCCCAGTCACACAGTGGCAGATGGCCAGGCCCCCCGGGCCCCCAGTGCTCAGCGGTGCAGTGTGTGGGACGGGAGCCACCTGACACCGAGCAGCTCGTGGACACAGACAGACAGAAACAGCCACTTGCATGGGTGGAAGGAGCATATATGACTGTACAGATTTAGAGGTGAGGACACACGCGGTTATGTACCATTGAACCAAGTGTTGTCAAACACAGGGAGGTAGGGATGAGGGTATACACACACACACACACACAGAGTGCCACCTGTGCCAACACATGAGGCACCGTGAGGCAGAGGCATGAACACTGAGGAGACTGGCAGGAGTGCGCAGGGAGGCCTGGAGCCAGTAGCCCTTTTTCACCCACCTACCAACCCGTTATATCAGGTGGCATTGCTTGCACAGATGAACACTCTGATGAGCGGATAGCTTGCAAACACATGCTACCAGTGCCACCCCCATCCACCGCCCCCACCCCAAAAAATAACCTGTTATTAGCATGCTAGCCAGGTGACACCTACCTCAACATTGTTTTTCTACTTCCGCTGTTCCCCAAGAGCTGTCAATTTTAAGTTCGCTTAGAACCCTAATCTGTCTTGGCCTATTTTACCACTGACCAGCTGCTTGTGGACCCTATTCCCCACTGGTCAAGTGTCGTAAAGCAGACCACAAGGGGGAATATTTAGCAGAATGACTACACAGTTCATTGAAATAATCTCATAATCAGGTTTGTATTGCTCGGTGAAAGAACATGTTCACCACTTTGTGTCCCCAGCTTTCTGTGACCCCCAACACTTCCATGAATTTGATCTAACCCAGGAGTTCAAAGAGGACATTTTGTTGAACCACAGACCTAATAGAATAAGGTCTGTAGTTATAAGAACATAGAATGTTCTTATAACTGTAGAATACATTTATTCACAATACATCTAGAATTAATACATATTTTTACAGATTGTTTCAGTCTTTTAATAGAAATTATTACTGCATGTTGACATGGACAGGATTAGAAAATTCAATAGAATCAGATTATATTATATATTCAAAACGCACTTCAGTGATACACTAAACTTTTAAAGCACATAGTGAACCTAAAACTAACTCTTGCTATAGCATTTGGTGTCAGAAGAGACCTCTTTAAAGCTAAAAATACAATGTAATTTTCAATAAATATGCATATTTAGCTGATTTCAGCACAGATCATACCATCATTAGGTCATCCATCCTCTGTTTGACACAATAATTGGAAAGGACTCAAAAGGAGAAAACAAAGTCATTAATATAAAAAATGACTTAACATTCTCATAGAAAAAGAATAAGGCCCTCTTTATTGACTTTTATCAGGGCATCGCTCCAAGGTGGCTTCAAGGTACAGCACTAGTTTAACAATACTATTTTAAAATTAGCAAAGCACTGCACTTTGCTGGGTTTACAGCCTGAAAGTGGCTCATGACTGACCTAGTCAAACAGAATGACAGTTGGGCTATAGGTGGCGCTGTTATAAACATTCTTATTTAAATGCACATACCCATTGCCAGCTTGGACTTAGAGACTCAAAACTTTGTAACTATGTGTCTTCCTTTTGGTAAACAAACGTTTTGTCTCCGGGACCTAAGTCGTCGGATATTTTAAAATGTGACTTCTATCAGATGTTCACTTCAATGTGGTTTAATGTTGGTCATCTCCAAGACTGAATATGAGCAGGTAAAGTATACTTGCTCCAATATGGATAATTGGAACTAAACCAATATGCATCCTTATTGTGTAAACCTATGAACCTAACCAAGGTAGATGAAGACATATTACCCATGTTTGTTGTGTTTGGAAATCGAATGTAAAAACAAAGCTTTTTGTAGCATACCTTTCTGTGAATTATACAAAAAGTGCCCACTCTTTCCCAGAAGACCATAAAGAAGATATTGGTGCTTGTTGATTCATTCAGAAGAGAGAGACTTCTAATAAAACATTTGTCATCACAACCATGTTTGTAGCATTAATTCTTACATAACCAGCATTTACACTACAACTGAAGAAAGGTACTGTCACAGCATCAGTGACTACTGGGGTCTTCCAATTTATAGTTAGTAGGGTAACATGGGATAAGACACCCTTTGGGGTTACAAGGCCCTCTGCCTAATTCCTTTCTTTAACTAGACCTAAGAGACTAAAAACATAGTTTTTTTTTTCAACAAGAAATTATATCAAACTGATTTTGAGGGAAGTTGACCTAATTTGTTGTTGTTTAGAATATGGTGTACAGATTATCAAATTAATTATAAAAAAAAATATGTATACATAGATTTAGGGAACCCTCAATTTAATTTCAGCATGGTAAATACGTGTGGATTATTTGTACAGATTTAGGGAAATGTTTTTATATATTCACAGCTTTGTATTAAACATGAGCATGGATTGTGGCAGACACCAAATGTTGAAATAAATTGCACCCCATACATTTCCATGAAAATAAAAACTAAATGAATGGAGGAGTGGATAGGAGGTGACTCAGGTTGTGTGTGTGTGTCTCTGTCCCTCTCTTCTGGAATTTTCTCAGGTCTGGAGTGTAATGCAGTCGACGGCGAACGACAAGTTTTTTATCGCCAGAACACAGCGAGCCTTTTCCGCTGCCATGTTTATCTGACCCCCACTCCCCCTCCTTCCCTCCAAAATGGCGTTGGCAGCCCATCTATCAGTTTATCACTGCTACTTCATCACCGTCACTCCTGGCAGCTAAATACAAGCCTCCAAATCCCGCGCACACACACACATGCGGACACACATACACGTCTGTGGTGTTGTAAAGCGTGGGCGAGCCGTGTGTATGGGGTTAACAGGGGCTGCCTGGGGCCAAGCTCTACAAAGCTGCTGCTTCTCATGGAGAGCCCTGGTTTAGTGGGCACCGCTGGGGCCGTGGTGCAACGTGTTGGTGTGGATGTGTTTGTGTGCACAGGTTTTACTACACTGTTTTAGTGGGATGTTAAAACCAGCCCCCGTAAGGGAACAGGAACATTTTCAGCTTTGGGTTTTAGGTACATCTACAGGTTGTGAAAGGGGTAAAATAAGGGTCATGGTTAGGTTGAGGTTATATTTGGGGGGTAAGGGAAAGTGGTTAGAGAACAAGTTGAAAGGGGATATTTGTTTGGGTGGTAAAACATAAATTGTATGTGTTTCTGTGTACAATCATGTAAATCGTAATGGTTGCTAGGCAGAGAACCATGTTAATATGAAAATCTATTACACCTTGGACTTTCCACAGGGTAATGTAATCCTGTGAGCCTCCATGTGACGGCAGCCCATCTGAAGGGACAATCTCTCAGGTGACAGGCTAACCACTGTCTCAGACAGAGTACCAACAATTACTACCATACAACGAGGTAGTCAAGTCATTTTTACGGGCCATTGTATTCAAACAGAGAGGAGACAGGAGCACAGTACATGGGAGGAGGGAGTTAGATGGGAAGAGAAAGGGAGAAGGAGGAGAGAGGGAGAGGAGAGGAGACATGGAGCAGAGGAGGGTCAGGAAAACAATGCGAGGGAGATGGAAAGAAAAGAAAGACAGGGAGTGAAAGGCAGAAATAAAAAACCGAGTCAGAAAGCAGTTATGCAAGTGAGGGAGAGATGAAGAGAGAGTGGAAAGAGCGACTGAGCAACTAAGGAACAGAATAATCAGGGAAAGGGAGAGGTGATGGAAGAAAGAGGGAGAAGGGAAGCTGGTAAGAAACAGAGGGGGAGAGAGGCAGTAGAACAAGAAAGCGATGGAGTGAGGAAAGAAAGAGAGATGCCTGGCGGGCCTGCAGATGTCTGCTGGTGATGTACGAGGCAGGAAGGCAGCAGCATACGGCAGGGGGAGTCCAAGAGAGAGAGGGAGCGGCCATGTGGCGGCTGCCATGGAGCGGCTAAGTGATTAGGGACACATAGCATAACCCCGTGCCGTATTTAGCCGCGGCGGGGCCCCAGGGGCCCCAGCGCTTTCCTGGAGGGCCCGCGCCAGATGTTGGGCACTGCGGTGGCACTCGTAGCGGAGCAGAGTAGCAGCGGGGTGGCGCAGCAAGCCTCAGTTCCTGCAAGGATAACAGTAGTTACTCCCCTCAACTGTACACACACAGATGGAGATGGATAAGGACATTATTAACCCTCTCTTCTTCCTGAAATCGCTACACTAACAAGTGCCCCCCTCCTTCCGCATTAGTCATATCCTCTTTTCCTCCACGCCCCCAGTCTTTCTCTTTTCTCTCCCCACGGACACTCCGCTGGGGGCTGACCAAGATAAAGTTTTGACAGGCAGGACCATTTGTTTTAGTCAGGTATTTGCAGATGCTTCCCTGACCTCTATTAGTTGAAATTTTAATTTAAATTAACCCCCACTACTACCCCAATTAACCCTCCTCCCCCTTGCAGGTCCGCGCAGCACTCCCAGCATCTGTTCCAGGGGACCGGGCTGGGGCGGAGCGAGCCAAGCGAGGAGAGTGGGGCGCAGCGGGACTGCAGACGGCATCACCGGATTCCTTGTCACTGGAGAGAGGGAGAGACGCGGACATCACACTGAGCTCACGCCGACTGTGCCAGGCTCTCCATGCGGCCCCGAGGGGAGGCTTTCTCTTGGTACGTTCTCCCTGAGCACTGCTCCAGATGGCTCAGCCCGGGTCAGCGGGGGGGGGGGGGGGGGGGGGGGGGGGGGGGGGGGAGAGACGGTGGGGTGCGAGGGAGATTGTGAGATGGTGATAATTATACTGTGGTTTATATCTTAAGCCTCCCTTCTCCAGATACAGGAGAAGAGGTCCAGAACCTGGTGGGTTTTGTAGCCCGGAGGCACCACGGTGGAGGAGGGAGAGCCTGTTACTGCAGCTGTCCTCTCATTCTCACTCCTAGGCTGGTAGACAGGTACAGTACCGTAGACCTGCCCTGGACAAATGGGGCGGTATATTTGTTCAGCCTGGCTCCTCTGAATCTGGTGTTTGGAGTGTTTCACCCTAGACCTCCCACAGCCCTACACAAGCATTTTAGCCTCTCAAATCCCTCATGCACACTAGTGGGACACACACACACACACACCACACTGTTAACTCACTACGCTGTTGTCCTCCCTTTCATCCACGTCTTCTCCCTTCCTCCCTCCAGGGTGACATTAGATTCAACAGCTACGTCATAATTGGCTAGATTGGAAACATTTATGAAGACAGATTTTTTGGAGACACGTTTTTTATTTTTTGTATTTGTTTAATTTTATGGTAAGAGACAAGTTGTGGTTGGGTTTAAGGTTTGGTTAGGATTCCAAAGCAACATTTAGGGAGAAATAGATTAGCGATAATGGCTTTGTGGCTGCAGAAGCTAGTGATGACCATACCGAAAGTTGAGCGGTGAAACTGTGGCAGGGTGTGGAAGGGTACGATGTCCTGTGAAGGACAGAAGGGTTGGGGACCTGGACCCCTGCCTCCTGTCTTCACACAGAGCCATCCCTCATATACCATCCTTCAGGATTGTCCCTGACCTAACCCCACCTAACCCTCCAGCTCCCTGCACAGTCTGGCTGGGTACCAGAGTCTCAGAGCAGAGGGTCTGGGCACTGGCTGGGGTGAGGGGTGACAGGTGAGGGAACATACCCTAGGTGGGGTATGCCCTTGAGCAAGGTGCTTCAACTGCAATGCATCCCCTCAGCCCCAAATTCTTACTATTGGAAATACAACAGCATAGACAGTAGAATTCCGTGTGTTTCTGATTAAATGGTTACAGCATTTGGCTACAGCCATTCTAGTAAGCTCGGCTTTTAAGATGACGTGGAAATGCATCCATACATTTTTGTACTGGTTCAAGAACACATTTATACAGGTTACATTTGGACAAAACAGCTGACAAGACGTATGTATTCGTGAGATTCGTAACTTAACTGAAAGTGGGTGTCCAAATATTTTCAGATATAATTTTTTGGTTTTGTTAAAAGTAACTTTTTGGCATCCTTTCAGATCTGACAAACTGGACTTGCACAGAGCACCTGTCCACTGGATAGGCAAATATCTTAGACCTGTAGAAACAGTGAATTGCATCACAGCAAGTAAAAGCAGGTCGTCTCTAGTGAAAACACACAGAGTTCATTTAGAAAAATGCAATGATAAACCCTGCCTGTCTGGTCAAGGTGGCATTTCCTAACTCAGCGGACAAATAGACTGTATAGCCACATTCCTTTTCCTGCTCATTACTTTGTAATACATTCATCTACCAGAAAAGCTTACCAGTTTTGGAATCCCAATCTCGGCTTTCCATCGCGCTGGCCACATCCATCGGGGGGAACAAATTACAGTTGGGATTAGGATTGGGAGGAATAACCTAGTGTTTTATCAGTAGGACCATGTTCCAGCGCAAAGCGAGCTGCTTATATTTCAGGTAAACATAATCCAGATTCTGCTCTCCGGGGGTAGATTCAATTAAGATACAGGACAACTTTGTTAATGCAGCCGTATCTTAATACCCCTGCAACTGCTGGTAATGAATCTGGGTTTAGGGGTGGAGCTGAGCTGGAAACCAGGGAAGGAGAGGGACAATCCTAGCCCTGCCGCTGTTGCTGATTACGCTGCTGCTGCTATGACAGGGGCTAGGCAGAACACTGTAGAGGAGGGTATCTCCTTAGCTTGATCCTGGGGACCACAGCTTACTGCTGGCTTCATTTCTCCTCAAACCTTTCATCGGCTATACATTCATTTGTATATTGTGCCTGCGTGAGTGTTAAAGGCAACTGGAGCCGTGACGTCATGTGTGTTCGCTATCCTTGTTACAACAAGACTAACGCAGAGAGTTGTCATTGCGAACTTGGTCCGCATCACAACGACCGCCTCGCCGGGTCCCCAGAGAGCCGTTCGCATAGACACGTGACAAGACTATCTTCTTCCCTCTGTATGCTAATACACTGTGTATTTACAGTGGCAGCCTGGTGTTAGAACAGGAATTTGAAAAGTGGATCTGTGGAGGGAAGGGCTCTGTGGAATTAAGCCCTGGGAGGCCACAGACTCTGCGTCTTATTCAGATGATGTGCTGCAGATGCTTGTCCTTGAAGAAAGGGAATTAGAGGCCGTACCAAGTCAAAGGGGACAGATAGGGATAGAGAGAAGAGGGAGGAAAAAAGGCAAAGCCTGAGTTGTTCACAGGGAGGATGATGTACGGAGCACTGACTCTGACAAAAGTCTAACCACAGGACCAAGCAGACAATCCCCTCTTCAGGAAACAGAGATCAAAGGGGATTTAAGTAGCCAGGACTTGTTCCATGCATGCAAATTCACTATCCAGGGCCGGAGGCCCTACTTTACTTTCCCTCCGTGTTGAGTTCCGTGCTCCCAGCGAGAATGGCCATGGATCTTCAGAGCTTCGACACAAGGCTTCAACAACTTGAACAACGTTCCTGGGAAAAATAGGAATCCCCAAGAAATACAGGATGTCCTTGAAAAAGCATGGAATGTTTGTTAGGAGGTGACAATGACAAACATTTCTTGAAGGAACAAAGGTCTGCCAATCTATGTTTCTTACTATGAATAATAATATATATATAATATACTGTAATATATTATTGTAGATGAAGTTTAACAGTTATACAGTACATTGGCTACAGATGGGAAAGGACAATGGTGTCTTATGGACTTGAGTTCCCTGTTTCATTCAGTACCCTAACCCTAACCTCTATCATTTATTTTTTAATGCAATTTATTTCATTCTTCTATTCTGAACACAAAATGACCTCATTATATCACAATTGCCCCATAATGTGCATCAACACCATCAAAGAAAATCTAAACAAACAGATAAAGCCACACAGGGAGGGAGAATTTTTGTTCGACAGACAACATTTCATGGTTCAGGTTTGGACAAACCTTTTTCTCTAAAGTCATCTGTTTCATGACATTACCGTTTTCATGTTGCTGTCGGACTTAATGCAAAGCAAACCCCTGTCATTTCTGACCTCCTTCTTCCTGAAACCTTCCAGATGTGGAGCAGAGCTTCCCTCCTCTCCGCACCTCGTCAACCACCCCGATAACAGTCGGCGTCATGCTATTAGAAAACCTACGTTATTGACAAACCCATTACCTCCGTTTGAATTCCATGTAGACGCTGTCCATACCCTAATTTGCCCTAACAATCTTTCTGCAGCTCCAACAATCCAGTCACAGAAAGACAATATACAGGTATTACAGTAGGGAGATAGAGGTCTGGTCCCCACTGACACGGAGCAGCAGAAGATTATACATCTCCAGCCAGGGGAATGAGTGTTTTCGCCACCTAATAACAGTTGGGAGGGAGCAGGAGCATCCTGTTCACAGTGACAGCACCAAGATAAAGAGGAGTGCGCGGGTTCAGGCATGAAAGAGGAACACACATCTGTGCATAGATAGCAGGAAATGGAGAGGGAGGGAAGACAGAGAGAGACCGGAAAGGAAAGAGAGCGATGGAGAAAGGCAGAGAATAATAGAGACATTGAAGACAGAAGATGGGGAGCACGACGGGGGGGAGGGGTGGGGGGTTTGGGGGGAGATAGAAAATGGGTAGGATGGTGGGGAGTGCAGAGGGAGGGAACTTGGACGAGCAGGGTCATTCATTATTTGTCTTGTTTTTATAAACGCCGTTCTCCGAGACGTTCAATTCATTCCCCGAGCATGGGTGCATCTCGACATCAGGAACGGGACGTCAGCACCGCGAAGAGAGACAGTCCCACAGCATGACAACCCTCAGACTCAGTGCAACCTCCCCAGGAGACAGTCAGAGAGAGAGAGAAGAGCAGGGAGAAAGAAGGGGAGAGATAGGGAGCTGTCCTGGCTGTATGACAGCCTCTCGTGTACCTCCAGCCCCCAAGGAGTGAGACCAGACCCCTGGTGGGACAGAGATGGTCCTCTGGCAGACAGTCACACATCCTCTCCAATCCTTCCCCTTTCCCAGGGAGAAGGAGACCAGTACCCCTCGGTGACAACCCTTCAAAGTCTCTCCAACTCCCCGGGAGTTAGATCAATCGCTCGGTGTGTGCTAGCTTCACAGTCAGCCTCCCTCCAACACCCGCTCCCCCCATGAGAGTGAGGTCTCATGACAACCCACCCAAAATGGGGGGTGGGGGGTGGGGGAGGTCCTGTCTCACTAACCTGGTGATGGGTGGGGTATACCCACCCCAGAGTTAAGCAAAGATGGGAGGAATTAATTACAAATCTAAACCCCCCCCCCCCTTCACCCCCACCCCCCCCCCCCTCAACGAACCGCTACCATCCTGTAATCCGACAGATTAATGGCAGAGCATGAAATGCGGTGTTCACGTCGACAAAAGTTACACGTCGGAGGGAGGGGCTGGCTAGCTTCGGGGGTGGGAGGATTATGCCTAACGGCCCCCCTTAATGCCGGAATAATTTGATGGAGCTGCCAATTTGCTGCGTGCGCACTCCTTCCGCCAAAGCCGACTTTGTGGCTCACTTTTGAGGAAGTTTACGTTTGAGAGGTGGAGAGCCGTGTTCGGGGGAGGGGCATTTGTCCCAGTCTGCTAAAGCTTCCCATCTACGCACCCCACCAAACACCACCCCCCCCCCCCCCCCACCCCCCATTAACACAGCAGCCATGTCACCCGTGTCACCCTCACGGAATGTGGCAGTCTGGTGGTACGTTACAGCGGGTTGCCCAAGGGTACACCTGCCAAAAGAAGATACCGGGATCCTGCCTCGTAGGCAAAGGGCAGCAGCTCAACCAAATTGTCAAACGTTGTATGTACGTCACCTATAGTTTTTTGGGTGTGAGGTTTTGAGGTCATTTTGAGTCCTAACTGGCGTAGGGCACGCTTGTCTGTACTCATACACGAATGCATACACACACATCCACACACCAGTCATCACTCGTACTCTCAGTAGCTTAGGTTTGGTAAAGGAGGAGGAAGCGGGCACATACAATCAAACCAGTTTAGACTTGTCCCATTGGCCGCCACATCCCACCACCTCCTGCAAATAATACTCATAATTCGAAGGGAGGGGGAGGGGCTCGCTCTTTAGCATCATTCAAAGGACATTTTCGAACTATCGCTCAAAATGACAGAGGGAGGCACTGGGGGTGACCCCCGAAACAATCACACTCATTCACACCTCTGCCGCATCCTTCACCCCACACCTCCTCCCCCAACCACTCCACCTCAGCCTGCAATTAATCCCGGCAAAACACGTTTGATTTAATCTTTTCAAGCAAATCCTTTGCTTTGGCTTTTGTTGGTCCACTTCTTGTCAACATCTATTAAAGTATGTTTTTAATTCTCAGGACCCGGCGCCCATCTTTAAAAGATATGGAGCAGAAATGCAGGAGGGAGGTGAAGGGGAAACAAAAACCTCCATCGCCAATTGACGCTACTGTCTTCAACTTTAATCAGCTGTATGTTGGCCTCTCACTTTCTCCCTCTTTCTTTCTCTCTCTCTCTTTCTCGCTCTCTCTCTCTCTCTCTCTCTCTCTCTATAATAATGGTGTGTTTTGGATGCAGGAGGCGAGCTCCACATCAATCATTCGCCCCCAGTTTCTCCCCTCCACATCCTTCCACCCTCCCGCCCCTCATCCGCTGCAATAAATATGCAAATGAGCTGAAGCCAGTCACTAGTCATTTCAAGCTCAGCTCACTAGTGTTAAAAAAGGACAAAAATGTATTAATTGCCGGCGGCCGAAAGGAATCCCATTTCTGTGGGCATTGATTACAAAGGCGGCATGAGTGATTTTGTATGGGCGGGCTTATGGGTGCAAAATCTATTTATGAAGATCGGGGGGGAACATGGAAGATTGTACAGTATTCTAAAATATCCAAACTAGATAGAGTACAGAGGTTTTAGAAAACGGGGTACCGTCGTGACCCAGTTAAGTGTGAACATGAGGAGTTTCCAATGAGTCATCTAGACTCCATGTGGTCACTGACTAGGTCTTCATCAGAACACCATCAGTATGAAATCACACAGCCAGACACACTCATACACACGTACACACACACCTCTCCATCCACCTAGTGTGTGTGTGTGTGTGTGTCCTACCTGGGCAGTGGACAAACATACTCAGCTGTGTAACCCCCTATCCCCTCCCCCCAGTAAACAGGGATGTGGGCACGCTCACCGCACAGCTGGCTCTGCTAATGTGAGATTATGTTGCGTGGAGACCCAATTATCCACCATTGATCCCAAACACCTCCCACTATGGCTCACGGAGCACCAATGAGCAGAGGTCCTGGAGCCCACTTGGGCGCATCCGTATGTACACATGCAAATTCTAGCGGGAGATGAGGTGCTCAAGGTCAAGGTGAACCTTTTCTTTTTGCTGGGTCAGACTTTAGAGGGAAATAAACACATTACCATAACTTTCCAATGTTTAGAGCACGGACTACAGGCAAATTATGCTTGTTTAATTAATTTAGATCAAAGCTGAATCCATCTTTTCAGTATCACAGCATGATCACAATATTCTACAGAACAGAATCAATGAAAATATCATGATGTTTCTGTAAGACAAAAACACATTTGTATCTCTTGTGGTCAATACTGAAACAATGTATCCATGTTTCAATGTATTTGAATAACACAGCTCTCAATTCAAAACAACACCGCAAACTACTCAATAGCACCAATGTATAACTCGAGAACATCTACAAGCATGTTCCCATCTAACTGATAAGGATTAAATGCTGACTATCAGAGCTGTGGATAGTTCCAAAACAAATTTCGCAACTTGCAAATATCTACTCAACATTGATATAAGCATCCATGACTTGTGACTTAACTTGGACTTCAATTAATTGGCTTTTTTTTATTTCCCCATTCCAAAAGGGCATTGTCCTGGCCCCTTGTCCTTTCACCTCTCTTCTACACCACCTATTTACAACCCAATGAAATTACTGTTTTTGTTGCAGAGAACAGGGACTGAATAACAGAACACACACAGCACATGGAATATGACAACAGGAAAAACATATTATTATTATTATTAAATTAAATATGTGTATTGAGCTTATTAAGAAATGCATTAACTCGCCTAAGTTAATCAAAAGCCACAAACAAAATGCGTCTGTGATTCGTGTTTTCCTGCTACCCTTTGAAAGGGCACAGACATGCCCAGTAAGTGACTTGTGTGTGAGCGAATATGCAATTTGTATAACCGCAGTGATGCTGATGAAAACATCTTCTGGTAGGAACAGAAAGTATTTTCCTCTTTATTAAAGGTATACTCCAAGGTAACCTATGAAAAAGAAAAGATTACTCCTGTTTTTAGCCATTCAGCCTCCATAGAACACGCAATATGAATTCCATGGCAGGAAAACAACCACACGTGATTCTGATTGGACATTTCATTGGACATTTCATTGGTCATTAATGTTACTCAAACTATAGCTGTCAAAGCCAGTTTGTCAAGTCAAGAACATATATTGGCATCATCGTCATCTTCTCTTCCAAAAATACTTTGTTTTACAGTCTATGTGGTGGAATCTAGTTTGCTGTTTGTAAAACACATGGAAACAACTTTCAGCCAATTCAATCCTTGTCAGACATTTTAAGTCCCATAGTAAGAGAAAGCAATAATTGCATAATTTGTGTGCAATTGTAGCCACGTGTAACACTGTCAAATGTAAATGTTTGCAGTGTAAGACACATAAACAATAAAACAATGCACTGAAATTGGCTTTAAACACTGTTGATTAAAAATCTCAATTAGAAACATGCCTCGAGATTCAAAGGTTAGGGCTTACCAAGTTGTGACTTGGTTTTTTATCGGCAGAAGAATGATCCTTCACAATTGAATGCAGTGGTGTTTCTTTCTAGTAGTGATTTTGTGTTTTGAAATTATACTATGCTATTATATTTGATTCTGTTATATAGAATTCTTGGATCACTCTGATCTTGTAGATATTGATTCAGCTTCTACATTGTTTAAAAGAAGCTTCATTTACCCAGGTAGTCTGTTTTCTACAAGTAGAGCCAGGATTGGAAAAAGAACAGAATAAACACGAATATGCAGATAAGGAAGCACAGAGATCCAGAAAGAGTTGGATATGAAACTATTTGGTCCAGTATGGCTGTTTTCCGATGAAACCCATCTTCCATAAATGATTGCTGTAAACCTTTCCCACAGAGTAGGGTAAATAATTCCTGTACTATTTACAAAAATAAATTCTGGGTGACAAATGGGAGAATGTCTTGAAAGCTGCCAGGTCTGCAAAAAAATGTCTACTCCTTTATAAGCAATTTTGCAGTAAATCATCAACCAGAACTGGTTGCATTGGGAGGCAGTGGCAGGCTGTGTGAAGCTGAGGGAGCGTGCATGCAGAAACACCATGGAGGCAAAGGAGGGAGGGAGGGGAAATGGACAAAAAGAGATGAGGCTGAAAAACATTTCTAAACTTCTTAAAAGCTAGGAAGAAAACATTCACAAATAGTCCTGTAGGTTTTTGAGAGACTATCCCTGCGCTAAGAATTGCTTTTTCATCATATCTATAAATTATATCAGATACTAATCATTATTTGATCTGTTCATCTAATCTAATTCTATTTAAGAAAATGTGCAAACTCCCCCAAAACTACACGGATCCAGCCTTGCCCTTCACCAACACGCAGTACAGGAACAGTCCAGAATTTTGCATTTCTAAAGACTTACTCCTACAGGAACATATATAAACAGTGTATAAACCAGCTCCTATAGTGAATGAAATAGGGCTTTGTCTAACTCATGTGGAAAACTCACTTTGAACTTTCATTGATCTAATGCTAAAGCCAATGCAAAAACATGGGAGGTGATGGACAGCCACTGAACTACTTTACACCAGCTCTTGGAATTAGCCTCTGTGCGTCACACAGGCCTTTATCAATGTCTCTGAACTGGGAGCTATTTGAATGTGACTCAGGCACTCAGTAGACAAGACAATGACAGAGTGGGTCAAGTCAAAGCCCTGGCTCAAAGACTCATTACATACATTAAATCAGTGTTTAAGGCGTTTTCATTCAGGATGGGGCCCTGAAATACTAATTGGAGTGTAAATGCTTTCGTTTTCATGTTGAGTTGTCCTCAAAATGCCATACATACACATCAATGACACCCTATCCTCAGTTCAGTGGTCATTATTTACCTACATTCAGGTTTGTATCAACAAACCTAGGGACTGTGATTCTTTTCATGCACATACAGTAACAGTATCTGGATCTATGTGATGGTTAAACAGCTGTGTAACAGCTCAGCGGCTGCGTAACTACAGTTTATTACATTGTATAGAATTTCCTTTGAGGAGGCCCATTATCTGATTAATGGTTAACTGGAATGACAGAGGGGGAATTAATTAAGGTTAAAGCAGGTGAAGAGAATAGGCACTCTTTCTACCTTAGCCCCTTCCATGGCTCTCTGGCCCCTCAGAAATCCTAATCTCCCATGCCCAACCCTATGACTCCCACACTGGGTATGTGTTGGGCCCTTCACCCCGGTGTTGTGTTTTCCAGCCAGACCTCACAGGGGCCCCAAGTGCTTCTCCGCCAGCTCTCCTGGACCACTCCACAATAATCAGCCAGGGTGGGCGAGCATCTGCATCTGGCTGTGATGACAGACTCGAGTGGCTCAGTCTTACGCATAATGCCTGTAATTGAAATCAACAAACACGGCAATTCAAAATAACACATTGCCACAAATCACGCATATCTCAGCTCAAGAGTGAGACGTCTGTACGGCTGACTGAGCGAACGCTTTACAGTCGCGGCCAGCCCACACTCTGCACACCCTTTCCGCAAAATAGCACTAGACAAAGGGTCCAAGCCCTTATAGTAAAGCTCATGAATATCTCTCTGTTACGCCACACTGCTAGCCAGAGGTGGTTAACACTTTGGGCCTCGTTGGCAGACAGATCCACATTGTGGTGATCTATGGAATGTCAGCAAGACAACATTCCTGCGGTTATGGAACAAAAGCTTACACAACCACTATATCTCCACTCCAAGTTTCAGACTAAGGTCAGGGGAACATAGGCCCAAAATACGACCCACTTCTATATGATTTTTAGGCTAGATGGCGTGCAGGAAAGATCATTACTGACCCGTCCTACCCCCCCATCCAAGCAAGCAGTACAGGTCATTCGGGCCCAACCAATCCTGCCATCTGAACAGATTCTTTCCCCACGCGGAGGCCCTTTGTAATCGACCATCTGCCCCTACGAAAACCAACAATACCAGCCATATAGAGCCACATCCAAACTGTTCCCAACATCAAGACAAATACACATTTATTATCTACATGCAACTTTAAATCTGTAAATGCGAACATCAACGGTGAATGAATGCATACAATACACTCATACAACTCACATTCCTTCATCTCACATGCTTACTACTTAGTGGATTGCGCATAACAGTACAGCACGTTGACGTTAGTAGATGGTGTCTCTTCTACCCATGTACAGTGGATATAAAAAGTCTACACACCCCTGTTAAAATGCCAGGTTCTTGTGATGTAAAAAAAATGAGACAAAGATAAATCATGTCAAAACTTTTTCCACTTTTAATGTGACCTATAATGTGAACAATTCAATGGAAAAACAAACTGAAATCTTTGAGGGTGAAAAATGTAAAATAAAAACCTTACAAAAACCTGGTTGCATAAGTGTGCACACCCTCTCATAACTGGGGATGTGGCTGTGTTCAGAATTAACCAATCACATTCAAAGTCATGTTAAATAGAAGTCATTACACACTTGCCATCATTTAAAGTGACTTGCCATCACTTAAACTGACATTTTCTTAGTTGCATCTCAGAGCAAAGGCCATGGTCTGCAGAGAGCTTCCAAAGCATCAGAGGGATCTCATTGTTGAAAGATATCAGTCAGGAGCAGGAAACAAAATAATTTCCAAAGTATTAGATATACCACGGTACACAGTGAATACAGTCATCATCAAGTGGAGAAAATATGGCATAACAGAGGCATTACCAAGAACTGGACGTCCCTCCAAAATTGATGAAAACAAAAGAAGAAAACTGGTCAGGGAGGCTTCCAAGAGGCCTACAGCAACATTAAAGTATTTCTGAAGCATGGTGGTGGCAGCATCATGTGTTGGGGCATTAGTCTTAGTCAGGGTGGATGGAATTATGAACAGTTCCAAATACCAGACAATTTTGGCACAAAATTATCAGGCGTCCATTAGAAAGCTGAAGATGAATAGGAAGTTCACCTTTCAGCACGACAACGACCCAAAGCACACATCCAAATCCACAAAAGCATGGCTTCACCAGAACAAGATTAAAGTTTTGGAATGGCCCACCCAGAGCCCAAACCTGAGTCCAATTGAACATATGTGGGGTGATCTGAAGAGGGCTGTGCAAAGAAGAGTGGGGAAATATTGCCACATCAAGATGTGCCATGCTAATAAACTCCTACCCAAAAAGACTGTGCTGTAATAAAATCTAAAGTCGCTTCAACAAAGTTTTAGTTTAAGGGTGTGTACACTTATGCAACCAGGTTATTGTGAGTTTTTTATTTTTTATTTTCACCCTCAAAGATTTAAGTTGATTTTTCCATTGAATCGTTCACGTTATAGGTCACATTAAAGGTGGAAAAAGTTCTGACATGATTTATCTTTGTTTCATTCTTTTACATCACAAGAACCTGGCATTTTAACAGGGGTGTGTAGACTTTTTATATCCAGTGTATGTTGTCTACCACCAGCAGCACCTTTACACCACCAAGTAAAACGTTGGATATGAGTAGATGTGGTGACAAAGAATAAAAGTGATTCTGATCTGCCTAATGTGTAAAACCCCTAGAAAGTGAACCACTACACACAAAAGGACTCCAGTGAAGGTGAAAAATATCGAGGTGGATCTGTTCCCATTCATCTTATAGGCCTTCCCCCTGACTTGAACTTTAATGAATTATTTTCCATGTAATTTTGGAAGCCAATCTACTCCATTATAAAGTTTGGCAGGAGTGGTAAAAAAAGAAAGGAATTGGAGCCGTATTAATTTTTCCAGCTTTTGTTTCTAATTAACTGCATGGCTAGTCCACTCTGGAAAGGTGCTGCTAGAGCAAAGAAGGGGTGTGTCAGGACAGTCTTATTTTACCAATGAGAGAATTCGATTAATGTCCAGGGCCCGCCCTGGGTTGAACCAGGTTAGCATTTATGGTACATTTTTTAACTGAGTTGCCTGATATAAGCGTGAGCCAGGTGCCTCACTCTGGCCAACAGCAAAGTGGACTCAAACCAAATAAATTGTAAGTGAAATGAAGAGTAGGATTCTCTGTATTCAAATGTTAACACAATTGCTAAATTAAAGGCTGCCTTCCAAATTACAATGTTCAAAAACTGCTTGAACATTTAACATACGTATTAAGCAAAAGACACGTTTCTGAAGGATGAATGTTCATCGACAAATAAGCCTTCTATTACGGAGCATATCACATTGAAATCCTCAAGCTACTGATTAAAACAGCATAAGGAGTGTGGGGTCAGTTGTTTTCTACTAGTTCTGCTGCGTCCATACCAGACATTCTCCCTGGAGACATGGGTTCAAATTCTGATTGACTTTTATCATTCTATGTCCTTCTCGCATCTCTGTCACTTCCTTACCCAATCAGTTGAACCCACAGAATGTTTTATAAAATATATTTTTTAATCTTCTACTCATACTGAACTATGATTAATGATGGCAAGCTGTCATAGATGCATCAGAAGGGAACACCGAGCAGAATAATTGTGCGCCTTTCCAACCTACAATCATACATCACACATGACTGCAACTGTGGAACATTGTGAAATGACAAGTGCCTTTCAAAATAACAGTATAAGAATGTCCCTACTGATGTCTTTTGTGTTTAGAATATATTGACTGTATTATTCATTCACATGTGCCATAAATACTGACAAATAGTAGATACATGCCACAATACAATACAAAGGCTTATCCGGTGAAGATAAAACTCACACACAAGCACCAACATACGCACACACACACACGCACATGCACATACATATACACACAATTTCTTGTGTAATCTGTCATCTTGCCTATGGTTTTAATTCCTGTTAACTGCATGGGTGCATGTCACTGCTCTATGCATTCTAATGGAATTGAATAACAGAGCTGCTTGGCTGCACCTGCACAAGCCTCCTTTAATTGGAATGAATGTTTAAAAAAGGGAGAAAGACCACCTTCCCAAAGACAGCGAGGAGTTAGCATTTACGAAAACAACCATTCTCTTTGCTAGAAGAAGTTATTAAAAGTGGATGGTTGTTGGCAGATTACAATCCAACCCATGATTTATTTCCTCCACGTTGTCATGACTCAATTTACATGCGGGTGTCAGACAGTTAATATTTTTTGTCATGCATCTGGCCCTTGTGTCAGCTTAATTGTCTATCAAGTAAAAAAAAGAATTACAGGTTGGTCTCAGATAAAATGTGAGTGCACTGACATTGTCTACACATTTGGTGCACCTCCTTTGAACTGAGAGAGCTTAAGTCAGTGAGCAAAAACACAGTGAGAAAAATGGACACTACACTTACTTTCCTAGTTTAATTTCCAAGAGAAACTTGGTGTTGGCTCATTCAGACATTGCGGAACAACAGAACTATAGTAGAATAAGAAAAATCACGAGATGGAGAAGAAAGGCTTAATTAGAGAAACAAGGGTTAACATTTCTGCGTAAAGATATATCGACACTTGTCAAGTGTTGAGACTGCCAGTGTTGAGCATGTGCCTAAAACAACGCACCATTTCCATTACTATTTGCAGGTAAGCTTCTGTTGAATTGATATTAAAATAACATTTCCTTTTTTTTTATCCTATGCAAACATTTAACATGTAGACTACAACCTAATCAGGGCATGATTAGTGGTAACCGAGAAGACCGCATCGGTGCAAGCTGAGTTGACAGCAGTGTCATTTTGGAGGATTATATTACTGTACACTTGATGCAGATATCCGAGGCTGTGACTAGTGTGTCTCTATAGAAGATGAAAAACAGAGCTACATCAGTGATACACGCACGCACATGCAGCACATGTAAAGGGAATACTTTATATACTTTCTTATGACCATATAAGTAAATGGATGTGTTCTAGACTAGTACAGTCGTACGAAAACGTTTGGGCACCCCTGACAATTTCCATGACTTTCATTTATAAATAATTGGGTGTTTGGATCAGCAGTTTCATTTTGATCTATCAAATGACTGATGGACACAGTAATATTTCAGTAGTGAAATTAGGTTTATTTGATTAACAGGAAATGTGCAATATGCATCAAAACGAAATTAGACAGGTGCATACATTTGGGCAACCCAACAGAAAAATCTATCAATCTAATGAGTGTCTGGATTCTGGATGAAGGTATTTTGGACCATTCCTCCTTACAAAACATCTCCAGTTCAGTTAGGTTTGATGGTTGCCTAGCATGGACAGCCCGCTTCAAATCATCCCACAGATTCTCAATGATATTCAGGTCTGGAGACTGGGATGACCATTCCAGAACATGGTACTTGTTCCTCTGCATAAATGCCCGGGCAGATTTTGAGCAGTGTTTTGGGTCGTTGTCTTGTTGAAATATCCAGCCCCTTGTTATGATCAAATAAGTCAATCTTTGTTTCATCAGTTCACAGCACCTTATTCCAAAATGAAGCTGGCTTGTCCAAATGTGCGTTTGCATACCTCAAGCGACTCTGTTTGTGGCTTGTGTGCAGAAAGACCTCTTCCGCGTCACTCTCCCATACAGCTTCTCCTTGTACAAAGTGCGCTGAATTGTTGAACGATGCACAGTGACACCATCTGCAGCAAGATGATGTTGTAGGTCTTTGGAGGTGGTCTGTGGGCTGTTTTTGACCGTTCTCACCATCCTTCTTTTTTTACTTGGCCTGCCACTTCTGGCCTTAACAAGAACTGTGCCTATGGTCCATTTCCTCACTATGTTCCTCATAGTGGACACTGATAGCTTACATCTCTGCGATAGCTTTTTGTAGCCTTCCCCTAAACCATAATGTTGAACAATCTTTGTTTTCATTTGAGAGTTGTTTTGAGGCCCCCAACAACTTGCGATTGGCCACCTTAAATACCTTTTCTCATGATTGGATGCAGCTTAATGAGCTCACCAAACCAATTGTGTGTTACAATTAATTAGTGCTAAGAAGTTCCAGGTATTCAAATCAACAAAATGACATGAGTGCCCACATTTTTGCATAGCCTATTTTTCACATCTGATTTAATTTCATACTTAAACTTAATATTGCTACACTAAAAATCTTTGCCTGGAATATATCCCAGTACTCTTTTATTACAAAATGAATGGCATGCCACTGTGATCATTTTCTGTGATGACAGAGTAAATTATTATGCAGCCTCAGAGGGGTGCCTAAACTTTTTCATACCACTGTATGTCCATACCATCTACTGACTCATCTGAAGTGTAGGTCATTGTTTTAAAAGCATTACGGAATCTTATAGCGTGTATTTATCTCCCATCTCTCCAGTTAGAATATACAGTATAGCTATGAATATACAGTATAGCAATGATACATTACTACACAATTTCCTGATATCAAAGAAGAATGGCTAACACCAAATTGATATGAGGTTCATGGTTTGTTTTTCTGGGGCCAGGTTAGGGGTTTAGGTTAGATTTCAGGATAGGAAGTCATTCTGATTTGTTAAGTTACGGGTTAACATTTGGAAAAGGCTTAAAACAGAAATCATTCTCTCAATGGATTCAAACTCATAACCTTTTCAGTCAGAGCCTGCTGCTTAACCACCCGTCCACCATTCTAACTACAAGGCCCTAGTCTGTCAATGTAGCTCTAATATCGTTCTTCTGGTGTGATCTGAATCCACACACAGGGATCTACAAGAAAACAGTGTTGATCGTATTCCCCACTCCAAGCGTACATGCGTAGTTAGCACTCACCCCTACTCCAGCGAACCTTGTCGGCAGACAGTACTGTACTGAATATTCAATCCTCATCAGTCCAGAGAGTGACAACTATGGGCCAGATTAGTGAATGCAATATCCACAGTACTCACCAGAGTAAATTAATTGTCTAATGGCTTTAAATTGATTAGCCATGTCTCAGGTTTGACTTGCAAATCTCTTTCTAATCCAGGTATTTCCCTCTTTGGATAAGCAGGGATTGCTTTAATTAAGCATGCTGTGTTGCCATGTGCTTTGTACAGTAACATGGCAACAAACACCTGGAGCAGCAGTCACTGAGTGATAAGGGCATTCTGCAGCTGTGCTTTTAGCTTGTTAAATGAAATGCACTCTGATAATGTAAGAGAGGCCATACTATATTGATGACATTGCTGAAGAAGCAAAAATAATGTTTTGTCAAAATATGCAAATTATTTACAACCCTGTTTCCAGAAAAGTTGGGACGCTGCATTAAATGCAAATAAAAACAAAATGTAATGATTTGCTAATCATTTATCCCCATATTTAATTGACAACAGTACTAAGACAACATATCAAATGTTGATACTGCAAAATGTTATGCCGATTTACATTTGATGCCAGCAAAACATTACAAAAAAGTTGGGACAGGGACATGTTTACCACTGTGTTGCGCCACCTCATCATTTAACAATATTCTATAAGTATTAGGGAAGAGAGGAGACCAATTGCTGTAGTTTTGAAAGTGAAATGTATTCCCATTCTTGCTTGATATATAATGCACCAAATGTTTTCAATGGGTGGCAGGTCTGGACTGCAGGCAGGCCAGTTTAGTAGTCAGACTCTTTTACTACAGATCTATGCTGTTGTAAAACATGCAAAATGTGGTTTGGCATTGTCTTGTTGAAATAAGCAAGGTCTTCACTGAAAAAGTGAATATTTTTCAGGATTAATGGTGCATTCACAGATGTGCAAGTCACCCATGCCATGTGCACTAATGCACCCCCATACCATCACGGATGCTGGCTTTTGAACTGTGTGCTGATTACAAGCTGGAAGGTCCCTCTCCTCTTTACCCTGGAGGATGCGGAATCCATGATTCCCAAAAATTATTTCACATTTTGATTTGTCAGACCACAGGACAGTTTTTCCACTTCGCCTCAGTCCATCTTAAATGAGCTCGGGCCACGAGAATGTGATGGCGTAACTGGATATTTCTTGTATATGGTTTCTTCTTTGCATGGTAGAGTTTTAACTTGCATTTGTGTGTGCAGTGATGTACTGTGTTCACAGACAATGGTTTTCGAAAGTGTACCTGAGCCAATACAATGATGCTCACTACAGAATGCCACCTCAGGGCCTGAAGATCACAGCCATCCAATATTGGTTTTCGGCCTTGTCCCTTGCATACTGAGATTTCTCCAGATTCTTTGAATCTTTTAATGATATTATGTACTGTAGATGAGGAGATCCCCGAACTCTTTGCAATTTTACATTGAATGTTATTCTTAAATTGTTTCACTATTTGTCCGTCCATCTTTCACAGAGTGGTGAACCCCTCCCCATCCTCACTTCTGACAGACCCATCCTCTCTGGAATGATCTTTTAATACCCAATCGTGTTACTGAGCTGTTGCTAATTGACCTAATTAGTTGAGTGATATTCCATCAGGTTTAGTTTTTTTGTATTACACCACTTTTCCAGTCTTTTGTTGCCCCTGTCCCAACTTTTTTGAAACATGTTGCTGGCAAATAAAATTCAAAATGGGCATATATTTCTTATATTATTTACACATCATTGCATTGTGTTTTTATTCACATTTTACGCAGCGTCCCAACATTTTTGGAAACAGGGTGGTAAAATATGGGTAGTAAGGTTACTTAATCACCCACAAAATAAACAAATCACCACTTTCTGGCAAATGCTGAAGAGAATGGATTGGAACAAAATCTTGTCTAATAAAAACATTTAAAAGTAAATCAAAATCTAATAAAAATTCTGAATCTAATAAGTAGTAGTCTAATGTCTAATGTCTCTTACTGGGACCAGAAATCTCCCATGCCATTCATAAATCGCCAGTATTATTAGCCAGTCAATAATAGTTTTGCAATAATATACAGTATATACACTCACCTAAAGGATTATTATGCACACCATACTTATACTGTGTTTGACCCCCTTTCGCCTTCAGAACTGCCTTAATTCTACGTGGCATTGTTTCAACAAGGTGCTGAAAGTATTCTTTAGAAATGTTGGCCCATATTGATAGGATAGCATCTTGCAGTTGATGGAGATTTGTGGGATTCACATCCAGGGCACGAAGCTCCCGTTCCACCACATCCCAAAGATGCTCTATTGGGTTGAGATCTGGTGACTGTGGGGACCATTTCACTACAGTGAACTCATTGTCATGTTCAAGAAACCAATTTGAAATGATTCAAGCTTTGTGACATGGTGCATTATCCTGCTGGAAGTAGCCATCAGAGGATGGGTACATGTTGGTCATAAAGGGATGGACATGGTCAGAAACAATTCTCAGGTAGGCCGTGGCATTTAAACAATGCCCAATTGGCACTAAGGGGCCTAAAGTGTTCCAAGAAAACATCCCCCACACCATTACACCACCACCACCAGCCTGCACAGTGGTAACAAGGCATGATGGATCCATGTTCTCATTCTGTTTACGCCAAATTCTGACTCTACCATCTGAATGTCTCAACAGAAATCGAGACTCATCAGACCAGGCAACATTCTTCCAGTCTTCAACTGTCCAATTTTGGTGAGCTGGTGCAAATTGTGGCCTCTTTTTCCTATTTGTAGTGGAGATGAGTGGTACCCGGTGGGGTCTTCTGCTGATGTAGCCCATCCGCCTCAAGGTTGTGCGTGTTGTGGCTTCACAAATGCTTTGCTGCATACCTCGGTTTTAACGAGTGGTTATTTCAGTCAAAGTTGCTCTTCTATCAGCTTGAATCAGTCTGCCCATTCTCCTCTGAACTCTAGCATCAACAAAGCATTTTCGCCCACAGGACTGCCGCGTACTGGATGTTTTTCCCTTTTCACACCATTCTTTGTAAACCCTAGACATGGTTGTGCGTGAAAATCCCAGTAACTGAGCAGATTGTGAAATACTCAGACCGGCCCGTCTGGCACCAAGAACCATTCCACGCTCAAAATTGCTTAAATCACCTTTCTTTCCCATTCTGACTTTCAGTTTGGAGTTCAGGAGATTGTCTTGACCAGGACCACACCCCTAAATGCATTGACGCAACTGCCATGTGATTGGTTGATTAGATGATTGCATTAATAAGAAATTGAACAGGTGTTCCTAATAATCCTTTAGGTGAGTGTATATTGAGAAGGAAAGGTGAAAAGGAAAGTTTTCAGTGAGGAACAGAAGTGTTCAATTTGCAGTGGTCTCTTAATTTTAACCCTTCTGTTCCTCACTCTCAACCTTCCTTTTCGACTTTGTTGGAAAGGAAAGAAAAAGCTGCAGTGGTCTCTTAATTGTTTCCGCAGCTATGTGTATATATATATATATATATATATATATATATATATATATATATATATATATATTGGAGGTACAAAAACTAAAATAGAAAAATGATTAAAAAAGTATTGCAATAAGTCTGTACATAATTTGACAACCCTTGAAATAAACGTCCTGAAGAAGGTTGAACAGGTCAACAATCAGTCTAGGAAGAATGAATTGGCCAATCAGCCTACTCATAGTTATTTTATGAAAATACCCCATACCATAATGACATTGGGGTACGACACCAGAAAAGCTGCTGTTGAAGATTCTGAATTGCCATATTTGGAAGCAAAACTACTAAAAATGCATATTTTATATTATTCTAAAACAATATTGCCAGTAACGTTAAACATCTGATATATATTGAATGTCTACATGTACTTTCAGTTCATCTTGCACAACTGTAGACCTGGTTTGTATTAGTAGTGGGACTGACATACTGGAGTTGAGGTGTACTGTAGGTGACCTGGTTTGCAGTTTGAATATACAGACTTTGTCACATTTACACCTGTCTTGGTCTAACTGGGTTTGACTAACTGGGTTTCCTGTCTGAGCTAGTAGAATTCACTTGCAGAAATAATGGCAAAGCAATTGATGACATCCACCAATTGTTTCCTATGTGATAGCTCAGTGGCATGTTTGAACATCAGGAATTGCTGGGTACACCTTCTTTCACCTTCTCACTTGTCTTCAACCCTCTCCTGGGGACCCCCCAGCCATTCCATCTATTAGATGTATCCCAGAGCTTGCTCACCTGAATCACTTGGGGGTGTATTCACTTTTGTTGTCAGCAGTTTAGACATTAATGGCTGTGTGTTGAGTTATTTTGAGTGTTCAGCAAATGTACACTGTTATACAAGCTGTACGCTCACTACTTTACATTGCAGCAAAGTGAAATTTCTTCAGTGTTGTCACAATGTGAGGGATGTACTCCCTTTTGTGAGATACTGTACATATAGCTCCGGAAAAATATTAAGAGACCCCTGCAACTTTTTCTTTCCTTTCCAAGTAAGTCGAAAAGGAACATTTTAATTGAGGAACAGAAGGGTTAAAATTAGGAGACGACCGCAAATTGAACGCTTCTGTTCCTCACTCAAAACATTCCTTTTCAACTTTTTTGGAAAGGAAAGAAAAGGAGCAGTGGTCTCCTAATTTTTTCCGGAGCTGTATGATTTCTAACCTTTTTCCATGAGACTCCAAATTTTAGCTCAGATGCATCCTATGTCCTTTGATCATCTTTGAGATGTCTCTTAAACTTGATTGGAGTCCACCTGTGACTAATTCAATTGATTGGACATGATTTAGAAAGGCACACAACTGTGACTACAAGATCCCATACTTCAGAGCAAAAACCAAGCCATGAAGTCTAAGGAACTCTCCATAGACATCAGAGATAGAACTGTATCAAGACATGGATGTGGGGAAGGTTATAAAACATTGCCAAAAATGGAATGTTCCCAGGAGTGCTCCATCGTTGTGAAATGGAAGCCGTTTGGAAACACCAACACTTCCTAGAACTGGCCTTCTGGCCAAATTAAATAATTGTCAAAGAAGGCCATTGATCAAGGAGGTTGAGAGTTTCTCTGCAGAGATGAAAGAACCTGCCAGAAGGACAAGCATCTCTGCAACACTCCACTAATCAGGCCTTTATGATAGATTGGCAAGAAGGAAGCCAGTCCTGGGAAAAAGGCATATATGACATGCCGTCTGAAGAACTCTGAAATTAGGAAAAATATCCTATTGTCTGATGAGACTAAATTCTAACTGAAGGCCAGTATGCCAAGTGCTAAGTGTGTCGAAAAAAAGGTACTGTTCATACCATTCCTAAAATGAAGCATGTTGGTGGATTTCCCATGCTATGGTGATGTTTCTCAGCAGCATTGACTGGGAGACTAGCAGCCAGGATTGAGGGAAAAATCAGTGGAGTAACATACAGAGAGATCCATCAAGAGAACTTGATCAATAGCGCACAGAACCTCAGACTGGGATGAAGATTCATCTTTTAGTACAACGACCTGAAGCACACAGACAAAACAACGCTGGAGTGGCTTCAGGATATGTCTGTGAATGTGTGAAGCTGGTAAACTCATAAGCAAGACTCAAAGCTATGATCCCTGCTAAATCTACTAAAGAAATCTATGATGTACTGAATAAAGGGTCTCAATACTTATGTACAGTACCGTGCAAAAGTCTTGTGTCAATTGTGTAGGCAGGAAAATACCCTTGCCAAAATTATCCCCCCCTCCAAACTTGATTAAAATTGTGTTTGGCAAGCAAGAATATGGTCAAGTCGCAGCAATGAGAATCGAGAGAGTGAGCGTTCACGCGAAGGGGGGGGGGGGGGGGTTTCGGCAGGGGGGATGATTTCCGCACAACACCAGCCTAGAAGAACTAATGTCTCTTACTGAGTGAGTGAGTGCCTGACTGACTACCCCTTGTTAAATAGCGTAGTGGTTAGAGACGGGGAATACGAAACAACCAATCCCCGGGTTTACTCCCATCACAGTCAAAACATTTTATGCCTTAGGATTTGTTCAGGACAGACAAAAAGCTTTGTTAGCTACAACCTTCAGCAGCTGCGTTACAGGAAGCCTGATGCTATTTGTGTTGGAGGTGAACTTAACAAGAAATGTTAATCAGTTTAACACAATGCTTAATGGTGTCTAGCAACATATTCAAACACGGGTTGATGTTAATAGGTAACAAAATGATCTAAGTTGAAATATTTATAGCTCTGTGGCATAGTGGTTAAAGTCAAAGCCACTTTTGTGGGAGACCTAGGTTTGAATCCAGGGAGGGCAACATCGGTTATAACCTTTTATTGCGGGCTGGCTGAACTATTGCTTGGTTTCTTGTTTTGATATGACAATAGAGCAGCCTTTGCATTCAGATTAGATTAGATGATTGGATTCAAATGTATTTGTGAAGTGAATCATGTTTACAGTGTGTAAGTAACGGTATACAAATATCACAACACAGTCCGCACTGTTCAAAGTTGTGAGAAATTGGCCCCTTTCTTCAACTGGTCGAAACCACCTGTTAACCTTGCACAGTAAGTATTGCGTATTTCATATTGCTTAAGCATTAACATAGTCACCAGTCGCGTTTCCATTAAACAATTGAATAGCCTCTAGCCAAGAGATGGTAGAACTATGGGATCAGAGACCAGCAACTTTATATTTAGATTTACATCGGCTACAAATTGATTCTGCCAGTTACTGTGGTAATTTAATAGGATACATTTAAGGACTGTGACATCTTGGTCTAATGGACCAACTCAGAAAAAGCCAGCTCCTACACTTATTTAATTTCAAACCAGACTGACTGCAATGCCCATCCACGCATGTACAGAGAATTAAGCAGTGGCCGTTTCTAAAAGTTTGATGTTGACTATCATCTTTTGTAACTACTTGTGCTTCTCTTAAGCAACATGATTAATCCATAAGTTATTTGTATTGGGTTGTGCCAGTGCATAGATAATACACAAATAGTGACAGCTTAGTTTAACTAGGTGGCTACTTGAAAACAGTTGGCTAGCTTATGGGTGTAATAGTGGACAATAATTATATGCACTGTTTGATGTTGACAATTAGCATTACTTTTTGGCTACAATAGTTATGCAAACATGAGGAACATGGAGTTGTGCCAATGCATTGTTTATCCACACGTTACCCCACATGTACCAAAGAATTTGGGTAACATGTGGAAGTTGATATGCCAGTAGTCTAAGTCAGTTAAACCGATGCCTTTCATTGCATGCATTCTTGTCTTATATGTTATTGACTTATAAAGGGCAAGTTGGTCAGTGTGTTTCAGCAGACCTTTTGCAAATTAAGGGGGAAAACTACATGTTTCAAGGTTGTGAATAATCTCTGTGAAACATGTCAGAACCTCACATTTATAGCCAGTGTTCTATTTTAACTATGCAAATGAACATGCCAAGGAAGCTGTGTATTTGATATGTGTATGGTACATTGATAATACACTGTTTTATATGTACAAGTTTTGACATTAAGTAGCACCACTAAGGGCGGTAGTAGAACCATGTAACTTTAACTGAAGTAAAGTTTTTCTTGTGAGTCATGGTTGTGGATGGTGAGCGGACCGAAATGCTACAGACTCAGAGCACATTATCTAACCTTACCCCTAACCTTAATCCTGACCTCAACCACATTGGAAGCATTATCTAACCTTACCCCTAACCTTAATCCTGACCTCAACCACATTGGAAGCATTATCTAACCTTACCCCTAACCTTAATCCTGATCCCAACCATATTGGAAACATTATTTAACCTTAACCGTTGTTGTGTAACATTACCCCTACCTTTAGTCTTAACCTTAACCGTTGTTGTGTAACATTACCCTTACCCTTAGTCTTAACCTTAACCGTTGTTGTGTAACATTACCCCTACCCTTAGTCTTAACCTTAACCGTTGTTGTGTAACATTACCCCTACCCTTAGTCTTAACCTTAACCATTGTTGTGTAACATTACCCCTACCCTTAGTCTTAACCTTAACCGTTGTTGTGTAACATTACCCCTAACCTTAGTCTTAACCTTAACCGTTGTTGTGTAACTTTACCCCTACCTTTAGTCTTAACCTTAACCGTTGTTGTGTAACATTACCTCTACCCTTAGTCTTAACCTTAACCGTTGTTGTGTAACTTTACCCCTACCCTTAGTCTTAACCTTAACCGTTGTTGTGTAACATTACCCCTACCCTTAGTCTTAACCTTCACCGTTGTTGTGTAATATTACCCCTACCCTTAGTCTTAACCTTAACCGTTGTTGTGTAACATTACCCCTACCCTTAGTCTTAACCTTAACCGTTGTTGTGTAACATTACCCCTACCTTTAGTCTTAACCATCGTGTACAGTTGCACGTTCATATTTAGGAGACTGTATTGGAACATGTACATACCTTTGAAAGCAGTTAGAAAACTATTTTCAACCAACAAAACTCACAAATGATGAATTACTGGGGACAAAGCAAATTCTCTGATAGCTTTAGCACTGGTTTCTAACCTATATGTAGTGTATATATAGGTTAGAAAATATAATTTTTTCTTTAGATGTTAGGTAAAGAGGAGAAAATACTTGCTACAGTGGCCATGTACTGTTCTCTTTAGTTCTTGGGCTAATTGAACAGAATAATGGCACAAAACTAGCTGCCATTAGAAACAAAATAATCTTTAACTTTGACTGTGTCTGATTGTAAAGTTATCTGTTAAAGGATAAACAGCTGATAAAATGCAAGTGTTGGTATCTGGACTGTGTTCAAAAAAAAAATGCATATCTACGAATATGGACCTTGAAGAGTGCCATACTCCCATTGACAGTAATGGAGATCATACAGGAGATCACTCCTGTAACTTACTGACATATCTAGCTGCCCAGCTAGCTCTACCTTACTGATCATACCAGTATGTTTGGCTCATTTAACATCTATTTCCAATTTAACCATTCTTTTTTTGTCTCTTTTTTACATGCAGAATGATATACCAAATACAGAGTGGACACAGCAACACCAAAATCAGAAAACACATATTACCTTTTCGGAGTTAATAAATCCATTGTTAAACATGATAACAATGGTATCTTTAAAAAGTGCATACTTTGTTCTCTAATTAGAACTCCCTTGCCTTATCATCTTAATCCTGCTACACGTCAGTAGGCGACAGTAGTGATAATACTCAGAGAGATAGGGATGGTATACCCACGGACGCTGACTGGCAAGGATGTTCAGCTGGCAGGCCTGACGCTGGCAGGAAAACTATCTGAATGACATAGGTGGCTTGCATCTTTTTTGCGAGGAGGGGCATCATCTACATGTGAGATAACATTATTATTACTAAAATCCAATACAGATTTCATTACAGTAGGTCTATGAAATGTTGTTATAACAGTTGCTGTGTACTTAAGAATGCAATCAGCTAACTAGCTCTCATGTAGTGGGAAACTGTGTATTAATGAATGCAGTCGGCTAGCTAGTTCTCGGTAGCGGGAAACTACAAGCTACAGATAGGCAGAGTGTTCTCTCCCTCCTCCTGCCTGGTCTGCCAGTCAACAGAAAGCTGAGAGCAGCAGTAGCCTCCCAGGCAGCTGCATGGCTGGATTTCACCAGCAGTTCAATGCGTATACACAACAAAGAAAATATGTCAGCTCAACTAGCCCGTTCCATTGATTAGCATTCTGGTTTGGTTCGGAATCTGTTCCCAGACATTTGTCATTTGTTTGATGTAAAAAATGAAGATGTGTGCCATGCCGTGTGTCCGTATGCTTACCCACTCCAATCAGTGGACAGTATACCTCCAGCTGAGCCACTCTGCATTAAAACCACAACCAAATGTTCCTCATATGAATCAGAGCTGTAAAAACCTTCCCTGGCGACGTAAACTGTAATCTTCCATTGTACTCTATTACAAACGTTTGGGCAGCCAGACAAGTAAGAATGTCAGGTTAGCTGAATGTCCTGTTTTGTTGGTCCATCCTTGCCCTGTACAACTGTAAACCATATGTACACCCAAGCCGTCTGCCCTTTCCCTTCCTAGCCAGGCCCCAGAGGCTGATAACTGCATTATATTCTAATTCCCTTGCTCAGGAATTCTAAAACGGCATTTAAAATCCTTCAGTACAGTTAAGGCTGCATTTATTTTATCATGCGACTACAAGGTCAGTTCAAACCAATAGCCGATGCACGATCAATAGGATATTTGAATTTAAAGAGCCGTGGCTCCAGGGTAGGTTGTGGTGTGTAGCGTTAGCGCTGGGGCTAAGCCCTGGGGTTCAGTAGAGTTATATCCCACATACACACCCTTCGGTCCCAAGCCCTCTGCCTCCCAGGCCTGGTTAACTCTCAGGACCATGATTAATTCATGGGGGATTATAGGCCGGGGGCCGGGACAGTGGATAGGGTGGGGGGCCGGGTTACTAGCAGGCAGGCAACATTTAGGCTAGCAGCAAAGATAAAGGCTTCTTACTATGCATATATATAGCACATAATGCTATACCCACTACCATTCCACCCATATCTATGAATAATTTTTTACAACAAATATATATTTTGCATCAAATAATTATATACATCCATAAATTCCACATATATGGGTGAGTGTACGAACAGTATTTAGTCTTCCTGAGGGCCACAAGTCACCCTGTGAGGTAACCAAAATTCATTGTTTTAGTCCTTTCACTGATTCAAGAAAATGAATAACTTCCATTAACTACAAACCAATGACAGCACTGTGGAAAAAGAAACTCCACTTGGTGTCGGTGGTATAAATGCCGTCAAACATTTATTGCCATGTTTGAGAGGATGAAAACGACTTGAGGCAACTCCCTACTGCCTGTTCTTTGCATCATCTTACGTCATAAATAATGGCTCATTATTATTTGAAGATCAGTCAGTAACGATTTACCATCACCGGTTTGATTCTCTTGAACACAAACAATATTACTAGGGAAACAGAAGTCGACATGGTTTCCTTGTTTTCCAGTCCCCGCAGTATGCTATATATGAATTGTTGTCATAAACCGAGAAAGAAGGACAATTAAATACACAGTATGTCATGCTCTCTTGTGGACATGGAGAGAAAGTCCTTGCAAATTGATGTTGAACGAGCACTGCCTTATAATAGTGCCATCATGTAGGACTAGCTCTTCTATTATATAGGACTGGCACCTTCAAATAGGACTAGCGCTAAACTAAAGGACCGCCAATCCTAACTAGCCCTACCATAAAGGAGTAAATCCACCAAATCAGACTGTACCGCCATATACTGGCACCATCATACAGGAATAACTACTCTATATAGGACCAGCACCCCCATTTAAGACTAGTCCTGCTATTTAGGACTAGCACTAGCATCTAGTCCTTACACCTCAATATAGGACTAACACCACCAAATAGGACTCATCTATTGCTCATCTCTATATAGAATTAGAACTATTACATAGGGACAGAAGCACCGTATAAATGCTTGCAGTTCCATATACAGGAGTAGTGTATCCATATAGCACTAACACCATATATAACTCAAACCATAAGACTAGCACAACCATATAGGACTACCACTATTGCATAGGACTAGAACCCCGATATAGATCTAGTAGGTCCATATACAGGATTAACACGTCCATATTTGACTAGCACATCCATATAGCACTAAAATCTCCATGTAGGACTAACATCTCCATACAGGACTAACACATCCATTTAGGACTAGCACCTCCATTTAGGACTTGCACTTTATTATAGGACTAACACTTTCATATAGGACTAACACTTTCATACAAGACTAACACCTCTGTATAGGACTAGCACCACCATATAGGACCAACATTGCTCTGTGTGTGTGTGTGTGTGTGTGTGTGTGTGTGTGTGTGGGATTGTGTCTTACTATACCAATAAGACATGAAATGCCTCAAGACTGTGTTTAAGGAGAACATATTCCATATACTTTTTAAAAGCAAACAAAATGTAGCTTATGTGTTTGGGGTAAGGAAATACGTTTCAGTTTTTGGTGTTAAATATAGGAGTAGATTAAATTATGGATAAGATTAGTTGAAGTATGATTATTAAGATGAATAAAATGTGTCCCCATTTCTCTAGCTGAATGTGTGTGTGTGTGTGTGTGAACAGGTTTCAATATATAAATAGGGACAAAATGTCCCCAACTGCAGATATGCGATTAATATTGACATTTTCTATGTGTTTGATTTAGGTTAAAAGTTAAAGGGTTAAGTGTTCGGTTAATGAGCTAAGGTTCAGTATACATCTTGGGTTAACAATAGGGTTTTGTTTGATGGTTAAGGTTAGGGTTAGGATTAGTAACGTATATATTTTTAAGGGCCAGTTTTGATGTGAATATTTAAATAGCTGAGTTAGACATGTGTGCATGTGTGTGTATGCCCAGCAGTTGACATTTTCATTTGCTGTATGGATGTTCAAATCAAACTGTTAGCAGTTGGCAAATACTATGCTACAGTGGATATCAAAGACAGACTGGGACAGAAAATCAGCCCTGGAGTTGCAGCAGAACATTTTCTTTCTCAAGGGCCCACCTCAGCCTATTCTTTACTATGAGGCACATCTTATTAGGCAAATTATTATGATTTTGAGCATAAAATCTAAGTTAAAAGTGGACCAGCCCATCTTGCATTTAGTTATAGCACTAAACCTGTCTAATCGTAGTGCATAAAGAAATGCATAAACAGTTCTCTCATAAGCAGGAAAGATAGAAAAAGAAAGAAAAAAACCTGATAGATTGTTTACATGTAACAGGTAATAGATGTTTCCTCCAAAGAAAAATGTGTTATCATTCAAATTGTATATTTTCTAGTTTTATTAGAAACTCACAATTTATTCAACATGTTGTATTTATACAGTGAATGGTCTAATATGCACTGAAGGTCACATAAGCTTAGGTTTATAAGAACAATAAAAGACATACCGTGAGGGTTTGATATTTAAAGAAATGTAGCAGCAGCAAGCTGCATATTCCACCATCAATTTAATAGTTTGGATTTTCCTTTAAATACACAAAAATAAAACCTGTCTAACTATGTTATATTAACAACTTTATGAATTTTTTTCAGCAGACTATAAAAATTAAGAAGTAAATTACTCCTTAACATTTTTTAACACTTACACTTTGTCTCAACACGTTCTGCAGATGATGGTGCAAAGCACTTTTACAGTATTTGTGCTATTTTTTATTTGGCAACTGTCTACTTACTTTATTTTTATTTTTTTTATTTTTTGTAAACAACATCTTGTACAAACTAGCACAGTGAACCACAACCCCAGCAAACGTGTTTGTCTTCATACAATATAAATAAAATCAATAGAAAAGTTTGGTTGGTTGCTTGGAACATTTTATCTGGATCAAGAGGTTCTAAAACATGGTTTGATACTTTTAACTCCTGAATTAAATATATTACGTAAACAGTTGACTGTTCTAAGTCCCTTTCAGACCCCATTAAAAGATTTTTAGAAGGTAGACTTCATTTAACAACATTTCAAGTTCTCTTCCATTTAAATAAAGAGTTTACAATCCATATAACTTTGCCTTTTGTTTGCCTTTTGAAGGCCAACTTCTTCAGATTTGGTGGTTTGATACTTAACCCAAAAAGAAGGAAATAGTTCCAATGGTGAGAAAAAAAACTGTATTTCCCCTGGCGTTCTGAAACATATTTACTGTCAAAAAGGTTGTTTAAGTGTCAATATGGCAGAGCCTTGAAAGGCAAAGAGGTCTGAGGAGCTTTTGAATAAATACGAGGGACACATATAGTGCCATAAATAGAGTCTGATGCCTTTCAGCCTTCTTTTAGTGCCAGCAGCGCAGGTTAGCGCTCAGACCAACCACCCTTCCTTTCTTTTTCTGTAAAGCTGTTGAGTCTTTGACAGTAGCTAATGATGTTTTTGTGAGTTTAGGACGTATTACTTGTTTTTGAGAAAGGTTGTTTCCCCGGTGATGTGTGTTTGGAGAGGTGTCGCCGTGCTAGGCCAGTGACAGGAGTCAGGAGGGTCCCAGCTATAGGCATCAGGGGCCTAAGGACACCAGGGGCCTACAGGGTCAATAGTCACACAGTCTTTTATGTGCCCAAGTCCTTATTCAAGTTTGGAAAAAGAAGCAATCGAAACATCAACACAATACCAAGGTAAACACCTTTTTGCCATATTTTTCCCTGCAAAAAAATTATACGGGGAAATTAAATAAATAAATATAACTGGCAACAAAAAATATATATATTTGACCGGTGTTCCTACCCCTGCCCTACACATGACCGCTTTCCTGTCCTAGCCTACTAAAATGTCTCTGTGGTATAGTCCGCTCTCTAGAGCTACCAGACGGTGCCTTCATTCATTTCCGAGGGTGCGTGGGACAGGTGGTTGCCGTATCCGCTGCCATTGAGGGACAGTGAGGTAAAGGGCGGGCTGGGGCCGAACACCTCCGAGGAGATGCTGTGCATGGGCCCTGGGATGCCGGGCTCCGGGCTAGGCGAGTCCCGAGGGTGGTGGGACATTATGTCAGAGAAACGCTGCACCTCACTGGACGGGTGGTGCCCCGGCATTGGATGGTCCATACCCCCTAAAGGTGTGCCCGTGGGGCCCGAGGAGGGCACAAAGGGGAGGTCTACGGGGGTCTGTGCCTGCGACGATGGAGGCCCCTGAGGAAAGAAGTCGTAGTTTCCTCCTGGACCGTAGTACTCGCTTTGATAATCTGCAGATCATCAAAAAACAGGGTTAGCCTGAGAACAATAGAGTGTGCAATAATGATTTCAGAGATATGCAGGAATATATTGAATATACATTGCCTGTAGTGGTATAGGGAAAAATCCTTGCTGTGGCACATTAGTCAAAGCACGTTATACTTAAATCAAAACTGCAATTGAGTGGGGAGAACAACGCTACTGCACAATTAATTAAATTGGGGACCATTTCATCAGCGATTTTACCTTCTGAGACTTAATTTTATTTCAGCAGAGCACTATTAGGGCCACTGCACACCACAATGGACAAGAGCCCAGTAAACACTATTGAAATCTGTAAAACATTTTAGGTAAGTGGAAATAAGGACGCTACACCCCACTACAAGGTTTTGTCAGGAATATGAAATATAAGAATTACACAAAAACAGAAACGCAAGACTAGGCCTAGATTACATTTACATTCCCCAAAGGAATATTAGGCTAAGCCTAATCTTTAGTCTTCTTTGAAAGAGTGTTTTTATATTTTACTGTATATGAATGATTTCTCAAATGAAATTCTATGTATTTTAAGTTTTGGTCCTCATTCAGATTATATCATCCTTAAGCATCAAGAGTTTATTCTACAAAGAAACACTAAATGAATGTCAAGCAAGCAAGTAATGTTAAGCAAAGTAACAAATCGACTGTTCTTTTCTGTAAATGAAAATAGTAAAGACAAGCAGGTCACCGAGATGAGGTCATGGCATGGTCTTGGAGACCTTTATAACCCATCGACTTGGAGGAGTTATGTATTAACGAACCCGTTCCAGACATGGATCACAGAGAAGGCCGCAGGAATTTGGTAATGAGCTACTTCCCACCTTAATACAGTTTTAATGTCGAGAACATTACTTGTATACTGATTATGTATTAACATTCAATGACACATTTAAACCTAGTGCATTATTTTTGCGCGCTACTTAGCTTTTGGATACCGTTTCGAGTTTGGTTGTCCGTGTAACTGTAATTGTTGTTTTTTGTTTTTATTTTGTATTGGGCCTAGCGTTTTTTGATTATTATTTATAACTCGAAAAATGTAGTTAGGTTAAACATTTCAAATGAATCGTCTTGACTTTGAATCACTTCATACTTTTTTTTGTGTCTTGGCACATGGGTAATCATGATTAATCGTTATTTATATCTCATTCAACGTGTTCTATAATGATTCAACGCCTGAAGATCTGAATAATCCATACCCAAACAATGTCCACCAAATCCAAACATTTAAAGCATTCCTTTCGATGTAAATCATTTTTCAAAAGGTGTATTGCAATTCTAAAATACATTGAGTCATCAAATGCATCATGTTGCCACGAGACGAATTATGAAAAAACAAAACGCTTGATGAACCAATGTAAATTGTTTCGACATTTCAAACAAACACGTGAAACCGATCAACCCAGTGGCAGTTTTCTTACCTCCATAGTAAGAGAAAGGACCGTTCGGAATTAATTCCCCGGGTTCAAGCCGGTCCACCAGCGTTCTCATTCTCCTCGGGCTCCGGAAGAACGCGTGCCGTCTAGCACCCAGGGCGCTCAATTGTTTCATGCGTCGTTCTTTTGACCGCCGGTTCTGAAACCATACCTTCGGAGCACACAAGTCAACATACAGAGATAAATTAATGAGAATGTATATTCATTTTGATGAGTTGGGAGACAAAGCAGTCTCATAGCAACGTTGCCTTCATATCCAAAAGAACAGTTGGCCACAAATCTCAGTGAGATAAATGATTGAATGCACTCAGAATGATATTGTGCTGAGTCAAAGTTGAATCGTCAATAAAATACATACACGAATTCACTACAGATCGAACGCGATGTGTTAAAAATAATAATTAAGCATGACTGATAAATTGTCAAAACAATTAAGGCCAATTCTGATTTTATAAATATTTCAATTATATATTAGAATGCTTTTTGTTATCATACAATATATATATTAGTGTGTGATTAATATATACAAAACTAGACTATTCATAACCAGGATGCCCAGTTTGTGCGGACGTGCGCCGTGCCCTGAATGCACCGCGGTCAGGTTCGGTGCGTGCTGACGTGAAGACGTTTTGTAGTGACAAGATTACTACTAATTATCAGCACTCTGGACTCAAAGATCTAACCTCACTTTAATGATCTTTTAACCCTCCATTTACCCTGGCTGAGGGGGCAGCAGCAAGGACTTCTAAATCTCCAATTATTAGTTAATAGGGGTGTTGTTACCGATATATTAACCTCCTCGGCTAGGTTATTATTTCGTAATCTATATAGCTATCCACTCTTGAATTAATTTAGCTAATTTTGCTCTTCCCAGAAGCTCTTAAATATCCAACCTCGCCACTTTATTAATCTCATAAACCGTTTTTTGTCCACTTTAATCTTTTACTACAATGAATATAATGCTAGTACCATCTTGGGATAGTGTAAACGCTGTAGACGTTCTTTTTTGTGCAGATTGATTTTATCTACCCAATAGGGGACAACTCAGTAAACAGGGGACGTCACAAGGACAGTCGGCGGACTATGACACAACCTCCTGTTGTTCCTGCGAACTCTTAGGAGTCTTTTATGCGAGGTTGTTTGAGAGCAATTAAATTGTTCAAAGTCAAATGAGCATATTCAATAACATAAATGTTACCTCGTAAATGTGTAGTCTCTAAAAGAGCATAACATAGGCCAGACAAAATGACATCACATAAAGAGCTGTCAATGATAGGCTATTATTTTGCATAGTCTTTTCAAAATGAAACTGTTAAAAAGCATCGTCAAAGCATTGTCATAGTTATTTTATTTGGATGTTATTGTTATGTACTTTCCCTGGACTGGGCATCTTGAACTGATTTCTGCGTTTACACTTGGTCACAGCATGGCTAAATGTGGTCGCAAAACGTGATGTTACAGCGATGCCAAGACTCCCATCGCTCTCATCAGTCTCAGGCCAGTTGGCGTGTTTACCCATCCTGCACGCCAAGAATCTAAAATACCCATATAAATTACGGTTTCCAAATAAATCTCGATGGCTGCCATTCTTTCGCTCGTTCAGTTAAATGTCACCGTGCAATTTCTAGGGAATCCGACTTATAAAAGGGAAGTCATATTGTAAAACATTTTGTGATGAGGCCTCATTTTTTAATTTTTAGCCAACAGTTGACCCGTTGCCCAACATGGAGAAACACCTGCCAACTAAGTACCCCTCCAACCCGCTGTTATTATTGTTATTATTATTTTGGCTTAGGTGTCTAGGAAGAAACTTTCCAAAAAATATAAGCTGCTATATCACACGTTTTAATAGGACTGAGTAACCCTGAAAACCCACACTGTAAAGGGTAATCCACTCCCCTCATTTAACAACGACCCGTTCCTTCACACCGTTTCCACTTCAATGCCAACATGACAAGAGAAACATCAGGAATTAAATGTATGTCACTATAGTGCATTTGTAATTGCTATTACCTGAATGACTCTCATGTTCAGCCCAGTCTCTTGCGCGAGCTGCTCCCTGATGTGTCTGGTGGGTTTGGGGGTTGCAGCAAATGCCGCTTTCAGGGTCTCCAGTTGCTTTGCTTTTATAGTTGTTCGCGGTCCACGTCGCTTACCGCCAAGGTTCTCGCCATCGTTTTCATTATTACCCGTTTCTTTGTCCGACAGATTGGCTATTTCAGAGTCCTTTACATCGTCCTGTAACTGGTCTTGTGAATCCGGTGATAAACTTGGATCGCTACATGCTGTTACTGTACAAAGAACAAGGACAAACAGTACTTAAACATGGGATTTGGTCTATGTGTATAAGCTCTATTGTTAAAAATACTGATATTGCTTATCTGCCTTAATACAATATAAGTTAATATATTCCTATATATAACACGAATAAGATTGTATATGTATATTAGAACGAAACTGCCTGAATAAAATATTGTAATGAAAATATTTGTCCATTAGTCTCTTTTTTACCAACTGATCTTATTATAATAGTTATAATATTCCACTTGCAATTTAGAAAAAATAGATGCGTACAACACAACAAAATCCCACTATTTGTTTGTGTGACTGGATATTTTATCCCAAAAAAAATATTCAAGCTTTTATCAATCTTATTACCAATAGTAACCAAATTATTTTTTTACTTAATTTCTTTAAAAACGTCCCCATAAAATAAAATAGCTCAGGCACAAGGCAAATAGGCCTATACCAAGGCTATTTTCATTCATGATCATTCAACATAAAAACGTGAGGTGATAATGTCACATCCATGACAATTTGGCAGAGATGTGCTCAAAATTATAAAGCCAATTTCCATATAGGCCTACCGGATAAAAGGTTTGTGTCCTTCCCATTGCTGTTGGTTAGATAATCTTCTTTGCAGACAAATTTGTTTTCGTCTATGATGTACAGCTCCTCTCCCGTGGATAACTGTTTATTACACATCATGCAGGTGAAGCAGTTGAGGTGAAAGACTTTGCTCCTTGCCCTCCGGACCAAGTCGTTCGGCGAGATGCCCTGAGAACAGCCCGCGCACTTTGTCCCGAACCGCCTGCGAGGGGGCAAAGGAAGAATAAAACATGTTTTAGATATTAGAATACACCGCATATTTTTAATGAACCAATATTTAAAAAATATATGTAAGTCTATAAGGCACTGTCCCCCAGTTGCAATGGTTCAACATAAGAAGGATTCTTTCTGTCAAATGTTATCCTGCTCTTCGTAATCACCATCTACTGCAATAGTCACTGTCATTCAGACAAAAGGGGTTCCAAAAGGGTATATCGGATGTTCCTGTGGGAGATCACTTTTAAAGAAGTCTCTTGGGTTCGAAACTTATTCTGTTCCACGTTGAACCCTTCATATATTGTTCTACTTTGAACCAAAAAGGTTGAAACGCTGAACGCAAGAGGATTCTTAAGAAAAGTTCTTCGTTTTCTGGAAGTGTTACATTTCTGCATCATTATCAACAAAAATAAAGTCCGCATCTATTTGTCAACAAAAACTGATAGTATCTATAAAAAAAAAGTGAAATAAATTGTGTGTAAATTCGTTTTTCTCTTGCATTTAGTATAGCATGCATAAATGTTAATGTTATCAATGCTAGAATTTGGCTGATAATTATAAATAAAACAAAAAACAATATAGCTTAAGTACAAAATACATCTCATAATGTTTGAAAAAAAAGGCAATAACGTCCTGTGTGTAATAGACACACTCTATAAAAACACTGCAATAAGTTATTACTTTAACATGAGACGATCCTCTTTTTGTTGATTGTAACGGAAACTAATGTGTATTGAGATGGTATACACTGATTGTTGACTGCATGTCTGTGATTGCATTGTCTGCTGCACTGATCTTTTAAAAAGGTTTATTATTTAAATCTACTTATCACGTCTTTCTCACTGGTGCCGTGCAAACACAGGGGCCTGGGCAGATAGCTTTGCCACTGGGCCGAGAGACACACTTCCTCCACACTAGCCCGTTTAAGTATTGATTTTAGCGGGTTCTCTGCACGGCTACACAACGTGTGATTTCCTTCAAACTCCATACCCAGGACGAGTACACACGCGTTTAATGTTGCTGCCCAACTTTTAGCATAACAATCTAAATGAACAGGCCTTTAATTAATGGCCCTCCTAATCAAAGCTCCTGAAGCACCACTTCCAGATCCACCTTCACACCTAGTAATTTGGAATTGGATGAAAACTTATTTATAGATTAAATTAAAAGCGAATTGTTTTGAGTGCCAAAACCAAGAAATAATGTTTTCAGTTTTTAGCACCTATTTGTTTAATTGTTTTCTAAAGTACAATTTCAAATAAGATTTATTATTGCATTTGCTTTCATTTCAGCTTTCGGTTAGGCCTATTAATTTATCAAAATAAGTAGCCTCAGGCTTTTTCTTTGATATCAAAAGTTTAGATATTAGATATTAATGTCTGTTGTTTTCGTAACATTACAAAAATAATAGGTATAACTAGATTTATATTATTATAATTCGCACAAAACATATTATAAGGAGACAGATTTTAGAACATTGTGTATTTGACTGAGAATATATTAGTAGGCCTAACGTTGTGACAAAGTAATTGCTAAAGTATCCAAGACATACAATAATAATTCCTGTAGGGAAATAATTAAAGGGAGCAAGCACCCACCGGGAAAGCTTACCTAAAGAAGTCGTTTTTGCAGTATAGTTTTCCCTCTCGAGAAAAGCATTTCTCCGTTAAATTGCATTTACACTCGCAACACTGTACGCACTTGACGTGCCACGCTCTGTCCAGAACATTGAGGAGAAACCTGTCCAGTATAGGCCTCTCGCACCCAGCGCAGTGGACCATCGTCTTTGGATTCGCACCCACTATGCAACCGTGGTCAGTTCAGCTTCCTGAGGTCGTCTAATTCATACACTGACTAAAGCAGAAAATAAATGAACAATGACACACACCAGACGTTGGATGTTTTTTTCTTTAAGTATTTGGTTCCTCATTCACTTGGAGGTCCTGCAAAAATGTGTTTACAGAAACAGTCGATGGGAGGGCTGGTCGCAACCTCTTCTCCGAGGAAGTGGTCAGCATGGAAGTTTATATGGTCCACATACAGGATCACGACCAAATATACGATGGTGACTGTTGACGCCTCGAAAATCAGTCCTTTGGATCCTTTCCCAAATAGCACACGTCTGTTTGAATGAAGCCAATCAAATGGCACAAAAAAAATCAAGACACCCACTGAAGATTGGCTAAACTGTGAGCACCATAGCCTATCAGCACGTCTCCGTGGTCGTCAAAGTGAAGCATTGGCCGAAAAAGCAGTGTTTGAGACGCGCATCTAACAAAATGTTTTTTGGGCGATACTGTCACACAGCAAGACACGCGTGCCTATAAATAATTCAATGTTCTTTGACATGACCGCTTATCCACTGTTGAGCACCCGTTGAAAACGAAATAATTAACCCCGAAAAGATCTCAAGTAAAAACGAGTTTCCTCCGGCTCTGGTGGCTTTCTGTCCTCGAGCTTGTTTTGGGCAAATGACGCTAGTGATGGTAGGATGCGTGTGACATCTCCGTGCAGAATTGACGCTCCGCATTCAGTCTCCAGTACTCTGCATGTTCCTGAAAGCACACCGGCCAGCCTTATTCACAGGCTTCTGACGTCAGGCAACGGAGAAGCCAATCAGCAGCGCCCCATGCAAGTAACCATTAGCTATCCCTTCAAAGCATAGCCGGTGCATTCTTTACTATTTATTGGGAACTGAAGAAACCAATTGTCAAATTTTCCAAGAAACTGACATATGTTAGTGAATGCGGACGGTGGACAGAAAGATGACGACCGTCGAGGTAAAACATCACAATCATCCGCTGATCAATTGTCTGCAGCGAGGGAATGGACGTGAAGAATTATTTGGTAAGGAAGATATGGGCATCCTAATGTTCTCTCCTTTGCGATCGAGAGCTAGTCTTAAAATATATTATAATCAAAACAAAATGGGATGGCATGCATGCTTTCTTTCCCCTTTTTTGGCACGATCAAATCTATTTAAGTTAAAGGGACTGTAGTTGCCATACTATAATATATTATTGAAACGTAAACTACGATATAGGAGTAATAGATCTAATAACAAATTAAATACTGCTTCATATTTATGAAGAGATTGATGATTGCGCACGCTTGTGGTATTGATGGTTCTTGGTTGGGCTGAAAACAGATTCGATTATAGTTTAGAGACAGACTCGCAATGATGTCTATAGGCTTGGCTATGCGAAGTTGACAGGCTATTTTGTTTTACCCAAAATGAACTCAAAACAGTCAGAGGTGACTGTTTTATACTTGAATGTTTATTTTTTTTCTTGAAACCTGCACATCACCTTTTATGTCTGTTATTGTTCTAGTGATACTATATGTCGTAATGCATAATTATTGAATCACTTCTGGAATCCACATTCCCCAACAATAAATAGCCTACAAATAAGCAGTGCTGTGCTCTTTGGTCTTTTGTTGACCCTGGTGATCTGAAAGACGAAAAGGCTCTAAAGTTTAGTGGTTGCTATCATAGTGACTGTTACTGATTGCTTCAACACCTTAAAATGTTTAATTAAGGCCGTTCAAACCACTTATCAGAATAGGAGCGAAATAAACATATATGACGCTTACAGACTACAAAAAAGTTGGAGCGGTATTAAAATTGAACTTTCAGAGTTATGACAACATGTGTTTTAAAGGACCAAAAAAGCAATTAATTGTAATTACTGATGCATAAATGTTCGTTTTTGAAGTTGAAGTTAGTGGGTGTCTTGATACATGTAGCCAACGAATTTCTTAGTTTAGATTTGATCGCTTATGATACTTCATAGATCTGTGGTTAAATCTCAATGGAATTTGAATCTGCTTTGACACTTGATTATTTCTGCTTCAACAATTTGAAATATGTATATTTATAGATTAATAAATAGTATTGTGAACAGTAAAACAATTGTAATCGTTTTAATTGTAACGTGTTGACAAAAATGTTTTATGATTGAATGCCTTAAGGGGGAGGTAAAGTGATGCCAAGGCCAACACATCCTGACATGTTGGAAGTTCATGTTCTCGCGGGTGACACCGCAACAGGGAACCATCCTCCTAGGTCTCCCCTTTCCCCCGAGCTTATGACTGACTGAGATTACATTTCTAAACCGAACCTTATCTTACATCATCACCCATCTCACCTCTCACCCTCAATAACTTAATCTGACACACGCACGGACGTACATAGGCACATACACACACATTCACTGATGGGCAGCCGGTGAGTACCCAATGTCATTTATTTATATTCCGGCGGCGTATTTTTGGGCAAACGTTCCAGTCTGGAATCAATAGCACGCCTCCTCGTGCATATGGACTACTTCTCATGTAAAACCGAGGCTCCGGGAAGACAAGGCCCAAACTATAACGATATGGTGACAGCTGCCTCAAAGCGTCTGGGGAGCACTTCTTTTGACTATGGCACCCTTTCGATGACGCGTTGTTCCCCTGAAAGAATAACAGATAAGAGATGAACACACAACATCCTTGCTCCCCAACATCTCTCCCTCTCCCTGTGCGTGTCTGACTCCTCTATCATCTCTTTCTCAGACCCATGCTCACATCGGGCCTCTTGCTCCAGTCAGTGGCCAGCTTGGCCCAGTCTGTGGATTGTGCATATGACTGTGAAAGCTATGATCCGCTATAAGCATCTGGTTACTTTTCCATCTCATTGACAGATTGAGAAAAAGAAAGGGAGAGAGAGAGAGAAATGGTGATGACAGCTGTCCAAAAGGAGATGTGTGATAGTTAGGCAAAACTCATCCACCAATGACACAAATGTTCAGACTTCAGAAAGGAACATAAAAAGCTATATAGAAGACTCGCCTTCCATAACTATAACATTAGATTACAAATTAGTGAGTAGCGTGTGGGTTGCATTTAAACTGAGCTTCAAGATCTGACTGAGAGATATTCAAGGCTACTATGAGAAGTGTAGGACTGTAGGTATAAATAGCTGTAAATACTAAGTACCATGCAATTTTTAACACATATATTACATTGAACAATACGAAATGACTTACAGACTGTCCCAAAGGAAATAATATTTCCTGATTTAACAGAATAAACCATTCAGTAAATCAGAGTGCACAAAAATACATTAATTCATGCAAAACAAACGAAATAAGACAAAGCCCATGAATATCTCTGGACCCCTTGGGGCAATGACGCTATTAAATGTGAAAGGGTTTAACCTTACTACTGCTGTAATCCGTTTCTAGGAGTTATTTTATCATCCAGTCAATGCATTTTCGTTTCATATCCAGAAGGGGTGAATTATAATTATATTTCCCCAACGGAAAACTATACCTAACAAACTACATTTAGTAGACATCCCTAACTAAAGAGGTCAAACGTTTCAAAATGCTAAGGCACAACCCAACAGTATGAATGCAGACGTTTAACAGCGTTAGACAACTGAGTTCTAACATGCTGTATATTTTACATTATATTTCCTCACAGTGGAGCTTGGTTTTACTATACAGGTATTTTACGGAAGGCAGCCTGTTCTAACTTTTTGCTTTTAGCAGCTACTTGACTACAGGTCTACCCTATTTATATTTCACATGCTGTTAGTTGTATAATGGATTATACCCCTATTTATGTGACACGCTGTTACTTGTTTTATATAATACTATATATCAAATATACAACATGATTTCCTATAGAATCCATATGCTTTTGGATTCTAGGCCCTCTGTAATTTTGAATACCCCGAAATATATTACTTTGGTTTTTAAATTAATAGGCTACAATAATATTCTAAATATTACGTCAATTCCAATAATTCTAGATTAGGATTAATTGTTTTGAGGGTATTGATTACCCTCCTTGCTGGTCTCTTGTAATAAAAATAAATATGTAACGCATAAGAATGTCTCAAACAAAAGTTTACAGATACATTTTATTTTAATTTACTTAATAGCACTTATTTACACGTAACAAAATAATCATTGTGTTTTGTTGTTCCCATGTAGGATATGAGTATGTGCTTTTCCTACGTGACCTTAACCCGGGCTAGTGTAAAAGTGGAGAGTGGGCTGTGGACTCTGTGATCGCTAGCCGTGTAGACTGGCGGTGACTCCGGTAATAAAGTGAGAAATACTACCCCTGACTGGAGCTTTGATCAGCTGAGCGCCCCGGGACCGCGAAGAGCACTGTCAGAGGGCGGAGTAAGGAGCCGTGGGGCTGGTTGGCCTTACTTAGCCCCCCACCGCCTAAAGCCCTGTGCGTCTTTGCCTGTTTAGGTACAATCATACTCAGTTGTGATTACAGATGAGACGTTGATTCATTCACAAGCACACATTGATGTTGTAGAAAATTATATTTCGTTTTTACTTCCATTTAATTCGCTTGAATTACAATAAAAATACAAAAATTAGGCAGGCCTTTTCCCAGGCCCCTTATGTAATAATTAGTATACAGTAAATATTTTAAAAGAACAATTAAATTACAGACTTTGCTAAATATGTATATTAAACATAAGGACAAAACTAAATTGACTACTTAAATGTGTGGACAAAAAAATGACAGATGAAAAATGTATAGGCTAATCGAAGGGCAACTCAAATAACGTATATCATTCTGGTTTATGTCACCTGAAGAAAATATTCTTCGAAATAATAAAAAATATTGTTAATCAATATCTTATTCTCGTCAGAAATGGAAGACTGATATGAATACATATTGTTCAACTGTCATTCACTTTCAAATAAATACACGACTAAAACAGACATTTTCTAAATGTTTAGAATTATTAGTAGGGCCTTAAATTACATACTCAGGCTGTTCATGAGAAAATATTTTAAATAAAGTGAAACATTTTACCTGTCCATTTCAGCATTTGAACAATTCAGATATAAAGGAAAGAAACTAAATATATATTCACTTTAGCAAAACCTAATAACAAAAACGAAAGATGGCAAAGTACTAATTCTGACAAGAAAGCCACCTTGTTTACTGTCAACTGCGGCATGGAGCTGAGTTTAAGGGCAGAGCGGGATCATTCCAGTTGGATACTAGGTTCACCATCAAGCATGTGATGTGGGTAGTTGATTACAATGTCTGTATTTTTGTAGCGTATAGCCTACTAGAAAGAAAGGCGCACGAGAGCGTGCGCTGTCAACCTGTCACTCACCACATGTCAAACAGTGCTGTCCATCGTGCGCGTTCGCGAGGTGAAGAGGGGGCTGCGGCAGGAGCAAAACAAAAGGGTATGAAGACGAAGTCGGAGCGGAATCCCAGAACAGCAATATCATACAGTACAGTGACTACCCCCCCCCCCCACACACACACACATGCCCACAAATAAATAAAAAAAAGGTGAAAAATAGAATACGCTCCAACAGTCCTCTTAGCAAATCTGTGCTGATGTGAAAATATTGTGTCCAATATGGTATGTTATGAATAGAAATTGTTTAATTGTGAATTCGAATTCTGAAATGATTAAGGGTAAACAAAGATCCGTTTATTTTCCCTTGGATATCTTCGAACCATCAAAACATATGCCAATGATGACCTCCCAGAATATTGACCCCAAACTCTACATAAACATTTTCCTGACTTTCCAACTCCATCGCATCCAGGCAAGAGAAATTCGATGGAACTTATAGATCTGCTCTGACCGTCCCATCACCGGAACAGCTGCTGCTGCTCCCCCATCCCAATAATCAACCCGCTGACACGACAACTGCGCTTCTTCCATGGAACTGGACCGGTCTCAGCATGAAATAAACCTAAATGCAACTTTTTTTTACAGAGATCCGACGAGGATCTCTAGAAATCCTCTAGCAATCATCTTCCAGCTTCTTCCAAGAATGCAGCATGCAATAATTGTTCTACAATCTAAGTCATAGAGAGAAGGAGGTACATTAAGGGCTATATTGCTTTTTCTTACCGAATATTCTTCGAGAAGGCCTAGAGGCAGTGCATGTAACACTATAAAGGGCGAATTATATCCGTATAAAGAGGTGCTATACTTCCAGACCACCTCGGATTTGTTATTGTAGACCTATGCACTTAATAACGTGATTCTGTAGTTGCAGTGTAGGCCTATATTGCTGAATCCAAGTGCGGAGGTTACGTAACACGTTTAAAGCAGACTGATAAATAAATAGTTTATCAAATTCACACTACACATTGTATATATTTTTCATATTACACGTTTCTCATAAAAATATATTTCAAACATATAGGCCTTCTCTATAATAAGTTCCGTTATTATAAAATATAAACCAGCAGACATCATTCTAAGCAATAATAATTCTTACTCTTATTATTATTTTAGTAGTAGTAGTAGTAGTAGTAGTAGTAGTAGTAGTATTAGTAGTAGTATGACGACTCCCCAAAGAAAAGAGAGTGAATGGCTCAAGTCTTTTGGAACAGTTGCTCTAGTTTAGATTAATGGCTATGCGCGCTTATTCAGCAATATGGGTGAAAGGGCTAGAATCACTAATGATTATAATATAATATGTGGTGATAACCACTCCCTTTGAGATATTATCGCGCGGTGTGGAATGCTTTAGGGACGGCCTGCGAGGCTGAAATGTGGCAGATAACTGCTGCACAGGAGCAGACTTCTACGTTTAAACCCCGCAAGCAGGCCGGCGCAGATATAAAGTGCCCGGGGTTGAATTAAAATACAGGGACGCCTGGACGATAGCTGGAAGATTTATTTCGCGCCGTCTGTGACCTATTTGTTCCACTATTTTTTGTTTAAGGACAAATTCTGAAGGTAGATGATGATGTTGACTAACAGACCTATCTACTAAAAAAGGTGTAGGCCTAATGAGTTTGGTATAAACCACAATAGAGTTGAAATCTTCAAGGAACATTTGTTTTTACATTAAAAATACGAATACTGAACGTATTATATAATGTTTAGCCAATCGTTTTATTACATTCCTCAGCTCTGGGATTAACAACACAGATATCAGGCAAGTCTCCAGCTGCAATTATATTTGAACAAAACGAAAGCGAGCCCTTGTTCAGCACCAGGTAACGTGCACCACGAACGATCATATTATGAGAGATATAGACTTGGCTGCACATTAAGATGTAGTCTACATGCTTTTATAGTAATAGAAGTTACAGAAACTGTGCATGGAACGACACAGATACCCTGCTCGTGAAAAAAACAGCATATGAAGATGAAAATAATGTAGGATAATTCATAACTACCTACTCCCAATAATTTCAATTTAAACTTTTACGAAGACGATTATTGAGGAAAGTTGCATTATTATCGACATGCTCAATAAGGACTCATCAATAAAGCCGTCCTTACTAACTTCTGTGGATGAATGCCAGAAAGCAGATGAGTAGGTAAGAGACGGGGAGAAAAGGGAGGGGGAGAATCTGGCTGGACCGCGGGAGACGCACCACGGGCAATCCTGCTTCATTCATCTTCATTGCCTTTTGTGTGCACAAAAAGAAACCCGTGCATAAGGTAAAGCCCGCATCAAAGCCGTGGCTTTATTTTATATCCTATAGATCAGGAGGGAGACAAAGCTTTATTTTCACCAGGAGAGAGATATTTTACCCCTCCGCCATACGGTTTTATGTTGGAGAGGTGTCAGCCGGAGGAAATGGATGGCTAATGCATAGGCAAAACGCCTAGCCTCGACATGCTGCACGTCAGCGGCTGTTTGCGGGGGGAAAGCCGTGGATTTAGGGCCAGTGGGAGCCAGGCATGGACTTGAGCGCAGACTGCGTATATAATGTATGCCGGCCCCACCGCACACGCGCATACTCTCAAGCACACAAGGGTGCACGCACATTTACCCACAGCCACACACCTTTTTATGCGGAAGCACACGCACATTTACACACGCGCGCGTACCAACAGGCATACACCCACACGCTCTCGCGCGCGCACACACACAAACAATACGGACCTCTCATAGTTTTCTAGGACCATTAGCCGTTAAAATCTGACGCACTGTTCACTGCATGGCATGAATTCAGATTTCCCCTTTAGCCTGTTCGGTGGAAGAGAAAGAGTTAACGAGATTTACAATGCTGCTCAAAAACACAGAGCTTCCCTGTCATATTTTCCTCCATGTTAAATAGAAATCTAAAGAAGTAATTGGAATTTACTGCATACCTGAATAACTGCATATAAATAAGCACACATTTCATTGGGGGGTTCACTGACACTGTTTGGTCGTATAAAACTGGTGCATACATTAAAATACACAGCAAATAATCTTATTTCGTAAAAGCCTTGCGACGTGCTTGGGATTCCGTCCAAATTACGGTGGATTCAAACAAGCGTTTTCAATTTATTAAACCTATATGGGCAAAATGTCATTTTAATGGGACAATTTATTTCTGGGAAGGGATTATCAGCTTTGGTTGAAACGACACCATTCTGTATTTTTTGCATCCACGTAATTTAGAACTGTACAACCTTACTTATATCAGCGGCTCATGGCTGGCTGTTATAGGGCCTTATAGCTCTTCAACACACGCAGGCAGACAGAGGCATCAGACATTGACTTTGGCAATGACTTCCAAACAGACACATTCCTCAATTCTAAACACCTTTACACGCCTGCATGTGCTTACCGAATTTCGTCAAGGAGCACACAAATCCGCCAACTGGAATTGCAGTCATGCACGGGTTTCTGCTGCCCGGGCGAAAGGGGGATGTAAAGTGATCGTCGTGGCCGCGACCCCTGGTCGAGTGGACTCAGGCAGATTTTGAGATAATGACACCACTGTGCCTGTTAAGATTCACATTAACCATTTCATAACACGACCCACAATCCCTTTGACAATTGCACAATGTCAAAGCCGGAAAGCTGTGCTTCATATGTTGCTTCATAAGGGCAAGCTATAAAGAAGGACCATACTGGATATGGCTTCAGGTATGAACACTAGGTCTGTTAAAGAGAAAATCAATAACCCACCCTGTGCCCTTAGTGAGAACAATCACCTTAATATGCACTATTCGGTTGAACTTACAATCATACCTCGATCTGATGCTTTCTTAGTGGAAATAGACACTAATGTTCATGTTGGTAGAACTATGTGTCGAATGAATGTTTCTGTCGGGCTGTAGGCCCAACTACTACCATTATTCATGGAGGTTCTTTACGTTTCCTCTGCCCACCATCCCTAACTGCTGCTGAGTCCCCAGAGCTGAGACTGTGGGTGGGAACACAAACTGTTTCTCTGCGATGAGGAGAACAGAGACCTCCACAATAGAGCAGAGAGATTTCTTTCCAGAATGATTTTGGTCCTAACAGGCCGATCGGGCGAGACCAGCTTGGAGTCACACAGAGCGGTCTGAGACCAGGAGGTTGTTGGAGGGCGGGGTTGGTGGGATTTGAGATGAGGATGAGGGGGTGTAGAGAGGCGTGGTCGCTGGGGGCCTGGTTGGGTTCTTGTGGAGGTCGTTGATATGCCCGCCGGCGCGGGGAGACCGCATGCTCTGCCTCCTGATGAGTTGAAGAGGTGAGGGGTGGTGGCCTCCAGTTGTTTTACGACAGGGGATAGATACTGATTTGTCTCCGTTGGAGCGTGCCGCTGGCATCTTCACACCCTTGAGTTGCAGGGCAGGGCAGAGGAGGGAAACCGGGAGGAGGGAAGGCTGTAAATTAGTTGGTCTGGAAGGCTGACGATTGGTCAGTTGTCTTGGAGGATGGCACCACCTTGACCCTGTGTGTTTTGGACCCAGCTGAGCCCACACGGCATGGAGATGAGAAGCAGGGATGTAAGATCTACCCCAACCCAGCTCAGCCAAGCCTACAGTCTTGCCAGAACCGCTGGAAGCCCAGCTTTTGCTGGAAGCCCTGGTCTGATCCTGCCTTATGTCTGTCTCTGTCCCACATATGTCTGGTTTGGTTCATCTAGGCTTAAGCCTAGCTCGGTTCCACAAGACCTGGGCCTGGTCCAGCCTTAAGGCTCGCTCTGTTCCACATATCCCTGGCCTGGAACACCTTTAAATCCAGTTCTATCCCATACAAACCTGGCCAGGTCCATCCTGGAGCTCAGCTCCATTCTAGAGGTGCAGAGGATGTGTGTCTGTTTCTGTGTGATCACCACCCTGTGATGGTGTGATAAGAGAACCCCTAAAGTCCTGATTAGATCAGGGACATGTTTGTCTACCAGTATCAGGGATTACATGATTTATTAGAGAGCTGCGGCGGGTGGCGGGCGGTGGTGGCTTGCTAACTCCCCGCCCACACCCAATGGAAGCACATTCCAGTAAACCCCATGCATATTAAGTAGTTGTGATCTCTTTACACCAAGGAAGAAGCTAATTTGCCCCCATGCATATCTGATTATCCATTGCCTAACCGGACAACCCCACCCCAACGAACCCCTCCTCTCTCCCCAGAGAAGATGATTCCGGAAACAACCGCGGATGTTCGATTAGTGAGGGGACACATCGATTTGTCCATCCCCTATGTCTTTGGGTATTGGTCATTTCCCGGTAATGGCTGGTTAGCGACTGTAAGTAAGAGAAAAGACTGTAACACCACTGGGGCCCACCATGAATCAAAGCCAGGCTAACCACTGCTCTGACATCACTAGGAATATATTGCAGTTCCAGGACGACTTTCTATTGTAATACCTGCATTGTGCTGCTGAAGAATATACCCGTTTGTATTCAAGCAGAATGAACAAAAAAGGAGCTGAAAAAAAGTGGAAGAATTGCATGGAGAAGATGTGGGGGAGATGGGGGGGCATACTATAATTAGAGCTGGAGGGGATCGGGAGCTTTATTTGCTTTAGATGTGAAATCTAATTCTATATAATGTCATTTAAATCCTGTCATCCAGGAGTTGTATTTGAACTTGGATTATCTGAATCATCAGCATGTGAATGCAAAATATACTTGTGCTTATTTTGGGGGGTGTAATGTTCTTTAAGTTCACAAGTTGCTTTTTATTCTTAGACTGATTATAAGGTGGAATAATTACGAATCCCATTTAAAGTTGAAAAATGAAGGAAGAGAAAGAAAAAGATCCAAAAAGGAAATGAAATAAAGGACAAAATAGTTGCCTACTAATACCTAAACAATGCTCTCTGATGTAATATATTCATTTAATGTATTGTAGTCATTGTCGGGTCTAGCCCTTTTCAGGCCTTAAGCAACATTTTAATTAGGGCCCCTCTCCCCTAGCGGTCGGGGGCCCAAAGCGATCACTTATGTCCGGTATACCTGGAATTGGCCCTGTCTGTAGTTATTTCTTGTTAACCCCTGCCCCATTCCAAGTGTCCTTCTTTTTTTAAACATCCCATCCCTGCCCTGCTAAAAGCGTAACTACATCAGTCAAGCCAACTCATATTCTTGATTACAGCCTATGAAACATGTATTTCAGTAGGAAATGTGACTTCAAAGTGTGAATAGGATAACTATGGTTGAAATCTTGTTAATAAGAAAATTTGTGTGAGTCTCGTGGTCAAATCTTCACCCTCCATAATTATTGGTAACATGAAGCATGTTTTCTTCTTTTGGCTCTATGCTCCAAAATAAAACAATTATTAAGTGGTAAAAGCACTGATTCTCAGCTTTTCTTTGAGAGTTTCACCACTGCTCCTCCACATCGAGAGGGGTTAGCTGAGGTGGCTTGGGCATCTGTTCCGGATGCCTCCTGAACGCCTTCCCGGGAAGGTCTTCCGGGCCCGTCCCACCGGGAGGAGACCTCGGGGAAGACCTAGGACATGCTGGAGGGACTATGTCTCCCGGCTGGCCTGGGAACGCCTTGGTGTCCCCCCGGAAGAGCTGGAGGAAGTGTCTGGGGAGAGGGAAGTCTGGGCATCTCTGCTTAGACTGCTGCCCCCGCGACCCGGAGTGGAAGTAGATGGATGGATGGGTTTCACCATTTTGAAATTATAACACTTTTTACACACACTACCTATTTCAGGGCAACAAAAGCACTGAGGCTACACTGCATGGTGCAACTTACTAAAACCCCTTGAAAACAGAATGATCAAGTTTCAGTTTGAAAAGAAAGTACAGAAAAAGCCTTTGAATTCTAAAAATAAAAGTACCATGGACAGATCAGAGAAGGGTTAAAATGTTACAGTCATGATGGCAAGAGAAAAATGTGGGGGCAACATGGAACTGCCTGAGATCCACAGTATACCACCTTATCTATGAAACGTGGAGGTAGTGTTATGCCTTGGGCATGTATGGCTGCTACTGGATATGGCTCACTTGTTTTCATTGATTATGTAAATGCTGATAACAGGAGCTGAATTAATTGTGTACAGAAACATCTTGTCTGCTAAAGTACAAGCAAATGCCTCCAGACATTGCATTTTGCACCAAATATAGTGCACCAAATATAGTGCAATAGCAACTAGGGAGTATTTGATGGACAAAAATTGGGATGTACCTGACTGGCCAGTTCAATCTCCAGATTGTATTCCTAACCAATTTTTTCATTGTCAATTTATGGAAAATAGAAACAAAACAACTACTGAAGATGGCAGCAGTACAAACCTGGCTGGGCTTCACCAGAGAACATCGTCTTGTGAGTAAAATTAGTTGCAGACTACAGGCAGTTATTACATACAGAGGAAATGCAACCAAATAATATAAGAATGATATAAGAACAAAACATTTTTAATTTGGACACTAATTCCCAAAACATTTGGTTCCCTGAAATATGTATGAAAATTTTAATGATTTAATATGGAAAAAACATGATGTCCACCAATATCCTCAAATAAAAGATGAAATGATTAATAATCCAAAACTTTGGATTGTGGAGCTAAAAAAGTAAGGAACATGCTTCAGTGGCCTACAAATTAAAGAAAGGACTGCAAATGTTGGTTGTATTTTGATTTCAACCATGTCCATTTGCTTCAAGACACAAGGTCAAAACCTGGAGTTATTGCTATCTATCTAATGGACAAACAGTGAGACCTCCTCGGCAGCTTGGGCTTCTTTTGCATGAGACAAGTTCCACACGTCTTTTTTAAAATTCCAACTGAAATTTGTGATTATGTCCTCCAATGCACATCTTGCTGAGTCGTTCTGCTTCTTATCATATGCTTTTCTCAACCAAGGAGTATTCTAATGTAAATACTCACTTGGAGGAGAGCGGTTTTCGACCAACAACCGCGATATAACTGACATGTGCCAGACCTACCACAAGGACTCACTAGAGTTTTGTGAAATGAGACAGCTCTGGTGGATATCCACCTGTCCACTATGGAACCATTTGTGGGACCTCCAGGAACTGTCAGTATACCTAGACAAGGTTTTGAACTCCTGGTTGCTAGAACACAGCTGTACTGGGAGACAGTGTCTTAGTCCAATGTACCACTTTTGAACCATTAAAACATTTTCTGAATCAAGAATGAATGCATAACACACCGTAGCTGAATGAAAAATCATACAAATAAAACCTCAACAAAAACATCAACATCTATCACAGATTTCTTGAGTTATGTTTAATTCGCTGTATCTATCCATTCTTTCTACATATGGTGTCTCATGGGGGACAAACATCTGTAACAGCCACATGAAATCCTACTTCTAAGACAGAAATCTTGTCTTTCTTAATGAGCAACAGAACACCATATGCAAAATCAATGCGTTCAGTGGCTTTTTCAAGCTGGAATCCTTAATGGTGAAACCACCACCTCTGTCTGTGGTATTACAGCGTCAAAGGAGATACTGCAAACAACAAACCCTATTATTTTATAGAAATCATCGCACGCACCACAGAAGAGCACATTTGAATTACTTCCATAACACTCTTCAGCTGAGAAACCAAAACAACAGCAATGGGTGGTGAGGCGGCCAGTGTGGATGATTCCCCCGCTGCCATCTTTAATATAATGGGATGCAATGAACAACTCAATCTTCTAAAAATCATACCACAGGAGGTGGCATGAGCACTGACCAGTAGAAGTACTTTGAATAATTACTGTAAACAACCAAATGCATTCATAAAAAAAGAAATACGCAGATCTGCTTGACCAGTGTTAGAGGCAGGTTGATTTTTATTGGGTTTGGGGCGGGGGTCTGGTCCATGAGTAGCTACTGAAACCGATTTGGGATGAGGGAAAAAGTAGCCCATACAAAAGATATCCTCCTTGTTATCTTTCAGTCACTGTTTTTTCAAGCCAAAAAACTTACAAAATGTACAAAATACATCCGGTAATGTCAACATAATTAATTTAGCAAGGGCAGTGGTTGTCATTCATTTGTAATAATGTGACTGTGTCCTTTTTTCACTAACCATATCATTTAGACAGCTAGTCATGTTATTACTGAACTATTAGTTTTGTACTTGGTTGGGTTATGTAATTTTTCCGGATATTGAGCTGTAAGTGGCCTTACTGTGCAACTTATTTAGCTCTAATTTTGCCCTACCTTTCAGACTGCCTGCACCATTTCAAGATTTTTCTCTCTTTATTAGCACAGCCAATTCAGATAGCTAACCCGAGTGGTCATTGGTCAGTGACGTACCAGCTGATGTCGGGGATCAGTCCAATCCCAGTATCAGATTTCAGACTGACTATTTAATCACCAGGTTACTCACTCAGTTCTGATGTGCCCTGGTCTTACAAGCATGCAAATGTAAATCCACCACCCCTGCCTCCAGCTGTTTGGTTCTGTGTTCTTGCTCGTTGCTGTTAATAATGTTGTGGGTTAATATCTTTATTAGTGATAATGTATGCATGTGATGGCAGTGAGTTACCCCAGAGAATCAGAACCTAACGTCAAGAAATAATGTTGGGAAATGCAGGTTTCCATTTTTTATTTGTGTGAACTATGTTGCATACAGCTTACACCGTTGTCAGGAAAGGAGGTTGTGGACCAGAGGATCCCTGGTTCCCATCCTGTATGGGCAGGCAGACTGTCAGTGGAGAAAGCTCTTCTGTTAGCAGTAACACGGTGATGTCGGTTTCATTAGGTAGGCTGACTTTATACGTCTTTACTTTGGTCATAATATTTTTTACATTGAGTAGGTGGTGCATTATTTATTGATAGAGTTTTACCAGCTCCCCTCCCTAATAACAAACTGTCCCTAATGAACCACATAACCACATTACCTGGTATTAATGGGAGAGGTTTATCTTTTGAACACACAATATCTTTTGAAATGGGCTGTACAACCCATGCCCTTGAGCTCTTCAGCCCTGGTGTTTTTTGTTCCTTAGCTCTTAGTTGATCAGTAATGTTATTGATTGGTTGGAGTGTCCCCATCAAGGGACAAACTCATCTTTTTTCCCCCCTCTGCATGCTACTGACACGTCTTTGAAGGGAATGGCTAAATGCTCCATCTGCCTTGTTCAAATCATTAAAGACACTTGACAAATAGAAATTGATTGATCTCCAATAGGCTCTCTTCCAACAGTCAACTATGCTGCTGTCTACATATGGACAGGGAATTTCCATGGCTCTGTACAGAGAAAATGGCTGTAGTTATTTCTGTTCTGAAGCACAAACACACAGACATCATCCTTGTTGAGAAGCCCCTCTCCCCACAGACGCGTGTTGACAATAAGACGGCCAGGCCTCGGTGAGACCCTACAGGTGTGCTACATTGTCTTTCCACCGTGACAGCTCTGAAAGAAGGAGACGCTACTCACTGAGGAGAGGGCGATTGTGGCCCTGTTATCAACGGACTGGCTCCCCTGTGTAATTCCCAGATACAGAGGGTTGGTAAAGAAATAAAGAAATGAAGAAGAAGAAGGGGTTGGGGGGGGGCTGTAAACTTTTATCTCTGTCAGGCAGCAGATGGAAGGGGTGAGAGTTCGCTTCTCCTTAATCCGGGAAACACAGTGAACATTAGTGAGGGAACAGGCTTTAAGCAGGCTGTAAGCAGGCTGTAAGGCAACAGCATGGCCCATGCAGGCCTCCAGTAGCTCTAATCTGGAGACTGGAGGAACAGAGCAGACACATCAGACAGCCACAGTGGCATCAGACTCTACTTCAGCCTCTCTTCTGTTGGTGTGTCAAGCCTCTCTCACTAATTCCCTGTTTCAAAATGGATTAGAAGTGTATTCATGCTTCAAAGCAAAATGACCAATCTGATGTAAAAGTCCTTCAAAATAAGATATAGACTGATTTTTGTCGTGGGGTGTTGTGGCCTCTCAGGCTGAGTTGTTGGTCACACGTGGCGTTGATTTATTTTCATGCTTTATTTGGATCCCCATTAGCTGATCTCATGGCTACTGCAAGACTGGAAAAGAGTTCCATAGACTCTAAAAAATAGTTCCCTAGACTTTAAAAAAAGAGTTCCCTAGACTCGAAAAGAGTTCCCTAGACTAAAAAAAAAGAGTTCCCTAGACTTTAAAAAAAGAGTTCCCTAGACTCGAAAAGAGTTCCCTAGACTAAAAAAAAGAGTTCCCTAGACTCTAACAAAAGAGTTCCCCAGACTCTAAAAGAGTTCCCTAGACTCTAACAAAAGAGTTCCCTAGACTCTAAAAGAGTTCCCTAGACTCTAACAAAAGAGTTCCCTAGACTCTAAAAGAGTTCCCTAGACTCTAACAAAAGAGTTCCCTAGACTCTAAAAGAGTTCCCTAGACTCTTAAAAAGAAAGTCATTACAGGGAAAGAAATTCACAGATTCTATATATTTCACAAAGAGATTGAATGTAGACAATGAAGACATGAGAATATGAACAGCACAACAAATAACAGTAACCAGAGATAGCCATGAAACATTGAAACCGATAGCACAGAGTAAGTGTGCGTGTATGGGATAGCCTGTGTCTGTTAGAGTGTGTTGTTTCTCCATAATCCTCGCTTAGCTGTGAGCTGTGTATTGTTTAAATGATCCGATCTTGTTACTTATTTGAGTCACTTGAGATGGAGAACACTTCCATGTCGTCATGGCTCTGTAAAGTGCTGTTTATTTCCTTGCTTTCATTCTAGTCTTAGAGACGTTGGACAAAACCCTGGTTGCATGCCCTGTGGGGTAATTATGTGTGTCTGAGATTTATGTAATATGAGTGTTGAGACAGTCATAGTAATAATTAACAAAGACAGTCAGTCTCTCTCTCTCTTTCTCTCTCTCTCTCTCTCTCGCTTTCTCTCTCTCTCTATGTCTTGCTGGTCCATCAAGGTCTCTTAACCCAAAGGGTATTTCAGAGAAATGGGTGTCCCATTTTAAGTTTAGATGGGAGGGCTGAAGGGTAATGAAGATGCCAAACTGCATGACATTCTACTTCATTCTCCCTCCATCCTTTATCAACACGTTCTTGTTTCAGGGCACTCATTAAACGCTGTTCTCACCTCCACCATCCATCTCTTTCCAGCTTTATTTCCCTCTCTGATCCTCTCCGACTCCAATCCCTCAATCTCTTAATTGTGCTCTACTAAAAATACGGCATCTCCTGCCCCTCTCCCCCAAAATACTGCACTGTATTTACCAAGCCACAATAAAGCACAGATTTGTTCAGCACCTGGGATCACTTCACACACACACACACACACATACACACACACACACACACGCTTTCTCTTATCGCCGAACAAAGCGTCATCTTTTCAGCTGCAAAGCCCCTGAAACTCCCTGATTGTTACAGCGGTAAGCATGGCAGGCGTTGCTTACCAAGGTTCCCTCTGCTAAACCTGGAGACTACGGCGACACTCCCCTCCCTTAGACGTTCTGTACACCCTGAGAGATGCCTGTCAACGCTGCCTCACAACCACAAAACTCCGATTAAGGCTTGCTCTGAACCAGGATTTCAAAAGACAGGTTTTTTTTTCTCTCACTTCATTCAACCTTGAGAGACTGGGAATATAAATAAATAAAAACCTCCAATGAGAAATAATCGGCATCTATTCACCGCTTAGAAAGGTGTCGAAAGTTATTGATGTCAACTTTGTGTGCTTTATTGATACCTGGGCTGTGTTGTGGGGATAATTGAAGTCTGAGGTGTGGGATGCTACCGAATGGAATTCCTGGGAGTTTTAATACACAGGTAAAATGAAAGGAGCAGTGTTGTGTCTGTCTGGGGAAATGTAGAAATGTATTCCACCCCCTGTTTGTCTCTTTTACAAAGTCTGAGGGCAGTGGCAGACTGTGGGGAAGAGAAGCAGTTAGCATGGGGAGGAAATGCCTCTTTATTTGATAACAGTCCAGAATTCACTGTGTCACCTTAAATGTGAACAGAACAGGCCACTTTAATAGTGCATACTGCCTGTGCTGCGAGGCGATTCATGCTTGACTGATTTATGTTTATTTTGCTCTCGCCTTCCTTGTTTACATCCTCTCATTTCCTGGCAATTTTCCCTGTGTGGGATTACTCTCCCAACTCAACACGGCTGGTGGTTTCTCAGACAAAAACTAGATACGTCATTGACTGGATTTCAAATAATAAAGCAGCTGGATTTTACGCGAGGAAGTGGTCTGGTGTAAAATAATATTGGTTCCCCTACTGAACATACACACAGAAAATAACAGCGATTGTAGAAATGACACTATCTAATGACAATGTTCTGAGTCAAGGTCATGTAAATGTTGGTTTTGTAAATGTGCGCTTTTGCTATTCGTTCTTTAGTGTTTTTTCAAGAGATAATTTAACCATCTGCCTACTCACTCACTCACTCACTCACTCAATCACTCAGTCATGCAATCATTCACACACACACACACACACACACACATACACACACACAGAGACCAGGTTAAATGGCATGGGAAGCGGGCAGCCTGCACTCTGTTTGTTTTGGACTCAGTGGCGTCTCATTTACACGTGTTAATTGCAGCTAATTGGTTCTAATTAGATGAACAGGAAACCCTCTGGGAGCGTTCATACCTTTAATTTGTAGTAAATATAATTAATTAACATATGCTAATTCAACCCAATTAACATTGATTAAGATATGCCAACGACAGGGAAAAAGTACAAACCACCCCCCAAAAATTGTATGCAGTCTGCAGAAAATCAAAATAAAATGGATTGCCACATGTCAGGAACCTCACAGACGTAGTAGGAAGCAGTTGCATCAAGGAGCTTCCGCCTGGTCCTCTTCTTCCCACTCCACAGTATTCAGGAATAACCAGGAACCCTGACTAACCCCCCCAGCCTCCCCAACCCCAACCCCTTCCCAATCCCTGCCCACTGGCCTCGGAGTCCCCACGTTGACGGCACTCCATGGTACACCTGCGCAGGAAGTGCCCCGTGATGGCGGCGGACAGAGGGCATGTGTGCCACGCAGGCTGAGCAGGAGAGATTAGAAGACTCACCACTGAGACAAGGGGTAGAGAAACGGAGGGAGGCTAGAAAGGAGAGAGGGGAGAGGAGGGAGACAGAGAGGATGGATGGAGAGAGTTATGAGAGGGGGATGAAGGAAATGAGGGAGAGAGAAAGAGAGAGAGAAAGAGAGAAGGGTATACAAAGATTTAAGACAGCTGAAATTAGGGAGAGTGTCAAGGAGAGAGGGGCAGAGGGAGCAGATGAGCTAGATGACGGCATGAGATTAAACACATCTAAAGAGCTAGCTACTAGCTAACAAAGACACACATTAAACAGGCCATGTTCTGGTGTCAGGCTCTGGGCATATGGACAGACAGACTGTTGGATGCAGAGATGAGGTGATTCCCAGTCGAGCGAGAGAAGAGAGCTCAACAGAGAGAGAGAGAGACAGAGAGGAAGAGAGACAGAGTGAGAGGAATGGAAAGAGAGGGGGATGGAGAGAGAGCAGAACAGAGGGAAGGATGAGCGAGAGCAGAAAGAACGTGGAATGAGATGAGGAAAGGGAGGAGTCACGGATCGTACTTGGCGAAAAACCTCATGTCACCTGTGATACCAAGACCGACTTTGACACTGCAAATGCCTTCCATCGTAGGGAGAGTGTACTCAGAGCCACATGCTCCCAGGCACGGTGGCAGAGGCTGGCAGCGCCCGCTGGGTTGAGGTGTGAATGTGTGTCAGATGGTTCAGCGAGCAGGCTGGCAGCGGCCTTCTACACTGGAGGGAGAGGCTGCCCACAGCGTGATGCCGCTCCTGGGCGAACACCCTGATGGCCAACCAACCCCTACATCCACCCATCACCTCCCGGCTGGAAAGAAGACATCTAACTGAAGGAGCGGGCCCGGGCATGTGTTTGTGTGACTGCGTGGGCGTGGCGGGGTGGATGCCTGTGGAAAAGGTGACTAGCAAGACATCTACCCTTCCACAGGCCTGTATTTAAAAGACAAGCAGTAAGGTCTAATAAATCCTTCAAAAGGCTGCCGACTTCACAGCCCTGCTCCATCTTTAAAGGAAGGAAAGGAATCCAAGACAAAAGCCGGCCAAGGGATAAAGAGACAAAGAGAGAGAGAGAGAGAGAGAGAGAGAGAGAGAGGGACATAGAGTAGTAGAGAGAGAAGGACAGAGACAGAAAGGGGGAATTCAGGGAGAGGGAGTAGTGGAGAGAGAGGACCCTCCTGTAGTCACACCTCATGAATATTGAACAGAACTTGTTGAAGTGAGGAGAGAAGATAGAAGAGGTGTTTGTGTGTTGGTATCATCAAGGGACAGCCATTCCCATGGCAACAGAGCGTCAGGTAGGCAGGCGACACTGGGTCTGAACTGCCCCCTTTGGTCCCTGGACAGGAAAGGGGGGGGGGGGGGGAGCGTGGGGGAAGCATTTTGTCGCGGCACGCTAGACAAAAGAAAGACAACTCACTCCTCTGGTCCCGTGCCACATTTCTTATTCATAAACAAACGAGTCTGGCTGTAGGGACACGATAAAGCGCTGCGCTCTGGGTCCGCCGCCGAGACGACCACCGATTTGAATGCAAAGCCTCAGCTGCACCAAATCCCTCCCCCGGCCTCACCCCTCACCACCCCCCTCTCCATTATTCTGCCGGATTTTGCCGCTATTTTTGGACATGGCGCTAAGCCGTCCAATGGATTTCCACTGTAGATATGTCATTAAAAACGCTCTCTCTGTCCCGAGCAGTCATTAACATAAACATTTAAGAATTATACGCAAAAGAGACAGCGAACGTCTGAATAAAATGAATACAAAATGTTCCCACATACACACATAAATGCCTGTATGTCTGATGATGTCCGTCATTCCTTCTTGTCCATTCGGAAAAATGGGGCGGTTCGTCTTCTTACTGGATTATTTGTTCTGATGTGGGCATAAACGTACGTTGACTAGTGACTTAAGTGGGTGAGGGGGATGACGGAGCTGGCCTGGGCATGGTGGGTATGTTCACCACTTGAGCTGTGCATGTTTAGAGGTGTAAACAGATTTCAGGGGGGGGTGGAGGGTTGAATGTGATGCTCTGCTGGCGTCTGACAGGGGGGAGTTAATGGCCCTGTAGGTTCGCTGTTGGCATCCAGGGATGAGACCAGCCATATTATCCACTTTACCGGGGCTTTTTGGAACAAATGCGTACATGCAGAGATGCATATAAAATATACACACAAAAACGTACATAAAGAGAACAATACAATGTGTTCAGCAACATAATACAAATGAACTGGGGCTCCTGAATGGCCCAGCGGTAATGTCACTTCCTCACAGTTAGCTGTGTCGTTGCAAGACAAGGGTACAAATTCAATTGGCCAGTACCTCCGGGGTTTGGGGAGGTTAATAATTGAATATGGTTGCCTTATCTTATCAAGCTCTAACGACTCCTGGTAGCTGGGGCGCCGGTTAGCTGTCAAGGTAGAAGCTGTAAGGATTTTGGTTTTAGACTTGCTCCTGTTTGAGCGAGCAACATGATAAGACACAGAATGGCATTGGATGCACTTTGGAAGACACATATTTCAACATCGACAGTCTCACACAGGCTGCTGGGTGTTGAGGTGATGAAGAAGGGTCTCAATCACAAATTGGATATCACAGAAAAAGTTAAAGTCAGAAAGAATTCAAAGGCACTGAACCCAATGTGGAAAGAAGTGCATCATTAGCCAAGGCAACATGCATACTCACAAACACCTACATAACAACATTGGATATAACGAGACTACTACACACATACAGACAACCCCCGCACCTGAAACAATCAGAAGATTAGCAAACACCTTCATTTATCTATGAGCTCAATGTGGGAGTCTGGATATCAAGCAACAGGAAATACTGCTGTTGTAGAAAACTATCTGGTAAAGCCTGCATATTTAATATTAAGTACCTAGATTCCAAAGCTATGGGACAGACTCGATAAAAATGAATAGACTCTTCTGACTGCACTGTTTATAGCGATAGCGTTACATCCATCACCCTCTGCAAGCCTCCCTGCCTGTTCGCTGTGTTTGGAACTGCCGGAGTGTCGTCTCTGCCTCTATTTGCAAGGTGTTTATTCTGTCAACGACTTGAGTGTTTGCCCAGCTGGCACCAAACCCAGCCGGTGGCAGTGCCAGCTCTATGCCCAGGGGTAGAGGGATCGAGGGATGGGGGAAGTGGGGGAGAGGGAGAGAAGGGAGGACAGGAGGGGTAGACGTGGCAAGACGCCCAGCCTTCCTCTGGCCCCTCCTCCCTTATCCACCCCCAAACCCCATGCCAACTCGTGCCCGCCCGCCAGCCCTCCTCCAACCCGATGTCTACCCCCTGCCTGGTAAAAGCGAGTGGGTGGGTGGGTGGGGGACGGGGGTGTGTGCTGGGGTGCTGGCAGACCTGCGAGAGCCTATCGATGCCAGTCCAAAGCGCCTCGCCAAAGTGGGGCAGCTTAGCCATAATCCGTATTGACTGCTTTGCTTTGTCTGCCAATTCTGAGCATGGATTTGTCTCACTCAATGATGTGCTTCTGTCAAGTTCTCCCACATTAATCCATAGCATTATTACTTTTCAATACAAAGCTAATTATTCCCCTGTTCGGACCGCAACGATGAGAGGGGGGGGGGGGGGGAGTGGAGCAAATTAAAATAAACAAATAAACAAATAAACAAAAAGCCTTTGGAAAGCCTTGATCGGCAACAATGGGGTTAATTCAATTGCTGGCGCGGCTGTCAAATCAACGGGTTTGTCTGCGCAAAGCGAGTGTGAAATGAAACATTGCGCGTAGAGCTACGCTTCAATCGGAGCCACCGCGGCACACGTGAGAGAAGTGTAGGTGTCCTTAACCGAATGTGTGTCTGCAAGGGTCCATGCTGGCCCGCTTGCTTCGTGAGTCCGCTTGCTTCGTGAGCCCGTTTGCGCGTGTGTTCGTGAGCGCGCCAATGCGAGTGTGTTCGTACATGTCTGTGTGTTTGTGTGTGTTCGAGCAAACCCCCACTGCTAAATCTGCAGATTACCGACAGGTTCCCGTGGTCTGACACTGGGGCTCTAGCCAGGCCTACCTGTTTCCTTATGCTGGAGCTGAGCAAGGGCCTTCAGGAGGACAGGACTGTCACTGAGCTGGGTCCTGTAAGCACCTCTTTATCAGCCCGTCCAGCCGCTGCGCCCTCTCTCCAGAGCCCCTAGTCATGTTTGGGTAAAAGCCCACCTCTGTCAGCCCAGCTAGAACCCAGAGAACTAGAACACATAACCAACAGTATATATTCAAGCGATGCTATAACGAACAGAAACTAGTTCGGCCGTGGATTATGTACGTTTTCGGAACTATTCTGCTGTGTGAGACCACTGCTGTCAAACAAAGCATCATCTGAGGCTGATACACACGCACACATACACACGAGCACACACACACACGTCTGTTTTGTTTTCGCTCCACTCTATCAACTGAGTTGATAACACCATTGGTGGAGGGAGGCCGTGTAGTTGATTATTGTGTGACTGCCAGCCAGATGGAACGATACAAATAAGGGGAAATAAGCCTAAGATGAGCACTGGATCAGGAGCAAAACAACATAAAACAGTACAATGCAAGGCTCAAAACAAGGCAATCCAACAGGGGGTTAGCTGCCTCTACACTCCAGTGGGTCCAGAGAGACACACACACATATACAGTCAGACCAACAGACACACACACACATACATTTGGACAGACAGAAACTCGATCCTTCTCCCTCCTACATGGCTGGCTAGCTTGCTGGTTGGCTGACTAGGGTCTGGAAGTCGAATGAGGTCATCAGAAAGGGACGTGAAGCAGTGTTGGCCAAGGTGTCCTGTCTGAGGCCAGGTCACAGCTCGACCCCCAACCGTAACAACACACACACACACACATACACACACACACACACTCTTACACAAACCAGCCTGCCCTTCACCATTCAATCCATCAGATAATGGTCTACCTTTAATGGCTCTTGGTGCAGAGAGGGACTGCAAACAACCCGTTTTGTCTTATCTCCATTGTTAGCAGGGGAGGCTAACAAACATGCCCACGGTCACTGTCTCTCTCTACTCTCTCTCCTTCAAGCCCCCATCCTGCTCTGACTTAAACCCTGGGCTCCCCCTGATCTCTATTAACCACTTGCATCCACCCAATACACCCAAAACGCGTGCACACACACACACACGCACACACACACAATCCCATTTGAGCGGCACGGCCGGTAGATAGCAGCCGTCGGCTCTCCCAGCTCCATTATCACTGAGCGGCACGCCTATGGGGTCAGAGAGAGAGAGAGAGGGAACGGGGAGGGAAGGATGAGAGAGGGAAGTCGAGAGAGAGAAAAGAGAAGAAGAGAGTGAAAGAGGAGAGGGAAAACGAGAGACAGAGAGAGAAGGAAAGGGGAAAGGAATGGAATGAGCGGGAGGGAAGACAACTGAAACAGTGGATGTTATTTTGGGGGGTGGGAGGCAATTCCTTTTTTTTTTTGGGCCCCAATGGCTTAACTATGGTTTTGGTATAAGGGACATGGTATAGGGATGCCGGGTGATGGTGATGGCGAAGGGGTGGCGGGGGGTTGTGTGTTGGGGGGGGGTATGGGGGGGTTAAGGGGTGTGTGGGGGTGTGGAGTCAAGGTGCAGCAGAGCAGATAGCCAAGTTCTATGCATACTAAACACACACCGGCGGCGAGGGGCGGGGGGACTGGGGGGGTCACAGCGCTCCGGGGCTTGCCTTATCATACCTCTCGGCACGGTTTATCAGATTACACCATCCAACAGGGAGCGAGAGAGAGACAGGAAGTGAAAAAGGGGGAGAGAGAGAGGCGGAGAGAGACAGAAGGGGAAATATGGAGAGAGAGAGGGAAAGAGAGACACATGGGGAAAGCGGGGAGAGAGATAGAGAGAGAGACAGAAGGATAGAGTGAGGAGGAGAGAGACTGAAAAGTAATGATGGGAATTGGATCCAGACCTAGAGCACTGGTAAGCACTGTTGGGGAAGCTCCTAAAATGTAGTTCACACTGAAAGAAGTTAAACTAAATATAACCTAAAAATGTAGTTTCCCTGGCTAACATTGCTTTGCAAAAGTTGTTTTATGACTCTCAAACATTGATAATTAATGAAACAAACCATGATTCTTGACATTTTCACAACACTGAATCGAAAGAATAGTCTTTGGGCAAAAAGATCGTAGACACATCATCTATGAAAGCAAAATTAATAATTTCTCAAAATGTAAATCTATTCAACCAACACAGAACATACCACTAAACCACAATTCTGAAGGTAAGAGATTATGCTTCTAAATGTGGAAGACCAGGAATTTCCTACTGCCCACAAGAGGCAACATTAGTGCCTATTACTCTTTAGAAGGCTTGCAGATAAAAGGTGAATGGTAGATTGGTGTTTAAGCCATGGACTCTGTCTCTGAGGGTTGCATGTTCAATCCCAGTATTAGGCAGTTTGTTTTGTTTAAAGCCTTTCCTAAAACTTAACCCATAGTTTAAATCCATGTACAATACCCAGACAAGGTGACCTTCAAGCAGTTCTGGATCCGTTCTGATCTACATTTTTGTGTGCAGTTTGCCCTAGGAACGACTCAGCGTGGATTTCCGCCCACTGGTGGATTCAGCTCGGTCTTCCCATTCACATCACACTGTCTGTGAGGAGCTAGAATGAAGTGTGTGAAATCTGGGATTTCATTTGCATAGGGAGTGCCAGTTTGGATTTCCTGGTGTATCAGGAGACATAATTGATCTGCTCTGTCTCAAGAGCTAAGGAGACCCACGTGGGGCCTGGCCAATGAAGCGTTGGAGGAGCCTAGCAAATAAGGCTCACACGATCCGCCCACTCAAAAATTACAAAGATGAAATGGCTGCTCTTTTAACCTATAGGCGTTGCAACAACATTGATGTTATTGTACTTTCAAATGTTGAATTGAACCATTGATTTGAAATAATGTATCAATATACGGAATATACAAGGTTACAGAATGATCTAAAACTTTTTTCGAGATTCAGCGAGTTCAAAACGTTGTAACTCATATTTTGAATCACATATATTTGTTTACCCATTTATCTTTTGGAAGAACTATTACCAAGAATGTCTTTAAATGTCAGTTTTAGTTCTTGAATCAGATTCTTAGAAAGTTGGTGTGTGAACCCCATATGGTGCAATGGTGGTTGCATTTTGCTGTGATGTTAGAGCTCTAAACATGTGAAAATACTAAATAATTTTATACATTTAATCAATACTATTTCTCTTGGACACAGGAGTGGACAAAGTTAAACTTGTAATAAGTCTGTACATGTTTTAATGGCGTCTTTGTGTTGCTGACAGGGCATTTCTCCTAAAAACTCATGTCATCGGTCATACAAAATTGTGTCAGTTATGTACTGTCATTAAGTATGATAATATTTATTCTGCAGTTATAAAGGTTGTGCTCTAGTGACATGCATTACAATCATTGACATTTTATATTTTTATGATTTTTTAGACAGTAGAAGTGTGGGAAAACAGGCTGCTGCAGTAAATGAGCTTTGCCTGCTTGATAGTTAAGGAAATCAAATGGCCACTCATTTATCCCATTGAAATGTAACAACATTGATGTTTATCAAGCTTCCAGAAGTTGAAAATGTAACTACATCAAACATCTCTGTGATGAACTATGAATTCAAATGTTTAGTGTTTTTTCAAATGTAGATATTGAAGGTTAAAAAACAACCAGAGCTCAGCTGTTCGCTTCGGCTGAATCCCTCAACTCACCCGGTCTCACGCGGGAAGACAGCAGTCACAACGATCACCAAGAAGGCACATCAGTGGACACAGCAGAGCTAAACTGCAAGACACTGCATGGTCCACAGGAAGGGTCATCGGCTGCCACCTGACCTCCATGAAGGTCCTAAATAACTCCAGGGCAAAGAAGCACTCATCATTGCTGACCCCACCCACCCCAGTGGCCCTTCCTCTGGCAAGCAAATGGCAAGCAGGAACTGCTGGTCAGTTGTGAGCAAAAAAATCCTGCCACCAGAACAGTTTCTTTCCTCTTGCTGTAGCCCTCAGAAACTGGCCGTCTGTCCAACAGAGACTCATGAGACTACACTCACCACAGCAACCACCTCCACTGAACTGCACCCAAAACCTGGTGGTGTTGTTGTGTTGGTCTCGTTGTGTGCCCTTGGGATGACTGGAATTTACCCGCTTTGGATTTCTCTGTGATGTCAAAGGAATTTACATTGTTTCAGTTGGGAACCGTCAGGGTCCTCTATGCCCTCAAAGAGGGCCTAAGAATAGATACAAATTTGTATATACAGCTCCGGAAAAATTAAGAGACCACTGCACCTTTTTCTTTCCTTTCTCAAAAAGTCTTAAAAGAAGGTTTTGAATGAGGAACAGATGGGTTAAAATTAAGAGACCACTGCAAATGGAACGCTTCTGTTCCTCACTCAATGACAGTACAGTCAACCAATCACAAATTATCTTGTAATAGCCTACATACACTCACCTAAAGGATTATTGGGAACACCATACTGATACTGTGTTTGACCCCCTTTCGCCTTCAGAATTGCCTTAATTCTATGTGGCATTGATTCAACAAGGTGCTGAAAGCATTCTTTAGAAATGTTGGCCCATATTGATAGGATAGCATCTTGCAATTGATGGAGATTTGTGGGATGCACATCCAGGGCACGAAGCTCCCATTCCACCACATCCCAAAGATGCTCTATTGGGTTGAGATCTGGTGACTGTGGGGGCCATTTCAGTACAGTGAACTCATTGTCATGTTCAAGAAACCAATTTGAAATGATTTCAAGCTTTGTGACATGGTGCATTAACCTGCTGGAAGTAGCCATCAGAGGATGGGTACATAGTGGTCATAAAGGGATGGTCAGAAACAATGCTCAGGTAGGCCGTGGCATTTAAACAATGCCCAATTGGTACTAAGGGGCCTAAAGTGTGCCAAGAAAACATCCCCCACACCATTACACCACCACCACCAGCCTGCACAGTGGTAACAAGGCATGATGGATCCATGTTCTCATTCTGTTTACGCCAAATTCTGACTCTACCATCTGAATGTCTCAACAGAAATTGAGACTCATCAGACCAGGCAACATTCTTCCAGTCTTCAACTGTCCAATTTTGGTGAGCTCGTGCAAATTGTAGCCTCTTTTTCCTATTTGTCACAAATGCTTTGCTGCATACCTCGGTTGTAACGAGTGGTTATTTCAGTCAAAGTTGCTCTTCTATCAGCTTGAATCAGTCGGCCCATTCTCCTCTGACCTCTAGCATCAACAAGGTATTTTCGCCCACAGGACTGCCGCGTACTGGATGTTTTTCCCTTTACACACCATTCTTTGTAAACCCTAGAAATGGTTGTCTGTGAAAATTCCAGTAACTGAGCAGATTGTGAAATACTCAGACCGGCCCGTCTGGCACCAACAACCATGCCACACTCAAAATTGCTTAAATCACCTTTCTTTCCCATTCTGACATTCAGTTTGGACTTCAGGAGATTGTCTTGACCAGGAACACACCCCTAAATTCATTGAAGCAACTGCCATGTGATTGGTTTATTAGATAATTGCATTAATGAGAAATTGAACAGGTGTTCCTAATAATCCTTTAGGTGAGTGTATACATCACTAATTCAGAGCCAATTGCGAGCCAAATCGTGTTTTCTCACGCTGGAGCCAAGCTAGCTGACTAGCTTTTTGAAGGGAGTGTATACAAGGATGATGATGGTTTGGCTGTCTTAACCGAAAAATAACTTATTTTGGATTTAAAATAAAAAGACACTCAGTATAAACCTGCCATGGCCTATTTCATAAAGAAGGACAGGAGAATGGACTTGTTTTTAAATCATAATCATAATGGTGAGTGGACATTTGGTATTCATCTACAGCTTGCTTTTTGTTGGTATCTTGTTCCTATCATTTTGAACACAATATGTAAAATATTATTTCTGCTTTAGATCACTGGTTGTGTGGTAAAAACAAAGGTAATGACACTGCAATAGGAAGTACTGGGTACATGAAGTCTTGTTGTGGTGCATTTTTTATTGTTGCATGCTGGAGAACATTGAATAAAGCGCATCACTTTTTCTTCTCTGACAGCATTTACTGTCAATGGTCTTGAAACAATGTGAGTTGTTGTGTGGTTGAATTTATCCCTCCACTATTTGAGTGACTTTGTTTGTTTTTGGCAAATTTGTTTCTTTGAAACAATGCTACCGTATTTTCTTCTAACGTGGTTCCTGCTATCGATATTTGCAACCATTGTGTACATTTTGCGAGCCACAGCCGAGGCATGGCTTAGAACTGTTTAACTCTGTCATCAAAGAATTGCTTCTCTTACATACTAGAGGTCTGCAAAAGAAAGGTCTCATGTCATGCTCCATATACACAGGCATCTGAGTTCTCTATATGTACGGCGTCAGATGGTTTTCTGTAACTAAGGGCCTAGCTCCAATAGTCATGGTTCTTGCACTGCCTCGTTTGGATTTGGAATATCTCACAGACCTCTCACTCTGGACAGGCTAGCTAAGTTTATTGCTGGCAACGGCGCTTACTGGCCTGAGGGGAGAGCAGAGAAAATACCGGTGTTCATCATGTGGTGTGAAGTGGTGTGAAAGACAAATCACATATGTAGGAAATAAACGGATTCCTCAGAAATTGTTAAACATTAAAGAAATGCAAAATTAGGAAACAATGCTTGAATATTGCTAAATAAATGTGCAAATATGCGACAAAAAAGTTTTTTAAGCAGTTACATTTTTTTAAGTCTGAAAATGGACAGAATATCAGGCTTGTTAACAGGCTTCATCTTGTTACAAGTAACATTTTCTCACCCCATTAGTAGACAATTTTGCTTTTTTGTAAAATTCTCTCTATTTGCACTTCCTTTGCGTTCCATCCTGTTTCCAACCTGAGTTTGTATATGAAACATTGTTTAATAGCCTGTTTTGTTTGCATGCTATTTTCTGATAGCTTTGCTGTGCATTCCTGACTGTAGGCTACTAAAAGGACTGGAATAAAAACAAATCACATCTCACTTTTTTGTTTATTTTTACCTATTGATCCTTTCTGGCTAAATTATAGGAATACTCCTGGAGAAGTAGTCCATTCTGAATGAATTACTCTATTTCTGATAGACAGCAATAGCATTTCTACATTTAAACTTTGGCAAATGTGTTTCGATTTATCAGACGCCCTTCCATCACCCTTCCTGTGAGCCGTGCTGTGATTCTATATGGAAAGAAATCCAGTTTTACCCTGGAGAGATGACAGTTACAGAATCACCGGTGAACACGCTGCTCTCTGTCACCGCAGCAACAACCACACATTGGTCTCAAGGCATGGACTTCTGCACAGCCTGGGCTAGTACCATTGGAACAGTGCAAGCATTACATCGGTTTTCACCATATGTTTACACCTTGCTTTATAGAATGAATACAGAGGCTGTAAAAACACTGATGGCTTTATTAATAAGTATGTTTACGTTGCAAGCAGTGTCCATTATCTTTCATGCCACGAGAGGTACTCTGGAGTGAAACAGTCCAAAACCGAGAGGTGCCCGGATCATGCCATAACAGGATTAAGCATCAAGGAATAAACTGGCTGACGTAATCTTCATGATGTCACACTTCTGGAAAGACATTCCACCACGACTTACTTTAAGGAATTGTTATTTTATACCCAATTTTCCCCCTCCCTACTTTGTGATGCTTAATTTTTGATGGTCGAATTTGGTCGTGAACATTTCCATTTCGCCAGGTTGTTCTTATTCTTCTCATAATGCTTGCTCAATCAGGAAATGTTTTGCTAGTTCACACACTGAGGTAAATAAAATCTCAGGCTGACAACCACAGTCGACCTCACAGGCGTCTGACTGACCACAAGGAGTCGCTGGAGAACAACGTGAAAAGGCAGTCCTGCCTGGCATCCACCCATCCGTCCCAGACCTCTAGGACTTGGTTGTATGCTGCCAACAGTATTTAAATACCTGGCCGCAAAGACTCAGCAGTAGGTAGAGGCAGAGACTTACAACACGGTGGCACTGAAATGTTGACTAGGAAAATACATTTCAGTACAATATGTAAAATATCAAGGTGTACATTTTATTGGGACCATATATGTAAAACATTAAGAAACCACTGCACCTTTTTTTTTTTCTTTCCAAAAAAGTTGAAAAGTTTTGAGTGAGGAACAGAAGCATTCAATTTGCAGTCGGTTTCTCACTCCAACCCTTTCTTTTCAACTTTTTTGGAAAGGAAAGAAAAAGGTGCAGTGGTCAAACATTTTTCCGGAGCTATATATATATAGTTGGGACTGGAAATAATTGACACTGACACAAGTACTGTTATTTTGGCTGTTTACCAAAATATATTTAAGTTGGAGTTAAATGGTGAATATGGTCTTAAAGTGCAGTCTCTCAGATTTCATTAGATGGTATTCACATCCAAATTGGTGGAAGGGTTTAGGATTTACAGCTCTTTAATATGTAGCCCCCTCTTTTTCAAGGGACCAAAAGTTATTGGACAATTGACTCAAAAGCTGTTTCATGGACAGGTGTGGGCTATTCCTTCATTATATCTTTATCAATGAATCAGGTAAAAGGTCTGGAGTTGATTCCAGGTGTGGCATTCGCATATGGAAGCTGTTGCAGTGAACCCACAACATGCGGTCAAAGCAACTCTCAATTGAAACAGGCCATCCTCTTTCACTTCCATCAGAGAGATAGCAGGAACATTAGGAATGGCCAAATCAACAGTTTGGTACATTCTGAGAAAAAAAGAATGCACCGGTGAGCTTTACTACATAAAAAGGCCTGGACGTCCACAGAAGACAACAGTGGTAGATGATCGTAGGAACCTTTCCATGGTAAAGAAAATCAGTTCACAACATCCAGCCAAGTGAAGAACACTCTCCAGGAGGTAGGCATATCATTATCCAAGTCTACCATGAAGAAAAGACTCCACAATAGCAAATACAAAGGGTTCACCACAAGGTGCAAAACAGTCAAAGCCTCAAAAATACAAAGGCCAGATTAAACAGATTAGACTAAACATTAAAAAAAAGCCAGCCCAATTCTGCAACAGCATTCTTTGGACGGATGAAACTAAGATCAACCTGTACCAGAATGATGGGGGGAAAAGTATGGAGAAGGCTTGGAACGGCTCATGATCCAAAGCATACCACATCATCTGTAAAACATGGTGAAGGCAGTGTGATGGCATGGGCGTGCATGACTTCCAATGGCACAGGGTCACTTCTGTTTATTGATGATGTGACAGAAGACAGAAGCAGACAGATGAATTCTGCTTCTGAAAATTCAGCGAACTTGATTGGATGGCGTTTCACTTTACAGATGGACAATGACAATGACAAAACATACTGAAACAGATGGACAATGACAAAACATACTGAAAAAGCAACTTGGGTTTTTTAAGGCAAAGCATTCTGTAATGGTTAGGTCAATCACCTGATCTCAACCCGATCGAGCATGCCTCAAGAATGAAAGACCCACGAACAAACATCAACTCAAGACAGCTGCAGTAAAGGCCTGGCAAAGCATCACAATGGAGGAAATCTAGTGTTTGGTGATGTCCATCCGCTATAGACTTCAAGCAGCCATTGCCTGCAAAGGATTCTCGACAAAGTATTCAAAATGAATATTTTATATATGATTGTGATAATTTGTCCAATTACATTTGAGCCCCTGAAATATGGGACTGTGTATGAAAGTGGGTACAATTTCTAAACGTTTCATACCATATTTTTGTTCAACCCCTTGAATTAAAGCTGAGAGTCTGCACTTCAACTGCATCTCAGTTGTTTCATATAAAATCCATGGTGGTGGTGTTCAGAGCCAAAATTATGAAAATTGTGTCAGTGCCGGACCTAACTGTATTTATATATTCTCTCTATATAAATATAAATAATTATATATGCACCGATCAGCCATAACATTATGACCACTGACAGGTGAAGTGAATAACACTGATAATCTCATTATCATGGCACCTGTCAGTGGGTGGGATATATTAGGCAGCAAATGAACATTCTGTCCTCAAAGTTGATGTGTTAGAAGAAGGAAAAATTGGCAAGTGTAAGGATCTGAATGACTTTGACAAGGATCAAATTGTGATGACCAGATAACTAGGTCAGAGCATCTCGAGAACTACAGCCCTTGTGGGGTGTTCCCGGTCTGCAGTGGTCAGTACTTATCAAAAGTGGTCCAAGGAAGTGAAAGCGGTGAGCTGGCGACAGGGTCATGGGGGCCAAGGCTCATTGATGCATGTGGGGAGCCAATGGAGTATATATATATATATATATATATATTCAGTAAAAAAAATCAGAAATTTGGTTTTGCTTTGTCAATATGTGATATTGTGGCAAAACGAAAATGTAATTGGTGGCAAAAGAAATTATATATGCAATGAATTATAAATGTAATCTATAACTCCAAAAACATGGAGAAAGTGACAGATTCTAAATATTTTCTAAACATACTGTATACCAACCTTGATGAATATTTTTTTTCAAGAATCTTGCATCCAAAGGAACATTCTACAGATTCCAAAAATACATTTATTATTCCCAATTTCGCATGGAGCCAGTATTCAAGACAAAAAGCTTTTCCGACTGTTTAGTGACATTTGCTTTTCCTACCCCCACCCCAAGCTGAAAGCGACCCAGACACGTCTGTGCTTACGCATGTCTGTTTGTGTGTGTGTGTGTGTGTTTGTGCAGGCGTGTGCATGGGGACATCCTTGCTGTGAGAGGGCCCCAGGGAAAGGTCCCGCCTGAAGCCTCATGATGGTGATTGATGCAGGCAGGACACACGCCCCGGCAGCCCAGCAAAATTAAAAGCCTATTTTGTAAAGTTGTAAAGAGAACAGAATGGTTTGGGGGGGGGGGGGTTTGGACCCCCCGCCCCACTCTGTCACAGCCGGAGCTCTGTTTAGTGTCTTTAGTATCATCTACTCCTCAGAGAACGATGGCCAGAGGGGCACTGTTACATGCCTTTGACACACACACACACACACACCCCTGAGGGTTCAGATGGCACCTTATATTTCCTGTAAGTCAAGTGTTAATACAGCAGATTTAAACTGAAAGAGGCAATGTATTATACATATATGTGTATATATATATATATATATGAAACATATTGTATATATATATATATATATTTCATACATTAATACATGTCTTGAAATGTCTCTCTCTGATCTTTGAAAACGTATTTGGGTTTTACCAAAAACATTAATGAAACGTGTTTTGATCACTTTTATTCAACCGATGTTATTAGCTATTATGCGTCTTCCCAATGTGAGTCTAACTTCAAGACTCTTACCTGTAAGCCATGCAGGACGGAGCCACACAGTATGTCAGGGCTGGCCAACTTTGTTCCTGGAGAGCCACAGTCCTGTAGGTTTTCTCTCCAACCCTTATTCGGCACACCTGATTCTAATTAGTAGTTGGATGAAAAGCAGACTCAGGTTAGTCACAAATGAGGCTGAAGAGAAAACCTACCGGACTGTGGCTCTCCAGGAACAGGGTTGGCCAGCCCTGCAGTATGTCATCAGCCCATCACTGACAGAGGACTCCTTGATAGTCCCTCTAGCCAGACATTTACTTGTTTGTATATCATTTGCAAATCATTTATTCTCAATGTGAATTTAATTGACCGTGTGACCCCAGGAAGCTAACCCAATGCCTTCTCCCCCATTTGCCCTCCCTGCCCCTTACCCCCCCCTTCCCAAGGCAGCCTGGACCATTCCCCCTCCCGGCCTTCCTCCCTTCTTCCCATCCTGTTGGGTTGTTGGCAGAGAAGGGTGACAGGACTGACAGCCCACCCTGAGTAGGTCCAGCCAACCGGAGAGTCAGACACACACACACACACGCGCGCGCACACACACACAAACACACACACACACAGCAGAGGTCAGAGCCGTGTCAAGTGGGGTGTGGAGGCCAGCTGAGAAGACCTGCCTGCACATTGTGCTAATTTGTGCAGCCAGTGGAGGGAGGGATGGATGGAAAGAGCAAGGGAGGGAGAAAGAGATGGATGGATGGAAAGAGGAAGGGAGGGAGAAAGAGATGGAGGGATGGATGGATGGAAAGAGGAAGGGAGGGAGAAAGAGATGGAGGGATGGATGGATGGATGGAAAGAGCAAGGGAGGGAGAAAGAGATGGATGGATGGATGGAAAGAGGAAGGGAGGGAGAAAGAGATGGAGGGATGGATGGATGGAAAGAGGAAGGGAGGGAGAAAGAGATGGAGGGATGGATGGATGGAAAGAGCAAGGGAGGGAGAAAGAGATGGATGGATGGATGGATGGATGGAAAGAGGAAGGGAGGGAGAAAGAGATGGAGGGATGGATGGATGGAAAGAGGAAGGGGTAGTAGGGGAGGACAGTCAATAAGAGACTGAAGGAGGTTGGGATGGATGGAGATAGGAAGGAAGGAACGAGCAGGAAGGATATAGTTTGCTGAAGAAGCACTGAAGGGAAGTATGGGAGGGCATATGGATGTACAGTACCTTAGCTGAACAGGGCTGAGGTGTTACGAGAGGGGAAACCTATAGTGGGCCTTACTCTGACCATCAAACGTTCTCCCAACGTTAATGTCAACCAGTCTTCTTCGTACGTGGTGAGCCCAGTGCTAGTTACAGTGTCTGAACGCTACATTTTGAAACTTTGCATTAAAACAGACCTCGGACTAATACATTGTTTGGGACTAGATGTACAGTTATTTTGTATGATTATTAGTGGGACTACATGTAGAGTTATTTTGTATGATCATTAGTGGGACTAGATGTACAGTTATTTTGTATGATTATTAGTGGGACTACATGTAGAGTTATTTTGTATGATCATTAGTGGGACTAGATGTACAGTTATTTTGTATGATTATTAGTGGGACTACATGTAGAGTTATTTTGTATGATCATTAGTGGGACTAGATGTACAGTTATTTTGTATGATCATTAGTGGGACTACATGTAGAGTTATTTTGTATGATCATTAGTGGGACTAGATGTACAGTTATTTTGTATGATCATTAGTGGGACTAGATGTACAGTTATTTTGTATGATTATTAGTGGGACTACATGTAGAGTTATTTTGTATGATCATTAGTGGGACTAGATGTACAGTTATTTTGTATGATTATTAGTGGGACTACATGTAGAGTTATTTTGTATGATCATTAGTGGGACTAGATGTACAGTTATTTTGTATGATTATTAGTGGGACTACATGTAGAGTTATTTTGTATGATCATTAGTGGGACTAGATGTACAGTTATTTTGTATGATCATTAGTGGGACTAGATATGGAATTTTACAGTGATGCAAATTAAATCTTCATTGCCATGATCATCATCACCTGACTCATGTTAAAGCCTGTCCTTTAATTGTTAGTGTGATCAACCCCCACCTCACACACACACACACACACACACACACACACACATAAAAACACACACACATACAGGCAAAAACACACTCTTATCACCTCCTACACACACCACTTCCATCACCCTGACCTCCTCAACAGACGCCACCCCAACCCTTTTCCATCAGCACATTTACAGAGAGATCCTAACCCTGACATAGCCATGTGAATGCCATTTGTGTGTGTTTGTGTGTGTGTGTGTGTGTTTTTGTGAACAGGCGTGTGCAAGTGTGTACTGTCACAATCAATTTGTGCAGAAGGGTAAAAGAAGCAGCTCTTGTCTTGATCTGTGCGCAATATCTACATAACCAGCACAATGAACTGCAGTGTGGAAAAATTAGGCAAGCAGCCAGGGGGAAGGAGAACCCTAGGAGACAATATCTAAATGAGTTTCCTGGAGCACCCTGAGAGTAGCAGGACCGACTGGAGCAGACGTCAGGGTTATGTGGCGTAGTCTAGACCAAGAGACGGGAATTGGTGTCTGTTCCGTGTGTGTGTGTGTGTGTTTAAAAGGGAAGATGTTTCAGAGATCCAGACAGAGGAGCAGCGAGAGAGAGAGGAGGGGGTAGAACCCCACCCATCCGACCCACCAGCCCACTCGCCCGTCTTTGTTTTGGCCCAGCCCGCTAGGGCCCAAACTGGGCCTTGTGTCACCAACAGATGGGCTCCTCACAAAGGACCCCCTCACCTCACCAAGCTGGTCTCCTACATGCCTGATTAAATCCTAATACCAAAGTTAGAATTGATACAGTGACTCTATGGTGATTCAATTAGTGCAGTAGGCATGGCGGAGAAAAGCAAAGCAACCACAAAGAGGCAGCTCTGGTAGTTAGAAAGTCATTCTCCTTGGATCATTATGGCACTGCGCACGTGGAGCCCTGGAAACTGATGGCCACATGTGTCTTTACTTAATATCCTCTGGGGCCGTGTTGGAGGTGGCTTTTTCTCAGGGCCGGATGTCACAGTCGACAAAATCACAGACTTGATGGATTTGAGCAGCGCCAGGCGTCCGTTGTGATGGGGGTAATGGAGTAGTGAGAACAATGCCAAGAGCAGGCCTGGAGTTCAGCTGGAGAGTAGCACGGAGGGGCAAGACCAAGACTGAGGCCGCCCGTGATGAAGAATAAATAAAGATGATAGAAATATGAAATAATGACTAAAACATGTGATCAATGAAGACGATTTGCATTTTGGATGTGAAGTTCACACCGCGGCTGTATCGTTGTGGATTTTGAAGACTGGGTGTGTGGGGTATTGGGCATGCGGACCAAGGTTACAGAGTCAGAGATAAAACAGATACGGACAAAACGTTTTCACCTGTAAAATAGTTTTTTTTTATGCGTTTGAATTAATGTCGCTGCGACTCGACAGCGTGCCGGCGTGTGAACGCGCGGGACATCAATATTCAACGGCGTTGGCTCTCCCAGGGGTGCAGCGGGCTGTAATCATGGAGGATGGCCTTTGTATGAATCAGTGGGAGAACTGCAGCACCTGCCTCGTGCCGTAAGCTGCGCCGCTGCGCCGCCTGTGTCGGAGAGCGATCCGCACGGACGGCACAACATCAACAGGGCTGACAGCACGCAGACAATAAGATGCTCCACACAATGAGGAACAGTGACCGAGGAAAGGAGAATCTCCCTACTGACAGATTTCACTCTCACTCGGCAAATGTTCCTCGGCGCCTTCCCCCCCAATGGTAATCTGGTGAGACAGTGAACACCACCTCAACGACACCGCCGCAACCCTTTTACACAGCGGGCGTCTGGGAGCATGCCGGCACCCCGTGCCACCGCATGGTCAAGCTGTCCTCTGTTTGAACACGCATTTCTGTATGAAGGCCTGCAGGCTGTTGGCGTGTTTACGAGCTTCACTGTCTCCACTGATCACCGACTAATAGTAAAGATAGACCTTATCAGACAGCGCTGTTTCATTATTATCTGTCTTTCCTCCCTGTTTATCTACTTTCCTTTTCTCTCTCTCCCTCTGTCTCTCTCATCTTTCTTTCTCTCTCTTCTTTCTCCATCTCTCTCTTCTCTCCTTCTCTTTCTTTTTCTCTCATTCTCCCTGTCTCTATCTCTGTCTGGTCTTCAAGATATGCTAATCGCTGTGTAAGTATATCCTGTCAAATAATTACCATATATTAAACTGTACTCATCTCCGCATAATTTCCCCATATGCATAATCTTATTTGGCTTCTTCCCTTAGAATGTGAGCAGGGAGAGAAAAAAGTACAAGGTTTTACCTTAGGCAAGTTAATCTTCATTGATTGAATATCAGACTTATTTGAATGTGTTAACAAAGTGTGTGTGACGCATCGCATTAGACCAGTGTTTCTAACGACAGTCCTCAAGTGCCCCGCAACATCATACTTCTGTTGTAGCACCTGACAATCTCACTAGATTCAACTCTATTGAAGGCTTAATGTGTTTGTCTGAGGCTACAACAACAATGTGTACTGTTGGAGCTACTCAATGACTGCATTAGGACATAAGCTTGTTGAGTGAACTGAGCACACTTGCGAAATTACCATGTGACCTGCCTCAATATATCACTGTGTATCCTCAATTTAGATATTTAACTTGCATTTACCAAAGACTAAAGGGTAGGCAGTTGACTAGGTGCAGCTTTTTTAAGCTGTGGGGCAGTCTGTTTGGGGACGGGTGCGGGTTTGTCTGTACCATTGAGCCCTCGTATAAATACATGGACCTTATAGAAATTTGGATCATGCTTGAAATGTAAATGTATTTAATCTAAATAAAGGATTTAACATGTATGTGAGACAGGGAAACAAGATTTTAAATCTGGAATATTTAAGATTTTAGGCATTCATTAGGTTTATGTATGAAGTGAAATTGAACATGAAAAGGGTTTAGGTTTGGGAAGGGTAAGTTACCATCACTGGGATGAGAAGCTAACCAAGGGTCTGCCTAGCACTGTGTTTGAAGTCCAGACCCTCACAATCCCAGATCACAACACTCATACTGTGTGTAGCAAGGCGCTAGCCTATTTGAAAAAACAGCCTCACCGTTGCCCCTAGTGGATGGCATATTCATGTTTAGGTAACTGGAAAACAGCTAATTTCACCTTGGAACATATACGACTGGCTGGACAGAGAGAACGAGAGAGAATGAACGTGAGGGGGGAGGGAAGAAAAATAAAAAAAATAAGAAATCAAGGAGTTGGGGAAGAGAGGAAGAGGGAATGAAAGAAAAAGGGAGGGAGAATGAGTTGGGCAGAGACTGGAAGAGAATGAAGCGAGAAAGAGAGGGAAGGAGTGAGATGGAGAGAATGAGTGAGGGAGGAGGAGAGAGGTTAACAGCGTAGGCTCATAATGATGCTGAGCGCTCACCAAAGAGGCATCCATCTCTGGGTCCTTTTGTACTGCCGGGGAGCCAAGGTCAGCAGCTGAGCAGGGCCTCTTTGTGTGTGTGTGTGTGTGCGTGCACGCGTGTGCGTGAGACGCTGTGTGGGGGCAGGGTGTGTGTCAGAAGAGAAAGACACTGAGATTGGGAATGAGGGCTATCAGTAAAGCAAAGTGATGTGTGAGAAATTGCAAGTGTGTGTGTGTGTGCGCGCACACGAGGGGTTCTGCAGGGCCACGCATCACAGTCAGGATTAACAATGGTCATTCGCCAGGAGAACAGAGGCACTTCCCAGTCCGCTTGGCCTCCCTGGCCCTAACCCGTCTGCTGGAGGCTGGGCCTTTCCTTGACCTCTCACCCCTGGTTCTCCCTCAGGTGCTGACTTCTACACAGACCTAGGTGACAGGCACATTCTGTGGCCCCTCCCTGGATATGTTTCACAAGCAATGTTCCTGTATTATCTGTCCATACACAAACACACACAAACAAACACATAAATACACAAACTAACACAATGTTTTTTTTTCTTCCCAGCATCTCAAGTGGTGAAGCAGTCTCCATTTGTCTGAGGTAATATGAGCCTGGCTGCATTAAAGACAAATAGCATCCCTCCAATTTCCTTTATCACTGTCAAAGCAATTAATAGGCCAACGCTAGTGCATGCACACACACACACACACACACCTCCTGCGGCTCTCACACACTCATTTACTCACTCCATCTCTGCCTCTCTGTTTTCCCTGGATCAACAAGGTCCACCCTGGAAATATAAGAGACCTCAAAGGAATATTTGGTTGCTGTATTGATGTGACCTAGATCCTTGATGGCTTGAACAATTCTGTCCTTTACCACTCAGTACTCCACCAAAACGACTATGGAAAAAGATTGCCTGGAAACCATATTTACCTTGACAGCTGGATGCAAATCTCTTTGTAATAGAGTCATTATAGTCAGCTTTAGACAGCTATGTGTGACTACAGTTTGTTATGGAAAAAATCAGTTTTTTGTGGGAAATGTGTGTGGAAATGTGTATCCATGTTTAAGTGTGTGTAACGGTGATAAGGGAGAATGGAATCTGATAGGAAATGATAAAATACCTCGGTAATGTCTTGGTGGATTTTTGTGCATTTCACAGAAGAAGAGGGAGGTGTAGGATGTTATCTCTGTCTGAGAAGGCAGTGTTGTTTTCTGCCATAGGAGTCTTACCTGACTCCCTCTCGCCCCTCCCCTCACTGCTCTGTGCTGCTCAGGACTGGACAAAACCATTTCCCAACCATTTTTCAACCACTGTCATTATTGGACACCTTTATCTGTAGGATATCTTTTCTTTTGGATTATCTGCATTGAGTTCAGTGTTTCTTCATCGACCACACTGAAAACTTACTACAAGGGGCAGCTGTGGTGGTTTCACACTGTAGCTCCCGAAATGTATCAACTAATATTTGAACCCAATGCCTATTATTTTGATAAATTAAGTGTTCAATAAATTAACTACACATCCGAGTACGGTAGTGTCAACAGAAATGTATCTTGTGTGCTGCCTACTTGAAAACAAAGATAAGGTTACCAGATATCTGAACAAAAACCAGGGACAAAATAAAACATTTCAGATTCACTTCAGTTAGGGAGCCAATGTTGTAGCTGTTCTGGTAATGTTGTGCAATGCAACACTTTCTGGACATGGGCATATCTATGAAGTGGTAACAATATATCACTGATCGATTATAATAACAAAACATCTGAGGAAACAGGCGAGTTCGCTAATAGAACATTGTTTTCTTATAAAAAGGCTGCGGTTTTACTCTGGAGTAACATTGTTCTTTTTGAGTGCTAATATTTGTTTTTCCTAATTCCATTTGTTGTGTGTTTGGTCGTCTTTCTATGTTAGCACTATTTCATGCATTGTGGACTGGTTGTAGGTTACCTTTCAACTGTATGTTGATTGTTCTCTGGATGTTGTGATGGTAGACCAGTCTGATCAGAGTGAGACAGGGTGTGTGTATGTGTCTCTAAAATGGTCTGTAGTCACTTGTACACTTTTTCTCTGTCTCATTAGAATATATTGATTGGGCCATCTGTAAACCATTCATCTCTCTCAAAAGGCCGTTAAAATGGACCTGCCCTCCCTCTGACCCGCCCTCCTTGATTGTGTCACAGACAACATATACACGCATGTACATGTTTCTCCCATATTAGTTAACAAGGATGTTTAGGTGAAAATCATCCTCGACTCTCCCGTGAAGATATAAGGTCACATAATGTGACCTTGCGGTTTTCAAACATTTCCCACGATATTGCAGCTTCACCTACGACAACATGTTACCAATCAAATGAGTGCATTCAAATGGGAACGGAATCACTTGGATATTGTTAATTCAAGCATGTTAAACTGGATAAATAGGGTGCTCTTTTTTCAAGGTGTTTTTCTACATTCAGTGCCTCACAAGCGTATGGAGAAGAGATGTGTGCACCTACAGCCATTTGTGATGGTTAACTCAAGATGTGAACAGTTACAGTGTAAACATGTTACCAGCAACTTGTTTTACGTTTATGTGAGAAGAATCAGATTATTTTAAACATTATTTGAACATAACATTTTCACATACGTATTTCACAACGTCTTTTTTTCATATTCAAGGTAAAAAAACGGATTCTGTGAAGTCTACATTTAACACATGAAAATAGAGTTTTCAGTCCCACTGAGGACAGTGCAGTTAGCCCGTACTGTCTGTGTTTTTGGAGTTATTAAAATTAAACAGTTGTTGTGCTTCATCAAGCTCTGTACTGTAAGGAACATGTTCTCTCTGGTATAGTCTTCCTGGTTGAGTGAGCAGCATAAAAACAAACAGAACGGCATGGAATGTGCTTTTGAGGACACATCTCGTCATCGACTGTCCCACGTCCGCCAGGAGTCGCTGCAATAAAGCAGGCTGAGAATCACAATATTGAATGTCACGAAATTGCATGGAAATACATTTACTTGTTGTTTAGGTGTTCACAATTTTTTGTAGCTTTTAAGGTAAAATTTCAGCTAAACATGTGAACTCATGTGCTTCATACGCATAGCTGTGTTGTGCTGCAGAATGACAAAAAACAACAACACAAACAGGCACCGTCCCACTGCGGGACAACAAAACACCAAACAATAAAAACAATTATCCCATTCACATAGAGAACAATCCCTCCTCCAAAATAATCTGCTTATCTGACGCTGCCTACATATGTGTGTGTGCAGTGTGTCTTCCCATCCTCATAAACACTGGCCTGATATCTCCAAAGCAGGAGTACGCTACAGCTGTAAGCCCCTGATACAGCTGTGACCCGCACTCCTGTTGTCAGCAAAATGCATGCATCATCATGATTGACTTGTACCTGACCATCCTAGCAGTACAGCCTAGGTAGGATTACCCCTAGTCTTGGAACGATGCCCGCCGTACAGTAGACCGCAACACACACACACGCACGCACACCCACACACACACACAGCGCATCTCCACCAGATGTCTCTTCTTTGTGTTTGTGGCCTTTCTCAGCCCCTTTGTTCTCTCTTTTGTCTCCATTCATTCAAAGCCATTTTCTCCTCAGACAAGTCATTGGCGGGCAGCCATTTGGGAGAAGGAGACAGGGAAAAATGGAGAATGAGAGACATGAAGAGAGAGTGAGAGAGTGGCAGAAAGAGGGAACAAAAAGCGCCAACCAGAGAGGAGAGGTCGACTAAGAAAGAGCGCGAGGGAGAGAGAGCGAGCGGTGGAGTGATGGAGTGGGAAAGAACGGTGGCAGGAGAGAGGCGTACCATGAGAGCCGTGTTCACACCCCGGCCTTAAAGAGAGGAGGGTTGGCAGGCTGCCTCAGGGTGCCTTCACGGTGGCAGCAGCCAAAGTCCGGCTCCCTTTTCAAAGGTAACATTCTGAAGCGTCTCCGTTTTCGCGCGGGAGGAGAGGTTGAAGGGTGGCGTCCGGTAACCCGCGGCGACCTCTCCATGTTGACTGCAAGTGTGGGAGCCGGGACAGATGGTGGAAAACTGGCTGCGTTGCCCGGACCATACGGAGCATATGCAAGGGTTTTCTGTGGATCGTTGGGAGGCTGGGGGCGCGAGCTGAGGACTGGTGCCCGCGGGGACTGGCGCGGGCGGGCAGCTGACATTGGCGCGGATGTGAGGGTACAAGCACACCCAGCCTTTTGTCCGAGGCCGTTTTGACACAGGACGCACGCGGGGTGCGGCGCGGGAGAAACCGTGACGCAACAACAGTGATTTGCTGGTAAAGGGGGACATCAGTTAAAAAATGTGCACGTGGCCGTAGAACCAGCAGGAGGTCAGGCGAGGACACAGGCACTGGTCACTCTTGCGCGAGCGTGAATGTGTGTTAAGAGCATCTCGTGTGGTACACCGCAGCGCGTTTCGAGGTCAGCCGTCATCACGTGGAATGCACTGCTGGAAAGCGCGGTTAGACAGGGCGGAGTAGATGGGTGTAGATAGGAGTGTAGATAGGTGTGTAGACAGGAGTGTAGACAGGTGTGTAGACAGGAGTGTAGAGAGGAGTGTAGACAGGTGTGTAGAGAGGAGTGTAGAGAGGAGTGTAGACAGGTGTGTAGAGAGGAGTGTAGACAGGAGTGTAGATAGGTGTGTAGATAGGAGTGTAGACAGGTGTGTAGACAGGAGTGTAGATAGGTGTGTAGACAGGAGTGTAGAGAGGAGTGTAGACAGGAGTGTAGACAGGTGTGTAGACAGGAGTGTCGACAGGTGTGTAGACAGGAGTGTCGACAGGTGTGTAGACAGGAGTGTAGACAGGTGTGTAGACAGGAGTGTAGACAGGTGTGTAGACAGGAGTGTCGACAGGTGTGTAGACAGGAGTGTCGACAGGAGTGTAGACAGGTGTGTAGACAGGTGTGTAGACAGGAGTGTAGAGAGGAGTGTAGAGAGGAGTGTAGACAGGTGTGTAGACAGGAGTGTAGACAGGTGTGTAGACAGGAGTGTAGACAGGAGTGTAGACAGGTGTGTAGACAGGAGTGTAGACAGGTGTGTAGACAGGAGTGTAGATAAGTGTGTAGACAGGTGTGTAGACAGGTGTGTAGACAGGAGTGTAGAGAGGAGTGTAGACAGGTGTGTAGAGAGGAGTGTAGACAGGTGTGTAGACAGGAGTGTAGACAGGTGTGTAGACAGGAGCGTAGACAGGTGTGTAGACAGGAGTGTAGATAAGTGTGTAGACAGGAGTGTAGACAGGAGTGTAGACAGGTGTGTAGACAGGAGTGTAGACAGGTGTGTAGACAGGAGTGTAGACAGGTGTGTAGACAGGAGCGTAGACAGGTGTGTAGACAGGAGTGTAGATAAGTGTGTAGACAGGAGTGTAGACAGGAGTGTAGACAGGTGTGTAGACAGGAGTGTAGATAAGTGTGTAGACAGGTGTGTTGACAGGAGTGTAGACAGGAGTGTAGATAAGTGTGAGCAGTATGGATGGGCCTGCACTGAGTCGGACAGTCACATGGATCTCAGAGGTCTCGTCGGCTGTCACATAGTCTGTTTGAGTGAGTGTCCGCACACACTGATTCACATGAGTACACTCACACACAGCCTCTTATTTGTCTTTTACCCCTCCCTCTAATCCCCCCCCCCCCCCGCCCATCACCTCCACAGAGAAAGCACATACTGTATTCTCCCCCTTCATCATAAGACCCCCCCCCCACGCCCCTTCCTTCCCGTACCATCTCTTTCTCTGTCAGACCTGGCTGTCTGTGCACAATTCCTGCGCTGCAAATCCTTCAGCGGATGGATGAACGTCCACAGCCCATTCATCATCGTCCTTATCCTCCACCCTCACCACTGTTTTTATATCAGCCCGTATTCCACCTGACAACTGATGTCCCTGTCTCCCTCTCTGTCTCCCTCTCACTCTCTCCCTCTCTTTTTCTCTTCTGATTGTGTCACACTCTCTCTCTCTGTCACTCCCTCCCTCATTCGTCTCCCACCCGTTCTCTTGGGTGCATCGCAGGGTAAATGGAACTATAAAAAGCCCTGCATGGAGAAGGGTAATGATGAAATGTAACTGCTTGCCTCCGTGCACCTGAGGTCTGGCCATTGTATGTGTGTGTGTGTGTGTGTGTGGCCTGGGCGCTGAACCAGAACTGGCCTGCGAGGGGTCAATGTCACGACAGGGCCTGGAGAGTTATCTTGTTTTAAAGATTTCCTAGGAGACATTTACACCCACATAAAATGCAGCTGTGGGTGGATGAAAGAAAAGAAGTAGTGTCACTGATATTCCAATTCAACCGTTTGGGCACTAGGGTGGATGTCTGAATCCTTTAGGCAAAAAAAATATATGTAAATGGCGGTAAGTCTGCTGGAAAAGGTATTCAGTTGAATGTACTGTACATAACTACATATCTCCTGCCTCAGTATTGTTTCGTTTTTTTTTTTTTTTGGTATTGAATGCCAGGATGTGAAACAATTGTGTCTGTAAATTGATCTGGATAAGAGTCTGCTAAAGGACCAATCCTATGAAGGTATTGTTTTGCATCCGTGCATGCTGTCTGTTCCTCTGTCTCCTGTTGATATGATATGGGCTGTGTTTGCTCTCCAAACGGTGGTCTATGTGTGTGTGTGCCAGTCTGTGCATGTGCATAATCTGTTAGCATATAATCTCAGTGTGTGTGTGTGGTGTGTGTGTTTCAGTGAAGGCCTATTTTCAGTTGAGTGTCTGGCCCCTGCCCAGTGATCTCTGCATGCCCCTGGGCTCAGATGCTGGCATGCCCGCACTCCTCCCTGCGGTGCCTCCCTCCTTTCTCCTCCCTCCTCCCTCCTTCCCCCTCCCGCCTCCCACCTGTCCCTGGCTACCACCTCCCAGCCTGGCCCGCCGGCGTGGAAAATCACCCTTTGATGGGCCAGCCGAACTGGAGGAGAGAAAGGGAGGGAAAGAGGAGCAGAGAAGAGGGAGAGGAAAAGATGGAAATGAAGAGAAGAGTGGAAGAACAGAAACGTGGGTAAAAGAGATAAGATGGGGAGGATTCACCAATAATAACAACACCCTGGCACAAGACCCCAAACCTCCAGCCTCCAAGACAGCCTCAACCCTAGTTATAACCTCAGACCACAAGACATCCTCAACCCAAGTTATAACCTCAGACTACAAGACATCCTCAACCAAAGTTATAACCTCAGACCACAAGACATCCTCAACCCAAGTTATAACCTCAGACTACAAGACATCCTCAACCAAAGTTATAACCTCAGACCATAAGACATCCTCAACCCAAGTTATAACCTCAGACTACAAGACATCCTCAACCAAAGTTATAACCTCAGACCATAAGACATCCTCAACCCAAGTTATAACCTCAGACTATAAGACATCCTCAACCCAAGTTATAACCTCATACCCTAAGACAGCTTCAACCCTAGTTATAACCTCAGACCATACGACAGCGTCAACCCTAGTTCAAACCTCAGACCATAAGACAGCTTCAACCCTAGTTATAACCTCAGACTATAAGACGGCTTCAACCCTAGTTATATCCTCAGACCATAAGACAGCTTCAACCCCAGTTATAAACTCAGACCATACGACAGCTTCAACCCCAGTTGTAACCTCAGACATTAAGATGGCTTCAACCCTAGTTATAACATCAGACCATACGACAGCGTCAACCCTAGTTATAACCTCAGACCATAAGACGGCTTCAACCCTAGTTATAACCTCAGACCATAAGACGGCTTCAACCCTAGTTATATCCTCAGACCATAAGACAGCTTCAACCCCAGTTATAAACTCAGACCATAAGACAGCTTCAACCCCAATTATAAACTCAGACCATATGACAGCTTCAACTCCAGTTGTAACCTCAGACAATAAGATGGCTTCAACCCTAGTTATAACCTCAGACCATAAGACATCCTCAACCCTAGTTATCACCTCATAAGATGGCTTCAACCCTAGTTATAACCTCAGACCATGAGACAGCTTCAACCCCAGTTATAAACTCAGACCACAAAACAGCTTCAACCCCAGTTATAAACTCAGACCATACGACAGCTTCAACCCCAATTATAAACTCAGACCGTATGACAGCTTCAACTCCAGTTGTAACCTCAGACAATAAGATGGCTTCAACCCTAGTTATAACCTCAGACCATAAGACATCCTCAACCCTAGTTATAACCTCATAAGATGGCTTCAACCCTAGTTATAACCTCAGACCATGAGACAGCTTCAACCCCAGTTATAAACTCAGACCATACGACAGCTTCAACCCCAGTTATAAACTCAGACCAAACGACAGCTTCAACCCCAGTTATAAACTCAGACCATAAGACCCTAAGAATGTCTTAACCCTAGTTATAACCTCAGGCCCTAAGCCAAGGTTCAGGGCCAGCCCTGGGTGTAGGGAAACCTTTAATCCCAATGATCTCTCTAAGCACCACAATGACTGAACAACCTGGACCAGATAGCATTGTTATTTCCCCTGCAACCCTGTTCAACCATAGCTTGCATTTCTTGCCAACTTGTACATCATATTCAAACAAAATTACTATGATGCACTGCTTTCTTGCTGTTTAAGTGTCTATTCTGGGCACGAGGATAAAGTTGTGCTCAGAAGTTTGCATACCCTTGGAGAATTGGTAATATATGCACCGTTTGTAAAGAAAACATGAGTGAGCAGGCAAAACACATCATTTATTTCTTATAGGATTCACATTCAACTGTAGGTCACAACAAAATGGCACAATCATAAAACAAAACATAGCAGCAAAGAAAAAAATTAACTGACCCCTGTTCAAAAGTCTGCATACCCTTAGTTCTTAATACTGTGTATTGCCCCCTTTAGCATCAATGACAGTGTGCAGTCTTTTGTAATAGTTGTCTATGAGGACCCAAATTCTTACCGGTGGTATAGCTGCCCATTCGTCTTGGCAAAATGCCTCCAGGTCATGCAAAGTCTTTGGTCGTCTTGCATGAACCGCATGTTTGAGATCTCTCCAGAGTGGCTCGATGATATTAAGGTCAGGAGACTGTGATGGCCACTCTAGGACCTTCACCTTTTTCTGCTGTAACCACTGGAGGGTCAACTTGGCCTTGTACTTAGAGTCATTGTCTGGAAAGTCCAAGAGTGTCCCAAAATCAAAGGATGTGCTAACCTTTTCTGTTCTTTGTTTCATTCATGTTTTTAATTGGTTAAAAACATTGTTGAAAAATAAATAGCAATTTCTCAAAAAGGGTATTGACGTTATATATAAATATCAAGATATCCGTAGTTTTTTACGCGTTCACTAAATCTACAGTAGTCTGATGTTTTTCTCCAAAACCACTAACATTGTCAAAACGTTGCAGAAACCCCAGGCATACAAATGCACATTTGCAATTGTGAACACCCGCTTAGAAATAAGATTTACCCGCACGAACATAACCTGCGATTATTAGGGACACCAGTGATGGATTTTCAAAACGCAAACGAAATAAATATATTGTGATTATAAACCTGCGCTCTTAGCTTAAAGTAAATGAGGTCAGCAGCCAATGATAAACAATGAACACCATTTTCAGAGAGATTAGTATCTGCAAAGCAAGCAGAATCACATGGCCTACCTGTATGGACGAAGTTGATGTGGCTGCATCACTTGAATGCAGTGCCATGTTACAGCTATCTAACAAATAGTTGCCTATTCTATAAAACAATTCCTTAGATATAACACCAGGTAGGCCTATCTCCTATCATTGTTGATGTAATGGATTACTTGTAATCTGTTACTCCCCAAATCTGATTTTGACCAAGGGCGTAGGAGTAACTCTGAAATGGGGACACACACATTTCACTAAGTGTGAATATTAATGTATTCCCCAAAATGTATTTTTAATATGCAGTTCTATGTGTTTTTCCACTTCTAGAATCCACTTCTAGTTCGATTCTCTTTGTCCATGACTACATCAGATATAGACACGCTCTGGTTAGAAAAAGGCATTGGCATTATTTATCAATGAAGTGCGAATAGGACACAGTTTCGTTCAGAGGTAGTCTGGTAGAAAATACTGGGGGCGATAATTATTTCCACAGTGCTGGCTTGCGATACTCATTATGTCTGGAAAGGTTCTAGCAAATAGATAGTTACCCCAAATGATGTTGTCTACTCAATATGCTTTCTGTATCGATCCCTTGTGCGTGTTGATAGGACTCAAGCGTTCAGTGTGAAAATTCCAGTTTGACTTTTAGAAAGTAGAGATTTCTGAACATGCAATATTCCTAAGTAGCATTGGTAAATTATACATTGTCACAACCAAGGGCTCCTACGCCCTTGGTTGTGACCATAAAGCTCTATTTTGGTCTCGTCACTCCAAATTATAGTGTGCCAGGAGTCAAGGTGTTGTCGGGCATATTGTAACCTGGCTTTATGTGGCATTGGCGCAGTAAAGGCTTCTTTCTGGCAACTCGACCATGCAGCTCTTTTTTGTTCAAGTCTCGTCGTATCGTGCTCCTTGAAACAACCACACCATCTTTCTCCAGGGCAGCCTGTATTTCTCCTGAGGATACCTGTGGGTTTTTCTTTGTATCCCGAACAATTCTTCTGGCAGTTTTGGCTGAAATCTTTCTTGGTCTACCTGACCTTGGCTTGGTACCAAGAGATCCTTGAATTTTCCACTTCTTAATAAGCGATTGAACAGCACCGACTGGCATTCAAACTTATGAGCACAACTATATCTGTCTGTAATATGCTAGCTAAATACTATACCTGGAAGGACAGCTTACAGCCAAGTGTGCTATCTTGTTCATGTAGGAACAATGTCCCTAATGTAGGAAAGTAGGAACAATGTCCCTATTTTAACTAATAAACCAATTGTTGACGGTTGGGTTTTATTCACCGGGCTTCATTTGTAACAAAGTGGAAGGTGGGAAATTACCAGTTGAGTCATAAATACAGGTTGGATACATTCACCTGATTTATAATGGCCAACACACTGGGGTCATGCCTAACAAAAATACAGGTGTCATCCTTGCAGACAGCAATACAGTTCAAAGACCTTTCTTTAAATCATGTTTTGTTTTTGTATTTAAAGGGGTAATCCAACCACAGAAACAATAATCAATTTGGTGTATGGCTATTTTCCTATCAGTGAGTATAGTTTTAGAAAAATCATTCTGCTGTCATACATTTTCATTATTAAATAATTTAAACCATAGAACTGTTGGTTGTTTTAAGTGGATTACCCCTTTAACTTCTGAAAATACTATTTACAGGTCATTTCCATGGCAGCAGACAACAGAGGTCACCATATGTGAGAAGTGAAGCTCAGGGTGATAGATGTGTTTCCCACTAGTAATTACTAGTTGGAGCAACAGTTATATATGGGCTTGTTTTGATACAGTATGAAACGATGGTTCTAATTTAGCCTGTCGTCAGACAGCTGGGGAAATATCCTGCAATAAAGGTTGGTGAATTACGATCCCGTTTCCAAAAAGGTTTATTTGCGTAACATGCAAATAAAAACAGAATGCAATTATGTGCAAATCATGTATCCATATATTTAATTGAAAATAGTACAAAGACAATATATAAAATTTTGAAATTGAGAAAAGTTATTGTTTTTGAAACAATAAATGCCCATTTTGAATTTGAAGCCAGCAACACATTAAAAAAAATCTGGGACAGGTGCATTTTTACCACTGTGTTGCATCACCTCTTTTAACAATGATTTGTAAGCGTTTGGGAACTGAGTAGACCAATTGCTGCAGTTAAGAAAGTGAAATATATTTCCATTCTTGCTTAATCTGCCCGATCTACCTTTGACTCCGATTCCCGGTCTAGTCCATATCTGTACTTTTACCTGTCTGTTGGACTACTGTGTTTCGGGGTCTCCTTCGTCGTATTTTTTGTTTCATAATATGCCAAATGTTTTCATTGGGTGACAGGTCTGGACTGCAGGCAGCCCAGTTTAGCACCCAGAGTCTATAACTACAGAGCCATGCTGTTGTAATACGTGCAGAATGTGGTTTGGGACTGTCTGGCTGAAATATGCAAGGCCTTCCCTGAAAAAGACATAATCTGGATGGCAGCATATGTTGTTCCATAACCTGTATGTATTGTTCAGGATTAATGGTGCCTTCACAGTCACCCATGCCAAGTGCACTAATTTACCCCCATACCATCACGGATGCTAGCTTTTGAACTGTGTGCTGATAAGTAGCCGGATGGTCCCTATCAATGTCATTCACGAATGAAAGAAAAACGATTGTTGTTTTGCCATTAAATTAAATTAAAATGGTTCATGGATTATATTTGTGGTAGAGGTAAACTTAATAAGACATGTACGTCAGTTTAATACAATGCTTAATGGTGTCTAGCGAAATATTCAAACTTGCTATGATGTTAACACATGACAAAATGATCCACTGTCAAGATGCAATACTGACACATGTATGGCTTAGTGGCGTAGTGGTTAAAGACACAGCCTGTCACATAGGAGACCCCAGTTTGAATCCTGTCAGGGCAACAACATTCCTTCCTTCCAATGGTGGGCTGACTGAACTAGGCTTGCCTGGTACCTTTTCCTGTTTGGAAGTGTTTCTGAGCTCTCGTGATTTCCACTGCAGAATTGTGTCTGTTTGTAATGCAGTGCCACCTGAGGCACTGCAATATTGTTTTGTGTCCTTGTCCCTTGCATACAGAGATTTCTCTGGATTTTCTGAATCTTTTAATGATATGATGTACTATAAATTATGAGATCCCCGAACTCTTTACAATTTTACAGTGAGAATTGTTTTTCTTAAACTGTTGCTTCATTTGCCACCAGAGTCTTTCTGGAATTATCCTTTATCCCCATCCTTTCTGGAATTATCTTTAAATACCCAATCATGCTACTGACCTGTTGCTAATAAGTTGTGCAATATTTCATCAGGTTCGTTTTTCTTTTGCTTTACTTAACGTTTCCAGTCTTTTTGTTGCCTCCATTCCAACTCCATTTAAACTTGTTGCTGGCATCAATTTCAAAGTGGGAATATATTTTTCAAGAAACAGTAAAATGTCTTTGTTTGATGTTTTGTCTTTATACTATTCTTTATTGAATTTAGGGTTTTAATTTTTTGCACATCATTGCATTCGGTTCTTAATTACATTATCTGCACCATCCCAACTTTCTTTGAAATTGTGTTGTATAATATTTCAATTTTTTTCCTAATACCTGTTAATGGTAATCAAAAACTGAATTAGATTACATTTTTGAGTGTTGGTAATCCCAAATTTAAATGACTGATTACAATTCGGTACAGGTAACAAGTATTAATTACATTTTGAAAGTAACCTACCCAACGTTCATTCAATGTCCCATGCAACCTACCCAACGTTCAGACAATGTCCCATGCAACCTACCCAACGTTCAGACAATGTCCCATGCAACCTACCCAACGTTCAAACAATGTCCCATGCAACATAATGGAAAATGTCTAATTTCCCCAATAAGGCACTGTCTATCCAAACACTTACCAAACATCTCTCTCTATGGGACAAACAATAACCAAACATCTCTCTGGGACAAACACCAACCAAATTATCTCACTCTCTGGGACAAACACCAACCAAACATTTATTTCTATGTGACAAACACCCACCAAACATCTCTCACTATGGGACAAAAACAAACATACATCTCTCTCTATAGGAATGTAATGGCCATTCCCTTCTAACACTAATTTCAATCTTGTGTAACCCACACCACGCATACATTATTTTGACTTCCTGCAAATGGCTTATTACTAAAAGGATTATGGCGACACACATACAAACACAAACATGCTAATCCTCATTAGTGCCACAGAAAGCCTGTCTTATGCAGTGGTGCAGAGGCCCCTACAGAGACACAGGGAGCACTGCCAGGGCTCCAGAGCCAGGAATCGCAAATGCCAAGAGGGTCCAAAATCAAAAACCTAACCTTACCCAAAAAACTAACCTTTAACCTAATCCTAACACCTAATCCAAACGTTCATACACATGCATGAAAAGATAGACGCTCATTCATTTGTTTGACCCTTATTCTACCAGGGAGGTAACTGGGGAATAGTTACAGGTGGGATGGAATGAATGAGTCATGTGGTAACTGGGCATGGGTGGCCATGGAGATTTGAGGTAGCCAGGCAACTACTCATAAGATTGGTGTGGAAACTTTAGTGACTGTCAGTAGTCAGGACATCCGTTTATAATCCTGCCTGGAAGACTTAACCCACAGGGCAATATCCCCTATAACTGCCCTATGGCACTGAGATCTCCTTAGACCAGAGGAAAGAGTGCCTCCTGCTGGCCCTGCAGTGCCACACCCAGAGATATATAGAAAAAAATATATATAGGAGAACAAATAAAGAAAGCAGTGGGTACAAAAGAAAAGCAGAATGAAAGAAGGACAGATAGACAGGAAAACACACACACCAGACAAACCAAAAGGACAGACACACTGAAACAAGGACGAACAGAAACAGACAGACAGAAGAAGAAGAGTAAGGAACAGGCAAGGAGTAGAGGCACTACCAACTGCCAACATATCTGGCACAGAGTCCAGGCCCCCTCCTGCCTTTCGGATCTGCCAATTCCAATGTAATAACAGATAAATAGAGGGGACTCATCAAGACAAACAGCGTGGGCTTGCCAAAGGGGAGAGGGAGAGAGACAGAGAGAATCAGAGAACAGAGAGACAGACAATGAATGAGAGAGAGCGAGAGAGAGAGACAGACCAAAACAGAGAGAAGGCAAGGTAGTTGATAGCTGTTGGCTGCTGGATGATGCCAGGCCCTGTGCTGAAGCCCACACTCCAGCCTCACTGTCACAGTGAATGATAAAGCAGACAGATTGCCTCTGAAACGGCAGACTCGTCGATCCCCTGGCCAGCCCTGGAGGCCAACGCAGGAGTGCCTCTTTAGCCATTCACCAGTTAATGTGCCAATTTGTTTTCCAGCCCGCCTCAAGAAGAATTTATCGCAATGTGTCGTGGCTCTGGGCAAATACTAATAAAATGGTCTTTTGCTGCAATTTTCTTAATTGGCCACAGTGGGGATGGACTACTCGTAGCGCTGGATAGTCTCCCCCTGCCAAGCCGGCTTGCAGATGTGCTCGGAGACATTCCACCCAGTCATTGGATTCAACAACACTTATCACCTGGTAACTCCTGCCACGCCCCCATAAAAACGACCACTGCTGCGCTATAGTCTTTTACTCACTGTGCCTTAGCTGTCTACTAACAATATACCGTCAATTGTAAGGAGAGACAGGAGGAGAGAGCAGAGAGTGGGGGGGGGGGGGGCAGTCAGAGGAGAAGTGAGGAGGAGGAGAGAGGAAGAGTATGGTAGGAGCAGCTGTGTGTTTGTGATCCAGCTGCGGTGTGAGTAGACAGGCCAGTCAGCTAGCCAAAAGTAGTGTTGTCAGAGGAATCTCTTTTCTCCTAGGGCTGGCCACACACTAATTACCCAGGTTTTGTTCAGGAAATTATCTCTGCTGTTTCACAGCAAATTAGCCATGGAAATCCAACAAACCGATAAATACAGCAGAAATCATTGGCGGAGGTCTTTCCTTCGTCCCACCATCTCTCTGTCGGGCTTTGTTTTCCTCCCTAATGCTCAAACTAAAAGCCCTTTCCTTTATCGCTTAAGTCTTTTTCTGTTGAAAATAAATAAATAAATAGACTAAAGGCATTGTGCCTGCTGTGAGGTTGTGATAAGCTGTCAGTATTGATGCCAAGGTCTTAAATGGCTCGCGAGAGGTATCATCAACATAGCTACTTATCCATTCCAAACATGTATGAGCAATTTGAATTAGCACACACGACAGGAGTATGCATTCTCCTGTGTCTCCGTGGCCCCCTATCTGATCACCGAGACGAGACAGAGGGAGAGGAGAACAGAGAGGGAAATTAGGAGGAAAGGGTGAGAGAGAAGGGAAGAGCATGAGGTAGGTGGTAGGACACCAAGCTCCACCCCTCTCCTTCTCTCCTCCTCTGTCTCCTCCCTCTCCTCCTCTCTCTGTCTGTCTCTCTGTCTGATGTTTTTTGTCAGGAGCGTATTGAGTGTGTTAGTTGAGACTGAATAAAGTGCTTGGCTGTGGGCCCTGCATGGGCCTATTAACACCTCTCACTCACCACTCTAGTTTTAGTTCTGACACACACACGCACACACGCACGCACACACACACACACACAGAGGTGTAGTGTGGTGTGGGGAAGGGTAAAGACAGTCCCAGGCATTAGATGACACATACGTTATCATATGCCTTCTTCACAGCAAACCCACAAACACTCACACACATTTTGTATTAAAGACTCAACCCTAACCCTAAGACTCAACCCTAACCCTAACCCTAAGACTCAACCCTAACCCTAACCCTAAGACTCAACCCTAACCCTAACCCTAAGACTCAACCCTAACCCTAACCCTAAGACTCAACCCTAACCCTAACCCTAAGACTCAACCATAACCCTAATCTTTAACTAGGCAGCATCAGCTCTATACCCCCTCTTAGCAACAATGACACTGTCCATTGCCTTGTGGCCATGTCCTGGAAGAGGAGGTGCTCAGACAAAATGGGTCAGACCATTCTGGACACTTTCCAATGCTACCGAGAAAGGCTGCCCTACGAGACCAGGGGGACCAGAGGATGAGAGGACAGAAGGGTTGGGCGGGGGGGGGGGGGGGGGGGGGGTAGAAACCAGGGGGACCAGAGGATGAGAGGACAGAAAGGTTGGGCGGGGGGGGGGGGGGTTAGAAACCAGGGGGACCAGAGGATGAGAGGACAGAGGGGTGGGAGGGTAGTTGAGACCAGGGGTACCAGATGAGAAAACAGAGGGGTGGGGGGGTGGGGGGGGATAGAGACCCGGGGGGACCAGAGGGTGAGAGAACAGAGGGGTGGGGGGTGTTTTAGAGACCGGGGGGACCAGAGGATGAGAGAACAGAGGGGGGGGGGGGTTGAGCAGGGGGAGCTGTACAAGCCCACTGGTCCCATGGCAAGCCGCAATTAATGACCCGTGCCCACATTAAGGGATGAAAAATCCCCACTGTCCGAAAGACGCTGCCCTGCCTGGCAGCAGGAATTCTTCATTAGGTCTGTTCTCTGTGTATACGGGTGTGTGTGTGTGTGTGTGTGTGTGTGTAACATTATGGTCCTACAACAACACTGCTGCATCCCAGACATAGCCTTAGGGGAAAATCTGTGGGATAGTATAGCATGGTTCAGGCTTTCACTTTAGACGGCTCTTAGAGTACAGACAGTGTAAAACCATGATCTGTGGAGCGCCGTTCATGGAGACGTGTTTGTGACTTATATCAAATATGTTTGTGACATACTTTGTTATGCTAGTAAAACAAGCAATCTGCCCAATCACACACATGTGAAACCATCTAAAAATAGTAGCGACGAATACACAAATGTATTATCTTCACCCTTCTAAATCAAATTTATCTCGCCATCTAAATTGAATACAGCACGTAACTGCGTGAAAAATCACTTTGAAAGAGTTGTCTTATCTTATCAGAGGCGCCATCTTATCAGGGGATCTCGCATTCTAAACAGACGAATGCGACAGGGCGTTCCGTTTGAGGGTGTTTTCTCTGGGGTTTTTGTTGGCCTTTTACAAGAGATGTGACACTGGATCCCTCCACCCGACGTAAACTTTTAAAGGAGCATTCCTTCAATGTTAATTGGCATATATGAAGTTAACAGATTTTTAATTAAGTGACCAATTATCCGATTAGAAAGGATGTTAATTAACAAATTGCAGAGATACTTAAAATATTGTAGAAATTGTTTAAAAATGACTGTTGAAAACCCATACTAAAGGATCTAATAGACAGAGATAATTACTTAACAAGTAAATTATCTTGCTATGGATAGTACTTATTAAAAGTTAACAAGTGCTCATTGACAATTATTAAAACCTTAATTAAATATAGATGGTTGTTTGTTAATTGAATCTATTTTAGGCTGCAGGAGTTTTACTGTGAGGAGTCATAGTATTCTGACGCAGGGAAACACACTGGAATCGTTCCTCAGGCACAGATCTATCAGATCAACAGATGATTCCCCAGAAATCCTCATCTTGGACAGCCAGGGTGAAAGGGACAACTGGCACTAGAACTACGGGGGGCTAGTTCATTCTCCTTCATCAGGGGACACATGTGGGTGTCAACAACGACTGTACTGAACCCAAGTCTTACTCAACTGATTCCACTTCTGCGAACGGGTACAGAACGAGGGATTTTGGCTGGAGTGCGCGGTGTGTACATGTCTGTGTGTGTATGTATGTGTGTGTGTGTGTGTGTTCGTGAAATGCGCAGTGCTCACTGGCTGATGTGTTAAGATAGTGTGCAGGTGAAGATAAAGAGACCACACATTCAGATTGGCTCTTATCTGCATCTGTTGCAGATTGGGAGAGCGAGAATAGCCTGGTGGAACACACACACACATGCACACGCACCACACACACACACACACACACACACATTCCCAAACACACGTACAGAAAAAAAAAGAAAAAAGAATGCGCGTTTAAGCGTGCTCTGTAATAGCTGCCCCAGACAGCTGTACACTTTTTCAACACAGTTTAGCCGGATATGACACTGAATCTGAAATAAACATGGAGAATTGCAGGCCCTAACATGAACACCCCAGTGGTTCTCAGCAGACATCCCTCCCTCCAACACCGCACATCTACTCCCCCATCACAACCATCCACCCAGAACCTTTCCCAGGGCACGTCCCACACAACTCAATGGACCGATGCCCAGGAGTGAGAGGGCTGTCGGGGCTGTGTGTTGGTAGCAGGGTGGGTGATACCACGGCGGGCTGTGTTTGTCCTCCCCAACCCCTGTCCTGCTGTGCTGGGAACTTCCCACACCCCTGGTGGTGTTTAACAGACAGAGACTAATCCATCAGGATGCTTACTGATTTACCCCATCGTCCCTCTCTCTCTCCCTTCCTCCCTATCTCCCTTCTCCCTCCCTCTCTCTCCCTCCCTCCCTCTCCACCTCCCACCCAGTGTGTTTATCTGTCAAAGACAAAGGGCAGTTCCATGGACTCCGTGGTCGAAAGGTTTCTTCCAGTCCGGAATCTTCTTTCCTGAAGATAACCTGGAAAGGTTATTGCTGTTAGGCAACACCAAAATAAGTCATGTTGGACAACACTCCTGCATACACTGTCGCACACACACACAGACACACACACTACGCCCTCCCTTGTTGACCCACCCCCCCACCCCCCGGAGGATGTCCCCATGTGAGTGAGCGGTGTGGATTAAAGGAGGAGGCAGGGACCAGTGGAGCGGGACAGGTGAGAACCAAAAGAGAAGGAGAGGGAGAAATTGAGAGAAGTGAGAGGAGAAACAGGAAATAGAGCGGACACTAGAGCGGGGCGCGTCCTGTCACGCCATTAAACAGTGTGTCCAACATCCCATTTCCCCCATTGCACTTCCTCCCCCTCGCACCCTAATCCCTTTATGCCAAACTCAGTCAAGAGTAAGCATGTGTGAAATTGCGGACTTTCTAATACACATGCTGTGGCCAGGGCCGGCCCCAGAGGAAACAGGGGGACGCCACAGCCGACAGTAGGGCCTTGAGTGAAGGGGACAGCCGACTGCAGGGCCCTGAGTGAAGGGGACAGTTGACTGCAGGGCCCTGAGTGAAGGGGACAACAGACTGCAGGGCCCTGAGTGAAGGGGACAGTTGACTGCAGGGCCCTGAGTGAAGGGGACAACAGACTGCAGGGCCCTGAGTGAAGGGGACAACAGACTGCAGGGCCCTGAGTGAAGGGGACAACAGACTGCAGGGCCCTGAGTGAAGGGGACAACAGACTGCAGGGCCCTGAGTGAAGGGGACAACAGACTGCAGGGCCCTGAGTGAAGGGGACAGCAGACTGCAGGGCCCTGAGTGAAGGGGACAGCAGACTGCAGGGTCCTGAGAGAACCACCTTCATAGCCAGACAAAATGGCTTCTGTTCAATCACCTTCTTAGCCAGACAAAATGACTTCTGGCTGCATGCTAGTTAGATGACATCCATATTTTGAGATTCAATTGAGGCTGTTACGGAGTATGGCTTATTTAGGGCCATTATGGTGTGTTTGTACCAAACATCCACCAGAGGTAACGAGAGCACTCAGCGCCATCGGCCTCTTTGGTGTCACTCTTTTCGCTCACTTAATATTCATAATTTTGTACAATACCCAATTTTTCATGATCTTTCATGATTTGTCATATTTGTCACGAACATCAGCTGCTGAAGGGACATTATTATTATTGGCATCAAATTTATCAATCAAATTTATTTATAAGCCCTTTTTACAACAGCAGTTGTCACAAAGTGCTTTATAGAGACACCCGGCCTTAAACCCCAAGGAGCAAACAACAGTAGCGTTGGATTTCAGTGGCTAGGAAAAACTCCCTAAGAAGGCCGAATTTTAGGAAGAAACCTAGAGAGGACCCAGGCTCAGAGGGGTGACCAGTCCTCTTTTGGCTGTGCCGAGTGAGATATTAAGAGATCAATTGGAATAATTCATAAATACCTCTGGGCTAAATCCAGAGTCTATTTGATTTTAGACTAGGTCAAAAGTATGACCAGGTGGACAAGGACAGGGACAGCAATGGGCCCCCCAAACCAGGTACTCCGCAGGTGTGGACCAGGACCTCATCTCCTCCTAAAATGTTTAACTGGAGGAGACTGAGAAAAGTTAGAAAGTGCATTCCTCATACCCCCAGCACAATAATATAGCAGCGTAACATCATGGAACTGAGACGGGGGGGTCCGGCGACACTGTGGCCCTACCCGGGGGAGGCTCCGGACAGGGCCCAACAGGCAGGAAATCAATCCACCCACATTGCCAGGCATCAACCAAAGGGACACCCACCAACCGCAACCCCCCTGAATGAGGGCCGAGTATTGCCAGCAGCGTACAGCCCAATTGCACAAGTGCGCAACAGAGCGACAACAACAAGCCAGTGACTCTTCCCATGAAAGGCATTGGAGGGAGGGCATCCCAGTGGCGACGAGAGCCCACCTGGCAAGACAGCAAGGGTGGACAGTATCAAGCCTACTGGTCACCTTCACGCCCCGGGCCAGGCTACACCTAATTATAAACCGTGCTGTAGAGATGAGTTTTTAATAGACACTTGAATGTTTGCACTGAGTTTGCATTTCTAACCTTAATTGGCAGATCATTCCACAGGAGTGGAGCTCTTTGAGAAAAGGCCCTGCCACCAGCTGTTTGTTTAGAAATTCGAGGTACAATTAAAAGGCCTGCATCTTGCGATCGTAGGTTACGTGTAGGAATGTATGGCTGGATCATTTCAGCAAGGTAAGTAGGAGCAAGTCCATGTATTGATTTATAGGTTAAGAGTAAAACCTTAATATCAGCCCTAACCCTAACAGGCAGCAAGTGTAAGGACGCTCGGACAGGAGTAATGTGTTCAATTTTTTTTGTTCTAGTTAGGATTCAAGCAGCCGTGTGCAGCACAAATTTAATGAAGCTTTATTAAACCTTATTGTATTATGAAACAACAAAAAAAAAATTTGTAAGAATGGATTGTCTGACGCCAAAAAAGAGAGGATATTATAATAAGCACTACAACTCCAGACTTGACCATTGCACAACGAGGTATGTTGGTCTACTTCACTTTGAACAGCATGTAGGCAAGTTGTTTAGGATTCAAACCTTCTCAAACAGCCTTTTAAATGCTATTCAGTGGGATAAAGGACTTTAAAGTGCAAATATTTTTAATAAATGTACAGTAAATAGGCTCTATGTATATTTAAATTAAAAGGCCTATTCTAAAAAATGTGTAGGTAGAAATTTTTGAAATGTCAAATGTATTATTGAACCAAAAATCTCCTTTGCAAAAAACATGTAAATAAAATATAAATGTAAAATGTTTAAAAAGTTAAATATGGATTGTTGTGATACTAGGAAGACTGTTTTTGAACCTTAGCAAGTTTCATGCTATTATCAAAAGAGCTACATTGGACCTAGCTACCAAACCCCCTCATAGAACATGTCAACTTGGTCAAACCTGAGGTATCATAAAAAAGCGTATTCATCCCCATCAGTAAAAACAAGCAAAAATGCGAGCTCCTGGCGCTCTTTTTGACTGCAGTGATATTATTTGAACTTTAAAGCCTACATACAAATACCAACTAGGTACTGTAGGTAGTCAGTCAAAGCTTTCAATTATACCTTTTTATGGATTTAACTGGCCACAAAGTGAGCCCTGTAACTACTAGGGTAGTTTTAATGGTTTTAATAATGACAACCACCTAAGTGCTAAACGTGCTCTCTCATCCCAGTAAGGGGGCCATAACCTTCATGTTCATGTTATTGATGAACACTAATGCCAAAAAGATCTACTGCTTCATTCACCATGGAGTCAGAAGAATTTCAGAGAACTGACTTGGCATCCATGTTGCAAGACCAAAGATCCAGGAAGTCGGTGCAGAGAAAGTTGAGGCCATTATTATACGGGGAAGTCATTTCCTCAAATACACTTTCACCTCAGACGCTGGCAACACAGATTCACTAACACAGCATGGTCTGTGAACAGGTCAACTGTAGTTGCTGTAGATACACATCAAGTTCGACTTTCCTTCATCAGCTGGCGTGATGTCCTTCCAGGCTGCTGCCATTACCTGTGGCATTGTACAGTAAATGTTGCCATGTTTTGGAAAATATGTGGATTTGTCTCTTTCTGTGTCATAACAGAATATGGGGGTTCTCCCATGAAAAACACTTAAAAGCGAATACAATCTCAGTTGAAAACGATGTATTACTTATTACTTTCAACTTAGAACACCTACAGTGGTGAGTCCTTCGATCTGTAGCGATATTTGACATGACGGTAGAGGATGTGAAAATTATTAAACAACAGAATGTATCCAACATCAAATCTCTTTGTTTAGAAAAAAGTGTTTGACCCTCTAGATTAAGCTCAGTAGTGTATTAAAGTGAATGGTTTGTTTGGGTTAGGGGTTATGCATTATGCTGTTAAGGAACAGTAATATTCAGTAAATACTGTCAAAAATATGTTTAGTAATCATATCTATAACTGTATCTGTTTGTGACATGTGATACTTGATATACTGATCAAATATACTTTCATTCATTCATTCATCTTCTTCCGTTTATCCGGGGCCGGGTTATGGGGGCAGCAGTCTAAGCAGAGATGCCCAGACTTCCCACCGAGGCGTTCCCAGGCCAGCCGGGAGACATAGTCCCTCCAGCGTGTCCTAGGTCTTCCCCGGGGCCTCCTCCCGGTGGGACAGGCCCGGAACACCTTCCCGGGAAGGCGTTCAGGAGGCATCCGGAACAGATGCCCAAGCCACCTCAGCTGACCCCTCTCGATGTGGAGGAGCAGCGGCTCTACTCTGAGCTCCTCCCGGGAGACCGAGCTTCTCACCCTATCTCTAAGGGATCGCCCAGCCACCCTGCGGAGAAAGCTCATTTCGACCGCCTGTATCTGGGATCTTGTCCTTTCGGTCATGACCCAAAGCTCATGACCATAGGTGAGAGTAGGAACGTCGACCGCATTACTGCAGAAGCTGCACCGATCTGTCTGTCAATCTCCCGTTCTATCCTTCCCTCACTCGTGAACAAGACCCCTAGATACTTAAACTCCTCCACTTGAGGCAAGAACTCCACCAACCTGAAATTGGCGAGCCACCCTTTTCCGACTGAGGACCATGGCCTCGGATTTGGAGGTACTGATTTTCATCCCGACCGCTTCACACTCGGCTGCAAACCGTCCCAGTGCATGCTGAAAGTCCTGGTTTGAAGGGGCCAACACGACAACATCATCCACAAAGAGCAGAGACAAAATTGTGTGGTCCCCAAACCTGACACCCTCCGGCCCCTGGCTGCACCTAGAAATTCTGTCCATAAAAATTACGAACAGAACCAGCGACAAAGGGCAGCCTTGCCGGAGTCCAACATGCACCGGGAACAAGTCTGACTTACTGCCGGCAATGCGAACCAAGCTCCTGCTTCGGTCGTACAGGGACCTGACAGCCCTTAGCAAAGGACCCAGGACCCCATACTCCCGAAGCACCCTCCACAGGATGCCGCGAGGGACACAGTTGAATGCCTTCTCCAAACCTCGGATTCAGGAGGAACAGTGTGGTTTTCGTCCGGGCCGTGGAACACTGGACCAGCTCTATACCCTCTACAGGGTGATGGAGGGTTCATGGGAGTTTGCCCAACCAATCCACATGTGTTTTGTGGATTTGGAGAAGGCATCAAATATACTTGTGATTGGAATACCTAGAAGTGTGTTTAAAATTAAGGTAAAGCCTATAGATCACCTGACCTTTTCTGTTCCACAGTCAGAATGCTTATCAGTGCTATTCTGATGTTCCTTCACTCACTGAAAACATGGTAAATGCACATTGTTTATTTTTAATAATTGTTACATTAAGAAAACATGCTAATAATCTAAATTAATGGACACTGGCTAACTTCACCCAAATTTGCTTTTTAACTTTCAAGAGGGCCAAACATCTCTTCTAACAGCTAGCCAGTGCCACAACATTTGTAAAATTGCCATTTACTTTTCTGTTTGTTATATTATGTTCTAATAATATGTCATTAGGAAATCATTCTGGGATTAGTAACAACAGAATTCAAGCATTGGCTTAATTAGCGCACATCATAAATTTCAAGTACACGCTCGTTCAGCAAGGATTGAGAGAGGTGGAAACTGGCAGTCCAACACGAATGTTTATTCGTCTAATTAATAAGCATCTCCCAGAATCCAATGACTTGCAGATATAGAATATAGTATTTATTTTAGATAACTGCATATTCAAACTAAGAACCAATATGTTTTTTAACTAGGGCGTGGCAAAAAATAAATATGAAATATGTTGTCTTAAAGCAGTGTATGGAATCTATAGATTAAACCACAGCCTAATAAAGACGGGGGAAATAAACTCCTGATATATGTGTCATTAATGCCACATTTTTTAAATAAATGTAATGTGCGTAAAAAGTTTTCACCACAGCACTCCATCATGAGTAGGTGTCTGTCCATGCTGCTCTCAAACTGGTGGAGAAATAGGAGTAAAAGGCAAGACAGAGTGAGGAACACAGAAAATAGAAGAGCAGTGGCCTGAGAAGCAACTTCCTGGGCAGTAATCATGGTAGACTCTAACTGAACGTAACTTAACAGTACATATAGCAAGCGTGGACAAATTTACTCCCAGGGAGACACAGGACATGAAGTTTTACTCCAACCCTGCTGTTTCACACCTGATTCAGCTCATAAATTTGAACAAACACGCACTTGGTACATTCAATTAACAAACTTGATGCGAGTTACATAAAAATGAACACAAGTGAGCCCTAACTCGAGCAAATATGTTCACGCCAAAATAATTTGAATTATAAGGTTTAGATTGGGGTCCAATATGAATTTTGGTTTATTTCAGACAGTGTAACATCCGTAAAGCTGGTTTAACACCCATAACAATCAATTATCCTCTCTAAAGTAATATTGAAATGTTTTTATTTTCCGAATGATTGTTTTTGAAATGGCACTCCATGTTTTGACATTAGACTTAAAAACTCACTTTTGCAATTTTACATTACTTTGATTTATGTTATTTCATTTGATCCTAATTTCCCAAATGTGGATCCTTTGCGTTATATGTTATACAAGCTTGCATTTACACCACATAAAATTCAAAGGAATTATGCATATTTTCTGCTTGAAATTGATGATTTTAATATCTAAGTTTAATGAATGAAGTCGTGGTGTGATGTGACCCATCGGCCTGGCCTGCCACTGCGGCGGATGTTTGAGTCTGGCCCACTGCTCACAAAAAAACACTCTCCCCTTAGTCTGTCCTGGCAAATAAAGCAAAACAATGGCTGAATAAATATCCCAAAGAAAATACACTGATTTGACAGGCTGTCATTCAATAGCTGCGGTGAAGTCATTTGTAGGACGTATCCATTCGGGAAGTGTTACGTTTCCTATTTTGTCTTGGGCAACTACCATATACATTATTCAGCATCAAATTGTCCCAAATCCATTGATTTACATAAAATTTCAATGTGAGTGATTAATCTGTGCAGGCTCTTGATTACAGTAAAATCAATAGCACAGTAGAAGCAAATCAATTTCCAACTGGAGTGTCCACTTGGTAAATTTTAATGTGTGTTCAGTTTTTAAGTTACTTGTTTTGCAAACTACATGTAATCTGAACGCCAGTGCAGCAGTCCAGGCCCCAGCATGGCAAGGACTTCCAAGAGCTCTAGGGGCCCATTTGACAGCGATTTATATAGGTATATACTATATGCTTTACTGCATTTATTACTAATGTTTACATTAAAGTGTTTGTCCAGTAATCTAGATGGGTGAGTCAGACAGTTAATATTGTGCAAATGCATCTCTGGCCTACATCTATGCTTCGTCACATAATAGTCTAGCAAGTAAAAATAAAGTTACTTGAATCAGGTTGGACGTGCATAGATGCTGTAAAGAGGCTTCAGCCTCAGGCTTTCTTTTCTCCCCGTTCTTTCTTTTACTGTTCAGGAAATGAAAGTGGCCTCCTCAACTTGGCTTTCTTTTCCCTGCCTGACACCTTTCACCTTGTCTGTAGTCCCGTTTCCCTGCCTGACACCTTTCACCATGTCTGTAGTCCCGTTTCCCTGCCTGACACCTTTCACCATGTCTGTAGTCCCTTTTCCCCACCTGACACCTTTCACCATGTCTGTAGTCCCTTTTCCCTGCCTGACACCTTTCACCATGTCTGTAGTCCCTTTTCCCTGCCTGACACCTTTCACCATGTCTGTAGTCCCTTTTCCCTGCCTGACACCTTTCACCATGTCTGTAGTCCCTTTTCCCTGCCTGACACCTTTCACCATGTCTGTAGTCCCTTTTCCCTGCCTGACACCTTTCACCATGTCTGTAGTCCCTTTTCCCTGCCTGACACCTTTCACCATGTCTGTAGTCCCTTTTCCCTGCCTGACACCTTTCACCATGTCTGTAGTCCCTTTTCCCCACCTGACACCTTTTACCATGGCTGTAGTCTCTTTTGGAGTTGCAGGGTAGCCTGGTGGTTCGATTATCTGACCAGTAATAAGAAAGGTGCAAGGCTGAAGGCTGGTAAGTTGAAAATGTGTAATTGTGCGATGAGCAAGGCATTTAAACAAGGCATTTAGGCAGGAAGGATGTTATTCTCAGTGAAATTGTTACTTTATTTAACCTTCTGTAGCAAGTTCTTAGTTCCAATAACGGCCTGGAATGAGGTAAAAGGCCTCCTGTATTGGCATTGAACACATGGGACAGACAACCCAGACAGAAGACATGGGAACAGCACAGTACAAAGACTAACAACAACCAAGAAATATACTGACAACAGTATACACGGTAACGTAGACCTGGCAGCAGAGCAGACAACAGAAAAACAAAACAAAAAAACAGAACTTACAAATAAGGTTATGCTACTAGATCTTAGATCTGTGGCTTGGCAGAGCTCTCAGAATAGACCAATATGTGACCATTTGACCCAAATGTATCACATGGAATCTAAATGTTCTCACACTCGATTGTTCAACTTCCCGAATTCAGAATGTTTGCTGCAACAGAGCGTTTGTCCATTTCTTTGTATTTTTTGAGTTTTCAACACAGTTGCGTTTAGAGCTGCAGTGTGTTGGGACGGGTGAATGACCCTGAGACGTGACGTGTTGTGAGAGACAGCATGGAGAGGAACGTGGGAGAGGAAATGTCATGCTGTTCCTTTCTAACAAAGAGGTTTATTGAATCTCAGAATATTTTTATACCTCTGTGTCTGTGACCTCAAAGCAGGTAAAGCCATTAATTCCTGGTTCCAAAAAGACTAGGATGTTACCCATTCTAAACTTAAGTGCCCTAAGTGGTTTAGAACCTACAAACACATTGACAACACACCCCTCCCAACATGATACCCTGCGGTGACATTTGAGGCTCTAGCCTGTGAACACCCAGTTCTATCGCCTAGTCACTCCCTCTGCCTCTACACCCAGTCACTCCATCTGCTACACCCAGTCACTCCCTCTGCTACACCCAGTCACTCCCTCTGCTACACCCAGTCACTCCCTCTGCTACACCCAGTCACTCCCTCTGCTACATCCAGTCACTCCTTCTGCATCTACACCCAGTAATCATCTCAGCCTCTACACCCAGTCACTCCCTCAGCCTCTACACCCAGTCACTCCCTCAGCCTCTACACCCAGTCACTCTGTCAGCCTCTACACCCAGTCACTCCCTCAGCCTCTACACCCAGTCACTCTGTCAGCCTCTACACCCAGTCACTCCCTTTGTTCCTACACCAAGTCATTCCCTCTGCATCTACACCCAGTCACTTCATAAGCCTCTACAACCAGTAACTCTCTCGGCCTCTACACCCAGTAACTCCCTTTGTTCCTACAACCAGTCACTCTCTCAGCCTCTACACCCAGTCACTCTCTCAGCCTCTACACCCGGTCACTCACCCAGCTTTTACACCCAGTCATTCCCTCTGCCTCTACACCCAGTCACCCACTCTGCCTCTACAACCAGTCACTCCCTCAGCCTTTGGACAAGAGAAACGTGGTCCTGGGGCCACGCTATGTCTTTTCACTAGGGGGCATCTGGAGTAGGCCGTGAACCGTACACATTTGTCACTGAAGAGGACGCAGTGGGCCGACGGTGGCTGTTGATCCCCCTCAGGCTGTTTGGGACGCAGCCGTTCCAGTTCTGGATAAAGTCCATTATGTCTGGACGTATCCGTCACCTAAACTGGGTGCCTGGAGTGTCCCCGTCGTGCCTGTGGGCAGAGGTCTCCACAGAAACATCTCTGCGGGGGTAGGCAATGCTGTGTGGGGGCCACTCAGTATGGGGGACGCGGTCAGATGTGCGCTGAGTGCGCGGCGTGTCAAATCAGCCGGAACCCGGTCGGTTCTGCATGGGGCTCTGGAGTCAGCATGTGCTGGTACAGAGCGACCATATGACAGTGGTGGCCTGCACTCTGACCACAGGCAGGGAAGGACCCCATCTCCCCTGCTGGTAAGGCTCACTCACTCCACACATATGTGGATATGGAGTGATGCCCCGATTACTGTCGCTGAGAGCAACACCGTTTCCAGGTATCCAGCGGGGCACCCCTTTCCAAGGAGTGGAGGCTACGCCATGAGGTGGTTTCCTAGATATGGCAGGCATTCAGTAGGGCCAACGCAGACCCCGAGGCATCATGGGAAAACAAGGATTTGAGCATAATTTTCTCCAATGGGGACCAGTGTGCTCCATTAGGAACAGATAAGCTGGAGCAGCAGTGGCTTCAGACTATTCTATGTGGGATCCCACCCATAGATTCAGACATGTTAAACAGAGTTCACACAGAGGTCCTGTTTCTAATCAACTGCGCTGGTACGTCCAGCTTGTTTTAGCCAGCTGATATTGACAGAATGGCAGAAAAACTATTTTGGCTCAGTCAGGATCTAAAACTATATGCTATGTTGGAGAAAAAGCTATTCTTATTTTTCTTTATAATAATTTTTTTAAGCCTATACATTTCTGAAAGACAATATATCAATATCAAGTCTGTAAAAGCTAATTATATTGCTATGGACTTTTATATTTTTTACAAATTATAGTGCCCATCTCTTATTTAATCACAACACCAAAAACAACACCCACTGAAATTAAGTTGTCTTTCGTCTCTATCTTGTGCTGCAAGTGCTGAGACAGTGAGCAAAATCCCCAACAAAACATTGGCGTTGGTTATGTAGCAATGAAGCAATGTTAGGCCAATGTTTTGCGTGCAGTCCATTTCAGCCATAACCAAAATGACGGGTCATTGCAAAAGTTTCTGCTGTCTTTAGAATAGCTTGGAAATAAATGATGGCAGAAGCAGCATAATCCCTAGAATAGAATCAATGCAATCAATCCAGAAGAATTACAATGAATACTGGAAATAAATATTGCAAATGCAAACTGCACATAAATAATGTCTTTCGACCCTACTAAAAACGTGGGATTCCAAATGACCACTTGACATTTCCTTACTGTGATTCATGTCACATACAGTGTCGGTGTTTATGACCGATATGTTGGATGTACATGACAAGATGACATGGCTTCACACCATCGGTTGTTCTGAACAGAATGGCCCAACGATCTTATCAATTGTAAGAAAACTATACAACAAACAAGCACTTCAGGAGTCCTTTCAAATTCGGATTGGTTTCCTTTCAAAAGCCTAACACGGTAAAAATCATATTTTTATTACTTAGTCATGTTGGAATCGAGCAAGCTTTCAAATCATTCCCACCTGAGCCAGATTGCTGGGTAACGGGCTGTTTTGTGTATACAATGGCAGTCTTTGTGTGATGGCGAGGAGAAGAAACACAGTGTGCTGGCATTAGTTTCTCAATGGCACGGCTAGCTCTGCCCATAAATACGCATTTTCCTTTTAGCCATTAAAGTGAATTGAATTTACTCAGGAACTGTCCCCATCTGGAGATACCCTTTACTCCTCTCATTCAAAGCCTCGTCGTTTGCTTTTGCTCATGTTGGCCCTTTACCAATGTTTTCCAGAAATATTCTTTCAACTGAATATATCCAGAGTATTTGACGATTTTGTCAACAATAAAGATGTCTGAAAATACAGTAAATGTAAAATGCGCATAGAATAAACCGTGCCATGTCATGTTTAGAATCGTGTCTGGTGTTAGGTGAATGGTTGTGTCCTTCCATTTAGTCTGATCATTTTCCCATGTTCACATGGGCACCATGTTCATTGCCACCAAGGTAATGTCGTTGATGTAAGAAGCATTTCAGCTGTATCCACACAGGCCAATTCCCATGAGTGGAAAGTGTTCAACCAAAACGATAATGACTATGGTATGTCAACAGTAAGTGGGCTGCATGCCTTGCTAGATGACACAATAGGCCAAACTGAGAGCAAATCACAGACTAACCCCAAGCCATCGACCCCATGGCCTGCATAGACCCCAGATATGAGGCTCATTGTCCCCACAAAGACCTGTGTTCACTGTCCCCTCTGTCCCCCTCTATGTCCCGTCAGTCTGAAGAGTGTGATCAGCTCGGGGAGAGGCTGGCCCCTAGGGAGTCCCCACTGAAACCCACGGAACAGATAAGATCAGTGGCCGCTCTCGATATCTCTCTCTCCCTCTGTCTTTCTCTGTGTCTATCTTCCTGACGCACACACACACACACACACACACACACACACACACACACACACACACACACACACACACACACACACACACACACACACACACACACACACACACACACACACACACACACACACACACACACACACACACACAGATAGTGATCCAGCTCCCAGGAGATCAGAAGGATAACACTGGGCTGTGGCCTCTGGGAGTTGTGCAGTTCAGGTACGGGTGTAGCATGGAAACAGACCCAAGTAACCCTAAGTCCAAGTGGCTCTGCTTTGTATGGGCAAGGCTTTCCATCTATCTGTTTTTTAATCTGTCCAACTACCCCTCTATTTTGCTTCAAATTGTCGCCCGTGTGTTTCTCTCTTCAAACTGCCCAGTCTCTCTCCCTTCATACTGCCCTCTGTCTCTCTCTCCCTTCATACTGCCCTCTGTCTGTCTCTCCCTTCATACTGCCCTCTGTCTGTCTCTCCCTTCATACTGCCCTCTGTCCTCTCTCCCTTCATACTGCCCTCTGTCTGTCTCTCCCTTCATACTGCCCTCTGTCTCTCTCTCCCTTCATACTGCCTTCTGTCTGTCTCTCCCTTCATATTGCCCTCTGTCTGTCTCTCCCTTCATACTGCCCTCTGTCTGTCTCTCCCTTCATACTGCCCTCTGTCTGTCTCTCCCTTCATATTGCCCTCTGTCTCTCTCTCCCTTCATACAGTACTGCCCTCTCTCTCTCTCTCTTTCTCCCTTCATACTGCCCTATGTCTCTCTCTCTTCTTATAGTACTGCCCACTCTCACTCTTCCCTGTCATTCTCTCCCCCTTTGTGTTACCCCTCTCCCTCTCTTCATACTGCCCTCTACTGCTCAGGTGCCAGCTCAGGCTCTCAAGCTCTGTCCCCTAGTTGCTTGGCAACACATTCTTTTTGCGGACACCCACCTGCCTTCAGGCTTCGGTGGTCTAAATGTGGTCTTAATTGCAAATTGAGTGGGAGAGCAGGCGGGCGAACGCTGCCTGAATGAGAAACAGGGAGCCGATTCAGCCCAGCTCACCTAGTGGACGTGGGGTGACTCATATGCAGTGACAGAGACATGCACATGCATGCACACGCACTGACACACACTGACACCAACTGACACACACACACTCCAATTCAAATGTACCCGGGCTGGTGCACACACTTACGTCCACGCAAAGATTTGTCTGAATTATAGAACGATTCATACAGAGATTGGCTATAGAGCCAAAACTGAAAACAGGGAAAGCACTGACCCATTGACTCATAATGGCCTAAGAATCAGCAAATCCGTGGATGTGTCCAGCCCTTTCTGTTTGTAGTGAATTTTGAAAATGTTAAACTGAAACCAGTTTTAAGAGAAATATGTCAGCATTGTCGAGTTGGCACTGCACACCAACCTGTCTGGCCCAGACCCTTGGACGGAGCATATTGGAGTCCCATTTGCTAAATTCAATTACCAGAGCCCTATACAGAATCCGCAGGAGACAACACTGCACCGGATGCTCATTTCGACTCCTCTCTCGCTAAATCCCCAAAGAAATCTCCTTCAGTCGGACAATGCACTTTTTCCCATTTCAAAAAAAGAAAGAAAATCAATATCTGGTTTCAATACATGGGAAAGCCGATCAATATGGCAGGGCCTTTTTCTCTCTCTTTCTTTCTCTCATTCTTCCCATCTCTGGCAAACGGTAAACAGAAACAATGGCGTATGGTTATTCCAGGGTCAGGGTGCGAGGAGGAGACAGAATGGGTTGATGGGATGAGGGTGCTTATGTTGGAATCACTTCTCAGGACAACCACACTTTACAACATGAATGCCTTTAACCTTTTCATGGCATGTTGAAACACACACACACACGCACACACAAACACACACACACACACACAATTCCCGTTTTCTCTTTCTGCTTGGCATGTGTGGGTTGAGTTTGGACAGATAGACGTGTTGAAATAGAGAGAGCAACACTAACAAACATTGATCCTAACTGCCATTGGCACTGTCAAAAACTATATTTTAAACCAACACCATATTTTCTGTGGTGTGAAGTGGGTGAACAAACTGGTCAAGCAAAAAGTTCATAGCGACTCAAAGCATTTTCATGCAGATTGGAACTAGTGTATGACTTGGTCTTAGTGTATTAAAGGAACTAACGTTTTTCCCAAGGCTTTTATTTCTTGTTAGTGTACAATGGCTTCTGAAGATTAATTTTGTTTTGCCAACACCAAACCAGGTGTATTCAAATCTTACCCTACAAGGGCCGGAGCCTGCTGGTTTTCTGTTCTACCTCATCATTAATTTGACCCACCTGGTGTCTTAAGTCTGAATAAGTCCCTGATTAGAGGGCTGCAATGGAAAAAATGGAGAGGAACTGGCTTTAAGGGCCAGATTTGAATACCCCTGTTCTAGAGGTCAGCAGACATGGACCAACTATGCAAGGCGTGAGGGCCAGCCTTGGCTAAGGAATGGTTGAGAAAGCATTATCTTTGTCAACAACCTTTAACAAAAATGTGTATTATAATAATGAATTAGTCTGGACATTTCGCTGTGAGGACACCTGGACTGTAAACTAATACCGTTAAACATTGTGACACAACAGGTGACTGGGAGGTTCCGGCATTATATATTTCCATAACAAATCAAAACCTTGCATCACAAATGGACAAACAAAATGTAAATGATACATTTGATCGGTGTGTTTTGTAACCCTTGGGATGGAGGGGGATCGTTCCTTATTACTTCAGAAAGGATCGTAATTTACCATCATATTTGAAGATAGCAAGGTCAGGGACACTGTACCGTTATTATACTTACTGTTAAAATGTTGCTGTTTTTTGTGTAAACACCTAAAAACAAAAGTGAATGTGTTTGTACCGCCAGTCCATTCTCAAGACACTGAATGGATCAGTAACTTTCAACAGTGGGTCTTTCATTTGAAGATAAAAACACTCCCTGACGTTTCACAGAATGTTGATATGTATCTTCCTATCTGAGAATAACACTGCCTCAAATACAAAATGCATTTCAACATACAGTATATTTTCTAAGAGAATCTCAAATAGAACACATAGTCACCATATCAACTACTTCTTCAAAAAAAGTGTAAAGAAAAAAGCCCACGCAATGATGTGATGAATGTGCCTGATTCTAAAGATAAGAAACAATACATTATTATCCATCATATCCACAACTACTTTTATTTATGTTACATACAGTATATATATATATATATATATATATATATATATATATATATATACTGTATATATATATATATGTGTATATATATATATATATATATATATATATATATATATAATTTTTTTTTTTAAAGTGATCACATATTGTACGTTGAGGATCCTTTTATTATATATATACTAGAGGATGAAAGTCTGCACTACACAATGCTCACGTTTGCAGTGCTCAGGTTGACCATCACGTGGAATAGTCTAACTGTTACTCTTTTGTTTTAAAGAGTGAAGTGTCGCCTCCTCACACTCTCAGTCTCCCCCCCTCCTTCTCTCTCTCACACTCTCTTCTCATCTTCTCCTCAAACCATTATTAGTGACTCGATCCTCCAGAGGGCAAACAAACTTTGAGAAATTCTCCATAACACACCAAGCGGAACCTATTTTCTTCTCCATGCAATTAACTGCACCAACATTTACAATAATATGATTACAGACACTTTGGCAAAGTCGGGGGGGGAAAGCAGGAATATTAGGTATCAGCAAGGGGTTGATCGTAATGGTCGCATTTCCGAGAGACTTGCATTTTCTTTCGAGCAAATAGCGAGAGCTACTAAATTCTCCTTAGGCAGTAAAAACCAATGCAGTGGAACGACAATAACAAACACAGCCAACCACCTTCTCTCTTTTCTCCCCCTCTTATTGCATTTATTTCTTTATTTTTTTTACTTTGGATCTTTGCTTTTACCCCCTTCTTTTACCTCCCCCCAAATTAATTAAGCCTTTCACGGGCATGTAATTAGGAACATTAGCAAGTCATAAACTTGCCATGAGTCTCTAAATTATGTGCAGGCCCTTAGAAATTTGTTTGTAATTCCTTTTCAGGGAGACATCGTCTCTATGGGGCCCCATAGATCTTCCTGGTTGCCCACTGTGCCCCCCCCCCACCCATCCAGATGCTTCTGAGAGGCTCTAAACTCCAGAGTATGTCCAACTGATCTGGCTCAAGGTCGGTTAGTTGTTAGTGCAAGAGGAACCATTTTCTTTGTTTATTTTTCTATTTTAATTAAAGCAATATATATAATTTCGGAAAATGTATAACAAAATTGAGCAATTTAGTTCAGAGCGACTCGCAGATTCATCTTAAGGTAGTTAGGTGGAATGACCAAATAAGTCATACTAAGTCCATTTTTAAATGAGACCAGATTTACAGGACTGACCAGGATCACACTTTATTAGTGTTTGAGTGTGTCAGCTAGTCGAGTCGCTAAAAACCATCAAACACCATCTAATCCCAACCAGCTACTCTATGTTCATCAACCACCATTACACATTATGTCATAGACCACCAATCCACTACTTTGTTTTATCAAACCCCATTATACTCTGTGTCTATTAAACACATACACTTACTGTCCATCAAAAACCATTACCCTACTTCATGTCGATCAAACCCCATTACGCATTGTGTCTATCAAACACTGTTACACTTTATGTCCATCGAACACCACCCCACTACTTTCTGTCCATCAAACACAATTTACCCTTTGTGTCTCTCAAACAGCGTTACACTTTCTGTCTATCAAAGCAGCCATTCCAGTCACACTGTTGGGAAGCGTTGCGAGGCCCAAACCCTCTATTTTGCAAAATTCAACACATGTTCCACAATAATTCACACTAACTGTGACAATCTGCAGTGGGATGACTGCCTGGCTCCTCGCTGTGAGATCAATAGCCCACTAATGCTGTGCAAGATTCATTTTTAATTCTCATATTATTTATGGCAGGTATTCTCACAGACAGAGAGAAAGAGCGAGGAGGAAACGAGGACAGTGGAAATATGCAAAATTAGTGAAGGGATATATAGTCCCAAGGTGTAGTATGGTAACAGGATGTGACAGTGAACCATATAAGAGCTGGGAGTGGGGGATGTAGAAATATATGGACAACTTAGAGTTTATTCTCTACTGCGGATGTGGGCTGGTTGAGGTCACATTGTCCAGTCATGAAGCAGGAGGTTTGGGGGAGGGAAAAGTGAGGCGGGGAGGTAGGAGAGAGAGGGCAGAGGGTGACAGGAGGGGGTGAGAGTCGCAGTGGGAGATGACAGGAGGGCATACGTCATACACCCACCATATCTCTGGGAGACACTGTGTGACCCCTGACCCCCGAATGCGGGGTACCAGGTACTTACCAGAGCAAATCGCTGACCGCAAGACTGAATGACAGGGCATTCTCTATGTCTCTCTCTCTTTCCCAAACTCCTTGAATGTATCAATGTTCGCAGGTTTCTGGTTTTCATTATAAAAGGTAACTTGATGAAGTGTGTGCGTGTACTGTCTTTTAGAGCTATGCGGCTATACATTTCAGGGACGCTCAAGCTGGTAGGGAATGGAAATGAAGTGGAAAATAGAGTGATTAGGCAAATAGAATCCATATACACTAAACACACTATTACATCTGCATTTTCATACAGGACACTTGTTTTCATCATTGTCACTGCACCATATCCTAAGCATCATTCATTTGTCTCAACAGTATCGGCAGTAAATGTTGCAGTAAATGTTGCAAACAATCAACTTTATTTTATAAAGCACTTATTACTTATTATCTGCAGTGGCCACAAAGTGCTTCTACCAGAGCGCTGGCTAAAACCCCAAAGAGCAACATTTTGATGTTAAAGAGATGTTTTGGGCTCCAATTTAGGACCCGGCTCCAGGGGTTGGACAGTCATCTTCGTGCTGTGCCGAGACTGTAAGAGAACATTACTATTGTTCATAAACATGTATTCAAATGTTTGCACTGCAAACACAGACCATTTATTGTGCTCTATCCTGAAATTAGAAATTATAATGTTTTACGTAAAAAAGTCACCATTGGATTTTGTTTATCATTCTCAATGATTAATCGGGCAACAGTTTTTGGTAAATAGAAGTAAATACTGCACCGGATCTGTATTTATACTGTGTGTGTGTGTATATATATATATATATATATATATATATATATATATATATATATATATATATATATATGTATATATATATAGCACATACTGTATTTATATGCAGAAAATCTAATCTCCTGATATTCAGGGATTCATGGGTAAATTTGATGTATTTTTCAAAAAGGCCCCTCACTTCGCTTAGAATTTCCTGAAAAACAGTAAACAGAATTTCAACAAGCAAAAGCAATTTTGCACACAAGCAATTTTCCAGGCTGTTTTTGGGTTGTTGTGGTGGTAAAGAAGAGCAGCCGCTGTATTGCCCTGCTTTTTATTTTTATAATATCAGTAGCCGAGGGAACAGGGCATTTATCATGACCTAGCCACCTAGCTCACAGACTGCCACTTGAGCAGGCCGAACAAGTGGCAACAATTTTCCTGTTTCATTTGTTGACCACTTGACCATGTGCTTCCCCAGCCGGAGCGCTGGGCAGATGAGCTCTCATTCAGGGCCTCAACCTCTATCTCTGCCTCAGCTGTAGACATGTGCTGATGAACTGGAAGGCAACAATAGCATGAGCAGTACACACGCACTCACACACACACACACACACACACACAAATGTAAATATCACCATTTTCCATCCATTCCCTCTACCTCTCCTCTCACTCCTTCTCTTCCTGTCTCACCATAACTTGGCTTTAGTCCCTGGACTGCTTCCCTCTCCCTCTCACCCTCCTCCTCTTGTCCTCATCTCTCTCAGTCTTCCTCTTGTTTTCTTCCATTCATCCAGCATTCTCCCTCTCCATGGCCCAGACAATAGGAGCTTAGCTGCAGCTTGCCATGGGGCCCCTCCAGACGATAGAGTATTTTCATGTCAGGGGCCCGAGGGCGCCAAGGTAAATCCTACAACTTGGCAGGCCCATGTGCCAACCCGGGGATGCCAGTGCCAGCCAGCATTGCAGCACTGTATTTTCAGCCTGCTGTGCGGCTTCCACCTCTCTGGCTTAAGCATGTTTTCAACCCCTAGTTCATCCTCCCACTCTTTTCACCTATTTCTTTCTAAGCAGTAATTAGTTGAGGTGAGTCACTCCACGCTCCACTGTCCTCCCAACCATCCCAGCCTGGCCACGGAAGCCTATTGGTGAATGGTTGAGGGCGCCGCTTTCTGCCCGTAGCTTCAGTAGAGGTGACCCAGCAGGGAACCTCTTCCACAGGTGGCACTCCCCTTGGCCTTATCAGGAGGGCAAGGGGGCACAGGAGGGGGGAGGCCTGTACATAAAGGGCGCTGGCATGAAGAGTGATGGGCCAGGACACGCTGTCCGTTTGTCTCCGTCCCACCTCCACCACCATCCTCCCCACCACCCATTCTTTATGGAATCATTTGCATATTGCATAGGCTGTGCTGTTTTTATTGAGGTCGTTTTATCAGTTCTCCGTGGCGGTCCCAGAACAATACATTTTGCTTACTCCAAGACAAGGGTGACCTTTTCCTCTCTAATCAAGCTGCTCCACACTGAATTTACTCTCTCCTGCACACCTTCACCATGCTCGTGTCTCTCTTTTCTCTGTCTGTCTCTCTTCTGTCCAGGTTTGTCTCAAGTTTTCAAATGACACATCCAACGATCATTAAAATGACGTGCACTGGAATTGTGCCCCACACTTGAAAATTAATAATAACAATATTTATCATTCAGCTAAAAATTCTATCAATTTCGTTCAAGCACTGGTACAAGCACTGGTACAAGCACTGTCTGAATCTGGCTCACTTGCGCTGATGCCTACCGACATGTTTCTGCACATAGAGCTGTCACATGTATAGAGACACAACCAAACAAAGCCAGATTGTCTTCAGTATAAATAAATAATATAGCACCAATACAAATGTATCCAGCCCTAGTTCCAAAAACCACCATCCCACAACTAGTCATCACAGTTTGAGTTGAGCTGTGTCTCTGAAGGTTCCCAGGCGTCAGTTGAAAGCTACATCTGCGCTGGCGTCTGCACCTGCAGCCCTCTCTCTTCTCCCTGATCCCCAGCACTGATCTGAGACCTGATCTTAGGCAGCTGTTCTTGAGGATTAATCTTCTTAAAACAAACAGTCTCTCACCGAGCTCCACAGGGCCCAAGGCAGGCGACAACGTTGAGGCCCTCTGAGAGTCACTGTCCCTGGGGAGAGGTTCAGGGTGGCCTCCTGTGAGAGGAAAACAGAGTTTTACGTATGCACAGCACACTGGATAAAACATTAACCTGAGTCAATGTCAAAGTGGCTTTCGACAGCCACTCATCTATTCACCCAATTCCTTCAACACAACAGACTGGTTATCAGCCTCGGGTAACACTACAGACTGGGCTTTTGGGTCACCCTTACATGGTTGTCTACTCTTTCTCATTGGAAATTCTGGTGTCAATTCAAACCAGTGATTGGGTTTCAGGGGTGACTGAAAAACAACCAAGTGAGAAAGTGAGTTTGATTGAACACAGCCTCTGGTGCCCCGCTGCTCTAACTCTACCACAGTCCAAGAGTGAACAGAACACGGCCCTGTACTTGAGAAGGAGGAGTATCATGGTTCTCTGTTGCTAATCTTCCCCTCCTCCCTCTCTCTCTCTTTTCTCATCACTCTGGACAGGGTCATCGCTGCAGATGAACTCAAGAAAGCCAGATCCAAACTGAACGTGGCACGGGGGAACATCTATCGCTCTCGCAAACAATCGTGCAGAATGTGTCTATTTGCATCCCAGGCCGAGTTCTTAACGAGAAAACAAATGCGTCTCTCGTTTTTGACAGTCCACATTAAAATGCCCAAGCGCGGCCAGGAGAAGTGTGAGACGGCAGCAACTTGTTTTCCACATGCAAATAGCCTAGCTTCACCCTGGAGGGGTAGGACTAGATAAAGTGAAAGGGGAACGGGGGGGAGATATGCAGCCGCCACGCCGCCTAAAAGTACCAGGCAAACCACCCCAAAAATAAGTATCCACCACAGCTCCTTTAATAAGCCCGTCTCCCACTCACCATCACAATATTATATCAATAATTGCTGGCAAAAATTAAACAAGTAAAACAATGAGCTTGCCCGGGGGGCTGCCTTCCCTCCAAATCAGTCTGTGCATTTTAAAAGAAGGTCATCCTTACCCCCACCCGTTGGATCAGTGACACGTACGCGGCGCGAGCAGCTGACCTGAGTTTGAATTTAGAGTGTTCATTAATAGGATATTATGCCATATGCTCGCTGCACTGTCTTCATCTAATGCTTGGCTCTGACTGGAGAATGTGTAATTAGTGAGGCTATAATGAGGCTATTGGAGGGGCTAATACTGAGCAGCGCTAGATGAGGAGGAATACATTTGTTCATTGTACTGTAGAAGAGCCAGAGACAAGCGACCGGGTGACGGGCCGCCTTCAGACCCTGCCGTGCAAACACAAAATCCAACCTGCAGCCGCTGAGTTGTGCTGAAGCTGTCGAACCGAGCAGAGCTTACACACCTCCACACGACGCTAACGCCGCAACGCCGTGTTCCAGCCATTCTCACTCATTCTCACTCACCATGATCTTCACGTGAGGGAGCGAAGGACGGGGGTTTTTAGCAATTCATTTTTTCATCATCTATTTCCTTCCATGGTGCTGCTGTCCCAGCACTTCCCTCTGATAGGCTGTCATTATTATGCTGTATTTGCTAAATAACTATTGTGTGGCCACGGAGACTGCTTACAAAAGCAGCAAACAGACATATTTTCTGAGACGCGGCAGTAAATAATTACGCACAATGTGGGCTAAGCAGAGGAGCTATCAATGCAGATGGCATATGTCAGGGGAAGTGCACAGAGAAGGCAATGATACTTCAGTTTGGAATGGTCCCTGGAGAATACTGGACAAAACACACCTCCAAAACACAAGGAACCTGACTAATACACACCTCCACAACACATGGAACCTGAATAATACACACCTCCACAACACAAGGAACCTGAATAATACACACCTCCACAACACAAGGAACCTGAATAATACACACCTCCACAACACAAGGAACCTGACTAATACACACCTCCACAACACAAGGAACCTGACTAATACACACCACTACAGCACAATGAATCATTCTAACACACACGTCTACAGTATAGTGAATAATTCTAAAACACACCTCTACGGCACAGTGAATCTGACTAACACACACCTCTATAACACAGTGAATCAGATCAACACACCTCTACAGTACAGCAAACCAGACTGACACACACCTATATAACACAGTTACATACTTTACTAGAACACAAGGGAACAGGAAAGATCACACTAACATATAGGGAAGAGATTACTCGAATATGCTGAAATGCACACCTGTCAATGTGTGTGTGTATATATGTGTGTGTATGACAGAATGCAGTGAGTGTGTGTGCCAATACACACGCCTGTACATGTATCCCAGCATCATTACACATTTCTCTTTCTCTAAAAGCTTGAATACTAGTTAGAAAAAGTTCTGATCAGAGCAGGCACAGTGTGAAATAAATTCCAACCGCGCCCCCTGCCCATGACATTGCACATAAATATTCAATAAATTAGCCGGGGCCGTTTTATAGATTGATCAGTCATCTCTGGCACTCTGCGACAGGCAATGCTAGGCCTGAAATATTAATGCTGACAAATTACGGATTTCTGAGTAAATGATGTCACATCGCACGGCTTCACTCAAATTTACTCCCTGGCACGAGGGCACATTCGCCGGCGCAGTAATGCAGTCAGTAACCCCCACACCGCCCAACCCCCCCCTCCCCCCTCCCCCTCACTCCTGCCTCAAAATGACATTCATTATTTTATCGTTAAGCAGGAGTCATTCTTTCCTGGTGCCTGGGCAGCCAAAGAAGAAAAAGAGAAAAAAAGGAAAGGGGAGAAAAATTAACCTGTAAAGGGCCAACTGTGCTTGTCCCAGATCTACCTAGTTCAATGTGGCAATTGGATCGGAGATTTGTGACTGGGGGGAAAGCGCCCATTTAAAAGCATTGAAATCCAGTGTGTGTGTGTGTGTGTGTGTGTGTGTGTGTGTGTGTGTGTGAGTGTGAGTGTGTGTGTGTGAGTGTGTGTGTGTGAGTGTGTGAGTGTGTGTGTGTGTGTGTGTGAGTGTGAGTGTGTGTGTGTGTGTGTGAGTGTGTGTGTGTGCGCGTGTGTGCATTCCAGCCCAGTCAACAAACCAGGTAAAAAGGAAAGCAGAAGATGTTCAAATCTCTAACAGAGAGTAGTTTGTAATAAGAAATGCTGATGCACAGATTACTTTCCGAACTTGCTAGAAGTGAAAAACAAAATGAAGAAAAGCACACTGATTGGTTTCTATTGGAGAATATTTCTGTTTGAATATTCTAGAACATGGTATACATAACACTAAAGGCCCAGCACCTGCAGCAATTTTTATTACTAACAACTGCAGTCCAATGAAGACATAGAGCACCAGGTGAGGGGACTACACAATTACAAAGTAGGAGCAAAAACCAGCAAACACTCGACCCTCAAATAACATTGACTCCTGTGCCTTAGACTGGATCCCTGAATAAGCCCCTGTCCCTACATCACAAATCCCAGTAGAACTACTGCTGACAAGCCCCTCACGATATACCAGATACACAAGATATACCTTGGTTGTCAATGCAAACTGTACTACTGATTTTCGGGAGTCTGGTCCATGTTCACAGGCTGACATACGTCAAGGGGGAAGAAGCCAGCCAGGTCCTGCATGTCGGGGGTACCGGGCAGCCTTGTGTGTGTGGAAGTGCTATCTACACTGATCAGCCATAACATCACCACCACCAGCCTGATATTGTGAAGGTCCCCCTTGTGTCGCCAAAACAGCCCTGACCCGTCGAGGCATGGACTCCACTAGACCTCCGAAGGTGTGCTGTGGTATCTGGCACCAATACGTTCGCAGCAGATCCTTTAGGTCCTGTAAATTGTGAGGTGGTGCCTCCATGGATTGAACTTGTTTGTCCAGCACATCACCAGATGGTCGATTGGATCAAGCATCTGGGGAATTTGGAGGTCAAGTCAACACCTTGAACTCGTTGTGCTGTTCCTCAAATCATTCCTGAACCATTTTTGCTTTGTGGCAAGGCGCATTATCCAGCTGAAAGAGGCCATTGCCATCAGGGAATACCATTGCCATGAAAGGGTGCACATGTTCTGCAACAATGCTCATGTAGGTGGTGCGTGTCACGTGAATGGCAGGACCCAAGGTTTCCCAACATTGCCCAAAGCATCATATTTCCTCTGCCGGCTGGCCTTCTTCCCATAGTGCCGTGTGTTCTCCTGGTAAGCGACATACATGCACCCATCCACGTGATGTAAAAGAAAATGTGATTAATCAAACCAAGCCACCTTCTTCCATTGCTCGGTGATCCAGGTCTGATGCTCACGTGCCCATTTTAGGCGCTTTCGGCAGTGTACAGGGGTCAGCATGGGCAACCTGACTGGTCTGTGGCTACACAGCCCCATACGCAACAAACTGTGATGCACTGTGTGTTCTGACACCTTTCTCTCAGTACCAGAAGTCACATTTTCAGTAATTTTCATCTGTTGTATAGGACCACCCCGGCCAGTGTTCGCTCAGATCCTTATGCTTGCCCATTTTTCCTGCTTCTAACACATCAACTTTGAGAACAGAAGGTTCACTTGCTATCTAATAATATCACGGCACCACTGACAGGTGCCAAGATAACGAGATTATCAATGTTATTCACTTCACATGTCAGTGGACATAATGTTATGGCTGATCAGTGTATATGTCTTTGCATACAGGACTTTTTATTGTAAATTGTATTTGTGGGTTTAAAATGTGTGTGTTATGGAACGATAAGGGTTCTGTTTGTGTGTTGCGGGGGTTACTGGTTGTACTCTGTACAGGAATTATCAGGGGAATCAGATATAAATTGTCATATGGGCTGGACCCATGGCATATGACAGGGTCTCTAGGAAATACACCTGCATGTTGCCAGCTATCCCCACAGGGACAGGGGAGCCCTAGGAAAGAGTCAAGAAGCGGATCTCAACAAACTACTATCACATATTATGTAACAGAGAGGCACAGTACAGTGAAATCCAATACGTTTTGGACAGTGACATGTTTATTATAATTCTTTGGGCTCTAAATTCTAGGACTTGGGAATTTAAATGATACAATGGAATAGGGGGTAAAGTACCGCCCCTCCGTATAGGGTAAATCAGATTAACATTTAAAAATTACAGCATGTGTATTATAAAATTAACATTATGTACAATGTTAAAATTGGGTGATTCAATTGGCTAGTCAATAACTGTGCACTTTTTTTGTTGTGAAAAACTTAATTATGGAAATGTGTTTGAAGAAGCAAGTGGATTATTCCTTGTGAACTCAACAACAACCACAATAATGTCTGTAGTCTGGAATTACTTTCAACTTGAATAGTAAAACTGGTAGGAGCAAACTTTGCAAAGAAAGTGTTTAAAGTAGAGAACGCTAATTCAACGTCAATGTCAATCATAGCACAACAACATGAAAATGGTAGTCTTAGATTGGTGCTCAAAATCAGCAGATATTCAAAATTCTGTACTTGGAATCAGTTTTGACAATGAAAAACTAGTATCGGTGCATCCCTAATGGCAAATGTTAATATTTGTCTCATCTGTTCACAAGATATTTTTCCACAGTTCTGCAGGCTATTTTAAGCACTTTCTTTTGCCATCCTTTTTTAGAATAATAATGAGTGTTTTTGCACCTTGCAGTCCAGTCTCTATAGTTCAGCTGGTGATTATTTCCTACCTCCTGGAGTGTTCTCAATCTGTCTTTTCTTTCTTCATTATTACCGTAAAGGTCTTCCTTGGTCTACCAGGTCAGTTGCCATCACTGAGCTCAACATGTGTAGATAAAATACACACCTGGCTATTAACAAACAGCTGTCAAGCCAATTGCCAAATACGTTTGCCAACCTAAAATGTGCTGACTGGTTACACTTCATCTCAACAGTTAAATCCAAGGTGTTAGACTACAGAGCACCAAAACATGTGTAACTGTCTAAATATTTTTCAGCTGACAAAGTTGTCTTATGTCATGGAGTAGTACCATGTAAAAACCATAGCTAGCTAATGGAAAAGGTTAGGCAACTTCAATAAGCAAATTCACAAGCAAGCTCGCAATTAAAAATAATTCTTTTGTATTATAAAATATGACTAACACTTTATATGACAGATAGCATCGTAACTCCTTATGATGCTGTAATAACTGACAAAATCATAACAAAATATAAAGGATATAAAAGTGTTAGCCACATGTTGCATGGGCTGAAATAAAAATCCCAGAAACTTTCTATACACACACACATGTACTCCCAGTAATCACATATGGTATAGCAATTTTATGTCTTTGTAGAAAAATAATTAGAGTAATTCTCTATAAACTTTATATAAGTTACAATGCCGATTTTGCAGGTTTTCCTACTTACAAAGCATGTGGAGGTCTGTAATTTATATCATTGATACACTTCAACTGTGAGGGTTAGGGTTAGAAAATCCAGAAAATCACATTGTATGATTTTTAAATAATACATTTGCATTTTATTACATGACATAAGAATTTGATCACCTACCAACCAGTAAGAATTCCGTCTCTCACAGACCTGTTCGTTTTTCTTTAAGAAGCCCTCCTGTTCTCCACTCATTACCTGTATTAACTGCACCTGTTTGAACTCATTACCTGTATAAAAGACACCTGTCCACACACTCAATCAAACAGACTCCAACCTCTCCAAAATTGCCAAGACCAGAGAACTGTGAAAGGACATCAGGGATAAAATTGTAGACCTGCACAAGGCTGGGATGGGCTACAGGACAATAGGCAAGCAGCTTGGTGAAAGAGGAACAACTGCTGGCGCAATTATTAGAAAATGGAAGAAGTTCAAGATGACGGTCAATCTCCCTCGGTCTGGGGCTCCATGCAAGATCTCACCTCGTGGGGCATCAATGATCATGAGGAAGGTGAGGGATCAGCCCCGAACTACACGGCAGGACCTGGTCAATGACCTGAAGAGAGCTGGGACCACAGTCTCAAAGAAAACCATTAGTAACACACTACGCCGTCATGGATTAAAATCCTGCAGTGCACGCTAGGTCCCCCTGCTCAAGCCACCGCATGTCCAGGCCCGTCTGAAGTTTGCCAATGACAATCTGGATGATCCAGAGGAGGAAAGGGAGAAGGTCATGTGGTCCGATAGAGCTTTTTGGTCTAAACTCCACTCGCCGTGTTTGGAGGAAGAAGAAGGATGAGTACAACCCCAAGAACACCATCCCAACCGTGAAGCCTGGAGGTGGAAACATAATTCTTTGGGGATGCTTTTCTGCAAAGGGGACAGGATGACTGCAATTGTGGGTCATAGCCGGGTCTTCCAGCATGACAACGACCCGAAACACACAGCCAGGGTGGCTCCGTAAGAAGCATCTCAAGGTCCTGGAGTGGCCTAGCCAGTCTCCAGACCTGAACCTAATAGAAAATCTTTGGAGGGAGCTGAAAGTCTGTATTGCCCAGAGACAGCGTCGAAACCTGAAGGATCTGGAGAAGGTCTGAATGGAGGAGTGGGCCAAAATCCCTGCTGCAGTGTGTGCAAACCTGGTCAAGAACTACAGGAAACATGTGATCTCTGTAAATGCAAACAAAGGTTTCTGTACCAAATATTAAGTTATGCTTTTCTGATTGATCGAATACTTATGTCTGAAAATAAAATGCTAATTAATTACTTAAAAATCATACCATGTGATTTTCTGGATTTTTGTTTTAGATTCTGTCACTCACAATTAAAGAGTACCTATGATAAAAATTACAGACTTCTACATGCTTTGTAAGTGGGAATACCTGCAAAATCGGCAGTGTATCAAATACTTGTTCTCCCAACTGTATTGGTTATTTTGGGCTCATTATTGAAATCAGTTGCCGCCTTACCTTCTTTAATACTTAGCATAGTTGACTAGAAAACTTCTAGCCAGTTTGGAAGAAAAATGGTTGGCTACATTAAAACTACAATAAACAGTTGTTCTTCATTAAATATTGAAAACCTATATCTGAAAAAAACACAGAGACCGCTAATAATGGTAGGTCTATACTATGTTTGAAAAAATTGGCAAGTCATTGGTCCGTAAACAAAGACCAAGGTGTGCAGTATAGCAAAGTGCAAGGTGTACATGTACTCTAGCTAATGGCACGTCTTATGTGAACAAGTAAGTAAAAAAATAGCAAGTTCAATAATGACAAGGATTTTACTGAACTCTTTAGGGACTTCCAGATACATTTTGGCAAAATCAAGACATGCAGTCATGTTCACTGTGAGCAGTGGTTTTCATCTTGTTACTCTGCCATGAATCATCTTTTTGCCAGGTGTCTTTCTGATGGTGGAGTCATGAACACTGAACGTAGTTGAACTGAAAGAGGCTTGACGATTCCTTGGTGTTGATCTAGATTTTCTTTCTGGCTCAAACATTGATCTTGGGGAGATTTTTGAGGGACAACCATTCCTGGGAAGAGTGACTCCTGCCCCAGAGTCTGAAAAATGACTTTCTAACATTATCCAGATTATGATTTGCATAAGAAACTAATTCCACATGTGTTCAGAAATGTTGGGATTTTGTGTGGCATGATTTGTCTTTTCGTTTTGGAAACTGTATTCTGACAACTCCAATCTGATCTGGCAAGAGCCCAAGTTGGTCTCATGTATATTCGGCAGGGCTGGTCCAAATCAGGCCTGATTGTTTTACTAAGGTATTCAAATGCCTACCTATAATATTCCCTTTCATTGGGTTGAAATAACTATCGGGGCTTCATCACATCTGAAGATTGCATGTTTGATTGCCTACCACACGAAACAAATGAAATAAGCATCTTAAGTGTAATTTCTGTCTCAGACTCCCAATACATTTTAATACAACTCACAAAACATTCTGACCAAATTCAATGTGAATAAATGTGCAACAATGCAAAAACTGAGGGGGCTAACACTTTTCCCAGCACTGTGTGTTCAGCAAGCAACACAAATCCTTTTTGTTTCAAAGGTATAAGACCCGTGTTTTGTAAGAACGTATTTCAAACGTTACAGAGGTACAGTAGGTAGATATTCTTTTAGAGACACTGACAATTTCATGAATCAATGCGATGCCAGTTACCTGCCCCTATTGCAATGAATGTAAACCAAAAAACCACAAAACTTTACTTTACTCAGCAATGTTAGTGTCTTTGGCGATCATCCAGCATTCTTCTGGAAACCATCACTCACGGTCCAGATCTTTGTTGGGTAATTTTGTGTTGGGTGTTGAAACGCTGAGTAAGACATACTTTATAGCTTGCCTCTTAGATATGCATAGGTCCTAGGATTGACCCGTGTGGTATTACAGCGGGGAGAGAGAAGGTCCTGCTCAGCAATAATGCCTAGCTCATCTGCTGCCGGTCAGCCTGTAATGAATGAGCGCACGGTCTGGAATCAATAGTATCTGTGAGGAATCAAGCCCAGTCAGAGACAGCGAAAGATGAGCCTGTCGATAAACATCCCTACATGGATCCCCTTTCATACTCTCACCACAACCACTTTCTGGGTTCCCTGTGTTGGGCCAGCACTGTTTTGTTCCTCAGCTGAACACGACGAAAGAACATGGGACGAATGCACCCAGTCTGAACTAGAGCTTGCATCAGCCCCCCAGCCTGCACAGTGTGTCTCTTAGTACGGGGATGCGAGTGGATCCAACCTGGAGCACTGCTCTCTGACATGAAACACGAGAGCAGCAACAGACTTCAAACAGCGTTGAGTTCCTGTCTCTGTATTTCAGGCAAAGTGGCAAAGATGTTTTGTCTTGACTGGTCTGTAGGTTGAAGACTGGGCTGGATATCACCTGATTGCACAGAGACCCTCTCTGGGTTGAGATGAAATTGTGAGTCCCACAGAGGAGGACCCAGAGATGTGAAACAGGGAATGTGTTTTTTGTGGCTGCGGGCAGGGTGGGGTGTTTAAGTGCGTGTGGGGTGTTTAAGTGCGTGTGGGTATACTGTAAGGGTATGTAGCTGGGAATAATTGTGTGTGTTGGCCATTTTCCTCAGGCTCCACAGTCAGCTCCAAGGCCAGTGTCTGGGCATCGAGGGTGACTCCTACCATCTAAAAAAAGAGACATATTTCCACAAAAAAGAAAAACAGAAAAAAAAGCAGGGGAAAATATGTGGTTTGTCTGTCAGCAATGGTGATGAATGGAAATGGACCTCTCTCCTCTCGCTGCTCTTAATGCAATCACTTCTCAACCACGCTGCTGCCATCTTTGATGCTGGCCTGTTTTTGTAAATTCTGAGCAAATTACTTGGCCAGAAACCCGCGGCGCCTGTCCATCAGGGTGAAGGGGGATGTCACAGAGACAGGTGACAGACAAGGAGGTACAAGGAGAAAAACAGAGGAAGGCAGAGGGAGAGAGAGAAGGAAGTAGATAGAGAGGAAGAGAGGAGAGAAAGAGAGGGAGAGAGGGAGGCACAGGGGAAAATAAAATGGGTAGAGAGACAGGCAAAATAAAAAGGGGATCTTTTTTTACCCATCATCCCCTGGGCACAGCAGTATCAAGTCAATCTGTGGGCTAATTCGTGTCAGGGCTTGAATCCTATCTCCTTGAGAGGCAAGCAGAAGGTTGATAAAAATTGAAGTGGAAATGAAGTTGGATGCACAGGAGGATAGGATACAACAATGGCAGGCAGAAATATGGCTGGCATCCATAAAGCTCTCTTTCCTCTTCCAAAGCATTCCGCTGACCTATGACCTTGACCTTCCACGTGCAACTTTCACTCTTGTTCCCTCATTCTTCTCCTACTCACAAAACATTATTCTGTAGCTGCCAGTAAATCCAGAATGTCAGGGAATATATTTTTTTCCTTTTTCAATTTGCATGTTTTTTCCCCCTCACTCAAATATAAGTAGTGGCATAAATAAATACTGTATTCAAAAATGAAGTAAAGTGTATGTACATATGAAACATAATAGACTATTTGGTGAAAAACTATTCTGTGGTGGATACTGTCCTAATGAAAACTGTTTAATGTAGAGGAGAATTTCATCTGTTTTGGACGGGTTTGAGGCAACAGGCTCTTCTCTGGGGCTTTCTCTGCCGTGGCTCTCTAACACGTGCTCAGAGTGAGTGAGACGCTGGCGATATGTGTTATCACAAAGGTGCCGGCAGCTGCCAACAGGTACCGCAGACTGGCAGGTGGTGGCTCAAAGCAGGCTGGCAAAAAGCTTAGTGCCCCCCTCTCCCCAATCCCTGCCCCCAAACCCCCTTGCTTTTCCGACGCCGCATTAACACATGGCACTGCCGCAGAATTGCAAAGAAACGGCTGAAAATTAAGCACTTGTATTTGGAATCAGACACGCAGCAAACACAAAACCCCTGAAAGGAGAGGGCGGTGGGTTTCTGCTCTCTATATTTATATAAAGGCTGTGATAAGAAAGAAGAAATCTTGCAGGTCTGTGACTCTCTGCTTGGTGAACAACTGGCCTATTGAAGGAGCTGGTCTGAACATGCCACATCAAACCATACCCGGTCAAGGAAAAAGGCAGCAAAAGAGAGAGGAGAAACAGGTGAGGGAGAGAAAGACAGAAAGGGAGAAAGCAAAGCAAAAGGCAGAGAGGAAAGAGAACGAGAGAGCCACGTTGTGAACAACCAGACAAACGGTGGAGGAAGGTAAGGGAGACCCAGACACTTTTAACTCCTGACTTTTCACAGCGGCCAACATGGATGGTGTCAACTAGGCCAGTCAACACAGACTCCCCCTTCTGACCCTCCGTCTGACTCCCACTTCTGCCCCCCCCCCCCCCCCCCCCCCCCCCCCCCTTGTGCCTCCCCCAAAAGCCCAGCACCTTAATAGAGTTCCGTTCTAAAATAACCCCCAGCCATAGATTCATACTGAGATTAACACTGTCTCATCCATGTCCTCAGAAAAGAAACACACAGAGACGCAGACGACTGGTCACCCAGCGGGGCATAGGACCAAAAGAAGTGGCATCTCACTCTCTCCGACTTCCATCATCCTCTAGGTCTTGTTTTGCCATATATTTCTTCAGCCCTCTGGCTCTACTCGTCGGCTTCAGACATGTAGATTCAGTGCCAGTGTAAGTGGATGAAGACGTGTGAAAATATGATCTTTTTTTTGTTTTTTTTCTTAATAATTGCAGATTAAGAGATTTACTATTCCCTCTGAAGACGACAACTGTCAAAACAGTGGGCAGGAAAAGCTGGTTCTCCTCACACCTCCCTGTCCTCCCCCTATTCAGCCGTCTGCCTTAAAGCCGGCTGCCGCAGCCCGCCCTTGCACATTCATGAATACTGAGTTGTGTGAGTGGACATACTTTAGAGTTAAGTATGTGCGTTCCTGTGTGTGTGTGTGTGTGTGTGTGCACATGCATGTTTATGTTTCCAAGTCTACAAGATGTTTTTGCGTGCGTTAGTGGAGTGGTCTTACTGGCAGGCTACAGTTGCTCTTCATGTTTCAGTTAAATAATGGACATAGTCATTTTGGTGACCGCTGCGTGAGGGACACCTGAGCTCTGTCCGCCCTGAGGTTCAGCCACGAAGAAACAGCTGTGGTCTACTCGCCTGATTTCTTTCTGTCTCTCGTGCGACTTGGAGAATCCCTCCCACAACCTGCATGCCCCTGTGTGACCTCTGACCTTAACCGCTGTACTAATACCTTCAGCTGTCAAAGTCATGGCCGGACGGCTGGGCAGTGGGACCTTTGTCCCTGATGTTTTCTGTTTCTCCCATTCTCTCTCTCTTTCTCTCTCTCTCTCTCTCTCTCTCTCCCACCCTCCACCCTACCCTCCATCCAACGTTCAGCCACCCCCCACGGCACACAGACAGATAAATGATTTCTATTTGTCCTCTGCGGCAAGGAAAGAAGTTATCGATACAATCCACCAAATGATGTCAAGGATTTGTCAGCAAAGCTTATGAATGACAAAAACACCCCCGCTCCCTACCAACACCCCCCAAAAAACACCTCTGCACGCCAGGAAGATTGAGAGCCAGGACACTGTATTGATTGTCCCCTCCCTCACCACCGTCACCCTCACCTTCTTAAATGGGAGCCAAACCTACAAAGGAAAGAGCGCCAGCTTTTGTGTGCTAAAATGTGTCTAAAAGCTGTCTGTCTGTGGGCTTGAGAAAAGGAGGGATTGAATTAGATATTAGGATCTAACTGCTTCCAGCAGATGATGTTTCGTTCTGACAAAAAAAGTGTGTGTGAGTGTGTGTGTGGAGGGGGGGGGGGGGGTCTGTCTGGTTGGATGGGATCACATCTTGCCTCCCTTTCCCCTAGCCCGGTTGTTTAGGAGAAGGATCAGGTAGACGGAGGGCTGGTAAATAGATCAGGTTTGTGGAGTTGACAAAGGTGGGGGCGTGGGGTGGGACAGGAGACGATCAGAGCAGAGCTGATGGCATCAGAGTGGGCACAATGCTTTGGTCATGCAGGCTCTGTGGTTGACAGGAGAGACGAGGACAAGTCGAAGGCCCAGGATGACCAAACACGGATGAAAGGAGGATCGGGGTGACAGCAGGGGATGATGACAAAAGGGGATATGAGAGTGCATACAAAAAGTGTATGTGCAGTTTATTACAAAATGGCTTTGAATTCCGATTAAATATAGATAATACATAGCATAGTGCAGTTCTGTATGACGTATAAAGCATGGCCATTGCCAATGAGTGTTTTGTTAAACCCAGGTTGTGAGGGAGCCTCGGATAATATACATTCTTCTCCCTGTCCTGTCGTGTCCTCTCTGTGGTACAGGAGAGCACACAAGAACTCCCTCCCATCTCCTGAGGTAAAGCCCTTTGGCAAACACTGTTCTGATTAAAACAAACAGACCAGCGAGCCTCTCTGTCGGGGAGCGACTGGGCAAATAGGCCCCACGCAGCAGGAGGGCCTGAGACAGAAGCTCCGACACTGCAGACAGACAGAACAGCACTGAGTCACCACAAGCTCGCAGAGCTCTGAGGCACTGAGACAGAGACAGGTTGCAGACAGAGGTGTGACACACAGCATGGAGTCACAGGCAGCACAGTAAGGGATGAGTTTTAGTAGTCAGAAACAGTACAGAGTATCGTAAAGTGTTCAGTAGCACATACTGTCACACACGCTAACCTGTCATTCGCTGTGTCACAGGAAGGGGAATCGCAAACAAAACAGTCTCGGACTCGAACAAAGTAGCGACTGGCCAAGCGGTCATCAAGTCACCGAGTCAGAGTGGGCCTGATCCTGATCTTCTGTTGAGGCCATCAATAAGGCCATCAATAGCATCATAGTCATGAGCAGCGATAGGATGAGGCGCGGCTCCGCAGTGGGATGGGGGAGGAGAGGTGACACAATCGCACATCCAATAGCTGTCATTTCTTGGTGCACTCAATGGTTTTAATGTCTTGGCTTAAAACAGCTCGGGATCCTGCCAAGATGAAGTATCAGATCTCAAGGCATTCAGCGAGCATGTGAAATCACTCTCGACGGTCTCATTTTCCTTTAATTCAATTAGGCTCTTTCCCAGAACAGGCCGGGACCAGGGATTCTCTCTCATTTGTCTGAGGAGATGAAGAGTGCACACGGAGGCGGTGTGCCTGAGGTGTTGAGGCTAAAACCACTCTCCCTAGCAGCCCACACCCTCCCGCCCTCCCACAACCTCCCTCGCCCCCTGCCCTATCCACACGCTAACACCCTGATAAACATCTAATGCCGAGAGGTCAGCCAGAATCCCATGACATCACCGTGGCTGAGAACAGAGCAGCTCTTTTGCAGCCAATCAGAGAACAGCTGTCGGTTCTATCAGGACATGATGTCATGTGAGTGGCTTGCAGGAAGTACTGTAACAAGGCCCGGGGACGCTGTGCTGCCATTGGCTAACTTGAAAACACCTGTTCTGTCTAGAATCTTGTAAACATATCAAGTCCTTTACAATCATACCTGTAGGTTGAAAATCACCAATTTGAACACTAATAAGTACAAATCTTGATGTTTCGGTATAACGTAAGACCTCATTTTCCACATACCTTTAGTATTGAAGCATCATCCCAAAATTATATTTCTGGTATTTGTCAGTCTAGGTGAATGCACAGTCTAGGTATTTTGTCAGTCTAGGTGAATGCACAAATCATATTCTGTAGTGGCCGGTCTCACCAAAAGAAATGCTTCAAAACAGCCCCAGAACAAGCTACACCACTGCATGTCTTTGAGGTCTTTATAGACATTTAAATGCAAAACACCTTTTCCACCATTACATTCATAAATGTGTATCACTCAAACTGCGATTACTTCCTGCTCTGCCCTTGTCTTGGAACTCATTTCTATATCCGCACACTGTTAATCTAACATAGCCACATCAAAATTCCACAAAGCCTGATTCTCAAGGCTAGTACCATGGTAAACCACTACACCATTCAAAATCATGTCTGAGTCGGCCGTCTACTATCCAGGAGAGAATGCATAACTGAACCATATATATAGGAGCCAGAACATGTTTTGAGGTGAATCCAACCACTACAGTATATGGCTTGTGAATTGTTTTGTTGGAATCCAAAGGGACCCATTGAAGGGGGTTTTTGTGATTTTTGTCTTTTACAGAACCTTTGATTGCATTCCACAAGCCAACACAGCATTCCATAAGCTCAATGGAATTTAATAGATAATGATTCATACCAGCGGGTTTGCAAGAGTTGGACAGACACATTAAAAGTCTCTACCACAAACACACACAGAGCTTGCAACATAATGTTCTGATGTCATGCTCTTTCCCTGGTAAGGCACTCAACTTTTGAAATTACGATCTATGAATCAAATGTGAACTTTATACTTCCATATCATAAAAGTCATGTCAAACTGTGAATTTTAACATTCATTAAAGCCTAATTTATTCTGAACAATATAACCCTATTCTGAACAATATAACCAGCTGAAAAATGTATTATTCAGTAACAACTGCTAAAAGGTTGTCAAATATTGTGTATGGAATCTGACAGATGTGCTGAGTGTCCAATATTCTGTGGTGTAGTGTAGGGTGGAAGTGACATTTTATATACAATCCAAGTTCTAAAATGTAAAAATAAATTGTTTAAAGGTATATATGGAGTCAAAAAGTAATACTAGCAATGTATTCAAAACCTGTGTTTCAAAGCTTAAATGCATTTTTTTTTGTGATGGCTGCAGACCAGTTTCCCATTTAAAGGAGCGGTCATTTGTATTCATTTTTGCAATTTTATGTAAATGTTGTTGTTTAAAAAGTTTTAGCAGTATGAACATATAATAATATAATTTCCATGTTAAAATTAAGGGATGCTTGATGGGTACTTTGTTTGTATATATTGTGGCTAGATAGTATGTCAGTTACATAGTAACTCACTGGAATTTGCAGTACCTAACCAAATTATATTCTGATCATGCTATTGAATGTATCAAAAGTATTTTCAATTTAAGGTATCATCAAATGCAGATTAAAGTATGATAAATGTAAAAATCACATTGGATTCAGTCTTGAACGGTTATGTCAGGTGAACGGTTATGTCAGGTGAACGGTTATGTCAGTTGAACGGTTATGTCAGGTGAACGGTTATGTCAGGTGAACGGTTATGTCCTTGCCTTCAGTCTTAACATTTTTTGATAATCCCTAAACTGTTCACTTTAAATTGCAACCATGGCTACCAATATGCTTTCATTTTTTTTATGTAACTAACATTTACATTTGGTACTATCCATATAGGCCAATTCCCACAGGTGTAAAGGGTTAAGTGATCATTTATCACTATTTAAACCTAGCATGATTTTATTAAATTTTTAAATTAAGGAAAGAAGGCCCCAACCATAACAAATTTAGCTATAATAAAAATGTGAGTTTAATCTAGGTTGAAAAGGGCTGCAAACGTCATAGTTTTAAAGTGTATCTAACTGGATTCCTGGATTGGACAGCGCTTACTTTTGACTAGAACTGTAGTCTATGTGCTTTCAGTGGCAACCCTCCTGAGAAGTGACCTCATGAAGACTGACCTCATCGTGGCAAGACAACATCTGACCCTGCAGACACCTTGCTCCTAACCTCCAAATGACCTCTGGAGGCACACACAATTGCACTCACATTACACACACACACACACACCCCCCCCCCACCCCACATCTCGCTCTTGCCTCCCTGTCTGCTTTGCCTATTAAATATCATATTTACAGAGGCTTACAAAAAGGCCTGTGTCGTTTGGCTGCTGCTCCTCGGATACCCAAACCGTATGCCACTTATCTGAGGGATTACTGCAGTGGGGCCAGCTACCGCAGATTAGAGACAAAGGCCAAATTAAAAAAGAGGCTATCAACAAACACAGGGACAAGACGACAGGGAGCTGATCCAATTACACTGATAACCCACAGACCCTGGGCGCTGAAGGAGACACTCTGAGCCGGGACAAACAGAGGTAAACACACAGAGATACATAAAGAGGACAGGGAGACACACCACGCACACGCACACACACACACACACACACACATGCAGTTACTCCAGCCGGGCAGACACCTCGCAAAGTAGCGGTCAGCTAGTCGACAGAAAATGTGCATAGAAAAAGGCTCGGCCGGCTTTTTCAAAATGCCTATTTTCCATGTGCTTGAGAAACGGCCGACCGTAAAACTGCTTCATGGCTGCTAGTTTAGCGTGTTCATTATACACGGACAACACGCTAAGAAAATCCAATATAGTGAACAGTATCTGTAACAACTCCATGTAAGAACCTTGGGGGTTCTGTGGTATGGTGCTGTGTAAAACTGCGTTAATGGAAAGTACCCAGGAACAGTGAGAAGCAGTGAGCGACTGAGACAGCGACAGTGTGAGATCATCGTGCCCTCACCGGTGCCCTCATCGCTGCCAGGCAGCAGAAAGACAGACAGACCGCCACCCCAACCTCTATCTGGCTCAATCCTCCACCAGCTCATTACTGTCCCAGACCCATTGTGTTAATTGAAGCCATGCTAACGATGCTCCTCTCCCGCTCTATAAAAGCAAAAGGACTTGTCGCTCCCACTAGCCCGGCACTCCCTCCAGCTACACAGGTAATTGAATTGTGGCAGGGCTCTCTGTAAGCTGGCTTGTTTTAATAACTTCACTAGATTATGTTTAATAAGTGCGCATTAAATGCTCTTTTAGTCAGGCCGGCGAGGATGAGGAAGGTCAAATGTGATAATAGAAATGAGGGAAAGGGGATATCTTTTTTTTGACCCGCTTTAGGGACAGATGTAATCACAGACGGCGGCGTATTGGCTTGTCAGTCTGCTGGCGCAGTTCAATGGAGGGAAGTAGAGGACACTGCAGTGTACAGAGAGATCCTGTTAGAAGACGACAGTACTGCTGGGACACAGACGTGTAACACCCTTAAGCTTTATCTGAATTAACCTTTCACCAGACTGATGCTATTTCACTGTGGTAGCACCACTAAACCATAGTACCCCCTGAATGCACCTAGTTGCTGAAAAGCATAACACCTCTCATGTTTAAGAAAATTGTGAGTTAGTGGGCCACCGAAGGGTAATTGATGTGATTGTTTAGTCTGGCTGCCTGTGCTTTCAGATTGGCCTACAGTTCAAAGGGCTAAAGTTCAGAATTGGGTTGTTTCTTTATCAGTCTGGAGCCAAAGGCCTGGTGTCAAAGAGAGGCCTAGTGGTCCGGCCGGCTTCAGCCATGCTGGAGCAGGGGAAAACAGTAGGGCTCAACTAAAGACCCTTCGCAAGATGAAGACGCAAGGCAAAGACAGTGCCCCTGCATCATATGGAGAGAAGCCCAGCGCACGATGGAAGGTAGAGCCATAACTGAAATGTGAATAACAAAAATAGCTTAAGAAACGACGGATGAAGAGAAAACACAATGCAGCAGACCGGTAAATGGTGAGGTGTAAACATAAAGAGACATATAGGACAAGGAAGAAGAAATACAGGAAATACCAAGCCTGTAAAACAGCAAGAGAGTGAGAGCCAGTGAGAAAAAAAGAATAAGAAGAGACTGAGACAGAGAGACAGACAGAATGTATGTAGACAAGCTGATCAGCAGTCAGCGATGCCGTGTGTTACTGACACAAGGAGCAGTGCTGCCGTCACACAGAAATCCATTAGCATAATATTGTGTGTTGTCACGGGAATGACGGTCTGGGGCAGGTAGTTATCTGAAGGGACAGAGACACACACTGTGCGCGTGCACCTGTCTGTGTGTGTGCGCGTGTGTGTGTGTGTGTGCGTGTGTGTGCGTGCGTTTGCGTGCGTCTGGGCCGTCCCTACCCGTCACCCCACTGGACAGGTGGTCTTCCCCAGCACTGTGATTAGTGTGTCAACGTCTTTACATGTCGCCAGGAACACGCCGCACGCATCTACATACACATATAAATGTAAATGCGCCCCCCCCGTCCGGCCGGCCCCCCACCGTTCCTCCCCTCTCTTCACATACCTGCGTCGTCAAAGGGCCGTGACAGCTCAAGATTGATTTGAAGGCTGTCCACCTCCCTGGAGATGGCACAGAAATGAACGGCGCCTTGTTCCCCAGACATCCACGGACCGTTCGCGGGACGTCTGTCCGTCTGCAGATGTCAGCTGACACAGAGCCGGAGACCTACGGATAGGAAAATATAGACAGAAAACTTTCAAAAAGTGTGCCCTTTATTTTTTGTGATTTGTATTCTAATGCCAATTCTGCATGCAGAGAAGCACTCATCAGAGAGGCTCAGGGTGAAATGACAGCTGGCACTAAGCTCATTTGAGAAGTGATCCCTCCATCAATCCATAGCCTCTCTGGGTTTGATTGATTTGGAATTGAACACAGAGCCATTGTGGAAACACGCTCCATATTGACAAATCAGTAATGGATGCTTTGTCTGCAGTGAGCTTGTGAGAGGAGAGGTTGGCCTTTCCTCTTATTTAAAGAGAAGAGCGTATACGGACTAGAGAAAAACTTAATTTCTACTAGATTAACAAATTTGGCAAGGTTTTTGGGTTGCAGTGTTGAAAGTAACTTCCAGGAAAGTTCATACGCCATACTGACACAATTACAGTTTGTGTGTAGTGGCTTGAATAAGAAGGTAACGTCCAGAAAGGAAAGAGTCCACAGATCAGTAATACCTAGTGTTACAGAAATTGAAAACATTTAGTAAATTGAGAGATTTAAAGCACTTTAAGCGCTTCTTCAATCTTCTGGTTGATGGGTGGCTGGTCATGAATGGATTTGGTTCAACTGTAGATGATCAGTGGAGCTGGTAGGTTTTAACTCAGTCGGTGGTGGCAAACATGTCATGTCCAAGGGCAGACTCCATCTGCCATAGGTTCCCTCTCTTTGTCCCTGGGCTTCCAAAAAAACAAGGCGAAACAGGCCTTTAGTTCCAAATACAGTGTCAAGGTCCGGAAAGTGTGGTAAAACTATACATGAAGTGACAGAACATTTACATAAGTGCTGTGATGAAATACACTAAAGCTCCCTATGTTTTCAATATATTCTTCTACAAAAGGTGGGTAAAAAGTAATCCAAAATATACGTTTTGCGTGTGTTCTCTGGAGCAAAAAATATGGGTGGAGGATGATACCAACGTTACACCTGGTCAGCAGAAACAATGATTATGTTTGACCCCATGTAGAGGAGGTGTCACTGCGGGTGAAATGAATGTTCCCTAGTCTAATAGTACAGAACATAGGGTACATTATCCATCTGGCTCACACATACCAAACAGTTTAGGGTCTTGACATGGAAAAATAACAAATGTTGGGACCTAACAGTTGGTGCTACAATAATAATGATTAGATTACATTGACCTATCACAGCTTCTGGAAACATGAGAATGATACATTTGGGGTACAACAGATTGAAGCACCAGTATCCACGTAAAGGGAAGTACAATTGTTGAAAATGCATTTTCATGCAGCATAGCAAAACAAACAAATTCACTGAAACATTTTAGTATATATATATATATATATATATATATATATATATATATATATATATATATATATAATATATACATACACACACATACAGTATCTCACAAAAGTGAGTACACCCCTCACATTTTTGTAAATATTTGATTATATTTTTTCACAACACTGAGTTTGCAGCTTGTATAAAAGTGTAAATTTGCTGTCCCCTCAAAATAACTCACAGCCATTAATGTCTAAACCGCAGGCAACAAAAGTGAGTACACCCCTAATTGAAAATGTCCAAAGTGGTCTCAATTAGCCATTTTCCCTCCCCAGTGTCATGAGACTCGTTAGTGTTACAAGGTCTCAGGTGTGAATGGGAAGCAGGTGTGTTAAATGTGGTGTCATCACTCTCACACTCACTCATACTGGTCACTGGAAGTTCAACAGGGCACCTCATGGCAAAGAACTCTCTGAGGATCTGAAAAAAGAATTGTTGCTCTACATAAAGATGGCCAAGGCTAAAAGAAGATTGCCAAGACCTTGAAACTGAGCTGCAGCAAGTTGGCCAAGACTATGCAGCGGTTTAACAGGACAGGTTCCACTCAGAACAGGCCTTGCCATGGTCGACCAAAGAAGTTGAGTGCACGTGCTCAGCATCATATCCAGAGGTTGTCTTTGAGAAATAGACGTAGGAGTGCTGCCAGCATTGCTGCAGAGGTTGAAGGGGTGGGAGGTCAGCCTGTCAGTGCTCAGACCCTACGCCGCACACTGCATCAAATTGGTCTGCATGGCTGTCGTCCCAGAAGAAAGACTCTTCTAAAGATGATGCACAAGAAAGCCTGCAAACAGTTTGCTGGAGAAAAGCAGACTAAGGACCTGGATTACTGGAACCATGTCCTGTGGTCTGATGAGACCAAGATAAACTTATTTGGTTCAGATAGTGTCAAGTGTGTGTGGTGGCAACCAGGTGAGGAGTACAAAGACAAATGTGTCTTGCCTACAGTCAAGCATGGTGGTGGGGAGCTACAGTTCATTGAGGGAACAATAAATGCCAACATGTACCTTGACATACTGAATCAGAGCATGATCCCATCCCTTCGGAGACTGGGCTGCAGGGCAGTATTCCAACATGATAACGACCCCAAACACACCTCCAAGATGACCACTGCCTTGCTAAAGAAGCTGAGGGTAAAGGTGATGGACTGGCCAAGCATGTCTCCAGACCTGAACCCTATTGAGCATCTGTGGGCCATCCTCAAACGTAAGGTGGAGGAGCACAATGTCTTTAACATCCACCAGTTCCGTCATGGAGGAGTGGAAGAGGACTCCAGTGGCAACCTGTGAAGCTCTGGTGAACTCCATGCCCAAGAGAGTTAAGGCAGTGCTGGAAAATAATGGTGGCCACATAAAATATTTACACTTTCGGCCCAATTTGGACATTTTCACTTAGGGGTGTACTCACTTTTGTTGCCAGCGGTTTAGTATCTACATAGGTCAAAAACGACATAAGTCCTGAATCAACTCCAGGTAATTCCACATGTTAGTTTAATAGAAATGAAGGGGAATGAAGGGCCAGGACTTCAATGAGGTTAAAAACTATTTCCAATTAATTCAACAGTCACTCACATTCTGCATGGAAAGACCAGACAGCCGTGTTCGAACTAATGCCAGTCTCTATATGAGCATTACATGGTTTCATCATTGGAACAGAATAAACTTGTTGTCTTCCAGTGTCACACTTCCTAACTACCTTACTTTTCTTGTCTCCTTCTCTGCGGCTCCATCTCCCTGTCCTCCTTCCCCTGCTCTTCCATGCCTAAGCATTCTGTATCACTGTGTTGCCGCTGCATTTGCAATTAAAAAACATGGGCAGGGAAGAGGGAAGTGCAGGTTGTCCTCAGAGAGAAAAAGCCAATACAATACACATACTGGATGACAATAGAAATACATGCACAAGCACACCCACACGTGCATGCATGTGCGCATGCTGTCAAACAAACACACCAAAATATAATATGTTACATCAAATGTAAAATCTCCATTAAATATATAAACTTTGGTAAGCATTTCAACAATTATAGACATGTCATACAATAATTACAGAGCAAATTAAACATGAACGTCTTGATGAGAACTGAGATGAACAACAAACATATTACATCTTACCCTGAAGGCTACATTACCACATAATATATACAGTATTCAGTAATGATGCATTTCATTCCGAATGCTCTAGTTCACTAGCTTGGTTGAATGTCTTCTAATACATCATGTTACGTGAAATGAATTAATGAAGATGGAAAAATACATTGTGTGCTAGCTATTTGAACTAGCATGTTTGTGTCATGTCTGAGGACACTGTGAGAGTGCATCGAGTCTGTTCTGAGGTGGTGTTGACTAAGGAGCAGATGGTGTCAGCGGGCTGAGTCCTCCCAAGAACCCCTTATCATTTTGGGGTGTGGCTGTGGACTAATCTGCCGCCGGCACATGAGAGCAGTGGGCCAGCCAGTCTAAATTCATACTCTCTCCCCACCTTTGATAATCAAGAGGATTACACCTTGTGTTCAAATACAGGCCTGTCCAGGAAAGGGAGAGAAAGGGGACACAACCCCAAATGGAATTAGGGCCTGCTTAAAGGTCTACTTCATTTATAGTTAACTCCTTCCAGTTCATTAAGCTTAATCCTTATTAGGGTATAAGTAACAGGGGCCTCAATGGACCGGCCCTGGCCAAGGCGACATGTGTGCCTATTGTGGCGGCTGGGGGGTTAATCCAGCCTCTGTGGTGTGTGTGTGTGTGTGTGTGTGTGTGCAGTCTCTGGGTCCACTCCACTGCTCCTCTGGGCCCTTCCCACCCCTGAGGCAGTGGGCCCCTGAGTCTCTGTGACAAGTGTGAAGCCGCCCGCCTTTTGTGAAACAATCTGCCGGTGCCCTCCCCCAACTGACGCACGGCAGCAGGGTCACTGGCAGCCATGTTAATACAGATGTAGATGCCAATAAGGCCTCTTAATCAGGACACAAGAGGGAGCAATTGACTTTTAAAGAAGACGTACAGCAGACCAGTTGATATATTCTTTTCCATCCTCCTCCCCAACCTTTAGCAGCTGTCTAGCACACAAACATTGGGACCGTAAGAGCAAATTGTCACACCGCAGGCTTGTTTGACATGGGCTAAGAAAACGATGTGACGTGACTCGATCGTAAAAGCTGTGTATTGGGTAGACCACGACTAATAATATTATTCTACGTTGGCTGAGTGTGCTAAGCGAATGCAGCCTAGAACAGTACTCTTAGAAAGCTCTTAGTTTAAAACAGGGTTTAGCACCTGACTACAACCTTGGTGCACCTCGTTAAAGTTACCCAAGGGACCAACACACACATCGACTCGCACAAACACAGTAACACATGCATATGCGTACACACATTCAGAAAGCAAGCAAACACTTTATGACACACCTCCATTGATGCAGAGCTCATACATTAAACCAAAGGGGTCATAACTGATCTGCAAGAGGTGGCACTAACAATCAGTCGGAGATAGGGGGAGGAGAGAGAGAGAGAGAGAGAGAGAGAGGTAAGACAGACAGATGCCCTCTGGGCCTCCAGTGGTGCATCCTCAGATCCTCATGGTTTGTTTTCAAACATTGCACAGGTATGGAGAAAAAGGAGGAATTCAGAAGAGGAAGTCAAATCAACAGTCTACATTCTAGATTTTGTTTGATAGAATACACAATTAGCGGCGGATGTATAAAATAAAAAATAAATGTTTGGAGGCAAACCAATCAAGCCCGGAGCGGAGGTCCTGGGTTACAGATGCCTGAGAATCCAAATGAATCAACATGGAAAACCAGCACAATGGCCCTAGATTAGCGTCCATTACTCCAGCGCATTAGCGCCCATGCCCATATTAACAGACCTCGTTTAACACCATTTAAGCAGACAGAAATCCCCAAGTTTCTAAATTAGAAATTCATTCCCTCAGGTACTTCTCTCATATGAGAAAAGTTGAAATGCATTTGATCTGTCCTAATTTCAATTAATTAGTGGCAATGACTGTTGGGGGAGCCCCTGAGGGTGAGGAAAGTGGGCCGAGGGGCCAGAAGAAGAGCGCATTGGGAAAGTACAGAGAAGTGCCATCAATAAAAAACTGCTGGAGACTCATTATTTTGCTAAATGTCTCTCCCAAAGTCGCAACATTTTAACACAGGAATAGAGACTAATTACTGGTCACAGCATCCATTACCAAGCCCACCGCCATCCCACTTTCCTTCCTGTTCTCCATCCCTACCCCCCACCCGCCCCCTCGCTCATAATGGAATTTGTTTCTTAAAGGCCCGGTGCAGTTAAAATATTTTCACACATAAGGTAAAAATAAACACTGTGAACTGGTCAAAAGGAGATTATTGCTTTTTTACTGTAAGAAGTGTAAGAATATATGTACAGTGAAAAGAAAACAACTGTTCAACAGTTTGGAATAAGAAAGGAAGACAGAAAACTGGTCAAAACCTATATTCATGCCAAGCCTATATAGGTGTAGAATGATCCATAAATGTATTGGTTAATCAATGTAACATTTCTAGTTTTTCAAGTGTTACTTTGACTGTGTAACTTTTGGACATCCTAACTCTGGCAGGATTGCAATTGGAATTACAGATCACTTTGCAAGGCAGCGTGATGTGATGTGTAGGCTTGATGTGACCTGGTTATTAACATTACTGTATTAGGGTAGAACTAGGCCATTAAAGTAAAGCTGATGATATTGGCAAATAGTTTAATTTGTATGGATAACATTTGAAGCCACATTTCTTTAAAGGACAATAATTCAATAACATTGTCTCTACCACTAACAAATACAGTAATGTGTGGTAGTTTTACTATTCACTTCACATGGACAGGCACCCTGGGAAATATAGTGTAGGCTTTATACATAATTCCACATTTTTTTCTGATGTGCATGGTTACAGAATCTACAATAATCCATGTTTTACTACAGCCTACAGTTAGCATATTACTACAGCCTAGTGTTAGCATATTACTACAGCCTAGAGTTAGCATATTACTACAGCCTAGAGTTAGCATATTACTACAGCCTAGAGTTAGCATATTAGGATCGTCAGATTGCCAGATGCTAATAATGGAGCATTGCACATTCTGTCACCATGGGCCTTCAACTCAAAGAAAGGCCAATTTAACCCAAATATAGATTTTGAATGAATTTAAAACTTTAAAACATTATTTTTAATCCCCTCACTTCTTTTAGTTGGCAATGTTTCATTTCAATTTCAGGCTTTCATGCAAATGGATGTAAAAATAGGTGAACTTCCCCTAAGGATACATTTTATCCACAAATGTAACCTCATTCTCATTATATTTAAAGAGTTCATGATTAGCAAATGGCATAATGTAACATATTTTGTTAAATACTTCTCCCAATCAGCTGAAATCATAATTTTGAAAATACCCCTTAGCTGTTGTGCATGATGTTCGGTCCAAACCTAATGTTAATTTGTCTTGCTATGCTGACATTGTCTCCTTTCGAAGTATGTGTTGCCAGGCAACCCCCCGGCACTTGCCTGGCCAGGCATGCTCCCTCCGTGGCTAAAGCCAGTCTAGTAAACATGCTACCAAACATTTGAGCCAGAAACTAAATGAATATGGCATACTTGTTATTTTTGAAGATGTATTTTGTATATTTTAAGGAGCAGGAAGGATTGGATCCCACACTGTAGTGGCATATGCACCAGAGGAAGCTGCTCAGACAACCGACCACCACTGTCCCCGACACACAACACGTATTAGACAACCGACCACCACTGTCCCCGAAACACAACACGTCTTAGACAACCGACCACCACTGTCCCCGACACACAACACGTCTTAGACAACCGACCACCACTGTCCCCGAAACACAACACGTCTTAGACAACCGACCACCAATGTCCCCGACACACAACACGTCTTAGACAACCGACCACCAATGTCCCCGACACACAACACGTCTAAGACAACCGACCACCACTGTCCCCGAAACACAAAATGTCGTAGACAACCGACCACCACTGTCCCCGACACACGAAACGTCTTAGACAACTGACCACCACTGTCCCCGACACACAAAATGTCTTAGACAACCGACCACCACTGTCCCCGACACACAACACGTCTTAGACAACCGACCACCTCTGTCCCTGAAACACAACACGTCTTAGACAACCGACCACCACTGTCCCCGAAACACAAAATGTCTTAGAAAACCGACCACCACTGTCCCCGACACACAACACGTATTAGACAACCGACCACCACTGTCCCCGAAACACAAAATGTCTTAGACAACCGACCACCAATGTCCCCGACACACAACACGTCTTAGACAACCGACCACCAATGTCCCCGACACACAACACGTCTTAGACAACCGACCACCACTGTCACCGAAACACAAAATGTCTTAGACAACCGACCACCACTGTCCCCGACACACAACACGTCTTAGACAACCGACCACCACTGTCCCTGAAACACAACACGTCTTAGACAACCGACCACCAATGTCCCCAACACACAACACGTCTTAGACAACCGACCACCACTGTCCTCGAAACACAAAATGTCTTAGACAACCGACCACCACTGTCCCCGAAACACAAAATGTCTTAGACAACCGACCACCAATGTCCCCGACACACAACACGTCTTAGACAACCAACCACCACTGTCCCCGAAAAACACAAAATGTCTTAGACAACCGACCACCACTGTCCCCGACACACAAAACGTCTTAGACAACCGACCACCACTGTCCCAGACACACAAAATGTCTTAGAAAACCGACCACCACTGTCCCCGACACACAACACATCTTAGACAACCGACCACCACTGTCCCCGACACACAACACGTCTTAGACAACCGACCACCACTGTCCCCGAAACACAACACTTCTTAGACAACCGACCACCACTGTCCCCGACACACAACACATCTTAGACAACCGACCACCACTGTCCCCGAAACACAACACGTCTTAGACAACCGACCACCAATGTCCCCGACACACAACACGTCTTAGACAACCGACCACCACTGTCCCCGAAACACAAAATGTCTTAGACAACCGACCACCAATGTCCCCGACACACAACACGTCTTAGACAACCGACCACCACTGTCCCCGAAACACAAAATGTCTTAGACAACCGACCACCACTGTCCCCGAAACACAACACGTCTTAGACAACCGACCACCACTGTCCCCGAAACACAACACTTCTTAGACAACCGACCACCACTGTCCCCGACACACAACACGTCTTAGACAACCGACCACCACTGTCCCCGAAACACAACACGTCTTAGACAACCGACCACCAATGTCCCCGACACACAACACGTCTTAGACAACCGACCACCACTGTCCCCGAAACACAACACGTCTTAGACAACCGACCACCAATGTCCCCGACACACAACACGTCTTAGACAACCGACCACCACTGTCCCCGAAACACAAAATGTCTTAGACAACCGACCACCACTGTCCCCGAAACACAAAATGTCTTAGACAACCGACCACCACTGTCCCCGACACACAAAACGTCTTAGACAACCGACCACCACTGTCCCAGACACACAAAATGTCTTAGACAACCGACCACCACTGTCCCCGACACACAACACGTCTTAGACAACCGACCACCACTGTCCCCGAAACACAAAATGTCTTAGACAACCGACCACCACTGTCCCCGAAACACAAAATGTCTTAGACAACCGACCACCAATGTCCCCGACACACAACACGTCTTAGACAACCAACCACCACTGTCCCCGAAACACAAAATGTCTTAGACAACCGACCACCACTGTCCCCGACACACAAAACGTCTTAGACAACCGACCACCACTGTCCCAGACACACAAAATGTCTTAGACAACCGACCACCACTGTCCCCGAAACACAAAATGTCTTAGACAACCGACCACCACTGTCCCCGAAACACAACACGTCTTAGACAACCGACCACCACTGTCCCCGAAACACAACACTTCTTAGACAACCGACCACCACTGTCCCCGACACACAACACGTCTTAGACAACCGACCACCACTGTCCCCGAAACACAACACGTCTTAGACAACCGACCACCAATGTCCCCGACACACAACACGTCTTAGACAACCAACCACCACTGTCCCCGAAACACAAAATGTCTTAGACAACCGACCACCACTGTCCCCGACACACAAAACGTCTTAGACAACCGACCACCACTGTCCCAGACACACAAAATGTCTTAGACAACCGACCACCACTGTCCCCGACACACAACACATCTTAGACAACCGACCACCACTGTCCCCGACACACAACACGTCTTAGACAACCGACCACCACTGTCCCCGAAACACAAAATGTCTTAGACAACCGACCACCACTGTCCCCGAAACACAACACGTCTTAGACAACCGACCACCACTGTCCCCGAAACACAACACTTCTTAGACAACCGACCACCACTGTCCCCGACACACAACACGTCTTAGACAACCGACCACCACTGTCCTCGAAACACAAAATGTCTTAGACAACCGACCACCACTGTCCCCGAAACACAAAATGTCTTAGACAACCGACCACCAATGTCCCCGACACACAACACGTCTTAGACAACCAACCACCACTGTCCCCGAAAAACACAAAATGTCTTAGACAACCGACCACCACTGTCCCCGACACACAAAACGTCTTAGACAACCGACCACCACTGTCCCAGACACACAAAATGTCTTAGAAAACCGACCACCACTGTCCCCGACACACAACACATCTTAGACAACCGACCACCACTGTCCCCGACACACAAAATGTCTTAGACAACCGACCACCACTGTCCCCGAAACACAAAATGTCTTAGACAACCGACCACCAATGTCCCCGACACACAACACGTCTTAGACAACCAACCACCACTGTCCCCGAAACACAACACTTCTTAGACAACCGACCACCACTGTCCCCGACACACAACACGTCTTAGACAACCGACCACCAATGTCCCCGAAACACAACACGTCTTAGACAACCGACCACCAATGTCCCCGAAACACAACACGTCTTAGACAACCGACCACCACTGTCCCCGACACACAACACGTCTTAGACAACCGACCACCACTGTCCCCGAAACACAAAATGTCTTAGACAACCGACCACCACTGTCCCCGAAACACAACACGTCTTAGACAACCGACCACCAATGTCCCCGACACACAACACGTCTTAGACAACCGACCACCACTGTCCCCGACACACAACACGTCTTAGACAACCGACCACCAGTGTCCCCGAAACACAAAATGTCTTAGACAACCGACCACCACTGTCCCCGACACACAAAACGTCTTAGACAACCGACCACCATTGTCCCCGACACACAAAATGTCTTAGACAATCAACCACCACTGTCCCCGACACACAACACGTCTTAGACAACCGACCACCACTGTCCCCGAAACACAACACGTCTTAGACAACCGACCACCACTGTCCCCGACACACAACACGTCTTAAACAACCGACCACCACTGTCCCCGAAACACAACACGTCTTAGACAACTGACCACCACTGTCCCCGAAACACAAAATGTCTTAGACAACCGACCACCACTGTCCCCGAAACACAACACGTCTTAGACAACCGACCACCAATGTCCCCGACACACAACACGTCTTAGACAACCGACCACCACTGTCCCCGAAACACAAAATGTCTTAGACAACCGACCACCACTGTCCCCGAAACACAAAATGTCTTAGACAACCGACCACCACTGTCCCCGAAACACAAAATGTCTTAGACAACCGACCACCAATGTCCCCGACACACAACACGTCTTAGACAACCGACCACCACTGTCCCCGACACACAACACGTCTTAGACAACCGACCACCACTGTCCCCGAAACACAAAATGTCTTAGACAACCGACCACCACTGTCCCCGACACACAAAACGTCTTAGACAACCGACCACCACTGTCCCCGACACACAAAATGTCTTAGACAACCAACCACCACTGTCCCCGACACACAACACGTCTTAGACAACCGACCACCACTGTCCCCGACACACAATACGTCTTAAACAACCGACCACCACTGTCCCCGAAACACAACACGTCTTAGACAACCGACCACCACTGTCCCCGACACACAACACGTCTTAGACAACCGACCACCACTGCCCCCGACACACAACACGTCTTAAACAACCGACCACCACTGTCCCCGAAACACAACACGTCTTAGACAACTGACCACCACTGTCCCCGAAACACAAAATGTCTTAGACAACCGACCACCACTGTCCCCGAAACACAACACGTCTTAGACAACCGACCACCAATGTCCCCGACACACAACACGTCTTAGACAACCGACCACCACTGTCCCCGAAACACAAAATGTCTTAGACAACCGACCACCACTGTCCCCGAAACACAAAATGTCTTAGACAACCGACCACCACTGTCCCCGAAACACAAAATGTCTTAGACAACCGACCACCAATGTCCCCGACACACAACACGTCTTAGACAACCGACCACCACTGTCCCCGACACACAACACGTCTTAGACAACCGACCACCACTGTCCCCGAAACACAAAATGTCTTAGACAACCGACCACCACTGTCCCCGACACACAAAACGTCTTAGACAACCGACCACCACTGTCCCCGACACACAAAATGTCTTAGACAACCAACCACCACTGTCCCCGACACACAACACGTCTTAGACAACCGACCACCACTGTCCCCGACACACAATACGTCTTAAACAACCGACCACCACTGTCCCCGAAACACAACACGTCTTAGACAACCGACCACCACTGTCCCCGACACACAACACGTCTTAGACAACCGACCACCACTGCCCCCGACACACAACACATCTTAGACAACCGACCACCACTGTCCCCGAAACACAACACGTCTTAGACAACCGACCACCACTGTCCCCGACACACAACACGTCTTAGACAACCGACCACCACTGTCCCCGAAACACAACACGTCTTAGACAACCGACCACCACTGTCCCCGACACACAACACGTCTTAGACAACCGACCACCACTGCCCCCGAAACACAAAACGTCTTAGACAACCGACCACCACTGTCCCCGACACACAACACATCTTAGACAACCGACCACCACTGTCCCCGAAACACAACACGTCTTAGACAACCGACCACCACTGTCCCCGACACACAACACGTCTTAGACAACCGACCACCACTGTCCCCGAAACACAACACGTCTTAGACAACCGACCACCACTGTCCCCGAAACACAACACGTCTTAGACCACCGACCACCAATGTCCCCGACACACAACAAGTCTTAGACAACCGACCACCACTGTCCCCGAAACACAACACGTCTTAGACAACCGACCACCCATGTCCCCGACACACAACACATCTTAGACAACCGACCACCACTGTCCATGACACACAACACGTCTTAGACAACCGACCAATTGCAATTTTCAGTTTTAACACCAATCCACCATCACCATCCATACCACCTTATCAAGCCCCAAGCCTAGGCACTGTTCCATTCTTTCAAAATTGGAACCAAGAGAAAAATCTACTTCAACTTTAGTGAAGGGAGGTTCCTGTAATTTGTAATCAATGAGATGTCAATCTTGCTTAGAATTTTGTAGTTAGTTGTTTATTACATCTCTAGCTTTATGTTTTCGATGCAGTCCCTCATTCAGGTCTGCAGCCAGCATATAACATTCCAACAATGTGCTATAATGAGATGTTTACCTTGAGGATATTGTAGACATGTGTACATGCGAGGATTGGGAGATTCCTGTACTCCAGGCATCATCTCATAATCTGATACATATAAAGTACATCGCTGTTGTTTGTTAAAGGCAGTTTACTGCAGTGCTATAAACAGCAGAGTTCCCTGCCATCCAAGACACAAGGTAGCAGAGGAGGAAAGCCCTAAACATCATATATTCTGACCAAGTCATGTGCTGTTCTCTACACTACCACGTGGCAGGATTACATTCATTTAGTCGTCAATTGAATACGTTGTGTTCCAATAGAAATGTGACTTCCAATTTTGACCCAACCCGTGTGTGTAAGACATACAAACATCATATTGACGCTACACACATACGCACATATACAAGGACAGTAATATTTATCACACACACACATATACACACTAACCTTGATGACATATGCTGTTGCTGCTGTTTATTATCTATCCTGTTGGCTAGCCACCTTACCTGCTTCTATGTGTACATAAGCTGCTGCAGATCAGTATGGAATGACTTGGATTCATAAGCAGCCTAGTTTCCACTTAATAAATGTTGCTTTGTTTGCCCCAGGACCACAAAGAATGGCGACTTCAAAGCTGTCAATGTTTCTTTTTTTGACTTTCAAAGAAACAAAATCAACAGCCTAAATTGAGAGTACCTTTTTACAGGGAACCAGGAATGTAGACATAACCAGAAGTTGTATTTTAGTTTAGCCACTTAAGTCCAAGCTTCTGAAGAGATGTTACATATTTGGGGATTAATTCTCTGTGAAGGTAATTTTCCTTATAACACACTAGTGGAAAAGGAAAGGTTTATTTCTTATAAGCGTGTTTCCTTTCCATTACCTTTGACCTTAAAAAACAAAAAAATGAAGCTGAGGAAAAGATAGAAGTGAGGAGATGAGGAATTTAAAAAATACAATTGAGACTCCTCTTCTTTCCTTCCCAACCTGCTCCTATCCTCTGACTGACCATGCTGAATGGGGCCTAATTGGTAGAGCTGTGTGAATAGGCAGCTGGCCAGGGATTGCCTGTACAAAAGACATCAGCAGTGAGAGGGTACTGGAACCGGGGCTTTTCTATTCTCAACAGCCCAAATGAAAGACATAGAGGAGAGGTACGGTATGGAAGGGGGAGGGAGGGGGGAGATAGGTGGAGAGAGAGGGGAGAGATACTGTAGCTGGAGGGAGATGGCTCAGTTCTTTTAATTTACTAATTGTGGCAGATTATGTTCTTCAAATATGGGTGCCACCCTGAGTGGGCTGTGCTTGGCCACGTTGAGACTCACCGCGAAGGAATAAAAAAACAGTCACCCAAGCCCGGACCTGGTGTGTGGGGGAGATGGGGCTCCTTCTGGGCCCAGGGATCATAGCAAGATCCATGTGCACCCGCTCCCACAGGCATAAAGGGCAAATGTGGTGCCAAACACAGGGCCGAGTTGGGGAACACCATTCAGCAGACAGAAAAAGAGGTTGAAAAGATGTTGAAAAGACGTTGAAAAGATGTCTTTAACATAATTTTGCTCAGTGGGAGAGAATTATTTTAAGGGTTTTGTTCTGTAGCCCTTACCTGGAGCAAAAGCATGACGGGAACTCTAGCCCTAACGAACACTAGACTCAATGAACACAACACCTCTTTACAGTATACGGTTTGGGTGATTAGTATAAATATTAACCCAATGAACCACAAGAACTCTTGGACATGTTCACATATATGCACGCCTGCGCACACACACGTCTTGTCACTCATGAGACCTAGGGAAGTAATGTGTGTGTGTGTGTGTCTTCTTGTGAGTATACTTGTGTATTGGGGCTTGGGAGCAGGCAGGACTCTACCTCCCAGGGTTTCCATTATCCCTGTAACCATTCTCTAAAATGGAGGTCATATCAGGTGCCATTTCCACAACCCACCTCTCCTCTTCTAAATGCACCATTTTCCTACAAATGACACACGCATGATGCGTTAGCGACAAAAACCATGCTGAAAGCAGCGTTCACTTTCCACAGTGGTTTTAACAGCAGCAAACAGGCAAACAATCACAAAAATAGGCCCCCCTTTAAAAAGGCAGTTTAGTCTCCTGAGAAATAGCTAGTTGAGCGATTCTGTTTTCCATTGCTTTGAATTTCCCTGTATGCATGACTGCTCAGTTGAGAAGCAGTCTAGAAGTCATTTTAAAGATGTTTACGTTGATGTTCCTGGAGGAAGGAAAGAGCTTTAAATGTAATTGTATTTCTCTGTTTGTTGATGTTCATGGGTGTCTCCGTGGCTTCTGTATTGCCTTTCTTTTTAAAAATGCAGTATCACTCTACTGTGTGAAATAAGACTTTTCTTACCGCACACGGCTCAAGCCATATAAATGATGCCATATATCTTGCTGAACTCTAAACACTTTATGAGTTTGTATGTTTCAGAGCATTTACATTTAAGTTCACCTGTCATTGAATTACAATCCCACTGACAAATATCATCGCTTAGAAAAAAGACAAACTTATTCAATACAGTAGTGAACACTATCACTCTCACAGCAACTACTATCCTGTCGAACCCTGGAAAGACTACGAGTAGCTGGAGACTACTGCTGGTAACAACACTGATAATTCATATTTATAAATGAAACAAATCAAAGAAATCAATAGTCTCCGTCTCCAACCTGTCCTTTAAAATATGCCTATGCTGTTTTCTGTTGTTAGATACCATCTGACATCTGTACACCTCAGCTGTTAAATATATGACAAGGCAAACGCAACAAGCTCAGATACCTGCCTGTATACGGACAAAAAAGGCAACAGCTGGTTATTATTATTACTTTGTGTGTGCGTGTGCGTGCGTGCATGAGCGTGCGTGCATGCGTATGTGTGTGTGCACAGCCCATAGACGACCGTGGCGTCAATAGCTTCTTCTCGCCATCTGGATAATGGATCGTTCACTGTCGTAAAAAAAAGAGAGGAAACCTGTCATAATGTGGCACTTCTTGAAAACAGGGTGGCGGGCGCCTTCCTCTGTTTACCGTTCCTCCTTGGTTCTATTCATTTGTCTGCGTGCCAGGGACCCGTCATTATGATTAGAAAAGAGGCATTATAGGTGAGGATTACGCATCATTGTGCATTGGGAGATGATCAATGGGCCTGGGCTTTTAGCTGAATGCTCTTTAGGGCTGCATTTAGCGCAACCATTACACAGGTGCTGCTAGACACTCAAACACACTGTCTGGGAGATGTGACTGACACACGCTGACACGTGCACACAGAACGACATGGACGTGTACGATATAGGGGCACAGATTCATTCCACTGCAGGTATTTAAACAGAAGTGTGCACACACATACCCTGAAACAAGGTGAGTGTTTTGACTTAACTTTGGTACAATCGAGCAGAGAGAGACAGAGCGACACAGTAAGACATAGACGGAGATGCAGTGGGACAGTCAGAGAGAGAGAGTGGGACAGGCAGAAAGAGGGAGACAGATAGACAGAGATAGGGAGACAGTCTGAGGGACTGACAGAGACAGAGAGACAGATAGAGATAGGAGAAGATGTGAGGGACTGACAGAGACAGAGAGACGGAGAAACCAGTTAAGCCCTACACAACAGGAGCATCACTGACTGTAGCCTTTCTGTTAGCCTCTCCCTGGCCCTCCATAAACAACTACACACTCTCCAGTCATTTAGCCAACTCTATTGTCTTCTAGCTAATGGAACTGTGTATCTCCTTCTCTCTCCTCTGTTCTTCTCCTCTCTTTCCCTTTCCATCTCTCTCCCTCTCTGATGGCTTTCTCTGTGTGTGTGTGTATTATGTAGATAACCTGGGAACGATATATATCTCAGGCGGGTCAAACCCAGGTCGCAATCACACACTGTGACAGAGGCAGCCAGTCCCCGTAAATCAGAGCTAGCGGGGGGGGGGGGGGGGGGGGGGGGGGGGGGGTGGGGGGGGTGGAACGGGAGGGGGTCGCCTGGGGGGAACGGTGGAGGGAGGGGGGTCGGGCCCCATGGGGTGTCCACATCGTGCCTGTAAGACAACGACGTAGAGCTGGGGGAGGCGGGGACGTGTCTGTGGGAGGCAGCCAAGAGGGGAGGCTTTGATCGCTGAGGAGGGAAACTGGGAGGAGAGAAAATGGACTGAGGGTGTGAGGTGGACGAGGGCATTGGGGCGTAGAGCCATGATGAGTGGTCTCTACAAGAGAAGAACAGAGGGGAGGCTCGACAGTTGAACATTTGACGCAAAAGCGCATCAAGAGTTATTCTGTGCCCTGAAAGCAATGAGAACATTCGGGTAGCTCATAAATATTTGGGTTGGGAATTTCCAGACTCGTGAACGTGAAACCGAAACAAAACAGGACCACGGCATCGGATTACAGCGGTTTTCATTCTCTGTTTCTTGGATCAGGACATGGTGGTACTGGTTCAGTCCAGTGTCACCAGTCGTCGCCTTGCCGTCACACACACGTATCACAGCACACTGTAGCTCACCGAGGCATATCCATAAAGCTTCTGACAATGTTGACTGACTGCTTTCCTTTCACACAGCAGATTGATGCTGAGCTGTGCACCACTACCCCAAGACTCACCAGGAGAGGACGTAACTGGCGGTCGGTTCCCTCACCAGGAGGTATGCGTGTTAACGGTGTATGTTTGTATTGTATACTGGCGGGGGTCAGGGTTAATGTATCCCAGGATTTTCACTCTTTTCCAGGGGGGTCACATTGACCTGTCTGTAATATTGGGAGGGGTCATGACCACCCCGTCTCCCCCTAAATCTACACCCCTGATGCATGTGCATGAACGTACACGTACGTACGTATGTTCAAGTTCCTTAAGCACTCTGCCAAAATAAACAAAACCACCTTTTTAAATCACCTCAAATGCCAGGGGATACTGTGTACTCTGCTGCCCCGTCTGGCCTAACAGAAAAACACACCACATTAGTCTTTCCCTTTTCAAGCACAGGATAAGGGTCCTTTTAAGAAGGGGAACAACTGACATTTCTCATAGCAGGTGCAAAAGCAGAGCAAGGCTGTCTCATTTTCTCATGGACAAGTACCTGTGTATTCATTTGCAAAACATTGCTAGACAATGAGATAGAGGGCAGGTGACTGTTCCTTAGTTGTAGGGGTAGGAAAGTGAAAATGGAGAGCAGCCTATGGCGTGTTGAAGAGTAGAGTTGAGGGAGAGGGTGGGCTGATTTGAAAAGGGAGAGAGAGAGTGAGGAGGGACAGAGGAACGTTTTCAGAATGTTGGAGCAGTGCCACCTCTGCCCGGACACTATCTCCACTGTTGCTGCAAATACACACTAGTATGTCCTATGGCTAATATCACCGGAACACCACCTCTGTCTCCACCATCACCACCTTCATCAGCACCGTTACCAGCACCACCACATCCATCACCACCACCTCGGTCTCCACCATCACCACCATCATCACCACCGTTACCACCACCACCACATCCACCACCACCACCTCTGTCTCCACCATCACCACCTTCACCACCACCGTTACCAGCACCACCACATCCACCACCACCACCTCTGTCTCCACCACCTCTGTCTCCACCACCACCACCACCTTCACCACCACCGTTACCACCACCTCCACATCCATCACCACCACCTCTGTCTCCACCATCACCACCTTCATCACCACCGTTACCAGCACCACCACATCCATCACCACCACCTCTGTCTCTACCATCACCACCTTCATCACCACCGTTACCAGCACAACCACATTCACCACCACCACCTCTGTCTCCACCATCACCACCCCAATCACCACCGTTACCACCACAACCACATCTGTCACCACCATCACCACCTTCATCACCACCGTTACCAGCACCACCACCTGTCTCCACCATCACCACCTTCATCACCACCGTTACCAGCACCACCACCTGTCTCCACCATCACCACCTTCATCACCACCATTACCATCACATCCACCACCACCACCATCACATCCACCACCACCACCTCTGTATCCACTATCACCACATTCATCACCACCGTTACCACCACCACCATATCCAGCACCATCACCTCTGTCTCCACTATCACCACCTTCATCACCACCATTACCAGCACCACCACATCCATCACTACCACCTCTGTCTCCATCACCACCGTTACCACCACCACCACATCCATCACCACCACCTCCATCAACTGAACCGTAACGTTCACCATTTAAATCCCCACCTCAATAATCACCACCCCCTACATCAACACCAAGATCACCTCCTACCTGCTTTAAAACTCATGTGGGAAGGAGGTGAGGAAGGAAACAGGAGACAGAGGAAGGAGATAGAGGAATAAGATAGAGGAATAAGATAGAGGATGGAGATCGAAGAAGAAGAAGATAGATGCAGGAGATAGAGGATGGAGATACAGGATGGAGATTAGGGCTGGAGATAGAAGCAGGTGACAGAGGAATGTGATAGAGGCAGGAGATGGTGGAAGGTGATGGAGGATGAGAAAGAGGCAGGGGATAGAGGAAGCCCTAATCCTGAATGGAAGAGTGAAGACAGAGGAAAAGAGAAAGAGAGCATGGTTTAGAGGCTGGTAATCGGAGAGGAATGTGCCATGCTCTTCAGACTGCCTGGCTGTACCAACCAGAGAGCCAATCTCCCCCCTGTTTACCTAGACAGGGGTGCCCACAAAGGCTTGACACATATGCCGTGCCGCGCAACCCCAGCCACACACACAGATTAATATTTTATGCTGGGGAGACAGAAAGGAGAATGTGTGATTGCTGCCTGTTTATTTAGGATATTGTGAAAATAGTGGGAAAATTTGCAATTTTATTGGTTTCCTGGGGTGTGCGTGTGTGTCTGTATGAGTGTGTGTGTGTGTGTGTATTTGTGTGTTAAATAGGCTATCTAAAATTCACTTCAGAGACAAACATTTCAATTAACTTCAGAGTTTATCATTTTTAAAGGGGTAAAAACATGTATAGTTAATTTATTATTGTTGCCTGAACTCTGAGAAACAAAAACCATGGCTCAAGTTTTAACCAGAGTTAAAGCATTAGGCATAACATTTGAAATAGGGTTAAAATTACTTGTTCATTCTGAGTGGTTAGGGTCTAAGTCTCAGAGCTACTTTTTACACACCAAGCATATATTATCGTTTGGGGAACATAAACTAACATGTTGACTGGGAACTGTGTTCTCCCCGCACGTGTCTCCCCTTATTTTACCATACTAGGACTATTAGGACCACAAATACTTACAAGGATAACAAGACAAGGAGAATTAGAACTTGTTGCTGACCTTACCCTGGTCACCACAAAGAAGTCTATAGTGTTAGGATTAGGGATTAGGAGTCAGGGTTCAGAGGTTACAGGGTAGGGTCAAATGTTTGTGGTAAAGGTTGGGATTAGGTATTAGGAGTCAGGGTTCAGAGGTTACAGGATAGGGTTGTGGAATGTGGAAAATTAAACCCCAAATGGTGTGTGTATTTTTTGTTGTGTGTGCAAGTGTTGTTGTTGTTGTGTGTGTGTGTGTGTGTGTGGGGGGGGGGGGGGTATTTTCCCCTGTCAGTCTCACATATCCCAAGATCCCTTTCCCATACAGAGTACAAAAACAGTCATCTTCACCAACTACATTACAAAAAAGAAAGTCCTGCTGTGGAAGTCAGACGTGAAACTATATTATCAACACATAAAAGGACCAGAGGAAATGACAGCAACAACATAATTGAATATGAAAACCAATTATTAAATGATGCAGTGTCTTCTGTATTAATCAACAAGTGAAGTGAATGAAAGGCTCCATGAGGAGACTCATTGGTTCTGATTCAACAGTCATCAATCTCAGGGTTCCTTTAGGAGTTTTATACCAAACGTCGCCTCTAGCAGTGTCTTCAGGAGAAGCTACAGGAGTCATCTGAAAATTGAGAGGTTTGAGTTTAACACAAATTCGATAAAATCTGCTACGAATAGTTTTCCCTAAATAATAAATAAAAGGCTCATTTGTTTCGAGTTTTGCTGAACTACTAGCATCCATGACCAGAACACATCTGTAGGGAATGTTTAAAGTTACAATTATTTTTTTTCCCCTTCAAAACCGTTCCAAGTGTTCTTTTCTGCCTGTCTCGTCTACCCGACTGCGCTGACTTGTGGTCTCCGTGTACGCTGCAGTGCTGGTACAGTGGACCATTGTTCAGCAGGAGACCATCAGCCACTGAACCGTAGGCCCTTGCAGGTCACTGATGTTTCTAACCGGAGAGCGACAACCTCTCACGCTTCAGAAACGAGCCAAAGAAGAGAGAGACGAAAGGAAGGGGAGGATGGGAAGTGAGGAGGCACGCAATTCTATCTGCAGAAACCAACCTCCCCTAAAATTAGGGCTAAATGGAAAAATAATGGAAGCAGCATCAGCGGACTCCCGCCACGTCGTTATTAGTATTCCAACAACAGAGAGAGAGACCCACAGCAGTTATGTATTTTTGCAAGTATGCATATAATTTATTGTGGGGAACACAATTTACATGGGTAGTCAATGCCTGTTTTATAGCCTCACAAATAGATGTATGAACTGAAGCATATAATGGCTGAGAGCAGCAGGCGCAAATACGTTCTAAATCTTCCAAATGTGTTCCACGAAAAGTGTAACCGCGGAATATAAAACAGATTAACTCTTGCATGTTATATATTGGTTTTTGATTTACAAATCTAATCTGGGGAAATTTGCCGGTGGGGGGGGGGGGCGTGTGTAAAACTAACAGCCCCGACCACCGGCTTGGCTGACACCCCCACAAGGCAGGAGGGTCCACGAGCTCTGAGGGCCAATGTGCTCGTCGTGGCGTTTTGTTAATCTGAATAATTCAGACAGTAGTGTTTTCGTTATCCAGTAATCTATACTGGCGAGTCAGACGGACAATATCATTTTCATGCATATCGAGCCTGTTCGGCTGTCGAGTGAAAAAAAAAAAAGTTTCTTGAATCAGATTGCTCCCAGAGAGGCGATGGTGTTGACGGACCGGCTTGTCCGTTCCCAGATGTCTTCATCATGGTTGACAGCTTCAGAGTGTCCCATTCCCAGGGTGTGAAGAACCTTGGAGTGACCCTGGACACAACCCTGTTGTTCACATGAAACATCAACAGCAGAGAGGCCTTCCTTGCGGTCAACGTAACTTAGTAAACTTTTTATTACCTTCAGATTATTAGTAGAGTACAGCTGTTATACATGAATGCATTATTCATTATTTTAACTGCTGCTGTGCTCTAGTCTACTTTCAGCATTGAGTTTGCATTATTATTTTGTAACTGCGCTGACATAAGCTGTTTGAAACAGGTGAATGCCCATCGGAAGCCTCTTCATTGTCATGCCTGGCTACTGTGTAGGGAGCTGTCCATGGTGCTGAGAGCGAAGACCCAAAGGAACCGATGCTATGTGTATATCAACAGAGCCTCCCAAGCACAGGATGTAACGGTCTACAGAGGGGCTGTTACAGCTAAAGCACCAGTCACTGTCTCATCACAACGTTCAAGCTGTGCGTGTGTGCGTGCGTGTATGTGTGTGCGCGTGTGTGTGTTAGTCATTTACAGGCAGTATTAGGGCGAGGGAGCTGGGGATCGTTAAATGGGCAATGAAAGCCACCAGAATGATGCTTTTGATCCCGTGGTGCCATGATGGCCACACTTCTACTCTGAGTGTTTCTCTGTAAACCACATTCCTGTATTGTTGCACACTTGAGTGACCGGCGCGGTGTGACATCACCCCCCCCCCCCCCCTCCAACACACACACTCACACATTATGACCTGGGAGGATAAGGGCTGTTTGCCTGCTTTTTGACATTTTATCTCCACGCCAAAATGAGAGGCCCCTACAAAGGGTTACGGCTGTCTCACAATGACCGAGGACCAATCCAATCCTGATGAATTTGAGATACGGCAAGCGGCCTTAAAACGGCTGGCCTTAACTACCATAGGGACTGGGTGGTGGTGGGGGGGGGGGGTGGGGGGGTGGGGGGGGGGGTAAGAGACGAAAACGAGAGTGATAGACTGAGGGGCGCAATTACTTTAAGAAACAATGTAGCAGGGAGGAGGAGGAGGGCATTTATAAAAGAGGATATTGTTAATGCATTAGCCTGTTAAAGGTTTACAACGCGCACATAAAAACAGGGGAAATGAGCACATGACATAAATCCCTGTTGGGGTTCTCCATTATGGGAATGGAGAATGGGACTTGCCCTTGGAAAAGGAGATGGACCATTTTAATTGACAGCTTAAGGGTCAATAATTGTCGCGGGGCTATAGTTGCTGTGGGACAACCTTCTGATAGAGAGAGAAAGACTGACAAGAGTATGCAAATAACCCGATGGAGCCTGGGACACTGAAATTAATCAGAGTACAAAGACAAATAGCAGTCAATCGCAAAAAAAAATCAAATGCATCCACAAGACAAAACCAAAGGCCACACACAGGATCAATCAGATGTGTAGAGATGGGTATGGAAAATACGTCTGGGAGGGACATTCAGGAGACACTGTTTTCCTGGTTAGACTTGGAATGAGTGCTGCATCTTCCTGGTCATGTGATATTGAGAAACATCTCATTCTGTCCATCGTCCTGTTTTTACTTCTCCCTGATCCTCCATCTTCTCTGCTCATCCGCACTTCTTTTCTACTTTTCTCTTCTCCTCCTCTCATTTCACCTCTACTCTCCCTCCTGTACTCTGGGGTCAGCCCAGCTGGTCATGTCCTCCTCTCTCCCTGGCTCCCTGCATGGCTGCCCCCGTCCCCTCTCCCAGGGCAGACACCTGCACCGGCCAGACGATCGATACCAGGCCTGGGCCTGGACAAGAACCCTGTCACCAACCAGAGCGGATCCACACTGCTCGCCAGCGCCAGACAATCCCTCAAACTCTTACACACAAACACGCATACACAGAGAAACCTCACCTCACACACACACACACACAGAGAAACCTCACCTCAAACACACTCACAGAGAAACCTCACCTCACACACACACACACACACACACACACTCAGCCAGGCACAGACCCCACAAGTGTGCGTGCTCTGGCATCAGGGTCTTATCAATCTTTAAGCAGGCAATTTCTCCTAATGCCACACCAGGTGGAGCAAAACAAGCAAGATAAAATAATGAATAGAAAGCCCACGGATAAATAATACATTGGAGGGTGCTGGTGAGGCTGTTTTAGCTTTAGTTATTGGTTTGCTGAGTGACCGCTGGGCTTTCCCTCCAGTTAGTTCTGAGGAATCCATTCACTTGCACTTTGATATCACAACCCATCCCCTCTTCGTTGACTTTTTAGGTTTTGAATTAATTGGGCTCCAATGTGAAGCGTCTTCCAATCGTGTACCTAATAGACATCCATACAGTATGTTTGTTTAAAGGACGGTAAAAAGGGACCGTCCCCACAGTCTCAGTGGCCTTATATGGGAATTCCTGTGTCTACAGGGCACTTGACATCCTTCCAGTCCCATTTCCAGGGCTTACAAAGGACTGTCCTTAAAGGTGTTCCCACAGCATTGAACGACACTCAGGATGGCATACTTCCTTTCCTAAAAGGCATGCACTACCTTAGACAGGAAATAGACTACGTTGGATCGGTAATGACTAGAGAGGACTACTTAATTTTATGAATCTCCACAGAGGTGAGCGTTGAGGGGGGACGCGAAAAAAACAGCTGTTAGTGCCTTTAAAACCCACGGCTCCTAAATTAAGACCAATAGATTCAGCACTGACAACTTGACAACACTTCAAATCAAACCCAAAGGTCGTGCCATCCTTCCCGCCCTAAAGCCAAATATTAAAATGTCACGTGACATTCCTCAAAACAGCATCTGATTTATTTTAAAAGAATCAAATGCATTGGAACAAGAGTTTTCCAAGAAAGACTGGAATCCAGCTCCTTCTCCCTGCAATGTTTAATCTGCAGTGGAGCTCTGAAAGAAGACAGAGAGAGAGAGAGAGCAGTGTCTTTGTCCGACTGCCTGTATGACAGGAGAGGGTATATGAGAATGTGGTAAATAGATAAATCACAGGTGAATTCTCTGTCTGCTCTTTAGTAGGTCATTGTTTTTGTCCCCGATCCATTAAGGAATAATAGGAGGAGCATTAGGGTTGGGTGAGGGAGGGGGAGGGGGCTGTCTGCCCCCAGGGGGAGGAAGGGTGTGGGTCGCGGGGAGGGGGCAGGGTGGGAAGATGGAGGCTTCTGCAAAATGAAAACAAATGGGATGTCATCCCCAGGAGGAAATCTATCCTCTTCTATTTTTAGTCATCAGTTCCTTGAGCTGTGTGTGCCTACACGTGAGTGTGCATGAGTGAGTGTGTAGACACACACGCGCGTGCACGCGCACACACCTACAACAATGACCTATAACTCTCCCACTTAGGTAAAGTTGTACAAACAAACCTCCACATGCCCACCCACATGCGTGCATGCACACAGAGCACACATGCAATACACACAAATGCAAACACACACACACACATTCACACCGCTACTGTAGACACAAAGCCGAACTCCTGAGTTGCTCAGGAAGGGGAATGCAACTTCCTGTAGGAAATATTTTGGTTTCTGACAAGAAGTTGCCTCAAACAGATAAAGTGGGATCCCCGCGGCGAGACATCTCACATGGAAACCTGACAAAATAATGAGATCCAGGCCGGAGAGCCGTGTTGAGGAGGGGAGGGGGTGTTATAGAGACTCCATTTACATTGATGATAGCCCTGTAATTCCAGGAGAATTCCAGCATAATGCCACAATCCTGTAATATGCCATAAAGGATGTAATGACCGCTCAGTCAAATGATCAGAGACAGGAGCGGATGAGATGACAAGTCTATTATTTATTTATTTCCCAGACAGGGAGGGAGGGAGGACCGAAAAAATAATCACGTAGCTGTGTAATTAATGAATGGTTTAAATGTCATGATGATGGGAGGCACTTGACAGGGGACCAAAGCCCAGCGCCATGATTTAGAGCTCACTCGCTCCCTCTCTCTCTCTTTCTCCTTCTCTCTCTTTCTCCTTCTCTCTCTCTCTCTCTTTCTCCTTCTCTCTCACCCCCTCTCTGTCCTTCCCCTCTCTCTTTCTCCTTCCCTCTCTTTCTCCTTCTCTCTCGTTCTCCTTCTCTCTCGCCCCTTCACTCTCATTCCCCTCTCTCGTTCTCCTTCTCTCGCCCCCTCTCCACAGAGGCCAGACACCCCAGGGTTCAAACTTAATTCAGAACGTACGGCACTCAATCGTCCCCTCTTAACAACCTCTCTTCCAGCCAGTCCCATCTGGAGACACTGTGGGAGGCTCTTAAAGGATCGTGGACCCCCCCCCACACACACACACACACACACACACACACACACACACACACAAAGTGTACACCCCTCCATGCCCCAGTCTCGTCGGACGACCCCAAATATCAAATGAAAAATGACTTGCTCATTGTGGTCTAGTTAGGGCCCGTGTGAGGGATGGTAATTGGTCCTTTTACACGCTGGGCAGCTAAGAGAGGGAGCTGATTGGAGGGGGCGAGGTGGGGGGTGGGGCCCAGGGGCATGGGACCACACTGGCCCGTAGATGAGGCACCACGCTGCCACGCGGGTGTTGTCTATGAGGTCTACGGAGCAGCCGCTCCTCCACCCGCTCCTCCACCCGCTCCTCCACCCGCTCAAACACACCGAGGCTGCTGAGGAACTGTCCCATGTAGAGGGAGGTGGGTGGGCACTACTCAATAAGCACGTATAGTAGCCCCTACATCTTTACATTAAGTAGACTCTACTAGTGTTGGTTATTATGGAGGATCAAGTCAGAGTAGTTTCCAGTCAGTGTGATTATTGGGTAGGTGCTACTCACAGGGGTTGTTGAGTATACACAGAGGTTAAAGAAAAAATGAACCCGTTTATAAAAGCTTACCATGAGCTATAACAATGTACCATATGCTCACTATGTGCAGCGTAGACCTGTGCATGTCCTGTGGGACGCATTCTGCCCTGTGTGCACAGGAACACCTCCACAACATACCCTGCCTGCATGAATATGTATCTGCATTCACCTGTGTAGGAACATGACAGCTCAGTCCTGGGCGTCACGTCACACCGGCCCTTTAGTACAGGACCCCTTTATTTAAAGCAGCCCTGACTTCTCTCGCCCGCCTGCGTGATAACAGGCTAGAAAAACAGGAACCCAGTTCCCATTATCTGGCTGCCTTATTGTCTATATTAACCTTCCCCACGGTAACTTGTTCCCCCTGTAATGCTACACTTGTCTAGCCACAACACATCAGTGCGGAGAGCCAATTGTGTCATGCAAATGAAGCCTGGGCCCCATTGTGAGAGAGAGAAGCACAGGAGGGAGAGACAGTGGTTTATCAGGAGCACGTCTGTCTGTAAGTCTGTCTTTAAGTCTGTAAGTCTGTCTGTTTGTAAGGCTGTCTGTCTGTCTGTAAGCCTGTCTGTCTGTAAGCCTGTCTGTCTGTAAGTCTGTCTGTCTGTCTATCTGTAAGTCTGTCTGTTTGTAAGGCTGTCTGTCTGTCTGTAAGCCTGTCTGTCTGTAAGCCTGTCTGTCTGTAAGTCTGTCTGTCTGTATGTAAGGCTGTCTGTCTGTATGTAAGGCTGTCTGTCTGTATGTAAGTCTGTCTGTCTGTAAGTCTGTCTGTCTATCTGTAAGTCTGTCTGTTTGTAAGGCTGTCTGTCTGTCTGTAAGTCTGTCTGTCTGTAAGGCTGTCTGTCTGTATGTAAGGCTGTCTGTCTGTATGTAAGTCTGTCTGTATGTAAGTCTGTCTGTCTGTATGTAAGGCTGTCTGTCTGTAAGTCTGTCTGTCTGTAAGGCTGTCTGTCTGTCTGTAAGTCTGTCTGTCTGTAAGTCTGTCTGTCTGTAAGGCTGTCTGTCTGTCTGTAAGTATGTCTGTAAGTCTGTCTGTCTGTAAGTATGTCTGTAAGTCTGTATGTCTGTAAGGCTGTCTGTCTGTATGTAAGTCTGTCTGTCTGTAAGCCTGTCTGTCTGTAAGTCTGTAAATCTGAATTCCAGGGAACATCTCAGGATTGTCTCCCTTGCCTAGTTACAAAAACAGATACACACACACACACACACACACACACACACACACATACAGACTAGAGACACGCAGACTGAGAGATACACAGAAAGACAAAGATACAGTCAGACAGACAGACAGCAAAGGCAGACAGACACACAGACAGACACAGACAGACAGACAGGAACATGCAGGGCTGGGCAGGACCATACACAGATATGCACGCATGTTGGGAGGAACGGAGGGGAGGGACTATTATTTTGTTTAGCTCTTTTCAAGGTTGGGTGGGTTTTTTCCCTCCTTTGACAATAGCGTTGAATGGCATGAAGAGAGGACGGTAGAAAAAAGAGAGAAGAAGAGTAGAGAGAGAGAGAGAGAGAAGACTGAGGAGAGTGAGAAGAGAGAGGACAGAGAAGAGAGAGTGAGAAGAGAGAGGACAGAGGAGAGAGAGTGAGAAGAGAGAGGACAAAGGAGAGAGAGTGAGAAGAGAGAAGATGGAGGAGAGTGAGAAGAGAGAGGACAGAGGAGAGAGAGTGAGAAGAGAGAGGACAGAGGAGAGAGAGTGAGAAGAGAGAGGACGGCACCTGAGTAGCTATAAAAGGAGTGTGGAAGTGCTGCAGTGACGTTCTCTATGCAGACCAAGCAGAGGCGCAGAACACAAGAGTTCAGGGAGATTGAACTGACTCTCACCCCGTGCTGCTTCACTGAGGGGAAAGAACCTGCTCGTGGTGCACCTATGTCACTGCCACAGCTACACCGTCTGGTCCTCAGCGGAAGCAGACAGCCGTTGTCAACCTCGGTGGGAATCAGACACACAGCGCCGAGGGACAGAACCACACGTAATTGTCAGCGAACGCACCCGAACGACCTCCCTCCCTCCATGGCTGCCCGATGTACAGACGTGAAGATGCGCACAGTTGTGTTTACGTAACATCCTTTCAGGTGCCCTCTTATGTCATCCGCTGGCTGAGCAGAACCTGAGAGAGAGAGAGGCTGGACTGCATCACGTTCCCCCCACGCCACTGTCCCCTCTTCCTCATTCATTTAAAAGCTCCTCATCCCTCCTCCTGGCCTTTTCTTACACAGTGCTTTTAATTTATGCCCGGCATACTAACCAGTCAATGCTGGCAGTGTCTGCAGTGCTGGAGATAGCTGGTAATGAGAAGAGGTCTCTTTATCTCTTTCTTCTGCCCTCCATTATCTGCGTTCAGTCTATAAGCGTGCAGTTACCTTACCAGCCGATAACGGCCAAAAGGCAACCAGCACTGATGAGCTTTCTATGTAGTGCAGCGGACACAATGCCCCTATCGGGGGAGAAGACCTCAGGAGAAAAAAATTGAGAGCAAGAGTGTGAAAGAGAGAGAGAGGGAGGGAGGGAGGGAGAAAGAGAGGGGGAGAGAGACAGAGTCAGAGAGAGAGAGAGAGCGGGACGAAGGGGGAGAGAGTGTGAGTGAGCGGGTGGGGGAGAGAAGGGGAGGCAGACAGACGAGGCGCAGGGCCTGCATGCTCTGAATATCCGGCGAATTTACAACGGCGGCCCCCTCGAAACACGACTTCTCGCACGCCTGATTCTCTCCCAGCTGCTGCAGTTTCTTATCTCCCCTCTTCTGCCTGGAAGATAACCACAATTCTACTCTGCGCTGCATTTCCACCCCCCGTACACACACACACACACACACGCACAAATCTCCACACCCGCCTACACCAACACCCCCCATGCACACAAATGGACCCCTATGATTCCACCCCCCCCCCCCCACACACACACACACACACACACAAACACCACCAGAGAAGCCTCAGCATAGGGGATGCTAGAAAACGTCTTTCTGCTCAGTCAAGATAAAGGGTTAAGACTCCAGTCGGCCGGCCCTCTTTGTGAGATGAGGAGAGAAAGGGAAGAGAGAGGGAGAGAAAAGAGGAAGGGACAGAAAGGGGGAGGGGGGTGTGGGAGAAGGGAAAAAAAAGAAATCAAGTATTCAAGTGGATATTTTTTATCAGTTGTACAGCGTATAAAACAGTCATTTTTTTCACTCTTTCTGAATGTGTCTGCAGCCCGGAGTGTTGGAGCCAGATAAAAGAATTAGTGCCTGCACAGAGGGACCAGGGCGCTAAGTACAGCTACGAATTAGAATGTCTATCTCTGTCGCTCTTGGCTCATCCGCTCTAGCCAGCCAGGCTCCGAGCTCGTAAACAATTTAATCTTTTCACTACAGTATATATATTTATTTATTTGTATGTGTGGAGACGACGACAACGAAGAGCCGTGGACATTACTTCTGCTCTTTCTCATCTCTTCCTTCTTCTTCTCAGCGGATTCCCCTTTAAACAAGAAACTTGACGCTAACATTTGTAAGGTGCTCCGAGATTGAATCTGCGTTCTGTTTTTTTTTTTTTTCTCTGACGTCCTTCTTGGCCTCTCTTTTTCTTCCTCTCCTCTTTTTTTTCTCTTCTCTCTCCAAAGTCTTGAAATTGAAGATGTGCTGTAGCTTTAGCTCTGGGGCCAGGGCCTGTAATATAATTCATAGCCTGCCGTCCACCAGCGCAGACACACAAACACACACAAACACACACGCATGCATCTTTCTCACTCTCATCTCTTTTTCTGTCTCTCACCTACGCACACACACACATACACACACACACCATATATTTAGGATCCTTTCATACCCATCTGGTTTTGAAAGACACTACTATATTCACTGCTCTACCATTTATAAAATCTTCCGTTATTCAAAATGCTGATGTACAGTATCTTCAAAAACACAAAAGATAAAACAGTTGTTCAAATCTATAAAAGGTACGTTTTTTTTATTTGTCATTATATGTTTGCATGCATGTGGGGTTTGAATTTCAGGGAAAGGGGGCAGAGTGTGATTGATTTGGAGAGAAAAGCAAGAAGGACAGAAAGACAGGTGTATGGGGGGGGTCATTTCTGAGAAACAGTGAGTAAAAGGGAACTAGATATGGATCAGAGGGTTGAGGGGCAAGCCCTGAGAAGAGAGATAACACCTGGCTTCTGAAAGCATGCAGTTATTCACACACACACACACACACACAGATTACAATAATTTAGACACACACACATACACCTAGACACATGACAATATCTACAGACACATTTTGCATATGTTCTGTCTACCAAACACGGGAAAGTGAACCTTAAAAGGAGGATGCGTTCAGCTTTAACCTGCTGCTTTCTGTGAGTCGACACTGAGTCATTATGAAGCACAGTGTCTCAGTAGGACAGGAGACGGCTGGGTGTGTCTCTAACCAAAGTATACGGCTCTGAGCTTTGACTCAGTATGGTGTGTGTGTGTGGGGGGGGGGGGGGGTGTCACCATGGCAGGGACCCTGGTGTACGGGCATCGACTCTGAGCTCTCTTCAGTATCAGGGAAGGGGGCCTTGGGAGGAAAGGTTAGTTGCCGCTGCCCAATCACATGCACACAGACACGCATACACACACTAAAACAAATACATCCTGACCAGCCTGCCTTCATCACACAGTACCACTACCCTGACCAGGCTGTCTTCATCCCATAGTACCACTACCCTGACCAGGCTGTCTTCATCACATAGCACCACTACCCTGACCAGGCTGCCTTCATCCCATAGTACCACTACCCTGACCAGGCTGTCTTCATCCCATAGTACCACTACCCTGACCAGGCTGTCTTCATCCCATAGTACCACTACCCTGACCAGGCTGTCTTCATCACATAGCACCACTACCCTGACCAGGCTGTCTTCATCCCATAGTACCACTACCCTGACCAGCCTGTCTTCATCCCACAGTACTACTACCCTGACCAGGCTGTCTTCATCACATAGCACCACTACCCTGACCAGGCTGTCTTCATCCCATAGTACCACTACCCTGACCAGGCTGTCTTCATCCCACAGTACCACTTCCCTGACCAGGCTGTCTTCATCCCATAGCACCACTACCCTGACCAGGCTGTCTTCATCCCATAGTACCACTACCCTGACCAGGCTGTCTTCATCCCATAGTACCACTACCCTGACCAGGCTGTCTTCATCCCATAGTACCACTACCCTGACCAGGCTGTCTTCATCCCATAGTACCACTACCCTGACCAGGCTGTCTTCATCACATAGCACCACTACCCTGTCCAGGCTGTCTTCATCCCATAGTACCAGATTATTTTCTAGCATCCTGCTTCTTCCAGAACTGCTACCTCCTGTACTGCAAGTTATTGCTTTGACTTAGGCAAAATATTTGATGTATTATTTCATCCACACTCTCGCTTCCATCTCTCTCTGTATCTCCTCTTGTCTCACCCATTCATTTCTCTTTCTCCCCTCTCTTTTCCTGCTCTCTCCTGTCTCTTCTCTCCCTATCTCCTCCTCTCTCTCATACCTCTCTCCCACTCTCTCTTCCATCTCACTCCCCTCATTTTCCTTCTCTCTGTCTGTCATCCTCTTTTGTCTACAGTCTGGAAGCTGTTATGGCGCGTTCTGTCGGAATTCAGGTCAGCAATTGGAGGTGCAGAAAATGGGATTTCTGCTCCTTCGTTGTCTGGACATGTAGAAGGGTGAGAGATTTGCGAAGGAGAGAAAGGGCGAGGAGTTGGAAGGGGGTAGAATATGAATTGGGGTGCCAGCTGAAATTCCCAATCAACAAAGTCTGTGTGCATCTGACTCAATGGAGTGAGATGGCATGGACTATCACACACACACACACACACACACCTCCCTTGTAACTCATATAGCTGTAAGTGACGGTCAACTGTCAAAACAGAGCAGCATGCCACAGAGTGAATTCCTTCACTATGTCCGCCTCATCTGAGTCCGGTCTCTGCCGAAACAGATAATTGTGTGACCCCCCCAAATCCTGAGTTACAGACGACCGTGGCTCACCTTCAGATGTAGCGTGCCAGCGTAACTCTCCAACACACTAGCCTCGCGGCCCACGCCCTCACGCAAACGGCGTCCAGGCGCCCGTCATGGCCATCGCCCCGTAATGAAGCATCTATGGGCCCACTGACTGGAGGACAGGTGCCATCAGATCCCCCATCACATCACCAGGGTCAGCCCTTTCCCCCATAATCCCTCTGGCTGCTGATGACAGCACAATTTAGGAGAAAGAGAGGAGGAATGGCAGAGGGGAAGGGTTGGCGGGCACAGGGAAGAGAGAGAGGGGGAAAACCTTGACGACGGCAGTGGATAAGACTCAATTTGAGAAAGCCTGTAGTGGGAAATGACTGTTTTTGGCCCCCATCATGTCGTACAGAAAGGGCACTTTACTGGGGCCCATAGGCAATTTTACAGGCTGCTTTCTGCTGTGGGATTTACTGGATGTGCAGTTAATAGTTTATATAGTTCAGTGGGAGCAGCAGGGATTAAAGATGTTGTTCGGCAGAGAAGGGGGGGGGGGGGGGGGGGGGTTGGTTCTGGTTTAGACAGCCAGGGTTTTGGATACAGTACAAACTAGCCATTTGACCCGTGCTGGGTCCATCATAACACTGGCCTCCTCTCCCTCCGCGGTCCGCTGGTCATAGTTTCAAATGGATGTGTAACCGAGTCCCCCCCCCAAGTCTAAACATGTCCCCCCTCATCGGTCTCTGTCCACTTGTCACCCTATGTGTGGACGCTTCCTTCCCTCACCATACCTCCCTCTGAGGATCGTTCTTCACTTTCAGCCTCCTCCTCTTTTTCCTCCAGAGGGAAGGCTTCTGGCTCAGGGCGGTGTGGTTCTCATTGTTGGGCTATATCTGTGATCTCTGGTGAGAGTAGAGAGAGTAAACACTGCCTATTGCCTTCCCTCTGTAGTGATGGGACAGTCCCTGTGTGTCATTGACTATGCCACCCACAGCAAACTTCACAGGGAGGCTGAAAATTAAACAGGGCCTCCCTGCCCACCTGTGGCCCAGACATGTGTGAGATTCACAAGACCCTCCTGTGTGGTGTGTGTGTATGTGTGTGTGTGTTTGAGCACAGGGTCACAGTCTCTTTGCATCTGAGTGCCAGGGCTTTGAAACCAAACCCAGCCAGCTGGGTCAAACAATGGTCTGGGGCCCTGTCCTCTCACTTCTCTTCTACCTTCCTCACTCTCTTCTTCTTTCCCTTCCCTTTGACCTCCCTCTCACTCCTTCTTTTCCCTTTGACCTTCATCACTCTCTTCTTTTCACATCCATTTGGCCTCTCTCTCTGTCTTTCCCTTCCTCTTGACCCCTCTCTCTCTCCTTCTTCCCCTTCTTTTTCACCTCCCTCTCTCTCTCCTTCATTCCCTTCCCCTTGACCTCCCTTTCTCTCCTTCTTTCCCTTCCCTTTGACCTCCCTCTCTCTCCTTCTTTCCCTTCCCTTTGACCTCCCTCTCTCTCCTTCTTTAGCTTCCCTTTGACCTCCCTCACTCTCCTTCTTTCCCTTCCCCTTGACCTCCCTCTCTCTCCTTCTTCCCCTTCCCTTTGACCTCCCTCTCTCTCTCCTTCTTTCCCTTCCCTTTGACCTCCTTCTCTCTCCTTCTTTCCCTTCCCTTTGACCTCCCTCTCTCTCCTTCTTTCCCTTCCCTTTGACCTCCCTCTCTCTCTCCTTCTTTCTCTTCCCTTTGACCTCCCTCTCTATCTCCTTCTATCTCTTCCCTTTGACCTCTCTGTCTCGTTCATTCACGTCCTACTCCAACATCACCGTGCCCTCCTCAGGCTGGGTTGGAGAACTTGACTGTTCAGCATGAAATCCCAACAGAGTCTGCAGTATAAACACTGAGACTCAGACAGTTGAACACACCCAGACCAAGACGTACTCACGCAAATGCACACTCACAAATGGGGCACGCACCCAAAGACTTACACAACAAAGCACATACAAATATCACATATACACACATGTCATACACCAACATACACAGTACCAGCACAAATAATCACACACTAACACAGCACACAAACTCCCACACATGGCGTGCGCCGACAGAGGGGGCTAGGGCCTGTATTCAGATGGCTGGACATCAGGATGTACATTACTTCACACCCCGCCTCTACAGTGTTTATTGGGTGGGATCCCACCTGGTCAATGGGGAGTCTGAGGAACACCTGGCCTGCACCAAAATAACATCACAGATCCACGGACACGGACAACAAAGGCTCTGGTGCAAAGCTTGAAAAGTGGCAGCCATTTCGGTAATGTTTGCTGCTCTTCGAACAATGAGTTGGGAGTTGGAGCGAAAGCGAACAAAAGGCTGAAATGTTACAATTGGTGAATTGACTTAAATAATCAAAAACACCTTTCAGTCAATTACGAGAATAAGATGTCCTTGAAATTATGTTCCCCAAAGGAAATGGGTTATTTTGCAGATTGCAACATGTTTTTCTATTCTTTTAAGATCAAATAAATGCATTTCCATTTTTTTTTATCCAGAGCTAAGGACATTACTGTTTCTCATATTGAATGTTCTGTAGTATTGTCAATTGAATAAATCTATTCTTTCAGCTAAAGACCAATACCAAAGACATGGCCTTACTAGGGTGGCCTAGAGGGTCAAGACAGAGCAGTTTGTGAGCTCTAAATGGATCAAATCTCAACACTGTGCTCAGATCTTTATTTTTCATGTCCACTCCGCTGAAGACAATTCTGAGGGGTGTTAAAGGTTTTATGCACAGGTAGAGAGATTCCAACGGCTTGGGGCAAGTTAGTTGTCAAATACCCTTATAAAAGACTTGCTCTGATGGGGAATTAGCCAATAACCAAGGCAAGTGGCTTTGAAGGTGACCGTATTTTATCTTTTTTTTCTGTTTTACTGCTGGCGTATTGAAAATGAAATATGGCCGCGAGGGAGCGAGGGGCGTGTGAAGGGCAGGGTTGTAAAGGCCTAGTGGAGCGAGGACGGGGGAGTCTAAACAAATGATGTGTAGGGCGGGGTGGGAGTGGGGGTGAGGTGGTGAGAGGAGGAGGGAAGTCCCTGTTTGTTCTGGGAGCTTGATTACAAGGGTTACAGAACGAGTGGTTTCGACCATGCTGTTCTCATCAGGTTGGCATGGGTTAGAAATCTAAAAAAGAATGGGCTACTTTACAATTTTACTTTGTATGTAGCAATATTAGTACATTGTACGGTAGAATAATATTAATAATAAAAATTATATCATACAGAATATTGTAGAGACTTATTAAATTACAAACTAGTTGTATTATTTTGTTTCATTAAAAAAGTCAAGAATCAAAAGTTTCACCTCCAAGAGGAGTGAGGCAAGACACCAAAGATAAAACATGTAAATAAAGGCATTGCTTTCAAGCAATGAAGGAATCTACAGGCTGATACAGACCTGAAAAAAGAGATTGGCCATATTTCCCCTTGATAGTTAAGCTAATTGATAGGCAGATAATCTAAGTAGAGTAGCTACCTAGCTAGAAAGCCAGCCTTACACCACAGCCTTGGAAACCTAAACAAACTCCATTAATCTGCTTGGTTATAGTTATAGTAAAGAAAAAGGAAATTCTGAACCATGTGTGGTTTAATTTTAGATAGAATACCAAGCTAAGTGACTGGTTTAGTCAAATAAGAGGAGTGCAAAACAGCAAACCAGCTAATCTTAGATTGACTTTGCTGTGGTAGTGAAGCTGACTGACATAACTTAGAATGACGGTAGACCATTTTAAAGTGATCGGGCAAACCCCACAAACTGTCCAGACTCCCCCATCCCTCCCAGACTCCCCCATCCCTCCCAGACTCCCCCATCCCTCCCAGACTCCCCCATCCCTCCCTGCAATTAGAAAGAAACAAGCAGAGAACAAGAGCTCTAAAAATAATGAAAGAAATTGACCCACTTAAGTACAGTCAACAATAAGCTACTGTAGCTTTACCTTTGTGTTGTATTTGCTTCTGTCTATCTGTCTGCATCCCTTTTGTTAACGGGGAGTAAGGGGGAAAAAAATGTATTGCGGCTGAAATGACTGTGATATTTGCTGTGCCCAAATCGAGGGACAAATTATGTTGTCAGGAACACATCCAGTCAGGATGAGAAGGAGAGTAGTTCAAATGTTCACTGTTCAACACCTTTAATGACTGGTAATGCAAGAGGTGTGGCCATTCCTATTAAATGTGTGTCTGAATCAATAAGAGGGATAATTGGAGTTGTTAGAGCAAATTATAACATGGCTATTATGTGGCAGTACAATGTTGCTCTGTAAACTGTTATTATAGTGGGGAGAGTCGCTTTGTGTGTGTGTGTGTGTGTGTGCATGTGCCTATGTACGTGTGTCTACAAGGGTTAGAGGAAAGTGGTTTGTTGAGAAAGCAGGATCATATGCAATAGTTGCCACTTTCTACCATAATCACCAGTTTTTTCTATCCATTGTGGAATCTGTTTTCCTACACTTTACAGTAGTAATTCATATAGACTGTGTGGTTCAGGTTTTCTCTTTTTCAGATGCAGTAGCTGTGGTTAACCTGACCTCATGTGGCAATAACGTAGTTTTTTACCTGGTGTGTGTGTGTTAACTTTTTACTATCCTGGGTGGGGACCAAAATTACCCACAAAGAGAGTAAAGCAAGGAACATTTGACCTTGTGGGAAAACTTTGGTTTAGGGTTCGAATTAGTGTTAGGGTCAGGTGTAGGGTTGGGATTAGGGTTAGGGTCAGGTGTAGGGTTGGGATTAGGGTTAGGGTCAGGTGTAGGGTTGGGATTAGGGTTAGGGTCAGGTGTAGGGTTGGGATTAGGGTTAGGGTCAGATGTAGGGTTGGGATTAGGGTTAGGGTCAGGTGTAGGGTTGGGATTAGGGTTAGGGTCAGGTGTAGGGTTGGGATTAGGGTTAGGGTCAGGTGTAGGGTTGGGATTAGGGTTAGGGTCAGGTGTAGGGTTGGGATTAGGGTTAGGGTCAGGTGTAGGGTTGGGATTAGGGTTAGGGTCAGGTGTAGGGTTGGGATTAGGGTTAGGGTCAGGTGTAGGGTTGGGATTAGGGTTAGGGTCAGGTGTAGGGTTGGGATTAGGGTTAGGTTTTCAGGTCAAGGGAACATATTTATTGTGAGTATGGCAATTATTTCTGTCCTTAGAAGGATAACAGATACTTTATTATGTCTATATGTGTGGTCTTGTTTTGCTAACTGGGTAATAGTAAAACACTACCATTTCACCTTGTGGGGACATTTCACTGGTTACCACGAGGTAAAGGACCATGTTTGTCTCCGGTGTTAGGTTAAGGATAAAAGAGGTTATGAATTGGGGGTATTATGTTTAGACATTAGGGTAAAGTTATGGTAAGAAGATAAGGAACATAGCGAATCCGTTTCCTGGTCCCCACCGGGACAGAAAAGCAAATGTGTGTGCATGTGTTTGTGTGTGTTTGCTCGCAGACCATTGTTTGTCAGCCATTGATGGTGTTTTCATGTTTGTGTGCGGGTGTTTGTGTGTGTGTTTGTCTATGACATTTGGATGGAGGCTTGAGTTGACAGATAGACAGTATCCCCTTTTGTCCATCTCCTGCCCTCACCGACACACCACTGTGAATCAGGATCAGCACTTGGCAACCCAGTGAAAAGGTAGAACGTCTTGTGCTGACCTCGTTCCCTTGTTATGTTGAATATCCAAACACAAGCCTTCCCTGGAAAAAACACTCAACTGAGTGTTGGTTTGGAGTCAAGAATACACATTTTTACACATAAAATTGGAGTTAGATTTTCTAACACAATCATGTATCTAGTAATTAGTCCAGTTGGGACAGTTGGGAAAAAAAACCTAGGTACAGTATGGTAGGTAACCCAAACCACCAGATATTCCATTACATTAACAACCACAAAATACCACAAAACACTATGAAAAACCACAACAACACAATGCCATGAACAACCACAAAATACTACAAAAAATAAAATAAAAATAAAAGCGAAACCTCAAAAAACTGTGAAAAACCCAGAACATGCACAAAATACAAAGAAGGTGATACCCCAAACACCAACAAACAACCCCTAACAAGCACAACATACCAAGTCATATCCCAAACACCAACAAACAACCCCTAACAAGCACAACATACCAAGTCATATCCCAAACACCAACAAACAACCTCTAACAACCATAAAATACCAAGAAAGTGATACCTCAAACATCAACAAACACCCATTAACAAGCACAACATACCAAGTCATACCCCAAACACCAACAAACACCCACTAACAATCAAAGGAAATATGTGTCTCACATAAAAGACCATATATAGAGACTAGCTTACTTTTTTCCGATAGGTACATGCACGATCTAAACCAAGCAAGAACGTGTACACCATTTGGGTTACTGAAGATTAGGCTGATGGATGATGTCAAAGCATCTACCATCGTTTAAGCATTTACCATCTTTACCATCTTCACTGACTAGAGTATTTCACATATATAATTTTCCTGGGACACATCTGGAGGACAATGAGACACATTTTATAAAAATATATATTTTTTTTTTTGTCAAGCAAAAAACTACTGAGTGCTCCATCAGTATTTGTTAAAAAATATATTTTCTTCAGTTAACTGATTGGAGGTTTAGAGGCCATGACTGTTATTGTGAATGTGTGATGTAAAACTGAATTTAAAAAGTGACTCAATTGATCTAATCCATTGTTTTCAAATGATAATGATATTTATGACAAGGAAGTCCATTAATTATTTAATGGGTAACGCTGCTTTTTAGCTAGGTTCACAGTTATATGAAACTTATTTTATTCAACTTTGATAGGTTTTATATAACTTCAAATGGAGTACCATTTCCGTTCCAATTTCCTGGAAGCTTTTTTACGCCTGTTAGTATGTTCTGCATTTCATATTGAATTTCAGTTGCATCTTAGCACCCCATAGTGGTCATTTGAACAGCAGTAAAGTAATTTTAACTGCTCACAGTTTAGTAATCACTTATGGTTTCTGATTGTTCCTTATGGTCATGTGACTCAGGTCACAGTTCACTGTCGGCCATTTTGTCATTTTTACACATGCCTTGAAAACAGAACTGTTTCCTCTGCAAGAATATGATAATCTTTTTCCATCTTCTCGTGTTAAGCCCCTGGAGAAGCTTCAATCAATCAATCAATCAAATGTATTTATAAAGCTCTTTTTACAACAGCAGTTGTCACAAAGTGCTTTTACAGAAAAACCCCAAGGAACAAACAACAGTAGTGTTGAATTTCAGTGGCTAGGAAAAACTCCCTAAGAAGGCCGAATTTTAGGAAGAAACCTAGAGAGGACCCAGGCTCAGAGGGGTGACTAGTCCTCTTCTGGCTGTGCCGGGGGAGATATTAAGAGTCCAATTGGAATACATTTATAAATGCATGTGGGCTAAATCCAGAGTCTATTTAAATTTAGACTAGGTCAGAAGTATGACCAGATGGACAAGGACAGGGACAGGGACAGCAATGGGGCCCCCAAACCAGGTACTCCGCAGGTGTGGACCAGGACCTCATGTCTTCTTAAAGTTTAAAATTCAGAAAATGCATTCCTCATATCAATAACGATTTATAGTGGAGAAGGAGAACTTAGTGGGGAAGGAGAACTGACCCAATCCCCCAGCACAATAGTATAGCAGCATAAGACCTTGGGACTGAGACGGGGGGGTCCGGCGACACTGCATCTTGCGATCGTAGGTTACGTGTATGTATTGCTGGATCATTTCAGCAAGGTAAGTAGGAGCAAGTCGGTGTATTGATTTATAGGTTAACAGTTTATTTTTACTCTAGTACAGGAGTAATGTGTTCAAATATTTTTGTTTTAGTTAGAATTCCATCAGCCTTGTGCAGCACTAATTGAAGTTTATTTATTGATTTGTCAGGGTAGCCGGATAGAAGAGCATTGCAGTAATCTAGTCTAGAAGTAAGGAAAGCATGGATTTGTTTTTCTGCTTCAGTTTTTGATAGAAAGTTTCTGATTTTTGCAATGTTTCGAAGATGAAAATAAGAAACTCTTGAGACATATTTTATATGTTAATCAAAGGAGAAGTCAGGGTCAAGGGTAACGCCAAGTTTTTTTTACAGTTTTTTGGGATACGACCATGCAGCCGTCGAGGTTCACAGTGAGATCTTAACAACGCTCTTTGTTTCTTGGGTCCTAAAACGAGCATTTCGGTTTTTCTTGAGTTTAAGAGCAAGAAGTTCTCAGATGTGAGTGATTTTTGGTACTGTAGTGTACTGTCTATCCAGGCTAGTCTGAATACTTCCAACTTGGTGGAGCGCCACTTTCGCTCCAATTTTCTGGAGGCTTGCTTAAGTGCTCTGTGTACCAGGGAGCAAGTTTCTTGTTGCGTATTTCTTTTGTTTTTAGTGGTACAACCGTATCTAATGTATTTTGCAGTGTTGAGTTTAGATCCTGAATTTGATCGTTTATAGATTTATTTACTCTGTCGTAAACTTGTAAGAATATCAAGGAATTGAATTGTAGTCCGAGAATTTATAGTACAGTTTTTGAAACTCATTGTTTGCACATGTGATCCAATAATCCAGGATTAGATCTACAATATCTACTTCTCGTGACAGGACTAAATCTAAGGTGTGATTGTGGCAATGTGTTGGACCTGAGACATGTTGGATAAAACCCATTGAGTCAATTATGGCTTCAAAGGCTTTTTGAAGAGGATCATTGGACTTTTCCATATGAATATTGAAATCGCCAAAAATACTATCTGCCATGACTACAAGGTTAGATAAGAATTCTGGAAACTCATTGAGGAACATTGTGTATGGCCTGGGCGGCCTGTAAATTGTAGCTATGCAAAACGATTTATCGGCCTGGTTAACTTTCATGAGTAAAACTTCAAAAGAATGAAAATCAGTGATGTGTTTGAGAGTAAATTTATATTTACTGTCATAAATATTAGCAACACCCCCTCCTTTTCGGGATGCACGAGGGATATGATCACTAGTATAGCCAGGAGGAGAGGCCTCATTTAAGGCAATGAATTAATCAGGCTTTAGCCACGTTTCACATCAACCAATAACATCTAGTTTATGATCAGAGATTAATTAATTTACTGCAACTGCCTTTGGAGCAAGGGGGTCTAACATTTAGGAGTCCCATTTTGAGATGTGAGGTGATACATTCATTTTTATTTTTGACCGAGGTGGAGGAAGGCTTTATCTTAATAGGGTTGTGTTTGTTAGCACTACCTTGTTTAACTTTTCTCAGCCTGGAAAGATTCACAGTGGCAATAGGTAAAGCTGTACTAACTACTCTGGCTATGCTATCGACAGACTCCACTATGCTAGCAGGCTGGCTAACAGCCTTCAGCCAGACCTGGACCCTATCTCATGGTGAGGCTATAAGAGTGAGACTCCTGTCAATGTTCCTAGATATAAGAAGAGCACCACTCCAGCTAGGATGGAGTCCGTCATTCCTCAGCAGATCAGGCCTGGCCCTATTTCTGGGAGAGTCCCAAAAAGAGAGCCAGTTATCTACAAACGCTACCTCCTGCGACGGGCAGAACCAGCGATTGAGTTGCGCAAGTCTGCTGTAGAACTCATCACTACCCTTAGCTGGTGAGGGGCCACAGACAATTCCTCAATGCCGACACATCTTTCTTGCTAGTTTCCACACTGATGCTATGTTCTGCTTCGTAACCTCTGACTGTTTCATCCTAATGTCGTTGGTGCCAATGTGAATAACAATATCTCTGTACTCTATACATGCCAGTTTTAGACTTCGCTAATACCAGCCACAGATTTGCGGCTACGTCGGTGGCTCTGCCACCCGGTAAACAGTGTACGATCGCCGGCTGATTCTTTAGTGTAATACTGCGTGTAATGGAATCGCCGATGACTAAAGTTTTTAGTTTTTCAAGGTCACCGGTAGAACATGCCTGCCGATCATTCCCCTCTGAAGAAGGCTCGGGCCTTGACTCGGACTCCAGTGGGGAAAACCTGTTGAAAATCTCAGTTGGATTTAGCAACGACACAGGTTTATCTGGTCGACGGCATTTCTTCCCAGTGACCAAGAGAAAGTTCTTGTCCGGCTGCAGGAACTGTGCCGGGGGGCTAACAAAACTATAGTTTCTTCCTGGTGGGACAGATGCAGTTTTTTTTATTTCTACACTAACATAATCCTTGCCTGACATTTGCGTCAGAAGCCGAACCTCTAACTCTGCTATCTTTACCTGAAGACGATAGTTCTCTTCCGTGTTGTAGCTAAAACAATTACAATGATAAGGCATTTTAATGATACTTAGCATCGGGTGTTCAGGAGTGAGTAGTTCTGTTAATTATGTCCAAAAAGAGTCCCGGTGTAGTAAAGTTGGGTAAGAGGTCAACAGATGAAAAATATGTTGACGGAAATGTAGAGTAAATTACATTGAGTAAATTCGAAAAAAGTTTGTCAGGTAGCTAGGTAGGTAACAGCTGGCAGCGTACAGCACGTCAACGATGAAGCTTGGCTTGTAAGTGATGCACTTATGAACACTGTCTAGCAATATCTGTGTGTATTGTATGAAAAGTGATTGATTTGTGGTGATGTGTAACATAAATAGCCCACAGGGTTTCTGCGCACTGCTGTGCTAGCCAAAGCGATACGTAGCATTACTATTGTGCAGGTTATTTAATTAGAATAGTTTATTTTTTATTGTTTATATTCACACAACATTTGTGATATTTACATGTATGTACATATGTACATCTGTACAACCTGTGTTGCAATTTGTATTATTTTAAGCTAAGCCTTTTATTGGACATTTCAATTTCACATGATGAAAGGAAAACATCAATGTAAAGTCTTTCTGAAACTACTTATGAGTAAAGTATTTCGGGAACTATTTCTGACAACTCCACCTCTGTTAAGCTATCTGTTGATTCTTGCCAGGCACGCACGCAGGTAAAAGATAGTGAAAAAGCAGCACCACAAGGGTACAACACAGCAGCTACCTTCTCGTCCTTCCTCATTGTTCATCATCCTATGCTGATTACACCTAACAGAGGTACCCAGCACACTCAATATGGATGACAAAGAGAAAGCAGAGAATCCACCCAATACTCAACCTCAACATGTTTCCAACCAATGGTATGAAACCTGCTCGGTGACATCATGTTCTTCTAAAGGCTCCAGTAAGTCATCAGAGAGTATGGCAGCAGCTAAGGCAAAAGCAAGAGCCAAGGCTGTACGAGCTTGGTCTGAATTCGTAATGAGAGAGACTCAGGTAATGCTTGAGACTCAGGCCAAGCATGTCACATTGCAACATAAAGAGGAAGTTGAAGCCAAAATATTGGAGTCCACAGCAGCTTAACTAGAATCAGGGCGAAGCATTAGATCTGTACACCTTAACGTATTTCCTAACGATTCTAAAGAACAGCACACAAGTGATTGTTGAGTGTCACTCTAGAATACATGCTAGCCAGCTCTCACTCCCAAAGGTAGGGCCCCCTGCTGAATCATCTCAGTAAGTTCACAGCTTTCACAAATGGTTTGACACAAACAGTGCAAGGCAACCTGTTTAAGACGTCAGAGCAGGCCAGACAAATACACCAATCCAAAGCCATCATATCAGCAATGCCTAACCCTACGGCTCATTTCATACACTCTCCTTGCAAAGCAGTCCGGCTCCAGCCATGCCAATCTGACAGATGTAGCTAGATACCTGTCGAGATGCGAACTCGTAACTTCCGGTCTCAATAAGTTTGACGATCGCCCAGAAAACGACTGGGCTTTGATATCCTCCTTTATCAATGCCATGGAAGGGTTAAATGTCTCAGCCAGCGAAGAACTCAACCTTCTTACGAAGGGGTTAGGCCCCCGGCCCTCAGAACACATAAGGAGAATCACAGCCATTCACATAAGTGAACCCAACACTGAGCTTAAAATAGTGTGGTTACGCCTTGAGGAGTGTTGTGGCTGTCCTGAAATTACTAAGAAAGCTCTCTTTGACAAACTAGACACACTTCCGAAAATTTGTAGGAAAGACCCCTTAAGACTCAGAGAGCTAGAAGACCTGCTAAGAGAGCTGACTTGCCTGGACACCGCGCAAGGCGTAAACCCAATCTTCTCATTGAGAAGATGCTGTATGGTCTTTGAGAGAAGTGGATGGCGCAGAGCTCTCAGTACAAGATTTCTGCACCCGGTTTAATTTCCCAGATTATTTTTCCTTCTTCAAATTCGTAAGTCATGAAGCCTACACACGCAATGGTCCACGTTTTTCCCTGACTTCATCCGGATCTACTCCAGTCAAGTATGACTGTCCCACGAAAAAGTATGGACATGGCAAGAGAATGGTTTCTGCCCATAAAACGGAAATCTCACCTCCACGCTCCACCAGTACGTCAGAGCCTCAGGGCAGTAAACTAGATCTAGAAAGACAAAGCCCCATTCATAAAAAGCCTCATCCTCTTAGACGATGCAGAGGTTTCGGAATGAAGACCATCGAAAATAGTAGAGCGTTCCTGAGGGAGAATGGAACATGGTTCTGGTGTTGCTCATCAAACATGAATGTGACGAAGGACTGTAAGGTGTCTGTTCACTGCAAAGAGTGTCACAATCATGTCACAGCCCTTCACCCTGGTCCACCCACGTGGACAGCAAAAGGCCCCAGTTCTGAATATGGCAGGGAAGAAGAGAAAGAGAAAACACCACCTGCCATTAACTCTCAATGCACTCAAGTATGCGGGAATGCCCAAAGCTCTCAGTCCTGCTCTAAAATCTGCCTTATCAAAGGGTTTCCCCAAGGCAGCCCAGAACAGTAAAGGTATATGCTATACTAGATCAGAGTAATAGGTCGCTCGTTAGATCTGAGTTCTTCAATCAGTTTAATCTCAAGAGCACTGACTCTCCCTACACTCTTTGTACTTGTGCTGGAGTCGCAGTAGAAGAGCTACGATGTCCAGTAGAAGAGCTATGCACTTCATCGCTCAGTCACTTGATAGAAGTCTCAGCAGGCCATTACTTATGCTCATTGTGTGCAACTATATGCCAGACAAACGATTGGAGTCCTGAGGCAGCCAATCATCCCCCACACCTGAGGTCTATAGTGCACCTCATACCCATACTCGATTCTAATGCCCACAATCTCTTCCAGGGTCGCGATACATGGTGAGAGAGCAATGCAACGGGCCACGAAATGCTCTTTATGCTCAGAGACCGGATTGTGGCTGGGTTGTAGTCGGTGACATCTGTCTGGGTGCCGCACATAAGCAAACAGCTGTCAGCACATATCGCACCAATATCATTGGAAAAAAACACTTATCTCACTTTGACCCCTGTCCGTATAACTTATTCCTTCAAGAAAAGGTAAAGGCAGATACACCAAGGAGCAAACTCTACAGTTACTCTCCACTTCAGCAAAACTCCATTGCACAGTCTCACTCCAGGTCTTGTATGCCCTTCCCTGGGTAGCATGGTCTTTGAAATAACAGAGGATGACAAGAAAGTAGCACCTTCCATTGAGGACAGAAGATTAAATCAGTTGATGGACAAAGAGGTGTTTATGGACGATAAAAACAGCTGGGTGGCTCCCCTTCCATTTCGTATACCACGGCCTCGACTTCCAAACAACAGAGTGCAAGCTCTCAGCCAACTTACCTCCCTCGGTTGTACACTCGAAAAGAAGCCTGAAATTAAGGAAGACTTTGTAGCTTTCATGCAGAAAATATTTGATAACAACAAAAATTATTTCTTATATTATTGTTTTTCATTTACATATATACATCTGTACAACCTGTGTCACAATTGCCATTATTATAAGCCAAGCCTTTGATTTGTTTATGATGAAAGAAAAACATCAGCAGTGTAAAGTCTTTAGGAAACTACTCCTGACTACCCTGCCTCTGTTTAGCTATGTGTTGATTCTTGCCGGGCACGCACACAGCGGACAGAATAGCCATTATATTTTCTGTATATCAGGTCACTACTTTCCTTGGGCAGATTTGTTAGCTCTTTTAGAGGTGAAATCCTATTTTAGAGGTTGTACAGTACACAATGTTCGGATACCTGGTTGGGTTCAGAGATTTTTGTTTAATTAGTTATTGCAACTGTAATTGGAATGAGATTTGTAAGATAGTTCAGGGTTATGATGGGAAACATTTGAATTCCCAAATTCCCTTTTCCAAGGGACAAATATTAATGTGATTGTGGCAATGTGTAGGTCCCGAGACATGTTGGACAAATCTTTTGAGGAGATAAAGAATCGTAAACCTTTTGGAGCTGATCAGTGGACATATCTATGTGACAATTGAAGTCACCAAAAATATTTTGGTGACTTCAATTGACTTTGAGGACCATTGACTGTGAGGACCAAAAAGACTGTGAGGACCAATCAAAATTCAGAGTCAAGAACACCAAATGGCCCAGAAGGTCAGGAAACCGTAACTAGAAAAAGTAAGATTTCATCACAACAACCTCAAAAAGGAAAAGGCATAGACTTTTTTTCTGTACAGAAAAGGCTTGGAGTTGAAACATTAATGGCAGTCAAATGTGTAATGGCACTTCTCATTTAGGGGCTTGTTAAACTGATAGTGAGAGCAGGGTCCTCACTGTGATAGCTGGATGTGTAATCAACGAGAGGCACTGTCTGAAGAGGTGTAGGTTGACACACTGGCCAACAGGGGGTGGCGGATTTCATGGAATGACATCGAGGCTGGCTATTTAGATCAATGGACATGTTTAAATATGTTTTGTTCCTGTTTAGTTTTTGTTCATATTTTTCATAGGTCTATATCTCGAAAAAGATATCCAGGCTACCAATGCCTGATGTAAACTGATGATAAAGTCTGTAGGAGTAATGATGAAACTATGTTAGCTTAATACATTTCTACCCAGAGGGTAAACAAACAACATCCCTGTCAAAGCCATCAGTTGGACGCGTCCTCAATCGATTCCTTACACAGTTTCTGGATTAACCGAGGATGACTGAATTGATTCAACACAGTCAAGTGATCTTCAAACAAACAAGCTTTTTAACTTTGACGGGAGTGACAGTCAACCAAACCTGAACTGTTCTAGATGACGAGTATTTCCTTGGGGCGGCAGTGGTTATTCTTACAGTGAGTGGCTGGTGGTGGAAAGATAACTCCCGCCTGTCCTAAATTTCACTAGGGCTCCACAACACAGCTTAGAGCCAAACAGTCCTACAGCGATGGGTCGTAGCCTTGCTTCACTAATCAAGAAGTCTTGATGTATTTGGTTGATAGTGATAGGCGTTGTAGTGCCACGTGCCTTGCAGCAGTTGAACGGATTTAGAGCCTTTTTTAGGTTGTTTCCTGACTTCGCAATAGCACAGCACAATCTTGCCTGAATGCACTGGGATGACAGGACAGTTAGCATGGCCGCTATCAGAGTCCAGGCCAGAAACTGTGCCTCCAAAGCCATCTTCACTGTGTAATGACTGCCTTACAGGAGCTTTGTATGCATCCATCTGTTTTTTTGCATAACCAGTGCTCACCGAGAGACAGAAACCTTTTTTGCGTATTTTCCTTTAACATGTTGTCCTTTAACATATCACCAGCTTTCCCCCCATTATCAACACATCATTCTCTGGCCAACTTCTCTTAACTTCTCACATTGTCTCCGGTCTACCGCATCACCATGAAAGAAGGGAGTTCTCTCATTTCCCTTATCACAGAGTACTTGGGAGAAGGAGTGAAAGCATAAAAAACTGACAAAGACTTACTCATTCGCCAGTAAGACATGTTAGTGCAAGTTTCTTCCAACAGGAGAGACTAGTTGACAGGCAGGATAACGAGAGAGTAGATGAGAGAGAGACTAGTCGACAGGGTAGAGAAAGAGACTAGAGAGAAGAGGGAGAGATGAAGAAAGGAGCAGGACAAGTTGAGAAAGGAAGAGAATTAGAATTAGGGAGCAGAACACAACAGAGAAAGTAACTGAGGGAAGAGGGTCATAGGTTGGAAAGAAGGAGAGAAAGGCATAAAGAGAAGACAGTGTGTAAAGAGAGAGAAAAGGTGTGAAGAAACAAGCAGACAAGAGGGAAGACAGGGTAGCAGAATGGAAGAGAAGGTGTGTGGGGAGAGTGAGGAAACTAGAGCGAGAGAGGTACTGAGAGAGACTGGACTGGCTGCCGAAAGTGAGGTGTGTGTGTGTCTGTGTGAGTATATCAGTGTGTGTGAATGTGCATGTGTTTCTGTGTGTGTGTGGGTGTGAGAGAGAGAAAGTGTGTGTGTGTGTGGGGGGGGGGGGGGGCTGAGTGTGAGAGGGGTTAATAGCACAGTGGAGGCTCTGGGCTGATAGAAATGCAGAGCGCGTCCCACAGCCTGCTGCTCAGTGATGGGTTGGAGCTGAGATCTGGCGCCTGCTATAAAGGAGCTCATTGAAAATAATTCAGAGTGACGGCTGTGCAGGAAGGGAAACAGGGGAGGGGGGAGGCAGAAAAGAGGGGGACTGGAGCGGGGGGGGGGCTTGGAGAGGGAGAGGGGGGCAAGAGAGAGATTGAGTGTCGAAGGTATGGACCAGAGTTGATAAGATGAGCAGAGAGAGAGAGAATAAGAGGAGTGAGCGAGTGAGAGAGAGAGAGAAGGGGAGAGAGAGAGAGAGAGGGGGAGGGAGAGAGGGGGAGGGAGGGAGGGAGAAAGGGGGGGAATAGGAGAAAGTGTCCCAATAGGTAAGAAGCTAGCTAAAAGGAGTTTTTTTAAGTGTGGAAATGGGAAACGCTGTGAGATATTTCTTGAGGGGGTTCTGAAAAGGGAAACAGGAGTTAGTCCATATCAAGATACAGCCTCATATACAGAGAAAGAGATAGAAGCGGCCATTATGTCACCTGCTCTATTTTTGGCCCAATGATTCAGGGCTATCTGTTTGATAATAAGAAGGCCAGGTTTAATGTGTTCTGTCCAAACACTAGTCCAAAACATCTTGGCCACACTGCCTCATGAGTTGAAGGCATTGTCCAGTTGGATCATACACAAACAAAAAGCATCAGTCCCTTGGGTGACATCCTAGCATGGCTGTTTGGCCGGCGCTGTCTGTCAGCACACAGACACGAGAGCTAGCGGCTTAGAACCATCTGTGGGGTCAGAGTTCACGGTGTAGTGCCGGCGCTGGGCCGGACACACCACCAGACAGGAAAACAAGCCTGGCCCTGCCATTTTAAAAGGAGGAAGGAGGAGCGCGGAGGGGCTGGAGATCAGGGGAGGGGTTGGATTTGATGGAGGCAGGGATGGAATGGTGATGGAAGGCGGGGAGAAAAAGCATGCACACCTCTCCTGGCCTGACGATATTAATGTGGACCCCTCCACACCGCTATTAGACCTGTGTAAAGCTCATCTCAGACACGGGGACATATTTTATGGTAACGCCAGCACGTTAAGCACACAGTGAACCCAGGGAGAGGCATATAGGGGTTAATGGGGCTTGGTGCTCACGGGGGTTGGAGGGGGGCAACGGTTGGGAGAATGGGGTGGGAGGGGTACAGGGTGACGGTGCATTGGTGCAGGGAAGGACCCAGCAGGGAGTTGGACTGGGCTTTAGCCCCTCCTCCCCTCTTCAGCGGCTTGACCTCACGCCTGGCTGATAGACACATATACATACGTATGGCCACTTGTGACTGCCTGAAAAATGAATGTGTTCATAGAAAATAGGAATTCATGAGTATCGGCACTCGAAGGTGAGTACGCTCCATCTAATGGACAATATCAGAAGCCGAAAAAAGATGGGGGGGGGGGGGGGGGTTGGGGGGTGGATAGGAGTGGAAGCGGAACACTAGCCGATCCTCTGCCCGTACAGACAGTTCATTCAGCAGCCCTGGCTCACAGAGCTGGCCCCAGACTTCAGAACACTATGCCTATGATGAGATATTGAGCTGGCGCTGCACATTGCACACTGATTTATAAAAGACCATCTCAGAGCTTATGGAGGTGCCCAGGCCTTGTATTTCACTGGCACACACAGCCTTTCAACTGTGTGGAGACAGAAATCCATCAAGGGAGGGGTGGGAGGGGAGGGGATGGAAAGTGCTTGAAGTTTAGAGGCAACTTTTAAGCCAGAGAAAATCAAATTAATTCTAGAATCACCTTAACAAATCAAATCAAACACACTTCCCCGCGAATAAGCTAAACAACAGAAAAACACAAGCGCCTGGAGAAGGAGTCTTCTGAACGTTCCCCCGGCCTTCCCCCGCCACAAAGGCTATCTCCAACTGGAATCAAATCACGGCAGCCGCTGCCTCTCAATAGCTGATCAATTTAGCGTGGCTGGGAACATTGCGGTAAACATCGACAGAGTAATTTTCTGGCATATTAATGTTTACATCCAATCAGCAGGATGTAGGGGTGGCCTAATTACCTCAATCAGCTGGTGGAATGCAGTGTGAATGAGATGCCCACCTAGAGACCACACAGCATTGATCAGTTCAGCCCCTCCCTACTGAAATGTTTCTTGACAGCTCTTCATAGCTGTTGCATTAACCACACAGGCTACATTGACAGTGATTTAAAAAAAAAGTTGTTTATTTTTTGATAGCATTTTTCATGTTCTTTACATTTAAAAGAAACACCAGGCATCAAAATGCTTGTATGCTGAGAGGTTTAAACAGTAATAGCTACATGATATGCTTGATCATTTTATTTCAACCGACTGTTGTAATTTCGCTCTTCGAGCCAGAGCAAGAAATTATCAACCTGGTAAAATGCTCTTGGTTTTACAGAAATAATTTCTTTTTTCGTGGCATGAAATTGATAAAGAATTGATTTGTGATGGGACATAGGGGAATGCAGACAATTTATAGTCAATCATGGAATTACACAAAATAATGCTTTTACTCTGAGCAGCCCAAATCCCATATTCTCTCCAGCCAGTGTCATTCTGCTGTTGGGGGGGGGGTTAGAATAGACTGTGAAAAAAACAGTCCCAACCAAAACACAATAATAAAACCTGCATCACCCTGTCGTTATCTTCCCGAGTCCCAAACACACCATCTCTCTCTCTCTCTCTCTCTCTCCCCCATCTCCCTAACTCCCTCCCTCGCTTTCAAACTAGCCTTGCTCCTTTACCTCCCTCCCCGTCTATGAAAAATCAGCAAATAAAAAGTTACATTAACCCGGCAGTGACCTTTCCTACGTAACACACTGCAGCCTGATGGGCTGGACTGGGAGCTTCATCGAAAACCTGTCACTCTGTGCCATCCCAAGCACTGCCTGGGGAACATTTACCGGATAATTAATATATTAAATGCATGAAAAATAGTTACACAGGGGCCCCTTCGTCAGCTCTTCCACAACGTGGGGGGAAGAGGAATACAGCCTGTGAACCATCAATATACAAGCATCCCCCTTCAATGGGCCATCATAAAAACTGCTCATAATTTTATGGCTTCATTCACGGCCCTCGCTGTAAAGGAAGGCCATATTTCCTCGTAATTCACTAGATCTCGCCCTGGCTTTTTTATGATTTGGCGGTTTTAAGCTGCCGCCCGCCGCAATTACAGAGGTGCTCCTGGCCCTGGCGTGAAGGACATACAGGGGTCAGCGGTGGCGAGTGCCGAGCACCGTGACTGAGCGGGACAGAGGGTTCAAAACAGGCTCAAAACACACACACACACAACCCCTACCTCACCGCACCTCATCACGCTCATACTCCCAGCCACAACGCCACCTACCCCATCCACCGTTTCTATTTCCACACACACAGAGAGTACAATGGTGTGTATATAACTGTTAGACCCCGTTCCACCTGTGGTCTGCAGGGGTATTGCAGTTGGTCCAAAAATATATATATTTGTTTCTTAATAAAAAAAGTTACTCGACATAGATTTTATCACGACTCATTGTGTATAATATTAAAGGTCTGTTACTCAGAGGATCATCTAATTGGTGGTCCTACAGGGCTTTTGACAGTGATGTGGTGGTCCCTGGAATGGAAAAAGTTGGAACCACCGTCCTGCCATTCTTTGTGCTTCTGATTGTATCAGATGTACAGTAACGAAATAAAACGGTTCTCAGGACATTAAGTGTGTTTAGTGAGTCAGATAATTCACTTCTCCTTATGTAGAAACATTCAGTGAGATTATCTTATAGGTTGGTTAGCAGGTTTTAAACATGGATAGTAAACGATGGTCAGGGATGGTGCAGCTACAGATGAGAACAGATGGTAAAGGCTGGTTAAGGATAGGAAGAGGTGATATAGAATGGTAAGAAATGGCAAAGGATGGGGGAAGGAGACAGTGAAAGGATGAGATGATAGAGGACAGGGAGAACTGGGAGGACAGTAAAAGGAAGAGAAGATAGATTACAGGGAGAGGTGGCAGGAGAGTAAAAGGAAGTGATGACAGAGGACAGGGAGAGCTTGGAGGATAGTAAAATGAAGAGATGATAGAGGACAGGGAGAGCTGGGAGGATAGTAAAATGAAGAGATGTTAGAGGACAGGGAGAGCTGGGAGGATAGTAAAAGTTAGAGATGATAGAGCCCAGGGAGAGCTGGGGGGATAGTAAAAGGAAGAGATGATAGAGGACAGGGAGAGCTGGGAGGATAGTAAAAGGAAGAGATGATAGAGCCCAGGGAGAGCTGGGGGGATAGTAAAAGGAAGAGATGATAGAGGACAGGGAGAGCTGGGAGGATAGTAAAAGGAAGAGATGATAGAGGACAGGGAGAGCTGGGAGGATAGTAAAAGTTAGAGATGATAGAGCCCAGGGAGAGCTGGGAGGATAGTAAAAGGAAGAGATGATAGAGGACAGGGAGAGCTGGGAGGATAGTAAAAGGAAGAGATGATAGAGGACAGGGAGAGCTGGGAGGATAGTCAAAGTTAGAGATGATAGACCCCAGGGAGAGCTGGGAGGATAGTAAAAGGAAGTGATGATAGAGGACAGGGAGAGCTGGGAGGATAGTAAAAGTTAGAGATGATAGAGCCCAGGGAGAGCTGGGAGGATAGTAAAAGGAAGAGATGTTAGAGGACAGGGAGAGCTGGGAGGATAGTAAAAGTTAGAGATGATAGAGCCCAGGGAGAGCTGGGAGGATAGTAAAAGGAAGAGATGATAGAGGACAAGGAGAGCTGGGAGGATAGTAAAAGGAAGAGATGATAGAGGACAGGGAGAACTGGGGGATAGTAAAAGGAAGAGATAATAGAGGACAGGGAGAGCTGGGAGGATAGTAAAAGGAAGAGAGGATAGAGGACAGGGAGAGCTGGGAGACCATAGATCCGCTCTGATTCATCAGACATTCCTTCCATGCTCTTCAGATTGACATAATGCAGCGGGATTCTCTTTGTCTGAAGTAAACATCGTGTTTGGTTTGGGAAATGAGAAATTCCTTATTATGAATATTGAAATAACTAGCCCCTCTGCCTAGCTGGCTGGCTTTCCCCGTACATAGTCCATAATTAAACTGCTGTCTGCTATTTTCATGGAACATTAACTCAAACCACGTGATGATTATTATCGCCACAAAGACACAGATGAACAAACACACTGACTAACTTGTGCACGTGAACGGAAACAATACAAATGCATGTGCACTCTTCACAGCCAGCCATGTACACACACTACACCACCAAGCCAACCTGCCATCACACATTTACACACACTCAGTAATGAAAGACACACAGATATACATCTACACCACCACTACACCAAGACATGGTAGACATACACACACAGATGACAACCTCACTCAAACATAAGAAATGTTAACGCTAAAACAAAGAGTATGGACAACAACTACATATGATTTAGATCGTAGACAGACAGATATTATTAATTTATTAGTTTTCCAGTCATCACTATGTGTGTATAATAAATCATTGTTTTTATGTCATGAAATTTTTTTTTTATAATTTATTTCCATTTGTTTTTTTAGCCCTTGAAATTGTTAATTTGATCGTGTGCGCATTAGCAGACAAAATTAAAGATGCACAGCTTTGAAAATCACGTTTCTGACTGCACTGGGCCTTTATGATATCACATAAATCAATACAAATGAATATCAATACTAATACATTACAAACTGTCTTCAGTTGTATGGACCTGACAAACAGAATCCCAGTAACTGCTTTAAACTGGACAAATGAGTCCAAAACCTCTCTTCCTCCCTCTCCTTCCCCCTGGAATCAGCTGAACTGCATTTCACACAATGCACTCCCACATACGTAATCGTGTCTCTGCGCCTATCCGTTACCAAGAAACATCCCCCGAGACCCAGACGATATTAATAGTCCTATTCATTAAATATTACTCTTGTCAAAGAGGTTGGGGTGGGGGGAAGCATAATACTGGCCTGGAGACAAACTGAGATCCAGGAGTAAGCCGAATTAATTTTCTGGAGCAAATGCCCCGATTCCACCAAATGACATTCTGTACCGTTAGCATTTTATAATGTGACGCAAATGGTTCTCCGGCACAATTTATAACCCAAATTCTGAAGAGGCGTCTTCTGACAACTACTCATACACAGTTTTTGTTTTTATGCAGAAAACATACTCAACAAATCATTGGGACCACAAGGTCAGGATGACAGCACAACACAGTCAATGTTCTAGTCTGACTATGGTACTCTATGAAGTCAATACTGTTAAACCTGTACATTAGCTGCTGTACATGTGTATATGGTTTACGGTTGTACTTACGGGGTGGCAGTAGGGCTTATGTTTGAAATTTCAATCTTGAAAAGCAACGTGTTCTTTCTCAGTCCTTTACAGCACAGACAGATATTAACCATGCTCAGTTCTCAGTTCTTCAAGGCATCAACTTATGCAGTATAGTGTGTCTCGAACTACTACAATGGACAGATAATACGATTACTATATCGGTGCTATTGTGGATGCAGTCTGGAGTAAGTTTGGGGTGTTACAGTGAAACCAGGAAAAAAATCCTTAATCTGATTTCAATTACACCAGTTAACCCTGATAAGAAACAGTTTTATAATAACATCCCATGTCTGTAAAAACATCACATTTACATAATGAAAACACATCACTGTAATTGAATGGCCATAGTGTTTGAAATTGAAGCGTGTAATGAACGATAAATACAAGTCCTGTATGTTTCTGTCAGTTTGCTGGGTAGAGAAATAGATATGAGGGTATAGCCAGGAAGGTAGTCATATATTCCTATTTTGTTACAAAATGTTTACAAATAATTCATATTTGTAACGACATTCAACAGGTAAAGGATCATTTCCATAGGTACAGTATATATTTGTAATTTGTACCATTATTTTTACCAGGTAAGTATGCTAACAACACATTGTATTTCAAAGCAACAATCTGTGAGCAATTAGGCATCCATTTTTGGTTCCAGGAAAGATTTAGAAGGTTTTTCACCTTTATGGCTCAGGGATAAGAACAAGCAATATTGTGTTTACTGGCCCAACACTCTTGACAGCTAGGCTGAAATATTACAGCCTTTTTCAGTATGAATGATCCCAGTAATAATGCACTCCTAATAATATGCTTTGCTTTCTCCAAATGACAATGTGTTATGATATATTTGGATGAACATCTGCAACATTTAAATGTCTATTTCATAGTTTAACATTAAAATCAGAGTGTGAAACATCCATAACCCTCAATACCTATTTGTTCATGTTTCCCACTGTATTTTGGGTAATTTATTGTTTGTTTATTTGTATATATACAGTGGATATAAAGAGTCTACACACCCCTGTATGTAAAAGAATGAGACAAAGATAAATCATGTCAGAACTTCAACTGAAATCTTCAAGAGGGAAAAATGAAAAAATAAAAACCTAAAAATCACCTGGTTGCATAAGTGTGCACACCCTCTTATAACTGGGGATGTGGCTGTGTTCAGAATTAACCAATCACATTCAAACTCATGTTAAATAGAAGTCATTACACACCTGCCATCTTTTAAAGTGACTCTGATTAATCACAACTAAAGTTCAGCTGTTCTAGTAGGATTTTCCTGACATTTTCTTAGTTACATCTCAGAGCAAAAGCCATGGTCCGCAGAGAGCTTCCAACACACCAGAGGGATCTCATTGTTGAAAGATATCAGTCAGGAGAAGGGTACAAATGAATTTCCAAAACATTAGATATACCATGGAACACAGTGAAGACAGTCATCATCAAGTGGAGAAAATATGGCACAACAGAGACAGTACCAAGAACTGGACAACCCTCCAAAATGTATGAAAAGACAAGAAGAAAACTGGTCAGGGAGGCTTCCAAGAGGCCTACAGCAACATTAAAGGAACTGCAGGAATTGCTGGAAAGTACTGGCTGTGTGCTACATGTGACAACAATCTCCCCTATTCTTCAAATGCTTGGGCTGTGGGGAAGGGTGGCAAGACGGAAGCTTTTCTTACAAAGAAAAACATCCAAGCCCGGCTGAAGTATCCAAAAACAAACATCCACGTGGGAAAATGTTTTCCATGTGGGAAAATGTGTTATGGTCTGATGAAACCAAGGTTGAACTTTTTGGCCATAATTCCAAAAGGTATGTTTGGCGCAAAAACAACACTGCACATCACCCAAAAGAACACCATACACGCAGTGAAGCATGGTGGTGGCAGCATCATCCTTTGGGGCTGTTTTTCTTCACCTGGAACCGGGGCCTTAGTCAGGGTGGAGGGAATTATGAACAGTTCCAAATACTAGACAATTTTGGCACAAAACCTTCAGGCATCCATTAGAAAGCTGAAGATGAAGTGCACCTTTCAGCACGACAACGACCCAAAGCACACACAACGACCCCATGCACAAAAGCATCGCTTCACCAGAAGAAGATTAACGTTTTGGAATGGCCCAGCCAGAGCCCAGACCTGAATCCAATTCAACATGGGCTGATCTGAAGAGGGCTGTGAACAGGAGATGTCCTCTCAAGCTGACAGATTTGGAGCGCTTTTGCAAAGGAGAGCAGGCAAATATTGCCACGTCAAGATGCCATGCTCATAAACTCCTACCCAAAATCAGAATATTTTGCCAGTGAGATTGATTCAACCAGCAAATTGAAAGAAATTTGAGTGCTGCATACTGCAGGATGGAATTGTTATAAAAATATGTGCGTATGTAGCATACTTTTCAGTATAGTATTTTGTTTGGCAATCAAATGAAAAAACAATTTCTGGCCCTGTTCATGCTACATTAAAATGTAATACTATTTTATAGTTAAAATATGTGTTTTAGGTAATAACACCTGTGAAAACAATTCAAAGGACTTTCTGTAAATAAATCTACCTCTCCATGGACAACAAATACCCGTTTAACTGATTTGTGGTATTATAGAAAATGAAGTGGGGGGCTTGACCATGTCTTGACCACCAGATGCACAACATTTCCCCAAACACCTTGATGCTCAATGTGTAAATTCATTTACATTTGAATCCTACACGTTTACATGTAATTATGTGTGAAGCTTTATACGCTGCTTTCATGGGCCAGGTCTCTCTTGAAAAAAAGATCATTGTCATGTTCAGTGAGGGTACATCTGGTTAACAACAAGCTATTTTAAACAATACAGACACTCACATCAAATGTTTCATTCATGTTTTGTATGTCTAACCTGTGAGTCAATTTTGTATGGAAATGTAGAACCCATGATGCTGGAATCTCCCAGAAAGCCTTTGGCATCAGGATGCTAGTCACATCTCTCAAAACAGAACTATTCTCCAAATGTCCTTATTTAACCATCAGTCACAAAGTTATGATGTTTTATATGCCACTAACATTATAGAAAATATTTACATCAAACAAAACAAAAATACTTTAGAATAGTTTAGAAATCAGAAAGATGAACAATGTTTTGGTTTAGACACTAGGTTTGGGGGGAGTACCCCCATGAGTATTCTCCGGTGGAAGTCAGTGGAAGACCCAAAAACAGCAACGCAAACCATGTGTGTTTTTAAACCCCTAATCAGCCACGGTTAATAAACATCATGCATGGCAAATGAAGGCAAATCTCTGCTTTTGGCCGGGTTGTGATTGCCCTCCAAAGACATCTCTCGATCCTCCTCCCCGTGCAAGAGGAAAACAATTTCAACCTCCGCCACTGCTGCTGTACATAAAACAAAGACGAGAGACAGGGGAGGAAACATGCGGTTGTAGCCAAAGTGGCGAGCCAGCATTGTGAAGGTACAATGCAGAGTATAGGTGATCCCAGAGAGCTGGCGCTAAGCAGGCCTAATCCTGTTGACAGAGAATGGGCACAGGGAGACATGCCAGGGCAGCATTGAGCTGCGGCTGTATGGAGCACCAGTGGGAATTACTCCCCATGCCAAGGGTGGTCCTCCACCACCGCAAGCCTGCCTGAGACCGCCCGAGGCTGCGCTGCCAGCGGGCACCAGTGGTCCCGGGGTGGGTGGCCATGCCAGCCAGCCTGCGAGCGAGCCAGTCAGCCAGGATTCTCCCCTAGCTCCCTGTCCTCCTCCCACCTCACCCATCCTGAGCCATGCCGCGGGCCAAGCCTTCCGTAACGCTTCGGCTTGGAACCTGGATGGCTCAGGATTTTCTCTTGGTGTCCCCACCACAATGGCCCCAATTAGGAGGGCAATGAGGGCTTAGCCAAAGATTAGCCAACAGAGTGAGGGATGGGGGAGGTGGTGGTGTGGGGAGGGGGGGGCTCCATTAACACTTGTCATTATTGTTAGTCCATCTCAGGTAACAGGGACACAGCAGAGGACCTCTTTTCTTTAGGTTACATTGATATTACACGGTAACACAGAAGCAGTGAGGCTACTGACTAGCACCTAGCGCCGAGTCTAAGACTTCTAAGAGACAGTCTGGCATTGTTCCTCAAAGTGCACGTGTCACTCCTAATTCCTATAGCTTTTACAAGCAGCACATCAGTGTTAACGCCGTCACAGTGAGACTGAGTCCAAGTGTCGTTGAGAAGACTAAGCACCAGCTTCCCTCATTCTCAGCCCAGATTCTCAAAGGCATTACACCAAGTGTCATCATTTTAATGCGGTGATCTAGATTAGGAGCAATCTAGGGTAGAAATTCACAAAGGGAGACATTATTAGCCTCTCCAATACTTACCTCTCCTGAGCTTTGCTACTCTCCTCCTCATCGCTCCTCCTTCAGCAGGGAAGGGATAAGGTTAGGGCACTGGATTCAGCCATGGGATTGGATAGTGAAGGACCCACATAACACTATAAATAATTATTATAAATAATAATTTGTGCATTAATCTTAACTAATCCAAAAAACTATTTAAAATTAACATGAATGCAATACTTTGGTTACATTTGTATATAAAAAATGGGAAAAGGATTCCTAAATAATGAATTCCTGGTGATTTTCTTAACCTCTTTCTAAATCTAACCTTACCAATCAGTTGGCTATGAAAATACAGTTTGTTGACAGTTCCTTAATAGTATGACAATCTATAGAGGTACTAAAGATATGTGTCAAGATTCTCAAAATAAAGTGTAACTAAAAAATAATGTGATTTTGCATGCTCTCTTATTCAGAGCAACCTATAGTTGTTTTTTTTATTTTTACAAACAGCTCTTTACGTAGTTTCTCTATAAAATCCACAGCCCTTGCAGGTTGCTTTTGCAGGCTGGTTTCCTATCCCTCCCTCTATCCCCCCATCCATCCCTTCATCTCTCTGTACATCCTTGCACCCATCCCTCCCACTGTCCCTTCATCTAACCCTCCATCCCTCTATCCCTCCACACATCCCTCCCTCTATCCATCCCCTCATCCCTCTATCCCTCCACTCATCCCTCAATCCCTCCACTCATCCCTCCCTCTATCCATCCCCTCATCCCTCTATCCCTCCACTCATCCCTCAATCCCTCCACTCATCCCTCCCTCTATCCATCCCCTCATCCCTCTATCCATCCCCTCATCCCTCTATCCATCCCCTCATCCCTCTATCCCTCCACTCATCCCTCCCTCTATCATCCCTCCCCTCATCCCTCTATCCCTCCCCTCATCCCTCTATCCCTCCGCTCATCCCTCTATCCCTCCCCTCATCCCTCTATCCCTCCCTCCAGCTATCTTTTATGAGGTGTGTCCTGATCGCCTAACAGACTGGGAGGTAAAGGCCAGCCGTCCCAGTCCACTGCGTCCAACAGCAAAGCTGGGACAGATAGTTACTGCGCACACTCACACACACAAACACGCGCTCTGTGAGAGAGACACACATAAACACAAAGAGACACATGGAAATGCGCACACACACACACAGAGGCGAGGAAAAAAACACGTGTGTAGGTCACTTGCACTCTGGGCCTCTTGCCCGGGCATAAAGATCACATTGGGGCATTTTCCACCGTGGTCTATTGTTCCACATCACACGCTTCATGTCCAGGCCCTCACAGCCACGGGGGTAAAGGTCTCTGGCCAGTCCCAGACACAGACACATCACATGTCTGATGCTAACAGGTTTACCTCGGCCCCAGAAATAGGCAGGCTATTTTAGGCTAGATTTCTTCATGTTATCTGCATGCTATGGCTCTGTGGGAAATGCACTGCGGTGGAGAATAAGGCAGAAAGACGGTTGACCCTGAATGAGTTCCCCATACATTGCAGGGGAGGATTCACTTAGAGGGCCCACACTTAAAGAGGCAATCTGGACAAGCTACATACATTTATCGACCTATTAATGTACAGAATATGACTGTAGAATATAAGTTATAAATGCATAGTATATAACTGTAGAATATAAATTATAAATGTGTAGTATATACCTGTAGAATGTAGAATTTTTAAATGTGTAGATTATAACTGTAGAATTTAGCATATAACTTATACATGTTTAGTACATGTATATAACTGTGGAATGTAGATTATAACTTATACATGTATAGTATATAACTGTAGAATATCACTCATAAATGTGTAGTATATAACTCATAAATGTATAGAATATAACTGTAAATGTAGAATATAACTTCTAAATGTATAGCATATAACTGTAGAATGTAGAATATAACTCATAAATACCTTATGAGCATAATCCTACTGGTGTACCGAATTTTAGGCCAACATCTCCATCCTCTTTCCCATAATAATTTTTTTTTACAGAAAAAGGGCATGGAGATAACCCTTTCTATTTATTTTTTTACAGAAACAGGGAATGGGGATAACCCTTTCTAATTATTTGTTTTCACAGAAATAGGGAACGAGGATAACACTTTCTAATAATTAATTGTTTAACAGAAACAGGGAATGGGGATAACCCTTTGAAAAAAAAATGTGGGCAGAAACAAGGAATGGGGATAACCCTTTGTAATATTTTTTTTACAGAAAGAGGGAACAGGGAAAACTCTTTGTAATATATATATATTTTTTATTACAGAAATACAAAACGGAAATCATCCTTTGTAAACAGATTTTTACAGAAATGCTGAACATGGATAACAATATATATTTTTTTACAGAAACACGGAACAGAAATAACCCTTTGTAAACAGTGTTTTACAGAAACGGGGAACATGGATAACCATTTCTATTTGTATTTATTTTACAGGGATACAACTTTTTTTTTAACCCTTTGTACTTTGTTATTTTTTACAGAAACAGGGAATGGGGATAACTCTTTGTCATATTAATATTTTTGCAGAAACAAGGAATGGGATAACCTTTTGTAATACTTTTTTATACAGAAACAGGGAACAGGGATAGTTCTTTGTAATTATAAAAAAAATTTGTACAGAAACACAGATTTGTTTTACAGAAATGGGGAATGATAACCATTTTTAATTTTTTTTTTTTACAGAAACAGGGAACAGGGATAACCGTTTGTATTTCTTTTACAGAAACAGGGATACAACTTTCTATTTGTATTTATTTTTTACAGAAACAGGGAACGGGGATAGCCCTTTGTAAAAAAAGGTATAACCCTTTGTAATATTTTATTTTTTACAGAAACACAGAAGGTAAAACATTTTTTTTTACAGAAACGAGGAACACGGATAATAATTTCTAATATATCTTTATTTTTTACAGAAACAGGGAACGGGGATAACCCTTTGTATTTCTTTTTTACAGAAACTGGGATAAAACTTTCTATTTATTTTATTTTATTATAGAAAAAGGGAACAGAGATAACACTTTGTAATTATTTCAAATGCTGATTCCTTCTTTAAGGAGTAATCATACAGATGCGTCAGTCCATTGTGTTACATCCAGGAGAGAATAGCCAATGGGTTCAAATCTATAAGTGCTAGTTCCAAGCATTGAGTAATGTTTCTGATGTTCATATTCTCTTTTAGGCAAGTAGATATTCTGATTTAACTTCTCTGGTGAAAATAAACATGATAGACATGAATCACACTATAACGTGAATGTGTTTTTTTGTTGTTTACGTAGTGTGTCTGTGTGTGTGTGTGTGTGTGTGTGAGTGGGGGACAGCCCCAGGCCGAGCAGCTGTGAGCAGATGTCAGTGTAAGTGAGTAGGGACTTGGGAGAGAGAGAAATGTGCTGGGCCAACCCTCTAATTTACGCATGAGTGGAGCTGCACCACCGATATTTACATTTAAATTGATGTTTCAGATACTTAATTAAAGACGAGGACTGGGCTCTTCTGGTCGACGGCAGCTTCCTCCTCATCCTCCTCCTCCTAGCTGGAGCTCACAGACCGCTCACTGGAACCCTGAACACTTCCCCAAACCCGCCAGAATATTCCGTTGCCACCCAGGCCAGCTAATGACAATAGCTGCTGTTCCTGTCTGTTCCAGTAACTCTATGGTGTTTTCAGGGTACATTACTGAACACACAACACCCCCTGGTGGACCGTTGTTACTCTTCCCAGTGCTCACACAACATCCCAACTCTTCGGGCTTGTGTCGTCTGTGACAGCTGGCTCATCTCTCACACCGTCTCACTACTCTACACTGAAGCGCAAAAGAGGTCGGCTAAGGCCTGGTTTTGTTTTTGGTGTGTTTTGGCAGGCTGTTTTTGGTCGTCTTCAGAAGGATTTGCGCTGCCCTTTTCTCCGGGACTTTCTGTCATGAAACCTGAAGCACAATTATTGGCTTAAGAACACTGAAACATTACATTGAACCAACGGTTATAATAATAAAAACCCTTCAGGAACAGTTCAGTAGATCTAGGCAGAGAGGCTTCCCAATATGGCAGTCAGAGCGCTGTGCTAGTAACCTAAAGGCCGAGCCGAGGCTAATTGCTCGAGGGGTGCCGGACAATGGTGATGATGGTTGAGATGTACATTTACATGTACGAATTACATGTTCAAGTTTATGCAAACGTGTGGAATAGGACAGGTATAAGCACAGACAAAAATATTCTCACTGTCATTATAATGGAGGGGAACTCCACTCTCAATGAACCACTCTCCCCGGCCCCTGGACCCTCAGAGGGGCCCTCTGAGGGGCCCTCCGCCGCACATAGGACACCCCATTCCACCATCACCACCATCACCACCTACTCCCAAACAGCCTGCTAATAGATTTTAAAAGAGGGTTATTAACATTACCTGCTAATTATGTTAAGGACCTAATTAGGGAAAGAAGGAAAAAAAAGAAGACTTTTTTGTCTAATTAGGTTTCGTCTCTAAGTACCGCCTGATAACCAAGGGAATGCTGCCTGCACAGAGATCTCTGTAGAAATGAGAGTGCAATGAGCCAGGGAGAGAGAGGCTCCTCTCCTTCGGAAAAGGGAGTTAACCCTTTAAGTTGGAAACTCTATTAACGGAGGAGCTGGCAGAGGGCAATTACCAGCCAAATGGTTTATTTAGGACGTGTTTATCTGGGAGTGGGAGCTGCATCATTTAGCGCTTTATAAACTCAATACAGGGTTTCATTAACGATTACAGTCGCCGGGTGGTAATACCTGCCTGATAGCCAACTGAGGCCCGATGCTATCAGCCCCGCCGTTGAATTACAAGGGACCTAATTTTTCAGCCACTCGGTTCCTTGTTCCCCTGCTGTTTCCTCCACTATAGCACTGCTGGCTGGAGCTGCTGCCACAGTCACTTCACTGGGCTAGCAGGCTGAGACACGGGCATGGGAACAGACAACCCACTACAAGCACTCAGCCACAGACCAAAGGACAGATCCACATTAGAGAAACTTCATTACTGAACAGAGAGAATAAAGAGTGGCCACAAGGCATTCAACTACACCTGGAGAAGTACACAATTTAATAGCACGTTAACATTCAATCTGATTCCGGTGGAGGAAGAGGACTGAATGGGGTGTTTGCATAGTATTCGACTCGTGATACAGGGCCTTGTGAGGTCTCACAGCACCATGACAGAGAGACGGCAGAGATTGGGACACAGGATCTGCATGTCATCATTGTTGACTCTCACGCTGGCCAGAGGTGACAGGCCCGTAGGGGTTTTAGGGACATGTGCCACCTTAAAAAATGGTTCCCCTTCCTTCAATCATTCATCCAGATTTTAGCAGCGATAGAAAGACGCATCCCCCCATGAACACCCCAGCAGCAATCAAAACCTAATCCCAGGCATCATCACATACTTCGTCCACGCCGAGTTTGCAGCTGAAGGGTCACGGTAACAGTCCGTTACCCATGCGATTACACGATTAATTGACTTCACTTAAATAAAGTAAATAACAATAAAGGGTCTGCTATGACAGATGTGCTATGACAGAGCCCATTTGCAGTGATACCTGAGAGAGTCAGAATGGCAAACCAGAGGAGCCAGTGCAGTGGAGCCTCTCTCCCTGGAAGGCCTAATGGAATCTCAATGAACCCGCGAGCGAATGGGTCCGCCAGACGCAGACAGCCCCGCCATTACAGCCAAGGACCCCCCTTCACCCGCCGCACCTCACACACCTCCCGCTCACGCCTGTTATTATCACTTCAACCACCCCGGGTAAAGAGCCGGGAAGCCGGGAGGGGGGGCGGGGGGGGGGGGGGGCAGATGGCACCAAAGGAAAGGAGGTTACCGTCACTTCCAACCATGTACCGTGACATTCTGTAGATCCAGTTGGGTAGAGGAGGGGGGCCAAATAGCAGCCTTCTAAATTGACAGAGCTGGACACTGTGTTTAAAGTGATAGCTGATAGTAGAGAAGGGCTGATGCCCAATTTTATTTTGAAACTCTGATTCATAAATAGGCAGAGACGGCATGGATATACAGTGTGTACCGTACGTGGCTGTCTGGCTGTCAAGTAAAAGTGGCAATTTTTTTTACCTTGGAAAAAAAATCTTCACTCTTTCTTTTAAATGAAATTATTCAAATGATATTAATGTTCCATATCTTGGAAAATTGCAGGTGGAATTGGTGTCCTGCAATTGATGGTTGTGCAGTTATCTCATCATCATAAACATTGAGTCATTGCGTATTCTGCCCTTTGAAAGCCTTAAGCATATGTCCAAAGAAATCAAACAGAAAATATGCAAATTAAGGACTATCAGCGAAATAGCAGCAATACATGAACTATATTCAATGCTATGTAAACAAAATGTTTAACATTCAAATTGAAGATGCCCTTGTGAAGCTGACACAACCGTATGCTTCTGTGCATACAATTTCACTCATTGTATATAACAATAATTGGGTTATAGTCACCTTCAACGTAACAATAGAAACCAACAAGGAATGTTTCTTTTACAATGGTTTCTTTTTTGATTTAATCAAACACTAACAAAAATCAAACACACATCCCGGGTCCTGTAATCCAGAGTGAAGGCTTTCCCTTCCATTCCTTCTACCTAGACAGGTGGCCTCTTGTTTCTCCCTGCAGTAAGGTTAACAGGACCCATCCCTTGGGGAGTACAGACTAGGCTACACTGAGAATGTTTACTGTTTTGCAGAGCCCAGGCCGACCCCGGCCATGGGAGAGACAAGATGAATTTGACAGCTAATGTAAAAATAACAGCCAATCATAAATCAGGGAAGCAGGCGTGAGTGGATGATGAGAGTTAATCAATACGAGCCTTACTTTGCCATTGTGTGAAATGGCACTCCATTTATTAACAGAGGACTCTGAGGAGAAACATTATTCACATTAGAGTATGCACAGCCAAAAGAGGTGATGGGGAGGGTGGGGGAGAGAAGGTGTTTAGTCACCACTGCAGCCTGCCTGGAGGGCCTGATCAGAAATAACCCTGCCTGCCTGGAGGGCCTGCCCAGACACAACTCAGCCTGCCCGGACACAACTCAGCCGGCCCGGACACAACCCTGCCTGCCCTGAGGGCTTGCCCAGATACACCACTGCCTGCCCGGAGGGCCTGCCCAAACACAACCCTGCCCGCCCGGAAGGCCTGGCATGAAAAAGAGCAGCTATACACCAATCCTGAGTGGTTTACAAACACTGTTGATCATCATGGCTAGACAAATGCCGATTAAATTAAACTTTGCAACTGTATAAAATCTGGTTTCTTTCTAAACAGAGTACCTAGTAAAATAAATAACAAAAATTCTCACAACTGTAGAATAATATAGTAAATCTAAATTGTATTCAAATATAATAACTTTACTTTGACATTGCTCACTCAAACTTGAAGCTTTTTGGCCAAGAATACCAGTCTATTCACCATTACAGGCTTGAGACATGACCGTGGGCAAGTGACAATGTTGCCACTTGTACTGAAAAGCCTCTCTGAGGGAGAACTTGTAGCGAGAATGGATAGATACTTGCGGGCAAGCTTGGCGAGATGTGGAAAGCTTACTCTATGTTTTCCATCACGCAAGTGGATCTTCGTCTTTGTCTATGGAAGATGTTAGCAGGTAGTTGTTTAATTCTGCTTCCACAGCATCCTTGTGGGTCAGAGAGGAATCACCCTTTGCTGCAGCTCTGCTCTGTTTAAATGAATTCCCAAGGACTTCTTGGCTTTCTTTGCCTGGGACGTATCAGCAACTTAAGGCTCCATTTCAGTGCTGTTGCTTGACGTCTCCTCCTGGCATTCCATCATTTCTGATGCCACTCTGGCCTTGACTTGGGGCTTGTTATCTTTACTGATGAAGTCCATCTTGAACTAGGGGTCCAAACAAGAAGCTGCATCTAGCCGCTCCTAAATAGCTTCATCTCTATATGTCTCATTGAGGTAGTGCAACATTTTAGTTTTCAAGGTCTTGGTCAAGTCTGTGTCTCCCTCTTGTATTAGCAGCATTGAATTGAAGAAGAGGTGAAGAACTGGCTTCACATATGAGACACTAGCATAGTCTTCTTCCTGAGAGTGCATCTGTGAAGTCCAGCAGTGGGCCCAGTGACTTACTGACAGATTCCAGGACATCCATATCTTGCCAGGTTAGAATTAGATGCCGTGTCTTCCTGTCCTCAGACAGGACCTGAGATATAGCCTTCTGCTGCTCTAGTATCCTGCTGAGCATCTTCTGTCTGGAACCCCAACTTGTTTGGCTTTCTGATATGAGGGAATGTGAAAGTAGATTGAGTCTGGGCACTTACAAGAGCACTTCTGGCCTTCCAGCTGTGAGAGAAGTGACCCAACCAGCTTCTTGCAGACACCTGCAGAACAGTCAGTGTCCATCCTTTTTCATTGCATTTTCTAAGGGAAAAAACTAAGAAAAAATAAAGTACTTATTATTATACACATTTAATACATTTACTTTAATAAATTATTTATAAAAATAAATTGCTCAAAACTATTTTGCAAATGATTACACAATTAGTTATTTACAGATACAATTTAGAGTTTCAGCATGCTTTCATGTTTTAAAGACCTATAATAAAACACATTCATTCTCATATAACTTATATCTCATGAGTTTAGCACTAACTATTTTACTTAATGATAACCCAAAATATAGGGGCATTTAATTCCATTGTTTGTTATTGTAAACAAATGCAACATTTAAACATAAAAAAAGATAGCAGACATATATAGATATGAAACACTAATGCCATAGGATATCACCCCTGGCATTCAGAGCTTTGGCTATCAACATGGCAGTCTGTATCCTTCATTCTTCCCCAGCCCCATCCTCTACAATAAAAATATGAAACTTATGAACATTTTTATATTTCAGAACAGGTTGCTAGGTAATAATATATAGCAATAGCAACAGTAGTAAAATAGAATGTGCAGTAGGGCATAACTTACCAACTGCTAGATGCAGTCTGAGGCCAAAGCACTGCAATCTGGTCCACTTGTTCAGGTGCAGTCTTCACCATGTTCGCAGCATTGTCTGTTGTTATACAATCAGCTAAAGCTACTTTCATCCCTGTTGCGATGTTCTCACTTGTATGATCCTCTGGGAAAAATGCAGTTTGCAAACAACGACTTTTCAGGTGGAAGTCCTCATTAATAATGTGTACGGTCAGACTAACGCAGGGCTCCGTTGTTGCTGTATAATATTCCACTTGTGACAGCTCTGTTTCAAACTTGTGCCTTGCATTTCTCGTACAACTCTGGGATGGCAACTTGAGAAAAATAGTTGCGTGATGGCATTACATACAAACGACCGGGTCATAGTTTTAAAACCCTCTTTGGTAACCGTGTTAATTGGTACCATGTCTTTGGCGACGTGAAATGTTATTGAATCTGTGATTTCTCTCTGCCGTTTGGAACCTTTCTCGTATGGTGTAATACTGGCAAAGGCATCCGAAATCGATTTTTGCCTTGGAGGGCATTGAGATGCTTTGCAGTCGTCATACGAAGATTTGTGGTGCCGCCTTAAATGATCGAAACAAATTGGTTGTGTTGCCTCGTGTTGTGGCAACAATTGCAAGGCACTCTTGACAAAGTACCTGTTTTTGGTCAACATCATCCTGTCTGTAGCTGAAATATTTCCATATAACTGACGACACTTTCACATTTCTTTTTGCAACCGAATTCTCAAATTCGGTCTTTTTTGCCTGTTCCTCGCTCATCATTTCGTCGCAGGCAGGCAGAGCCTTCATGTCAACTAAGTGCAACAACGAACTCTGTGTTTAAAATAATAATAATAATAATCTGTGTATCCAATAACCCATGAATCAGATTAAATTACGTTATATCAGACAGATATAATGCTAGGTTAACATTTAAAATATATATATATATATATTGTAGAATGATGTATGTTTACCTTACTAAATCGCACGTTCTGCGATATGACTATTGCGCATGCGTAAATCGTAATGTCGAAGCTGAAACGATATATCGTGCAGCCTTAGCCTGCCCAGACACAACCCTGCCTGCCTGGAGGGCCTCCCCAGACACAACCCTGCCTGGAGGGCCTGCCCAGACACAACCCTGCCTGCCTGGAGGGCCTGCCCAGAAACAACCCTGCCAAATTGACACATGACACAACGCAGGCAGTCCAGCCAAAACAATAGTCTAAAAATACTAATGTATGTTTCTTACTAAGCGTGATGGGAAACGTCCATGTTGATCACAGTGAACAATTCTGATGAAAATATACTTTGTCCATTTTACTCTACTAATGTTATGCAGTCAATTATAAAAACTTTTAAGATTGTAGTGCACCTTGTGAAACATTATCTGTTCTATTGTAAAGGAAACAATGGTCCCAAAATTGTTCTTTGCAAAGGGATATGGTTCAACTAAAGAAAACCTTAAGAAGAAATATTTCTTTCATTATTCTTTGGAAAGCAAGAATGAATCTTTTGACAGTAAATTGGAATATTTTGAGTATTTGCTTTATGCATGATGACCTCAAACTTAAATAAATGTGTGATGATGTTTCATTTTAAAATGTATCTGCTGCATACTACAAATACTACAGTACTACAGTCTTACCTAGTAAATTAATAGTCAACAGTTGTGAACTTAAAGGTGCACTATGCAACTTTAACGCCACTTTAATTCCCCCTATCGGCAGTGAGTTGAATATCGGTTCAACTACTCCATTAGGATCTGACACTAACATTACTAACTATGAGCATATTGACCGGTCTGAAGCAGTGTCACATCCAATAGTCGATGCTGGAGCAATGAACACAGACTTTCGTTTCAAATAGGGTTAAAGTTGATGGGCCCTTTCCATAACTACGAAACACAGAATAAACAAAGTAAACAGCTACACCAATCAAAAAGTAATCTGGGCTATCAATTGTGTTAGATGCATTGTCATATTTCAGTCTAGTGAAATGAAACCATAATCTTGCTAGCTAGCACTAGCTGGAACAATAATATGCACATTTTAACCAGTTTGCACAAGGCTAAATCTAGCTAAAAGTCAATATAACTGCTTCTTCTGAGCAATATTGGCTTATGTATTAGGTTTGGTGAAACAACCCACAATGTATGTTCATTTTTCGTAACATTTTGCAGAGAACACCAGGTTGCAACACTGTTTTCCAGCAAGAAATGGAATCAAGTGTCTGCTCAGACACATAACTTAGCTAGCTAACGTTAGCTTATTGTCTCAACCAAAGACTTTGGAGAAACCTTCCTAAAATGTATATACGCTCATACAAATAAAATAAACAAGAACATTGAATGATTTCCTACGTCGTATAATTGTTTCTCTGACATCATCAATCTAATAACTTACACATAGCCTTCCTTGACTATCTATTCAACTAGCTAAATGAGCTGGAGTAAGTGTCAGTCCTGACACTCTGCCAGAGACAGTTTTTAATGTTAACTGATGGTATGTAAGGGTTATTATCGGATATTTTAAATGCTACATAGGGTACCTTTAAGTGTTGGTGTCGAAAACCAAAAGTCTGAGTCATGGTGTTAGTAAACACTTTAACATTTTCTTTGTTGCTGTATTTAGTAGGGAATGTAGGGAAGCCGTAACATAATTCATTCCACTTGTTTCAAGAGAAAACTAGTGATGTTTTTTTAAGTCAAATACTATTATGTCAAGTTTGCCAAGACAAAAATGTTTTGGTAATGCTTAAGTTGTATATATGTACAATAAATGGTATTAACATTGGATTTAAATATAATTTAAGTACTATTTACATTGTTACAACGATACTTAAGTTAAAGTGGGCCCACTTATATCATGCTTTAGTTTAATTATAATTCATGACTGGAAGTAGCATTTAAGTAAACTGAAAACATACTCCGAATTTTTTAAAATATTGTGTATCAAAATGTACATTTGAAATAGATTAGATAATTTTAAGTGTTCTAAAATGCTATTTTCAGTCATGTGTTGCTTGACCTGAACATGTTTATTAAAGGAAGGTGCTTGTCAGGCATAAACTGTCAGCAATTAGACATTGATCTTATTGGGAATTATTCCCTGTGTTACTCTACATGTTAAACTAGCTAGGGTGGGCTAACACAGTATCAGTAGTAAGTTTACCAAACCTTTTGATGAAATAGCACAAAGATTTGCGTAGAAATCACACCCAGTTTTCATAACTAATTTAATCTGTTAGTAACTGTACCAGTTAATGAGATATTTGCTCCAGTTTTGATTCATCAGGTCGTTTCATTTATCAGCTCTCCTGATAGTAATTCTAAATTCACATTGTGGATGATCAAATGTTCCAGTTGTTGGATTTCCTACCTCTGGCTGGTTTCCAATAGGATTTAGATGTCACTTTACAAGCTGACATAATGTTACTTGCAGGCCTGGTTTGGCATGTATTCGTTAGGGTCTAGCTACTGTAGGCGAAAGGTTCTCAGAACAAGTCTTTAAAGACAGTGATAAAAAGCGGATAAAAAGGTTAACTCTCATCAATTGCATGCACTGATTGCCTTGTTGATGTTTCAGTGATGTTGCGTTCCTTCCTCCAACCCCCATTCTGTCATCCACTGAGCAGAGGTGCTGCTGTCTTCACATCCTCTGTGGTTTTAATGACTGATCTGAAGTTACATCTACTGTAGTGCTATTAGATTACAACTTAGATTTTTTGTAAATATACTGGATGAATTGCTGTTCCTGTCCTGGTGAAGTACCCTATTCTCCCTAACCAACCTGGTAGTTGCACAGGTTCTCTCTCTGATTATGCCTGCATGCATAATTATGAATCGTTTTATAATGTGAAGCAAAATCAATTCGTATAGGATTCTAGTTACAACCATCCCCAATGCAGAGAAACCTGGACCTTATTAGGTTCTACTATGCACTTTTTTCGTGAAAGTACTGTTCTGTCTCCAAGATTTCAGCACCTGTTAGTACATACAAACAGAAGCACATACATTCCAGTGGTTGTAAAAGTGGTGCTATAGAGCTAAAATCCCCCCAAAAAGTGTACTATGTCATATATATGCCAACATGTCTCCCGTTTCATTAAAAAAAAAAACTTTCTGAGATATGAGAGTGATTCTACTTATAGATAATGCACATATAAACAACATATTACACATCCAGCCCAAATGTGGTGGTTATTCGCAAAAGTCCTGAACCGCATCTTTAAGTGACCACAGCATTTCTAAGTTGAGTGAAATTGCTCTTTTGGAGCAGAGACAGGGGTGTGGAAAGAACCAGATTGACCGAGCTCGGAGACGGTGGGCGGGTGACAGAGCTGGCTGATCTGAGTGGGTCTGGCTGGTCTCCTCTGGGGGATTCGGGCCCTGTGAGTGTCGCTGTGATTTACTCTGGGCCCCTGGCTGGTGTGTCTGATGAGCTCCAGTCTGCTGGGGCCCACGCCACCACGGTATTGGCTCTGACCAATGTGTTCCCTTCCAGTCTAAAGGACAGGACTAATACGCTTACAGGAAGCCTGGTTGTCGGCTCTCTCCTCTCCTTCATTGAAAGTCTTTCTCTATTTCTACCTCCTCTGCGCTCTCTCACTCCCTCTCTATTGGATGCGCTGACTCTATCTGTTTCTCTTTCACTCCCTCTCATTCCCATCGCTTCTTTCCGCTTCATATCAGACCTCCTCTATCCCACTCTCGCTCTCTCTTCTAAAATCACGACCTCTTTTTCCATCTTGTCTCCCCTCATTTCGCGCCCCCTCTCCTCTCGCCACCCTCCCCCCTTTCTTGCAACTTCCCAGTGCTGCAGTCATTTTTCCTTACCCGAGGCGTATTTCCAGGTCCTGGGGAATGTATGGCTTTATTTGTACGACACTGGAGTCTTATTGGATTCCTATTGCCCTGGAACAGGAGAAACACATTCCAGATTCATCAAGGGCCAATTTAATTCGGAATTCATGAAGTGTCCATCCGTCAAGGTGCCGGCTCCAACGTGTCCTGTAGGTTTTCTGTGAGCATCCCACACCATCAGTAACTCCAGACCCATTCCCTTTCTGTAGCTCGATACCAGGTTTAAACTAAAAAAGATCTCACCTATCTCGTAAAGTCTGACTCCTGCTTTAGATCCAGACACCAATCTGCCAGGGAACAGTGACTGTGTTCCAGGTTTAATGACCTTCTCTCACTATACATTCTTCAGAATATAGATTTCAATGTCTGCTTTTCTGTGGCTTACATAAAGTGTTTTCCAGGTTTCTACCACTGGAATGGGAATCAGATCACTTGTTTCAGCTATTCATCAGTCCTGTGACGGGTGATCTGGATAGATTTACATACTTGACTAATATTAGGACATGGACAGTTTTACAGGACCTTCTGACTCATCTGGTTCTGTAGCTTGGGGTTACAGGATTAATGATGTAGCATTCTGATGCAGATTTAATGATGTTGCATTTTGACCAGGTTCAGAGCAGCTATTGGGGCCCTGGAGATGTATCACTAAAAGTCTAGAGGCTGACCTGTGTTCCACAAACCACTTCCTTCTGTCCATTACTACAAACCCGATTCCAAAAAAGTTGGGACACTGTACAAATTGTGAGTAAAAAAGGAATGGAATAATTTACAAATCTCATAACTTATATTTAATTCACAATAGAATATAGATAACATATCGAATGTTGAAAGTGAGACATTTTGTAATGTCATGCCAAATATTGGCTCATTTTGAATTTCATGAGAGCTACACAACAAAAGTTGGGACAGGTAGCAATAAGAGGCCGGAAAAGTTAAATGTACAGATAAGGAGCAGCTGGAGGACCAATTTGAAACTTATTACGTCAATTGGCAACATGATTGGGTATAAAGAGAGCCTCTCAGAGTGGCAGTGTCTCTCAGAAGTCAAGATGGGCAGAGGATCACCAATTCCCCCAATGCTGTGGCGAAAAATAGTAGAGCAATATCAGAAAGGAGTTTCTCAGAGAAAAATTGCAGTGCATAATATCATCCAAAGATTCAGAGAATCTGGAACAATCTCTGTGCGTAATGGTCAAGGCCGGAAAACCATACTGGATGCCCGTGATCTTCGAGCCCTCAGACCGCACTGCATCACATACAGGAATGATACTGTAATGGAAATCACAACATGGGCTCAGGAATACTTCCAGAAAACATTGTCGGTGAACACAATCCACCGTGCCATTCGCCGTTGCCGGCTAAAACTCTATAGGTCAAAAAAGAAGCCGTATCTAAACAGGATCCAGAAGCGCAGGCATTTTCTCTGGGCCAAGGATCATTTCAAAATGGACTGTGGCAAAGTGGAAGTGTTCTGTGGTCAGACGAATCAAAATTTGAAGTTCATTTTGGAAATGCCATGTCATCCGGACTAAAGAGGACAAGGACAATGCAAGTTGTTATCAGCGCTCAGTTCAGAAGCCTGCATTGCAGATGGTATGGGGTTGCACATCTGGAAAGGCACCATCAATGCTGACAGATATATCCAAGTTCTAGAACATATGCTCCCATCCAGACGTCGTCTCTTTCAGGGAAGACCTTGCATTTTCCAACATGACAATGCCAGACCACATACTGCATCAATTACAATGTCATGGCTGCATGGAAGAAGGATCCGGGTACTGAAATGGCCAGCCTGTAGTCCAGATCTTTCACCCATAGAAAACATTTGGCGCATCATAAAGAGGAAGGTGTGACAAAGAAGACTTTTTGTGCAACTAGACTTTTTGTGCAACTAGAAGCCTGTATTAGACAAGAATGGGACAACATTCCTATTCATAAACTTGAGCCACTTGTCTCCTCAGTCCCCAGATGTTTGCAGTCTGTTATAAAAAGAAGAGGGGATGCCACACAGTGGTAAACATGGCCTCGTCCCAACTTTTTTGAGATGTGTTGATGCCAGTAACTGAGCAGATTGTGAAATACTCAGACCGGCCCATCTGGCACCAACAACCATGCCACGCTCAAAATTGCTTAAATCACCTTTCTTTCCCATTCTGACATTCAGTTTGGAGTTCAGGAGATTGTCTTGACCAGGACCACACCCCTAAATGCATTGAAGCAACTGCCATGTGATTGGTTGATTAGATAATTGCATTAATGAGAAATTGAACAGGTGTTCCTAATAATCCTTTAGGTGAGTGTATGTTGTATTCTGAATAAAATATTGAAATTTGAAACTTCCACATCATTACATTCTGTTTTTATTCACAATTGTACAGTGTCCCAACTTTTTTGGAATCGGGTTTGTACTTCCTCCTGTCCATTACAACTTCCTCCTGTCCATTACTACTTCCTCCTGTCCATTACTACTTCCTCCTGTCCATTACTACTTCCTTCTGTCCTGTACATCTGACCCTCTTTCACTTAATCTACCACTGACAGCACAGTCCACCAATTACAATGCCTCTCTATGACATCCACTGGCCTTTTTCAATGAAGCTTTTATATTTTCTATGCAGTCATGGGGATGAAATTCCATTGGTTCTAAGAAGCTGGACCATAAGCCACTGACAGAATTATTGACAGTTGCATGTTTTATCATCATCTCCAGGAGAAACGGCCAAGGGAGTAATGACAGAAAGGACTCCAACTACAGCTGAGTGGAAAATGCCCAGGACAACACACAGGGTATCAATATCCATTCACAACCTGACTAAGGTGTCCAGCCGAACAGAGCACACAGAAGCTTTTATCACTAGGCCAGCTACGGGATCATTGGTGCTTTCACTCTCCCAATGGTCCGTGTCACTTCCAACAGACAGGACATTCAGGAGCACAGCCACGGTGTAACATGTCTCTATTTCATTGTTTGTGGTAAAAGCCACATTTAACCTTGGCTGGCGCCTTCAATCCCCTACAGCCACAACTAGCAGAAAAGCCCACACACCGCAAACATCAGGTGCGATTGACATATGCACAACATTCGCAACACTATCACACTGTGGAGGAAGCTACGTGACCCCCTGTTCAGATATACACGCGCACACCTTTCCCCACTTTCACCCAGCCCTTTATCCCAGCCTCCCCCAATCCTGACCCCTGAAACCAGTTTGGAAATTTCACACAATCTCCCTGCACAGCAGGGCTACAGCAGCGCTGGGTGCCAATATGTTTCCATAATTGGGCCTGTAGCGGGGGCAGAGTCCAAGGCAATTAATCCTTTCCCCCTCTGTTGTTTGTGCCCGGATGGCAGTGACAGGGTGCAGAGTAATTGGATGGGAGCGCCCTTGTCCCCTCCGCTTTACATTAATATCCCTCCACCCCGACTCTAATCCCAGCCAGGTCTAGGATCATCAGCCCATTCCCTATGACCAGAAACCTGCTCCATCACACACACACATGCATACACACACACACACACATACACACTCCCACCTGTCAAGCACTCGCTCCGGCCACCCACAGCTATTGTAAGGCAGAGGAAGCGAATTCAGGAGGCAAACGGAACGATCCAACATGGTAGGTGTGGAAAACAGGAGCAACTATTTCAGCTCATGTGGTTATTTCAGCTCATGTCAAGGGAGCTTCAAAGAAGATTTGTGGCCCAGTCTGTGCACAACAGGCAACGTGCTAATGAAAGACAATAACAAGGCGCAACATAAAGTCATTAAATAAAACCGTCGAATGAACAGTCGCTGACCAGGTCTGAATGTTATTTTACTTATACGGGGGAACCCCATGAAAACCTTTCTATTCATGGGACCATTTCCTTGAAATGCATCTCTGCATCTATATCCATTGTGCTTGAGTGAAAAAGAGGGAGCTGTGGGTTCAGAGGTCATTGAGACCACATCCGGTCTGAAGGCTGTGATTGCGACATGGTTAAGGGCCATGCTCCAGGGCCCAACAGTAAGTTCATGTCTTCAGGATGTGAGCCGAACAAACCGCCCAGTCGCCAGCTCAATTTAACTACTACTACTTTAGCAAGTAAGCTACCTACTGCCTCACAATGGGAGTGCATCAGACACATGGCTGAGGACACTGCAACGTTAGACAGTTGAATTGTGTGCTTCTTCTCTATCCTCTCCAGGTTTCCTATTCATTTTGATGAACCCCTCCGCGATGCCATCGCTTTCCACCTCCCCCCTCTCCACTTCTCCCCCTTTCCCTCACTTCTCTCCCCCCCTCTCTCACTCTTTTTTGCTGCCTATTTCTAATCTCCTCCAGCAACTCCTCTAAGCCTAGGTGCGCTTCAAAAACAAATCAATAGAGGTATAATAGCACTGCGCACGCTTTGTAATTTTTATATCATTAGTTTTCTTTTTCTGTGCGCTTTCTCCTCATGCATTAAGAGAGGAGACCGGCAGGAAGGGCTGAATACAGTAGAGTGCCCTCGTAAAGTTTATTTAGTATTCTATGAATTTCAGATCAGTTATGTTTCATAATGACACAGCAGTAGGACTGGCGTTGAGGAGGGAGGTGGGGAGGGAGGTGCGGTGGGGGGGGGGGGGTTGCGACAGGGAAGGCAGAGGGAGAAAAGGGAAAAATCAATAGGAGCAGCACACTTTTCCCCAGCATGGCGGAGCGGGGATCTATTGTGGAGGAATTATGATTTATGTCAGGGGTGGAGGGGCCGTCAGGCCGCGTCAGGGACGGAGGTGTGCGCCAATAATGATTAATGCCCCCCCTCCGTCCCGGAGACAACCCCACCAGGGCTGCTCTCCTTCCCTCAGCCCCCCTAATTCATTCTTCTCCCCTCTCGCACAGGTCTCCCATACCTTTCATTTCCAAAGACGGCCAGCCGGGCCCCTCAGACACCACCTCCTGTACTCTCTACCTCACCCACTGTTTCTCTCTTTCTCTCTCTCGCTGTCTGTCTCTTTCCGTCTGACTTTCTCGTTCTCTGTCTGTCTTTCTTTTCTGTCCGTCCCTCTCCATCTGTTGGCTGAGCGCGGCGCCGGGTGATGGATTCTTGGCTTCCCAGCCGCGGGGCTCCAGGACAGGGGCGGTCACTTTTAAGCTGGACGTCAGCACTTTGTCTCTGCCAGGCCTGTCAGCGCACGGCCGAGGAACCCAGAGGAGAGGGGGGAGAGGGTACGAGATGGACAGAGCTATAGAGGGCCTTTGATGAAGGGGAAGAATAGATGGAAGAGGCCTGGACGACGGGGGGACAGAAAGAGAAATGAAGTAAAGGGAGGGGAAGCGCTTGTCTCCTCTGTCATTCCCCCGGCCGCGCCAGGCCGTACAGACAGCACACTGAGGTGAGTCGGTGGGCCTGAAGCAAACACCACAAACAACACGCACATCTGCGACAGCGCCATGACAGAGCAACTGTACCTGTAGGAGGGAAAACGGCTTCAACAGCGAATCACTTGAAACTGAATTTTACAGACGACCTGTTCACTCGCGTCGTATAACATGTTGAGGACTGCGCAGAGTGACCACGGGCCAAATGCTATCTACATTGTCCCGTTGTTCTTTGCAGAATCAAGGACATCGGAAATGAACGCCACTAAATGGGGTCAAGTCTTTTCAGTGTCCATTTCCATGTCCTTGCGCTCCGTTTCATTTACCGATCGGTCAACATAAAAAAAAAAAAAAAACTCAAACCGATATTGAGCTCAATGGACTGAACACGGAGAAAGAGGGGAAGAAAAGTAAATGCATTGACAATCTTCTCGATACCACCTCTCGTCTACTTAAAATAAAGAAAAGAAGACAGAAAAAGCGAAGGAGATTGAATTTCAGTGAGAGATACGGCTCACCCAGAAGACATTCACAGAGCACGCTGCTCCACTTTGTGTGGACTATTCAAGAGGAACCTTGGTGTAGAAAGCAGCCTTTGGAACGGAGTCTCATTATTACCTGTGAGGCAAGGGCGCCCTGTGAACTATTCTAATGCGTGGCCATGTGAATGAGACGGGGGGGAGGGGAGACGGGGTGTTACAGTCTATTGTGTCCTCCGCTACTGGAGTCTACCTCTCAGCATCGCTCGAGGACGGCCAACGCTAGCCTTGCAGTTATCAGTGCCAGCCCCTAGAGGGCAAGACTAGGTCACCACTCACACACTCGAAAATAAATCAAGTTCTTTAACAGAGAAGAAGAGAGGCGGGGTAGGAAAATTATCTCAGAAGTCTGTTTGCTCTCTGGATGCAAGAGTGAGAGGCAGATACAGATTTCCCAGGTAGGACCGAGTGAACAGTGAAAGAGAGATAGAGAGAGTGAGAGAGTGAGAGATAGAGAGAGAGAGAGAGAGAGAGAGATAGAGAGAGAGAGACAGAGAGAGAGAGATAGAGAGAGAGAGAGAGAGAGAGAGAGATGGAAGAATAGATGTGGAGCGCACAAGAAGCACTGGGTACAAAAGCCTGGCTGAGGGGGAAGGTGGGGAGAACAGGGGAGGGAGCCGGGCTGCAAACCTCATTTCCACCCTCCACTGCCTCTCTCTGCCTTGTGCAGGAGATTACCCTACAGCACACGAGTTGGTGGGGGGGGGGGGCATAGCACCCTTACTGGGGAGAAGAGGGGGGGGGGTCACAAAAGTACACACACTCTCACAAAAACACACAAAATATACAAAATATACAATTCAGTTAATACATACCATAGAAAATATTTAGGCAAATAAACAGAAAGTCTATCTTGTAATTATATCCAATAAGCATCTAGACACACATCCAGAATGTCCCCCATGTTGATACCACTGTGATAGCCAAACAGAGGATCTGTGTGTGTGTGTGTGTGTGTGTGTGCAAGTTTCATGATCGCATAGAGCGAAACCTCTCATGGGCATACTTCGCTGGTCCAAATGAGGAAAAAGGTCATTTTCGGCATTAGGTTTAGGATTAATGTTATAATTTGTGTTTAAGGTTAGATCTTGGTTTAGGGTTTCGGCAAGGAAAATATGTTTTCTATAAATGGAGTTTAGTGTTAGAATTGGTGTTAGGAGGCTATGAATTGTACTTTGGCCTCTACATGTATGTTTAAAGTTTTTTTGGGGGGGGGCTATGCTTAGGTTAAGGTTAGGGCTAGGGTGATGATTTTGAAAAATGATTTTGATTAGGAATAATTTTGGGGTCTGCACATAGTTAGATATAAAATATTTGTGTGTCAGCCTTGAACATTTGGCCTCTGAGATGCAGCACCAGGGCCAGTTCTACCTTACCGATCAATAGCAAATCAGTGCCAGAGAAAGTATGAACGCTGAAGAGGAAGTGAGGGGACAAAAGGAACATCCCTACACACTGCTAGAAGAATTTGAACACCTACATGAACACCCTTCCCACACGGTTAGGGTTTTTTTATGTGTGTGTGTGTGTGTGTGTGTTTTTGCAAGCCCATTTTTCAAAAAGGGTTTGTATGATTGGTTACAGATAAACACTGGCATCTGGATACCTGACCCAGCGATGCCTCTTCACCTCCATGTTCCCCTTCAAGTCAACACCATCCTCTGCCAAATTCTCGGTCCTCCTGTTGACGCTCTCCACCATACACTGGCTTTTAGATCACACATTGGAGTAATACTGGGGAGTAAACTTTCATTTCAGACAGATAAGTTGGTCAAACAATGCAGGGATTTTAGGGACAGGCAGCATTGTGGGGAATATGCTGAAGGAGTGAGTGTTACATCTCAATTAAACCTAGTGTGTGGAATAGCTTCAGCTAAACCTAGTGTGTGGTTTGAAACAGACCTAGACCTAATGTGGGGTTTACAGGTTTACAATAGCCTTAATACATCCGGTGTGGGGTTTACAATGGGGGCTAGCTGTGCTGCTGCTATATAGCACTTCAACCACACCTCCGCAGTGTCAGCTATCAAGTGTGTCTATAGAAATATGTATGCATCAATGGGCGAACATTAAAAGCAAGGCCACAGTTTATTGTAACGAGAATACTACCTGGAATGGGTGGAGGGAAGTCACATGGCTCTCCGGCTAGCATATCTTTACACAACAACATGAGGTGGTGAGCAATGTAATAGCTAACAGCTTAAACACAATAGCAGTCTGGATTTGTTTGGAAGCTGAGATGCTAAAAGGAGCCCTAAAAGACAATACACGGCCGAGACAGGCAGAGCCTGAAGCCTTGATTCAGTGTGGAAAATCTGAATGTTAAATAGTGGTAAAGTCCCATTCAGTACATTAACAATGTTGAGCTCATACGTGCGGAAATATGTGAAAGTGAAAAATATATATTTCAAATTGTTCTAAATTAATTACAAATATAAAACATAAAATAACTGACTGCAGAAGTATTCACCCCCCCCCCCCCCACCTCTTTTGAGAGGCACTCAATTGGGCTAACAGTCTCAGAGAGGTGGCTCTGTTGCCTTTGGGCTGGGCACTGGAAGGCTTGTATCCCAAAGTGTCACCTCATTATTAATGCCTGTTGAAGGTGAGGGCCGGTTGGTAACGCTGCAGGCTGACACAGTCGGTGAGTGGGTGGCCCGTGATGCGTCGGGTGGGGGTGGCCCGCGGTGGGTGTGTATGGGGGTGGGTGGGGGCTGGGGGGGGGTAGCATGAAAGCCTTTACCGCACGGTCGGCAAGGAGGGAGAAGAGAGGAGAAGCGGTGTCACATCGGCGGAGAAAATGGAGCACATCCCAGCGGTGAAACTATTAGAGCCTGTGAATTATAAAACTATTAACCAGAATGTAACTTCCAATTAAAAGATGATTCAACATGGAGATCTGATGGATGAATTTTGATTAAGTGAGGACCCCATTAGGAGCGCAGGGGGTTGGACGCCGGTCTGCACCGCCGCTACTTAAGAGGCAATGGTCTAATAAAGATTTGTCTCTTTTTTGGGCAAATTAAGGTTAATTACTTTAAATAACATGGCTGGGAGCATACTAAAAAAGAGATGTGTTTTACTCTCAGGACATTTGAGCTGCGGATATATAGTAGTAGGCAGAGAATATGGTGGGCGGGAAAGAATCAGCTACATGCACACACACACACACACACACACAGTATATCCACACGCAGTATTTACACATGCACAAATATGTGTACACAAATAAAAATTCCCAACTGTGCACGTGTGAGTCCAGGGACTGGCAAACCTCATAGTTCGGTGACATTGTTGTGATTACTGATGATGTCTGGCTTTGCCCATTGATTGGTCAAACACAAGCAAGGCAATGGATGGTTATCAAGAGACACAGCTGGGACCAGCTGTTACACACACACACACACATTACAGAGTCAAATACACTCACACATAAATTGGTAGACAGTCTCTCTCCTTCACTCAGCCACAACCACACATATTTGAAATATATTATCTGTAGACCAATACTAGACAGGCTTTAACACATCACTTCAAAAACATTCACCCAATTCATACTCTGTAATTCTGAAAATGTTTGCTGTCTTCCAAGGTTGTATTGTTACAAAGACACCTAGCATTTCAGCAACAGCCAAACACAGCTTCGGAGGCCACCCTTTCATGTGATTAATCTACAGGGAATGACCAAGATAAAGGAGGGACTTATTAATATAAATGAACAATACAGAGCATACTGAAATCTGTTGCTTCCACACCGGAGTGGAATTAACAACCCATCATCCTAAGAATCATATGATGTTATAATGCTCTATAATGTCCAGTTGCACATTGCTCCGGCTACAGTGGCTAGTAGAAGAGATCTTAGTGCACAGTGAACTTTCCATTGGCCTCCACCTGATGGATCACTGGTCAGGCTGTGAATCTGAATGGAAGAAAAACCAAAGAGCTTTCTACAGATGATACAGTACACAAATGCATAGATTAGCAAAAGGGTAGTATTTAGGTGTATGGATTCCAGTGAGCACAGCGGGTCAATAATAATAATACATTTGAACGTAAAAGCATCCAACTACTGTATTTACAACTGGTCATTTCTCACGTGGTTACAAACACCTCCTTTAATGACAGGATGGCCATGTAACCATTACTGTGCCGTTAGCTATCTGGCAAACATTCAGCTTTTTAAAAGCATCTAATCAAACTCTGTTTTTGACAACTGCATCAACATACTAGTTTTCAGTCAACTTTAATTTAACTATTTATCCCCAGAAGCATTATATGGTCCTGCCATGGAGCTGCTTGACCTCCACCAGCAGAAGCTAAGTAGGATTAACTTTGGTGCTGTATTTATAATATGCAAGGGAACTATCACATTATGGTGAAGAAAGCTAAGTTTGTTTCAGACATGAGTGTCAAGCAAGGAAAAGGAAAGGATGGAACAGCATCCGTGCCACCCAGAGGCGTTGCTAGGATCACAATACATCCAGGGCTCACCCTGAATGAAAAGTCTAACCCATTTCTAACCCATTTCATAACCCATTTTTCTACAAAAAAAAGTGTAACCCATTTCTACATTGTTTTTCTTTAAGGAAGGAAGGAACATGAACAATTGCAAATTGCTTTTATAGCCTGAGACACAGTAACAACAAAGCATTATCTGGTGTAATGTTAATTGTAGCTAGCGAGCTATCCTGTGGAACCTTAAACAAGCAGTTCACACATCAACATTGGGTATTGCATAACTTTGTCCTTTAACCTTTGAATTTGCATTTTACCTTATGGGTTGTGTAGGCTACAGTGCCTTTGGAAATGGGTTTCTAAACCGTTGCTTTTTACTTCAATATGATTGGGCTACATCCCTACATCACATGCTAAAGGTCGGTCAGATATTCAGTCATTCCAATTAATCCAATAAACCCCGATCTTCCAGAATATGACTTTTTATCTGAACATAACCCAAAATCTAAGGATGCTTTAGCCTGTTCTGTTATTCGTGTTTTTAATTGCTTCAAAACATTGTTGAAAAATAAATGGCAATTACTCAAAAAGGGATATTGACATTGTTGTATATAAAAATTAAGATATCCATTGCTTTTCACACTTTAAATATAAATCTTCAGTAGTCCACAACCAACATTGTCAAAATAGAAATAAGAAATTTAGAAATAAGATTTACCCGCACGAATGTAACCTACGATTATTATGGCCACCAGTGAGGGATTTTCAAAACGCAAATGAAAGAAATAAACGGTGATTATAATCCTGCATTCTTAGCTTAAAGTAAATGACATCAGCAGCCAATGATAACCAATTAACACAATTTTCAGAGATGCAAAGCAAGCAGAATCGCATGGCCTACCTGTTTGGACGAAGTTGATGTGGCCAAGTCAAATGTAAATAATCATCCTTTGGCAGAGTGCTTCCCAACACACCTTTTCTCCACAAATGATCTTGGTAAATTCCATATAATGTTTTATCTTGAAGGCAGCACCATGTTACAGCTATCTAACAAATAGTTGCCTAATCTATTAAACAATTCCTGTAAAAGTTATTCGGTGCAACTTGTCCTGGTTGTGTTATTCGGTGCATTTGACAAATAAACCTTGAAACTTGAAAAAGATATAACACCAGGTAGGCCTATTGCCTATCATTGTTTTGAGAATTATGCGTCGAGTAGATAACTAAATAACATTTTATATGACTCGGCTAATATTATCGAAGATATACTCTGTTTTTACCAGCCATCCAACCAACCAAAACCAGAGAGATTTTAACTAGAACTTCAGTAAACTGAACCTTTGCGCATATGATGATCACACACACAACTGAGGCGCGCAATTTATATTTTGATTCAAATAACGATGTTTTTATAACATTAAATAATAAAATCAAACATGCAACGTGTCATCATTATTTTGGGCACCTATTCTTTTTCAATTCAAGTAATCCAAAAGTAATCATAAATTATTTCAAAAGTATCTGTAATTCGATTACAATATTTTTGTTGGTAACGTGAAGGATTACAGTTACTGTAATCCGTACTTGTTATCTATTACATGTAACTGATTACTTGTAAAACGTTACTCCCCAACTCTGTGTATACAATACTACTAATAACAATATCAACCCATAATGTAATTAACAGCAATCCCCATAGGCAATGAGCAAGGTACCCAGTACCGATACCCCAATGAAAAGGAAACACAGAACCAAACAGGTGGAGGTAGGGGTGGTGGGTGGGTTTGAACCCACATGCTAGTAGACCAGCACACATCAGATCTGAGTGAGATTAAATAGTCAGTATTAAATATTAGATTGATAGGAGAGATCCCAGGCGTCACCTGATGCGTCGCTGACCAATGACCACTCAGTTTTTCTTCGGAACTGGCTATGCTAATTTGTTTGCACTTCTGGCTGTGAAAAAGAATCAGAAGAAATAACTCTGATTGGATTGTAGCTCAAGAAATTGTAAATTACACGTTTCTGTGTCAACTTCTTAAAGAACACTATGCAACACAATAAATAATTGCAATTCATGATTCCCTTTACTGAACACATTTATCCCCCAACACAAATTGTTTTACCTGCAATACAGTCCACCACAACCCACCATTTGAGTACTTTTGTTTTAGAAGTATGTAGGACCTTACCTGACATCATTACTGGCCTTTAGATGGATGTCTCTGGAAACTAATTTGGTCTCTACTAAGGTAAATCATCATTTAGTTGCATTGCACCTTATTTTTAAAACATCTTCAAAACGTTCTTAAATCTGTTGTTGAAGTCCCTTCAGGAGAGTCCCAAAAGGTGATACGAGACCTTGTTACTAATTCATGTTAGATTTTTAGCGATGTGGTTTCTTTCTGGTTGCATTTTGTATTCATGTAAATGTGTATTTGTGTGATTCAGGGCTCCTGTTGAATATACGTTGTAATTACTGAAGGTTAAATAAAAAGGTTAAATCGTCCGTTACAGGCAAGTCCAAGCTTTGACCGCGGGGAGGACTCGAAAGGGGGTTGCTACGTATACCAAAGTGTGTGGGTGGCCCACAGTCTGCTCCCCTTTCACACATTACTTTTCAATTTGTAACCGAAGAGTCAAATCAAGTCTGTACAGGCCCTTTCTGAAGGAAGAGGTGGAGGGAGGAAGACACAGAGAGCCTTGTCTGCGGTGTAATTGACAGTGACAGAGAGCAGTCAGCCCTGATTAGTTCAGGCTTGGTAAGCAGTTCATTACCACCTGGGGTGGAAGGGGAGCGATGGATAGGTGGTAGAAGACAGGAGAAGAGATGTTGCACCGAGCCTTACCGCTGCATCTCCCATGACGAGACAATGCCAAAGATCCATCCGAACACTGCCGATTAGTTGTCTGTCTATCAGACGGATTCTCTAGCTGGGAGAATCATGTGGAATATGACGTGGAACTAGACTGACCTTCTTTCGTTTTTGTGGATCCCAGAGGAGTTGAGCTGCAGTGTGTTGTGGGCGACGAGTAGCATACAGACTTAGGGCCGACAGTATATACACACACACACACACACACACAACGGGTGCAGGAGTCTGGTCCCAAAACAGGAGTGGTGTGGGGGGGGTGGGGTGGGGGGGGGGGTGGAGAGGAGATACTCGCAGCAGCCGCTGGGCAAATAACTTATGGAAGCTTCAAATTAAAAATGCAGACGTCTGCGTAGGGCACACAGGAGGGTGACAAGCCAACCATGGGCTCTAATGTTCTACTTACCATACGGCACACAGAACCCTCCCTGGCGCTAAGCTCTTGGTACAACACCGGGGCTGAGGAGGGGCGAGATGTGGACCGAGCCCCGCGGTGGTGAATAAACACTGCAGGGCCTCTCCTTCCTCATCCTACCCGTCCCCCTCCATCTTCTAACGTTCTGTTACGCACCGACTCCCCTCGCCGGCTTAAACGTCCCAGAACTAGACAACACTGCTCTGTCTACAGAGGGAACAGACTGCTCGGTGTCAATGCGTGTGTGCGCGCTTGTGAGCAAGAATATTTCTGTTTTGCCAGGGAAAGGCAGCCAGATGAAGAACTGCAGAAGCCATGTGCCTGTGCTTCTCTGTTGACAAAAGGCCTGTCTCGAACGGTTCCATGATCTAAATTCTAATCAAACATCATTTACAGCTTGTTTTATTTGGGCCTCTTGAGAGACTGTTCCTCCTGCCTCTTTGCCATGGCAACCAGGGTCTCATTTCAGAAGTGTCATGCCACATTATAATCTAACGGGCTCACACACTCCGCCTGACAACTTCTCCCAGCCCCTGGTGAAGAAAATACAGAGTCTCGCTCTGCGCCTCCTTGTCTCCTTGTCTTCTTGTTCTATTCTATTATTTGTCTATTCATTTCTCTGTTCCTGTGGACACTGAATGTGAGATATACCTTACCTAATTAGATACAGAACCTCAGACCTACATCTGTAGCAAGAGAAAATATGTATTTAACAAGAAACCTAATAATACAGATGCAAGACATACAATCCTTTTGCACAATACGCTGATATCTACTTTAAACACAGGTAAATACATATCCGTGTTTGAATTATAATTCCTACATGGTAGTATTGGTCCCATGATAAATGTACTGTCAAATTAAGGAAGACTGCTACTCGGTTGTCAATAAAAAAGACGGCAAATTACATAGAGATGCAGACACTCCAATAAAAAATCTAATTTCAGCCCAAATAAACTGCGGGTTCCACTGATTGCACCCACGACTGTTTAGACATCAAGCAAATCAAAAAAATATGACAACCCCCTCCCGTCCCCAAACAAAACCAAAGTACTTGTAAAGACCTCCACTTAACAGACCCAGTTCATGCATTTCAGTGCACAATGCAAATTAGAGGCTCTGGAGGAAAGACTTGGGTCCTCCGCCATCCTAAATAACCAGCATCATAGAAGGGCTCAAGCCTGAAGAGAGGCAATCATTTACCAGGATATTTGATTACATGTGTATCAGCAATTTGGTGAATCGCGATTTGCCCCCCCCCGCCCCGCCCCGCCCCCGCATCCCGGCGTGTGGGCGGCGGCGTGCAGGGCCGGGGACACAGCAGCACGGAGGGGCTGTGGACCGGCGGCCGAGGCCCCCCCCCCCCCGCCTTCCCCTCATCCCCCAACTCCTCCTCCCCCTCCTCTCTACGGGGAATGAGATTCCCATCATCAGAGGCTGCAATTTTCTCAAAACAATGTGAGATCACACGCCACAGCGACGAGGCTCCGCCACCCCTGCCCCCCCCTGCCCCCCCGAGGTGCCCTGCGTCTATGCAGATTGGGGGATTAATGTCCACTGCCTGTGTGTACGTGAGCGCGTGCGCGCCCATGCGCGCGCGCGTGTGTGTGTGTGTGTGTGTGACAGAGGGTTCCAGCAGGTTAAATGGAAAAAGCAGTCCTCTTTCTCTGTCTGCATCTCTTCCTTTAATATCACTGTATTCAGAAGGAAGCCACTAAGCTGTGAGGCTCCTCTTAAACATGTGAGACAAAGATAAGCAGTGGAATGCGGTGAAGAGATGCAGAGTGAGGGAGCATGACTTTGCCAGTGGAAAGTTTTGGGGGCTGAGAAACAAATGGCTCCGGACGGTGCGGCTGGGTTTGGTAGACGGTGCGGCTGGGTTTGGTAGACGGTGCGGCTGGGTTTGGTAGACGGTGCGGCTGGGTTTGGTAGACGGTGCGGCTAGGTTTGGTAGACGTGCGGCTGGGTTTGGTAGACGCTGTTCCATGGGACACATCGTGTGTACAGTATGTGTATTGAGACTGAGTAGACCCTGTGAAAGTAGAATCCAGTGATTGGTTGTGTGCGTGTGTGCTTTCACATCTGTCTCTCTGTGTGTGTGTTGACGAAAAATAAATTGACTTGTGAATAAAAGAGAAACACAGAAAGATAAACGCTTGATAGACTGTTGCAACACTCCACATAGCTGATGTAACATTTGAAATGCCTTTCTTCTTTAGAAATGTTGATTTGATTCCCCCTTTTTCCTTATTATTTTTCTCCTAAATTTTTACCTGCTTTGGATATGTAAACAAATGTTTATCATGCCAATAAAGCACTTTTAAATGGAATCGAATAAAACATGGGAGTGAAAGTGAGATAGTGTGTGTGCACCTTTAAAAAGCACACCCACACACACACACACACACACACACACACACAGAGTAGGTCGGTCAGCACCCCCTCCCAGCAAGGGAGAAGCTTAGCGTTCATGGAGGGTCGGTGAGGTGAAGGGTTCAGTCCCTGATTGGAGGTCTGCTCCACAGCCAGTCACTGGAGCTGTAGCCCAGAGCAAAGCAAAAATCCTGCTGCCAGCCTGCCAGGAAATTACAACAGGGACCAGGAACCAAGCTGAGCTCCCCACGGCCCAGTACACACACACCCCCACCCCAGCATTTTCGATCCTTATGGGGACACAGTGATTCCCATTCAAAAGCCTATTCACCTTAACCCTCAACGTAGTCCTGCTGTATGCCAAACTCAAATCAAAATTGTAACGTTTACCAGAAACGCCTTGTTTCGCTCTCCTGCGTGAATTATGTAGTAAAACAAGGACATCCACACACATCCACACACATCCACACACACCCACACACACCCACACACATCCACACACACCCATACACATCCACACACATCCACACACACCCACACACATCCACACACACCCATACACATCCACACACATCCACACACATCCACACACATCCACACACACCCAAACACATCCACACACATCCACACACACCCACACACATCCACACACATCCACACACACCCACACACATCCACACACACCCACACACATCCACACACACCCACACACATCCACACACAGGGTCACCGCATGCCACTTGGTCCTTATTCTCCCTGAATCTGCGTTGTATATCACCTTTTCAGGCTCACATGAACAAATGACAATGATGACCACGATGAAAAGAAAGGCAGGGCCAGTGTTACGGCTCAGTAGCCAGGTGGGAACAGACAATGGGGCGGTGAATCAGAGTGTGTTGGGCTGTGGTCCGCGAGCAGAGACAGCAGCAGGGTAGAAATGATAGCCCCTCTGCCTCCCATTCATCAGACAGAGAAAAGGAGAAAGGCCCCAGCATCAACACGAAGAGCAGTACATCAACTCAGCTGCCTTCTCTGTCTCCAACACTCTGTCTTTCTTACACAAACACACGCTCTCATTCTGTCTCTGTTTACACAGCATGCCCGGTCGTGTTACTTCACCGTAACCGGGGCATCGAAACACATCCACCGACTGGCTGTTCACCTGGAGGTTCGGGCGACGGCTTTTCAAAAGAACTACACGACGAAGCCCTGGAGGGAAAAAGAGACCAGGACAGACTGGGGGAGTGTGCCGGGTGTGAATACACCGCAGGCCCGGTCACAGCAGGCAAACTACAGCCCAGGTCCGGACAGCCCGGTTCCCCAGACCCCACAGCAGCCTGTAGCCTGGTGAGGGCATAATACCGAGCACGACACAGGGATTTTGGATACGGTGGTGCAGAACAGATTCTCCCAGTGAGGATCAAAGTCTGGAAGTTCCCACTTCTCCCATCACAGGTCCTGGAATTGCTTGAAGAAATCAAACACCCACCAACATCGCATTTCTCCTAATTCGGTCACCCCAGCTCATTCAAAGCGTCGACACACTTCGTGAAACAAATGAGCTAATAACTCATGAACCGTAATGAACCAAAGGACTGCCATGTAAAACAGACATAGTATTTTCCGGCCGCGCGAGAGGTACTCGTCTAACACTGGGAGTGAACGGAAAGGGGAGGAGGGAAATAAATGAATAACCTTTCCACAAGACAGCTCCTACTGAGGATTACGTAATATTAACCCAGACTAGCGTGCACTTCGCTCTCCTCCAACTGTCTCCAACTGCGACTACATATGTATCTAGAACGGAGACATGAGGTTGAGGCAGAGTGGGCGGGTGCAGGTTAACCTGATGAATGGTACGACAGAAGACTTGGGACAGCTCTTGTAGTAACGCTGGAGCCCTCTAGATTTACACGACTATTTGATCCACTGAAAAACACGGTATATATCCATTTCAAAGCAAAGGCAGGAGGACACACGAGCAGAAACTTACGCATACAAACACACACACACACACACACAAACACATGCGCATACGCACACACACACACACACAGCAGTGCTTATTTCAATCAGGTGACATTTGTTAGTAACTAACACCGCAGAGGAGGAGCCGTGCCACCGGCTAACCTTTTAGCAGTGAATTATGGGAATTTACCTTCATGCCTCAGTGCTTTTGCTGTTCGGCGCCTTTAGTGTCTAAATCAAAGGCTGGATCTGCTACATGGGCACTTTCCCCTCTGCAAGGGCAACCGTCGCACGAGCGCCTGACGACGGGTGACATTTACCACATAGAACTGTAGTGTGGTCCTGTGCTATTGCAGGCAGCAACACACCACCCAGGAGGCAAGTCTAAGTCATTTCAAAACAGCCGATATAGCTGCCATTAATACCTTCATATCCAGGGCCGGTTATAACCTTCTGGGGACCCTAGGCAGGTTTTGATTTGGGGGCCCTCCTCTGACACCATAAAGGTTTTTGTTATAAACACTTGAATAATGATGACAATACATGTTTGAACAAACATGCAATGCAAGAATAAGCATGTAAAGTACTATAGTGCTATACAGAGTGCCCTTTTATAGGCGACATGAAAACTGTCAGGAAAAGAATTGGAAGACTAATTACATTATGATGTTTTACCAGTTACAAAATGTTTGATCGCCCACTTTCTCTCAAATCCTGTTTGTTAGCCTACTCCAGTTCAAACATATATGGCACAATATCACTATGAAAGATTAGTTTTGAAAACAGTATTAATAAAACCTCAGTCTGGAGATGAGAAGCCATTGTGTTAGGTAAAGGTAGTTAGTTAGCTGGTTACCTGCAGAGGATCAAAACAAACCACTACAAATGAATGAATCAACCACCTTTTGGGCAGCACTCAGCCGGAGCAGGAAGCATCGCCCCTCCAGAGTTGGTTTGACAACCTTGTACATTTACCAACATATTTGATGATATGAACATCACTGAAATACATCCAATGGCTTTAACAAACAAGAATAACTACGAGTACACACAAAACGACCAATAGCACGACCTGTGTGACATGGAGGCTTCGCAAAAAGAAACAAAACAACTACATTTCTTTTTCAGATCTCAGTCGCCCTAAACACAGGTGTGTCTGAGTGTGTCATTTAGTGTGCAAAACCCATTCCCATCCTCCTTCTGGCTAATTATGTGTGAAACAAACCTTATTGACCTAGGAACCTCTAAAACATGACACAGACCACCTAATTTTCCCTTAAAGGAGTGAACTTGTCCCTTAAAGGGGTGAAATGCTCCTTTAAGGGGTTATGAAAACAAAACATGAAGACAAAGCCTCAATGAATGAGATTTAAGAGGAAAAATTATCTGGTGCAGGGCTACAGTGTGCACAACAAGTCTGGTTTCGTCATTGTTGTCTGTGGTCAAGTACTGTAAAGGATGTGTTATCTTACATAACATTAATACTTAGAAATATGCTATGGATTATTTTTGAAATTTTTGTGAGCTATAGAGGAAAATGTTGTGGCCCAAAAAGCAGTTGAAGCACTGCGCTGCGCTTGCGTGCCAGTATAACATTCCACCTACCAATGCAAAAAATGGCAGGTATTTATTTTAGGCCCTTCTAAACTGCATAGAAATTAAGATTATTTGACCAGTGGAGCACCAGGCTTTCTCCTCTGTATACCTACTAATGATATAGCTAGTGGTTTACACGTGAATTCACCAGGCTATGCCAGAAAAATACAGCAATGTAGTCTGAAGGACCTCAAGCTACCACTAATGCTTGAAACAGACCATGTTCATAACCTTTTATAGCACCTGAAACAGGATCTGTTCATATCCTCTTACAACATCTGAAACAGGCCCCGTTCATATCCTCTTACATCGCCTGAAACAGACCCTGTTCATAACCTCTAATAGCACCTGAAACAGGCCCTGTTCATATCCTCTTACAACACCTGAAACAGACCCTGTTCATATCCTCTTTCAACACATGCAAAAGACCCTGTTCATATCCTCTTACAGCACCTGAAACAGGCTCTGTTCACATCCTCTTACAACACCAGAAACAGGCCCTGTTCATATCCTCTTATAACACATGAAAAAGGCCCTGTTCTTATCCTCTTACAACACCAGAAAACAGGCCCTGTTTATATCCTCTTGCAACGCCTGAAACAGACCCTGTTCATATCCTCTTATAACACATGAAAAAGGCCCTGTTCATATCCTCTTATAGCACCTGAAACAGGCTCTGTTCATATCCTCTTACAACACCAGAAACAGGCCCTGTTCATATCCTCTTGCAACGCCTGAAACAGACCCTGTTCATATCCACTTATAACAAATGAAAAAGGCCCTGTTCATATCCACTTATAACAAATGAAAAAGGCCCTGTTCATATCCTCTTATAGCACCTGAAACAGGCCCTGTTCATATCCTCTTATAGCACCTGAAACAGGCTCTGTTCATATCCTCTTGCAACGCCTGAAACAGTCCCTGTTCATATCTTCTTACAACATCTAGTACACGTGTGGATGTGCGTGTTGAAAGAGGAAAAAAAACTGCGAACCTAGGACCAGAATACAAACTCTTGATATTCTGGGAAAGTCCAGATGACTCTTATTTTGCAGGGCGTACATTACAAGGGGTCTTAGCTAAAAGAATGATGGAACTCATTTGAACGCATTTTGAAAAGATGATAAAAAGTGCTACCAAAAAGAAATCTAAAAAATTCGGGGTTGTCATCATCCCTGCAGGCTACAGACCTCGTATTCGCTAAGTAATAGCAAGAAAAAGACTTAAAAAGAAGATGGTAACAAAAGATATTGAAAAGGTGGGCATCTAAAAGCAGATAGTTGTCCTAGGGGGAGGCAAGAGTTCCAGAACTTCAGATGAGATACAGTCGAGATGAAAATAGGAAAGATTGTAAAACTATAAGAAAATATGTAAGATGGTATATTTCTTGCCCTGGGAGAGCCAAGCAACTGACTCTGCAAAGCTCAACGTCTCCTCCCCAACACAGCTGTAATGTATTCAACGGCTCAACAGGTAATTTTCCCGCCAAAATGCTGATGCCTCTTCTGGCTGGCTCCTCTTCAGTGTGTATTCTAATTACTGGTGGCTCACTTTGATGTGAGTCCTGCTCTTCACTTCACACTGGCTCCAGCTTCCTGGGATTACATTTCATTAAGGCACCTCATCTTTTCATCTCATTTTGGCATGCTACTTATTTTGGGAGATACAGCTTCAGTAACAGAGGGAGATGTGACACAGAGGGATAGCTTTTAAAATGGGGAGGGGGTGAAAACTGAGCACCAGCTCCAAAACACTGTCCATAAGGTCTTGGGGGAAACAAGAGGTGGTGATGGAGGCAGGGGTTGGAAAAAAGATTGGCTCTGGCGTCCGAGTGAAAATTACCTCATTAAAAGTTGGAGCAGAGAGTTAAGTAAGTATATGCCGATTAATGTTAAGTGTTTCTGTATTTTTGTGCCACCCAAATCCATCACAGCGTTAACACATAAAAAGCAAGAAGACTTCTGATAGCAAAAGAAGAGCCGGGAAATCCTTTTAACGGTAACCTAATTACTTCATACAGAGTGCCCCCCATGACACAAAAAAGGTATCTCTGCTCAAACACATCCCTACCTGAATACTCTTCTCATAACGTCCTTCTCCTTCTTAAAGGAATGACTTACATCTGACAGCTACTTTGCTGAGGATGTTGTACTTACTACCAGCTTAGGAATTTCACGACCGCCAAGTTGGCACTGGCCATCGTTGCCCTTCGCTCTGGCCGTGATGCCCCTAAAATCATTGTACGCCCTACGGCCAGTATGGCCTTTGTGCCCCTACTACAGTCAAAATCTTGCGGTCAGCAGTCGGTTTGTTTGTTTGTGTGTTTGTAGTTTGCAACTGAGAACAAAAAAAAGAATGGACTACATTCAGGTAAGCAAGCTGGCTACAGTAGTTACTGATCAATATATAGCTGACTTATTTAGTGTTTAATTGAATCAAACCTCTCTGTTTTGGAAGGTGCGTTCATGAGCAACTGGAAAGTGGTAGAGTTCCGACCTCAGAGTGGGAGAATACTGGAGAATACGTCTGAATCTCCGAGAAGTAACGTTAAGTTTGACATCACCCAACGTGGCAGCATTTGTGATGAAAGATAAAAAAACAAAATTACTTGCTCCGTGCACAATTAACATCACAACTCCGCGGAGGTGATTGTGATGTTAAAGGATACTTCACGGTTTACTTTAGTGTAACTGAGCTTTCTGACTAGCTACCCTTAACATTAACAATCAATACTGTTGCCTGTTTGTTGTCGTCATGTGAATGCTCTCAACTAAAACTTCTGAACTGAAACAGATTCCAACGTCTATAAAAAATGGGAGGGGTAGATGTTATTTCAAGTATTCAAACAAACTTTTTATGTGTAAAAACCATAACAGTCATAATAAGTTAATTGATTATTCAAAGTATGATATTAAAAAGTCAATAATGTATGTTTTTATATCATTCAGGTTTTTTTCTTATCAGCAAATTCAAGTTGTTTATTTGTAAGGTCCAAATCCTACTATTTCACTCAATGGCCTTTGTGCCCTAAACTTTTTTGTGACACCGAAGTCCAAATGGCCTTGCCCCTAAAATGATGCCAAGCCTCCTTACTACTAATGGCTAGCGTGGCTGTCCCATCTAGCGGTCTTAAGATGACAAACAGACAGTCTAGAACAGTGGTTCTCAAACCTCCCCTGAGGGCCCCCAGACGTCCCCCTTTTCAGCTGTAGCCCTGATCTTAATCGAGTAGTCAAGGGCTTGATGATTAGTTGAAACGTTGCTCGAGATGTGCTAGCTTTTAAAAAACCTAACCTATTGAGAGTTTGGGGGTTCCCCTGGAGACGTTGGAGAACTACTGGTTTAGGACACCCATAGAAAAGGCAGTGGGAAAGTCTTCCTCTGCAGGCCTGCGTTATGTCACTGGAGTCTGTGTCACAATGGAGATCTATGCAAGTTATTATCCCCAAGTCTATTTTAAACAAAAGCAGCTACTGAGGCTCAACAGAGTCCAGGTTTCTTCTGCATCCAGCCTTGTTACAAGTGAGAACAGGAGTGAATGTGAGACAGGCTTGTCTGTTGGGTGGAGGCCCACGTTATCTTACCGGGACAAGACAGTGCTGGATGTTTTCGGGGCACTTTAGCAACCTGCTACAACTGGCTGTGCCAAAATTAACAAAGACTTAATTAAAGCACAAGTCTTCTCAGCATGAGCTTGACATTTGCATTGAGTAATGGGAAGGTGTTCAGTAAAGTATTGAACCTTTCAACTAATTCCATTCAAGTAACTAATGACCACACAGGACCTGAAGCAATGATCTACAGGCCTTTAGTTCACACCTTCATCAGCATAGGGGGCTTACTGGAGTTTGTGCCTGAAACTTAGAAAAGTGTTGTATTTTTTTTAATTGACATTGTCATTGCTAGGCTTACAAAGAATGTATGGAGTATTTTGTACACATTTGCTATTGTTGGCAGACTGCAGAATCCAGACAAATGATTCTTTCTCTGGTCTGTAGAGTAGGGGTTCAGTGTAGGTTGTGGTTATATAAAGCTGTGTCCATCATGCATTCAACATTCAATTAATTGCATTCATTCTTGCACCATTCATTTATTCATCAGCCCTAAACATGTATTTTCATCTTTAGTGTATATTATATAATGAATATTCCTCAGTGAGAATATCTCTGGAGTCAGTGAGGTCAACAACCACTTAAATAAATCTCACTATAAGAGTCATTGCTGACAGCCTGTTAAACAACCAACTACCAAAATTATTCACAAGACAAGAAAATGAACAACAAGAATCAGTAAAAAGAATAGTTCAAAAGGAATGTACTGTTCGCAAACTGCACATCACTTTTACAAAATCTATCACACTGGTAACCATCGACACAAACTCACTGTGGCAAAATATCCTTACTGTATGTAGGGGGACTCTAGTCAAAGGCTTTCCTACACTGACCAATAACAGAAGCTCTGTCTTGTCACTTCTGTGTCTCATACTAATGAAACAGTATGAGCATCTCCAAACTGCCATACAATACCTACAGTGTTTCTGCACAATTAATCTTGCTCACCCAATAACTGAAGTAACGTGTAAACGGTCAGACGATCGGAACCAGAACAAAGAGCTCCCCCTGCTTTCTTTTAAAGTGATGATTAAGTCCACAGGCCAAACGTCCCCTTCCCTTCCCAACCCATGACTTTGTCTGAGGTGCCGGAAATAATGCAGTCGGTTATCTCACGGACGCTTCGTGTGAGATCTACGCTATCATTTATGTTTACGCAGTCTGTCCACAAGAGATTATTGTAGAATGGGCCGTGCATGACAAACACCAGAACACGAAGCCCGCAACTTGCCTAGCAAGACACCGAGGCACAACGTGAAGGGTAGGGGGCTTCTTCACACCCAGGGACCACTCAGAAGGTGTGTTGGTGGGGGGGGTTGTCCATCTGTCCGTCTGTCTGTCTCCACAGAGGGTCACAGCGGGGTGGGGCTGGGGGGTGGTAACACCCCCTCTGATGGGCCGACCGGTGCCGAATCGCCACGCTGAGCCCCGGTAATATGGCCGGTTGCCCTTCTCTTCCATCTCCCCCGTCAGATATACTAGCCTGCTTTACCTGCTGCGATTCCATTAGCAGGCTGCCTGTTCCAGCACTCGAGTGTTTCTGTAGCATATTAAACAGATTAATAGAACAATGCTCCGGGGAGGGAGCGGCCTGTCAATCTCAGCTAAAAACACAAAAGCAGAAAATTAAAAAAGCCCACGGCTGAACTCCAGCACTGATAAAAAAGGCGCTGGAATCTTGTGTGGAGAAAAGGGGTAGGAGGGACGGATGGAAAAACACAGATGGTAAATATTTATTCTCCGATCCCGCTTACTGAACACACACAGGGACGCACGCACACACAACACACACACACGGACACAGCAAGAAGACACACACACACAAAGCGGCTAAATCGGTGGCCAGAATGATAAGGAGAAAATTTGCTAAAGAACATGCTGTAATAAGAAGCAGAGAATGGATCGTCCACATTTATGTCTAGGATATACCATAATCCACATACATACATTACTTATTTTATTCGATGTGCATTATATTACAATGGATGGCTTATTAGACCACTCCCACTGTTGATTGAATGCAAATCCAGAGAGCTTCCCTGCATCCTTCGGTTGGTGATGTGAAGGAGCAGCTACCCGCTGTATCAGAGCTATGGATCAGGCAGGCGCCTGGTGGTGTTCGAGGCGAGGAGCGTCCCCTTGTGATGTCTCGTCTCATCCTGTGAGATTGGAGAGAAAATTTAATCTGGTGCTGCAGTCCGTTTCTGGCCGAGATACCGGGAGATTGAGTGAGGTCTACAGAGACCCGAGAGGCTCCACTCCTCTAGATTCACAGGCATGCCACTCGCAGACAGAGAGAGAGCAATAGAGAAAGGTGGAGGGATGGAAGAGAAAAGAGAGAGAGAGAGAAAGAAAGACAAAGGCACAGGACAAAGCCTACATCCGAAAACCAAAGAGCAGACAGTGTGTGAAATGTGTCGTGATGTGTGTGTGTGTGTGTGTGTGAGTTGGGGAGTGATGGGTAACAATGCAAGTATAATTGTTGGGTTTGAGAGGAGGGAACTATAAAGACCAGTGGGAGTCGTAAAATAGGTAACCCCTTCAACAATTCTCTTCGTTGCTTCATCTTCAACAAAACGTACCTGGAACTAGAAGATAAAGGGTTAACAAAATGGCACAGGAATCAAGCAGCATCTGAATCCCAGCTACAGTGACCACCTCACTCTGTGAGCGCGGACGTCGCAAATCATTTTGAATGGACGTCATCTGATGGTTCATTACGTTAAACTATCCTGGCTAATATCCTCTAATCCAATGGCTCTCCCAAGTCCTGAGGCGCCGAGCTCAGAGTGTGGAGGGGGCAGAAGCCCAGTGTATTAGCAGGTTAATTGCCCTGGTGCTGAGACCGGCCGGAACGCAGAAAGACGAGCCCATTTTAGTTCAACTGTAAACCGTCCCGTTCTTTAGCCCCGTTCTGTTCTATTCCATAAAAGTAGACAGGCAGGCAGCACAAAGACAAGCAGGCTGTGCAGGGGAGGAGACAACCAGGCCCACGGCCAACACACAGACATTCAGTCAGGTAGGGGTCTTACTGTATCTGAAAGCACTGGCACGCAGCGCCACCTAAAGGGGGGAAGATGTCAATAGCTATCCTACTCCCATGCAATCAAGGCGTCCCGTTGGAACTCTTAAATGTCGTGCGTGCTCTACTCTCAGGGGGGTTGTGGGAGTCACGAGGACGGAGAAAGATAGCCTGGGCAATGTCAGCCTCGTACCAAGTGACTGACAGGATGTTCAGGTTGGTGAGTCTGTGGCTCTCTCTCTGTGCCATGGACACCTTCATATGGATGACCTCTACAGCACCATCCCAGAGCTGTTGTCCTCCACATGTGACACACACACACCTAGACCCACCTAGACACACACACACACACACACATACACATGCTCACACCTAGACACACACACCCCGACACATACACACACACCTCGACACATACACACACACACGCACACGCACACATCTAGACACACCTAGACACACACACATACACCTCGACACATACACGTACACACACACACACACCTCAAGCCCCTCTCCAATCCTTCCGCCCTCCTTTTCCTCCTCTCTCACCTCCCTCTTCTCTTCTTCCTCGTTTGCATTCCTCTCCTGTGCCGAGTCCCTCCTGGTTCAGCTCCCACTCGGCTGCCCACCCGCCCGGCCCTGTCTGTTTTCATTCCCCTCCCACAGGACAAGTCATTTGGGAGAGAGGGGAGCAGATGACCACTGGCTTCTGACCTTTTCTCCCGCAATTTAACTCCTCTGCGCTGTGCCTAGAAAGTGGCAATCAGACTAGGCAGAAGTGACACCCTCATCTGAGCATGGCCGAGCCCCGCACACAATCACAGTGTCACTTTCCATCAATATACGGAGGTGGGGGTTGGGGGGGGGGGTGCGTTGGTAGGGGGGGGGGGGGGGGGGGGGGGGGGGGGTTAGAGGCTGCTGGGGTTTAGGGGTGAGAGGAGGGTTAGCGTAGCTTTGGAGCCGCACCTCAAACAGTCAGAGCTCCCCATTCAAACAAACACACGCACGTGGGTCAAGCTTTGCAGGACAAAGCTTCACCTGCCCAGATTCCTGCTTTTTTTCTCTCGCAAAAGTGGGAATTTGTCTGTTTCACCAAGCATAGCACGGTTACTATTAAGTTCAAGCTAGTCTTGGGATTTCATTCCAATGCAGATTTTGCAGTGGGGTTGTGAGGTGGACACGCACAAGCATTTGTTCTTTTGTGTGAGCCTCGTCGTCCAATTGGTTGGAGTTGAGCTGCTGATCCAAAGACCGTGCCCACTGCGAGAGGATTCATTCAGTCATTCACTGCAATAGATTACAGTGTCCATCACACAGTCTCCAGATTCCAGGCAAGTCAATTACATAAGCCGGGGGAAAATCACCAGATATTATTTCACGGCCTGCTCAATATGAAGCGGTTTCATGAACGTTACTGTCAGACGTGTATGAGGAGGACATAAGCCACTGTGAAATACAATGAAACGCTATGCACTCTGGGAACACATGTTAGAACATGAGCTGCCATGAAATAAACTGACTAAGTATTGGCTGAGAGTGGAAATTCTCATGGAGCCACCAAAAGAAACCACCAGGACCGGTGCCTCAGGATGGCTGCAAAGTGGAACAAAGGATTGTGGGATGCCGACAAAACATGCACAGTTGTTGACAAGACCATGTTTAAACCACAGGAATATGTGAAGGGGAATTATTTCACACATCTCCCTAAATGTTTCAGTGGAGTTGAGGGGAGATGAAAAAACTGAGGCCACAAAAAGTTTTGCGAATAAGGAAACCGATCACACGCCCAAGCAATACTGTTCTCCAGGCATGAGTTTACATTTCCAAAAATCTAAATGATGATACGCCTCAAAGGGGGGCATTATCATTTGAAAAGATGTCATTGTGTGGCTTTGTCCCCTCTGTGCTGAAAATGAAATTGTCTGATGTGCAAGATTTACCTTTGCCGCGTGGGCCCTGATCAGGCACGAGGGTCGCGGCTCCACGTGTCATCTGCCCGCACCATCGCCATGCCTCCAATTTACACACAGTGCTGCTCTGCATTTCAAAGGAGCCCTGGCGATAGCCTCCTGTTAGCGATCGCTATCTGGGGCCCGCGGAGGCAAGATTAGGCCAGCTGGAGAAAGCGCTTGCTGCTCTATAGCCCCCATACCCCTCCACACACCTCCATTTACATTTTCATATTAGATTTTCTCCCTCCTCTCTCTTCACCCTCCTGGGCCTTAACTAGCCTGTCCTCCACACTCCTCTTGCTCCCTCCCCCCCTTCAGATAGGAGGACGGTTTAGAGGAGAGGAGGCCACGCATTCTGGAGCCAGCTGGTATTACTGCCTGAGCCAAAGTTCCACTCTCTTTCTCCGACTCTCTCTTCCTAACTCTCTCCTGGCTGTTCTCTCCACTCGGCTAATGGAATAATTAATTAAACTTTTGATGTAAAAACAAATAATGGAGTTCCTTGGCAGTGCAGCTTTCAAGTTTTTCATCTTTAAAAAGAGAGCGTGTTTTAGCGGAACATAAATAGATCAAAGAGTTACTCATAAATCACAGTTGTAAAAAAAAAAAAAACACATTAAAACAATATCACCAAATTAAACTAAAAAACGAGTTCACACACTTATGAGAGTGCAAGCTGTTCGGCGAAATTGCAACAGAGCTTGAAACATTGTACAGCAAATCCATGATCTGAAGCTTTGCACTTAAAAAGCACAAAAACTCCTAAAAATAGACTCCCAGAGAAAGAACCAAGTGCTTCATTCCAAGCACTCCTCGAAAACCATGTATATACTGAGGAGATAATGAAATGAAACAGACATGCAGAAGATGACCCTGACACAGTGATTCCATCAGCACAGGCACGTCTAGTTGTCAACTCTAAAGCAAACCACTTATCTCTCTCTTTCTCTCCTTCCCTCCCTCACTTCTTCCCTCCATCCCGGTCTCTGAGATAGACTTGATGCTAATGGAGGACAGATGAGAGAGTGTTTTTATTTGGTAGGCAGTCCTAGCAGAGAGAAGAATCATCCATTCTGAATGCCCCCTCAATCTCTCTGGCAGACGTTGTTTACTCGGTTAGAGGCGGAACCTTATTCAAAAGTGGCGCTGGATTGACGTAAATCCAGAGAGAGAAAGGAATAGCAAGAATGTGAATAAAAGAGAGGGCAAGTGAGAGAAACAGACAGAAAAAGAGAGGGAAAGAGAGAGAAACAGACAGAAAAAGAGAGGGAAAGAGAGCAGGAGGAAGAGATGGAGAGAGCAGAAGGTGATGCATTGCTCCAGTAAAAGCCCCTGTCTCACCCTTCATATCAAGGGCAGGGAATCACGCGCTCTCTCTCCAGTTGTCATTGCATTCACGTTGAACAAACACTGGGGCTTCACTTCACCTGATGTATCTCTGGCATGGCAAAATACACATAATGTCTCACTCACTGCCAGTAGAATATCCTACACGTTTAAAGACAAAAGGAGCCATAACGGCATCAGAAAATAATCGGTTGCCTTAAAGGGGAAACAAGACCAAATGTTAAAGCCTGCAAATGTGTGAACATGTTTGTGCTTGTGTGGTGTGTATGCAGCAGGGGAGGAGAGGGAGTGAGGGAGAGGCAGGGAGGGAGGCAGGGAGGGAGGCACGGAGAGAGGGAGGGTGGGAGGCACGGAGAGAGGGAGGGTGGGAGGCACGGAGAGAGGGAGGGTGGGAGAGGCAGGGAGGGAGGGAGGCACGGAGAGAGGGAGGGTGGGAGAGGCAGGGAGGGAGGGAGGCACGGAGAGAGGGAGGGTGGGAGAGGCAGGGAGGGAGGCTCGGAGAGAGGGAGGGTGGGAGAGGCAGGGAGGGAGGGAGGCACAGAGAGAGGGAGGGTGGGAGAGGCAGGGAGGGAGGGAGGCACGGAGAGAGGGAGGGTGGGAGAGGCAGGGAGGGAGGCACGGAGAGAGGGAGGGTGGGAGAGGCAGGGAGGGAGGCACGGAGAGAGGGAGGGTGGGAGAGGCAGGGAGGGAGGCACGGAGAGAGGGAGGGTGGGAGAGGCAGGGAGGGAGGGAGGCACGGAGAGAGGGAGGGTGGGAGAGGCAGGGAGACTCATTTTACATTTCCTGCATGTTCCTGATGGCAGACAGCTGACCTTCAGCAAAGACACGCTTGGCTGGGTAACAGCTCAAATTACGTCCGTTCCAAAGGACTACATGAAACAGCCAGCGAGCTTTAAACTTGTTCAATTAGATTATTCTTTTCATTTCTTTCTTCTAGTGTGCAATCAAGGGACACACAGACCACCAACAATCAAACATGACGGTACATGTGCTGCCAAGCGCTCACACGCAGAGGCACAGGAAACCCTCAACAATCAATGCTGCAACTTGGGTATCTGGCAAGTTTCTGCAGAATTGGACAAGGAAAGTGTTAGAAATGTCAATGAGAAGAATCTATGTATCATGATGAATGACAAATTTGTAAATGACCAATTACTGATACTAACTAATATATATGTACACACACACACACACACACACACACACGGTGACAATGACATTTGTTGGAAATACATGTTATGTTGTGACTTACCTCTTCTAACGCATTGTATTTATTACACATCTATTAGCATTTTATGAATGTATTAAAACAAACTATAGGTCTTCCATGTCATGCTGTACTACTGTTCATACTTAGATACCATAATAAAAGTATCATTACAATGACAGCGTGATGTCGTCATTATGTCTTTTCTCAACAAAAAAACAATGGCCAAAAGCCCATTTTGAAAATGATTCTGATATATACCTGCAGGGTAGCAGCCCCATTTTCCCCAGGATGGGGGGGTCATACCATAGTCTGGTTAGTGGGGTCAGTGCTGCAGGAATGTCCCCACATCATCTTGTCCTGGGGCTAAAGTTCGTGTCAACTCTTGTAGCTGAGGATCATAACCCAACAACAGCCCTTCATCCACATCCATATTAAAGGCCAGACTAAATCTAGAGTCGTAGATTTTTCATGTTTATATATTTAGTATCAAGGTAAATTATGGCCTCCGTAAGCACAAAACAACACAAATGATGACGAAAGAAACTAAAGTCGTAAAAAATGAACAATCCATCTCCCTCTATAATCTCTCCAAAACTCCCCCTTACAGTCGCCTCAAATTGTCTAACACTAAAATGTTCCCAAATTCTACAGTTATTGGCACCAAAAGAAAATTAACAAAAAGAAAATTGACATTTTTTAAGTGCATCTCAATGTTAGGTAAATGCATTGTATTAGAATGAGGTATTAGAATGAGGTAAAACATCTAAGATCCATTTGTCATCAAACATCATGGGCAAAACAGTATTCATAAATCAAGCAATAGGTGCAAAAAATAGCCACAAACTTGTGGCTCAGTGGTAAATCCACCTTTTAGAGGGAGCAGGGTTATGGTTTGGGTTACAAAACGTATTTGCATTTTGGGGTCACCCATATTCAATTAAGATCGGTATGCACTATGCAGAAAATAACATGATTACAAATGTGTAATTGGATGACACTGGACACGTTTCGGAATACACATTCCGAAATCAACTGTCCTGAGTATGCTGGGATTTGCACCTTAGTCACAAAATTGGATACCCAAAAGTTGAGGTGAGAAAAAAAGGTCACATATACTCTGCCTCTCCTCACACTGCTCTGTGAATCTCTTCCTCTCCTCACACTGCTCTGTGAATCTCTTCCTCTCCTCACACTGCTCTGTGAATCTCTTCCTCTCCTCACACTGCTCTGTGAATCTCTTCCACTCCTCACACTGCTCTGTGAATCTCTTCCTCTCCTCACACTGCTCTGTGAATCTCTTCCTCTCCTCACACTGCTCTGTGAATCTCTTCCTCTCCTCACACTGCTCTGTGAATCTCTTCCTCTCCTCACACTGCTCTGTGAATCTCTTCCTCTCCTCACACTGCTCTGTGACTCTTCTCCTCACACTGCTCTGTGAATCACTTCCTCTCCTCACACTGCTCTGTGAATCTCTTCCACTCCTCACACTGCTCTGTGAATCTCTTCCTCTCCTCACACTGCTCTGTGAATCTCTTCCTCTCCTCACACTGCTCTGTGAATCTCTTCCACTCCTCACACTGCTCTGTGAATCTCTTCCACTCCTCACACTGCTCTGTGAATCTCTTCCACTCCTCACACTGCTCTGTGAATCTCTTCCTCTCCTCACACTGCTCTGTGAATCTCTTCCATTCCTCACACTGCTCTGTGAATCTCTTCCTCTCCTCACACTGCTCTGTGAATCTCTTCCTCTCCTCACACTACTCTGTGAATCTCTTCCTCTCCTCACACTGCTCTGTGAATCTCTTCCTCTCCTTACACTGCTCTGTGACTCATTCTCTCCTCACACTGTTCTTCGACTCATTCTCTCCTCACACTGTTCTGTGACTCTCGTCATCTCATCCCACTGTTCTGTGACTCTCGTCCTCTCCTCACGCTTTTCAGTGACTCATTCTCTCCTCACACTGTTCTGTGACTCATTCTCTCCTCACACTGTTCTGTGACTCATTCTCTCCTCACACTGTTCTTCGACTCATTCTCTCCTCACACTGTTCTGTGACTCTCGTCATCTCCTCCCACTGTTCTGTGACTCTCGTCCTCTCCTCACGCTTTTCAGTGACTCATTCTCTCCTCACACTGTTCTGTGACTCATTCTCTCCTCACACTGTTCTGTGACTCATTCTCTCCTCACACTGTTCTTCGACTCATTCTCTCCTCACACTGTTCTGTGACTCATTCTCTCCTCACACTGTTCTTCGACTCACTCTCTCCTCACACTGTTCTTTGACACATTCTCTCCTCACACTGTTCTTCGACTCATTCTCTCCTCACACTGTTCTTTGACACATTCTCTCCTCACACTGTTCTTCGACTCATTCTCTCCTCACACTGTTCTGTGACTCATTCTCTCCTCACACTGTTCTGTGACACATTCTCTCCTCACACTGTTCTTCGACTCATTCTCTCCTCACACTGTTCTTCGACTCATTCTCTCCTCACACTGTTCTGTGACACATTCTCTCCTCACACTGTTCTTCAACTCATTCTCTCCTCACACTGTTCTTCGACTGACGTCATCCTGCATCCCTCTATCCTGTTGACGTGACGGTCACTTGGACAGCAGCTCATCACACATTAACATTCAGCTGTGTGTGTGTGTGTGTGTGTGTGTGTGTGTGTGTGTGTGTGTATGCGTGTGCATGTAAGAAAAAACGAGGGAGGGTATTTTCAGGGGATTTGCAGTAATTATATGACAAAATGCTGGCGAATCTCTCTGGGTGCTGAATAGAGGCCCACGGGTCAGGGGATGGAGCACTCTCGGCTGGGTAATTTGTAAATGTCATTCAGGTGGGCTCCTCTGTCAGAACCATGCAAGCCAGCAGGGAGCGAGGGAGGGACGGAGGAAGGGGAGGGAAAGGAAAAGCACAGCAATATTTTCTAATGCAGATTATTCTACAGATCTCCCTCCCTGTGAACAACTGGACTGCTGGATGGCTGCCAGCTGGTCTGGGATTTCCTCAACCAATGCCAAAACATAACCAAACTATTGAAATGTTTAGACACAGGCTTAATGCACAACATTTGCACGTGTCTTGGTGCTAATGACAGTGTAGCCAGTGACGTGCATCTGGTGGTGAGTTCCAAAGGACCTCGATTTATGTCAGTGTTTGCTGTGTGACAGTGTATTTGTGATTCATTTTTGTGAGCATGTTATTGTCTGTTTCAAGCGTGTTCTCAACAGAGCAGTAAACCAGACCGAAAACCAGAGTGTTACTATGACTTCAGATAATCACAGCGATACGTACGGCTCAAGCCTCAATCCATGCACTATTACCATTATGTTTTAAAAGAGCTAGCTCATTTTCCTCTAAGTGGCCGCTCAGCGGTGCCTCGAAAACAAGCCATTAGGGGCTGCCTGGCCCCCTAACATTTCAGCCCAGGGGTCGGGGAGTGACACCCGCTAACCTCCATCACTGGAGCACCGTCCGAGTGGACGGGGGGGGGGGGCGGTATGTCAGGGTCACCCTCCTCCACACCCTGGCCATCATCCACACTAGAACCGGAGTTGGTTCATGGTCGCTAGGCCTGTATTCTGAACACTAAGAGCTTGTTTACATTGTGAGAGAGAAGCAAAACGGTTGACAGACTGATCTTAGTTGGCATTATAATTTCCATAGCATTTACATGGGCTTGTTCCAGATGTCCATTCAGGATTGTGGGCATCGTTCGAGGGAAGAACTAGCAATACGCGTGTGCACCGCACAGAAACTTGATGCAGTCCTGATACAGTTGCCTTCCCACTCTGATTGTCCTCACATAATTGTCTTGCAAACCCCCGGGGGGAAGCTGAATTGATAATGTGGTGCACACTACCTCGGAAGGTGGGTCCTGACCTATCCACATCTGCAAGTTTACACAAATTCATTATTTCACTTTTTCGAATCTTGGAAAATTTACCGTCAAGTAATACATACGTTTGTCAGTGTTTCTGATGTCGTCTGTGTTTGTCACTGTTTCTGATGTTGTCTGTGTTTGTCAGTGTTTCTGATGTCGTCTGTGTTTGTCAGTGTTTCTGATGTCATCTGTGTTTGTCAGTGCTTCTGATGTTATCTGTGTTTGTCAGTGTTTCTGATGTCGTCTGTGTTTGTCAGTGTTTCTGATGTCGTCTGTGTTTGTCAGTGTTTGATGTCGTCTGTCTTTGTCAGTGTTTCTGATGTTGTCTGTGTTTGTCAGTGTTTCTGGTGTCGTCTGTGTTTGTCAGTGTTTCTGATGTCGTCTGTCTTTGTCAGTGTTTGATGTTGTCCTGTCTTTGTCACTGTTTCTGATGTCATCTGTGTTTGTCACTGTTTCTGATGTTATCTGTGTTTGTCAGTGTTTCTGACGTGGTCTTTGTTTGTCTGTGTTTGTGTCTGTTTGCCTGATTACTGTGCCAGTAAACTGTGAGGAACCATAGCTTGACACACCAGTGACCCTCAGCAAATGCCAATCAATGGCCAACACAATACACCCAACGTCTCCTGCTAATTGAATTTCATTTTAACCAGGACTGGGTCTTCTCATTTGAATCTGTGTGACAGATCTGTACCAATTCCAAATTAACATAAACATTATTATAAAAGAAAAGGTTCAAGCTTGAGGAAGCAGTCCATGGACATGAGCCAACAAGACGCGGCATTAAGGGAATCAGTATTGCAATGCCAAGAGAAGGAATTCACTTCCCTTTACATTATTAAAAAAACATCATTAATGGACAGAATCCGCTATCAGAGCCAGATCATGAAGACAGCATTCTAGTGGAAAAGGAAAAGAAGGGAGCTGTTAATTCAGTAAAGAAACAGGAGGAAATACAGCCACACTGAGAACAGCACAGTCAAAGACTCGGGAGACATAAAGAAAGAGAGACCCATTTCTTTTTAAAAGAGAAGGAAAGAACAAATAAACCCCTGTGACATAAATTTCCAGCAGTGGTCGCGCGAGGCACTCATTGGTGACTTTTATGGCTTGGAAGTGGGAGTAAAGGCGCTATCAGACTATTGGGGTTTATTACAGTGGGTATAATAGGGCTGTTGAAGTGATTTTTATACTGTTTCTGTCTGGCTGCACCACATCGCACGGCGCTGCACTTCTTCATTCCTCTCCTCTCCCAACCGCTGTGATTGTTGCACTAGGTGGCTATGATAGCTAGCATTGCGCGTGTTCTCAAAACCTTTGCCTTGATATATGCTGCCTGCCTGCCTCTTCCCAAGCGTAAGGTGATTCTGAACACCATCCTCATCTCCCCCCGTACAATAAATAAATAGAGAGAGGTCCGTCAACAGCCAGACAGGTCTCTGACCTTATAATGCTCATGTAGAAAACACATACAGCCATGCAAGCTTGATTTCATTTCAGATTTCCACTGTGACCCTTCAACCTCAGCGTCTGCTTAAATTCAATAACAGGAATTCCGCAACTGCCGCGTCGAAAGCTTTAAGTGCCCTTTAAATCAGTGAACATGGCTGCGAAATTGAAAAAGGGGACCACATTTTTTTTTAATATTTTATTTCCTAAAGCATCTGTTAAAGGTATCACCACTTGAATTAACTAAAGACTAATTATTGCGGCATAGTATAAATAAAAAGTAGCTACACTAGCACAAACTAACAAAGAGTAACAGGGGGAAGTTCGGGGACACACCCCACACTTCAGGTGCTTTATTTGGGCCTGTATCACAGGGATGCGGAGGGTGGGTGTGGTGGGCCGGAGAGAAAGAGAGAAGGTTAAGCCGGGCAGGGCTCAGTAGTCGTTCCAGTACCCTCCACAGTGCAGGCCTGACTGCAGCCCAATGCAGTAATAACTTAATGCCATCGGGGACCATACCATTTGAATGCTCTGGCTTTCTTTATCAGTGGCGCAAGTGGTGCAGAAAAATTGCTTGGGATTAATTTGGGGGGCCTGTGAACACACAGCTGGGATCAGTGCATAGAGCTTCCTCCGAGGTGGTGCTCTTTAAATACCGGCTTTGCCTTTTATTAACGCCGGACTGGGCTGCCCCATTGAAGTGTTGTATTTTCCCCCAGCTGAAGTCGACGGTGCAACTTGAAATGACACTTAGGAAATAATAACATATGGGTACAAAGCGATAAGGAAATTAAACCTTTTTGGCAACTCCCCACGCTTTAGTGGGATCCCAAAATGTAAGGATTTTCCTCTGGCTCTTTGGCATGTATCTGCTCCGAGCACACAGGATCACAGTGTGATTTGTGTAAATAACTGTAGTCTAACATGGTGGGGATTTACTACCAACTGCACTTCTGTCCAAACATACAACTGGACTGTGAAGTGAGCCAACAGAGGCTACAGGCCTGAGACAGTTTTAACACCCATTGTGGAGGGCCAAGATGGTGCAACTTTTTTCTGTTTGTCTACACACTTCACTCACGTTTTGCACCAATTTCGTGTATCTAATTTGTAGTTAGACTGAGGTATTTGGAAATAGCTACAAGATGCCTTTTCAATACCCTAAAAAAGATTTGATTGATATGTATTATGTACAGTTGCGCTCATAAGTTTGCATACCGTGGCAGAAAATTTGGCATTCATTTTGAAAATATGACAGATCATTTTATTTAAGGATAGTGATCATAAGAAGCCATTTATTATAAAAACATTGTTTGGCTACTTTTTAAATCATAATGATGACATAAATAACCAAAATGGCACTGATGAAAAGTTTAAATACACTTGAATGTTTGGCCTTGTTACAGACACAGAAGGTGACACACACAGATGAAAATGGCAATTAAAGGGGAATTTCCCACACCTGTGGCTTTTTAAATTGCAATTAGTGTCTGTGTATAAATAGTCAGTGAGTTGGTTAGCTCTCATGTGGATGCACTGAGTAGACTAGATACTGAGCAGAAAAGAACTGCCAAAAGACCTGCGTAACAAGGAAATAGAACAAAGGTGGAAAAGGATATAAAAAGATATCCTAACCCTTGCAAATTCCAGTCAGTACTATTCAATCATTTATTAAGAAGTGGAAAATTCAGGGATCTCATGATACCAAACCAAGGTCAGGAAGACCAAGAAAGATTTCAGCCAAAACTGCCAGAAGAATTGTTCGGGACAATTCCCACAGGTAACCTCAGGAGAAATACAGGCTGCTCTGGGAAAAGACAGTGTGGTTGTTTCAAGGAGCACAATACGACAATACTTCAAAAACATTTTTTTAAAAGAGCTGCATGGTCGAATTGCCAGAAAGAAGCCTTTAATGCGCCAATGCCACAAAAAAGCCTGGTTACAATATGCCCAACAACACCTTGATACTCCTCACAGCTTCTGGCACACTGTAATTGAGTGACTAGACCAAAAAATTACTTTATGGTCACAACCATAAACGCTATGTTTGGAGAGGAGTCAACAAGGCCTATAGTGAACAGAATATCATCCCCATTGTGAAACATGGTGGTGGCTCACTGATGTTTTGGGGGTGTGTAAGCTCGAAAGGTATGGGGAATCTTGTGAAAACTGATGGCAAGATGAATGCAGCATGTTATCAGAAAATACTGGCAGACAATTTGCATTCTTCTGCATGACAGCTGCGCGTGGGACACTCTTGGACTTTCCAGCACGACAATTACCCTAAGCACAAGGCCAAGTTGACCCACCAGAGGTTACAGCAGAAAAAGGTGAAGGTTCTGAAGTGGCCATCACAGTCTCCTGACCTTAATATCATCGAGCCACTCTGTGGAGATCTCAAATGTGCTGTTCATGCAAGACGACCAAAGACTTTGCATGACCTGGAGGCATTTGGCCAAGATGAATGGGCAGCTATACCACCTGCAAGTATTTGGGGCCTCATAGACAACTATTACAAAAGACTGCACGCTGTCATTGATGCTAAAGGGGGCAATACACAGTTTTAAGAACTAAGGGTATGCAGACTTTTGAACAGGGGTCAGTAAGAAAATATATTTGTTGCCATGTTTTGTATTATGATTGTGCCATTCTGTGATTTACCTACAGTTGAATGTGAATCCCATAAGAAATAAAATACATATTTCTTCATAGTTTTGCCTGCTCACTCATGTTTTCTTTACAAATGGTACATACAGTATCTCACGAAAGTGAATACACCCCTCACATTTTTGTAAATATTTGAGTATCTGTTCATGTGACAACACTGAAGAAATGACACTTTGCTACAATGTAAAGTAGTTAGTGTACAGCTTGTATAACAGTGTAAATTGCTGTCCCCACAAAATAACACAACACACAGCCATTAATGTCTAAATTAATGTACACTAACCCCTAAGTGAATATGTCCAAATTGGGCCCAAAGTGTCTATATTTTGTGTGGCCACCATTATTTTCCAGCACTGCCTTAACCCTCTTGGGCATGGAGTTCACCAGAGCTTCACAGGTTGCCACTGGAGTCCTCTTCCACTCCTCCATGATGACATCACATAGCTGGTGGATGTTAGAGACCAAGGGTATGCACATTTTTGAGCACAACTGTACACACACATAGTGTTACCATAAAGCAGTTAAGGGTGAAAGCAGTGTGTGTAGCTCATCTCCCTGTCACATTATATATCATTATGAAGCTTAGTTCTCAGCTGAATTGTGTTACAAGCACACAGGGACGACAGACCAGAGCCATTTGTGTGACACTGACATGCAGCGGAGGTCAGGTCTTCTAGCAACGTTGGGGAACTCACAGCTAAATATTCACTTGCTAACTAATACGGGTAAACAGTCAAATGAAGCCTAGCATTTTAAGTACTAACAAGTGAAACCTTTTACACTGTTTTTGCAACACTGAAACGATGCGTAATTTTTTAGACATATTATTTTGTTATTGACCGCTATGAAGTTTCATAACCAACAAAACCAAACCGTTCCATTACTCTATGTTACTTACTCTGTAAGTAGTATGTTCACTCAGGGATTGGCATTCTGTTATCTTTGTGATTGAGCACACATTGATGGCAGATATGTACCTACCCCAATTCTCTGCTACTGATGACTGAAGATTTAAGGAGCAGGATAATTATCTAGCAAAGTGGTCAGCTTCTCTTGTAAAATCAAGCTTCTCTTGTTAACAGTGGAGCATCCACTGAGGCTTGCTGTGTGATATTTGTTATGTGAGCACATATGCTATGATGCCTGCCTTGCGAACAGCTTTTGTAAAATAAATTGTTTAAAAAGTCTGCATTCTGTTTTCAGCATATAGCTAGCATTCACTATGGCATTTTACATCTACTTACTAGTACATAAACTCTACAGGTGCATCTCAAAAAACTAGAATATCTTGTAAAGGTTCATTTCTTCCCATAATTAAAATGAAAAAGTGGCACCATCATATATTCTAGATTAATTACGCATATAATAAAACATTTCAAGATTTTTTGGCTTACAACTCATGGAAATCCAAAATCCAGTTTCTCAAAATGATAGGATAAAACATTTCCAATACAGAAATGTCAACATAAGAGCTGTAATCAGCTAATTAAGTCAAAACACCTGCAAATGTTTCCTAAGTATATGTATTTATGCACTCAATACTTGGTTGAGGCTACTTTTACATGAATTACTGCATCAATGCGGCGTGGCATGGAGGCAATCAGCCTGTGGCACTGCTGAGGTGTTATGGAAACCCAGGTTGCGTTGATAGCGGCCTTCAGCTTGTCTGTGTTATTGGGTCTGATGTATCTCATTTTCCTCTTGACAATAGCCCATAGATTCTCTATGGTGTTCAGGGTCAGGTGAGTTGGCTGGCTAATCAAGCACAGTAATACCATGGGCAGCAAACCAGCTACCAGTTGTTTTGGCACTGTGGGCAGGTGCCAAATCCTGCTGGAAAAGGAAAACAGCATCTCCATAAAGCTTGTCAGCAGATGGAAGCATGAAGTGCTCTAAAATCTCCTGGTAGATGGCTGCATTGACTCTGGACTTGATAAAACACAGAGGACCAACACCAGCACATAACATGGCACCCAAAATCATCACTGACTGTGGAAACCTCACACTGGACTTCAAGCAACTTGGATTCTGTGCCTCTCCTCTCTTCCTCCAGACTCTGGATCATTGATTTCCAAATGAAATGCAAAATTACTTTCATCTGAAGAGAGGACTTTGGACCACTGAGCAACAGTCCAGTTATATAAGACGCTTCTGATGGAATGCGACACTTGCAGCCCATTTCCTGGACATGTCTGCGCATGGTGACTCTTGATGCACTGACTCCAGCCTCAGTCCACTCCTTATGAAGCTCCTCAAAGTTCTTCTGCTTTGCTTGACGATCCTCTCAAGGCTATGGTCAGCCGTCTTCCCTATGATTGTGGTTGTATGTATTGAATGCTCAGGGAGTAAATTAGCTGATTAGAGCTCTTCTCTGGTCAACTTCTCTGTATTGCACATTTTTTATTCTAATATTTTGAGCTGTAAGTCATAATCATCAAGACTGAAACAAAAAAGGCTTGAAATTGCTCACTATGTGCAATGAATCTAGAATACATGAAGGTGTCACTTTTTGATTTGAATTACAGAAAAAATGAACTTTTCCACGATATTCACCTTTATGGAGATGTACCTGTATATGGTTTGGAAATAGCTCCCCTTGTGTCCAGGGCCAGTATTACACAACATCGCAGTTTAACACAATCCCGGTGAGTATACGACGGTTTGAATACCGCCTAAGTCTCGTTCTGGCCTTGTCTTATTGCATCACATCCCAGAAAGCTTGGGAGACACAAAAATAGAGAAATGAGTCCTTGGGAACACGCTCCGCCAAGATACAATTCTTTTCAACACAGGAATTCAGTTGAAAGAATGTCAGATGAAATGTGCATGACCATACCAAAGGTGTCGCTGGAGCACAATGGGACGAATCATGTCCTGGTCTCCATTAACCCTAACAATGCGTATTCCACAGCAGCCGTTGGGCCTCCCGCTCATGAGCGTTATTTGAAAACCTGGAATAGAACACCTCCAGCATTAAAGGCCCATCTAGAGGTTCTCCTCTGCGGTGTCTCTCTGTGTCCAGAGAGGAGCCATGGAGCTAATGACCCAGATGGCTCGCACACACCCCGACCCCCAACCCACATTGATTGACTGTGGTTGCTGCCTTCAGCCCAGAGGTGCAAATCCAGCGGCTGACAGTGCTGCAGAACTGCTGGACCCCAGAGAGGACACTGGGCTTTGAGCACCGGTCTACAGAACACAACAGAGCTATCACTGGCCCCCTTGAACCAACACACACATGCACGTACGCACTCTCTCTAACACACACACACATTCACCCTCACGCACTGACACTCACACACACACACACACACACACACACACACACTCTCTGGCACGCACGCACGCACGCACGCGACTAGACCTATCATTTGCCATTCTCTTTCCTTAATGTTGATGACAGCGTATCCATTTCTGTAGGAAAGGCAACAGAGTCACAGCAATATGGTCTTTCTTATAGCGGACACACTCCAGCAGACAGCGGCTTGCTTCCAGCGAAAAAGGTTTGTTTTATGTGGAAAAACGATATCAAAGTGAAATACTATTGAGGGGTAAATCAAATATGCGGTGCGGGGAGGGGAAAAAAAAAAACATCAAGTTTCCCATTTCAAAGTCGTTACCCCCTGAATGTTATTCTAACGCTCTTAATAACGGACGCTTTTTATGATGTAATAGGACACTGAAGAGATCGGCGGTTGGCTCCCCTGAGGCAAGAGACACTGTAGTGGACAGACTGTGGACCCATCAAGGAAGCACGGTTCCACTGAAGAGACCCACGGCGCGCCGCATTACTCCCACTCGCAAAGGTCACGTTCAAATAAGCTTTGCATTGGTTACACACACACAGGGGGCGGAGAGAAATGAGAGGTAAAATTCACAGCCATACACGGTAGTGCCTGTCTCATGAGTCCTGTGGCATTTTACAGCACATAGCCCACCATGATGTATGCATCACTCAGGGGCTGTGGTGATGGGAACAGACCGTTCACTTTGAACAGTGACGCGGGTCTATTGGCATGCATTTTAAATCAGCCATTCAAGAGGAGACAGGGGATGTGAGGAAGAGGTAGGGAGGAGAAGAGCAGAAAGAGACAATGAATGAGAGACAAGGAATGAATGAATTAATGAGAGAGAGAGAGAGAGAGAGAGAGAGAGAGAGAGAGAGGAAAAGTGAAAATAGATCATGAATACGGGAGAAGAGAGAGGACAGATTTGGAACAGCAGATGACCCAGTGGTCAGCAGGACTTCAGAGGTGTGGGTGGCTAACATTGCAGCCAGGTGGTGTGAGGAAATGGTCCGCTTCTCCCTGATGTGTGGCGGTTGGATTTAGCAAACGTGTCTGAAAGCAATCAAACAATGTCGGGCCCAATCGGCGCTTCATCAGAAAAAACAGGCAGCGGCATGGCTGGCTGGGGGAGCGGCGGGCAGACGGCAAGCAGGCGGCGAGCAGGCGGAAAGCGGACCGTTCTCTAATCAGAAGCCGGACCGATGTAATTGCCTGTTACAATCTATCTCTGCCACCAGCGGCCCCCAGCCTTCCACGTGTGTTAGACAGGGCCCTGGTTCATTTCAATACACTGCGCCGAGCACTGTCAAGTGAAATTGGCAGGGTAAATAGGAACTGCTGTTTATTTCCTCCTACCACACTCACACACACACACACATATTCACAGAGACACACACACATTATGGGCTGTCGTATTTAGGCTAAATAGGGGAGTAAAAGAGAGTGCCGTTAGCTCAGGCAGAATCCAGCCCGAGCGACAGAAACATGTCAGTGGGGTAGCCCTGCACGGGGAGACGCCAAACAATGAAGGGGCCACCCAAATTAAAGCCCAATAAATCACAACATGTTTAACAGCGCAGGGGGAGGAGCTTGGGGCGGCACGGTGTGAGGATGCCATGGTTGAGGTATGTTTTTTTGCCACACAGCGGTGAGGTAACGCACAGGGAAAGAGTATACAACGAGGCTTATTCTGCGCCCGCCTCAAACCACTGACCACACTGGAAATGGACGGACATGATTTGAAAGCCTCGTGTAGTGATACTCCAGGTTTCTATTACCTGTCACTTTCATGCAAAGGATTCGGGCTCTCTTTCTAAAATATGAGACTGAAATACGAACTTCACTACTTGCAGAGCTGAGAGACACAATACACAAATCTGTCCAAAGAAAACTGAGCAGCTGAAACAGTTGAACAACAGAAAGTGTGAAGGAGCACTTCAAAGGGATAACAGGGGTTCATAACAAAGCTGTACCACACCAGGCAACACGATCCATGTACTAGATTAGCCCCTTTAAATGACCACAGACAAATTAGGATGCCAACAACAGTATGCCGCATAAAAGGCGGTCGAAAAGGTTCATAGTCCAAAAATATGATTCAAGGTCATCCAGAATTATATAGGTAGAGTCCTAGCATCTGTGATTTCACATCAAATGGATTTGTCAATAAACTCAGAGTTCTCTTTTTTTATATAAAATAATTGTTATGAGTCTGGGTGCAGTGAACTGCAAATGTGAAACAACATTTTGACAGAAAGGACAGAGGGGAATTTTATATCATTTTTCTAGGGCACTAGCTGGGTGTTTATGACGGTCCTTGTGGTTTTTCAATCAGCAATAACAGCAGTATTTGGTGACTACCACTCAGAGAGATGCTCGCACAATGATATTTGAACTCCAGGTTCAAAAGGCCTAAGAATCATTCAGCCTCTCCTGGTGCGTTTGTCTACCCACTGAATACACCATTTCATACAGAATGAAGGCCCTTTCAAAATAGGCCTGGCTGCCATTTCTAAAATTACTTCTTATTACTTAAAAGATGTTTCAAGTTGTCTTTGAAATGACTATGGGTCTGTCAATTGGCTGGACCCCGAATTCTTATTGCCAGAGAAGACAGGCAAACAATTCTGAACTCTTCTGTCAGCCTGATAGGGGATGAACCATTTTACTTTAAAGGGGATACACAGTATTTTGTGGGGCACTTACCTCTGGTGATGGTAGTTTCAACCCCACTTCTAGAAGCAGTCCTGTCTATTTTCTACAACTACTGTGTCTCCTATCTACTCAGACATCTTCGGCTAGACCTACTTCATCTGAATTGTATGGAGAATAAAGTGTATTGTTATTGGCAACAGTTATTATTCAGCTTATGTCTACAGAATGTCCACAGAATCACACGAAATGTTCACCAGTCCCCTCATATGTCCCTCTCCAGCGTCCCAGTGTCCATTTCCAGCATCCCTCTCCAGCGTTCCTCTCCAGTGTCCCAGTGTCCCTCTCCAGTGTCCCAGTGTCCCTCTCCAGAGTCCCAGTGTCCCTCTCCAGTGTCCCAGTGTCCCTCTCCAGAGTCCCAGTCTCCCTCTCCAGAGTCCCAGTCTCCCTCTCCAGAGTCCCAGTGTCCCTCTCCATCGTCCCAGTCCATCGCCCCTCTCCAGTGTCCCTCTCCATCGTCCCAGTCCATCATCCCTCTCCATCTTCCCTCTCCAGTGTCCCACTCCATCAGCCCTCTCCAGTATCCCAGTGTCCATCTCCGGCGTCCCTCTCTGGCGTCACTCACCATCGTCCATCTCAGGCCTCCCACTCCGGTGTCCCTCTCTGGCATCCATCTCCATCGTTCCAGTGTCCCTCTCCAGTGTTACTCTCTAACGTCCCAGTGTCCCTATCCAGAGTCTCTCTATAGTCCAGCACAGCTGCAGTAGGATGTCTGGCCACTCAAGCTAATTACTATTGAAAAAGCAATTGTCTGGCAGATCTCTCCACATTATGGTGACTTTAAACAACCTTGTGCAACAGTGAATGGTTGGTGACCACGACCACATTGAATATTTCTTTCTAAAAGCATTATGGAATGGCTATGGTTGTTCCTCGTAGCCTGCATGAATAACAGTCTATTAACACGAAGATAGATTGAATGATAGTTCATAATTAGGCCTGTAATATTTCCAACCAAACATTATTAGGCTTTGGAGGAGGCAGAGGAGTCAAGTGGCAGGAGGTTGTCCTTGGTGTCTTTGTTGGCAACATTCAGAAGCACTCAAAGAGCAGGAGACACTGAAGACATTACATTGTCATTTGTCATGCATAAATCAGCTAGTAACTGCAAAATCAATACTACTTATTGTAAAACAATGGACAGCAGAGCATGCCAAGTGAATGCCATTGCCATGAACCCATCTGACCGACCCTCAACACACACACACCCACACACACACACAGACTGGTGCTCCAAATGTCCACTATGTTGTTGGTTGTAGACTGGTGCTCCAAATGTCCACTATATTGTGGGTTGTAGACTGGTGTTCCAAATGTCCACTATTTTGTGGATTGTAGACTGGTGCTCCAAATGTCCACTATGTTGTGGGTTGTAGACTGGTGTTCCAAATGTCCACTATGTTGTGGGTTGTAGACTGGTGCTCTGCTCCAAATGTTCACTCCAGCAGTTCTGCAGCATTGTCAGCTGCTAGATTTGCACCTCAGGGCTAAAGGCAGAAACCACAGTCAATCAATGTGGGTTGGGGGTCAGGGTGTGTGAGAGCCGGTCTGGGTCATTAGCTCCATGACTCCTCTATAGACACAGAGAGACACCGCGGAGGAGAAGAACAGACACACCGGAGAGGAGAACCACAGACACACTGAAGACAACCACAGACACACTGAAGAGAACCACAGACACACTAGAGAGAACTATAGACACAAACATACAGAAATTGACTGAAATGATGGTGAAGTACACCCAAAATCCATCATTTCAGATTTGTCATCTACAAAAAAAGTGCAATAATTTAGTTTTTCAGTCACACATAGGGACATAGATATCCCAACCCTGAAAACACAAGAGACAATGCAACATTTCTCTGTGGGGTTCCAGTAGGATCACAGCTCCACCTAGTGACTGGTATGATGCATTATAGCAGTTCAGAATCTAGAGATAACTTGCCTGAATCTCATCAGAGATAATGTTTAGATGGTTAACTCCCAACCCTAACAATAGAGGTAGTTGTCTTCAGATGTGGAATGCAGAGATGTCAAGCTCCTCCTATTACTATTTGTGATTGGTGTGTACATAACCTGATATGAATGGTTTCTTTTAGTATTTGATGGAGGTACCATTGTCCGCTCCTTGTATTCCAAAGAGTGAGATGCTATACAAGCCTCCTGAATAAACACTAACTCCAATTCTGGGTGCTTAATGTCAGAGTGATTTATAGGTCAAGTATCCTACTTATACACTACACTGTAACAACATAAGCATTGTGAAATGTCTATTAAATAATGTCACGTAGCAAGTAACTACTATGTTGAACAAATGTAAAATTTTCTCACTGACCTAAAAAAAAAAAACTCTTTGCTTTGTGGATGAAAAATAAAACAAACACCACCTGCTGGAAAAGACAGACTTTCTGCTCAGTTGGGCGCTTCACTTCTTCCTCTGCGATATAATTCACACTGACACATTGCGGACATCTGAATAAGATGAACTCAAATTAAATACGGTCCAATGTTTACAACACATTGGCGTGGCAACCCTTCTAGAGATAAGCAAAATGCAAGACAGAACCAAAATCCCTTCTACCGTGTCCTCATGTCCCCCAAAAGAAACGCTTTGGGAAAAGACAACATATAAGGAGGACAGATGGGAAGAGTCACCATGTTGTAATCAACAGTGGCAACGGCAGCTTTACATTCCACAAACAATCTCAGGCATCTAAGCAGCAGAAGAATGAAATACAGGAATATAGAAACTGCCTGAACCCCCTTCCCACCCCCCCCCAAGTCCCCTCCCTACCCCACTGAGTTCCACAGTCTGGGCCCGCTGCTGCCACTGCACCGAGAGGGAATTTACATTTTAATAGGCAGAGCTCCTCACCGCCTCCGAATGAGGGTATATGCTCAGCTGAACAGCAGGAAATGCACCCTACTGCAGAAGTTTAGAATGAACCCAGAGAAAATTCCTGGGGCACGCAGACGGAAAATGATATTTTTAGCCCTGGCCATCTCAGTCAGTGGAGCTACGGCATCAGGCACATACGCAAACACACACACAGACTGTACATATAGATGCATGTGTTTAGAAACAAGTGTCTGGAGAGGGACAGGATTTTAAGCAGAGCGTTCTCACCATAGATTAGTCAGATAAGAGATTAATCTGCATGGCATTGTGTCGATCCAGCCTGTTGTAGGGGAGTTGGATGGACAGTCGGTGGCAGATGACAGCAGTGGCACAGAAGCCTTCGCCCCAGGCTTCCAGCTCCCAGCCCGCCCCCTGCTCACAGCCCGCCCCCTGCTCACAGCCCGCCCCCTGCTCTCAGCCCGCCCCCTGCACATGGGCCCGTGGTGTTTCCAGCAACGCAGCCATTAGCCACCAAACTAAAGAGAGAAGAGGAGGATCATCTGAACTGCTGTACTGTCAGACAGGGGACCCACGATAAACTGCCAGCCACGGGCACAGGGGCACCTGAGAGGGTCAACACCCTACAAGGTCTGGAGGGACAAAGACTAGACCACTATGGAGATGATGAGGGATCGTAGATCATGGAGGCTAGGTGGAGGATAGCGGCAGGTCCTTTGCAAAAAAAAAACACTGGCATTCCTGTGAGCCATCCAACCAATGTCCAGCATAATGCCTCAAAGTGCCTAGCTAAGCAGAGTTGAAAATGACCCCCTCTCTTCATTTCCCCCTCTTTTTCTCCACTTTCCCTCTTCATTCTGTTTTCACAGCGTTGGTAGTGTATGTGTGTGTGTCAATGTGTAGTGTGAAACGGCACAATGTGTCACATAGCTCCAGGCATGCAATCAAGACGAGCTGGGGCCCCTCCCCGGCCTAATTAATAACTATTGAACACGCTAACAACAATCAACACTAATTAAATACGCGCTTGTTGACAAGGATGCAAGCCTTATGAAAAGAACAACCCGGGAAAGGGAATTGAGGGGTGTGTGGAGGGGATGTTTTGCTGTGTGAAAGGGGGAGGTGCAAAAACCAGAGCTTCTGTTTTCTGTAATTAGTCAACGAAGTGCTCAGAGTCACTGTACATTCTAAGCTTTTCCTTAATTTTTCTGCCTGTCTTTTTGCCTGTCTGTCCGCCTCCCTAATTAGGGGGGAACGAATCAGTCAGTCCAGCTTGGGTTGAGATGTACACATCACACCAGATCTTACTCCTAACACAGTGAACAACAGTCACGTGGAACATGCAGGCTCATGGCAGCGGCATCAGTATTTAGGCTGCCATATACCCACATTCGCCAGAGCTCAATCACATCAATGAAAATCAGCCCGTGTGGATGCAAAATCGATACGCCGTTCATCAAGTGCGCGTCGGTACAAGCACCAACAGTCAAGACAAATATAACAATCAGCCCCGCATGACAAAAGATGAAGAGATACAGAATGAAACTGTGTTTAATACCTGCCTCTTTAGTTTAAAGTCAGTCAAGTTCGTGGCCAATATCTGCTCGGGATAATCTTGTCACTTCCCCAGTCCGGAGCGAGCAGAACCGCGCGGCCTACCGCGGTACAGAGTGTGTACCGCACGCTATTACTCTGGAGGGCAGACAGTTCATCATTGCCAACTGAATAACCTTATTTTTCACACCAACATTGTAATGAATTCCCAAGGAAGATGCATCTTGATCCAACGACCGAAGGCAGTGCGATTTTACAACTAGATATCATGACAGTAGCCCCTCCCAAAACAAGTCCTGTCTGAAAACGATAAATGAAATCTCCGGGGAGGTACCGACATACTGTTCCGGCAAAGATGCCACTGTAGTAGTTAGTTACTACATAAATAAATGCTCCTGGTAACTAATACACGCTGCTTAGTGCACACATTTTCACCACTGATGAATCAAGCTGCGACTTTTGTGTTTTGTATCTCAGTGGGACACTAGTGAGATCATGTACTGCAATACCATATGTCTTCATTAGAAATGGGTGGAAAAAGACAGAGACTAATAGGAAATGGATACCTTAGCTATGAACGCCTATAGTCTATTTAGATGTATGAAAATGACTTCTCCATTCCAAACACTCATAACTCCCATTTCAAGATCCACTAATTTCATTAGAAAAATAGAAAGATTACTAAACTACTTAAAGAAGCAGTCAATTCTGGCCCCTGGTTGTAAAACTGGCACAGTCGAGCTAAAAAGGGTCAATGCAAATTGTGTGATGTGTCATATATGTGTCGATTTGTGCCACATGTCATCAAAACCATTCACATTCAAACTTGGAATTCCACAGCTGACAGAGGTGTGAACGTGATTATACTTTATGCACAATTAAACAACATACTATGCATCCAGACCAAAATGGGTTCCACCTTAAGAATTATCTTGAAGATAAATTAAAGTCATTTGAATTCCCAACAACTTACACATTGATTACAACTGCTCAAATCATCTCTAATGCCCCATTATAAAAGCCTAATTTGTCTCTACCAATGTCAATTAGTTCATTTTGCAGTTGCATCCTGTAGTAAGAAGTGAGAAACTGAGAAGTTAGTTGCATTTCTGCCAACAACAACACTCTTTTTCAACAAAGCAATGTATGTGCACCCTTCGGCCAGGTAACGTGACAAAAGAACAATTACTATAAAAAAATAAATAAATAAAGAATAGAAACATTTGCTCCTTACTGCTGAATCTTTATTGGGCATATGTGCCGCCCACACAAAAAAATAATAAATTCGGTCATTCAAATAATTAAAAAAAAGGCAGTGTTATTCTATGTAGGAGGGTTAGTGAAGAAACAAAGGTGCTGTATTAAGAGGTCACCACAGTGGGTGATTTCAACAATCTATGTTTCATTGTTTCCCCTGCTTGGACTCAGGAGATGTTTTCCTACAGTTCAGGAAAGTCAATGCTGATATTACAACTCTGCTTGAAACTACAAAATACAAATCCCTGAGTTTACAAGCAAAATGTGTGACCCCTATGTGTTTTCCAGACTGAACACTTCTGTAGCTTACTTGTTCAAAATGGATCTAACTGGATCAGCACTTCTGACCATCAGTTGGGTCCATGAGAAAGACTGCCAGGCGTGGTCCAGTCACAGCATGGCTCTCTTAACCCCCTCTCTGGCTTCTGGCCCCTGGCCTGGCCTACTGACCAAGCCCCCGTGCTCCAGTCTCACACGCAACAGGGGGTCAATTCTGAGTGCCAACTACTACAGCACGTCCCGTGTATCGACAGCAGACGTTTGTTCCCATGATCGGTCCCTGATAGGCAATTGAATTTGTCAGTGACCCTAAACAATTGCTGGGATGAGGATCAGCAGACTTCCCTGGCCCCCACTGGCACCCTGACTACCCATCCTGATCAATAAGCAGCCAATCAATAGCCAGTAACCGATATTGATCCCGCCTGTTCCCTTCCCAGCAGCCAGTTACACAGCGTTGGTTTGAGAGGGAGGAACTGCCCTCCCGCCTCACTTGTTGAGTAGACTCCAATAGACAGATGTACAGTATTGGACATGAGCGTAGACCCACACAATGTGTCTCTCTATTTCTCTCCCACACACAAACTCAACCACTTTTTAATAACCCAGTTATTTTGTAATTTTTTTTTTTCAAACTACCAGATCTTTCATTTTAACCAGAAAGAAACCACTTGTGCCCAACAAGACATGGAGTGCATTGCTGTGGCTCTCGGGCAGCAGGAGAGGGGGTATAGACACTCGGTCTACATCTGTGGTCGCCGGTCTCATAGCGCTTCTATATACCTGCTTCCATAATCAGACTTCAGAGTTAATCAGATTTACAAAACTCCACCTGAGAGGCACCCTAGACCCCAAGACAGACATCATGGACTTCCAGCTACTACCAACCCCCCTCTATCCACTCTCAAGACAGCTCGTCACATATGGTCGAGGACGTTCCCCATAACCAGATAGACCTGACAAATGGAAGAGACGCAGCATAGCAGTGTTCCTCCAGTGAATGATTCCCCAGAGAAGAGCACTTGTGGATAAAGCAAGGGGCAGCAGCGCTGCCATCCAGCCAATGAGACCACAGCAGCTGTGGCAATTCCAGCCAATTAGCTGTGAATTAAACAGGAACATGAGAAGCATGGGAGGTTTTAAAGACGTAACTTATTGTGTGTTTCCAAAGAGGGACTTTTCTTTTACGATTAATTTTTACGTTTGAGTGCTCCACGTGTCGGTAAACGCTTGCCTTGGCGATCCTGGCTGTCTCAGCGTCTCTGAGCTCAGAGTTAGTTAACCACTGTCAGTCATTTCATGTCTGAGCACCCCCTGAGAAAACGTGCTGTCGAGATGTGTTTTCAACACTATGCTTGATGCTTAAAAGTCTTATTTGAGTTTAGTTCTTTTTAGATATCCCTCCCAAACGTTAACTGTAACCGTTTTTGTTTTTTTTATCACAAAAGTAAAGCAAGTAAATAAGAAATAACAATGACAAACATACATGCTTTACTGAGATATCCCTGATTCCTGTGCTGCTGTAGTAAACACTCCCAAACAGAGGCTGCGAAGACATCTCATTCAATGCATTGTGAACGCAGCTCAGTGTTAATTGCACAGATGATGGTTGGCTTTGATCAGCACTGGCCTGCCAGGATTGAGGCTTTTCTTCAGCAAGCTGGCGAGAGGTGCAATTAGCGCTCGATCGATACCGATGCGTCCTTCGGAATTTCTCTATCAATTTCCAATGAAATACACACAAAAACAGCAGCCTTGAGCTGTAGAAAGAGGCCGGTTGTCAGGGAGATCGCACGAAGGAAGGAACCAGGCGCAGGGTTTGCAGTGCAGGGATATTTATTCCTTTACATAAATAGGCTGTGCATGCAGCAACACTTGTAAAAATAAAGAGACTTAAAAGCAGCAAACAGGCAAGATTGTAACAGGAATATCCTGGAAGACTGACAATGAATATCAGTCTGCACTCAAACCAAAAATGATTTCAATGTTACGTGATGTTTGAATTCTCAATACTAGACCAAGGATGGGGAGAACAGAGGGAACATAAATACACATAATGATGAGGGAATTGGGAACAGGTGTGTGCAATAAGACAGGACAGTCTGGGCTATGTTCAAGTGCAGAGGGTTGGGGAACGGTAGCAGCTTAATAGGCTGGCGACATCGAACACTGTGGCTGTGATGGGCCAGGGGAAGGAGTGGCCACAGATGGAGATGTGACACCATTTGGTTACTTGGCGACGCTCTTCACAACATTCACTTGCACCACTCCAGTTGAAGTTGTTTACGTCGCATAATTAAAATAATTTTATTGTCTTTCAGCAGAAAGGCAGTCTGTGGAACTACTTCAGAGGACTCATTCCCAAAACAAAATATAAGACAGCGCCACTACTACTACTACCACACACACACGTGTTTACACATAGGACTCATAGGAATAGCATCTGAACTCTGTCTATTCATACTAAACTTTTTCACCAAAATAAATCGAATTTAAGGGAAGAGAAGAAAAAGCTTCAAGCAATGTAGGCTGTGCTTTTAGATGAACATAAGTACATATTCAATGCAGCAGTACTTTGTCAAGAGGTCAACATTTACTGCCTATTCATGCATTCTGCATTCCTACTGTAACTCATGGTCACCTAATATAGCAGCTGTCTGTTCTATTAATTATATTTCTAAACATTAATCCTACCAGTATATAAATCTGGAATGAAAATCTGCCAGATGCCTGATGTATCTATGAAATGCCGATTATACCATCATCCTTTCTGTAGCAAGCCAACTAAATAGTCTAGCATCCCTGTACAACAGCAGGAATGCTTCTTGTGCAGTTCTTTTACATTTCCTTTTTAGTCATTTAGCAGACACTCTTATTCAGACGAACATACAATTAGTGCATTCTTCATAATATAGATCAGTTAGACAGCCACATAATCCAGTAATGGTATTTGTATTTTACTGGGTGAAATGGCAGAAATGTCAATGCTAGTCAGTTGTTTTGTAGTGGACGCAAGACTTAACTGGAAGCCAGTGGAGTGTGCGAAGGGGAGCGGTGATGAGGGAAACCATGGGAATGTTTGAATACAATATGGGCTGCAGCTTGGGGCAAAAAAAAAAGCCTGAATAAAGACTGCGATGTTACACAGAGCCTTTAGATGACTCCTCCAAATATAGTATTCACTGTATGAAGACAATGAGGCCTTCTGGCAGGACCATCATATGTCACCAGTGCAAAAAACAGACCTGGTCCTTTAGGGCAAACAGCATGGCCTTTCACTAGTCAAACAGCATTACACATTGATCTCTCTGTCTTTATCTTTGGCTTACTCCTTCTCTCTCTCTCTGCCCTTCCGTCTCTCCTAAATGATAGGAGGCCATGTGATAAATATGAAGGAGGCCATGTGACAATATGAAGGAGGCCATGTGACAATATGAAGGAGGCCATGTGACAATATGAAGGAGGCCATGTGACAATATGAAGGAGGCCATGTGGCAATATGAAGGAGGCCATGTGACAATATGAAGGAGGCCATGTGACAATATGAAGGAGGCCATGTGAAAATATGAAGGAGGCCATGTGACAATATGAAGGAGGCCATGTGACAATATGAAGGAGGCCATGTGGCAATATGAAGGAGGCCATGTGACAATATGAAGGAGGCCATGTGACAATATGAAGGAGGCCATGTGAAAATATGAAGGAGGCCATGTGACAATATGAAGGAGGCCATGTGACAATATGAAGGAGGCCATGTGAAAATATGAAGGAGGCCATGTGACAATATGAAGGAGGCCATGTGACAATATGAAGGAGGCCATGTGACAATATGAAGGAGGCAGGTGACTTGGTGTGAAGACCTATGAAGAAAGGGCCTTGAACGGAGCGCTGAGGGCCAGCAGTAGCGACAGCACAACCTCATCTACGTCACATGGCTGGGCACCCTCTTGGGTCACGTCACTACTGGCATACCACTACTGAGACTGAGACTCTGAGAGTAGGTAGAGGATTAGACAGTTTAAAATGTGTCCAGGGTAGTGAATTAATGAAGGATAGGAACACAGTACAGATTGGCCTTGGTTATGTGACCCATCTTGAAGCCTGACCAGTAAACTTCTGGGAAAGACCAGATTGTTGGTCGAAGACAGCATGCTCAAGGTTTTTGTAAAGACAGAAGGGATATTGGTCTGTAGATTTTGACAAGAAAGGGGTAAGGTGTTGATCTCTTGAAGTGGGTTGGTAGACATCAGGTGTTTTAAGTCACCCAGTAAAAAGTTGAAATAAGTGTACCTATTCTGTGCAACTGTTAAAGAAATGTCATCAGGAGGAAAGATGTTTAACGGTTTATTAAATGTGTTCAACCTACCAGTTTTAGACCAATTCATGCCCCCTGTAAAACCCAATGCTCTGTGAAGAGAACCAATAGACAACAATTAATTTTTGATAAAAGAGCAGTTTTCTGGTGGGAAATCTTGCAGTTGCCTATGAGGAAAGCCTGCCCAAACTTGTTGGGAGTTATTGCAGTGAGACAAGGCTAAATATATTGAATATATATATATATTATGAAATTGGGCAAGGGAGGAAAAGGGGATATACATTTTTATTTTATAAATCTCTAAAACATTGTCTACCAAAGAGTCCACTCTGGAAATGTGATTTTCCAAACACACAATTCGAAAATAGCCAAAGATAAGCAAAATCAAAAAGGGTCTCTTAATCTTGTACAAATACATTATATTTCAGAATCTATACATTTGAGAACATACTATAAAGAGCATTTTTCACGTTGTCTGTATCAGTAAGGATCACACATCATCCGGTCTGACAGCAGGCACAAACAGGTCTAGAAAGGCTTTACATTGTCCTCTTTCAATTTAATTCTATGTAGTTTGTGATACACAAACATGTCAAACATCCTTCTTTCCCATTACATTTCTGCGAGTATTTCCAGAACAATCTGAAATGCCCAGAATATATTGCATCCTCTCTCACATGGAATCACCAGTTCTCCCTTTTCATTTTGAACAGCGAGAAAGAAACCCCATTTCAAAGGGATCACCCCTGCAACAGCCTTGACTGTTCACATTCAGTAAATACCCACAAAAGCTTACATAGTAAATCACACAAATAAAACAAGACAATCGAATGCACTTATTTCTGAGTGGCTAATTGCCAATTAGTAACCCAATTGCGAGATGCCTAATTCATAGCTTTTACAGATAACCTCCCTGGTAGGCTGACATGGCAGTCCCGCGCAGCAAGCCACATTTTACCTCATTAGATTACTGCAAATTGCAGAAACTGGAAAATGGGTTCATTTACCTGCGGTGTGATTGAATGTATGTTTATGAAGCTTTTATGAAACCAACATTTCATTTTGCCACGTCTGTTTCTCGCTGCTTCCTATACCCTCCAGACGCAGTGGTAAACCTGCAAGATAATTACGATGTGAAGAGAACTGGGAAACTATGTTAAGATTTTGAGGCTGCTACAAACACTGATAAAGTACAATCTGCAAACATGGAGACTAGTTTAATGTGTAGTAGATTTGGCATCTTGGTGTAAAGTCTACTTTACCTGATCATCCTTGCAATGAATCGCATGATCAATATTAATTTAGCAGGTAATCTCCCACTTTACCCATCAATTCATTTTCAATTCCATTACTACTCGGTTTTTCCTGCCACCTCCCCCATTCTATTTGACAATAGAATGGGGGAGGTGCGGACATCAGTACTGACACTTTCCTGCACATCACAACATATTTGTGAACATGACTAATCACAGATTAGCAGATGGGGGACGTTAATTACACTGGAAGAAATAAAAAGACCCAGAGGATGATTCTACTGGTGAGCGTCATATGTGGAAGGCCTGGCGTGTCCTTGTAGTGATATACATGCGAAGAGTCGAACTTGAATCAAACATTTAGATGGCGTGTTTGGGGTTTGGAGTACCGTCTATGCATGTTCCAGTACATACATCAGCCATTCGTGGTCAAGATCCTTATCCAGAAGAGGGGCCATAGACACGCAGGAAATCAGCCAGGCTTTTACTGAAAGACGTTTATGAGTGGTCATTCTAGATGCATTTGTTAATGCATGGGCTTTGTGATTTGTTTCAGTCACTGACAGACAGACATTTTTAGCCAGTCAGAAATTTCCAGTTGATAAACAAGCCCAGTTGTCGGCAACACTTGCAGTTCAGTCATTTAGGTAACTTCCAGGTATTGTACACTTTATAACATGGCTGGAACCACACCACTCAGTAGGGGAAAAAGCCAGTGCTGAAGACAGCTAAACAATAATACTCGTTGATATAGTAGGGATTACAGAAGTGGACAGGGACTTTGCTTTACTGTCATCAAGGAGAGAGAGGCAGGCCTTCACTGTAAACTTATTTTTATGAAGGAACCACAGGTGAGCTGAGTTTAATTTAGGAAATCTGTAATGTATTCCCACAAATGAAATATACATATTTATTTTTGCTCTCAGTTGTGGTAAAGTTGCGGTGTACAAGTTTATAATTCTAATGATGCATTCCCCTGAACAAACCTGTAGCTAATTAATGTTCGATACAGTGCAGCCCACACATATTCAGACAGAGAAAATTAAAAAAAATTTGACTGGGGATTGGAAATGCTAAAGTGATGAAGGGGGTAAAGGGCAGGCAGTCAGCCATTATTTGAGAGTATTTAGATTTATTTCAGATTAAACTTTTAAATTATAACAGAACATTTTGTACGCTGTTACCCCATTTAAGGGTTAGGGTTAGTATTTGTACAACTGGCTTCACAAGTGTCTCTCATTGGGTAATTATGTTTGTTTTCATCATTACTACATGCACAAGAAAACCCTAGTTAGGTTAGCAATGACAACTGGCCTGCTCGACCAAAGATCTCAACAGCGGATGACCAAAAAATGCTCAACATTTTATGAGAGGTATGAGTGAATGCAACTACCATTAGCAGAATGTTGCAACCTGGTCTCAGAATGATGACGTTGACTATTTTACATACATTTTAGGCAGGGGATTTCGTAAGATATATTACGTGCAGTAAAATATCATTAGAGTCGGAATGAGAAAAAAAAAATAGCAGCAACCATGGTTCGAAGCAGCAAACTTCCACATTTTACTATGGCGCACTACCCTCTGCTCCACTGGGGAAACAGTAACTAGTCCCGGCGAGTGGTGTTGTCACAACATATGTTTGAAGGGTTTGAAGTGATTTTCTTTGTAATCCTAACGCAATCCATAACCCTAACCTTAACCCCAGTGCTGTGATAGCTAACCTTAACCCAAACCCTAACCTGAACCCCAGAGCTGTGAGACGTAACCTTAAACTAACCTTTTTTATTTTTTTAGTAACCCAAATCTTAACTCTTAACCCTGCTGTGAGAGCTAACCTTAACCATAACCCCAGTGCTGTGATGCCTAATGTCAACGTAACGTTGACAATAAAATACTTTTATAACATATACTAGCAACCTTGCTATTGCTGTTACTCATCCTAAATCCCCATGTCTAGTGTGGGTGAGAGGGTAAGGTGACTGCCTTGTAATCCAAATGTTGCTGGTTTGAAACACAGGTCCAACATTTTGTCAAGAAATCGTCTTTCATAGCGTTCGTAAAATATCATACATTTGTCTGGCGTTCGTATTTTATTTTACATTTTAATAGTGGTCGTAACATTTGAAATATTGTAATAGCATTCGTAATATATTTTACATTTGATTAATTTCATAATGTGTCATACGTTTTGGTGGCACATTGTAATGTAACCTAACGTAACGTCACATATCATACGAAATCGGGTGCCATGGATTTTCATAAAATAGTCTACGTAGGTTCCTGAGACCAGGTTGGAATATTTCAGTAGCCAAACTACAGAGGCTGGGCCGAAAGTTTCAGAACTATAGTTAGCCTCAAAAACAGGATGGCCAAACAAATTCCAGAAGAACCTGTACTGGAACTCTAGAACTCCCCTTGGACTTTTTACACTTTTTGTGTTACAAAATGAAAACCGAATGGATTTAATCAGGAGTTGAAAATAAAATCAGCAAATTGTCCTAAATTAATTGCACAAGTATTTACCCCCTTTGCTATGAAAAAACCCCTTTGTGTTGCAAATAATTGTCTTTAGAAGACAAATCCAGAATAAGGTCCTTTAAAAGCGCCAATCAGGAGTAGAATATAAGAACAATTCCAAGGCTTTGTATATTCCAATGGGCAGAGTAAAGTCCATTATTAAGAAATGGAGAATATGGCAAAATTTTGAATCTATCTAGAACAGGCTCTCCTCAAAAACTGATTTTCCAGCTACTCTCAGAGACACTGTGCATACAGCAACAATAGCCCAGGTTCACAATAGCCCAGGTTCACAATAGCCCAGGTTCACAATAGCCCAGGTTCACAATAGCCCAGGTTCAGCCTTTTCAGCAAAGACATTGCTGAAAAAACCTCAGTTTGCCAGAAGGCATGTGGGAGACACTGAGACAAAGTGGACAAAGACTCTATAGTCTGATGAGCTTTATGGTCTCAATGCAAAATGCTATGTTTGGCACACATCATTTTGAGTTTACCGTCCCTACAGTGAAGCATGGTGGCGGTAGCATCATGCTATGGGCATGCTTGTCTGCATCACGGTCTGGAAAGCCTGTGAAGATGGAGGACAAAATGGATGCAGCAAAGTAGAAAAATACTGGAAGAAACCCTGCTGAAGACTCCAAGAGACAAGAAGCTTGGCAGAAGATTAATCTTCCAGTTGGACCATAACCCTGAACATACAGCCAAAGGCACACATGAGTGGCTTAAAAACAAAAGTTCAATGCCCTGCCAGTAAAATATCAGACCTCAATCCAATTGAAAATATGTAGAAAGTGTTGAAAATTGTTGATGTACTGCTAAATGGCAATCAACCCAAACTGACCTCTACAGCTGTGTTTGTAATTGTGATCTAGTTACAAAGTAACAGTCCTTTTCCATTTAGCATTTCTTTTATTTTGTCCACCCCCTGTAACTACTGACAGCAGCACTAGGATCCAACCAAATTGTCTTCCTAGATCCAACCAAATTGTCTTCCTAGATCCAACCAAATTGTCTTCCTAGATCCAACCAAATTGTCTTCCTAGATCCAACCAAATTCTTTAAAACTCATTGGATGGCACTTCACCTTGCAGAAGGACAATGACTCCTAAAAAGGAAAACAAGTTTTTCCAAGGCCGGAGTGTGAAATGTTCTTGACTGGCCAAGTCAATCACAGAATATGAACACAACTGAGCATGCTGAGAAGACATAGGCCACAAAGGCCCAGAAACAAGCAGGTACTGAAGGTTAGCAGCACAGGCCTGGCAGAGCATCACCAGGGAAGATACCAAGTGTTCGGTGGCTCGCAGACTTCAGGCATTAATTGAATGCAACAGTTTTGCAACCAAGTACTACATGACAACTAAGGTGAGACGAGGCTAAATGAGTTCATTCTAAGACGTTTGCTAAAGTTGAGTCTGATAAGCTATCAGTCACCTCTTCGTGTCCTATGGAGTGTCCTGAGTTTTTTTTTTAAGGTGTGCTATTAATGCATATAGCACATAACAGCCAGAGTCCCACACCACCTCAGCACAAGTCAACCACGGTAAATCACACCAACTTATAATGGCAGACAGTGGCATGCAGGCATGTCGAGAACGGATTCTCTTGTCACTTTAATGTAGCCCCTGCAGTTGCCGAGGAAACCAGTTACTTGTGTGTTGCCACGGCACACATCCTAGCGTTTCTTTCCTTATCCTTCTCTGACCCTTCAGTCCTGAATGCTGCCACAGAACACACCATGCACCTTCTATAAACGCATGGACAGATTGGCTGAGCACCCAGGGCAAGGTTTCCCGTTTTATAAGAGGTACGAGAGGGACAGAAAGTAGAAGGCTACTTTTTACATCAAACTGTGAAGATGTTCTCTAAACTATTTTGCCACATTTTTGTTATAGAGTGCCTTACAAAAGTATTCCAACCTCTAACCAATCCTCTAATGTCGCTGAAAAAATATGGTGGGTGATTTTAAAACACTTGACAGTCAAATTGAATGATTGGGGACATTGGTTATGTTTGAAAATATTTCCAAGAAAACAAAAATTCAACCCTCACATATTTATTATTTGGTGGAGCCACTTTTCGCTGCAGTAACAATTTGAAGTTTGTTAAGTATGTACCAGCTTTTCAGTGTAACACAGTGATTCTGACCCATCCTAGGCAGATTTGCTCTAGGTTGTTCTGGTTGGTTTAACAACACATGTTGACCGCCATAATTTAATTGAGATCAAAACCTAGACTGGGCCACTGAAGGTCATTCGCATTCATGCTCGAGAAACTATGTTGCTTTGGCATTTTGCTTTGGATCATTTTCCTGCTGAAAGGGGAAATTCCTCACCAGGTTCAGTTTTGGCAGACTATGACAGGTTATCTTGCAGCATTTTCCTGTTTTGCTCCATCCATTCTTCCCTACATTTGAACAAGATGCTCAGTCCCTGCTGATAAGAAGCATCCTCAGAGAATTATGCTGCTAACTCCATACATCACTGTCGAAAAGTTGTGTTGACGCATGGACAGGGTCAAAACTCAAAGCCCTATCGCTGTCTCGTCTGACCACCTTTTCTCAGTTAGATCACTCTCATTCTTTCATATAGAGATCTTCACAGCTACTGAAATCCGAAGCTCCTTCAAAGTCGGGCTCTTTGTGGCCTCACAAGTCTCCTTAGTGTTTCAGCACTGAGTTTTAAGGGACAGAAAATGTTCACCCGGCACAGGCAGAAGAGGACTGTTCAGCCGTCCAAGCCTGGTTCCTCTCTAGGTTTCTTCCTAAATGTTGGTCCCTCCTAATTTTTCCTAGTCTCTGTGTTTCAACAATGTTGTTGCTTGCTCCTTGGGGTTACAGGCTGGGTGTTTTGTAAAAGCACTTTGTGACAACAATGTAAAAAAGGGCTTTATATATTAATCTGATTGATTGATCAATGGCATAGTATTGGCAATAACTTTCATCAGTGTAAAGAGTGAGCTTCCTCAGAATACTTATGCAACATATATTAGTTTAATTTTCCAAATATTTCCCAATACAAAATCAATGTCATCATGAATTCATAGATTTTGAGTGTCGCCATTTAAAAATAAAACATCAAACACCATTTCAATGCACCATTTCACATTCAGCAACGGGAAAATACGTCTGCGGATTGAATACTTTCAGAAGTGGTTGGGTGTTGTATTCCTAACAGAAAATAACAGATGCACTCAGCAAATCAGGTAGTAGTATCTAAATCAATCAGGGTCGTCTACACTAACTGATAGCTTGCTAATTGGTGCACTAATCCAGTCACTAAGTACTGTACTGGCGCCTGCACTCTGCTTGGGAGTGTGTCCAAAGTAAACACACCCAGCACGGCGCAGGTCATCGATGCCTCGTTTCTCAACCCATGAAGACGGAGGGTGACAGAATACCTGTGAACAGATCTGAGACAAAGGGGGGGGGGGGGTACTGCCCACGGTTAGAGCTTAGGGAAAGGACTGTGCGGGGCAGGTGACTCCAACCAATTCCTGTTCTAAAGAGCTACAGGCCATGGTTCCAGTCCAGCACTTACATACCAGATTAATGTAAAGAATTGCCATTCAACGGGACAGAGCACAAAAAATTTGACAAAAGGGAAGCTGTATGCCAGAGTTGCCTTGTGTATCTCATGCGTCTGTGGCCTGATATGATACAGCAGTATCTACATAGAGGGGATCGATAAGTACAGTATCTGAGGTAAACAGAACAGGACAAGAGGACCACCACTCTTCCTGTCTATTGTCTGTCATCACCCAATCTTTGTTCCTAAGGACAGACGGACACAAATCAATAGTAAAAGGTGACAGGAGCAGAAGTGAAATGAGACGCTTATACCAGAGACGGTCCTCCTTTTGTATTTACATGAATGAAGCTGTAAACTGAGCTTGTTTTCAAGTGTACTAGTGTTATTAATCAGTGTTCATTCCTGATAGGTCTGCAAAGTTATGGTATTCTAACACTTCAAGCAACAACATCAGGGAAGAAACACCATGGGGAAATTGCTGTTTTTACAAGAGCAGTGATACACTAGTGCCCCCTGGTGGAAGTATGACAGCCCCACAGGGGTACATTGTTCAAGTAATTACGTACTGTAGACACCGTATATTATCATTCAAAAGCAGACACAAGACGGTTGGTTGAATATTTTATTATGAGTATTAAAGCTGATTTTAAATGTCTTACACATGTACATAGATGACAATGGAATATGTAAGTTTACAAAAGATTACAATAAATGTTTTTAAATCAATATTTACACATTTCTAAATGTAATGTTTATTAAATGTCAACGTATACCTTCTTTCTAGGATCTAACCAAAGGCTTGGGTATCCAACGCTGAACACAAGGATATCTCAGTCAGATGTGACTCACACCATATATGCGTGTTTCTTCACTTTTTTCTAAGAACAAGGTGGAATGCAAACTAACCTGTCACAGTCAATTTCATGTCTATTAACTTGAACACATTTTAGTTAAAACATAACAAAGCAGTGCTTGCATGTTTTGTTTAATCGATCTTGGACAAGATTTTTTTTAGAAAAGACTGGCTTATGACTGTTGGGAAAGTTTAGAGAGTCATCAAGCCCTTTTTTCTGAGTCCATTTTCTATAACAGTCCTTGAAAAGTAGGCCAGAGACCAATGACACCATGTTCAACATGGGAATGGTACCACTATATTTCATAACATTATGGTTAAAATGGTAACATTTTATTTTATGACAATGGTTACAAATGGTAACATTTTATTTTATGACAATGGTTACAAATGGTAACATTTCTTGATAACAATAAGAAATCTAATTGGAACACTAGACTAAAGCACTCCTTTATTTACAAGGCACTCTAGCAGAAACATCCAGAATCTCTCATCACTTATTAAAAGGTAAAACAATTATCCTTATTGCTTGAAAACACAGGATTGGTAAGCATTTGACACACCAAGGGTAGCCTCTGAACTAAGTAAATCCAACATCACCTTTGTCCTACAGAATTGGAAAAGACATAAAATTGACTTGAGGCTTGAATGCCTAGTGTCACTGAATCAATTTAGAGCACTGCTGGAGGTTTGGTGAGGAGAACAATACGTCTGCTTGTGATGTATGATGATGCGTTTGGAGAGGTTTTCGAGTGCTGCTACAGACATATCTACATATTTCTATTGCGCATTTAACTTTAATCATACATAAAAAGGAGTTTTATTATGTGCATTTGTGTACAGCCCAGCACTGTTAATAATAACTTTCCTATTGAAATAAAAATAATTTCAAAATAACAAAATTGTCAACACTGATTAGAAATGATATCACTTTATTTTAATAACACTGGGAAAAACATTAGGACCAGGACTATGCCAGTATTATGATACTACAAGTATTGCGGCAAGGCAACAAAACAAAGCACATTCAACATGAGGAAAAGTCCTATTGCCGGAAAAAGAACAAGTTAGCCAGACAGTTGACTTTTTTCCAAGCTACTGAACCCAATATTTTCTAACACGCTTTTAAAGAACCAAAGTTGGGTCTATTTTGTCTATTTTTGCTATTGTAAGAATAACAATTTCCTGCATTCATCCTGAAAAAGTATGTTGAACTTTATTTGGGCTATATAGCTACAGAATGGATTGAAAATCAAACAATAACTATGAGATTAAGATACTGCCTCATCTTTAATCACAGATTACATTGATTGAACTACTATAATGTCAAAAATAATTAATTAATTAATTAAATAATTTTTGTCATTTCCTTTGAGGGAACGTCATTAAGCAATCATTTAGTAATAAGCACTTGTTTAGTATTTGGTCCAATATTGCTAGCATGCAATGATTACATGTGCATGAAAAGTGTTGCCATACCTTAACACATGTCCTCTAATAAACGCTGAAAAGCTATGCTTCAACCTAAAAGTAATTGTTTAATTTCAAACTTTTGAAGTATAAAGCCAAAAAAACAAGGTACATTTTTTTTAGTGTTCCAAACACATGGCACTTTATCACAATACAAGCATTTGCTAGCTGCCACCACAAAACATAAAAATACAGGTTTCGAACTGCTCAGAGTTAACTCTGAGCAGTTTTTCATGTCTTGGTAGTGTTGTCTGATAATATTACTTAAAAGCCCAAACAGAATTTATGAATTAGGGTGGATTATTATTATTTTATAATGTAGGCTACCTTTTCCATTTTTTATACAGGCCAGTAATATTGAGTGAATTAAATGTTGTTGATACCTTTTTAAAGTCGCAAAGCCCAGGGGGGGGGGAAAACTGACTCTGTCTTTTGGAAAATCTCGTTAGTGTTAGTTTCACATTTCTTTGGGACCGAAAACATACATTGTAATACCAAATTCACACCAAAAATAGCATTCCATGGATGTGTTGAAAAAAATCTATGATTCCCCACCAAAAAGTATTGAGTGTGAGCAATTTTCACATTATGTTTTTATGATGTTGCCTGTAATTTCCCTTATTTGATAAATAGATGGATTGGTACATTTCATTTAAAGTGGGCCAGATGTGAATCCTTTGAAAGAGGTGTGCAGACTTACAAGTGATAGTAAGAGGACACACAGGACGGTGAGGAAAGGGATTAGTATTTCATTAATTCTGTACCTACCAAATTCCATTTGCTTGTCCTCCCCAATTAAGTTGCCAACATCAGCCTGCAGTGGACATGCTATATATCCCATTGTCTAAAGGGATTCTATATCAGTAACACATATCTGAATCTGCCTTCCCCTGACACAGGCATTCATTCCTGTTGCAAAGAGGAGTCTAATTTCTTGTCAGTATATCCTTGCTGTGGCAAAAATCTTTTAGGATAGGCCAGACAGCCTCTCACTCACCTCCCACAGCTTCCTGGCCAAAGCATCATCCCGCCCCATGGCTCCTGCTTCCTGCAGTGCACAGGAAGAGAAGTAGCGCCCACTGAGGGCTTCGATGCCTTCCTGGAGGGCACAGTACAGGGTTGTTTGGGCTCCTGCCTCTGTATCCAGAAAGAAAAGCTTAGCGATGGGCACCTGGAAAAGCCTCAGCCATGGGTTGAGGTTGCGAGAGAACTCTGTGTGAATAACTCCTATAGGGCCAGAGAGAAAGGATGGTTCAGAAGAAAATAGGTTGGATTGCAATGAACTGCCTTTTCCCAGGCAAACATTGTTTGGAAACATTACCACTGTATTAAAAATCTATATAATTCACATACGACACACACATATCATCGAATTGTTGCAGGAATAAAGCTTCTAGTGCATCCTTGACATAAAGGCTGAAAACATCTGTCATTTTTACATTAAATTTAAAGGCTTTGATTAGCCATAACAATATTGTTTATATCAAACCCTACAAAAACATTTATATTAAAAGAGAAAATAATAAAGATCTTCAAGCGATTTATGAACTTAGACAACATAAAGTAATTTTTGGACTTTCTCTTTATGCATGCAACTCTCTAACACAGGGAGATCAGGGATGAGCTAGCACAAGTGCAGAGTCATCTGGATATATTGCTCTCCCCGCACTAATGCAATTTGATAGATCTTTGTGAAATAATGATTAAACACGTAAAAAACAAAGGTTCTGTCACAGCAAATATGCAATACTGAGAAACCTCAATCAATTGTGGTACATACCATGTACATTTGATGTGATAAATTTCAGTTGCAGGTTTAAATTTAACCTATTCTAACATCTCAAAAGATGGCTCATTGGCTTGTCCAGTAAGCTCATGAGTGGTCAACGAAAGAAATGTAAACGTTTGAGCCCACGACAGACATCGCATTAAATGTTCATGGTGTGTCCCACATACAGTGGGGCACAAAAGAATTTAATCAGCCACCAATTGTGCAAGACCTCCCACTTAAAAATATGAGAGAGGCCTGTAATTTTCATCATAGGTACACTTCAACTATGAGAGACAAAATGAGGAAAAGAAATCCAGAAAATCCCATTGTAGGATTTTTTATGAATTCATTGGTAAATTCCTCTGTAAAATAAGTATTTGGTCACCTACAAACAAGCAAGATTTCTGGCTCTCACAGACCTGTAACTTCTTCTTTAAGAGGCTCCTCTGTCCTCCACTCGTTACCTGTATTAATGGCAACTGTTTGAACTTGTTATCAGTATAAAAGACACCTGTCCACAACCTCAAACAGTCACACTCCAAACTCCACTATGGCCAAGACCAAAGAGCTGTCAAAGGACACCAGAAACAAAATTGTAGACCTGCACCAGGCTGGGAAGACTGAATCTGAAATAGGTAGATGATAGCTTGGTGTGAAGAAATCAACTGTGGGAGCAATTATAAGAAAATGGAAGACATACAAAACTACTGATAATCTCCCTCAATCCGGGGCTCCACGCAAGATCTCACCCCGTGGGGTCAAAATGATCACAAGAACGGTGAGCAAAAATCTCAGAACCACACGGGGGGACCTAGTGAATGACCTGCAGAGAGCTGGGACCAAAGTAACAAAGGCTACCATCAGTAACACACTACGCCGCCAGAATTCAAATCCTGCAGTGCCAGATGTGTCCCCCTGCTTAAGCCAGTGCATGTCCAGGCCCGTCTGAGGTTTGCTAGAGAGCATTTGGATGGTCCAGAAGAGGATTGGGAGAATGTCATATGGTCAGATGAAACCAAAATAGAACTTTTTGGTAAAAACTCAACTCGTCATGTTTGGAGGAGAAAGAATGCTGAGTTGCATCCAAAGAACACCATACCAAGCATGGGGGTGGAAACATCATGCTTTGGGACTGTTTTTCCGCAAAGGGACCAAGACGACGGATCCGTGTAAAGGAAAGAATGAATGGGGCCATGTATCGTGAGATTTTGAGTGAAAATGCCCTTGCTGATGGAAGGAGTTTGAAGATGAAACGTGGCTGGGTCTTTCACCATGACAATGATCCCAAACACACCGCCCGGGCAATGAAGGAGTGGCTTCGTAAGAAGCATTTCAAGGTCCTGGAGTGGCCTAGCCAGTCACCAGATCTCAACCCCATAGAAAATCTTTGGAGGGAGTTGAAAGTCTGTGTTGCCCAGCGACATACCCAAAACACCACTGCTCTAGAGGAGATCTGCATGGAGGAATGGGCCAAAATAGAAATATAACCAGATAACGCTGTACTCACACTAGCTCAACCATACACTCCCTACATAGAGACTGTCCAACAATTACTTCAAGCGATTTAAGAACACAGACGAATTGTAGACATATGTGGTGATTACCCTTAAAATACAATACACTTCAGAATTCAACGTTCCCAATGTCGCAGGATTCATTTCCTGTCGTGTGCGCCTGACTTCAATTACTAACAACCATCTGACACATCACACAGCTGTTACACATATGGGCAGAAACCTAAAAGGAAGTAAAAAGAATTGCATGTAGGTCCGAGCAGGAGCGCCTGACCTGGGTGGAGGCTGTAAGTGGTGACGCCAGTCCCCTCGAGGCGGTTGGCCAGCTCCCGCGTAAAGAGCACGTTGCACAGCTTACTGTGGCAGTAGGCCTTGAAGTTATGCCAGGCAGACTGGCCCGGCACCAGGTCCTTGTAGGTCCCCAGCAGTGCGAAGTCCACAGAACCCAACCGGTGCAGCAGAGCCGACACATTGACCACGCGGCTCGGACTACACTCCTTCAGCCGCTCCAGCAGCAAGCAAGTCAACAGGAAGTGACCTAAATGGTTGACCCCGAACGCCATGCCGAACCCATCCTCGGTGCGGCCAGACCCCATCATTCCTGAAACGAGGTGACAGACGGTGAGACCAAAGACGGTGAGCCAGGTATTTATGCATTAGTCTTCAAGTTATTATATGCCTTATTCAACAGCAGCTGCATATCATTTGAATATGTTTACATGTTATACGTCCCTCGGCCACACCTGCATTATTGATTAGCAGGTCCAGTCTGGGCTCAGTCTTCAGGAGGGTTTCAGCAAAGGAGCGAACAGACTTCAGACTGCCCAGATCCAGCTGCATGAACAACACCTCATTGTTCCCACTCTCCTAAAGGAAAGAGGTGGCAATAAAATAGTGTGTATTGAGATGGCTCCAGACATGTGACTATTTATAGTCTGTCTACGGATACAGACTTTCTGTCTATGCGTACATCCCAATAATAGCCAGTATGCACAGTTAAAAAATGTGTATGGTAAAAAACAAAAAAATTCTGAAAGCATAATCCATTGTGATATTCATATACCACATATTGTGTGATCATCTGTGTAATGTGGTCGCCATTTCTGATATCATTGCCAAGCAAGGGGCTATGTCCATTGACTGCATGTGCACACAAATTGATGGAACTACTCAAATAAACAAAACACTGCAGTTTTCAAAAGACAACCCACACAAACATAGCCCAAAACAATACAGGACAATACGGGGTAAACCTGTCCACAGATATTTTCTAGTTAGCCCTCGGAAAGAAAAATGTTGTTTGGAAATTGTATTATTATTATATTTCAATGATCAGATGCTTTAGTCAAACTAGAATTTCCATATTTTTTCACTACTGTATACGTAAGGACAATAGTAGCCATGAGTTGCGGTTGAAGCTAATCGAGACCTATGTATAAAAATGACTCTTCTGTTACCCTCCGGATGTCATAAGCAGCAGCTTCAGCTTTTTGTTTATCGCGGCAGGCCAGAATGACCCTGGCACCTCTCTTGGCCAAGTCCAAAGCAGTAGACTTCCCAATGCCGGTGTTACTCCCTAGGAAACAAAAATCCACACTTGAAGGAAAAAGCTTTCCGCATGAAGTCTGTGGACAAATGTACTTGAGCACACCTTAACAGACTGCGTCATTACAACATTAGCCTAACCTGTAACAACGGCAGTTTTCCCTTTCAGTGTCACAGAACTCGTACATCTTGACCCTTTGAAGACATTGTAATAAATTATCAAATATAACACTATTCCTATTGCCAGGATGGATATAAAAACGGGCATTACTACAGCAGCACTATATGTTATCATAAAATTTGGAAACTATTTTAGATCGCACATTAGCAAACTTCAGAACGCTAAACAAGATGAAACAAAATCGCTTGGATTGTTTTTCTTCCCAATACTCGCTTCCGGGGTCTTATACATGCAGTAGGGAAGTATTCCACCAGATGTCGTCTTTCTAGTCCAATACTGACAATTGGCCTGAGACAACGACTCCGACGTTATTTTTCTTTTATTCCATTCGCCTCGGCTCGTCTTTCCTGAGCTTACTCTCCAAATCTATTGCCGATTGCATAAGGTCAGACTGGAGGAAACGCAAGTAATATGAAAGTGAGATCCTCCCACAGCCGTTGGTAGTTGTACTTTCCTTCCTCCTAACTTCATTCAAGTGAATCAATCTAATGAGTTCCATTCAGTATTTTCATTCATGTGCTTAAAGTGGTCAAATATACCGATGGAATATAGGCTCAAATCTGCCCCACTATATATATATATACACACACACACACACACACACACACACACACACACACACACACACACAGTGGGGAGAACAAGTATTTGATACACTGCCGATTTTGCAGGTTTTCCTACTTACAAAGCATGTAGAGGTCTAATTTTTATCATAGGTAAACTTCAACTGTGAGAGACGGAATTAGCATTTAATTAGCATTTTATTGCATGAAATAAGTATTTGATACATCAGAAAAGCAGAACTTAATATTTGGTGCAGAATCCTTTGTTTGCAATTACAGAGATCATACGTTTCCTGAAGTGCTTGACCAGTTTTGCACACACTGCAGCAGGGATTTTGGCCCACTCCTCCATACAGACCTTCTCCAGATCCTTCAGGTTTCGGGGGTGTCGCTGGGCAATACGGACTTTCAGATCCCTCCAAAGATTTTCTGTTGGGTTCAGGTCTGGAGACTGGCTAGGCCACTCCAGGACCTTGAAATGCTTCTTACGGAGCCACTCCTTAGTTGCCTGGCTGTGTGTTTCGGTCATTGTCATGCTGGGAGACCCAGCCACGACCCATCTTCAATGCTCTTACTGAGGGAAGGAGGTTGTTGGCCAAGATCTCGCGATACATGGCCCCATCCATCCTCCCCTCAATATGGTGCAGTCGTCCTGTCCCATTTGCAGAAAAGCATCCCCAAAGAATGATGTTTCCACCTCCATGCTTCACAGTTGGGACGGTGTTCTTGGGGTTGTACTCATCCTTTTTCTTCCTCCTAACAGGGCAAGTGGAGTTTAGACCAAAAAGCTCTATTTTTGTCTCATCAGACCACATGACCTTCTCCCATTCCTCCTCTGGATCATCCAGATGGTCATTGGACGGGCCTCGACATGCGCTGGCTTGAGCAGGGGGACCTTGCGTGCGCTGCAGGATTTTAATCCATGATGGCATAATGTGTTACTAATGGTTTTCTTTGAGACTGTGGTCCCAGCTCTCTTCAGGTCATTGACCAGGTCCTGCTGTGTAGTTCTTTGCTGATCCCTCACCTTCCTCATGATTATTGATGCACCACAAGGTGAGATCTTGCATGGAGCCCCAGACCGAGGGAGATTGACCGTCATCTTGAACTTCTTCCATTTTCTAATAATTGCACCAACAGTTGTTGCCTACTCACCAAGCTGCTTGCCTATTGTCCTGTAGCCCATCCCAGCCTTGTGCAGGTCTACAATTTTATCCCTGATGTCCTTACACAGCTCTCTGGTCTTGGCCATTGTGGAGAGGTTGGAGTCTGTTTGATTGAGTGTGTGGACAGGTGTCTTTTATACAGGTAAAGTGTTCAAACATGTGCAGTTAATACAGGTAATGAGTGGAGAACAGGAGGGCTTCTTAAAGAAAAACTAACAGGTCCGTGAGAGCCGGAATTCTTACTGGTTGGTAGGTGATCAAATACTTATGTCATGCAATAGATTGCAAATAAATAAATCTCTCACAGTTGAAGTGTACCTATGATAAAAATTACAGAACTCTACATGCTTTGTAAGTAGGAAAACCTGCAAAATCGGCAGTGTATCAAATACTTGTTCTCCCCACTGTATGTGTATATATATATATATATATATATATATATATATATATTCTCCTTCATGCATCATTAAATATTTTGCTAGCTAACGTTTTCTATTCCACTCACTCCACAACATAAAGGCAACAATGTTTTTTTATTTACCCTTTTAATTAAATATACTTTGTTAACAACAGTGCCAGCTTATATGTCATGTCCACATGATTTATAACCTCAAGCCTAGGCTCAGTTGTTACCACATGTAGAGAGCTGGCTATGGACAAAGTTACATTATCTTCTATGAATGGATGCACTGTTCAGTGCCGGCAAAGCTTTAAACAAAACGAATGAATAGACAAAAGCATGAAAAAACATTAGCTTCATTCACAAACGTCTTGAATTGTCTAATATTCCTATGATTCTATTTCCTGTTTGTCATTTCATGAGCAAATAATTCCAACTTCCAGTTTTGTCTGGGTTAATTGTGAACCAGGACAACCGAAATGGAACACCTTAACTTACTGAGTCATATTCACTATTCACATTTGTAACCACTTCTCGAATCTCTTTGACATTGTTGGTGGATCTGAAAGTTATGTCAACTCAAATTACAAAAATCTACATACACACTAAGGAGATGTTGAGTAACAGTGGAGGGGCTTTTATGAAAGTCCACATAGACGCTCACTGACTTCCCATAGTTTCTTGGATGCGGCGTCATCTCTGGCCTTAGGGTAGACGTTCCTGACCGTACAGTTAGAGAAGTAGCGTCCGGAGAGGGGCTCCAGGCCCTCCTGCAGTGCACAGTGCAGTGTGGTCTGACACCCAGCCACAGGGTTCTTAAAAAACAGCATGGAGAAGGGCTTCAGCAGCACTAACAAGAGAGATTTAGAGTAACGGCCCAACTCCGTCTCGATTATACCTAAGACAAAAAGACAAGAGTTAAGTTATCCATCCAATTAATAAATTAGGCACACACTTTACGTTCCACTGAGTTACACCATTACATTAAAAAGCTTTACACACAATCTTTAATCTTCTAAAAAGTACTGACCTGGATGAAGGCTGAAGCAGCTAACATTAGTGCCATGCAGTCTCTTGGCCAGCTCATGGGTGAAGAGGACATTACACAGCTTGCTGTTGCAGTAAATGTAGAACATATCTATGGCAGACTTGCATACTCCTGTCTCCTTGTGAGTGCTCAAGCAGTTGAAATCAATTTTTCCAAAATTATGACCCAAGGATGCTACGTTAACCACTCGACTGGGACCACACTCCTTTAGACGGTCAAGCAGCAGGTTGGTCAGCAGGAAGTGACCGATGTGGTTGACACCAAACATCATCCCTAAGCCATCTTCTGTGGTGTCATGCATGAAAATCCCTGTGGGAACATGGAAACCATCATACATTCATAATCACTACTCATGGGACATCCTTGCTTAATATCCTCAAAGCCTTTCCTTCAACCCTGCATTTATGCTTCCATATCACGATTGCTTTCATGTTAGTGAATTAAATGTGGCTCGGAGGAAAGGAAGCAATTTGAGACTATCAAGATGCACCCACTTTAAAGCATGCTTTCACCTGCATTGTTGATTAGCAGGTCCAGTCTGGGCTCAGTCTTCAGGAAGGTTTCAGCAAAGGTGCGAACAGACTTCAGACTCCCCAGATCCAGCTGCATGAACAACACCTCATTGTTCCCAGTCTCCTTCAGGACACACAGATGTTATTCTGTCCCAATGTCACTGAGCAGTTAATACACAGTTGTTCATCAGTATAGTATTTGAAAAATCTTTAAAACATTTCTTTAATCTTTATCACTGTGTCTTTCCACACAAAAAGGTTTTGATGTGAAATAAATCTGTTAATGGAAAGTGGAGCAGTGGATGTCGAGCGTCTCCTTACCCTTCTGATTTCAGCCATGGCAGCCTCAGCTTTGTGTCTGTTGCGGCAAGCCAGGATGACTCTGGCCCCTCTTCTGGCCAGATCCAGGGCTGTCTTCTTTCCTATGCCTGTGTTACTTCCTGGAAAATCAGTATTTGTAGGATTACAGCAAGCAGCAGGAAAAGGGATTTGTACACATTTTTATTAATTGTAATAAAATAGCACTCCTGAAATATGTGTTGGATTTTAAACTGTCTGTGAGACCGGGAGATGGAGGCAGAGGGGAGCTGTTGTTCTGGTAAGCTTTAAAATGCAAGGTCTCCATACCACAAGGGTTTTTCCTTTCCAATGTACAGCATGTTACCTCACAAACAAAATCAACAAGGTATTGCTTAGTATAACTAGAAACTAGAAGGACTTTTCACACCTCTGCTTTCTGGAATCATGGATTAAAGACTCCACTCTGAGCACTACTGTAAAACTAATCGCATGTTGGAACAATGCAGTAAATCCAAAACGTGATGGTGCATGCTTGAAGGAAAAAGCTTGGTGCAGTGGTTGGTGCCATGGCGTCACTATACTGTCTAAATCCTACTCTTAAGACTGTAAACTCTGCTTAGTCGTTTTGGTTGGAACATACATTACCTGTCAAAAGTTTCACCACACAGTTACCCATTGACATGAATAGGTGTGTCCTAACTTTTGATGGTACTGTACATTGTCCTGAGTCCCCGTGCATCCACAGGGCAACAGCAACAGCTGACCAGATCACTTAGGTGGAATGTCCCTTAATTACACATTGACCATCACAGGGAATTTAAAACCAGAAAAACCTTGAACAGGAGCTTCCCATACACAAGCAGCTGATGAAATGTCCAACCAGACAACACATTTTTAGACCATTATTAAAGACCTATTAACGGGACATGCCACACTGCTATCTACAGCAATCTAAGGACCTCAGACCAACTGATGCTTCATCTCATCTTGTGCACAGATACTTAAAACTGCAAATCCTGTCAAACACAATGTGGGGAAACAATGGACTGCCTTCACACCATAGAGATGGTTATATTCAAGGACACTAATTAAAAAATACAACTACAGTGACAAGCTGACATCCTATATAAATGTACAGTGATAAAAAGAAAAATTTATATATTTGATATATATTAACTAAGACTGAAAAAAACTGTTCTGAAAAAAAATCCACCTTAAAGCAAAGTGAATCCCATTGTTTACCATGTTGAGAGTTCATGACTGTTCTAGTTACATTCCTGACATAAATAGATGTTAGAATCAGAGACAAGGCTTGAATATTACTCTTTGACTTGTACAAATAAGTGAGAATATATTCAAAAGGATTCACAACTGTAATGGCTAGCATTTTGGTTTAAATTTAGAAAGCTTTCAATAAAACATTTTCGTTGTAAAAATGTGAAGTAGGTTACTTAGCTCTTCAGGAAACAATTCCAATTAAATCCTTTTCAGTAGAAAAATGTGAAGACAGTGCATAATGATGCCCCTTGCAGTCTATGGAGGCATATTCCATTAGATATATTCCATATTATTCCATAACAGTGACATTTTCTGTGTACAGTATGGGAAACACACGAAATTCTGACCAAAAACAGACTCACCGGTTACTATGGCGGTTTTCCCATGTAGTTTTACACTGCTCTTGCATGTTTTCCCTTTGACACATATATTATGAAAAATCAAATAGGCCACCACTACCACTCCAGCAACAAGAAAAAAGGCAGCCATGGAGCTTTTAGATCCTGTGTGAGTTCAGACCGTTCACTCCAGCATTCCTTACTGTAGTTCTGCCTAAAGCTCTACTTTCTATGAAGTTCTGGAGAAACTTAAACCACACCCCCATGGATTGCACATGTGCAGCTGAGTTGAAATGGTTACCACATAAGGCAGAGGCAATGAACAGTACAGATTGTGCCATAACATTGTGGCTTCTGCTAAAGCTTTTTATTTTTAAGGCTTTTATTGACAGCTGGAATTATTGGGAGAGTAAGTGAAGGCGGAGACGGGTACTGAACCCTGATCTCCAGTGAGAAGCCACATATGCACATGGAGCTGGGCTTTACCACTGGGCCACAGCTCCTTTCAAATAAATATTATATAAACAACAATGAACATTAATATGCTTTGCATTAAAAGACAGTATATTGGTTAGTTGCTTGGTAGTACCGGTAGAGTTTCCAATAGGGCGTCAGTGTACCAAAGGCCTGTGGCATCTTCACTTGGTGGGATGAGCTGGGAAGGAATGATGTCAAGTGGGTCACAGTCAAGTGTTTGATACCGTTCCGTTCCAGCCATATGAGACATCCTCTCAGCAGTTTCCTGAGGCACACACCAACACCACTTTACGTCTCAAGTCAGGAGTTTATTCTCCCGGTGGTCTTGATCGATCATCCATGGTTACATGGTGAAATGGTCATTCATGCCGGCCCCCTTAAATTAACACAGGATTAACTCTCAAACTCCATGATTGGGCACAAAGAAGCTTTCACTGATCACTGGAGTGTAGCCTACTGATGTGGGTGGAGGCAATAAAGCAGGGAAATGTTTTGCCCGGGAGTCTCTTGGCCAGATCATGGGTGAAAGGAAAGTAACACAGCTTGCTGTTGGTGTGGACACTACAGACATTCATTGAAGACATACTAAATTGGCTCCCTGCTCAAGTGATTAAAATCAACTGTGAGAAATGCATGCCCGAAGTCAGACATCATTACTACTCGACCTGGACCACAATCTAGATGGTCCAAAAGCATGTTGTTCGACAAGTCATGACCAATGTACAGTTGGCACTGAAGAGTCTAGTCTGCCCAGTCGAAACTGAATAAACACCAACTTACTGTTCCCACTCTCCTGAAAGATGGATTTGTTACTCTGTCACAATGTCATTAAAAAATGAATGCCAAGTCATTCATAAATTTAGCACCCCCCCCCCAAACTCTCTATTCAGTGACTTAGGACATTCACCACACCAAAGTTGTGATAAGATCTGTTAATGTTCAACAAGCCAGAGATAGTGGAGCCTCTCCTTACCCTCTTGATGTCAGCTTCCTGGAGAAAGAGGCCATATTATTAACTGCATTCTGCTGTATGTTCAAATTCCAATAGCAAAGAAAAACAATCGATGTTAAAACAATCGTATTTCTTGGCTGTCACCATGATAGTTTTGCCAGGATTTAATGGCTTTGCATCTCTAAGAAAAATTGCAGTCCCAACTCCCAAAAAGGAGAAGAGACAGCCTCATATCACCTTTGTCAAAATACCATTGCTTTCCAGACTAGCCATGAGGCAAGCTAATTCAAAACTAATGGGAAGGCTAGTAACAAAACATAACTTGTGGTCCTAAACAGCCACAAAACGGAGGTACAGACTCTCAAAGCACAGCCCATGGAAGTTAAACCTGAGCTTGACTGCTTAAGCATCAGTCCTTCAATGTAGATACATTGCAACTTTGACCTATGACATACAACTGGGAAGAGTGTAGCGTGCTGTAAACAACCACTACTTACTGGATAACTGACTAAGAAGAAGCATTACTGAACGAACAACACTGATCACCCAAGGTCTCAAAGCAATAGAAAATAATGCAGCACAATAAGACCCATTAAAGTTTGTTCTTAAAAAAATCTTTGTATTTACAATGTTTTACCAGACAAGCAGGAACAAAGAACCGTTATTTACAGATTACAAGTATTAAAAAAGAGAGCTAAAACGACCTGTAACTATTTACACCATGGATTACAGCATTGAGGACACAGGACACACAACACATTTAACAAAACGTTCCTGCAACACTACCAAGTATCACAAAAGGATTTCATGTAAGGAACTGTACACTTAAAAAACCCAAACACAATGGTTTATGTACAGCCTATCCAGCTGAAGAGCACCGAATCAGAATGACATTAGTGTACACAGAAATGGTGGAAGCATGGAACCGTGCCTTAACATAGAACTGTGGTGCAAATGTTGCAACAAACAATAATGAGAACTACAGCAACAAAAATGAATGTTTGAGCTGGCTGAAAAATTCCAAAATGTAATATCATAACTACATTGGCAAAAAAAAAAAAAAAGTCTGATAAGTTTTTGAAGTCCAATGATCTTAGCGAAAAATTGACAAACTTTCAAATCTTAACAGATTTTTGATAATACTTTGATAATACTTCATGCAAAAATATAAATAAAAATATATAATTTTTTCCTGTTACAACCAGCTCTGTATGCTTCCCTTAAGTGTGACTTGTAAGAGACAAAGGGAGGGTTGGGCTAAGGAACAGAGATGAGGGGATGGGGGTTGGTCTACGGAACAGAGATGAGGGGATGGGGGTTGGTCTACGGAACAGAGATGAGGGGATGGGGGTTGGTCTACGGAACAGAGATGAGGGGATGGGGGTTGGTCTACGGAACAGAGATGAGGGGATGGGGGTTGGTCTACGGAACAGAGATGAGGGGATGGGGGTTGGTCTACGGAACAGAGATGAGGGGATGGGGGTTGGTCTACGGAACAGAGATGAGGGGATGGGGGTTGGTCTACGGAACAGAGATGAGGGGATGGGGGTTGGTCTACGGAACAGAGATGAGGGGATGGGGGTTGGTCTACGGAACAGAGATGAGGGGATGGGGGTTGGTCTACGGAACAGAGATGAGGGGATGGGGGTTGGTCTACGGAACAGAGATGAGGGGATGGGGGTTGGTCTACGGAACAGAGATGAGGGGATGGGGGTTGGTCTACGGAACAGAGATGAGGGGATGGGGGTTGGGCTAAGGAACAGAGTTTGAACGCAGTACTAGGGGCACTTGGTGGAATTTGAGAGTCTGTTTGTCGAGCACCTCTGGACTGACAGTGGCATTGGCGGGGGCAGTGGTGTTGATGGTGGTAGTTTCCTCTTTGGGCTGCTTGCTGGCAAACTCGGCGATGCTGAAGACAAACTGCATGCAGCCCAGCTTGATGTAGCTGCCGTGGTGGAGAAGCGCTGTGCCCTCCCAGCCGGCCCCACTGCCACCGATCAGACTGGAGCTGCTGGCCTTGCAGTTACAGGACAGCCTGGGTCCGCCTTGGGGCTGGCAGCTCATCACTCCCCCTGGTGGCGCCACCCCAGTCCTGGGCCCAGACCCATCATCGGCCTGCTCCTCCCGCCCTCTCGTCTTACAGCGACCTGCAGAAACAGAGCACAGTCACTTAGCAGCCTCTTACAGACACACAAACCAAACATGCCTCTACAGGTTTGAGTTGATGGGGCAAAACATGTATCACCACCCAACATGTTTGACCACGTCACCAGACTAGAGGGTTGGCAATTCAAGCAAAGTGAAGACATTTTACTAGTCCTCACTTAAAAAGATGGGATTTTTAGGTTTTTGGCGAAGGTTACATTCAGGTTTAAGGCTGGAATAAAGGTTACAATTAGGGTAAACGTTAGGGGTTATTGTTGAGTTTAGGGAGAGGGGGGGGGGGGAAAGCATTTTCGATAGGAATGAATGTCGGTCTCCAAAAGGTCCTCAACAGTAGAGAGAAACAAGCGTCAGTGCGTGTGCTACTTACGGACAAGGCCCTGCACTTTGGACACCAGGCCACCAGTCGGGCTGGGGGAGGCCTTCTCAGAGAAGTCACAGGAGTAGAGCACGTTGTCCACTGTGGTCCCATGCTCACTGTAGTTGAGGAGCTCATAGTGCTTGGTGTTCTGCAGTCAAGGAGTCCGTATTTAGAATAGTGCACGTCATACCACAATTATTAACCTTATGAACACCATATACTTTGTTTAGCAAGCTTATAGAACACCAGCTAATTGGAACTTGAATAAATGAGCACATCACATCTCATCATTACAGCATGGAGCCTCACAACATCCAGAGGCCAGACTCAGATCTGTGGAAATGTCTGTAGCTACTGAAGGCCCCCTCAAGTGAGAAGGGGACCGGCATTTACGGGGCAAGGGGACCGGCATTTACGGGGCAAGGGGACCGGCATTTACGGGGCAAGGGGACCGGCATTTACGGGGCAAGGGGACCGGCATTTACGGGGCAAGGGGACCGGCATTTACGGGGCAAGGGGACCGGCATTTACGGGGCAAGGGGACCGGCATTTACGGGGCAAGGGGACCGGCATTTACGGGGCAAGGGGACCGGCATTTACGGGGCAAGGGGACCGGTATTTACGGGGCAAGGGGACCGGTATTTACTCTAATGTTTAACAGGACAAAGCTTTAATGCATTAGGGGTTCCCCCCCGTCTATGACACTGTACGTGTCATTACCACTTCTCACATACATCTGCACAGAATGACCTTCCAGTGGGCGTGACTCTCTACAGGGTATGGACAGAAAGACGCTCTTTTCCCATTCAAATTAGTCTGAAGGTGGCATAGTAAAACCATTCATTCTTTTGAATTATTATTTGAGAAAAATGTTTAAACATCTAATACAACATACTTCTATCATTACCAGCAAACAGCAAAAAGCATATCACAAAAATAAAATGTCCTCAGGGACCTGGAAACGTGGTTTCATGTCCATCAACATGGCCTTAAATAGCTTAATATAAATAGGCGAATATAAAAATGTGAATGTATGTGGAATGTTTGTAGCTCCTTTAAAAACATTCTCATCAACTGTCATCCAATGCACAAGGCTTATGCAACCAATATCCTCCAATGTATACCCTGGCCAACAAGGAGGGTCAGGTACAAGGTTCAACTCCATGTACCTGACCCACCTCAAAACAGAAACAAGACAGTGCCCAACTCATGTCTGCTATTACCGCACCCATTTACCACAGCGTGCTAGCCAGCAGGCATACAGGCTAACTGGTTTAAGTTGAAGTATAGGCGCTTTCAACAGGGTAAACAACCTACCTCGTCAAAAAAGATGCAGGCGTGTTTTCCCGATACATAATTACAATGACCATAGTCAGTAAGGCACACATCCATGTCAGCACCTACAGGGGATCAGAGAAAGACTGTTGAATACAGGTGTGAAGAACACAAACACTAACGTTTCCCAGTCCAATGAAGTCCAGTCCATACCAGCTCCAATGTACAGGGTCCTATAGGGCATGTTGACGGCCCGTCCCTTCCCCATTAATGGGTAGAACGTGGCCCTCGCCTGCACCACCTTCTTCTGTTCTGTGAACGGGGGATAAACGCCAGAGGACTTACATTTTATTCTACAACGTTCCAGACAAAAGCGGAGCGGCGAGACGCGAGGTCTTACTGTCTGCGTGTAGCGTGGGCGACTGAAGCCTGGCGGGGGCAGGAGGACGGACGCTTCCGCAGCTGCCTTGGGATGGGGGAGGCCCTTTGGGAGGAAACAGCTGCTGTATTCTCTGCCAGGCCAGGAGTTTGACCAGATCCTCATCTAGCTTGCTCAGCTCAATCTCTGCAAAAATAAATAGAAAATCAGCCTCAAACTTTGCTTGAAGCCATCTTGCATGACGGTCTGTGTGTAGGGTTGTGCATTTTTCTTAATGAATGCCAGCCATTAGTAAAACAAAGTCTTTGAAAATAGGGACGCCGGCGAGGCTCATCATGTGATTATGAACGTTGGTTCAGGACGAACAGTGTGGAGGTCCTTACCCCCGTCTCCGTCCACCGAGGCCTTCATGCAACCAGACAAGTCTGCCAGGGAGGAGGACAGGGAGCTGGGGAACACGGAGCTCTCGGAGCAGGAGCTTCCCTTCGGATCCGGCCCTGGGTAGATACAGGGAGGCGAAGTGGAGGGCCGCCTCGCTGTGCTGGAGTCCTTGATGACCCTGGGTGGGGTGAAGACGTGGACACCAGGGGTGGGGCTGGGGGAGAGCTTCAACTCACCGCAGCGGCTCAGAGAGATGGTCGGGGCGCCCGCCTTGGCCGGGGGAGTCCCGTGGGCCGGGTTCTGGACTACCTGCCCGGTGGGCGCGCATGGCGAGGGGGAAGGGGGACAGTCTTTCTGGGTGCAACACTCCAGAGGGGTGCCCTTCTCGGTCTTAACCACCACACCTCCCTGGCGGTGGGGCAGCCCTACAGCAGTAGCAGAGGCTGAGTTGGGGGGCTCAAGGGGGGGGATGAGTCTGTGTAACTGGAGCTCCTCCGGACTGCTGGAGTCTGAGGCGGCGTCACACCCCACCGCCCCATTGGCTTTCATAGGCCTCTCGGCCAGAGGCCCGTTGGGTCTCCAGCACTTCAGACAGTTCTGGAACGGCCTCAGCCCGCAACTGCACCTGTCCTGCTTGTCCCAGAGGCTCCTCGGTACAGGGGCCCCCTGGGGGCCAACGGGTGTACTGCAAGGCTTAGCGCAGGGGGCGGGAGGGGGAGAGGCCGTCCGTTCTACACAGGGTAGAGAGCAGAGTTCGTCCGCAGCCACACGGGGCTTGACGTCTTTGTGCTCGATGCCAGCCTGCTTGGAGCCCCAGTCGGAGGAGTTCTGACGGGTAGATAAATGTCTCATGATGCTGCACTGGAGCGCAACGACGTCCTGGAGCCACTGCGTCGCAAAGAGAAAACGGGTCAGAGAAGAAGACAAGCACAGCCACCCGTCTGGTAATGTGTGGGCTGCCGGTACCAGGGCTCCTATGTGGCCGCATCGACTTACTCAGAACATAACCAAAGGGCTTAACAGGCTTCCCAGGCCCAGCACAGAGGAACCCCTGAATCCCAGGTCAGGAAAAGTGCATATAATGGTGTGCGCACGCACACGTGCGTCGTTCGATGCCTACCTCCTGTTGCTCCGCCTGGCTGGTGAAATATTGCGGGGAGCGTTCGGGGCGCTCCTGGTCTGGAACGCCATTACAGATGAGCTCTCCGTTCCGGACCCCTGCAGGGGCCAACATGACTGGGGGGCTCTGGTACTGAGACTTAATAGCATCTGGTACCTGGAGAGAGACACAGCATAGCATTTACAGGAAACGCCTCACTATGGGACATTAGATTCTACATCCCTTCTTAGAGGAAAAACACTTAGAGTTCAATACGTGGTAACGTTGAAGCCACTTCCACCTTTAGTGGAAAAAACATGGCCGATTTCATTCGCCGAAAATGTTAGAGAACGGTTAAAGCTGATTTTGATAAGTGAAGGAAAAAAGGGGCGTAAGCCACCTTGAGCGTCTTGGTCTTGTGGTGACTGGCTCCATGGCGGACCGGTGGGTTCTGTCGGTGGACCCATCGCAGGAAGTCCACTTTGACAGCGTGCTGGGATATCCTGTCCTGGAACTGGTCCAAGAGCTGGCAGCGGCTGGTGAGGGTCAGGCTCCTCTGGTTCAGCTGAAGATCAGAACAGGAGGCCATGTCAGGAACAGAGCAATATCTATCCACGAAACAACCCTAAATCAACCCCAAGTCCCAACACACTCAGAAAGACTATAAACCCAAAGCCTCAGCAAGAGGACATCCACACAACCAGTGATAAGTGATAATATTATTGCATATTGCTGATGCACATGCAAACCCAACAAAACTCTTTCTAGAGAAAACCCAGCCAGTGTGGTCATAAAAATGAACTAGCCATATGTTACGAACAGCTGGAGATTAAGCCAAGGGGCCTGGCGGTTCTTACCACCAAGTGCTCAATATGGTTGGGGCACATCCACTTGCCCATAGGCATGGCAGTGAGAGGGGGGTCCAGGCAATCCATGTGGAAGAGCAGGGGACAATAATCACACTGTATTAGAGGGGCCAATCGGCAGCTCCTACAGGGCAGAGAGGAGGCAGACAAGCTTGGCTTAGACATTCGAAACCCATCTGAAGAGGCGGTTGTATGAGGTGCTGTGATAAAACTACCATACACAGCGGGGGGTATGGGTGGCACTGTCTACCTGGTGCAGGAAAAGCACACCCTCACTGGCAGAGGGACGAGGCCGTTGGGGTCCATCTCATGCTGAGGCCTCCTGGAGGTCCTCATGATCAGCTCGTCCTTCCTCCGCCGCTTGCTGCTGCCGGGCAGGGCTGTGGTGGAGGTCAGCTCGCTGGGCAGCTGGAACTGCGTGGGGTTCATCTCCATGGCGGCGGAGATGAGCAGCTGGAAGGGCCTCTTCAGGAGCCGCGGCGCGGCGGGGACGGCCGCCTCGGACGCCGAGCCCCGGGTTTCTGAGCCCCGGGCATCAGTCACCGGCCCTTTGTCTGCCTCCTTCCGCTCCTCCGGTGGGGCAGCTGTGTCCGCGGAGGACACGTTGGTGGCGGGGGTCCCGGGCCAGCTGCTGGCCCTCCGCTCAAGGCACTCCAGACGCTTGAGATGCACCGAAGCCACCCGCAACCCAGGCCCAGCAGCTCCGACCCCGGGGGGCAGCCGGTCCAGACGCAGCGTGGTGGGGGCACCCAGCTCCTGTTCGGAGGCGGGGGAGGAGCGCTTGGCCAGGGCCCGCTCCCTCTCCAGCAGCCCATTGGTCTGCTCGGCCTTCTGCTCCCGTTTCTGACAGCCAGAGAGCAGAGTTAGGAACCAACCGGCTTTTGCAATACTTTGGATCATAAGGAAACAGGTGTGACGCCGCTACTACATCCAGAATCATTCAGTCTGTTGTATTCAGGACCACTCACCTTTCTGTAGACATTACAGCGATGACACACCCAGTCTCCAGGGGGCAGCATTTCTTCACTTAATGGTGGGTTACTGTGGAAACAAATAAACCCATCACAATAAATGGTTAAAATAAAAATCAGGAGCACCAAAACCTTTAGAGTGTAACTTGTGAGGGTCCAGCCTTCAATGAAGACTAGAAACCTGGTAAGGTCTTAACCATATAAATGTGTGATGTGAAAGATCTTATCTGAGGAATTCAGAAGAAATACCATCAAGATGCCGGAGTCTGGGAGGGGTTACAAAGCCATTTCTAAGCAATTCAAAGAACAAAATTCCCTGTCTAAACAATCAAGAAATTGCCCGTGGTCTGGAATTCTCTCAATCTACATACAACAGGTCATCCCACCAAATTCATCCCAAGCGCTGACTGAAAGATGATCATGGAAGTCTCTAATGAAAACAAATAGAAGCTGAGAATCTATACTGTAACTGATAACTATTTTGAACCAAACTTTTGAAACAGAAGGACTTGTCTAGGCTTGGACAATTATCTTGCAGCCTATAGAAGAAAATAAAACATTTTAATTTTTAAAAAGCTATTAAGTTGCCTGAAAGTATGTAAACTAGTTGGGACATTTGCTTTCTGAGGCTACTTTCCCACACTTTCAGTCATTGTCTTTAATGTACTGCTTCATGCCAAATCATAGAAGGGAGAGAGAGAAAGTGTGTGTTTGCATGCTAGGTTTCTGTAAAAGCCCTTCCGGACAACGGCTAATGTAGTTGAGGTCGATCAATAGTGGATTTTTTAAGGCCGATATAATAACGATCATTTGGTGTAGGAAAAAGCAGATGAATCGGCAGATACCACCCTCCCCCCCACATACTGTCAGAAAAGAACAATCTTTGATTTTATTAGAAGCAGGATAACTGTTGAACTGAATGTCTAAGTCAAAGTAAATACCTAAATAAACAAATCCGGAACTGAACATCAAACTTACTGACTGTAGTATTTAATATAACACTGTGGGTGGGAGTTGACTTTAGCCTTTTTTCCCAATGCCAATATGGCCATTAAAATTCCAGAAATCCGGCCATATAGAACTGCTACCAGACATATGTTTTAAATAGCCATAACAGCCTACATTTAAAACAGCAATAAAACACAAACGCAATGATCCAAGAAATGTTCATTTCAATTAGTCAGCAGAATGAAGTCTTCAAAACCTTTGTGAAATTAGCAAATAGGCTACAACAAGGGCTGTCGCAAATATTACATAATTGCCTGATCACATTTCATAGACAACTATCTTTTTGCACAATATTTGGATTACAAAATCATGTCTCCAATCTGAATAAAGGATTTTAAAGCCAATGTTAGAAACGTCTCAACAAACACCATGTGAATGATGTCCATTATCATAGGATGTCTGGACCATGGGTGCAGAAGAGCGTTTGACAGATCTGCACCCATTATGTTCTACAATGGGCGATGCTGTTCTGTGACTTATCACTGGCCAGGAAGGATTACTTCGTTTGCGCGTCCCCTTGCATTGTAACGCCACTCTTATAAAACCATTAATGTTTGCGCGTATTCCCAGGGTAAGGAGGACCTTAAAGTGAGCAATTTAATTTAATAAACAGTTACATGGCTGGAATATTTGGAAGAGAGAATGCCACATTGGTATGTAAAGTATAAGTTGAATGGTTTCTTTTCCTCCCAGTCATGTATCATGAACAGGGAGCTGATAGTGTTGCGTTATATTGTTGAAAAGAGAACTTGAGTGGGGAGAAAGAAACTGAAAACCGTATGTGAATGCTGCCTGTCAGCCTTGATGTACAATCAGCTGTCCCAACGTCTACCCCGGGCCTGCAAGGTTTAGCCCACGTTCTCTCACCCCATCGCCAGGATAATGCATTGAAGGTTTTCATGGAGTGAAGAACTGCTTTCTGAGAAGGCTTGCACTTACTGTGAGCCAAATTCTAACAACCATGGGGGCTAGCAAAACAGAGAGCTCATGCTTTCGGCAGAGCAGTAGTTATCTTCGGTCTAATGCATTAATAAAGTCAGTCTATAACCAATAACTTAATAATGCGCATAAAAACAAATAGCGCTGTCTTAAAGTTGACTTTCATTTAAATATAAATTATCTCAGGTTCTGTACACAGTGACATTACCTTGACTTCATGTATGGAGCCTCCGGCTCATCGCATGCTGATGTAAGCCGCTAATGACCGGTAGAGGCTGTGCAGCCATTGGCCACTATCGGAGCCAGGTTCTGCCAATAGCAATGGTTTGTAAAACATCCTATCGGCGCCGATTAATCGGCCAAAGGATTAACCGGCCGACCCCTAGTACAAAGGGCTTTATAAAATAAATTAAATGAAAATAAAAAAATCTATTTTAAATCGGAGTGAATTTTTTAATTAATAAACTTCCTCGCCTGTTGTGCAGTTTTTCTGTTTTAGACCAAATTATAAAGTTGAGCCAACAGAGTTAAACATGAAATGTTATACTTGTTTTCAAGCGTGATAAAGAATTAAAAGTTTTAAAGTAATTATTTAATTTAGGTACCATTGTTTTATATTCAACCATTTAAACAATGCACAAACAGCAAAGTCTCTAGTGTTACAATTGGTGTTGCCATGGTTATAAATACATGATCTTTTTCTTAGCTTGTGTAAAGAAAGGTGTTTGAGAGACAACCTTAATAGACTAGAAGATGGGTTTGTATTCACCTAATATAATTCAAGGACGTTAATGAAGGCCTTGCCATTCTCGCTCCTCATAATTACACTTAGCAAAAACTATAAACATTTTAAAATCTAATTCCGTTACCTAGTTGATCATAAAAGGTGAGAGTGGTAAGAAACATAACCAATAAGCCTTTTTTGCGCCTTGTCAATCGTCATCGTTCTCTTGCATTAGGTAAGTAGTCTACCAAATGTATACTGTACGATACTAAACATGAAGGACATTATAGTAAAAAGGAATGGACCATCTGACGTTGCCCTGCATATCACGCATTGCACTGCACACTTGTGAGCTGTTGCGTGCTGTTTGAATTCAGCAACCCCATTGATGGTTGTTTAACACTGTCAATAGACCGCTGCCCCAATAATCCCAATAATTATGACGAGCACATCATTTTCATGTTAGCTGTCACCAAACAGTAACATTTTAAGACACCCCGCTAGCTAACCACATACAATGACTGATGTTATTAATGTATTCAACTGTCTGGGACTTCCAAATTCATATGTGAATTCCTCCTGAAGGAGCTGTTGGAGACGTGCTCAACTGGATCAGGAGTGCTAAACTAATTGTGAATAACATCTTCAAAAACAGAGAATACTTCAGTGCCTATGCATCATAGAGAGTAAAACAGGAATGCTTATTGTATGACCATAACAGAGTTAGGTGGCCAGTACTCACAACTGCAGTAGCCAGAAGGCATACTCGACCAATTAGATGCAGGGCACGTACAACTATGCAGAACGGTGCTTACCCAGTTGCCAACCACTGTTAGCATAAGTCAGCACTACAACACTGCTTTGTGTATCGTCTTACACACATACAATGGATGGCAGAGGAACAAGGAGGGTGTACAGTGCCTTGCATAAGTATTGAAACTCTTGAACAATTCCCTTATTTTTCTGAATCTGAAAATAAAATAAAGAAATACATGCCCGCGTAAGGATCCAACCCTCAAATATTAATATTTGGTAGTGATGCATTCAGCTGCAGTAACAACTTTAACTACTTTGTTTCCTTCATTATCTAATATGAAGCCCTACCATCAGGCCAGCATTTATTGGCTTCGATTCCAAATAGCAGTCTCCATCTGGTGGCATTAATGCAACAGTGCATCACATGCCCACTAGTCAAAACCAAACTATTCAAAAAGAATTGTCTTTTAACTAATCAATCACTAAGCACTAATCTCACATTCAAGTCATTTCCCCACAACCAGCACCTAGCCAGTATGCTAATTAACTATATTAAAGTGATCTTCCATCTCTAGTCCTCAAGGACACACACTCAGTGTCCCAGGGCTGAATAAGTCACTGATTAGGAGAGGATGAAAATCTGAAAAAGTTGAGTCCTCTAGGACTGGAGATTAATAACTGCATGATTCCATCCTATAACCTATTAAGTATTAAGCCAGACAATTTAATACATATATTTATCATCTTGAGAACATGTGGTGACTTCACTTACACTGACTGTTGGATGACAAAATCACATAGCTTTCAGTAGTCACATCTTGCAGTCAATGATCACCCACTGTGATATTTAAATGCTCTAATTGTAAAGACCAACAGTATCTTGTGTCATGCAGATGTAAAGCTGTTTAATGCAGACCAGCTTATAAGCCTCACTTTAGGCTCATATTGGAAAACTATAGCGTGACTAGCAACCAACATGATAGTTTGACAGACACATGATAGAACAGTGCAACACTGTGTTGCAAAAATCTGAAAGACGAAAATACAACTCAAGAGTTATCAGAACGTTGGATCACATGAATTATCATTATTCTATTCCTGGTAGAGAAATGTCAGTAAGATGGCGCTGAAATAAAATAAAAAAACGGGGAAGTCGCCATATTGTAAACAGAAGCACACCAGCAAAGAGCAGCCTCGACTCCATTTTTAGCCAGCATTTCCCAGTGCTCTCTCAGTCTCAGTCTGAGCGGGTGATAGACGATGCTTTAAGCTATGCAGACTGAGAGGCGGGGGGTGGTGCGCTACAATTTAGCGGCAACAATTTTTTAACTATGTCCTGGTTCTTATGTGTTCTCAAGCACTTTCCTATGTAGCCAAAAAAAATACTAAATTAAGATTTCGCACAACGGTATACGTTTTTCCAGGGTGGTATTTTGCACAGATGCAACCCGGCGACTAAACAGGACAGCCATAGAATCATACAAATTTCTCCTGACGCTTTGTGATCTGCATCAATTAAGTGCGACTAACAATTTTACCATGCAATAATTAGAATTTAGCAAGAAAACTATGTTGATCGCTGCCAATCTAGCGAAATAGCAACACCCGTTTTTCAAACATACCAGCATTGTAGATGGAACGCGGCTGGACAATGGTCACAACACAGAAGATCCCCTCCCTCATGACAACTATCACAGGTGTCGTGGTTGGTGGCCCTCCCGCTTCTCCGAACGTCCCTTTCACTCCTCCGACTCCTCTTTTCACCATCTGACTTGGGGGGTGCGAGCAGTGTTTGAATTTGCTGTGAAAAAAAAGTTTAAAATGACTGAGAAATCTAGAGCCCTCTTGTACTCTGTACCGGCCGTTTCTCTTTTTTACATGGTTGCTACAACATACCAAATTATGATACAGTAAGTATGATACAGCTAGCTAATGTCAGTCTTTAATAATATCAGACTCGTTACAGAAACTGTTTAGTGTTGCAGAAAGCAAGGGTCTACCGACGTAAGTCATAACTGCAGCACTGCCAGCAGCAGTGATCAAAACTTATGATGGGAACTATATGTTAGCGTAGCTAGCGTAGGAAACTAGCACAAACCGCTATGTTTTCTATATAGACTAGCTAAATTGCTAGGTATACGAATAATGTATTGTTTAACAACGTTATACTAGACATTGCTTTTAAGATTGTCTCAATCTTAGTATGAATAACCACGCACCGTTGTTACGATATAATCACATTCTCAAAATATAGCTAGTTACTGTAAATGGCTAGCCAGCTAACGACGCTGGTCATTTGCTTTCATCTTGAATGACAACGTCAACTAGCTAGCAAACCATGGTAAGTTCCTATCACACTTCGATGGTTTCCTTTAAACTGACATTACCAAAGTTATTTGGTGTCATGTCTCACCTCCATTAAACCCCCAGAGGTATCCAAATCGTACACAATCGTTGGTGTCTCCATTTTGTCCCACATTCACCCAGGCAGTAGTCGACGACTTGACGAGTGAAGAATCCTATCTGGAACCAGCTAGCTACAGTTGCGGTTGTTCACACATAGTAACAGTGGCTTCGTCAAAACAAACGTTTCATCCAACGATTGCCTTTTCCTATTACTCTATCTACCGTTAAAGGGTAGGTACAGTAAAGGAATAAGGTACAGTAACCAGTCAAGGTTAGCGTAGCAACCTCGTTAAGAAAACTAATAGCAGTATTAGTTACCCTGTAGCAGCTGTATTTGAACGTGATATAGCTAACGTAGGCACACTCAGTCACGCTAGATAGGTCCTATATTTGTAAATTGATATCTATAAAGCTAACGTGTGGTTAGCCAACTATGCCAGCATGGCAATAATATCAGTTATGTTACAAGTTCCTCACAAACCTCAACGTTAATCCAATTGCTCTTGTTGTCAGGTTGCTGTACAACTATGAATGTGTCTGTGAGGCCTAGCCATGGTTATTGTGTCTGATCCTACTGCTGCTAGCTAAGACGCCTGAAAATCCTGCAAAACCGTTCCCTTCCATTGCATTGTCAAGAGTCAGAATCCACAAATAATGCAAAATCCCCGCGACCGTCAAGTATTCTTGCCAACCAAGGTTTGCAAAAACTGTGTTATTTTTTCCAACAATGCAAGATCCTCAAGAAAGATGTTTTTGTCCTGAAAAATCCACTGTATGAACGCTCGCTGTTAAACAAGAATCTCCCCACTGAGTTTGCGCGGATATATTATAGAATAAAGGAGGTATAAAAATCATTGGTCAATTATGGATTGAACGTATGCAAGGCTCCCGCCCAGTAAATGGGGAACCAATCGCTTTCCAGGTGTCAAGCTGCGTCACGCGGTTGCTAAGCTTATCGTCATGACATCCCTTGTAAAATGCCACGATATGAGTCTAGAAACAGACACTTTCCTTCTAAAGTGCGTAATTTATAAATACAAATACTATACTGTATTAAAGAAGAACAACTTGCATTTCTTAGATTTTGGTAAATATTTTTAATTGTATTGCTTCTTATATACATAAACTATGTTGATGATGAGTTTTCTGCTAGCACCAAATTGACTCCCATTCACCCCTTGAAATAAGCGTCCTTCTTCTCCCAGAATCAACCATGATGCACCGCGCGGTCCATTGACAACGTAACCACTAGTAGGAATTGGAATGCCAGTGGTGCTTCCAATCTTCCCAAAAGCATTTCTGGTTGGCGCAACCGCAAATTTAATTGCGCTTGACCCGGTTTGACCATGCGCCTTTCGAGATGCCTGAAAAAAAGTTAATGTATTGATATTTTCACAATTTCAGACCAGATAAATTATGGAAAGAACGAGATATAAATCCTTTTGGTCAATGAATTACCATATCTACATGTTCTAAACGCATACGGTCGACCAATCACGTTTAGGTTGTCCTGGCGCGTCACGTTGCCATGAAACAGCTTACTAGCAACATAACCAATGGGGCAGTGACCGGCAATGATGTGATTTGAGTCAGATGTCAAATTTGCTCTCCAAACATTGGTGACGCAAAAAAACGTTTCTAAGCACATGGCATAAACAAGTAATCAGATTTGACACACAGTACTGCGCATAGATTATGAAATCAAACGCAAGCCTCGGAGATATCTACAGGGATCCAAGATTCGGGGTTGGAGCAGAAGCCTTTCTAGGATTTGAAGGGGCTTGGTCCAAAGTCAGTAGGGTTGGCATTGACCACCGGCAGAAAGGAAAAAACAATTTCAACATTACAGTACAGTGAATGATGTTGGTATACTTTAAAATAAACATTGGATAGAGTGATTTTAGAGAGGTATTTTTTGTATACAATTTTTTACAACCCCACATCATAACAGATGGAATAAATTTTTACCTGACAGAATAAAAAGTTTTTTATGTTTAAATGTTTTCCTGATTAGATAACTAATTTACCATCTTCCCACCCATAATGATTGACATACAGGTCTCTGAGGTGATTGAAGGGTTAACTTTATTTTCAACTGAAATATGTGCTAGTACTCTTTTTTGTGATCTGTACTGTTTATGCTTAGGGTAACTTTGACATTATTTTGATCAAAGATACCCAAAAATATACATATGTATATGTATTTGTAAAAGATTTGAAGGAAAAGTATTCATTGGAAGTTGGCAGGGGAAGATCATTGTCAGCTTGCACATTGTTTTTTCTTTTTCTTCTCTGTCTACACCAGGTATTCTTCAAAGATGGTACCTCCACTCCCCCCAAAATTTGTTTTTGCAGGTTAAAGTGGCGTTATTTTGACTTAACATTATAATATAAGAAAATGTCAATAATACATTCACACTTATAGTTGATTGATAGTGTTTCACATTTCCTCACCAGAAATGTTTTGGGTGCAAACAAAAGCTCATCCTAACAAAAGCTCATTTTGGCAAATGGAAAAGCGACACCCTCCATCTCTTCCATTAGCTTCACTAAAACACTCAATCATCTATCCTCAAACAAGTAATAAAATACGGCACAAGTGAAATCCCTCTGTCATTTCCTGTTTGCTATCATTCTACACAGCTCACTATATTTCTGTTCATGTTAGAAAACAAGCACTGAATGGCGTGTATGGGGTTATTGTTTGTTGTTGCTGTAATTCAACTAATGTCCACGGGGTGGGAGCAAATTTAGGATATTACCTTTATATATTTTCATAAACCTACTTCATGCCAAAACAATAAGCCAAATCCTTTTTTTCTCTAAATCAACTAACATAATTATCTTAACTGCAAATATTTGCTTGAAATTATAATTACTTATAATTAACAAAAACATAAATACTAACCACTCTTCTTCCATGGCTGTGTGGGTATTGGCGGTGACTGGATCCCCATGTCATATGTATTGATCTCGAGCAAAATCCTGGTGAGGATGATTAGCACGCACATGAACTTCCCTGAGACAGTTTGTTCAGACCCACGGTTTCATTAGTCGGCTGGTTGGACCTACTTTCAAATTCTTTAGAACAAAGTTAGAGTCAGTGTATGACAGAGAAATTAACATTAAAATCAAATCAAGTCCTGTTGTGGTGGATAATCACTGAGACATCTGTAGAATTGTGTTGTGTGACCGTACATTGCATGTTTTAGATGGTGTCCAGCATAAATAATGTAACTATCTTGCTATTTAATAGCTTTTTGATATGCCACATCTGTCAGGTTAATGGATTGTCAATCAATTTGGCATTCTCCCAAGTAAAGTTTGCTGGATAGTTAGGAATTTGCTTAGCAGTGTCAATGTGGAGAAGTGATATTGCACTGCACATATTGCTGCATTCTATAAAATCTGAAAAAATACCAGTAGCTTTTCTGTATTTTTCCCATGAAAATATTTCCATGTCTACTTTGGCCCTCAGTGAAAGACAGGTTGGGAACCCCTGGTGAATATTACTATGTTGTCAACAAAAGGCTGTTCTCTATGCCCTCTGTGTATGGCTCCACTTTTTGAAATGATACGGTCACTCATGTTTATGTTGTAATTCACAGACACATGCATTAGACAATATGAATGTTACAAATGAGATGGTATGGCTTCAGGGAATCCCTGACACCCTATATCTGACTACATGGGTGGCAATGTTCTATGTGGATGTTTTGTTTTTAAAGGAACACATACGCTCAAACTTGGGAGCTCCAACTGAGGAGCGCATACAAAGACAGTTCAAGAGCACAACACATATTTTCTCAATGTACTTTCTATGACGCTAAGAGGCTGAGGCGCAGCGAGACATGAACATTACGACAATCATTATCTGGGTGACATTTTCTAGACTCACAGATGATCCCACATAAAAATGCCCAGAGCAAATGCAACGAAATTGTAACATGGCAGAGCCATATGTGGGACAGATTCTTTTGCAACAACAATCTAAAAGAGGTGCGGCAGTATGTTTACTCCTCATTCCAAACTATGCCCTCTCTATCCGACACTCTCTGTCTGTTCTTTATTTACTTGCCTTCACTCGTTCTCTCTATGTTGCAACCTTTACTTGCCTTCTCTTTAATTAAATGTTCAATGTCAATTCTTGCTCATAAGGCCTTGCCTGATCATCTCATGATGATGTTTTCACAGATGCGTATCTTGGCAAGCCATTTTGCTTCTCAGTACATTCCTTACCAAACCAGTATGTGTTTAACACCATCTACATTCTTTGAGTAGAACGCTTCCGATTGAGCCTGCAGAGCCCACATACCACAGGGAGTTGATAGAGTGCTACATGACAAGGCAACTTTTGTCCATTCGAGAGCCTTGCTTCTGGTTTTAATAACGATTACACACTTAAAACTGCTAGGCTGTACGGGTCATGTTCCGTTGTCACAGACATGTACATTTTATCCTAATCCCTAATTGATGCTTTATCTACGGGTGTCATCCTGGATGATGTGTCCATATCTGATAAATGCCCATCCACTTTCACAGACAAAAAGTTCAGCAAAGGCAACGTTTTGATCAAGTGAAACATTCATGAAGTATAATGAATGTATATACTACCCCCTTTTTATCTAAATTATTTTACTGATATGGAAATACATGAAAAAGGTTACTTGAAACAGCTGTCTGTTCAATAAATGTTAATGGATACCCATTTATTTTATAGGAAATAAAAAATAAACATTAACATTGATCACCACAGCCTACAGAGGGATACATTTAAACTTGAACTTAGAAGTATATAGAAGATGAGAAGAACCCAAACATATTCTCATCCAGCTTTGTTACTTCAAACTACACAATTGCAATGGTTTTGTGCTGTAATCTTGACTGGATCCAAAAAATGAGACATTACTGAAGTGCTGAATTCCTGTCAAGGCATGGGCTGTTTTGAAAGTTAGACTTACCTACAAATCATTAATAATGTCACAAGATGCAGGCCTCTTTTATTCTTCCTAGAATTTCTAAAACATCTGGTTGGCACATCTTTCTGTAGACGTCCATTCTATCTGGTTTTGTGCTCCCAGGAGTTTGTGCAATGGGATTGAACTCTGAGGGCTACAGGCTACACAGCCTTTTCACAGGGCAGTTAGTGGTCTCCTGATGTTTATCTGTAAATTGAATTTATAATTGACAGAATAAAATTTTCTGTCATCAACTTACACATAATGCCTTAAAAACAACTACACACAGCACGACATAATGTTTTTAATCTGTTTTCTCCAATTTATAAAAAAAAAGACTACAATATCACTTTTACATAAAAATGTAGACCCTTTATTCAGTACTTTGAGGAAGAACCTTTTGCAGTGATGACCGCTTGAGTTTTCTTGGGTATGGCTCTACAAGCATTGTTAACCTGGATTTTGGCAGTTTTTCCCATTCTTCCTTCTAGATCCTCCCAAGCTCTGTCAGATAGCATTGGGAGTGTTAGTGAACCGCAATCTTCATGTCTCCCCACAGACGTTCAATGGGGTTCAAGTTTTTGCTGGGCCATTCTAGGACATTCACAGACTTTTCCTGAAGACTCTTCAGCAATTGTCTTGATCATGTGCTTCTGGCGGTTGTCATGCTGAAAGGTGAATTTTTGACCCAGTCTGTGGTCTTGTGTGCTTTGGATTCAGTTTTCTTCAAGTACCTCTCTATATATTGCTCTGTCCATGATTCCCTCAATCCTGACCAGTCTGCCAGTCCCTGAGGCTGAGAAACATCCCTTCAGCACCAGGCTCCATCATCACGCTTGGTGAAATTCAGGCCCAAAAGTTTGATTTTGGTCATCCAATCAGACCAGAGAATCTCTTTCCTCATGCTCTTAGAGTCCTTCAGGCGACATGTCGTATGCCTTTTACTCAGGAGTGGCTTCTGTCCAGCCAGTCTACCAGAATTGCATGACTGATGGTGTGCTGCCGATATGGTTGTCCTTCTGGCAGGCTCTGCGGTTAACTTTGAAGCTCTTTTATTGACCAGTGTTCTTTGCCACTTCTGTGACCAAAGACTGATTTCACAAGAGTTGGACTCCAATCATGTTCTAGAGACATGTCAAGGATAGATAGATACATTAAATTCAATACTTTTGCGTACATTCTTTAAAACATCTGAATGCTTTTTCAAAGATTCCTTGAAACTCACCTGGGAATGTGGCATGATCAGACCTCTTTCTGGCTGCATTATTTTTGGTGACCAGAAGATGGTGGTGGTGCTTCATAATAGTATACAGCGATAGTCATTGTTTCTGCTCCAGTATTTCCCCACTGATGTTTGTTAAACACGTCTGCTTATAAGAAAAGGTTAGCTGTTATTTAGTCATAAGGTTGGCTGGATTTTACTTCAGTCCTGTAGATCACTTGATTATTTTTTTTAGTTTTTTTTGAGTTTCATGTATAAAAATCTGTATATAAAGTTGCAGTATTCTCTACAGTTTTGTCAAATCCACTTTCAGTTTAAATGTCCATCGCTCTAAGAGTAGCCCACAGGTCTCCCTCCATCTTGATTCACTAGGGAAGTTTAAGACAGTGTTAGATGTGTTTACTTTGAGCTGTCTTTATTTGGATGGAATGTAGGCATTGTTGTGATGTTGAAACTGTTGACAGTTGTTACATATCATTTTAGTGTTTGCTGATTGATGATTTAAATTAAAATCTTCCCTAACAAATCAAGATGCAGAGATTTAAAATGTGTTACTAGTTACATGCTTTGTATTAAATCAAATGTAGACTGTGAAATGCTAACTAAACGTCAATATTCATGATATTGTTGTGCTCAGAATACCCATGCAAAAGAGACAGTGGTCTCAGTGTGTTTTCCCTGGAGTTAAAATAAAAATACGACCTCACAATAGTTTGAACATGTCAATAGTCTAAGATAAAGCTTGTGGTGAGTTTAGTAATCTTAAGTTAAAAATGTGTGTGTGTTCTCTCCTCACTGGATGTTGAAAAGAAGTCCTTCTGGTTAAAAATACATTGGGTAGGCTCTGCTGACACTGGAGGAAGTCTTCTCTAGCCCTGTGTCTCTTCAGAGCCTCTCTCCTGATGCTCTGAGTCTACAGAAAATACCTCTGATTTGGACATCATTCTTCTACATAGCAACACCTCTACATCAAACATGAAACCGATGCACCTCCAGACTCTAACTCTATTCATGTACACTTGACTTTAACTCATTTGGCAGCATAGTTTATCATCAACAAATGTTCTGCAGTATGCTGTTAAGTGGCTTTCTGCACCTCTGTCAAGGCCTTTGTAGCTAGAGCTCTGTCGTTTATTCAAATCAGGGAAAATTCAGGTGAGAGTGTGCAAGAGCAAAACCGATCAGCCATAACATTATGACCACTGACCGGTGAAGTGAATAACAGGGATAATCTCGTTATCATGGCACCGGTCAGTGGGTGGGATGTATTAAACAGCAAGGGAACATTCTGTCCTCAAAGTTGATGTGTTAGAAGCAAGAAAAATGGGCAAGCATAAGGATCTGAGCGACTTTGACCAGGGCCAATTTGTGATGGCGACTGGGTCAGAGTATCTCCAAAACTGCAGCCCTTGTGCGGTGTTACCGGTCAGCAGTGATCAGTACCCCTCTGAGCCTGGGTCCTCTCTAGGTTTCTTCCTAAATTTTGGCATTCTTAGTTTTTCCTAGCCACTGAAATTCAACACTATTGTTGTTTGCTCCTTGGCCAGGTGTTTTGTAAAATTACTTTGTGACAACTACTGATGTAAAAAGGGCTTTATAAATACATTTGATTGATTGATTGAGTACCTATCAAAAGTGGTCCAAGGAAGATGAAGTAGGTGAACCGGCGACCGGGTCATGGGCAGCCAAGGTTCATTGATGCATGTAAGGAGCGAAGGCTGGTCTGTGTGGTCTGATTTAACAGATGAGCCACTTTAGCTTAAATTGCTGAAAAATGTGATGCTGGTACTGACAGAAACAAACAGTGCATCACAGTTTGTTGTGTATGGAGCTGCGTAGCCGCAGACCAGTCAGGATGCCCATGCTGACCCCTGTCCACTGCTGAAAGCGCCTACAATGGGCATGTGAGCATCAGAACTGGACCATGGTGCAATGGAAGTAGTTGGCCTGGTCTGATGAATCCTGTTCCTTTTACATCACATGGATGTCCGGGTGCGTGTTCGTCACTTACCTGGAGAACACATGGCCCCAGGATGCATTATGGGAAGGAGGCAAGCTGGCAAAGGAAATGTAATGTTTTGGGCAATATTCTGCTGGGATGCCTTGGGTCCTGCCATTCATGTGTATGTTACTTTTACACATACCACCTACTCAAGCATTGTTGCAGACCATGTGCACTCTTTCATGGCAAGAGTATTCCCTGAAGGCATTGGCTTCTTTCAGCAGGATAATGCGCCCTGCCACAAAGCAAAAATGGTTCAGGAATGGTTTGAGGAACACAACAACGAGTTCAGTGTGTTGGCTTGGCCTAGAAATTCCCCAGATCTCAATCCAATCTGTGGGATGTGCTGGACAAACAAGTCAGATCCATGGAGGCCCATACATAGTAACTTACAGGACTTAAAGGATCTGCTCAGAGGCGTTGCTAGGATCACAATACCCCTTTTCCTTACTAGAACAGCTTACTGAGATATTTTCCTTTAATTTGTCACCCGGGGCCATGTGACCCGTCTATCGTTAGGTCAACATTTTTACTTATAAAGATAGAGTAAAGATGATTCAACATTCTAAATAATAACTTTATTGAGGATGTGTTTTGTTCATGAAGGCTTAATCAGTGTATATACAATGACTCAAAAATAGATTATAGCGTTTTCATCATTGTCATCACACTTATTTGAATGAATAAATATGATCATGTAATAATGTAAAGAAAAACATTTGTGATGCAGTCTCCTATAGCATTAGCTATATTATTATCAACAAAATGTTATAATTGTTTTTTTAGATTCCCCAATCCACAGCAGTGCTTCTTTAACCTTTGAGTACCTTTGTTTTCATCAAACAATCAATGGCACTAGAATTTACATACATTAGAGTTTTTCAAAGGTTTGCCAGTTCAATATAATAATAAATACTCTTAATCGTCACAATGGAGACACTTGTGAACCAAGAACATTTTTACAACTTTTTTCTTCCAACACTGATATCTTAAATCTCTTTTTTTATTACCCATCTGAAACCAACAACATAATCCTTCAAATTTAACCAATGTCTTCAGCATTGCGTAAGAAGGGCCTTAAATTTAAGGCACATTCAAAATTGTTTACCATGGGAGGTTGCATTAAAAAAAGTGTTTTTGAGAGTGCCATCTTTACAATTTGGAGCTATTGTACAAAAACTGTTATTATGTTTCAACTGTCCATTGTACTAAGACGGTTTAAGAGGCCATTAAGTGTTTAGTAATATCCCACCCAAAATCACTTGAATAATCTAGCTATCTTATGGTGTACCTCACCTGAAAAGAAAAATAAATATGCCCTAGAAGCTATGTGAAAAACATGTATTTACACATTTTCGATTACATACAAGCTCGGCATATCCTCTTCGCGAGGCTCCATATTGTACTGAAGTCTTTAAGGTTTGATCATCACAGGGTTAAAAACTGTACAAACACTGCTGCTAGACCATTGCTGTTGAAGCTCTAGAAAAATAATCATGTTTCCCAGTCTTTGCTGTGATGGCCGAGGTCCACTGTGGGGTGGGCAGGGGTGTATTCTAACGGTTCAGAGGAGAAGGCGGAGCAGTGTGAAGAGGGACGGGGTCCAGGGAGGACGAGTGCAGCCAGACTTCCACAAGGCAAACAGGCATGAGACCAGACCTGTCCATGCTGAAACATGTAGGCTCCCTAAATAGAGACCTCATACTCTCTTGTATCCTGGCAAATGAGGACAGAGTTTTTTGAATTACAGACAATCTTGCACACACAAAACAGCCATACTTGGAAGTAGTGTAGATCATATTTCGACAATACTGACCACAATGGCCAAACTGATTGAAGGAACTGCTTGTAGGGACTGAATGAAACTGCGTGTAGAGTATGAATCAAATGAGGTATTAAACATATTTGTCTGTTTGGATGAATCTAAGATTGATTGTAGTCTAGTGCATAGGGGGAGACACTCAAACTCTGAAGAGTCAAACTGGAAAATATTAACTTGATAGGTGGCATTTACTTTGGATTGGAGTTGACCTTTTTTCTAAATACCTTGTTTCAATCTCATTGAGAAGCTCTGATTGGCTAATGGCCAGTCTAGATACCTGACTTGTAGAAGCAGGTGAGCTCATCTCAAAGTTCTTATTTATTTTCCATATGCATTTGGACATTTTCACTTAGGGGTGTACTCACTTGCCAGCGGTTTAGTCATTAATGGCTGTGTGTGGAGTTATTTTGAGGGGACAGCAAATTTACATTGTTATACAAGCTGTACACTCACTACTTTACATTGTAGCAAAATGTCATTTCTTCAGTGTTGTCACATGAACATATATAATCAAATATTTACAAAAAAGTGAGAGGTGTACTCACTTTTGTGAGACACTGTATCTCAGGTAAATGGATCAGTTTTGTAGAACAATATTATTTGAATGATTAACTACAGATGTCAACTAATCATTTTTGTAGTCTTGTATTTATGTTAGTAGTAGAGTAAAATCATACATATTGCCTCTTTATCCTAGTATGTCTATGTGGACTGTGACAGAGTTATAATCATATGTGCAGAAACCTCAATCAGTCCTCTTTGAGGCATTCTAACTTCAACAGCCTCTTAATAGAAATTGTGAATATCTCTCCAGTAGTATACATACTGTGGGCTCTGTCTCAAAGATGGAGTTGTCGTAGGTGGACTCTCCTGCGATGTGTTCATAGGGCAAGGATGTGGACATGAGCAGATGTAGAGACTTCCCTTGAGCCCTAAAGAACACATTGCCAGGTCAGCAGGTCAAATATTGTACATACAATATTATTGCAGAACCAGAGTATACAAAACATAGAGCAGGCCTACATAAACCATGTGTAGTAGACCCACTTGGAGAAGTAGAGGTAGATCCCAACGACGAACATTATAATGATAGCAACTGGTATGAAGATTGCTAGAGCTATTTTGGCTCCTTCCCAGCTGAAATCTGCACTGGCAACTGGTGAACATAGAGGTAGAGAATTCATTAGGCAAAACTGGTATCACCACATAAAGCCACACATAGTACTGTAGCTGTGAAGGACCGTACTGAATGACATGACAGCACCTACCATCTAACAGGTGTTCATGTGTTAACTCCGATGAGGAAGCTGTAAAGGAACAGAGGGCATCAACGTACTGAATCACACCTACAAATATATTGTATTTCGTACTACCATCAACAACAACAGGGTGAATGAAACCCGAAGGCGTGTCTACAGTTCCCACCTCTGCAGACAGGGGGCAGGCTGCTCCATTGCGAAGGGTGCCCAGGGACGCAGCGGAGGACAGGCTCCCCCAGCAGCTCGTGGCCCTTGAGGCAGGAGAAGCGCAGTGTCTCCCCAGCCTGGTAGAGAGGCTTGTCTGAGTTCAGGGTGCTGTAGTATGGGGTGCCTGGGTTTCTGCAGGGCTCAAAGGTCTCATCTGAGAGACAGAACAGGATAGATAGACAGTAACGTCTTTTATTTTTGTATCATGTTCATAAAACTGTTGTTTTATAGAACTCACTGGGCCAAGTGTGTATGACAGGGATGTGTTAGCACGCTGAAGCCCAGGAAGTACGTACAGACACATTTGGGAAGCCTCTCGCTCCACCTGAGTCCGGAGGAGCCGTGGTTGAAGCAGGAGAGCAGGCTGTTTCCAGACAGGATGTAGCCTTTGTTACAGATGTACTGGATGGTGGAGCCCACAGTGAAATGTGGGCCAGACATCACCCTGTGACTGTGAGCCACAGTACCTGGGTCAGCACACGACAGCACTGTCAGGACACACACACACACACAAACGCACGCACGCAAACACACACACACACACACACACACACACACACAAATGTGCCCACACACACAAATGCACGCACACAGAGAGAAAAACAGATATTTACTCCTATGCCATTTATAAAATGCTGTTTATTAGGATCATTAATATTGGCAAACGCTATATTGGACCAGTGTGGTCCTAAGGCTTTATTCTGTCTAAACTCTGCTGACAGACAAAAATATGTACAGTTCCTTACAGCAGCAAATCACACTCCTAATCCTAGCCCAATATGAGATGGGTCAGTGAGGTAATAGTGTGTATGAGAGAGACAACCAAATCAGGCTCCAAATCTCTGTGGAACAGGTCCAGGGGTCAGTGACACCATGTGTGTGTGTGTGTGTGTGTGTGAGGCAGACTGGACCAATGACAGGGAGGTGGTCATTCTATTCTCTCTGTCTTCGGCAGCCTCCAGTGTGTCTAACAGAATGGAACAATGCATACGAGGAGTTGGAACAGAGCAGAGCCCATTCAGTTTCTGACACACGCTTCTGTACACAAAAAGTGTTTTTATGTTGTCCGGAAGAAATAGAAACCACAGTATAGGTGTGAGACAGTTCAAGTCAAAGACTCACTGCTTTCCTGTGGTCAACACACGAAGCCCACCCCAGCTCCCCCTCACACCCCAACGAAGCGTGTGTTAGTGTACGCGCGTTTGCATGTCCCTGCGTGTACTTCTCACCTTTGTCACAGCTAGGTAGGTCTCCGCTCCAGGTCAGGTCCCACTGACACATTAGCAGCTCGGTGCCCACCAGCTGGTAGCCTGGGTAGCACTGGTACGTGACCACGGTGCCGTGGACCAGCTCGGGGTGGGAGGTGCTCTTCCAGCCGTTGGTGATCTCCGGGAGCTCGGGGCACGTGTCGTTACGAGGCACCTCTGCATCCAGAGAGGAGGACGACAGAAAGGGAGCCGGTGAAAAGCGGACTGAATTCACTGAGCGCACGTAGCACTGTGTATGGATGAACCTCAGGACGAACTCAACAGAGGACATCCATTTTGCGGGAATTTCAATCTAGTGTGACAAGTGCCATGCAGACGGAGGTCTGTCCGCCAGTCTGCCTGGCGGTGCCTGTTCCAGTCACAGCAGAAGCCAGTGAGGGCAGGCACCCTGTAGACGGGGCTAATGTGGACAAACACACGCAGTAATTGTGTTTGGGCCTCTGACGGGCACAATCCCAGACAGCTGCGCCACTTGGCTGGGCCTTGCTTTCCCTCTCTGTCAGAAGCGTGAACAGACTACAAAAACACCTCTCTCTTTCCTCTCCCTCCCCACATTCTCTCGGCCTTACCCTGCCTTTCTCCCTCCCTTTGTCTCGCTTGCTTCTCCATCCGCCGCTTCTCCCCTCCCTCACCCCAATTTATCTCCCTACTTTCCCCTCTCTCGCCCTCTCTCCAACTCATCTGCATTCTGCTGCCTCGTCTCCCTCTGCATGGAATTCATTACGTCTTATCAGATCTCTTCTTTATGGGTTGGCTTGGCCCCGTTGTCGTGCCGACTGTGTTGATGGAATGGGCCCCTCTGCCCAGGAGGAGTGTCTCCTCCAGCTCTCCTCCTGCTAACGTATCCCCTCTTTTCCCTGTCTGGTCCTTCTTTCCTTCTATTCTTCTACCTCTCTCTTCACCCTCTCCTACCTCACCCCAGGGCCTTACCGAAGAAGTGCACCACAAAACCGTTGCCGTATCCAAAGATTTTGGTGGCTGGGTCAGACTGGAACTGAATGGTGACGTCAGCCATGGAGGTGTAGAGTTTGAAGTGGGGCCGTGAGCCTCCATACTGGCCCAGCACCTTGGCGGTGAGGTCATCTCCATCATAGAACGTGAGCAGGTCGTTCTTTCCTATGTTAAGGCTTGAGACAGAGGTAACAGGCATTATACTGTGCCAAATGAGTAGGCCTGCAACACATACTTCAATAACTAATGTTACTAATACCTTAATAACTATGGCATATAGTTTCTTCATCATGATTTTCTGTACCTGTTTATTCGGGAGTTAACTGAAAAACACTGTCAGTTTAAATCAAATATATTTTGGGGATGGATGGATACATTTGAAACTGGTTTTATGCACTTTGAAATGTATTCTTGAACGCACCCTTTTACCCTTATCATTATTATTTGCAATTTTTCTGTGTAATTATCTTCTTTATGACTGTCAATTGGGATTTGTCTGCACCTCTCCAAGTCACATGGAAGAGACAGGTGGGTGAGATATTGCCAGGGGCTATGGGGAAATTATGATTCTTGTTGTAATTTGGACCACTTATGTTGTACTTCAGTACCCTTAATAGTATTAAAATAGTACTATTTATAAAAATAAGTACTGTTTAAATAGTTACAGTGACTTCCGTAACAGCTTCCATTTTTCCAGCCACTCGTAGCGGGATAAAAGGTATCCACGCGCATTTGAACGTTCTGTAGCAATAAGCGATAAGGTTCACACCAATAGTTTGCTGATGAGCAGTCGTATCCAACAGGTGTTTAATCGGTGGAGGGTGTACTAGTAGGCTACAGGTCATAACATTTACAGCCAAAATAATGTAGGCTTTACAAATTGTCATGAAATAAACATACATCGAAAGAGCATGAAAAGAAAAGTAATTTTCCTAATCAAACAATAGATCAATGCAACGTCGGCTGCATTGATCTGCATAATGCCATCCGTGGCGATGGGCTGTGGTGGAAAACTGTGTCGCTTCCCTGGGCCACCTCCCTGCCCCCACTGACCCGTGTCTTATCAATGCAAGAGACATGTCTCAGAAATCAGGGCCTAACTGGCATTTCAGGTCAGCAGACACATTCCAAAAAATATGCTTCCAACATAAAGGTAAGCATTTCCATGTATTGTTTTGATTTTCTTTATACAATAAGCATGGGGCTTTTCATAAAAGGCTCCAACAATAGTAATAAATATACTTCGGTGTGTTTAAATGGACACCACTTATTTACTTTAGTTTGCTTATAATACATCCTTGGAAACAGCATTTTAGTACACTTGAAATATACTCAGTCTATTTCAAATATAAAAAAATAAATAAAATATTCTAAAAAATTTGTTTCATGATTATTGATTTCTCTAGAAATGATTTATATATGAGAAGGCCAGAGGCACCTCCTCTAACCCTGACCCTGATCTCCAAATGGTCCCAAGATGCTGTGTGTGAATCCACCTGATAACACCTTGAATGTAGCATGATAGGTTGTCATTATTTAAAGTTTGTGTGACTCTAAGTATTAATGTGGTAGCCAGTCACGTTTCCACTAAAGCATATTATAATAGCGGAATTATCAAACAACTTCCATGCTCTGCATAAATAACAGATCTCCCCTAACTTCTGTTTATAGATAAACATCTTATGCTACCTTGCCTACTTTATGAATTATTATTTTCTATTATTCAAGTACTCTACCTTATGCGCTTGGTTGAATTTGGGAATCATTTAATAAAGACAGAAATATTTCGTGTTTGCAGTCCTTCACCTAAACTCCATTATAACCCTATTTTTAAGGAACAAAACCTTGAAAAGCTTAGGTGTGATTCAGTGTTGGATCAAATGCCTGCACACCCAGGAGTTATCCAAATAAGAGGGGCTGATACGCATTTTTTAAAGTAGTCTAATAGCACTTCTTGTACTTGGCACCTAGATCAGGTGCACAATGGTAGGAGATGGTTGAAATATGGGTTCAGAGACCAGCAATCTTTCATGGCTACAAATAGATGCTGTCAGTTATTTTGGTAGGGTGGAGACATTTATGAGCCATGAAACACCCTGGTCTAATAGACAAACTCAGAAATAACTTATAGACTTATTTCAAGTCAAGCACTGCCCACAGTTTACAATAAAATATTGAATTTCTTTAACATAATGCACTGCGTTTAAACAGCTCTTTTTTTATTTAAGGTACAATTTGAAAACATTGCAAAATTGCGAATAATAGGGCAAGCACAGCAGGTTGTGGGAACATTCAGCTGGAAGGGCCAGGTCCAACACTCCAAACCTGCCTCTCAACAACTGACCAGAGCGACTACACGGACGATTAAGAACCACAGATCGTGTGACAGATTAGCAGGGCCAAACCTCCAGCCCTACAGCATCCCTCGAGCCTAAGAAACCGCTGGAATATATCATTAGTGTTACAGTTGGTGAACTGAGTTGAACATTCATTTCTCTTTCTCTTTCTTTTGCTTTCAAGTTAAGTTGTTTCAATACAAAGTCCCCAGGGCTTGTATCATTTATTGTCTTGGTGTCCTACATTTCTATCAATGGGAAGATAAATATATTTAAAAATATCTTCCCATTGATAGAAATATAAAAATAGCAACATGCCTTAAAATAACAACTCCTGTTATTAAGGCAGTACTTAAGAAGTTTTGATCAACTGGATCTGTAAAGAAATAGCCAGAAAGAGGACCCAAGTATTTTTCCACCATGCACAGTGAGTGGTTTTAGACGTGAAAGAAATCTTCAAGAATCACAGTTGGATATTTTCAGAATTTGTTTTTAATCACCAAGTCTCCAAGCTATAATTAGACATCCACGCCAACAAGGTATGTGAACGTCTCTCCAGAAGAAAGCCTCCATCAAGACCTTTATGTGTCTCAGCATTTCTGCATGGATAGAAGTAAAAACTGTCTCACATCCAACATCATCAAACCCTACAGTAGAAAATGAAGTGCTGTTATATATAACCTTGTTCACACTATAAACTTAGTTCATACATGGTTTGTATGAACCATGTCAAGAGTTTCACGCCTATCAGTATCATTTTATTGCAAGGGAGCTATACTGCGGCTGACTAAAAAGCCAAACCTGCAGTAATTCATTCACATCGGAAAAGATTTCCGGAATGAAGCGGAACCGATTGAGGAATTCTATCAGCTCACATCAAATTTGTTGTGATAAAGTTAAACAAGCCTTTACGTAGCTGCGCTGCAGTATCTGCACTGAAAATCAATGCTTTCTATTGTGCGGCAGTGTTCTGATTATGTTATCTAAACAGGTTCAGCGTGACTCAGCTCCCAGGCCCAGCTGCCAGCCATCATGTTCCTTCACCATGCATTACTGGAGAAAACCCTTCTGCACTGGCTCTCGCTCTTCCCCACCAATGATGGAAAACCTGACATTTGTGTCATCTGGGCTCAATTAATGCGCCTCAATAAAACCCCCAAATGTCATTTTTGAAGGGTGCCAAATGATTGTTCAGAATGTCTCTTTTTATGTTACTCCCGTTAGTTTCCACCGACTAGTCTTCCATAATAAATGTGCTGATGCAAAATACAGTTTTCAATCCACTCCTTCTGACTTATGAGAACATCTTGACTGGACCGGGGCTCAATGCCCTTCACTCCAACTCAACTCTCACCACAAGGCTAACAGACTAGTAGGCTCAAAGTCAACACAGTTATCAGTGGTAATAGTGATGGAATAAGGGAATGAGTTCTCCTGCCAACTTCCAGCCCTGGGAGACAAACCTAATCAAGGTATAAGTGCTATAACGAGTATTTGATGCATCGATGCATGAAATATCCTGTCGCCATTTCACTAAATTCTCACCAACGGCAAAGCACACTATAATGGAAGCCCATATAAAAAAAAAACTACCAGAATCACTGTCTGCTTTCTCATCCTATTTGACTTGCAAACTAATTTAAATGTCATGCTTCCAAACCCCAAAGATAAATAGTATTTCCTCTTATGAATGCCATGCCGGGGAGGCATACAGAGTGTGTGTGTGTGCATTGTATTTCATGTATAACTGCCAAAGGTCACATGTTTGCACACAGGGGTATATTCACAATGTCTATTCCTGATCATTAAAGTACCCCAGGGCATGGACAAAGCTAAATCCCATTAGCATGAACGGAATTTAAGTGTTGGAGCACCGCATCAACATTTGGAGCATCTGAACTACTTCCCGGGAGTCCCCTCCCCCACACGTTCTCACAGACCCTCCTACTGCAAGTGAGTCCCATAGCTTAACAAGCGCCCAGAAAGCCCTTTGTGTTTGCCAGTTGATGCCAGGAGTCAGCAGTAAACCAAGGTTTTAGTCAAAGCTGTACAGAATCTAACAGTGATTATCATGGGTGACAATAGTATTGTGAGGAATACCTTAGTTGACTTTCTCAAATTTCTCTTCACTATTTCATTATTTATATCAAGCACACACACAGACACAAGGACACATGGAAAATCACACATGGATATACGCAAGCACAACCAAAGGCTGAATTTTCATCAACGCTCCAGTTCCTGATAACAGGCTGAATGCTCTTCACATCACTCCTGAAAGTCATATCAGCCCAAATCGCTTTCCTTTGAAATTAACAGAAAATTAATTATTTTGACAGCTTCTTGTACCAAACACGGGGAATGCAATTCATTACAATGCCGCAGAATGTACAACCACAGCTGAGGCAGAAAAAAAGAAGGAAAAGAAAGGAGCAAGAGAGAAAACATGCAAATGAGCCAGTTGTTAATTAAAGAAGCCAAATGATTGTACGCATGGTTAATCTATCAGGGCCCGACACAGCCAGGTTTTCTTTTCCCAGTCTGCAACTGACAACACTATCAAGGGAGACACTAGCTCCTCTCTCTTCCTGTGCTCTGTTCAACCAATCTGATTGAGGAGAACACACTCACCACCTCCATCCAAAACCCTGGTGAAATCATTCGCTTCCTCTCCAGTTGGTAATTAACCTTTGTCTGCTGGCACTTATGGGTCTCATCCAGGAGCAACAGATTCTTTATCTTTAGCCTTTTTTCTTTAGAAATGTTTTTCCACACAGTGGAGTGGTCCTTTGCACTGGCTGTTTTTCTTTCAAATCTTTAAAGCTTCTCCCAACGATCTCAGAGCAGAGATGCGCTGCGGAGCTCTCGTGAAGGCTAAAGATTAGACCGGAGGTTAGAGTTTCTCTCTAGTGTACAATGTAAGTGATAGCTAAGAAACATACACCTGGATGTCCAGCATGATCCTCTTGTCCTCCTCCACGTGGATCCCCCAGATGCAGTCCTGGCCCCTGTCGTAGGCTTCAGGCCAGTTTGGAGACAGGACCACTCCTGCAGAGTCAGTCAACTCTCCACTGCAGACGGCTTTGGCACGCAAAAACACACACAGAAATTCCGTAAGCAAATGTACCCCGCACTAATGGCGTCACATGCATCAAATGTCCCAAGCAGCACGGTAACACGCGGCCTTACCTCGGCAGGCAGGCTCTGTCTCGTTCCACTGGGGGTTGTGGCGGTCCACACACTCGATGATGACCGAGCCCTGCTCCAGGGTGTAGCCGGGATCGCAGGCGAACTCCACCATTGTCCCCAGCGCCCACGTGCTGTCACTGCTGGTGAAGTTACCGTATTTGACGAAGGGCTCATAGCAGTGGCCGGCTGCGAACGCTGCGAAGGAAACGTCATGTGGATCAACCGTGGGAACTGGGGCAGTTCCCGTGATGACCTGTGACCCCTAACAGACAGTTGCCTGTAAGCTTGCTGCCTAACAGATCCAGATGTTAGATGTGTTAGTCCTCTGCTTCAAACCACTGACTGACAGCTCATGTAATGTCTCAAATCAGGGCGAGGGGTGCACTATTAAAGCAGTCCCACCAGACGGCCGATTGAACAGGGTAATGCTGTTAAAGACAACCCACACAAGGTCCATTAGAATAAGCAGCGCTGCTCTCTTAACGGCATAATCCCATTTGCTACCGTAAGTAATCGAAGCCCTAAACAGATTACATTGATCTTATTGGATAATGACTTTAGGAGCTGTGATGCGCTCTGGCTCCGAGCTCTGAAGAGCCCTTGAAGAGTTTTCACAGAGCACAGGTCGGCAGGATGAACGAGAAAAAAAAAACATTTGAGATTTTGGAGCCAAACTACACAGAGGACAGTTTTCCTACGCCGAGGATAGGTGTTCTTCTGGAATATTTCATGCATTTGCATTTGAATAATTTAGAGGAAGGGTGGAGAGGAGATGGCCCGAGGCAGTGTCTTTTGTCGAAACCAATGCCTGCAGGAGTCTGCCAGACATGAGGAATGTCTTCTATCTGCACTCGTGATGAGGGAGGATTCACTCTCCTTGAATGCCCTTTCCAAAGATCTAATCCCTTAAGCATCCATGTCTTGGCCAAGGCTTGGAAAACAGAGCACCTACGTTCAGACCAAGTCAGCAACATTGATGCCGTGACCTGAGCACCCAAGGTCTTTGTTAGACGGAGAATGTCAAAGGGCTAGAAGTTGTTGACACATTTAAGGATGGGTGTTATTATTAGCATTGTGTTTTTTTCTATAATACTGTTTTCTCTGTAGAAGTCGGAGCTTAATTCAACTGGGGTAGGCTGTCATTGTTTTCAAACATGAAGCTAATAGGACAAATGCATTTGGAATTACATCTTTAGTCTGGTTAATGTATGAGAGCTCATCATTCCTATACTTCCTTTTCAACAAATGACCCAATCTATTGCTAGACAATATTTGATTAACTACACCAAGGCACTGACTTTATCAATTCAATTGGCTGCAAGCTACTTTAATAGTGAAAGCCTATTGTCAATAAATTACAATGCCAACATGATATAATTCCAAAACAAATCTAGGTGATAAATTTGGTTGCATTCCGGCATTGCTACACTCTCTAACATAACACTGTCAGTTCAATTTATCAGCACTAAAGATACCCTTTTTTTATTTTTTATATTTAAATGTGTCACTCCCAGACACAACGCAGAGACTAAATTTGCACACCATATTAGTTTACAAGCATTGCTCTGTATAAACACAAAATAAATAGATTATCTGTCTAATGTCAGTCCAGTCTCATTCAATACTATGCATTCTGGTTCCAATGTGAGAAAACACGTTTTCGGCACGGGCAGTTGAAGATGTGTACCTTGGTATCTGATGGCGACGCCGGTGGATGTCCCAGCTCCGTCGGTAGTGAGCTCAATGAAGAGGTGTCTGGAGATGCTTACCAGGCCCTCGTTGGGCAGGTACTCCACCTCATACGAGTCATACAGTGGAGGAGAGTCAATGTTGTTCCCGTTTTTGAGCAGAAGCCTTAACAAGGGAGGAGAAAACACACTGACCAGTCTGACTAGATCTTAAGGACTTTGTGTTGTTAGTACAACTCTGGAGTGGTGCGGGAAATCTATTTCAGGTGCCACGTATCACCAAGGTTCCCTTCAGCTGGGAACAACCCCTCCCCCGCCCCAAACTGTACATTGTTTCCCGCCTTTCTAATGTAATTTATATTTATGTTGTAATAGAGATTAAAACCAAGAGGCATTCAACTCGTTTAACCTCCTATCCGAAAAATAATTTGAAAAGAAAAAGAGTGCTCTTCAATGAGTGCTCTTAGCTTGCCTTCCAACAGAAACTCCCAGTAGCTGGTCTCCCATCCAGGAACTGACCAGGAGCAACCCTGTTTAGCTTCAGAGGTGAACAAGCAGCGCAATGCAGGGAGATCATTTGCTGATATATAGCTTATATCATCTAATTTTGTAGCCACTGATATTACTATAAACAACTATGCAGCTAGCCTACTGACCTTGTTAAAAAGGTTGTGGCAGTCAATGTTCATAAAAACAACATTATATCTCAACTAAGTTGAGGATGTCCAAGCCAATTAAATAATTTCACTCACAGCACCTTCTTGTCAAGTGTTGTATTCTCTCAGCTACATAAATTCTGTCATCATATAAATGCATTCAGTGACCATCTGAACTACAATCAGGTACTTAAATATTGTGCTATAGGTGCCATTGAGGCACTAAGAAGTCACTTCAGTGAATTTTTCCAAATTGTCTATATTTGTGTCTTGCTGTACATAGTGCAAATTGTAGAGTAATATGTAGTACTTATCTGTATTATATGTTTTACATTATTCATGTGGTTGTTTGTTATCCTGTTGACTTGCATTAACTAACTTTGTGTAGGTCATTATTGAAGATGAACATAGACATACCCGATTAAACAACCGTGAAAGAGATAAAGAAATAAAATCAAACATTTATTACATTTATCTCCTCAAGCACTCCCACCACCTCCATCGCTCTATCGTTCTCTCTCTCTCTCTCTCTCCCTCTCTCTCTAACCATTTCATCCAATTGGATTCTCATTCTGACACGGGGATACAGATGTTCCACCGAATCTTTATCTCAGATGATGAGACGAAGCCCTGAAGGGCAGCGGTGGAATGGACTGGTAATATGACCGTGTAACAGCAGAACCATGAGCCTGCGGTGGGAATCCGATCCAACTGTCACTTAGCCAGCAGGAGGAGGCTGATGAGCAGTTGGGTGCTTGACAAATGATTATTGAACCAACGTAATGGACTTGCATGGGTTCACATAATATCTGCCTTTTTGAAAGCAATGCATACGAGCAAGTTGTCCCGGTGCAATACGACCAACGGAATCCAGTGCAGATTCTCTCACACTGGCATGCAGAACTATGCTTAATCAAACGAGGAAACACGTTTTATTTGAGCCCAGCTCCGACTGAACACTGACGTGAAGGGAACACCCTGACTGGGAGCGCACCTGTCGTCATCCTCCGCCAGGGCCACCTTTTCAAAGTGGATGTGCACACGTTGTCCCTCTGGGGCCTCCAGTAGCCAATGACATGTCAGGTTGTTGCTGTAGTTGCTAGGGAAACCGGGCGACACAATGCGTCCCACTGTGGCGTTCCAGATCCTGCCACCGCAGGCAGCTGTGACGCCCACAGAGGAGGACGTAGGAGTTGGAGGACAGATGGAAGAAACAGGGGGAGAGAGAGGTATTTTAGTCACGGAAGACATTTGCCTTAAATCTCAGTCAATCAGTCAAACACAATGCTGGGGAACACATTGAATAACAAGAGTCTGTTACTGGTATGAGCGGACGACAACAGACCAGGTAAAGGGTTAGCTAGGAACGAAGCTTAATTAAAGTGGAGCTGCAGTCTCACTCATGATGGCACAAAACCCATGTTTGGGGAAACTACGTAACTACTAAAAAAATGGGAAGGTCATTTTTACATGGCTATTGTCATTCTTTTGGTGGTTGTGTTTGATCACCTCCCCACACAAACCATTACTTAATATGTAGGTACAAAAAATAGAAGAACCTCCCCCTTTTTCACATTATCAGTGTAGATTTCAGTATATTTTCAGTGTAGAATTCAGTACATTTTCAGGGTAGATTTCAGTACATTTTCAGGGTAGATTTCAGTACATTTTCAGGGGAGATTTCAGTAGATTTTCAGGGTAGATTTCAGTAGATTTTCAGTGTAGATTTCAGTAGATTTTCAGGGTAGTTTTCCCAACTCTGGCACACACAGACACATATCTATCTTAGTATAAGACTTAATCTAACCCTAACTCCTCTCCGTATTTCATAATTAACGTTTACCTAACACTAAACCCCAAAAATAACCTTACATTTAAATCGTAATTAAGTTTAGGCCTTAATTACAATTAAAAGGTAAGGGATATGTTTTGGGATAATATATTTGATTTACTAGCACAGGCTTTTTCCAGGTTTATTCGCAGTTTGGGATATTTCTCTTCCCCATATAGTAAAACCTGTCCATACACGACAATTTAAAATCTTTACCACCCCAATGTCCACACCTTCTACTATTGTATACTTTTATACAAAAGCCCTCCCACTGCTTATCTGACCACAGCTAAAACCTTGAGATCCTGCACCTGAACTGTTCTCCACCAGAGAACTTAATCAGTGTTTGCTACGCAACAGGAACAGAAGCAGACTCAACGGATTAATTTATTTGAAGAATAAATATGATAAAGTCCTTGGTTCTGGTGAGAACAAAGAGCCCGGCTTGTTTTGTTCATTTTTTACTTCCAGTGAGAGGTCTGACTGAATAAGACTGGCTGTTTAACATTCACCAACCCAATATTATAAACGCTACAGCTCATACCATGAGGCCAATATCAATCATTTAACCCCAATTAAAAGATGACCCCGACCAAGCTAACTGGGACCATTCAGGTGGAGTGTAATTGCTCCAGTGAAGACAACATGATCATGAAGCTACACGCCTCACTTGTTGCAGAGGGATGAACTATATTGATAGTCTGAGAGGAGAAGTTACAGGACACATCACAATGAATATGTTTTGTAATGAGGACTGAGAGAGGTTAAGAGTGTTTGTGCCTCCGGGGGGGAAGTCTCTGTGCAGTGTAATAGCCGAGTGAATCTGGGTGTTAAGAGGTTTGTAGCTAACTGCCCCCAGCCCTCACCGAGGCACTGTGGCTCCTTGGCGCTCCAGTAGGGGGTGCTGGCGTTGAGGCAAGTCAGAGTGTCGGGCCCCTGCAGCTGGTACCCGGTCAGACAGTGGAAGTAGGCCTCTCCCCCAGAGTGTAGGCTGCTCACAGACACATCCCCATAGGCTGGCTGTTGGGGGAAAGTACAGCTCAACACAAAGGCTGTGGGATGAGAGAAAGAGAGAGAAAGGGAGAGTGTGTTAAACACAGCATCCGTGCATACTGAAAATAAAAGTGTTTGTTCAGAAAAATACTTGCTCATCATAAAAGCCTTGCAGCCCCTCACTTAGGAAGCCATATACAGGCTGATAAAGGTGGATTTGGACACTGCTAAGCTCCTAAATGGGAAGGCAACGTCTGCACAATAATGTGCTATGGGTGACGTGCTACTATAAATGAGCTTTGGCTCACAGGTTTATGAATGATTGATAGACACCCAATTCTGAAAATGAGCACAGGACACAACAAGAAAGTGCCCCTTTCCAACCCGCTAATTGGGCAACCTGTGAATGAAGAGACATTGAGGATTAAAACATACACTGCATTTACATACGAAAAGTAACTGTGATGGATGAGAAGGGCTGTGTTCCAAACCAGACACCTACAGGAACACATACTATAATTATACCATGATTTATGCTATATTAAACCATGCTTTATCCTATATTATATCATGATTTATACTATATTATACCATGCTTTATACTACATTATATCATGCCTTATACTATAATTACACACTGTATTGTTTTCTCATGTTGTGTTTATGGTTGACATAATGTAACTGGATTTTTTAATATACTGTAATAGTTACTATAGTGTTTTTTTGATTTATGATAATTTACAAAGTTAGGATTTCTCCTAGGGGAAACCCTACAGGAAAAACAATAAACGAACAAATTGCCAATAATCGGTAGGTAGGTCACTTTTTAATCCATTGTTGCACTTACCCTACATTTTACAAGAATATTCTTAAGACATTACTGAACATATGCAGAGTGTTTTAAAGTGTGTAATTGAAACGTTGCGTAAGTGTAAAATCCCATAAACTTAATGTGCATGGAGGGATGTAAGAGGATGAGCGTGACTTGAAGGCAGTTCTCTGTACTGTGCATACAGAGGTAGCCGACAAAATAAAGGAAACTTTTTTTGTGAGAGGGGTGATTTTGGGGCACATTTGGCAGTGTTCAGCAACAGAAACTACTACAGAAAGTACATTACTTTAGATGGAGGACGGAGTAGCGCTTTCCTATGCAGCTGCACCCAGCAGTGATGCGTACTGCCCAAGGACACTACATTCCCCTCAAAGTTCAAATTATTTCAAATAATTAGAATTTTGTCTCCTGTAGTTCCTGAGCTAAAGCGCAGTTTCTCGGCATACCTTCCGTGGTCCAGTTATTCAACGAAAGAACTGAGGACAAACGGATGTTGTTTGCAGTCGAGTTTCCATTACGATACAATGCTAACAAGGGACGTAAATGGGGGGAGATGACCACTTCGGTGGGACGACAAGTTAGTAACGGTTGAGCATCAATTGAATTTCAAGTTAACGATTTGTTCCTTTTACACATATCCATGCTAAATGAATGAGGGCTGGTATAGTTGTTAATATCAGTAGATATTAGCATTAGATATTGACTAGCATTTGCACCCAACATGCTTTTGGCGCACCACATACTGCCTATAATGCAAATGGCCAATTAGTCACTAGATATCAGCATAATTGAACACTTACGAGACAGAGATTTTCCCCATCATGAACTGATCATTACTCTGATGCCATTCTATGCACATTCAATATACATTAGCATATTTTAATGTACCATTCATAGGCACTATTACACTTATATTTATAATATTGAAGATTTCTTTCATCTTTTCCATATACCCCTTTCCTACACTCTTTGGAATTGCTGCTAGTTTACATTGTTATGTATATTTTTATCAATTTTTTTTATATATTTTATTTAAGTGAGATCTCATCTCATCTTCATCCACTTATCCAGTATGGGGTCGCAGGGACAGCAGCTCCAGCAGGGGACCCCAAACTTCCCTTTCCCGAGCCACATTTGCCAGCTCTGACTGGTGGATCCTGAGGCGTTCCCAGGCCAGTGTCGAAACATAATCTCTCCACCTAGTCCTGGGCCTACCCCGACGTTTCCTCCCAGCTGGACGTGCCTTGAACACCTCCCTAGGGATACCTCCTGGGGGCATCCTTACCAGATGCCGAACCACCTCCACTGGCTTCTTTCGATGCAAAGGAGCAGCGGCTCTACTCCGAGTTCCTCACGGATGGCTAAGCTTCTCACCCTATCCCTAAGCCAGCCACCCTTCTGAGAAAACCCATTTCAGCCGCTTGTACTCGCGATCTAGTTCTTTCGGTCTTGACCCAGCCTTCATGACCATAGGTGAGGGTAGGAACGAAAATTGACCAGTATGTCTCAGCACTCTTTTCGTCACAACGGTGCGGTAAAGCGAATGCAATACCGCCCCCGCTGCCGCGATTCTCCGGCCATCTCCCGCTACATTGTCCCCTCACCCGCGAACAAGACCCTGAGATACTTGAACTCCTTTACTTGGGGTAACGCCTCATTCCCTACCCGGAGGAGGCAGTCCATCAGTTTCCTGCTGAGAACCATGGCCTCAGATTTAGAGGTGCTAATCCTCATCCCAACCGCTTCGCACTCGGCTGCGAACCGGTCCAGTGAGTGCTGAAGGTCACAAGCCAGTTGTGGTCCGATGATGCAATCAGGACCACAACATCCGCAAAAAGCAACGATGAGATCCCCAGCCCACCGAACTGCAACCCCTCCCCACCCTCGACTACACCTCGATATCCTTTCCATAAAAGTTACTAACAGGATTGGTGACAAAGCGCAGCCCTGGCGGAGGCCAACCCCCACCTGGAACGAGTCCGACTTAATACCGAGAACCAGCTCTCACTTTGGACCTACAGGGATTGGATAGCCCTCAGAAGGGACCTCCTCACCCCATACTCCCGCAGCACCTCCCACAGTATCTCCCGGGGGACCCGGTCATACGCCTTCTCCAGATCCACAAAACACATGTAGACTGGATGGGCATATACCCAGGCCCCCTCCAGGATCCTTGCTAGAGTAAAGAGTATTTAAGTGCCATGTCATAAGAATTTAATTTTTCAGAACAAAGCTTTGTTATTTTGTGCATTTGACAATAAAAATACTTTGAATTTAATAACCAAATAATCACAGGACATCTACGGTGGAAATATTGTGTTACATCCTTCCAGAAGTTTCAGCCATCGTTGTGGCCCAATGCCTCATTCCAGTTTTTCACAACTGTTAAAACACTATCCTGGATGTGTACTACATTTTGCCTAAACTATTAACACAGTTCTTGAAACTTACACCATATGACGAAACCCCAGACTGGCTGGTTCTTGGGCCTTGGCCGTCACACGTGGTCTACCACCATCAACTGGTGTCTCTCAAAAAAAAGAAAACTTGTATTTTACAGAATGTGAATGCAAGTCTCAAGTTATTTTCCTGTTCTGCCATGTGTTTGCTAATGTATACAGATTCCGAGTACAGGCAATGGGGTGGTCAGCACAATAGCAGCAAGCGATTGTGAAAAACTCCATGAGGCAATGTTGGTGTTTCCTTAACTGTTGTTGTTGCCGGTATATAGGATTGGTGTTATTCTATTCCAGAGCATCACAGGAGTGTCTCAGGATGATGGATTTGCCCGACCATATACCTAGCTAATGGGGGCCATAAAACAGCCTTGTCTTTCCCCCTCCCTGGGTCTCCATCCAGGTACATTAATGACACACTACACACACACACATACAGTATGTCCTCGAAATACTACTCATGTTCAAGAGAATGGATTGTTTGGCAGAATACCCACCAAGGCACCTAGATCAATAAAAGTTCAGTGTTTTACACAGCAAATGTCATAAATAGAAGAGCCGCTACTATATCAACAAGACCTCGCGGTCTCATTGGAGTCTACAACTTTTCTCCAGGTGGGATAATCTCTGTAACCTCCTCACATTGTGGACGGGCTACTGTGGACAGCACATAAGTATAAGCCAGGACGACCATTCAAGGAGCCTTCCAGTCAAATTTGGCCTTGTGGGACTGACTTTACTTTTGGAAGTGATGTTTTTGTCACAATTTTTGTGAATACTGCAAAGTGTGGCTTCAGATGGACGTGGGACTCTCATAGGAACTTATTGCGGTGCTACAAGCAAAAGCATTCCCATTGACCTTCAACTGAGTGAAAAACATCTCCTAATTTCTAGCTACCTAATTAGCAAATTGCAACTACCGGACCTAGCAAGTTAATGGCGCAACCAAGAAAAAACTCCTAGCTCATTAAAAATTGTGATAGATGTGTGTGGGGCTTGTCAGAATTATTTCCCAATAGGAAGAGCAAACAACATCTCTTCATTGGCAATACATCAGACAGACTAGGATTATTCAAGAGCAGTACACGGTGGAGGAGATAACTGGTCCCATTACTGAAGGGGATGATGCTCCTCAATCAGTCTGCCAAAACAGTCGCACTGTTTTTACAAGCTACTAATAAAGTTGCAAAGTGGTGAAACCTGGAAGCTGATTTAGAGAGAGATCCAGTACTATGGCAAGTATATGACAGAAGCTGTGCTTACTCATGCAGCTTAATCAACAATTTGAATGACCAAATCCCCCCTGTCATTAGTTTTACCATGTACAGCGCATATAAAATGTCTACACACCTTTTTTGAAAATGCAGCTTTTTCATGTTAAGGCTGAAGTCAAGACAAATCATGTCTGATCTTTTTTCACCGTTCCTTCTGTAACGTGTCTGTCAGTCTCTTGTCTCTCTGCCTGTCTCGTGTCTGTCTGTCTATAATTGATCTGTCACCTGTGTGTCTGTCTGTTACTGGTCTGTCACCTGTGTGTCTGCAACTGTTCTATCACCTGTGGGTCTGCCTGTAACTGGTCTGTCACCTGTGTGTCTGTTTGCAACTGGTCTGTCACCTGTGTGTCTGTTTGTAACTGGTTTGTCACCTGTGTGTCTGTTTCTAACTAGTCTGTGACCTGTGTGTCTGTTTGTAACTGGTCTGTGACCTGTGTGTCTGTCTGTCTCAGTCTGCCTGAAACCTATCTGTTTGCATGTAATCAGTCTTTTATAGCTGTATGGTTAGCCTTGATAATGAAGTTCAGCACTCTGCCATTATTTCTGTATCAAGGAGATGTCACTTTGCCTTGATGAAGAAAATACTGTATGTACAGGCCTTGGATAGGTACCCAAGGAGATATGAGGACATCTGTCTGAGTCATTTATCCTATTAAAGCAGTGTTCAGACATCTATAGTTATCACTGACGTCAACAATGATCATTATTTTATACAGCTATGTATTATGAGGGTATGACCCAGAAATATCAAGGCCAACTGGGATGTCTTCCCCTCTGTGAACTTATGTTGCAAATCCAAGATAGAAATGTCATGACTGCAGAGTTAGTGCAGACGGTTCACAAAGACAAATAGCCTTGCAATGGCAGCCTTTTTATTTTCATATAGTGTACCTAATTTTCCTTTTTTGAAATACAATAATGTATCCTGTTTTATTGTTTAAACCAAACAGGATAGCTTTTATCCTGATCTCTCATATTGTTTACCCAATTATTATATTGTTTCAATCACAGTTTGTCCCCTTCACAATTCTCCTTCCCATAAAATGTCACTCTATAATGTTGTGGTGAGCTGGTTAGGATTTGAAGTGTTTATGTCCAAGGGGGACTGCGTTACACAATAACTGGGAGCAACTGTTTTCACTAGGCGGAAATAATTAGGCTAATAAGATGGTGTTGATAGATTTTAAGATAAAATGGTTCAAAAAGACTTCTTTGGTCATCCCTATAGGATCTTCTTTTTTTGTAGAACCCCTTAGGGTTTCTGGTAGATATCTCAGTGGAAGGGTTGTACCTGGAACCAAGTCGTGTTCTACCAGCAACTAATAACAATTCAAAGCATTTTACTACGGTGGACAGCCTAAAACCAATAGTCTGTTCTAGACATCAACGTTCTTCTGAGATTGTAAATATGTTGGTTTGAGCAGTTGACCGAGTGAGGAGTAAATAAATCAGTAACTGGGTCTACTGCGGGAGTTCATACCCAAGCATGACACATAAACCTACTGTACAGTTCAGAGCATTAAGTCCCATGTACACTAAAATGTAAAGGCCAAATAAAAGTGATAAGGGTTCTTCAGCTGTCCCCGTGAGACAATCCTTTTTTTGTTGTTCTAGCAGGAAAAAGAAAACTTTGTGGTAAGAGGTAGATATGTCCAGGCACCAAAAATGGTTCAACATGGAACCAAGAATTTAGGCAGAGATGTAAAAATTTGGGACAAGATTTACTATCCTGCACTGGAGTGTTCTGCTGGAGCCTGCTTTTTGCTGGGTCTGTTCTGAAGAAAGCCTGTTAGAGATAATTGCTTCCGAAACGCTACGACACACCCACAGACGTAAATGTGTTCTCTGTAAGAAGTACACCTCCTCGAGGAAGACAGTGGGTTGTGTTGGAGCAAGAACGGGGGTAAATTGATATTTTAAATTATATTGTCATTGGCTTTGATTTTTGATTGTTTAAAGAGGATCCATTCACTGATTACATCATTCTGCACAACAACCCTCAACAGCTGCAATGTAAATCATCTCAGACTGAAAATAGTAGCAAACGATAACGCAGTGGAAGAGTTTAGTTCGTCGTCAGGCAAACCCTCCATCCTCCCACATTTAAAAAGGAACAATGATGAAAGGCAAGGAGACGGTGGTGCAGAAACAGAGAGGCTAGCTGCAGGCTGCTGTGGAATCCTTTAGTGCAATATGAAAGCTAAAAGCTCTCCTCGGAGTGCTCTCTCAGAGTCAATGAGCCAATGGGCAGGGTCCAGACACTCCCCCCGACAATCCCTTTTATTTATGGTGTATTGCTGTGAGCGGCCTATCAGCGCGGCAGGGCCCGACTCAGGGGCGAAGACGTGGGACTGTTGTTATAGTATTATCACCCCGCCGTTTCTGTTTCAATTAGACTAATACAGAGGATGCACTGGAGGCTAGCTTTATGTGGAGTCGCTCCCTCCAGGTACTAAATCAGACACTACACTGTCCCCACAGCGCCCTCCTTCCACTGGCTTATAGAGCCTATAAAACAAGATGGCTTCACGAAGGCTGATAACGATGCTGTTGGAACAACTGGCTTGGGAGATTAGCCAGCGGCTCAGTAGCCTTAGCAGACTCAATTGCTGTCTTTATATTGTGTGTGGCCCTCAACTCCCCAGAGAGCCCTTTGGGTGGGATCGGGTGTACAGTGGGCTAAATTCAGGACACGACACGCGGGAAACAAATACATCCTCTAACCAAAGCTTTACAGTGTTGTCACTTGGTAAAGCCGTTTCCGACCTTGTCACAACGTATTTGCGATGTCATTAGCAGGATTTTCAGTCTTTCCTTCTAAGTGCTTGCTCTGCCAGCTCTTAAACATATTTACGGCCCACATGTTCACCTTCTAAACCAAACACTGAGAAGGCGGCTAGGAATCCATTGTCATTACTGTAGCCCCGGCGAAGGACAGGTGGCAGTTTGCCATCACCGGGGTCACCACAGTCACCTCAGCCATTTGGCAATCAAGAGAGGCTTGGCCTTATCAAGCCGCAGCGCTAGCTTGCTAACAGAGACGAATGGTCTATTACGACTCCTGTATTTTACATGACCTGATGAAACAGACATCCTCCTCTCCCCCACGCCATCCACAGGCTTTAATTATGAAACACAGAGGGGATTCATTCGCAGCTAGGCTCATCAGGCCTCATTGACAATAACCAGGGGTGACAGGCTCACTGAGGGGAGAGGACAGGGGCATATGGGAAATGTGTTTCAGTGTTAAGATTGGATTTCACGCCGCCTCACATTAACCTCCACGGAGCAGCTAGAGCCAGGGCAGGAGCGAAGGAACTCCCAGGCTGGTGGCTGTGACTAGGTGTCAGAAGGCCCATCCGGGACGTGGTGTGGTCATGTGGAAGGGGCCTTCTACCCATGACAGGAAACCATAAGGCACCTGCAATAATCACATTCAACCGAACCTGTGTTTTCCCCATTTAAGCACGTCTGCTGTCTATTTAAAATGTTGTTAAAAAACTGACAAAAAAATCCTCCAGGCACCAACAGAAATCAATTATTATGCTTTCATAGCTTAATTCTCTTTCATTTTACTGTGGTGTGCCATGTAAACATCAAACGAGCTAGAAGGAATAAAGAATGTCTACCTCGTTCCCATGGTGATACTGCGGCCACCCACATACTGTACCTTTCATTCACCCTCACACCTGAGCTGCCGAAGCACAAAGGCAATAAAGAGGTCTTGCTTCATTAAATGTAAAACTGTCTGTCATGGTCGCTTTGTAATGGGCATATCGTGTAATAATATTAATCCATGAAACGCATTACAGCAGCACCACGAAGTTCCTATAAGAGCACTTCGCCTGCAAATATAAAAATTTCATTCAAAGTGAATACACTGCCGGTTGTCATTATGGTTAAAAGAAAAATCATGGTCTTCAGTTTTTATATGGTTGTGCTAATGAGATCGTAATGTGAAGTCAATAAAGAAAAATAGGGAGAGGCTTAAGTAAAGAAGATATGTAGTGGTTCACATTGACATACAACTGAAATGCAAAGTGATTTGGAAACATGGAGACCTACAAATCACCTCCAGAAGGATTAGCACACTACTTAAAGAGGAAAACAGGCTGTATGAAATAAACATTACAGCTACACTGTAATTTTCCAACATATTTTACTGCATTAATGATTGAAGGGATCAATCAGAATTACACATTTCTAAAAGTATACATTCATTTCCTTCCTAGCATTGGCTTGTTATTGTATTGTTTTCAGGAATCTGCGTATCCTCCTCTTGCAAGGACAACAGTGCCGTACATATTCCCAAAACATTTATGAGATTGGATACGAGACCGGACTGGAATACCGTTGAAATACTATGGTTTGATTTGAAGAGCAGTCCCTTAAGGCTGACCAAAGGAACTCAAGGTTGTGTCATTAATATGTAAAGATTGTTTATGCAGGAAAGATCCTTTCCAGTGTTTTTCTCAGATAAAAAAAAAAAGGAAAATGTTTAGTGTCATTATCAATGCAAGGACAATGAGCAAAGTACTGAAAACAAGCACTTTATAATATGTTGGAAAATTACAATATACTGTAGCTTACAATATGCCTGTCTTTCACAAAATTTATTTTTACTCCACTGCTCCTTCAGTGCCAGTCATTTTGGAGGTGACTATTTCTGTCAAATTTCAAGGTTTTATCAAGGTTTCATTCACGCTCACTGGATGCCTTGCAGTACCTTACAAATATTCCACCGCAAAGTTTGACAAATCATAGCGTACTTTGATTTCTTTTGAGTCATTTTGAGTTGGCCTAGATGATTTGCCATCACTAATTCACACAAACATCCCATTATCACTGACTAATCTGTGAGGACGGAATCACTGCGCAAACAGGAGAGGCACTACAGGAGGATCAGTCACTCTACTTCTGAGTCATTGTCTCATGTCAAAACGCTGCCATAGTGAGTGTGGATGTGTCCCCAGGAACCGAGCAGACGACCATCGCTACATGACGTTAGCCTGTGACACTGTGATGGTGATGGCTAGACATAATAATGTGTCTGAAATGTTAATGTCTCCACTGCCGCTGTGCTGAGGAAGTCAATCTATATAGACAAATACAAGGATGCACAGATGGCCTTTTAATCAAGCCTGCCATGGAACTCCAAAGACAAACATTCTCCTCAACTCTCAGCTGGCAGTTTGCACATTATTAAAACCATAGTCAGAAGTGTGATAGTATTTTGGAAATGGTGGATGTACTCTATGACCTTTATCTTATAAAACCAAATAACTCTAATGCTGTAAACTGTAGTAGGCTTAAAATGACAATGCTGCCTATTCACAAATATGCCCAGTTTATTGCTGTTGAGCCGGGCTTGGGTCTTATCAGTCCGTGGATTGTGTATGCTTGACCAACTCTTTTTAATATGTTAGCCTGGATGCTGCCGTTACATTTCATGCTTTCATGCTTTTCCTTCTTATTAAATACTAATATGGTGGTAATTGAATTTAGTAGGAATCTATTCTGTCATTATGTAATTGAGTTAAAGGGAAATGCTCTGGCTGTAATTACTTTTCAATAATAGTTTAATAATAACAAGATAGATAACTGGACGAGAACAATGTGCATTTTAAAAAGATCATTATATAAGTATGAGTTCGAAATCAATTTGCCACCACTTTAATAGTTTTCATTAAAAAAGGATTAAGTGAGACTAGGTACTACAGGGGAACGATAAGCGTAGAGAGAGTGAAGGAGCAGAGAGAGAGGAAAGAGAGCGAAAGTAAAAAGCGAGGATGAGGGGACTATATGAGAGAATAAAGAGGTGGAGAATGACGAGAAGTGTCGAGGGTCAGTAGTCCTAACAGACATGCCTGTCTGACAGGATGTTTGGCCGCTTGTCTAACATGTTGCTGAACTGTGTCTGAAGACAGCCACAAGGGACCGAGGCCATGTTTGAGTATGACAGAGACACCCCCCACTCCCTCTACCAACAACGCTCCCTCTACCAACACACACGTACATACAGGCAGCTACCGGTTCATATCAATCTAAAATGGCCTGTTATTGTACGCCCAAGGACTCAGTGTGTGGAAATTGTGCGATGCTGAATGACAGCCCATTGGCTTTTCAAGGCGGACACCGGCAAAATTCTTTAATTCTGCTTCTGAAAAAACACTTTCCAGTCCTGATTACCTGGTTTTGTAAATGCCAGTTTTACAAATCAAACATGTTTGCAGGACAGTTTGGAATACAATTAAGGAAAGGCCAGAATGATCTTTGAATTGCAGCATGTGGTGGTGGAGATAGCAGTTATTTATTAAGCTTCTGGCATTCTTTGTTAACTCAGAGGCAGAATGGAATCGGCCGAGCCTAGCCGCTGTCAGAAAGCAGTTATGTATTTATGTGTACGCGCATGTGTGTGCATGATTGCAGTAAAGTAATGGGTAAATGGTAAATGTCCTATGGTATATGGTACATAATCACCCACCACATCCATACTGCCACAAGTAATAATAAACAATGCACACCTATCAAAATGGATGTAATTAAGACCTCTAATTATCATTTAGGGCAGACATTATCAGCTGGTTTGGGTCTTGGGACCCCTATTTGCTATAAAAGTTTGATGTCACCCTCTTGACAGTTGTTAAAAGCTTAATGGTCTAAATTACAAAGAATGTTCAAGATTTGTTATCAGAGCTGTGTCAGGGGGAGAGAAGATTAGTAGAAGTTCAATACAGTCATTTATAATGAATAATTGTCTTATACCTATGATAGTTTGATAGAGAGTATATTTTGAGTTCTACAGTATACACATGTACTCAGGACTTTACAGTACATCCATTTACTCAGGGGTCTACAGTAAACCAATGTATTCAGGCTTCTACAGTCAGAGTTTTTCCTGGCTCAAAAATTAGGCAAAGGTGGTACCCCAACCCCCGCTCCCCCGTGTTCCACCAGACACCCCTCTGATATACTTGATATAATATCTGGCTACATGCTTGAAAAAACGATTATAGTGTTAAATCTGCCCTGTTGTCCATGTACACTTGAGCAGCTAATGCACACTACAATATCCTCCCTAACAATGCTTCTAGCATACAGAGCATATCATTCCCTCTTCATTATATCTGGGCCACCTGAATTTTCTTTTGCCATTGAGCATTAAAACTATGTTTATTAGATCTAGGAATAACATAAAAAGAATGAATCACAGTCAATATTATTGTTGTCTATTTTCGTTGTTATATTATGTTCTTGTTAATTTGACTTGCATTAAAAACGCATCAGATCTGTATTTATTACCGCCTTGTTGCTTTGTTTTTCCTCCATCCTTGCCTTGACGCCACATCATTTATCCCCCTTTCTCGACTTCCTTCAGCTGTACTTGGCTGTGCTGCTTGCGATGGTCTTCAAGTTCATATAGGCTATTTATATTGTTACTGACTTAAATATGTTAATTGTATATTTTTACACTGTATAATGCATATATAATGTCATTGGGGACATTACCCTACACACCCCAATCTAATTGTCTTTTCACTAGTCATCTTTAACTGTCTCGCAAACTCACCCTAAAAAAATCTGTGATTCACCTAGACGTCATCTGAAATGCAAAATAATGTCATGCGGATAAGACATAGTTTAGGGCAAATGTAATTTTATTGAAATATTTTGACATGCTTGGGTGTAAAAGAAAACTAGGATCCACATGTTTTTCCAACGTTACTCATCTTTGCAATGTCTGGACCGGTCAAGTCCCGTATGCAAGGTTGTCAGATCATTGACAGTAAACCTGTAAAATCCCCCTACTTCACAAGGTTTCTCTAAGACAATTTATTTCAATACAACCCACTCTGTAAATCGACCCACCCAAGCCCATTAAAAATAGCCCAATTCTGGAGGAAACCATCTGGCAACACTGCTAATATGAAAAAGTTTCCTCCTACAGTCACATTCACTGTAGTATTTTGCTGGTAGGCTTTTTGAGCGTATGAGAGCAAAATAATGTTTTACCATGCCGACACACAAGAGCGGAGCAGGATTTTGAGAAGACAGATGCTTTTGATTTTCATATGCAGGGAAATCATTGACAGTAAACCCCTGTGCTGTACAGATCACCCATATACTCAGGGCTCTACAATACAACCATGTACTCAGGGCTCTTTAGTGTACCCTTGTACTCAGGACTCTACAGTACATCCATGTACTCAGGGCTCTACAGTACATCCATGTACTCAGGGCTCTACAGTACATCCATGTACTCAGGGCTCTACAGTACATCCATGTATTCAGGGCTCTACAGTACATCCATGTACTCAGGGCTCTACAGTACATCCATGTACTCAGGACTCTACAGTACATCCATGTACTCAGGGCTCTGCAATACAACCATGTACTCAGGGCTCTACAGTACATCCATGTACTCAGGGCTCTACAGTACATCCATGTACTCAGGGCTCTACAGTACATCCATGTACTCAGGACTCTACAGTACATCCATGTACTCAGGGCTCTACAATACAACCATGTACTCAGGGCTCTTTAGTGAACCCATGTACTCAGGGCTCTTTAGTGTACCCTTGTACTCAGGACTCTACAGTACATCCATGTACTCAGGGCTCTACAGTACATCCATGTACTCAGGGCTCAACAGTACATCCATGTACTCAGGGCTCTACAGTACATCCATGTACTCAGGGCTCTACAGTACATCCATGTACTCAGGACTCTACAGTACATCCATGTACTCAGGACTCTACAGTACATCCATGTACTCAGGGCTCAACAGTACATCCATGTACTCAGGGTTCTACAGTACATCCATGTACTCAGGACTCTACAGTACATCCATGTACTCAGGACTCTACAGTACATCCATGTACTCAGGGCTCTACAGTACATCCATGTACTCAGGGTTCTACAGTACATCCATGTACTCAGTACTCTACAGTACATACATGCACCCACCCTCATGTTTGACAAAACATCCATGCTGTCTCTTCTCTCTCCACCAGGACGCTCTGACTCTATTATGGGGGTGAGTCACTGGCTTCCTCCAGGGCTCCCTCGGTGTCCTAGAGAGGGCGCATCACATCATGCCAGGCTGTTGGTCATAGTGTGCATGAGTGGGTTGATTCACTGATGAGGTCTTTCTGCGGGTTTTCACACCCCCTCAGATTTCTGCAGTGGGAGATTCCTCTGTAGGCTATACTCAGCCTGGTCTCACTTTGGTTGTTGGTCTGTTGATGTCCCTTTGGTGGTCTGGGGCTATGCTTGGCCTAACAGGTGGGATGACATTAGCATATTTGATGATTTGATGTCCTGTAAAATTTAACATTTGCCTCCTCTCTCTCTGCCTCTCTCTCTCTCTCCCTCTGTCATTCTCTCTCTCTACCTCTCTTCATCTCTCTGCCTCTCTCTCTCCTCCCATTGTCTCTTGCCCATTCTCTCACTCACTCCCTTATTCCAGGAGGACCTATGCCCTTGGACCATGCCTTAGGACTACCTGGCCCAACGACACCTAGTTGTCTTTGTCCAAAGTTGCTGATCTAGATTCTGCTGATGACTCCTGCTGTCGCTGGCCACAGTCCATCAGGTGACGTTGCTCTTTTGGCCTCAACTTCTTATCACTATAAAAAGACAACTGACATTTACATTGACTGCTGAGGACTTTGTATTTTGGATGTGATGGTTATTTAAACATTTGAACATTTGGGTGAGTGGGAATAGAGATGTACTGGGAAAATTTCCACCAGTTTCTTTTTTTTAGGATTTTCCTAACCACTATACTTAAACATCTTAATACTTGCTCTTTTGGGATTTAGGCTGGGTATTTGCATAACTGTCAGGAAGAGTAGTTAACATTATGTCCCAGTAACTTATATTTATTTTAGGAATGTAGACAAGGAAAAGAAACATTTCATAATGTATGAGGTTATTTAGGTGCTGGGTTTCTCATTGTCTCAAGTCTTTGAAAAGATGTTACCAACCAGCTGCCAAGGGAAGGTGTTAGAGTAAGGTGTTGATCACTGATCAACTGATCAACTTTACCCCAAATCTGTTTTCCTCCTCTTGATTCTTGTTTTTCTCTTGTTTCCTTGATCTTGGTTTCAGACCAGCTGGTAAATAAAGACTCTGCCATGATAGATGATGATATTAAAATTTCATTACCTGCTGTTTAAAAGCTATCCAAATGCATTTATTGCTCTTGTGACTGCTGGCCAAATGGGAGATGGTGGATGAAGCTTTCATAATCATCTATGTGTTTCAGTGCCAATAGAGAAGCTGTACACTCTGCCAGTAATGGATGACTAACACAGAGCTACTGATAATATACATCTGACTGGTAACCAGGCTACTGATAATATACACCTGACTGGTACCCAGGCTACTGATAATATACGCCTGCCTGGATTCCAGGCTACTGATAATACACACCTGACTGATACCCAGGCTACTGATAATATACACCTGACTAGTACCCAGGCTACTGATAATATACACTTGACTGGTACCCAGGCTACTGAAAATATACACCTAACTGATACCCAGGCTACTGATAATATACACCTGACTGATACCCAGACACCTCTTAATATATACCTGACTGGTACCCAGACACCTGGTAATATACACCTAGAAGAGAAGAGGAGCAGCACAGTATTTCGGCGACATAATATGTTGGACAGCCTAAAGATAAGAAATTTTACTCCGTTATATGTTTAAACTGTCTCCTGTAGTCATCTAAAGATTTGATCTGCCAGAAGGAATTAACTAGCATGATAAGGGTGAAATTCATCACCTGAATTTTTGGCTAGGCTTGATGAATATGCTGGAGTCTACTATCTTTAAAGTCGGTTAGTCTCTTCCCCACTGCTTGTCAGATCACATTCTTCATACCTCATTATTGGACAAGGTCATTTTACAGAGCTAAGAGATTGTAGTATCAGAGCAATCATCTTAGTGCATGTAAAAATGTCATGGTGTATAATTAAAAATGATACCGCTGTCTTTTTCAAGCTTTTGTCCCATGAGAGACAATCAGACTGTTATCTTATACATTACAATAAAACTGAAATAAAAATAGATGTTGGTGTTTAATAAAGGGATCATCCACCCTCAGAAACACAAATCATGAAGCTCCTATCAATTTGGTTAAGGCTTATGTTCTATAATTGGGTCGAATAAATTCCCAACCATGATTCAACTTGTGAATGGTCCGTCAGAAATTTGTTTATGTGAAAATTGTGTAGTAACACATCGTAGTTATAAATTCTTGTGACTTATCATGGAGGATTACACACTACCATATTTAACACTTTTAAAACAATTACCTGTCCTCCAGATCATCAAATCGGCCAGTAGATGATATGGGCACACTTGTCTATAACACATGCATCCATCAAAATCATCAAGGCAAAGTATGTCTTTTTTAGTTGTCAGATAAACATACTTTTTGTCCCTCCAACTACCATGAAACAAATCAGTTTGGGCATTTTCCTCACTACTTCCCTGTTTCAGTGTTGTCATGCTGTCAGCTATGTTTCTGCAAAGAATCGGGATACATTTTGAGGTGTTATTGGGCTGGACATTTGCGTGTTGCCATAGCTACCTCATGAACACAGATCTGAGAAACTGAATCTTTACCAAGTAGACCACGGTATGTTTTTAACTCCTAAATAGATATGATGGGCTTAAATATACAACCTGGGTTAGCTTTGAGCAATAACTACCCTGAGTACGTTGTGACTTTACCTTCTACCATTCAGCCAACAGCTTGAGCCTGATCATCTGATATTTGCCACCTTGGAGCAGAAATGCATTGAGAAGGTATACATTCCATGCTGTTAAAAGCAAATGTCCTCACAATCCCTCAAAATCAACACGAGAGTATTGTTTTACCTTCCAAGTACGTTATACTGAATGTTTTTTGATTAAGTCATTTCCACTAACCCACCACTGTCTGCAGTATAGGATAACTCTTGTCCTGCCACATCCACAGCTGACTGGTTGATGGATGGATCCTTAACTTCCATTTGATGTTTCCTTAATGGGAAGTCAATTTGTTTCCAGGCAGTATTTCATTGAGATTTAATGCACTTGTGATTAAGGTGACCCCATTATATGCAAATTATTCAGTATGCCCCTAGAAACGATTTTAACGTAGTAACAGTTATTAACATGAAGAGAGAAAGGAAGACAGGAAGGGGGAGAGTTGGAGAATGAAAGAGGGAGAGACAGCAACAGAAAAATCAAGAGAGAGAGACAATCCCATTACGAATAGGCCAGATCTCTTGGTTCTATTTCGTAAAGCTTTGCCCATAGGGGCTTCGCTCCTATTGGTTTACCGCTCTGCCAATAGGACAGGCACAGAAAATTTAAATATGTACACCTCTCATGGCCATCTGCCCATGGCTATAAAAGAAGTTCTCACACTGTCGGCATGCTGGTGTAGTGAGCTCAACGCGGTGGTCGTGTTTGGGACCGCTACATGCTTGCGACAGCGCCAAAGTGGAGCCTGTGTGCACCGCCTTCCCTTTACAGGTGAGGATGGACAGGCTGGCGTACTTCAATGAGGAGATCCCTCTCGCTGGAGGAGTGGGATGATCCATTTGAGACTGGAGGTCCCTTCTCTGCGCAAGTACACAGAGGAAGCGTGGGGGGGCCCCCTTCATGACAGTTAAGTTTCACCTCACGCGGCTCGATCGGCACAGGTTGAAGAGGCCCTCTTGGAGTGCCTGCACCCCAGGGATTTTTGTGTTAGCATCGACTTGTAGGACGCTTACTTCCATGTCCCAGTACTATCTCGCCACAGTAAGTTCCTGCGGTTTGCCTTTCAGGGCCAGGCATGTAAGTTCTGATACGTTCTGATATGTGTTGGCCCCCCGCACTTTCACCAAGTGCTTGGAGGCGGCGTTGGGACCGTTGAGGTGTCAAGGGGTCAGAGTTATGGCGGTGTCATCAGCCCACTCGAGCTCTCTGGAGTCGGACCTTGTGTATTGGAGAGACCCACGCAGTCTGCTACGTGGGGTTCCCATGGGCAGAGTGTCAGTTCAGGTCCCGGTTTCTACGAAGGCGTCCCTGACGGGCTGGAGCGGGACTTGCCAGTCGTACTCAGTCAGAGGGGTGTAGTCACATGAACTGGCTAAAATTGGACACAATCAGGCGCATGCTGCTGCACTTCGCAACAACTATACTGGGTCAAGACGTGTTGGTGTGGCCAAAACAATCGCACAGCGTTTGCATACGTAAACAGGCAGGGCGGGGTCAGGTCTCTGCCCCTCCACCTGTTGGGAATGGGCACAGATGCACCTCACATTCCCGGAGAGCTCAATGTGGGTGCGAACTTGCTGTATCCGGGAGGTCCCCGGGACAACGATTGGCGTCTTCATCCCGACATTGTAGTCGAGGTCTGGAGAAATTTTGGGAAGGCGCAGGTGGATCTGTTTCGCGTCACAGGAGGACGTGCACTGCCCCCTGTGGTTTTCTCTTCGTGCGCAGGACAGGCCCCCGTTGGACGTGGACGCGTTGGCTCACCGGCCGTGGCCGAGAGTACTGCTGTATCCGTTTCCCCCTCTCCAGTGTATTCTCCCTGTCATGTCTCGGGTGCGGACGGAGGGGCTGTCGCTCATCCTGATCGCCCCTTTACGCCCGGGGGCCCTGTGGTTTGCGGAGATAACTCAGATGGTGGTGGGAACGTCATGGCGGATCCCTTACCGCCACGGGGCATTGACACAGGCGAACGTCTCAATCGGCAGAGGAGTAAACCAATCGTTCCCTGTGCTGGGCCAGCCGTTACTGGCCTGTCTCCTGAGAGGGCCAGGCTTCTGTGGCGAGGACTGACCGAGGAGGTAGTTGTGACCATTCAGGGTGCGACGGCGGCCTCCACGTTGGTTAGCTATGCTATGTGGGGACATGGGCAGTGTCCTGTCATTCTAGCAGGGTCTGTTTGATCAGCAAAGATCCCCTGGCACGCTCAAGGGGTATGGGTGTGCGATCTCGGCGTGTCATGAAGGTTTCACTGGAGTGTCTGTGTTTAGTCATCCCTTGGTGAAACTGTTTCTGCCAGGGTCCCGCCGTCTCCGGCCGGTGGCTCGTCGGACGTTGTCACAGTTGGATTTGGCCTTGGTTTTGGAGGCACTGTGCGACGCGCCATTCAAACCTATTGATCAGTTACCGTTGAGAATGCTGTCCCTTAAGACGGCACTCTTGTTGGCTCTGGCCTCTGCTAAGAGGTTCAGTGACCTTTGTGCGCTGTCGACACAGCCTGGCTGTCTCTCCATCAACGGCGATGGCAGCAGGGCTGTGTTGCTCCTTTCTGCCTAAGGTGATCAAGTCGTTGTTCCGTTCAATGAAGATGGTATTGTGGGCATTTTCTTCCCTTCCCCATGCGGGAGCGAGGGAGTAGAGGTTGCATCGTCTGTGCCCGGTGCGCGCTTTGGCACAGTATGTGCAGCACATGGCCGTGGTAAAGACCGCGCCCCAGCTCTTTGTGTGTCACGGTGGCCCCAAGGTGTGCTCAGTGTGGCTGAGGCTGGAGTGTGAATTATGTCAGTTGAACGACTTGGGCGGTACATTTGACAGGGTTCCGTCCAGTGCTCCAGTTTGCCTGTGCGGCTTTTTGGTCGGACACTCGCATTGTGTGTGCTTGAGTGTCTGCTTGTGCGCCGCGTCCGGGTCTCAGCGTGTGATTTGGGCTGGCCTCGGACACTCCAACTCAGTTTTTACTGATTTAGGAGGTGCCAAATGGGTTGGTGCCATGTGTGCATTTGTTTGGGACTGCTTATCAGTTCGCAAACGTATATGCCAAGGGTTGAGTGGGATGAAAGCGGCTTGATGGCGTGGTTGATACTGTGGGGAGAACAAGTATTTGATACACTGCTGATTTTGCAGGTTTGCCCACTTAGAAAGCATGTAGAAGTCTGTAATTTTTATCATAGGTACTCTTCAACTGTGAGTGACGGAATCTAAAACAAAAATCCAGAAAATCACATTGTATGATTTCGAAGTAATTAATTTGCATTTTATTGCATGACATAAGTATTTAATAAATCAGAAAAGCAGAACTTAATATTTGGTACAGAAACCTTTGTTTGCAATTACAGAGACCCTACGTTTCCATGTATCGCGTTTTCTCGCGATACATGGCCCCATCCATCCTCCCCTCAATACGGTGCAGTCATCCTGTCCCCTTTGCAGAAAAGCATCCCCAAAGAATGAGGTTTCCACCTCCATGCTTCACGGTTGGGATGGTGTTCTTGGGGTTGTACTCATCCTTCTTCTTCCTCCAAACACGGCGAGTGGAGTTTAGACCAAAAAGCTCTATTTTTGTCTCATCAGACCACATGACCTTCTCCCATTCCTCTTCTGGATCATCCAGATGGTCATTGGCAAACTTCAGACGGGCCTGGACATGCGCTGGCTTGAGCAGGGGGACCTTGCATGCGCTGCAGGATTTTAATCCATGAAGGTGTAGTGTGTTATTAATGCTTTTCTTTGAGACTGTGCTCCCAGCTCTCTTCAGGTCATTGATCAGGTCCTGCCGTGTAGTTCTGGGCTGATCCCTCACCTTCCTCATCATCATTGATGCCCCACGAGGTGAGATCTTGCATGGAGCCCCAGACCGAGGGAGATTGACCATCATCTTGAACTTCTTCCATTTTCTAATAATTGCACCAACAGTTGTTGCCTTCTCACCAAGCTGCTTGCCTATTGTCTTGTTGCCCATCCCAGCCTTGTGCAGGTCTACAATTTATGTCCGTACACAGCTCTCTGATCTTGGCCATTGTGGAGAGGTTGGAGTCTGTTTGATTGAGTGTGTGGACAGGTGTCTTTTATATAGGTAACGAGTTCAAACAAGTGCAGTTAATACAGGTATTGAGTGGAGAACAGGAGGGCTTCTTAAAGAATTCTTACTGGTTGGTAGGTGATCAAATACTTATGTCATGCAATAAAATGCAAATTAATTATTTAAAATCATACAATGTGATTTTCTGGATAAAAATCACAGACCTCTACATGCTTTGTAAGTAGGAAAACCTGCAAAATCGGCAGTGTATCAAATACTTCCCACTGTATTCCGTGCCTCAGCCATCCTGTTGGACACTCATTAATGAGGTTGGTGACTTGGTGAGGTTGGTGAGGCAGGGACATTGGTGAGGCAGGGAGTACATCTTGGGCTCACTCGCTTTGCCAATAGGGAGCGAAGCCCCTATTGGCAAAGCTTCACGAAGTAGAACAATTCGTAACTTCAGTTCTATGAGTGGAACGTCGCCCATAGGATTCATATCCTGACCGGTCTCTGACTGCTTTTCTTTTGAAGAAAGGTATGTCAGGAGACTGAGCAGAGTGTGAGAACCTCTTTTATAGCCATGAGAGGTGTGATTTGCATATTAACATTTTCAGTGACTGCCTATTGGCAGAGGAGTAAACCAATAGGAGCCCCTATGGGCGACGCTCCACTCATAGAACTTGAGTTACGAGAGTAACTATCAAACTACTCCCCTAGGTTATTTTATTTCCATGATAATGTCTGCTACAGGATGCACCATACTGTAGATCCTAGACAGAGGACAGTGTAATCAACGTGGGAACAAATAGGCCACCCACATATAGCAAGTAATCAGGTCAGGTGTGATGGTGGTGGGTTGATCCACTCACTGGAAGGTAAACATCAACCACACAACTCGCTGGCTGTGGGAGGGAGGGTCGGGAGAGATGGGGTGCATCAAATTGAAGAGAGAAATGGGGTAAGCTGGAACTTGTTATTCAACTGGCAATCTAGACAGTGTTGGAAATGACTCTACCCCATTACAAACACGCCACAGTTCATTAGCTCACAAAGACAACAGTATGTAGCATTTTACTTGGTAATGTTGCTTTTCTGTCGTAGCGCCATGTGTAAGCAACAGGGCTCACTACTGCATGCAGTCTCCTTCTGACATCTCTGGTAAATTACAATTTATAAGAGCATCATCACAGCACTTTCCTCAACTAATTGTGCCAATTGACAGCGGTTGTCATTTTGTGGCTAACACTAATATATTAAGGTGACAAGTGATAATGGGAAGCCCCAGTGCACCAGAGGAGAGTGCTGAAAGAGAGGGATGGGGGGGTATGTACAGGGGAGGGAAGGGAGAGGAGGGGATAGGGGAGGGATGGGAGAGGACAGCACAGGGGAGGGATGGGAGAGGAGGGGAGGGGACAGGGGAGGGAAGGGAGAGGAGGGGACAGGGGACAGGGGAGGGATGGGAGAGGAGGGGACAGGGGAGGGATGGGAGAGGAGGGGAGGGGACAGGGGAGGGATGGGAGGGGAGGGGACAGGGGAGGGATGGGAGAGGAGGGGACATTGGAGGGATGGGAGAGGAGGGGACAGGGGAGGGATGGGAGTGGAGGGGACAGGGGAGGGATGGGAGAGGAGGGGAGGGGACAGGGGAGGGAAGGGAGAGGAGGGGACAGGGGACAGGGGAGGGATGGGAGAGGAGGGGACAGGGGAGGGATGGGAGTGGAGGGGAGGGGACAGGGGAGGGAAGGGAGAGGAGGGGACAGTGGAGGAGAGGAGGGTACAGGGGAGGACAGGAGAGGATGGGAAGGTACAGGGGAGGAGAGGAGACATCAACCTCTTGTCCTTTCTGTCAATGATGTAACTTGAGATTATAACTCAACACTGAAAATAAGAAAGTATGTTTTTATACAAACATTATTGTTTGTGATGGCGCTGTATTGTTTGTGATAGCACTGTATTGTTTATAATAGCATTGTATTGTTTATAATAGCCCTGTATTGTTTGTGATAGCCCTGTATTGTTTGTGATAGCACTGTATTGTTTGTGATAGCCCTGTATTGTTTATAATAGCCCTGTATTGTTTATAATAGCCCTGTATTGTTTGTGATAGCCCTGTATTGTTTATAATAGCCCTGTATTGTTTGTGATAGCGCAGTATTGTTTATAATAGCCCTGTATTGTTTGTGATAGCGCAGTATTGTAGCGCTGGATTCTTTGTGATAGTGCTGCATTGTCTGTGATAGCAGTGTATTGTTTGTGATTGTGTTGTATTGTTTGTGATAGCGCTGTATTGCAGCACTGGATTGTTTGTGATAGTGCTGTATTGTAGCACTGTATTGTTTGTGATGGCACTGTATTGTTTGTGATTGTGCTGTGTAGTTTGTGTTAGTGATCGTTTTGTTGCCCTCTGACCTTGATATCTGAGCAGGAAGGATCCGGGCTGGCTCTGTTGCTGGCTGTGGAAGTGGATAGCGATCTGGTTGCTCCTGCTGCGTACCACCAGCCCCTTCATCAGGATGGACTCGTTGGCGAGAACCGAGGGCTCCCCGCCCCCCAGGTCCTTAAACCTCATCTGCTCCCCTTCCCACAGGCTCACATTAATCACCTGCAGGGACCAACAGAGTTCAGTAAAGGACACACATCATTATAGACTAGTAAGGAGGTTAGAGTGACATTTGTCCAGTTTCAATGTCTCCATGACACCTGAGACATGAGTCACCATGACACCTGAGACATAAGTCACAATGACACCTGAGACATAAGTCACAATGACAACTGAGACATAAGTCTCCATGACACCTGAGACATGAGTCACCATGACACCTGAAACATAAGTCACCATGACACCTGAGACATAAGTCACAATGACACCTGAGACATAAGTCTCCATGACACCTGAGACATGAGTCACCATGACACCTGAGACATAAGTCACCATGACACCTGAGACATAAGTCACAATGATACCTGAGACATAAGTCTCCATGACACCTGAGACATATCTCCATGACACCTAAGACATGAGTCACCATGAGACCTGAGACATAAGTCTCCATGACACCTGAGACATAAGTCACCATGACACTCACAGAGTTCAATGTCATATAAAAAACACAAGTAGTACTCTGAGATATGAGTCACTTCACTGAGTTTACTCCGATATAAAACACTTAAGACACATGTCACTCCTTACGAGACATACTTCCCCAGGTAGGGATCAACGTAATACCGTACATTCTTTACCTGAGATAATGTCTTGATGAAAAGAGATACAACGATGTGTGGCTTGATAAATAAATACCAGTTATTCCAATGGATGTACTGTATCAGAATTCATCAACGGTTATTCCAGCATGTGATTGGTGAACATGTGATGAGAACAGATGGTTCAAAGCCTTGACCATGTAAAAGCTCTCCTCCACTAGGCCAGTAGAAGAGTACCAGATAAACAGATGTGTGGGGGTATGTTAGCTCTAAATGAGGATGACTGGTCTGACATACAACTAGGTAAAAAAGTATCTGAATAGCGACAGTTCCTTTGGTTGTTGTGGTTCTGAACTCCAGCACTTTGGATTTGAAATCACACAAATTTTATTTTAACTGTTACTATATACAGTACACCATACATTATTGCACAGATCAACTACACAAAATGGTGGATAACAGTCACAAAAAGCAAACCATAATGAAGAAATAAAAATGCCTTTATTTAAGTGGACCATTCCTCTGAATTGCATTGGAGGCACTAATTAATGAAATGTTTAAGTTGCTTGGTTAAAAAAAAGAATCACTTTTGGATGGATCTCCATAGTTCTCCATGTCTGGGACCTTGTCTTATTGTATTTCTGTATTTCAATAGAGAACTAAGGTAGGGTGGTTGTTTTTATGTATTAGTATTGATCTACAAGACTTCAAAGAGGGCCAGCCTACTGATACGGAGCACAGTGATGTGTTCTGAAACTGTTGCTCTACAATACATTGCGTCTTGTGGTTGGAATACAGTGGCAGCTGCATTCATACAGAAGACATCACCATGGTCAAAAACCACAATGAAAGTTAACTAAAGCTATTTTTAACAAAACCAATGTAAATTCCTGCCTTCTAAACTAAATCATCCACATGCTTTTTGAAGGAAAGACTTTCATCATTCCAGATACCTAGATATTTTACACAGTGGCAAAATCAATGAGCGTACCAGAATCAGAATAATCTTTCAGTAATTTTCCATGATGTTATGGTGCTGCTGGTGACAGACCATATGCAGACTCTGCAACATCTACACAACGTTGACTTCCATACATACAATGGTTGGTGAGCATGTGATGAGAGGTGAATAGGTGAATATGTCCTATACGTTATTTTAGAGTTGGCGTGCACATTTACAGATTTACAGTTGAAAGATAAGCATCTACAAAAATATCAGGAAAATCCTACTAGAACAGCTGAACTTTATTTGTGATTAATCAGAGTCCCTTTAAATAATCGCAGGTGTGTAATGACTTCTATTTAACATTTTGAATATGATTGGTTAATTCTGAAGACAGCCACATCCCCAGTTATAAGAGGGTGTTACATTTATGCAACCAGGTTATTGTAAGTTTTAATTTTATTTTTATCCCACTCAAATTTATGTTTGTTTTTCTATTGAATTGTTCATGCTATAGATCACATTAAAGGTGGAGACATGATTTATCTTTGTCTCATTCTTTTACATCACAAGAACCTGGCCTTTTTACAGGGGTGTGTAGACTTTTTATATCAACTGTATCTAGATCCTTCAAACTCTACGCTGGACATTGAAACCATTTCCACTATATTTTGTCATTGCAACCCTCTAATCTGGGAGGTATATGGAACTGACAGCAGGTGCATGAAAATAATGATGAGGTAGAACAGACAAAAGTAGGTTCTGAACCTAGTAGGGTAAGAGTTGAGTACACCTGATCTAGCTAAAGGGTGAAAAATGACCATGTTTAGTTAGCATTTAATGGTTTTATTTAATGATGTGGTGAGCATAGTTTTGTTACTGTAGATTCCATGGGACGTTGCTGGCCACAGTATGGGGAAAGAAACACTACAGAAGGCAGTGTTTCAAACTCACTCGCAAGTTGACCAGGCGTCATGCATACGGACATCCCAAAGATCCATCCAATAATCCAAGGCCTCTATGTGCTTTAACAGCCACACGTGTCCATATTGGTATTTGAAATATCTATCGGCTGTATAGTGCTGTATTATCATCACTGTTTGTATCATCATCACTGCTTGTTTTATCAACAGTTTGTATTATAATCCCTCTTTATCACAACAGTTTGTTTTATTACCAGTTTGTATTATAATCCCTCTTTATCACAACAGTTTGTTTTATTATCAGTTTGTATTATAATCCCTCTTTATCTTATCATAACAGTTTGTTTTAATTCCAAAAAAGTTGGGACTCTGCGTATAATGCTAATAAAAACAGAATGCAATGATGTGCAAATAATATATCCCTATACTTATGAAATGTTGAAAAGGTGTTTTTGGAAAAATACATGGCCATTTTGAATTTGATTCAAGCTACAGGTTTCAAAAAAGTTTGCAAAGGGGCATGTTTACCACTGTGTTGCATCACCTCTTCTTTAAACAATACTCTGTAAGCGTTTGGGGACTGAGCAGACCAATTTCTGAAGTTTTGAAAGTGAATGATTTCCAATTCTTGCTTGATTTAGGATTTCAGCTGCTCAACAGTTCGGGTTGTCCTTTGTTGTAGTTTTCGTTTCATAATGTGCCAAATGTTTTCATTGGGTGATAGGTCTGGACTGCAGGCAGATCAGTTTAGTACCCAGACTTGTTTTATTACGGAGCCATACTGTTGTCATACATGCAGAATCCAATTTGGCATTGTCCTTCCTTGAAAAAAGGCATTGTCTGTATGGCAGCATATGTTGCTCCAAAACCTGTATATATAGTTCAGCATTAATGGTGCCTTCACAGATTTGCAATTCACCCATGCCATGTGCACTAATGCACCCCCATACCATCACGGATGCTGGCTTTTAAGCTGTGCGCTGATAACAAGCCTGATGGTCCCTCTTCATTTTAGTCCAGAGTACACAGCATCCATGATCCAATTTTAAGTTGAGAAACGTTATTCTTAAATTATTGCACTATTTGCCTGCGCTGTCTTTCATAGAGTGAATGACAGCCCCATATTTACTTTTCTCTCCAGGATGCTATTTTATACCCAATAATGTTACTGATTTGTGGCCAATTAACATAATTACTTGTGAGATGTTCCTCTAGGTTTATTTCTTAGCATTAAGCAAATTTTCCAGAGTTTAAATGATTTGTACATCACTATGTTCTGTTTTTTATCATCATCCCTGTTTGTATTATCATCCCTGTTTGTATTATTATCCCAGTTTTTTTTATTATTATCCCTGTTTGTATTATCAACCCTGTTTGTATTATCATCCCTGTTTTTTATTATTATCACTGTTTGTATTATCATCCCTGTTTGTATTATCATCCCTGTTTGTATTATCATCCCTGTTTTTTATTATTATCACTGTTTGTATTATCATCCCTGTTTGTATTATCATCCCTGTTTTTTTTATTATTATCACGGTTTGTATTATCATCCCTGTTTTTAATTATCATCCCTGTTTGTATTATCATCCCTGTTTGTATTATCATCATTTTGTTGTCACATCTCCCTCTGAAACTGCCTCCTATCCTCTCTTTGGAAAGGCTTTGGCGTTCGTCGTCACCCGCCTTATAGCCACCACCGTTCCCCTTTTTATCATTCCTTTAGTCTTGTCTTTTCTTCACACACACACCTGGTTCATATCCCCTCATTAGTCTCAGTATATGTATTCCCTCTGCTCCCCCATGTCTTTTTGTGTTATTGTTTTCATGTGGAGATGTTGCTAGCTCCTTTACGAACCTTCTTTCATTTTTATCTCTGGGATATTTTCTCGTGTGTTTTGTTTTCACTATATGCAATAAAGTGGAACTGTATTGGTTTACAAATTGATGTGGGTTGCTGTACCAGCCAATTAAACCATTTCCTTGGTTCACACAATCCTGCATCTGGCTCCGTCCTCTTCACACACCACGTTTGTATTATCATCCATTTGTGTTATCATCCGTTTTTATTATCATCAATGTTTGTATTATCATCATCAGTTTGTATTGTCATCAGTTTGTATTATCATAATTTTGTATTATTATCCTTTTGTAATATCATCCGTTTGTATTATTATCAGTTTATATTATCATCAGTTTGTATTATCATCATTTTGTATTATCATCAGTTTATATTATCATCCGTTTGTATAATTATTATTATTAATTATTAATTTGTTTGATCATAACTACATTATCATCATTTTGTATTATCATCCTTTAGTATTATGATCCATTTGTATTATTATCAGTTTATATTACCATCCGTTTGTATAATCATCAGTTTGTTTGATCATAACTACATTATCATCAGTTTGTTTGATCATCCGTTTGTATTATAATCCCTTTGTATTATCATCAATGTTTGTACTATCATCCTTTTTTATTATCATCTGTTTGTATTATCATCAGTTTGTATTATCATAAATATATTATCACCAGTTTGTATTATCATAAATATATTATCACCAGTTTGTATCATCATCTGTGTGTATTATCATAATTACATTATCATCAGATTGTCTCATCATCAGTTTATATCCTCATCAGTTTGTATTACCATCATTTTGTTTTATCATAACTATATTATCATACGTTTGTATTATCATCCATTTGTATTATCATCTGTTTGTATTGTAATGAGTTTGTATTATAATTAGTTTGTATTATCATAACTTTGTTATCATCAGTTTGTATTATCATCTGTTTGTATTATTATCCATTTATATTCTCATCCATTTGTACTATCATCAGTTTGTGTTATCACCAGTTTGTATTATCATCCATTTGTATTATCAACAGTTTGAATTATCATTAGTTGGTATTATCATCAGTTGGTGTTATCATCAATTTGTATTATCATCAGTTTGTGTTATCAACAGTTTGTATTATCAACAGTTTGTATTATAATCCGTTTGTGTATCATCAGTTTGTATTATCATCAACTTGTATCATCGTCAACTTGTATTATCATCAGTGTTTTGACTGCTGTATTATCATCTCTGTTTGTGTTCAATATTTACTGTGATCGAGTGTGTTGACTGGAGTTGACATGTCAGAGCAGACTGAACGTTTGTTTGATTTCCCTCCAGTCGGCTGAGGCAGGGGTTGTGTTGGGAATTGTCTGTGCTGCTGTGGTGGGCCATTCAGTATTCCACAGTCTGCATGTTGCGGCTCCTGATGTGAGCCAAGCTGCAGTAGGGGGCAAAATGATAAAGCGCGGGGAGTTTGTGTGGTACACTCTAACAAATATTATTCTGGAATGGTGCTTTACGGGTTCTTCACCTTGAAACTATGTGGTAATCCAATAGGTTCTTCCAAGATTCCAAAATTGTTCCTCAAAGAACAATTTGAAGAACCTTTTGGGGTAGATTGATACGACAATTACAGGGTAAAGAATATTCCTATTCTTTTTAGAAAGGAGCTGAACGGGAGGGTGTGGAAAACAGTGTATCCTAGGATTCTCCAAACTTGGTGTGAGGTCTCTGTGGCTGAGAATTGTTAGATCGCTGATGTGGATGCTACAGTGTTTACGGAGAGTCTTGCAAGAATGATTATTATGATGTTACATAGGAACAAAGACAACACTTAAGACATGGTGACCTTTCTGAGATGTGGTTTTGAGAATAGACCTAGATAAAGGTTTTGTTTTTGGTGATTTGTCTGACATGTTTTGAAAGCTGCTGGTATGTTTATGTATCATATTACTTTCGGAATTTATTAGGAATTTGTCCATGTATATTTGATTCCCTAAAACGAGGTGATTTGAACAAATAGTACTGTCATTTGTAAATGGTTAATTCATGTATAGTTTCAAATCAAAAGTGCCAGAGTATTGCAACCCCAAAAAAGACTTGTCACTATTGCAATTATTGTAAATCTCACCCAGTATGTTAATTGAACAAATATATATAATTATACTGTTCATGCAGTTATGAGGACAGCGTTGCTATAGCTACAGTTGTCAATACAAAGATATAACTAATGCACTAGTAAATGTAATGTTAATGAACTCCTGGTTCCAGCATTGGATAATAGTCCCATTAAACAAAGGGCATCACAACCTAATCACATTATACTGAAAGCCCCATGACAATGGAATGCTTCCAGAAAACTCTACAGGATAATCCAACGTGGGTTGGCATCAGTTCAAACTGTATATCTCACACTTATGTAATCCCTGGATCAGCACACATTTGTCTGGCAATACAGCAGCAGTTTGTTTAATTAATATATGTTAAAAGCATCATAATCCCTTAAAGGGGAATTGCTACAATATGAATTAGGCTTCTCAGCCAGGGTAAGAAAATGTTTCCCTATCACAACTGTGTGCAGCTCACTACATAAAAGCAAGAAATGAAAATGAAAAAAGGCAAAAGTGACACTTCCTGATGAAATAAAGGACAGCTTTGTGGAGCATGTGTGGGAAGAGATGCATGCAGTTGGCAGTGAGCTTTCTGCTCTCTGTATCTTGTGTAGCAGCGAACCACTACTCTCCAGAGATTCCCGTTTTATCTCAACAGCATTACGAGGGGAGGGGGGTGGTGTTTGTGGGGGAAGGGGGGGATAAAAGAGAGAGTAAAGGAGAGCTCTCCTCTAATTGGATTTTTCCGTTCCCTCCTTCAAATGGTCCCGCGTTATGTGAGTGTCTGCGAGGCTACTACAGTATGTGGCTGCTAGCTAATTATAGAGAATGATTAAGTAGGGGGTGAGCAAGTGATGGAGCATCAGCGCTAGCATCTGTTCCAGACAGGAGAAGTGGGCCACGAGGAGGAGGGGGAGAGGAGAGAGACGCAGAGCTGAAGAGACAGTCGTCCTTTGGTCCCCACACTGAGGGCCCCAGGGCCATCCACAGAGAACCACGGTTCTGTCTGACTGAAACTGAGGGCCCCAGGGCCATCCACAGAGAACCACGGTTCTGTCTGACTGAAACTGAGGGCTGAGGGGTCTTTCTGGGCCACTTGGCACCGTAACACCATAGGCCAGCTGACAGACACAACAAATCCAAGAAACAGACCAGTGGTACACACCGTGATAAACAAGAAATACCATCAATATGGATAGATCACACAGGTACAAAAGCCTGTCACAGACAGAAAAAGGCAAACTTTCTGGGATTTCCTATGTGCATTCATATGCCTGTCCTTGAAATGTCCTGGCAAATCTGTCACAGACAAAAGCTGCTATTACATGAGACCTGGGGCTAACTGAATGGTAAGGGAGAAGCAGTGAGATTAGTTAAGCTCTTCCAGAGGAAATTGAACAGTGTGTCACCCTGAGCTGAGGCTTTCTTCCTGAGTTTCTATTTGAACACCTGAGTAATCCTGGTTTGAGAGGCAGGTTGAATGAATGATCTGTTGAAGAAAGGAAGGCAGCAGAACACAAGGGCGGTTGTAAGTGGAGAACTGAGCAGTGTTTTCTCCAGAGAGACGAGCGACAGCATATGGAAGCAAACTGGACAGTTAGGACAAAACTATATTCTGAGTCAAAAAGAGAAAAGGAAAAGAAGAAAATCCAGTTCCTTCGAAATACCCTAGTTAACACACAGAGAACTCTTACCTGGAATGCTTAGAACATGCTAAAAACATTTGCTGTCTGTTATCAGGTTGCTTTTCCCATCTGTGGAAAAAACACAGGCTAAGCTTCACTCATCCTCCTAAGAGATGGAACATTCACACTGCGCTTATCTTATTTTAAAATTCACCTCAGCTATTTCGATTTCATTATCGCCACAATCCTTACACGCCTGTCGGAAAATTGGTTTTAAGCAACACGCCTGAATGAAGCAGGGAAATTGTTGAGGAAGGGAGAAAAAATCGAGGGGATAGGAAAGCAAAAACGTGAAAACAAGAATGAGGTTATATGGGAGGAAATGTAAAACCTGTTTAGATATTCTGCAAGTGGCCTATTCATTATAGATCATGAATATGAAATACTTCACATTCAGAGTAACAGCATTTGATCTAGTTTAAGGAAAATAAATGTCCAAAGTGTTGGAAGTTGCTGTTTCTCCCACTCGTCTGAACTTAGGATCAGTAACAAATGCCTGTCACATCAAATCGATAGAACAAGTTCTAGATGAGAGAAGCCTAAGGCAATGTTAATTAACAGGGACGTCCTGCAGCATTGACAAATAAAACCCCAGGGCGCTAGCGCCCCCTCATTGGTTATTACATTTTTGGAAAATCCAGAGTCTTAACCTTACTAGTGAGTGTAAGTAGTAAAATACATCAAGTGCAATTTGGAAATGTGATTGCATCAGCAATTTTTGTCACGTTATGTCACTCAATGAGTCACTGAATCAGCCATGTCAGCTAACAATTCCTGATTGGTAGTTAGCCTAGTTATCTAAACTTGTAGTAATACAGGGTATTGATAAGGAGTGAGCGTTCAAGTGGCCAGCGACCCTGACCTTCACGAGGCACCCATTGAAATTTCTCCTTTTTTCTCTGCCCTTTGGAGAAATTAAAAAAAGTGAATGACTTTTCAGTTGTTGATTACCTGTAATGACAATATGTTAGAATAGAAGAAAAAAAATCAGTATATCCCATGGAAACATTTGGAGAATTGCAGGAAATTACCTTTACATAGTTAATTAGCATTTTGTAATTTTGCTCCCATTAGTCATCTGACTGAAAAGCTCTAGAGCCATCAGTACTTTCTCATTTTTCCTCTGTCCATCCCTCCCTTCCTTAATTCATTATTTTTTCTCTGTCCTTCAATTCTCCAAAGAGTTCTTGAAACCCTTCTGCTCTCTAAAATTCCTCTCACTCTCAAAGCTATTTTTCCCTCCAGTAAGAATGTCTGGCCAGATATATTTTTTTTAAGGGTGGTAGAAAATAGTCTCTGAAGTCTCCAACAAGGTGACCTGGGAGATCGGGACAGGGGGAGGACTAAGGGTAGCTGCTTTACAGTTTGCATTCTTACAGCAGAGTGAATCAAAGACAGATGAACAGGCTGCTGAGAGCTGATAGCTGACCCACCACCATCCCCTCACCTCCAACAGCGAAAAAGAAAACATCTTAAAAAACCTGTCACAAAGGATTCTAAAGTGCTTCACTGCACTCCCCACATCTAAAAGCCCTGCCTCGGCCGTACTGGTCAACTTCAAATCCGCCCGCAACAATAACAAGTCATAGAAAAGGCAATCCGAGTGCCAGATAGGAAAGAGCAGTAATGGACTTTGGCTTCCCTCTTTCTCATCCTCCTTCTTTCTCCCTTCTTTTTCATACTCCCTCCTTGACTCTCCGTCAGCCTTGGCTGGTGCTGAACATTGTTTAGCAGCAGGTGTGACTGTGGCGTCATTGTATGGGAGCTGTCTCAGAGAGAGGTCATTGGCCTCTCTGTGGCCCAGACAGTTTCTGTCAGGAGACGGCAGGTGTACATCAGAAAATGAGAGGACCTCTGGATGTGAACTAACATGTCTGTCTGCCATCCTGCCACTTGTCCCAATTGGGTCAGTGTTGAGAATCTAAATGAATGAACTCTCTGAAAATAACCAGCAACGGGTCTCGACTGGTCTTGCTCCATGTCACTGCCTCAGTGCCTCCAGAAGACATATAGGGTCTAAATATTGCCAATTGATATTTTAGCACACCCTCATCCCTTCTCTTCCAATCTTTCATCACTGTCCTAGCTAATCTTTTTTTAAATATGAAAAAACAATCACAAGAATGTGAAAATTATCAGCATTTTATTCTGGGACATTATTATGTTATGTTCCCAGAGCCAGAGCTGGGCACCAAACCATTAATTTGTTAAGTTAACATTCTCGTTAATGATTTAATGTTTAAGTTAACTAATAAACATCTGTTACATTGAACATCCGTTAACTCAAGTCTGCTAACCCAAAAACGTTATAAATATACTTTTAAAACCCTCTAGAGTCTAAGCCATTTTTTTTGCTTCAGTCTGGAGTGGGGAACGAGACTAAATCCAATGCTTGCTGTGCTGAATATCTAGATGCTATTTTCAAAGTCAAAAATGTATTTCTCTGCAGTAAGATTACATGCTAGTCTCAAGGCTTCAGTATGAAGGTCAAGAGTGAAAAAGAAAACACTTGGGAATCCTCGTATTACTTGCAAACAGCAATTTGTGTGTTGTAAACATCTTCTGTGATTGGCCAACAAAGAATGACTTCTGGAAAAACTCAAGAGGATTAAAACAAGCAGAGAGGGAAACAGTTCACAGGGATCCACCCACATGGGGCAACAAAACAGTGTTGGTAGAAGAAGACCTTCCAAAAATGTTGTAACTTCACATTACATTGCCTCCACTTGATGGAGAAGGACAAATGCATGTCATTTAATTTAGTCAGGAAGTCAGGAATCCAATGGAAAGTAAATTGAGCTTCTAGCACGTACAGTAAAAAATGATCAGAAACAAATATTACATTTATTTCTTATTTTTTGCACTTTGTTAGACGCATTTAGGTGTTTTTAGAGTCAAAGTATGTTTTTTATAATAAAGATTAACGTTAACCTTTATCAATAACTTCCGTTACATTTGTAACGATTTAACTGATTAATGGTTATCGAAGTTAACTTTTTGGTGAACGGATAAACAGTTAACGACGTTAACTTTTTGATTAACTGTGCCCAGCTATGCACAGAACCCGGCGTTATGTTCACAGCACCCAGGTTTATGTTCACAGAGCACAGTGTTATGTTCATTCAGCCCAGAGTTATGTTTACAGAGACCAGTGTAATGTTCACACAGTGTTATGTTCATTCAGCCCAGAGTTATGTTTACAGAGACCAGTGTAATGTTCACACAGTGTTATGTTCATTCAGCCCAGAGTTATGTTTACAGAGACCAGTGTAATGTTCACACAGTGTTATGTTCATTCAGCCCAGAGTTATGTTTACAGAGACCAGTGTAATGTTCACACAGTGTTATGTTCATTCAGCCCAGAGTTATGTTTACAGAGACCAGTGTAATGTTCACACAGTGTTATGTTCATTCAGCCCAGAGTTATGTTTACAGAGACCAGTGTAATGTTCACACAGTGTTATGTTCATTCAGCCCAGAGTTATGTTTACAGAGACCAGTGTAATGTTCACACAGTGTCATGTGACTGGGGTGTGGACGGGTCCAACAGGGCATTGTTTTGAGGTGCCACAACATGGGAAAGAAACGGTTCAGGTGGTGGGATTTTTTGGAATCTTATTGACCTGTACTGACCGCCTGCCTTCTGTCTGCCAGAGGATACATGATGGAGTAATCGTGCATTACCTTACCGATGAGCTGTCTGCCTTAATACTGAAGCAACTCACCAACAGAATATGATCACATGTAAGTAACAGGTCCTTGTTTTCACATACCACATGCTACCTAGCAATGAGTGAGTAGTTGGACAATATAGAAAGTAATGTGTTTATATACAGCTTGGGAAAAAATTAAGAGACCACTCCAAATTTTTCTTAAATCAGCATCTCTACATGTATGGCAGCCATTCCATTGCAGTGTCTGTTAAATTCCAACACAGGTACACCTCATTTTACTTAATGAGGTACTGATTAGGTGATTACCTGAACCAAATCTAATTTAACAATGAAAAGTATAAAAACCACTGCTATTGTCATCACTATCCTCTTGCAATAGGACCAACTGGATGGCAAAAACAGTGCAAGTACCTCGAAAAAATAACTTTTCAGCATGACAAAAGAGTCAGCATAACAAAAGAGCTTTGAGTGAGAAAAAGAAGGGTTCAATTTTGGCTTTACTGGCAGAGGGATACAGTGAGCATCAGGTTGCTTCCATCCAGAAAATGTAAAAGATGGCAGTTCATAAGAACAATGTCAAGCAACAGACATTGGGGACAACAAAGCTACAGTCTGGCAGAGGGCGAAAATGACTGGCAACTCACCGAGATGACCGAAAAGACATTTGGATGTCACTCATCAACCATAGGATGACATCAAGTGACCTACAAAAAGAATTGCAAACAGCAGCTGGGCTGAAGTGCATGGCAAGGACGGTTCGAAACAGGCTGTTAGGGGCAGGGCTGAAGTCGTGCTAAGTTCGAAAAAAGCCCTTCATTAATGAGAAGAAAAGAAGAGCCAGGCTGAAGTTTTCAAAAGACCATAAGGATTGGAATGGAGTAGGTTCATCTTCCCTTACAAGTCACATTTTCAGCTTTGCCCAACACCTGGTCGTCAAATGGTTAGACAGAGACCTACACCCACTGATAATTTTGGTGGACGATTGGTGATGATCTGGGGATGCTTCAGCAAGGCTGGATTTGGGCAGATTTGTTTTTATGAAAGACGCATAAATCAGGCCAAGGACAAAGTTATCCTGGAAGAACACCTGCTTCCTTCTGCTCTGACAATGTCCCCTAAATTGAGAATTAATTTTTTCCAGCAGGACAATGCTCCATGCCACACAGCCAGGTCAATCAATGTGTGGATGGAGGACCACAAGATCAAGACCCTGTCATGGCCAGCCAAATCTCCAGACCTGAACCACATTGAAAACCTCTGGAATTTGATCAAGAGGAAGATGGATGGTCACAATCCATCAAACAAAGCTGAGCTACTTGAATTTTTGTGCCAGGAGTGGCATGAAGTCACCCAACAACAATGTGACAGACTGGTGGAGAGCATGCCAAGACGCATGAAAGCTGTGATAAAAAATCTGGGTTATTCCACCAAATATTGATTTCTGAACTCTTCCTAGGTTAAAACATTAGTATTATGTTGTTAAACATTTTTATATGAATTTGTTTCTTTGCAATATTTGAGGTCTGCAAACAATGCTTTTTGCCATACCGCGCAAGTGGAGCCGGCCAACAAGAGCGAATGTCTCTTACTGAGTGAGTGAGTGACTGACTGTCTGACAACCCTTTGTTAAATAGTTTAGTGGTTAGAGAAGCGTACGTATCTCCTCGCAGGCGAAGTGAAGTATGCATAATGAATCATTCCATATAGAAGAAAACTTTGTTGGCTGAAACCTCCAAGGACTACATTATAGTAAGCCTGAAATAAAACACTTTACAGTTATAGTGGGACTGTTTCTTGTGGATTTTCGAAGTACGCATCCGTGCATGCATTTTGGGTCAGGATAAACAAACACATTTGCTGGCTACAACATAGTAGTTACCTTACAGTGAGCCTTAACTAAATCTGTATATGGTTATATTGCGATTGTTTCTGGCATGGAAAAGTCTCACTAGAAATTGGTCAATTCTTATGATTATTCCTAAGAAGTTAGTAGATACCAGTAAGCCTATTTCTGGCTAATAAGCTGTTCAAGCTAACAGTTCATAGACGCAATTTGTGGTGGAGCTAAATTTAATAAGAAACATTAGTCAGTTTAACACAATGCTCAGTAGTGTTTAGCGACTGGTGAAATGCATAATGCTGTGGTGTTATGGTTAAAGACAGTGCCTCTCAGATGGAAGGCTCAAGTTCGAATCTATTGTGAACAATGACATTTATTTATTTTATTTCCACGATTCTCTCGTCGTTTCACTTAATGAAAAAGTTAGTTATCGTCACCTTTTTTGATAGTTATTGTATCAATTTAATTCATGAATGAAAGAAAAAATATGTTGTTATACCATGAAAGAAAATAATACGTTCTTATGCCATGAAATGGCACATTGCTCAATTCCTATGACTATTCCAGTAAGTTAGTAGATACTGGTAAAGCATGTTATTGACTAATAAGCTGTTCAAACGGCCAGTGGCAAAAGCGAACAGTTCATAGACGCTATTTGTGGTGGAGGTAAACATAGTACTTAGTAAGAAACTTAGTAAGAAACGTTAGTCAGTTTAACTGTTTAATAATCAATATCATTCACAAATGGCCAGTGAGATTTGTTCATAGACACAACAAGCTATACTGACACCAATTGAATGTAGAGCTCTGTGGTTTAGTGGTTAGTGACACAGCCTTTCATGTGGGCGACCTGGGTTTGAATCTCAAGAGGGCAATACTTTCTATTGTGGTCCGGCTGAACTAGGCTTGCCTGGTTTGTTGTTTTTTGGTTATTTTGACCAGTTGTTATTTCCTACAAAAAATACTCTAAATGACTATTATTTTATTTGGAATTTGGGAGTAATGTTTTCAGTAGTTTATAGAATAAAACACAACTGTTCATTTTACTCAAACACATACAGTGGGGAGAACAAGTATTTGATACACTGCCGATTTTGCAGGTTTTCCTACTTACAAAGCATGTAGAGGTCTGTAATTTATGAGAAGGCAAAATTATTAGAAAATGGAAGAAGTTCAAGATGACGGTCAATCTCCCTTGGTCTGGGGCTCCATGCAAGATCTCACCTCGTGGAGCATCAATGATCATGAGGAAGGTGAGGGATCAGCCCTGAACTACATGGCAGGACCTGGTCAATAACCTGAAGAGAGCTGGGACCACAGTCTCAAAGAAAACCATTAGTAACACATTATGCCATCATGGATTAAAATCCTTCAGCAAACGCAAGGTCCCCCTGTTCATGCCAGTGCATGTCCAGGCCTGTCTGAAGTTTGCTAATGACCATCTGAATGATCCAGAGGAGGAATGGGAGAAGGTCATGTGGTCTGATGAGACAAAAATAGAGCTTTTTGGTCTAAACACCAACTCGCCATGTTTGGAGGAAGAAGAAGGATGAATACAACTCCAAGAACACCATCCCAACCTTGAAGCATGGAGGTGGAAATATCATTCTTTGGGGATGCTTTTCTGCATAGGGAACAGGACGACTGCACCGTATTGAGGGGAGGATGGATGGGGCCATGTATCGCGAGATCTTGGCCAACAACCTCCTTCCCTCAGTAAGAGCATTGAAGATGGATCGTGACCTAAAACACACAGCCAGGGTAACTAAGGAGTGGCTCCGTAAGAAGGATCTCAAGGTCCTGGAGTGGTCTAGCCAGTCTCCAGACCTGAACCCAATAGAAAATCTTTGGAAGGAGATGAAAGTCTGTATTGCCCAGCGACATCCCCGAAACCAGAAGGATCTGGAGAAGGTTTGTATGGAGGAGTGGGCCAAAATCCCTGTTGCAGTGTGTGCAAACCTGATCAAGAACTAAAGGAAACGTATGATCTCTGTAATTGCAAACAAAGGCTTCTGTACCAAATATTAAGTTCTGCTTTTCTGATGTATCAAATACTTATGTCATGCAATAAAATGCAAATTAATTACTTCAAAATCATACAATGTGATTTTCTGTATTTTTGTTTTAGATTCCGTCACTCGCAGTTGAAGAGTACCTATGAAAAAAATGACAAACTTCTACATGCTTTGTAAGTGGGCAAACCTGCAAAATTGGCAATGTATCAAATACTTGTTTTCCCCACTGTACCTATGAATAGTAAAACCAGAGAAACTGATACTTTTGCAGTGGTTTTCCTTGTCCTGTAGTTACATAGTTTTAGGCTAGCTTTAAAGCAGTGTATACTATCAATGGTTGCATATGCTGTTAAGATATTCGTATCATCCCAGAAAGTCACTTTCAGGTTAAGCACTCTTCCTGAGTATCGGATGACACTTCTTAACGGATATTGAACATGCAAACTGCACTACCCTTTAGACTGTCCAAGCAGTGACAAATGCATCCTGATCAATCTCTGCCATCAAACCAGAGCCTACAGATAGAACAATGTTTTATTGAGCTGTACCGAGTTCCACTTAAACCTGAGTAGTTGAGAATACTGGCCTATCAGGCTTAATCAATACTCTGCAGAACCACCCATCATGTAGTATCATCCATCATGTAGTACCACCCATCACATAGTACCACCCATCATGTAGTACCATCCATCACATTATACCACCAATCATATAGTATCAACCATCATGTAGTACCACCCATCATGTAGTACCACCAATCATGTAGCATCACCCATCATGTAGTACCACCCATCATATACTATCACCCATCATGTAGTATCACCCAGAATGTAGTACTACCCAGAATGCAGCACTACCCAGCATGCAGTACCACCCATCATGTAGTACCACCCACCATGTAACCCTACACAGCATGCAGTACCACCTTTCATGTAGTACCACCCAGCATGCAGTACTACCCATCATGTTGTACTACCCAGAATGTAGTACCACCCATCATGTAGTACTACCCAGAATGTAGTACCACCCAGAATGCTGTACCACCCATCATGTAGTACTACCCAGCATACAGTACCACCCATCATGTACTGCAGTACTACCTAGCATGGTTTTTCATAAGCTGCTGCCTAATAGTCACCCCACCTATTTACTGTGATAGAGAAGTGAACTACTGTGCCAGAATCCTTTCTGATATGACATATAGTCTCTAGTTAGTGAATGAGCATGTCTTCTCTTGCCTAGCAGTGCACAGATCAATGGAGTGTGATAGACACATGGGACAGTAGCCAAAAGGTAATTAAACATAGACTGTTTTCCTCACTACAAAGACAGACATGGCTTTCTACAACCAATATCCATTGTCATCAAGCATAGTCATTATCTATAAGAGGCTGTCATGACAACTACACTTGACTGGTTAGCACATAGCCTATTGATCCACCCGGCTTACTGACGCAATCTCTCAATGCAAGTTCAGGATCCGCATCACTCAATCACACAGGGGTCTTTGGTAATCGTAACATACTATTATGCTATTCTAAGTAATGTCAGTCTTGTTGGGACTTAAAAATGGGTAACACTTTATTTAATGGGGTGTGCATAAGAGTGACATGACACTGTCATGATACTGTCATAGCCATGACATGACACATGTAAGAATCATTATGAACGTTTATGAATGTTATCATTAGGTGTCATTTGGTTGATTATGTCATTTTTTATGCAAGGTTGACATTGTTTGGGATGTCTTTGTTATGACAACTTGACATTAACTAAGACAAAATATCCTGTCAATGTCTTTGTTATGACAACTTGACATTAACCATGACAACATTAGATTAAACTTTATTGTAATTGAACAAGTACAGTACAATGAAATTGAAGTAGGGTAGCATAACATGTGCAACTGATAGCAGCAATGAGGTTCCCAAGGTAGTCATGTGCCTGTAACAACTGAAAACTTCAGACTTTGCAAGGCAGTGTCAGAGTCCAGTAGTACAAAGGGTGGATATGGTTAGTGATGGGTCACAGAGTTCAGCAGGTTTACAGCAGATGGAAAGAAAGTGTTCCTGAGCCTGCTGGTGCAGGAACGAAGAGACCTGTACCACCTGCCTGATAGAAGGAGGGCAGTTTGTGGCATGGAGGTGAAGGGTCCCTGATGATGCCACACACCCTGTGCAGACACCGCTTGTGCTGGAGGTCTACAATGGCCGGGAACTGGGTACCAGTGATGTGCTGGGCGGTTTCCACCACCCGTTACAGGGCCTTCCAGTCGGCTACGGAGCAAACACCAAACCATGCTGTGGCGCAGTTAGTCAGAAACATTACCTGTCATAAACATGTCATAGTAGGCCTGATTATAAAACTTGAAGAAACTGTTTAGCTTTATGTGTTAGCATTAAATACAACTGTAATATGTGGTTGGTTTTGACATTGTTTGTCATGAGACCATTATAATTGTGTCATGAATATTTTTCTTGACCTCAAGTAAAGTGGTACAATTTGGACTTGTCATAAAGATGTCATGACACGTTACAGCACTGTCAAATACATTCATAACAGTGTCATGAATATTTTTCTTGACCTCAAGTACAGTGGTACAATTTGACCTAGTCATAAAATTGTCAAGATGTGCTGTAACACTGTCAAATGCATTCATAACAGTGTCATTAATATTTTTCTTGACCTCAAGTAGAGTGGTATAATTTGACCTGGTCATAAACATGTCAAGACGTTTTGTAACACTGTCAAATGCATTCATTACAGTGTCATTAATATTTTTCTTGACCTCAAGTACAGTGGTACAATTTGGACTTGTCCTAAAGATGTCATTAAGTTTGTCAAACATTGTCAAAAAGATGTAATTAAGTCTGTCTAATGCTTTTAAATTCCTTAACAAAAGCAATAGTCATTTATTTCCTTTATTGTTTTTGCACAACAAATGTTTCCAAAAGAAAATAATACTTTCAACAATCCTACTTTGGTAACACTTTCCGATAAGGGTACATGAACAACCATTAACAAATGCAGTAGTTACCTTGAACGAACATTGATTAACAATGATGAAGAAGACATGAACAAACAGTTAACAATGATAACCCTTAATTTATTAATGGTTTACAAATGCATTAACAGAGTGTAGTGTCATTTGTTCATGTTGACACAGGACATAAACTCATGTTGTTTTTTGCAAGAACACAATTAGTACTGTAATTTGTTAAGGTTGATACAGGACATCCACTCCTGTACAGTACCTAGTTCTTTGCATGAACAATAGCCTAAGTAATATAAACTATTCATATTATAATCAAATTGAAAACATTATTTATTAAGTAGGCTAGATAGTGATAGTTCAACAAATTACCTTCATGTTAACACAAATAGAACATGGCTGAGCAAGTTAACAAAGTACTACCCGGAACTGACAAACACTTGACTGGAGCTAGCAGCATACAACTAACTGGAGCCAGCCAATAACCAACCAAAGCCAGCTAACAAGGAACAAGGAACTAGCTAATCGCTAATCACAGTGCAATGACTGCAAAGTTCTTAAACAATACAGTTACAAAATTAAATTATATTAATTCTAGGGATATTGTCAGGAGTGCTGTTTTCGAAAAAAAACTATTCAGTACAGTACAGTAACAAATTCGTTTTTGGGTCCCTGTCATAGTTATACAATTACCATGCTTTTCCAACCCTCTACATACACTTTAACAGGCAAGTTATCAAACGGTATCGAAGGGTCCAGTGTACTTTTGTACTTTACCGACCAGGAAAACAGGATAAATGATGAGAAAGACATGGCTTTTCCTTGAAGAGTTACGAGAACCCGCAAGTGTTTTAATCTTTAACAGTCCCAACGCAACACAACCACGTCAAACTGCCCCCTATAGGTCAAACGCAGTAAGTGTCCTTCAATATAAAAGTGTCCTTCAAAAATCTATATCAACCCAAATTCGACCATACATTTTGTATGTGTCACACCTATATGAAGACGCAAGTAACCAGTCTACCTTTTAATAATGGTTACCGCACTGTAATCATATTAACAGTTTGGATTATGTATATTATCTCTTGAATAATGTATATTACTTAGCTTATTGTTCATGCAAACCACTAGTTACATGAATGGATGTCCTGCATCAACATTAACAAAATGACAGTGCAAACTATTTTCCTGCAAAAATCATTGATATTAACATGACTTGTTTGTTAAAAAAAGATACTGACAGGTTATGTTGTCTCAGTTAATGTCAAGTTGTCATTACAAAGACATTGACAGGATATTTTGTCTCAGTTAATGTAAAGTTCTCATAAAGACATTGGCAGTTTATGTTGTCTCAGTTTATGTCAAGTTTTCATAACAAAGGCATCCCAAACAATGTCAACCTTGCATAAAAAAGGACATAATCAACCAAATGACACCTAATGACAACATTCATAAACGTTCAAAATGATTCCTTCATGTGTCATGTCATGGTTATGACAGTATCATGACAGTGTCATGTCACTCTTATTCACACCCCTTCAAATAGAGTGTTACCAAAAAATTGCTAAAATAATGGTGATACACAATATTCCATGTCTCTCTCCCATTCCGCTTTACAATACTGGTATGAAGTAGACCTGATGAGGCTTACCTTGGTAGGGAGTTATGGAATTGGTGTACTATAGGGGTAAATCAATTAGAATTATTTTTTGGACAGTATGCCTTTTCATTTAAACAAAAGCCTTTAATGTATATTTCCTCATGGAAGAAGAGGTCAGAAAGTGACCACTTTGGATCGGAAAGCTAAAATATTCTGGTGATAGAATACTCAAAGTTGACTGATTTAGGATACACCACAATACCATTACATACCATTAAAATGTGCAGTGAACTTACATTTTAAATTGTAACTACTACCACAAAGATGCCTGCTGGTCCATTCACTATCAAATGTCATATTTAGTCCATTAACTATGCAGTATTTGTATGTTTTCAATATGTTTTTCACTAACAGTATAATTTACTACATCAGATATTCCCATTATTGTCAACATTCTCTGATGTTTTAACTTCCAAACATCTTTGTGATCCAGCTTGAAGGCAGACTTTTCAATGTAATTGATATATTTTAAATGTATTAGCCAAAGCATGGTACCCACTCAAACGAGGACCGGAGAACACAAAGATGTCAGATGAAGTAAAATAGGGTTTAAGCTACCTCATATGTGAATGTATATTTTAACATTTGATGAGAAAATAAATGAATAAAAAAAGAAGGAAAAACACAATTCCAAACGTTTCACAACCCAGTTTTGTAAGAATAAAAAATTATATCAACTTTGTATCTTATCCAGAGATTAATTTATATAAAATTGTTTAATTTTGAACAGCTTTATCTCTTGAATGTTTTAGCATACAGGTCCAAAACATCATGTTCTGAGCACTTCCCTGATGGGGAAATATGGACTGTCGGTCCAATTGTTCATTAGTTGATATAAAATATCCCAGACATTTTCTACACAAAAAAAAATCTTCTACCTGCACACAAATTTGTTTACATCCCTCTTAGTGAGTCTCCTTTGCCAAAGCAATCCACCTGGCAAAGTCTTTGACATTTTCGCATGTTGCATTTACACTCACCTAAAGGATTATTAGGAACACCATACTAATACTGTGTTTGACCCCCTTTCGCCTTCAGAACTGCCTTAATTCTACGTGGCATTGATTCAACAAGGTGCTGAAAGCATTCTTTAGAAATGTTGGCCCATATTGATAGGATAGCATCTTGCAGTTGATGGAGATTTGTGGGATGCACAGGGCACAAAGCTCCCGTTCCACCACATCTCAAAGATGCTCTATTGGGTTGAGATCTGGTGACTGTGGGGGCCATTTCAGTACAGTGAACTCATTGTCATGTTCAAGAAACCAATTTGAAATAATTCCAGCTTTGTGACATGGTGCATTATCCTGCCGGAAGTAGCCATCAGATGATGGGTACATGGTGGTCATAAAAGGATGGACATGGTCAGAAACAATGCTCAGGTAGGCCGTGGCATTTAAACGATGCCCAATTGGCACTAAGGGGCCTAAAGGTTGCCAAGAAAACATCCCCCACACCATTACACCACCACCACCAGCCTGCACAGTGGTAACAAGGCAAGATGGATCCATGTTCTCATTCTGTTTACGCCCAATTCTGACTCTACCATCTGAATGTCTCAACAGAAATCGAGACTCATCAGACCAGGCAACATTCTTCCAGTCTTCAACTGTCCAATTTTGGTGAGCTTGTGCAAATTGTAGCCTCTTTTTCCTATTTGTAGTGGAGATGAGTGGTACCCGGTGGGGTCTTCTGCTGTTGTAGCCCATCCGCCTCAAGGTTGTGCATGTTGTGGCTTCACAAATGCTTACCTGCATACCTCGATTGTAACGAGTGGTTATTTCAGTCAAAGTTGCTCTTCTATCAGCTTGAATCAGTCGGCCCATTCTCCTCTGACCTCTAGCATCAACAAGACATTTTCACGCACAGGACTGCTGCATACTGGATGTTTTTCCCTTTTCACACCATTCTTGGTAAACCCTAGAAATGGTTGTGCGTGAAAATCCCAGTAACTGAGCAGATTGTGAAATACTCAGACCGGCCCGTCTGGCACCAACAACCATGCCACGCTCAAAATTGCTTAAATCACCTTTCTTTCCCATTCTGACATTCAGTTTGGAGTTCAGGAGATTATCTTGACCAGGACCACACCCCTATATGCATTGAAGCAACTGCCATGTGATTGGTTGATTCGATAATTGCATTAATGAGAAATTGAACAGGTGTTCCTAATAATCCTTTAGGTGAGTGTATATTTTTGTTTAGTGTAAGGTTTTTTCAAATCAAAAAGTCTTATTGATTTCAAATGGATTTATACTATAGTTGCAAGCAAACCTATCCCTCCTTCCTCCCTCTCCAGTAGAGCTATAGCAGTCATTATCACAAACCCTAAGGCCTGGTGGAGCAGAGCAGTGACTAGGTGTGCAGACCTGGAGGCAAGGCCATTTAACACAGACAAGAAACAAATGCTGCCCACGGAATAATCCACATTAATCTTTATCTTCCAAGGCCTACATTAAGGAAACCGTTTAAATCCAGTTCACTCTAAAATGGATTATACATTGGGGCTGTTCAGACCCACATTCTACAAAGCCCCCTCGTCTAGATAAGAACTTGAAGTAGATTAATCCAAAAGAATTCCAGATGAATCAAAGATTTCCAGAGGAATCAAAGAATTCCAGAGGAATTAAAAAGTTAGCAGACACCGGATGACAACAATCGACTATCTGGCCGTTAAACTTTCGGAAGTGTAGAGGGGTGATCTCCACATTGTCTGATTCCACATTATTTTGTCAATCACCCCAAGGGTTGGATTTCCTTAATTACATTAAGAAGAAACATTTTAACAGGAAGGCATTAAAAAAGTCACCAAACTTAAAGCCTAGACACATAATCTATAATTCATTAATTAAGTTTGCGGCTTCCATACATCTCAGTCACTTTAAATAATTAAAGAAGAAAATCATATATGCCAAGAACAGGGCAAGAGGATACATACACACTGCGTCTTGTGTTTATATCTACCGTATTTAATATATATAATATACTTGGAGGTGTATATAAATGACATGCAGTGTATAAAGTGCTGCTCTCCATTCAGGAGGGCAATGAGAGCAGGAACAGTGGAGAGAAGGAACGTTGACCTGTCTCCACCCTCTTCCTCTTCTCCTCCTTTACTGAAGACACCAACCGGCTGGGATGCATCACTGACAATTATTTGCGGTCCATATTCATTTTCATCCCTAACATATTATGCCAAGCATCTGTAAGGTCACTGGGGTAATGGCTATTGTATATTTTATGTGAGTGCCGGAAGCCGGAGTGTTAATAATATGGATGGGGGGGTTCAGGTGGAGGCAGATTCCCTGTTCAGATCCCTGCGTCAGCTTTCCAAAGGTCAGCCGCTACACAATGACAGTAAATAGCTTGGAGATAAAGTGGAACTGAGTGGCCATTATCATCATTTTGAAGCACTAGTGGCTGATTGCCTGGGAGCCAAATTGTCATTTTGGATGTTGCCTTGGGTATCTGCATAATGCCTTCTCTCGACAGTATGTTCCAATGTCGGGTGTTGCATTTCTGTAATACGCCATTATTTTATATTAAAAAAAACAATGCACTCCTGTTGATGGTCAGAGTGAATACTCTCATAGCAATAACAGTGGGTTCCTGACCTGTATCTCTAGACCGTATCCCATGTAGACAGTGATGGTGTAGGTGCAGTCTACTGACGGGTAGTACCAAGAGCCGGATGGCTGGGCAATAAAACCTTCTGGGGCTGTCAGGTTGGAGCTGCATGGAACTGAGTGGACACAAAGGAAAAACAGGGAAAACACATTGGCACGACATTAGGACGGGGAAGAACACACCCTGGTCGCTTCCTGGCCCCGCCCACCCTCTTTGCTCCTTGGTCAGTTGGCCCCAGGTGTAGATCCACTGCACCAATGAACCCTGACTACAGGTGGCCCTGACGTCTTCCTGCCCCCCTCCTTTATTTTTACCTGTCTGAGTTCCCTCCAGAGAATGCTGACAAAAGGAGGTTATTGTGTGTGCATTGTGCGTGTGAGCGCGTGTGCATGTAGAGGGTTACCCACTTGCCTCCCATATAGACCGTGGGTTATCTGACTACACACTGACCACCTGGAAGGAGCTCATTTAGCTACGTCACCCTGTCACCTGGTTGGTTCATGCTGGTGATGATGGTGGTGGTAGTAATAGTGGACGTGGTGGTCTCATCATCCACGTCTCCAGCGACAACAGGCGTCACCATCGCTTCCCCGTCAGTGGCTTGGATCGTGCTACGTTCCTCTGACCTCCCGGGACCCTTCGCCCCTGGTGAGGTCAGGAGAGGGGGACTCACGGTAAAGAGGGCAAGGAGCTCGGTGTGCCTGGCCCCCATGGGAACGGACAGGTTTGGCTTGTCTGAGCGGAGAGCAGACGCACGCGTGTCAGGAGTGGTCAAGGTATATACGTTATCAACTTCCTCCTCTCTCCCTGAGCTCCTCCCACGGCCTTTGTTCACCGCCTCAGTCATTGAGACACGCCCCTTCGGGAAAGCACCGTCCTTTGTCTCCATTGGTGCGTTTGCCACAGTGATAGTTGTTGAGGCCATGCCAGAGACGGAGGAGGGGTTCCTGGGGAAGTGGTGACCTGAGGGGGGCATGGTCGCGTGGGTCTCCACACCCCCACTGTCCTCAAAGAAATGCCCCTCTCCCTTGAGGGACTTGTGCAAGAGGATACCCTGGTAGACAGGTTGGTGGTTGGGGATATTCGGGGGTGAGGCGGTTGTCACCAGGAGGAGCTCTCTGTCATTTTCCTGGGTAGTAGGGGATAGGCTGGAGTGCCCACTCTCAGACGGCCTCCCTTCGGTGAAGGACGTCCCATCGCCAGAGTAGGAGCCTAAAACAACACATACAGAGCAGGCATATCTGGTAAATAGTGTGGCACGGGAAATATTCAATGTATATGATCACATTTAATGGATCCATTTATAGGCACTACTACACTTACATTTATAATATTCAAGATTTTATAAATTCTGAATTTCATACTGTCCCATTTCTACATTCTCTGGGATTGTTGCTAGTTTTTATTGTTATGTATATTTTTGCAAACAATTTTGCCCTTATATTTTTCTTAATGCCTACTGCGTAGATGTCGCGTGCCATGTTTCATCGTTCAGAGTGACACTGTGTTACACGGTGCACCTGACAAATCAAAAGAATTGAATTTTGACTAATAATATCCCTTAAAAATAGAAAATGTTTGAAACAGTGAAAAAGGGCTGTACAGATTTGAAAACACAGGCCAGTTATCCCATACAGATTCTCTGTGGTTTGCTTAATTCAATTATTGTTCCTTGTGCTCACCATTAAATGAAGGGAAAGAATGTATGTATTCTTCAGTAGCTTTAATGACACTATATGAGGGCCCCCCAATCACCCTGAATGCATCTGCGAGGCCAAATGTAATCTAGAGCCCCGTTAGGAATCGGTTATCATAAGCAGCCTACCACGGGAAGTGTTCTACCAGAGGAAGTGTTCCTCTCTTCACAATGCTTCATTTCCACACTAATAGCTCTCCGTCTCTCAGTGCTAATAGCATTCTGCTTCAAACAATCAGAGCTCATTGTGTCAGATGGTTCAGACAGCACCAGGCAGCTTGGTCAAAGCTTCTCAGCAGAGCAGCAGACGAAAACATCAAAGATGATATCTCAGACCTTATGGAAATGACTGAATGTATGTCTTCCCTCCATTCTAGGAAGTGTCAACACGCACAATGCACACATTTCTTTTTGTGGCAGCAGCGTGGGCTTTCTGAAATGATTGACTCTGTGGCTCCGATTAAATCAAACCTACACTTGGCATGTCAGTCATTCTCACGGCAAGATGACACATTGCCAGGGGACAGAAGCTATTACTTAGACTGAAGAGGTAGGAGGGTTTTAGATCCCAAAGTGCATCTTTAAGATGTTTTTTCACCAACACTTATCAACACTTAAAATCTGATTTTTTTGATAATGTACATTCATAACATATCATACTGTATGAACAATATAGGAAAAAGATCATGTGGTTTGACATTCCAGTATGCTTCCTGTTTGAGCGAGCAGTATGAAAAAATGCTTTTGCAGGGTGGACTACTGGTTAGAACATCTGAACAGTAACCAGACAGGTGCCAGATCGAAATCCTGTTCTCTGCCATACTTCCCCTGTAAAGTTTTTAGGGCAGACTCTCCTGAGTCTGCTGAGAGTTGACAAACAAAGTCATAATCAAGAACTGAACACGACAAAAGAGGAGGGTTAATGGGGACGTCCTTTGAAAATCGGCTTTGAAATCTTGTTACTTTCAGACATAAGACACATAAAGCATTAACAGTCAGAATTACAAAATATGAATTACAAAATACTATTACCAATAGTATAAATAAATGTATTGAAAATATATATTATATACCAGCTCAAATAACATGGAAGCAAAAGCACTTATAGGAAGGCTCAGTCAATTCAGACTGGGTTAAATTAACTTTATACTGGGCCATGAATAATGGAACACTGAGGTGTCTTTGTCACCTTTGGAGCCAGTTTTGTTTGGTTCTGGGTGAAGATTTTAAGGAAGAGTGGGTCTCCTGCTCTCAAATCCACACTAGTACTGTGCTGGGACATACATTCTGTTTCAGTGTTTCTATGTCATTCCAATTACTGAATAAATTACCCCCCACCCCCTAGCACACACACACATACACACACACACGTATCATGGTAAGCATCTTGACAAATTACATTACCACAATAGAGGACAAATTAAAAATGCACTAGAGATTTTTAAAAAGTATGTAAGTATAAAGAGGGAAACAGAAAACTGTGGCCTCAAATTGAATGTATTTGTGTCCTGCTAGATTGTCTTCCCCTTAAGTGTAACACAAAGGGGGCTGATAATGAATGTACTGCAATGGCCCAATGACAGGACTGGCCATGTGCTGCCAGCAGACTTCATTACGTGGGGAGAGAGATCATAGAGATTGTGTGTTCTAGCCCATTTCTAATTTACGCCACAGCCTTTTTCCAACAAGTGCCGAGCTACAGACATCATGCATGTGTGTTATGACCACCCACCCCCACCAAGGACACACTCAAAGACATCAACACAAAACAAGCACAGACACAATTGCGTTGGATTTCGGATAGCTTCAGACTTCTACAATTTAGTCTGTATTTTCCAAAATCTCAACAATGTTTTGACCAAATCAATAGGAAGGTATTTTCACCATTTTCTACAACTCAAATTTGTATCAAATTTTGCCTGTGGCAGAATGCTCACACTTTTTCTCATTATTATTGATCCTGCAAATAAAACATTCAGCAAGACATTCATATATTCTGAATAATGGCAGCTAGTTCTGTCCAACATCTGACATAACTATTTTATCTATAAAACAATAAACAAAAACCCTGACATATTATTCAACTAACTTTCTGGGCTTCAGAAAATTCGAGGTTTCTTTTCTTTTCCTCCAGCTGTGTTCTGTCAAAATCCTTTTCATAGAAGCATATATTGTGCAATTTATCACATAGGAAAAAAGGTTACAGCACCAGCACGAGCCATTGCTTCAAAATGCAAACACGGACAAAAAAAGACAATGTGAGAAAGCATCCAAGCCTTAATTAGTTCTGTGTGCATGTCAGCATGCCCAGAACAAGACCTGCTTTCATTTGATTTCTCTGTATTTTTGACAAACCCTTATCATGTCTGGCTATGCTTCCCTCACTTACAATAGGATGGGCAATTGGATATTACTGTATGAACTAGCAATTACACAGTTCTCTGCCAGGACAGCTGTATGTCAGAAATGGAATATTGACTTCTCAAGAAACCCAGAGCTGGGGAATACAGTAGCTCATATTGATTGGTTATCGTAGAACACCAGCTAATTGGACAGAATGTAGTCCGAGGCCAGAAACACATTCACTTGAAGACACTTTTTTCTCTCTGGTGCGGTAAAACCGTTCGTCCTTTGCACCCAGCAAGACACTTTTGAAAAAGGTTATTCTCTCACCTCCATTATGACCAGGTACAAAACCCGGGCAGGTCTAATCAATGCAAGGACCCCCACTATCAGTGGAGCTCTATTGACCTGGGGGTTTGAGAGCCAAGCACTGATGCACTCTGCTGAGGTGAACAACTTTACGTAGTCAGGAGAGGAAAGGGAGCACAAAGCAGCCAAGAACCGCTGGCGCACTGTCAGGCACGGATGTTCTCCTTTCATCTTGTCCTCGTCGTCCCGTTGCGTCATCGTCCCGTCTTCATTTCCTCCGTTTGTTTTCATTGGGACGCCAGTGAAAGAAGTTGTCAGGAGAGGAGGACGCATTGAAACCATGAAAGACAACAGCCTAAGATTCAGCCTTTGTATGTGATTCCCCTTCACAGAGACTTTATAGAACAGCACATAAGACTCAGCAGTTGCGGCAGCCAGAAATCCTGTTTAGATGTTTCTTACAAAAACAAGCACTTCGTGAAAACACGAGTGGTTTTCTCTAGTGTCCACTACCTTATCCAATCCCTCTTTCTTCAAATGTGTCCAATGGATTTGCTCAGCTGGTGTGAAGTTGGAAAGTTCAGCAATTGCTTTGCCTCCCAGGCGGACAGACAGAGAAGAGGCCTCACTGGTTCATGACCAAATGACTTACTGTACTGGGGATGCAGCCTTGAAAAAAGAACCGGGATGACCAGTCCACCACTTCACAACTGGAGAGGCTGGCAGCAAACAGGATACATGAAATACCTGCCGTCTCTTTGGCAATATGCTTATAACATATAGCGGAAAATCATGGTAGGTTCAGGTTATACGCTGAGATAATACTTTGGAGAGAGAGAGAGAACAGAACAGGATGCATGCAATGCAGTCTTGGTCAATTCATTTTTAAAATCATCACGTTAGGTCTAATAAATCACTGCATGAAATTGTTAGTGAAAACCACTTCAATCTTTTTTTTCCACTGCGCCTCCTTTGGCCGTTGATATGTTTAGTCTGTACATGGGAACCCATACAATGGTTAATAATAGTAGTCGTCATTCTATGTTGTGGGTGTGAGGAGACGTGATACACAACCTTGATTGGCTGATGTCATGGTCTAGTCACCCACATAAAGAAATCTTTGGTCAGTTATAATCAGATCCCATTTTCACAACAGGCCAATGTTCATCCCTTTTTGTTCCAGGCATTTGCTTCCAACAGAACTTCAAACACAATGGCACTCATTTTCACAATTTCTGTACAACTTCCTAGAGTGGAAAAAAATTGGACGTTTTTAAGTGCACCAACACTTTAAGAAAAGTAACCTGTTCTACAAATAATTATAGCTCAAACAACACATTTATACTCCTCAAAGAGCCAGGTGATTTCATATCATGCTAAGACGAAACCTTCCTTGAATGCTTAATTAAATCCCTTTTAAAGGGAAATTTGTTTTCTGCTATCAGCAGCTTCTCTTATTGAAACCCGGCAGTTTTATGCCAATTCCTTTAAAATCCTCTTTTAGGAAATGTTTTTTTCTTCTTCTAGCTGGGGCTGTCTTGTGTTTGTCTTTGTTTTGTTTGCTGCAAACATTCACCCCTGAGCTGTAGATTAGCGATGCTGGCTCTTTGTGAAGCTGTACAAAGCCAGGGCAATTAAAGGCTCTTCTCTCCCTTAACAAGCTCTAATCCAGACACGCTTTCATTTCATTTCTTTCTCTGGCTGGCTGACTGTGCCAACACACTGAGGAAAAGACAGGGCCTGCTAGGCTAGCTGTTTCAGTGAAGCAATAATGTGGAGGATTCCAGGACTCAGCTTTGTCACCTCTTCAGTACAGCCAAGCAGGTGGACGTGAACAGACAACTGTCTGCCAGCCGCTGGAACTTCCTTCAGGTGTAAAAGAGTGTCCTGAGAGATAGTCCATCCAATCCTTTCCCATCGGGTACAAACTGGTTGAATTAACATTGATTCAACCTAATTTCAACCACTGAAATGACAATAGATTTTCAATGTCATATCAACCATAAGAAAGTGATCATGAGAGTGATTATTGAGAGATCGCTTAATAACAAAATACAACATATTTTGTGTATTGATATTTGTATGGATATTTTTATCCCCACATCAACATAATACGGCCACCACCATGCTTCACGGTAGGAATGGTCTTTTACGGATGCTGTGCGGCCAAACATAGATCTTAGTGTTGAGTCCAAAACGTCCTGTTTTGGTCTCATCAGACCATAGAATCTTCCACTTGGTCTCCGTCTCCCAGAGGCCTTTTGGCAAACAAGCCGTGATTTGATGGGATTTTTTTCTTTTTTGCCACTCTACAATAAAAGCCACTTTTGTGAAGAACCTGGCTACTGTTGCAGCGTGCACGGTCTCCCAGCTCACACATGGAAGACAGTAACTCCTTTAGAGGCCTCCCTGAGTAGAGCCATTCTCGCCCAGATACTCCATTTTAGAGGAGACCAACTTGCAGATAGACTTTTTTAATCCATTCTGATTTCATGTTGTAACACGATAATACGTGACAACGCCCACATGTTGTCAGCTGCCTTGATCTTTTAAGTAGTTGGACGATACGTACAGGGATGAAGTCAAAAACCTTTTGAATATAAACAGTTAGCCACATTATCAATAATTGTTGGCCAGTGTCTGATTCAAAACCATTGCTGTTTACCTGGCGTTGAAACTATTATGTGGTCAATGAGGCAATTAGCTCTGACAGGGTTACGTGAATCATCGAATGCTCCACTTAGTTGGTCAGTAGTGTGACAACAGAAAAACCTGACAGGCGGCGCCAGCAAACAGGATCTGGGATCACAGTGGGGTTATGTCAGTGCACAAACACACACATGGATATACACTCACACACACACACACACACACACTCACACACACACACACACACACATAGACATAGTGATGTAATCTCAACACCCCAGATGAGGGGCCACAGGTGTAAATTAGCTTGATGTGCTGATAAACCTGTTTGTGTGAAGCTGGACTGTTTGATGGATGAGTGGAGCTGAATGGGAGCCATACAGCCAGCAGATGGAAGCAGAAGCAGAATCAGCTTTATCCGCCAGGTATGTGTACACATGCGAGGAATCTGACTCTGGATTATACAGCCTCACGATGTGCTTACTCATAAAAAAAACTTAAACAAAGGACACTCAACAAGAGTCACCGGCTGCAATATACAGTATAAACAGCACTGAATAACTGGAAGACAAAATAAATAAGTAGTAGACAGGTGGATGTTAGGGTCAGAGTTATTGGGTTGTTATACAGGGATTGTGCCTGGCACTAAGTATCTGAAGTTGACTGTTCATCAGAGTGATGGCCTGTGGGTGGAAACTGTTCCTGTGTCTGTTCGTTTTGGCGTACAGTGCTCTGTAGCGCCTACCAGAGGGGAGGGGCTGGAACAGGTTGTATACAGGGTGTGATGGATCTGCAGTGGTGTTTCCTGACCTTTTACTGACTCTGGTTTTGTATAAGTCTTGGATGGAGGGCAGGTTGGCACCAATTATCTTTTCAGCAGTTCTGACTGTCTGTTGTAGTCTGTTCCTTTCCAGTTTCGTGGCAGATCCAAACCAAACAGTGATGGACGTGCAGAGAACAGACTGGATGATGGCTGTGTAAAAGTGGATCAATAGCTTCATGGACAGGTTAATCTTCTTAAGCTGGCGCAGGAAGTACATCCTCTGCTTGGCCTTTTTAATGATGGCGTCTGTGTTGGGCTCCCACTTTAGATCCTTGGAGACAGTGGATCCCAGAAACCTGAAGGATTCCACTAAAGTTACCGAGCTGTTGAGAATCGTGATGGGGGGCCGAGTCGGGGGGCTCCTCCTGAAGTCCGAAGTCATCTCCACAGTTTTGAGTGGGTTAAGCTCCAGGTTGTTCTGACCACACCAGAGGACTAGCTGTTCAACCTCCCATCTGTAGGCAGACTCGCCACCGTCCCAGATGAGGCAGATGACCGTAGTGTCGTCTGTGATCTTCAGTAGTTTGACAGATGGGTCTCTTGAGGTGCAGTCATTGGTGTACAGGGAGAAGAACAGTGTGGAGAGCACACACCCCTGAGGGGCGCCGGTTTTGATTGTTCAGGTGCTGGATGTGTTGTTCCCCAGCCTCACCTGCTGAATCGTGTTGGTCAGGAAGTTTCTGATCCACTGACAGGTGGAGGCTGGCACAGTGAGCTGGATGAGTTCAGTGTGGAGGATGTCTGAGATGATGGTGTTGTACACCGAACTGGAAGGCGTCAGTGTAGGAAAAGGATGCTTCAGGTTAAGAACACCATACAGCTCAACATTTCCCACACATAACACTAGAGAGGTCCCTTACTAAAATGACAAACTAGCCAACGTCGGACTTCAGGAACACCTGGTAGGTGACTTCAAGGCTTTATTCACCCCCCTCACTGACCCAGTCCATAAAATCACTAGCTTGAAGCAGCCCAATTTAGTCACTGTGCCCAAAAAAAAAGAGGTATCATGCCTAAATGATTATCGTTCATTATACATCCACTGTATTGACTATGCACACGCAAACACTGGACTCTATTTTTAACACCCCCCCCCCAAAAAAAGAACTGTCAACTAAATTACTTCTTAAGGAGATGCAAAAAAATACTGCATCAGTATGAGAAGGAAATTATGCTGATGATTTTTGTTCCTGTTGAGCATTTTGCCGCTACAGTAGCCCCTCTGAACATTCGCTACGGCTGACTTCATCACTTTCATGTCTGTTCTGAAAACTGGCTAAAGACATTGTCTACTTTGCATGAAATATAACTAACCTGTAGTTACATTTGCCATCAGCATAGTACCAGTTCGCATCCAGTTCCCTGTAGACATTGAGATAACCAAGCATGTGCCTGAGATCGGCGGACACGTTTATTGAAGTCATAAGCCTTTTCCTGACAGGTTGACCCCTAAAACCAGTACATGAGCCACCAGCCTGGAGCCTGACTCACAGTCACCCAGCTGCACTATTTATAAAGCTATCAGGTTGAGTTTCTCCAGTCCTGTCCGTCAGGTGTACTGCCAGTAGCAGATGAACCTATCTACCTGTACCATAAACCGTCTAACTTAGGCTTTAAGCAACATCTCTTTCAAAAGCACGTGTGATGGCTCTGAGGATGAAAAGAGGATGGGAGGGCGGCTGAGCGAAAGGGAAAATGGCAGAGATAGAGGGAGCAGGAGAATCGTGAAGGAGGTGATAGTGGAAAAGGAGTCTAAATGAAACCAATGGTACGTAGAAGGTGATAAAGAAGGAGAGGTGGAGAGAATGAATGGTGTAAAGGGACAGGAGGAGGATTCTGGGGGATGGAGATTGAGAGACAGATAGCTCAGGCCAGGTTGTGCTTTCATTAAACAGGGAACCCTGAGCCAGAGAACAGACTGGGAGAGTTAGTCAGAGATACAAATGAGCTGCCAACAGGCTGCAATGTAATTAGATGGTGAATGATGGGGGCCGGACGGCGTATGGAGACATGGGACCAGGGACCCATCACTGGCTGGCAGCGTTAGGGAAGATCAAGCATCCTGCTGCTGCTGGCTCGGAGTCTCTCTTTCTGCCTCCTGTATACAGCCTCCTGATGGATCACCTGCCAAACCGCCACAGACATTCTGCACACAACCCACAGTTATGATCACACCTTAACCAAACAACTCCACTGACATCACCAGCGTGCAGCTGTAGACTGGGCTCTGGCTGGAGGAAACATAGATCTCACTGTTCACCACCTTAGTTCTGGGCTGGCTACATGAAATGAAAATTAGAATTGTTATCAGAATTATCACAATAGCGGAATCAATTAAGTTAGGGATCATGCGCAAAAAAAACCAGTGGATTATATCTGAATGAATTTAGATCTGATAAACGGGTTACACATCAATAGAGTAGAAATCAATCAGCACTGAATACATAACCAAAGTACAGCTTGAAAAGGAATATCATGTTCTCCGGGTGGACGGTGATGCTTCATAACACTGGGAGCAGGGTCTATTCTCAATGCTGCTGGAGAGAGGGTTACTGGTTTGGTGGTGTTCCACCCGAAATACTTTACTGCTATCGGGTGCAGCCAGATAAGCCCAAAGATTGGCCTCTCTATTCCAACAGGTTAAGAAGGGCCCCAGATCACAGCAGAGATCAGAAAGGCGTGAGTAAAGAGAGATGAAAAAGTGTGGGAGAGATGGGAAGGAATGAGCTAGAGAGAGAGCGAGAAAGAGAGAGAGAGAGAGGAAGGTCTGAAGGAGAGTGAGTAGGAGAGGAAGGAGTGATGGAGAGAAGGGAGAGAGAGAAGAGAGTGAGTGAGGGGAAAAGTAAGGGAGAGAGAGGGAAAAGAGAAGAGGAATGATTGAGGGAGAGAGGGAAAGAGAAAGGGAATGGTCTACCACAGTGTTGACAAGAGGAAGGATAGTGAGGGTGACAAAGTAGATTAAGGAAACCAAAACGGAGACAGAAAGGAGAGACAGGAAACATTTGGTTTTAATGTGTGACATTCCAGTTAAGACACAATCTGTTTAAATCTTCTTAATGCAAACACACTCAACATTACATAACTTTCCTGCTCAGGGGTTAGCCCAGGGTCCCACAGAGGGCAGTGAAATTGGCCAGCACTGTTCAGGTTTAAGGGGTGACTGATTGAGAATGGATCGAAGCTCCTTGTGAAAGCTTGGGTTCCTGTGAGCTCCACTAAAGTAGAAGACATGAGAGTGCATAGGGAAGCTGGCCTACAATTCCTAGTTGAGCAAGCAGCACGCTAAGAAACAGAACAGCACCGGATGTGCTTTGGAAGACACGTATCTCAACATCAACAGTCCTGAGTTCGCTGAAAGTTGCTGCATTACAGCAGGGACAACCACAAATTGGACATCATAAAATTGGGGATATTTTTTTAAAATAAAATACATAAATACATGGCATAATTAAGTATTGCTGATATTAAACTAACATGCTGACATGTTGACAGAAATTCTTGCATAACTTTTTAGTATTTTTTCTAAGTTAACATATTAAAATGTTAATACAATGGGTCATTTAGTCATTTCAGCGTGTGCCTCAGGGCCCACAGAGAACTCTAGGTATTTAGACAAGGTATTTAGACAGTGACACTTTTTCCTCTGTATTCCAGCACTGTGGAAGTAAAATTATGCAGTGGCTATGGATGCAGACTGTTAACTTCAATTTCAGGGTATCTTGATCCATGTCGGATTAACTATTTTGAAATTACAGCACGTTTTGAACATAGCATCCCCTTCCCCATGTTATGAGGCATGGCTACTACAGAGGTTTTCATGACATCTGTCTTTTATGGAACATTTTATTGAGATAAAACACAGCATTTCAGTAAAATACAAAATAAAGGATATAGGCGAATTCTGAAGAGCCAGACAGTCACAGTAAAAAAAAAAGTGTCTCAACCACAAGCATAGAGCAATTTGGAACTGTCTCGTAGAACTCAGGGGCTTCTGATCTCAATGTGTAAAATTGCTAAGAAAACAAAATGAGGGCTTAGCATGTCACAATCTGATTCGCGTTTGACCGTCAGCGTTAGGAAACGATACGGTTGTGGCCGCAACGTGGTGGGTTAGCGGGTGACACATATTGTGCGAAGTGGTGAGTGCGCACGTGTGTGTGTTCAGTGGTGTGGAATAGAGGTGTCAGCCATAAGGACCGGTCTGATACAGTGGACAGAACCAAGACCTAGCATTGTGGTTAGGAAAGACCCATGAACTAATAGTGTGTGTCAGTGAGAGCACTCAACAGGAAAATAGACAATCAAGTCTCCTTACTTTATTTCTCATGGTTTGTCTCAATTCCCTGAGGGCAGGTTTTCCCTTGATTTCCCAAGTGCAAGTTGAAGTCATTGGCTGTGTGGAAGCAATGTTTTCCCAATGGATATTACACACTAGTCAGTCTGTTCATAGGCTGCATTCAATGGCAGGTTTCAAAGTCACTGTGTTTTTAGACTTGGTCCCATATTACACCCAATTTGGAGAACTCACAACTCTGTGGTTAAACGGCTGTGTAGTGTAAACACTCCAAACCCTCAGAGCCATCAGAAAAGTCACCAGGGCAAACCACATTGAGTCTACCCAGAAAGGAGATCTGTGATGCCGTTCTGTTATTTTGTAAAATGAGACTGCACCACAGATTGGGCAATTCCAAAAAAAAGGGCAAAAACAAAATAACAGCATGCGTGGAGATTGGAACTGAAACAGTGCTCAGACTAAACATCTTATTTGCTACAAAATACTTTTATTGGCTTTTTATTCAAAAGCAGCATCATGGAAATTACCAGATAAGATGAAAAGTAGTCTGAATACTTAAATTGTACCTTCAATAATACAGCAGTTGCAGGAAACAGTGGTTATGGTCTTGACTGCAACGCACTGCCTGTTGAATGACGTCAGGACGCTGGCTAAATAGGACCTAACCCCCCCCCCCCCCCCCCAAGACAGGTGGGCTATATACTTACAGATCAAAGAAGAGACTAAACCAACATCTCTTTAACACATTAGCTCTATGATCTCTTAATTACTTTCACTGATGTGAGCCATAAACAAAGGCCTGTTCATTATATCAAAAGTTTCCACAGCAGCATTTGGACACTGTGAGAAGACTACAACACACCTGAAATTAATCACAACACAGAGTAGGAACATCAATGCCAGCTCTTAAATGGCCAGTATTTATCGTTGTAATGGAAAAACCATTTCAGTTATTGTGTGCAGTTACAGTACTCTTCTACTTTAATCCTGTCACCAATGAAATGTACATGTAAATGTTGTCTTTTTTATTTTTTAAGTGCAACGCTAAACGGGCACATGTGCATACACCGTGAGTGTGAGTGCAAGAGAAAACCCCTGCACCTTGTGCAGCGCCCCATCTGCAGCGCTGCTCGTGGCAACATCTTTTCACCAAGCTGACCTTTATATTAATATTCAACCTATTTGCTTCCAAAATGTAAGTGATCACAGAATATCTCTAGATGCAGGTTACAATGGCATGATTGGCTTGTCAGGAGCTATGTATTTACCCAGAGTGCCTTAAGTAAACGTTGGGTCTGAGCGAGATTCACTAGACAGTATTAACAGTACACACACAGCCCAGAGCCACTGAAAGAGCTGCAGAACTGAACTCCCAGGCTGACCCAGAATGCACTCTGCAGATTTGCATTAATGTGGATAATGTACCATACTAGCTACCATAACCTGCTTTTATTCTCTATTTCAGAGTGAATGCAAGAAGTCAACTTCACCCGTAAAATACCCTCCAGTAAATCCCCAAGAAGCCTGGATGAGGTAAAATTCCCCCATCGTAAAGACTTTTCTGATTTTCATGGATGACGAGTGAAGTCTGCTCCTATGCTATTAACCTGTGCTTTAACTCTTGTGCAGAGGGTCTACATGGGTGGACACTTCAAGACGAAATTGACCACAAGGATCACTGCCTTGCCATGATTGCTACACTTCGGTGAGAATGACAAGCTGAGAAAATAACAAACCCTTTTTTCCCCCCACTGCAAACACCTTACATTGAGATATAACCCAATAGATGTTGAGAGATAATTTAGCCCATACACTGTGAAGACCTGGCAGCATCTCTGACTCCAGCATTGTACGGTGGTCCCAAGTAGACATATTAAAATCAAGGCTCTAACTGTAAACTGCTCTGCACAAGAGTGTCTGCTAAATGACTGAGATATAAAAAGAAATTCAGCACTTTTTTTCCCATTGTCCTCTGTTGGTATTTTCATGAATTTAGGGAAAAATGGGACAAAAACACACAGATTTGTGAAACTTGTCTGGTTGCTTCAGCATGTGCGCTCAAATTTCCTTGACTATGATAACGTTTGTTCACGCCCTGAACTCCCCTTTGTTTTGATAATTTACAGGAGTAGACCATGAAAGATCCCTGTGATGTTGTTGGATAACATCTATGCTGGGATCAAACTGTGTGTGGTGTGATAGCATCCTGTGGCAGACAGACATGGCAGTCTTATCAGAGCCTCCTGTCAGACAGACAGGCCAGAAACCCACCACCTGTCTCGCTGACACATCTAGATAGCTGAGACCAGACAGACACATACTGATTTAATCACAGATGGGCACAAATACACTCCTGCCTGCCTCTTCCATTTCCTTGTCTCCATAAATAAACACACACACAAGCACACGCATAGCACATGCCTTCATTGAAAGGCACACAACCGTGAAGGGGGGGAATTCATAACGTAACTGGAAATGCTGTTGCCGAATTCTATATAAGCAATAATGCATGAGTATCAGCTATGTATGCACTAACACACAACAGACTATGGATGCCAGGGACCTACTGTATACCTGGTGTGCGAAACCACTGGGCTGTCGTGTTATTATGCGTTTAATACACATGCCAAGGTTGTTGACCAAACCGATATTGATCAGAATCAGAAACATCTTTTATTGTTAAGTGAATGTGCAAATTTTCTGTTTGACTTGGTATTATGGTACTGTTAATGGTAGAGATACTGTATAGGGACAGAAAGGCGAAATCATACAATTAAGCAGTAAGGCACGAGTGGGTGTGGTATGTGGCCAATAAGGCTGGTTCCTGAAGGCCCCAGCACATGGAGCATTTCTGAGAACCGTACAAATGTGTGGCAGTTCACTGTTGCCGACCCAGACCGGTCGTGGTGGAGGAGTTGAGGATGGACAATACAATTGGTGCAGAAACCAGATCCTCTGATGTACTGTGATCTCTGGGCTGTTTATGTGGTGGAATTTCAATGATCACCTTTTGATGAATCACCTTTTGATGAATTACATTGTTTTGGAAAGTGATCAGCAGAATCCAGGTAGATGTTGGCTAGTTACACAACAGATATGTTAAACTGACTGGTAAACTGACTATAGTAAACAGACAGGTAAACAGACTGGTAAACAGGCTATGGTAAACAGACTATGGTAAACTGACTGATTAACAGACTATGGTAAACTGACAGGTAAACAGACTATGGTAAACTGACAGGTAAACAGGCTATGGTAAACTGACAGGTAAACAGACTATGGTAAACTGACAGGTAAACAGACTATGGTAAACTGACAGGTAAACAGACTATGGTAAACTGACAGGTAAACAGACTATGGTAAACTGACAGGTAAACAGGCTATGGTAAACTGACAGGTAAACAGACTATGGTAAACTGACAGGTAAACAGACTATGGTAAACTGACAGGTAAACAGGCTATGGTAAACTGACAGGTAAACAGACTATGGTAAACTGACAGGTAAACAGACTATGGTAAACTGACAGGTAAACAGGTTATGGTAAACTGACAGGTAAACAGACTGGTAAACATACTACCTTAAACACAATTCAAAAAAAACAGACTAGTTAGACTAAGAAATAACAAAACAATGAGTGAAGGCTCTACTAAGGTTGAGACTCCTGTTTATCACCAGTATTTAGATCAATGATAGAATAGGCATAGTGGCGATGTCAAACTGAAGAAGCAGGATATAGAATGCTTACAAGACAGTGCTGTAGGATGGGGATTTCAGGGCCTCTTCCGACAAAACAATTGTTAATAAAGCATAAAGTCTGCGCTGCCTTTGTGGTATTCTTATTCTTTCATGTTCTTTGTTATGTTATGTATCATGTCTTGGTTTACGGAGAAACACCTGAGACTCCACGAACCCCAGGCTTGCTCAAACAAAACAACTGTCCCACCTTGCCATATTAGTGTAATGTATAACATGTGTTATGTTCCCTCCCCAGGAAGAGTAGCTGCTGCTTTTGGCATAGCTAATGGGAATCCTAATAAAATCATGAATCCTACACAACCTCAGCCACCAACTTGGTTTCTGGCTCTAAGAAAGCAAACACTATTACTTCAGTAGATCAATTATGCTACTCTGATTACTCTTGATTTATAATTATAGAGCTTGCAGCCTGGTCGGCTTTTAGTCTTAATTCAATAAGCTTGTTTATGCATGGCGGTAACAGTGACTTGCAGCTGTTGGTTTATTAACTCAAATTGGCTAAAATGTTGATATATGACTAAAATAGTTTTTTTACTTAGATCATGGGAACATTCAAGTATCTTCATGATTTTTGCATAACATTATTGTTAAATATTGTGAACAAAACCAATGTTCCCTTTAATGATTAAACAACAAGCAAGCATTCAGCTACCATTGTTCAGGGTTGTTTTGAATTGAGAAAGTACCGAAGACAGTGCTGGAGCACGTGGCCGAAATAGATTGTAAGCTTTATTAGAAATGTATAGAGAAATGTTGCACTTCAATGCCATTGCCATAAAAGTGGTCAGTTACATAGTCCTTTGATGTGACACCTTGTGAAATGCAAAAAATATGAAATCTTTTGAAGCATAAACAGCAATAAAAACATGTTGTTGTCAAATCAACTGGATGACAATAACAGACGGTTTGCACTGGTAATGAGACTGTGCTGTCATAGCATCGTCAACATGCTTTTCTGGGCGCCGCACCGGGAATGTGATGAGCTGATTGGCTAGAAACATCAAAGCTAAACATTTTCTCCGGGTTTGCATGTATACAATTCAATATTCTCAACATCTTTTCACCAAAGAAATTCATAGATGAAGTAGCACTGCCGCTAGTAATTTAACTCAGAGGTATCATCTTTCAGGTGTCATCTGACTACTCACAGGCATCAGAGTAACATTGCATTTCTCAGCCCTTTTGTTGGCTTTGTTGTACAGTCCAAAACACCCCGGTGAGTGTGCGTTGGTGTCCTCTATCACTGGAAGAATGGGTTCTCATTGCGTGCTGAGGTATATCAGAAGAATGCAAGGGGCTACACACACGTAGTTTAAGAAATGGCTACGGCGTCCAGGGAAGACAACAGGTGGGTGAATGATCGACTCCTGACTCGGACGATGACAACAGGATTCTGACTCGTTTCAACAGTGATGTCATTAATAATGCTTTAACATCACAATTTGACTGCCTGTTGTGTAATGTCCATTGGTGTGACAATGTCCTCTGTGGCAACGAATAAATCCTAGGAAATATCTTGGACAACATTTATAATAAATAAATATTCAGCGGGAAGCAAGTTACGTTGTTGTAACACACACATTTTACTGCCTTTTTAGTGAAATTGCCATGAACACTATCCAAAACGTAATGGCAAGACACTTTGTTATCCTTATTATTGTCCTTATGCCTGTTATACAAGGATATTATGTGTTTTGTAGATTTAGAACTCATTAAACCTTAATATTCCCTGCCTTTTTTAGGTCACACCAGAGGACAATATGGCACTAATTGGGTAAAAACATCCAATTGAATGTGTCCATATTACATTTTGAGTTGTTTGACAGTTTATTGTAATTATGATTATTTATATATTTTTTCAAGTCATTATTTCCTCACATTTCTTCTGGTTCTTTGTATGTCAGACAACAGAACATGACGCACTATTGTTCAGGATAGTGGATTTGATTCCTGTCATTCATATGTAAAATACATTTATACAGCAAGTTGTTTTGTATGAAAGCATCTACAAATTGGCATATATTATAATGTAATTTGGCCAAATGGCAACTAGCCAAAAACATATAAATCAAATGGAAGAATCAGTCATGAGAATCAGTCTAGCTCTACCCGTGATGGAACACAGTAGCGTCTCTGAGGGGGAGTGGTGATCTCAAAAGATTTCTTCAGCATAAATAGGAGAAGAGATCTGGGAGGTAGGGGAAGTGATAAGCTGATTGATCTGGGAGAAAGACTGACCGGGAGATGACCTTGAGTGATCTGAAACTGATAAGAAACCTATTGGATAATTCTAAGATGGATGTGGAGTAAAAAAAATAAAACACAACCCTAACAAAGTCAGATAATATAGGGCCTTAGGTCTGCTGCTGGATATGGGGATGGATGGTTGTGTGGAACACCAAAGACACCTACATTTACTTAAATCATACAGTATAAACCTGATGAATGAGACTAACAGATGAGAATAAGTGTGGGAAATTAAAATCCTTGCCAAGTTCCCTTCATCTGTCTGTCATTGACAACCAGTGTAAGATCACTGTGGCAATAAGGATTTAAGGTTAGCTCAAGTCAAACATAGACAGGTGCTTTCTAAAACCTTTTTCTACAGCCATATCAGCATAGCCCGAGGACTGCACATCAACCATTTAAGCCTCTCTACCTGCCAGGTTCAAACAAAGGATTAGGGTTGACACTCATATTAAAGAGAGGTCTTTTGACAAAGGCCCTGACTCTAATATATTCACAGTTTGATGGCGCTTTTAAAAGCAAGTACAGTGAATAAAAAGCCCGCTGACAAGGCAGCAGTAATGGTCTTAAGAATATATCAGGCAGATAGAAAGCCTACTAGAAACACACCAGGCAACACAGCAAGGAGAGGTCAACTCTGTTGATCCGCTCTACATTTAGCCCAGTGGGAGGACACGGAAGACAGGCCTCATTGTTGAGGGCAGAATGAGGGATACTGAAAGTGTCAATGTTAATCCCAGACTGACGGAGGGATAATGAAAGAGAACAGTGGCTATTTAATGAAGAAATCACTTGACAAACTATCACCTGGTTGAATTCTCTCAGATGTCTAGGTAAACGTTTAAAAACTGATCTAAAAGGGAACTTTGTTCTAAAAGGGAACTTGCCTTGTTTTAAATGTTCAGACTTAGAGAGAGGCGCAGCAGGGAACTGTCACAGTGAACCGAATGAATGCACACATCCACGGGTTCTACATGGCACGGTTCCCATTCGGTGAGGTTCCCAAGCTACGGAGCCACAGCAAATGGACGGCCAAGTTATATCAAGGGTAAGTCAGTCCAAATCAGTAGTATATATTTGAAACAGCCCGTTCTCTTGTTCCCCTCCTCAGAAAAGGTAATGGAGGCATTACCGTGAGTGATGGGCCACATCATCCACTCCATCATCACCACCATTACGTCCAGTGGTAGGCTTAGTCTGGCTCCGTGAATCAGGGCATGTTTATCTCAGACACTAGCAGCTCTGGTTCTGTGAATCAGGCCATGTTTATCTCAGACACTAGCAGCTCTGGCGCTGTGAATCAGGCCATGTTTATCTCAGACACTAGCAGCTCTGGCTCTGTGAATCAGGCCATGTTTATCTCAGACACTAGCAGCTCTGGCTCTGTGAATCAGGCCATGTTTATCTCAGAGACTAGCAGCTCTGGCTCTGTGAATCAGGCCATGTTTATCTCAGACACTAGCAGCTCTGGCTCTGTGAATCAGGCCATGTTTATCTCAGACACTAGCAGCTCTGGCTCCGTGAATCAGGCCATGTTTATCTCAGACACTAGCAGCTCTGGCTCCGTGAATCAGGCCATGTTTATCTCAGACACTAGCAGCTCTGGCTCTGTGAATCAGGTCATGTCTATCTCAGACACTAGCAGCTCTGGCTCTGTGAATCAGGTCATGTCTATCTCAGACATTAGCAGCTCTGGCTTCATGAATCAGGCCATGTCTATCTCAGACACTAGCAGCTCAGGTAGGAGTCTGATTCTCCTCAACAGGTAAGCTGTCTGGTTCTGGGGACTCTGTTGCACACCAGGACCCTCCCTGATCCTTGCTGACTTGTCTCTGTCTCCTTCGCCCCTGTGGAACAACATGTTCACGCTAATCAGTCTTTGTGACTCCACGATCAGAGGCTCAGTCAGAATCTCCTTTACAGTAGGCGCAAAAGCAGAATGGATAGCTTTTGGTTGATTTCAGAGGCTGGTCAGTCTGCCTTCTAGTGCCAATTTAAAAAAAATTCTCATAACTTTCGTTCCTGGCGTTCTTAAAGAGCACTCAAACTCACCACCTTGACATGCCTTTCACTGCCGTGGGTTCCTCACAATCGCTCCTCGCCCTCCTTCTCAATCAGCTTAGGAGGGGTGAGTGAAAATGGTTGAAGGTTTACCACTTAGAAAGTTACTGAGGAAATGTGTGCAAGGGACATTTAAATGAATGTATATAATCTGACTCCATATTGTTTGTAAATATACAAAATCACAAATGACCATATATGCCGGCAGTTCTTAGTTAAGGTAGCTACTCTTTCGTCACAAGCCAAACATAAAAAATAGAATCTGTTTCACGGCCTACATGAATTATCAATGCTCCTCATCTGTCAAGTGCAGAAGCTAATGGATCTCGTAACAATCATGAAGATGAACAAGGATTGTCATCGTAATCTATACCTTAGTGACACAATTCATTCCAATCCAATTATACAGTTACAATGCAGAACATATTTACAAGTCGTTGGGTAAATAGTAGGCTACAACACGTGTCAGGAGGTCTCGTTAACGAGAACGAACTCCTAAATAGTAAGCCACAACACAACATTTTAGGGGATCTCTTTAACGAGAACAAACCCCTAAACAGGACTACAACAACACGTGTTGGGACTTGGGAGGTCTCTTTAATGATGACAAACTCCTAAACAAGACCACAACAAAGCATGTTGGGAGGTCTTTTAACAAGAACAAACCCTTAAATATGACTACAACACAGCATGTTGGGAGGTCTCTTTAACAAGAACAAACCCTTAAATATGACTACAACACAGCATGTTGGGAGGTCTCTTTAACAAGAACAAACCCTTAAATATGACTACAACACAGCATGTTGGGAGGTCTCTTTAACAAGAACAAACCCTTAAATATGACTACAACACAGCATGTTGGGAGGTCTCTTTAACAAGAACAAACTCTTAAACAAGACTACAACACAGCATGTTGGGAGGTCTCTTTAACAAGAACAAACCCTTAAATATGACTACAACACAGCATGTTGGGAGGTCTCTTTAACAATGTCAAACTCTTAAACAAGACTACAACCTGCGTTGGGGGTCTCTTTAATGATGACAGACTCAAATAACTTTTTTGAGATATGACTATTTATCCTAAAAGCAGACATATCTAAAACACTCCCCCAAATAGTAATTAGCATTGCTTTACATTGGCAAACTCAATGAAAAAAAAGAACAGGAACTGTGCCCCTTAACCAATGCAAAATTACCAAATGGATGGGCCATTGCTGCCAGTTGTTGTCAGACATGCAACATGGCCAAACATTCTACAATGTTCTTGTAAGGTTTGATCCATAACCTGTACAGTACAATAAAGCATATCAGACTATTCAGCCCTTTATCGGGAACAGGGGAAATCCAAACACTACAGACAAAATGTCCACAATATCATGCATTTAGTTACATTCTAATTTGCTTAGATTTTCACACCTCTTCAGGTGAGAACAGGAGGGTGGGGCAGATGGCCTTCACCTGGTGTTCAGGATCTTTAGAGGAGCAAATGTTATGCAGGACACCTGATTGGAGATATGATGTCTGTTGGAGACATGATGTGGCCAGACACTTCTCTTTGTCAAATCCACTCTTCCTCAACCGACATTTCTCATTACACTGCAGGCTTCCCTTTATTCCTCCTGACCAGAGATTCATCGCCCCAACCAAAAGCTCTTCAACTATCCAATTCCTTTTCAATTCATTTCTTTCCTACAGTGCCTCTCAAAATTATTTGCCTTTTTGACAACATGAAATAAAAATGGATTTAATTAGTCGTTTGTGCCGCTGATCAACACCAAAACAGTCCATTATGTAAAAGTGAAAATAAATAAATATATTCAAAATATAATGAAATATATTCTCAATGAATTATAAATAAAACAGTAAAGTTAGACCACGACATAGGGTGGGTTTTCTGATCAATTACTTTTATTAATGAATTAATGATTTCCAATTGACTCCCAATTCCCCAAATCCCCTTCCTCACTAATCAATCCATCCACGTTCCCTCATCTCCTCAGCTCCTCGGCCAGTGTGTTTCTGTTCTGAATGGAACAGATAAAAGGAAAAGCGGTCTGTGAGTTATGAGAAATGTCAGCCAAGTTGTACATCAGCCTGTGCAGTCTGTTGCTCTGTTCACAGAAACACTGACCTTTAACAGATAGAGCTAATTTCTACTGTTTACTGAAAGCAGAACGATATGCTAGTCTGTTTATCAGAGACCATGCCTAAAGACACACTGACACGAACACATGGAATTTCGTTTATATAGCACACCAATGCTCACGAATACACATAAGCTCCAAACAATGGAATGAAGAACACTCAACCCTAAATTAATTACTGTGTGTTTGATTCCTAAACAACCAGCCTAAGTCTTTACCCTAAAGTTGCAATTTGTACAAAGCTAATATATAGTATCTCACAAAAGTGAGTACACCCCTCACATTTTTGTAAATATAAAGTAGATCTGTTCGTGTGACAACACTGAAGAAATGACACTTCGCTACAATGCAAAGTAGTGAGTGTACAGCTTGTATAACAGTGTACATTTGCTGTCCCCTCAACTCCACACACAGCCATTAATGTCTAAAATGCTGGCAACAAAAGTGAGTACACCCCTAAGTGTCTATATTTTGTGTGGCCACCATTATTTTCCAGCACTGCCTTAACCCTCTTGGGCAAGGAGTTGACCAGAGCTTCACAGGTTGCCACTGGAGTCCTCTTCCACTCCGGCATGACGACATCATGGAGCTGGTGGAAGTTAGAGACATTGCGCTCCTCCACCTTCCGTTTGAGGATGCCCCACAGATGCTCAATAGGGTTTATGTCTGGAGACATGCTTGGCCAGTCCATCACTCTTACCCTCAGCTTCTTTAGCAAGGCAGTGGTCGTCTTGGAGGTGTGTTTTTGGTCATTAACATGTTGGAATACTGCCCTGAGGCCCAGTCTCCAGTATGGTCTCATCAGACCACAGGACATGGTTCCAGTAATCCTTAGTCTGCTTGTCTTTAGCAAACTGATTGAGGGCTTTCTTGTGCATCATCTTTAGAAGAGACTTCCTTCTGGGACGACAGCCATGCAGACCAATTTGATGCAGTGTGCAGCGTATGGTCTGAGCACTGACAGGCTGACCCCCCCACCCCTTCAACCTCTGCAGTAATGATGGCAGCACTCATACGTCTATTTCCCAAAGACAACCTCTGGATATGACACTGAGCATGTGCACTCAAATTCTTTGGTCGACCATTGCGAGGCCTGTTCTGAGTGGAACCTGTCTTGTTAAACCACTGTATGGTCTTGGCCACCATCCTGCAGCTAAATGTCAGGGTAATTTTCTTATAGCCTAGGCCATCTTATGTAGAGCAACAATAATTTTTTCCAGATCCTCAGAGAGTTTTTTGCAATGAGGTGCCATGTTGAACTTCTAGTGACCAGTATGAGGGAGTGTGAGAGCGATGACCACAAATTTAACACATCTGCTCCCCATTCACACCTGAGACCTTGTAACACTAACGAGTCACATGACACTGGGGAGGGAAAATGGCTAATTGGGCCCAATTTAGACATTTTCACTTAGGGTTGTACTCACTTTTGTTGTCAGCGGTTTAGACATTAATGGTTGTGTGTTGAGTTATTTTGAGGGGACAGTCAATTTACACTGTTATACAAGCTGTACACTCACTACTTTACATTGTAGCAAAGTGTCATTTCTTCAGTGTTGTCACATGAACAGATATACTCAAATATTTATAAAAACGTGAGGGATGTACTCACTTTTGAGAGATACTGTATTGTTTTCCAATGTTCATAAAATGTATCATTTAGCAACTTGATTTGGAATTTTAAAACCCCTATTAGTATAAAGGTGTTTTTAAAGCTCAATTACAGTTTCAATTGAATTCCACTAACGTGACTTTTTGAAGGACCAGACTGGGGCATAGCAGACACATGATTACCATATGTAGACACACTACCAGAAAACCTCACTCTTAGACCCAGTTCTGTTGAGTTAGATTGTGTTTGGTTCTCTGTGGTGTTTAGTTGTCACTTTACTGGGGTATCTACAGTATGGGGAAGATGCATTCTCTGAAGTTGCTTCTCTAAAGAAGAATCCCCCTTTAAACACCTAACTTGGAGGAGCAACTCACTTGTAAAACTGTGTATTTCAACCAGTGTTCGATAGGACTGAGTTTTCAAATTCCCACAAAGAACAAGAGTGAGGAAGAGATGCCTGCCTGGCCATTAGCCTACAGCTCACTGCACTGTTCTAATTAGAACCATGGTCTCTCAGGTACTTATCCAGGAAAATGCATGCTACGTCTGCAAAACGGATGCTGCTGCCAACACAAAGGTACAGTGGGGAGAACAAGTATTTGATACACTGCCGATTTTGCAGATTTTCCTACTTACAAAGCATGTAGAAGTCTATAATTTTTATCATAGGTATACTTCAACTGTGAGAGACGGAATCTAAAAATCCTGAAAATCACATTGTATGATTTGTAAATAATTAATTAGCATTTTATTCCATGACATTATATTTGATACATCAGAAAAGCAGAACTCAAAATTTGGTACAGAAACATTTGTTTGCATTTACAGAGATCATACGTTTCCTGTAGTTCTTGACCAGGTTTGCACACATTGCAGCAGGGATTTTTGCCCACTCCTCAATACAGACCTCCAGATCCTTCAGGTTTCGGGGCTGTCGCTGAGCAATACGGACTTTCAGCTCCCTCCAAATATTTTCTATTGGGTTCAGGTCTGGAGACTGGCTAGGCCACTCCAGGACCTTGAGATCCTTCTTACGGAGCCACTCCTTAGTTACCCTGGCTGTGTGTTTCAGGTCATTGTCATGCTGGAAGACACAGCCACGACCCATCATCAATGCTCTTACTGAGGGAAGGAGGTTGTTGGCCAAGATCTCGCGATACATGGCCCATCCATCCTCCCCTCAATACGGTGCAGTCGTCCTGTCCCCTTTGCAGAAAAGCATCCCCAAAGAATGATGTTTCCACCTCCATGCTTCACGGTTGGGATGGTGTTCTTGGGGTTGTATTCATCCTTCTTCTTCCTCCAAACATGGTGAGTTTAGACCAAAAAGTTATATTTTTGTCTCATCAGACCACATGACCTTCTCCCATTCCTCCTCTGGATCATCCAGATGGTCATTGGCAAACTTCAGACAGGCCTGGACATGCGCTGGCTTGAGCAGGGACCTTGCGTAGTGTGTTACTAATGGTTTTCTTTGAGACTGTGGTCCCAGCTCTCTTCAGGTCATTGACCAGGTCCTGCCGTGTAGTTCTGTGCTGATCCCTCACCTTCCTCATGATCACTGATGCCCCACGAGGTGAGATCTTGCATGGAGCCCCAGACCGAGGGAGATTGACCATCATCTTGAACTTCTTCCATTTTCTAATAATTGCACCAACTGTTGTTGCCTTCTCACCAATCTGCTAGTCTATTGTCCTGTAGCCCATCCCAGCCTTGTGCAGGTCTACAATTTTATCCCTTATGTCCTTACACAGCTCTCTGGTCTTGGCCATTGTGGAGAGGTTGGAGTCTGTTTGATTGAGTGTGTGGACAGGTGTCTTTTATACAGGTAACGAGTTCAAACTGGTGCAGTTAATACAGGTAATGAGTGGAGAACAGGGGGGCTTCTTAAAGAAAAACTAACAATTCTTATTGGTTGGTAGGTGATCAAATACTTATGTCATGCAATAAAATAATTTTTAAAAAATCATACAATGTGATTTTCAGGATTTTTGAAGTGTACCTATGATAAAAATGATAGACCTCTACATGCTATGTAAGTCGGAAACCTGCAAAATCGGCAGTGTATCTAATACTTGTTCTCCCCACTGTATCTACCAGAGATCAAACGGAGAAGTAGGCTGAGTTACAATCTCCCCCCAGCCTGTTGTCAGTGCTGTTTAAAAGATGATACATGTATCAGTGATGGTAGCTTACTCACCTTATCAGAAGCTCCCTACCCACACTGTTCTGTATTATCTTAATTAAACACTGCTTGGATGGGAAAAATGCTGACGGCAGACCAAGTGTTCTTTTCAAAATGTCGATCTTATCTTAGTGCTGACCCAAGTTGTTGAGTGGCAGTGGTGAACTGTAGGTACGGCTTGTGATATTTTTACTTTACAGTATGTATACATTTGCCGAACAGTAAATCCCAGATGTGTTTAGGCATTTCTTTTATGAGTCATTTGGTCAATATGCATCGCCCCATGGAGTTCCCAGCCATGCATCATCCAGCAGCAGAGTCAACACTCAATCCTAGACTGTGGAGGGCAGCTTGGCTCTACAAGAGTGACACAGCAGCACTTTAGGCTGCTGTGTCACTATGGAGCCACTTCTAATAGGTTGAAAAATGATTTCGCAATACATATAATTTCACAGCCATTATTTGAGCTTATTTTTGGATTTAGAACAGGGGAAATTGTGCTCAGTTATGAGATTCTAATTTCAAATACTTTTTTAAAGTGCTTTCTCCCAAAAATATGTGGTTTTCCAGGTACTCCAGCACTGAAATTTCCAAGACCCAAATTCTGGTACTTTAAGTATCCTGGACAGTACCAAAAGACATCATTCAATAATTGCTGTGAATTCTCTATGTGACTTACCATCCATATTAACCATGTCATTCATAAGCATGATGCCTAAGTTATACATATTTGACAATAATATTTTCTTTTTCTGGTGGATAAAATTGGATATGTAACCACATGGATACATTTTCAATGTAGCAAAATAAATTATTGGCTTCAATCTGCATTATCGCTTGTGATATTATTATCGTCTTTGTCCAAATTATGGGCCAGTGTTTTCTTCTACATGATTTCAGAATCTACTGTTCTGAGATGTGAACAACAAGCAACATTTATCCTAGTTGGGTTTTACACCAGAGAAGCTGGGTAAATAATAAGATTGACAGTTGTTTGTAAAGTATTCATCTTTAGCCCTCAACGCTAACAATTCATTGGCCATAATAGATACGCATGGAGATGACAACCTTGATTTACACAACTACAGAGACGTTGGTGATCAATTATGAATTTAGATGAAGACATGGTGCATATTACTCTTATGACAGAGTCTCTCAAATTGAAATCTAGGCATTTACAAATGAATTCTATTAGTAATAAATTTTTCAATTATTTTTTGCATCATAACATTAAAGGGTTTGGTAGAGTCCTGCACTGGAGCTATGGGAAATGATGGGGCTGAGGAAACACATGGGCTGAAGGAACATGGTACTGAGCGAACATTGAGCTGAGGGAACATGGGGTTAGGGAACATGGGGCTGAGAGAACATGGGGCTGAGGGAAAATGGTACTGAGCGAACATTGAGCTGAGGGAACATGGGGTTAGGGAACATGGGGCTGAGGGAACATGAGGCTGAGAGAACATGGGGTTGAGAGAACATGGGGCTGAGGGAACATGGGGCTGAGGGAACATGGGGCTAAGAGAACATGGGGCTGAGGGAACATGGGGCTGAGAGAACATGGGGCTGAGGGAACATGGGGCTGAGAGAACATGGGGTTGAGAGAACATGGGGCTGAGAGAACATGGGGCTGAGGGAACATGGGGCTGAGAGAACATGGGGCTGAGAGAACATGGGGCTGAGGGAACATGGGGCTGAGGGAACATGGTACTGAGCGAACATTGAGCTGAGGGAACATGGGGTTAGGGAACATGGGGCTGAGGGAACATGAGGCTGAGAGAACATGGGGTTGAGAGAACATGGGGCTGAGGGAACATGGGGCTAAGAGAACATGGGGCTGAGAGGGAACATGGGGCTGAGAGAACATGGGGCTGAGGGAACATGGGGCTGAGAGAACATGGGGTTGAGAGAACATGGGGCTGAGAGAACATGGGGCTGAGGGAACATAGGGCTGAGAGAACATGGGGCTGAGAGAACATGGGGCTGAGGGAACATGGGGCTGAGGGAACATGGGGCCGAGAGAACATGGGGCCGAGAGAACATGGGGCCGAGAGAACGTGGGGTTGAGAGAACACGGGGCTGAGAGAACATGGGGCTGAGGGAACATGGGGCTGAGAGAACATGGGGCCGAGAGAACATGGGGCTGAGAGAACATGGGGTTGAGAGAACATGGGGCTGAGGAACATGGGGCTGAGGGAACATGGAGCTGAGAGAACATGGGGCTGAGGGAACATGGGGCTGAGGGAACATGGGGCCGAGAGAACATGGGGCCGAGAGAACATGGGGCCGAGAGAACATGGGGCCGAGAGAACATGGGGCTGAGGGAACATGGGGCTGAGAGAACATGGGGCCGAGAGAACATGGGGCCGAGAGAACATGGGGTTGAGAGAACATGGGGCTGAGAGAACATGGGGCTGAGAGAACATGGGGCTGAGGGACATATGGCCCTGCTAAATGATGAAAATCAGATGTGAAATGTTTAATAATAAAGTATATCTTCCTATTAGAAATAATATAATGTAGCGTTAGTATGAACCCTGTGGTGGTCAGGCAGGAGAAAGACAAATAATGCGGATTATAGTGACATTTATGGAAAGACAACTTGATTGTTTGGGTTAGACCTCTTCTTCTAGAAGATCCTTAGGTCTTTTTTGTGGACCCAAGATATGTCTGAAATCTGTGTTGTGATGATAGAATATGGTGTTTTGTCAGATCATTACTATAACACTGTTCAAACTGAGACCAGAGAGCCTGAAAAGAGATAAAAATGTCAACAGCAAAGTATCTCCCTACAGCAGCAGTGAGCTCTGAGAAGCTGATATGAAACTGAGTCCAAACAGGGGGAGAGAAAAGTGTTTGGTAAGAAGAGTGTTTTGTCTCAGAAAATACAGGCGAGTTAATGGGATTTCACCGTTATCCTCTGTTTCCAGATACTGCAAATCCCCCCACATCCCCATGGTTCATACCTGCATGATAATGACCAGTTATATTATAAGACAGTCACTGCCTGGAACTAAGAAAATCACAGGAACTCCAGCAAACTAGAGAGACTAATCTGAATCATCCTATAATGTCCGATTGATAGGTTCCCAGTCTAACGGAAGACAAAAGATGACATATAGTCAGAAAGGTGTAGGTGACTTGTCTATGAGACAGCTTAATGTCATGACGTTTTGTTATGAATTGCTGCCTGGTTCTGCGATATAAGATATTTTATATTGCATTGCATAGGGCTTTTGGAATTCGGTGTTTCACCAGAATACAAGATTAAGGAAAAGACCTTCACAGCTAGCAATACATTCTAATTAGTTCAGATTCACCAACCTCTTTTTTTCCCTGAAGTCAGAAAAACGAACACCGGGACCTAATGGTTATTCAACCTACTGAATACATCAGTTAGACTATGCAGTCTGTGAAACATTATATTCTTTGTGGTTTGCTGTACCACTCACACCTTTGCTTAGGTATCCCTCTGTGTTTATGGTAAGCTATGGTTGCTGTAAATAAAAAAATCTGAAAATGGGTGTTAACAAAAACAAATATTATTATTTTTATAACTCTCAAGTTTAGGAACAACCTCTAATTAGTTATTTTACGCTATCTGTTCAGCCACATTGCATGTGTGTGTTACACTGGATTTTTCAAGGTCTATTATACCATTGTTTCAAATAATACCAAATACAGTTAAGTCTGGAAATAATTGGACACTGACACAAGTTTTGTTATTCTGGCTGTTTACCAAAATATATTCAAGTAACAGTTAAATAATGACTATGGCCTTAAAGTGCAGTCTCTCAGCTTTAATTTAGGAGTATTCACATCCAAATTGGAAGAAGGGTTTAGAAATTACAGCTCTTTAATATGTATCCCCCTCTTTTTCAAGGGACAAAAAGTAATTGGACAATTGACTCAAAAGCTGTTTCACAGACAGGTGTGGGCTATACGTTATTTCTTCATCAATTAAACAGGTTAAAGGTCTGGAGTTGATTCCAGGTGTGGCATTCACATTTGGAAGCTGTTGCTGTGAGACCACACCATGAAGTCAAAGGAGCTCTCAATGCAAGTGAAACAGGCCATCCTTAGGCTGCAAATAAAATCCATCAGGGAGATATCAGAAACATTAGGAGTGGGCATATCAACAGTTTGGCCTGGACGTCCAAGGAGGACAACAGTAGTGGATGATCGTAGGATCCTTTCCATGGAGAAGAAAAACCTCTTCACAACATCCAGCCAAGTGAAAACACTCTCCAGGAGGTAGGCATATCATTATCCAAGTATACCATAAAGAGAAGACTTCACAAGGGCAAATACAGAGGGTTCACCACAAGTTGCAAGAATAGAATAGAAATAGAAAGGCCAGGTCAAGAATAGAAAGGCCAGATTTTACTAAAAAACATTTAAATAACAGCATTATTTGGACAGATGAAACTAAGATCAACCTGTACCAGAATGATGGAAAGAAAAATATATGGAGAAGGCTTGGAACGGCTCATGATCCGAAGCATACCACATCATCTGTAAAACATGGTAGAGGCAGTGTGATGGCATGGGCATCCATGGCTTAGAATGGCACTGGGTCACTAGTGTTTATTGATGATGTGATAGAAGACAGAATCAGACGGATGAATTCTGAAGTGTATAAAGATATATTGATATATTGTTGTTGCATTTTAAATCCATTGTGGCTGCGTACAGAGCCAAAATAATGAAAATTGTGTCAGTGTCCAATTATTTCCTGCTCTAACTATATATAAATCAAAGAAGGCCAGGGGTATAAATGATATTAAGGAAAATAATGTCAATGAAAGATAAAGTTTTGTATCTATTTCTCCTATTTAGTCATCTTAGTTTGTTCATCTGGCCAGCCAGGAAATATATTTGCTTCACTGAGCAGTAACTTGTTGAGCCACTCTGCTGTGGTGGCTTGGTTATGATTGGCTATGCTAATCATTCCTTGGCTTGAGGGTGTCATCTCCAGTGGAGTCTCATCATCTCATTACTGTACTGAGAGCACTGTTCCTCATCCTAGACTTGTCTGTTTAGCATGCCTGGAAATCACCAAGCTTCTCCTCCTCTGCCTGAATACACATCAGCCCCAACCTCTAACTCGTATGTTTTCTTAGTAGGTGCATTTTATTTAAGGGGTAATTTCAACTATTCGCCTGAACACACACACCCAAACATTGGAACTCATATGCTGGTAAATGCTAAAGCAATCATTCAAAAGTAATGATACATTTAAATATTCACACATGGGTAGTGATGTGTTCCTTGGAAGGAGTAAGGAGATTCAGGGAGACGGAGGGGGCAGAACTCACTCCCTGTGGCGCTGATGTTTCCTCCTCAGAGCCAGATTAGTGGTAGCAAACTGGCTGCCTCCAACACTTAATCCTGCTGACATTTCAATAGACTGGCTCCCCACCCACCCACCCTCCCTCCACCTCCCTCAATCTCTTTTCCTCTCTCTGCCTCTGCCCTCTGATCTGCCTCTGCCCTCTGATCTGCCTCTGCCCTCTGAACTGCCTCTGTCCTCTGATCTGTCTCTGCCCTTTGATCTGCCTCTGCCCTCTGATCTGCCCTCTGATCTGCTTCTGCCCTCTGATCTGCCTCTGCCCTTTGATCTGCCTCTGCCCTCTGATCTGCCCTCTGATCTGCCCTCTGATCTGCTTCTGCCCTCTGATCTGCCTCTGCCCTCTGATCTGCCTCTGCCCTTTGATCTGCCTCTGCCATCTGATACCCACAAGTGCTGTACATCCACGTAGGAATACGTAGTCCATTATGGGTGACACAAGCATCCATGACTACACATAGGTCTCCCACCACACACTCCATGGGGTCTGCAAGTCCACTGACAGACAGCTCCAGGTGAAAGGCAACAGGACTCGAAGCTATTAGGCTGTGTTAAGGCATGAAATAAAAGCCTCTACATCTGTCTGCAGGGCAATGATTTGGCTTAATTAAAGAGTGTGTGGACCAGAGCATCTAGCCTTGGTCTCCAGAGGTAGTCCAGGCACAACGGGGCTCAGTGCTTAGACACAGGCAGGAGCCACCGAGCCCTTTACAGCTCATTAATACCACCCATCCATCCTATCAGCTCCCCTGGAGGAATGTGGTGTTTAGCCAGGCCAGTACTGCCTAAGGAAATGTTGACCCTGAAACATACATTATCAAGCAGAGAGAGCCTCCTGTTACCACCCCTATAGATCACATTGTATAAATCTCCTTTACACATTTCCCCTGGGTGAGTGTTTAAGGGTACCCCCCTTGGGTTTCAACAACATTTTTCAGTGCATTTTCACATTGAATCTGCTTGGAAATTACCTCTGTTTTTTCCAGAAAAGGTCACACACAGGATTAGGCTACATGACGATTAGGGACTATTCGTAATTTATGACATGGGGTATCCGGAGGATAAAGCCCCCCGAAAATATGAAAATGGTTGACCCTCCTCCAAGAAAAATATATTTTCACATCACCCTCCCTGAGCCTTCAGGAATGCAGATTAATAAATTGTCTCTACATTCATACTGATATTCTAACTATCCACATGGACTGTTCTCTACATTCATACTGATAGTCTAACCATCCACATGGACTGTTCTCTACATTCATACTGATAGTCTAACCATCCACATGGACTGTTCTCTACATTCATTCTGATAGTCAAACCATCCACATGGACTGTTCTCTACATTCATACTGATAGTCTAACCATCCACATGGACTGTTCTCTACATTCATACTGATAGTCTAACCATCCACATGGACTGTTCATTCATACTGATAGTCAAACCATCCACATGGACTGTTCTCTACATTCATACTGATAGTCAAACCATCCACATGGACTGTTCTCTACATTCATTCTGATAGTCAAACCATCCACATGGACTGTTCTCTACATTCATACTGATAGTCTAACCATCCACATCGACTGTTCTCTACATTCATACTGATAGTCAAACCATCCACATGGACTGTTCTCTACATTCATACTGATAGTCTAACCATCCACAGGGACTGTTCTCTACATTCATACTGATAGTCAAACCATCCACATGGACTGTTCTCTACATTCATACTGATAGTCAAACCATCCACATGGACTGTTCTCCACATTCATACTGATAGTTTAACCATCCATGTGGACTGTTCTCTACATTCAGTAGTAGCCACTCCTCCAACACATTATTAATTCCACTCCCATTTCCTACAAAGGACCATCTCCCTTAATCTCTGAAAGTTCATAGAATATTTCAAGACAATCAAAAGCGAACAAAGAATACAAAGAAACTCTAAGACTCTTGAATAGAGAACTTAGTTAAAGTTATTGTTTTTAAGCTTTTTCAAGCCTTTCCACTATATATTGCGTTACATCCATGATACACCAAGCACAAAGAGGGACTGACCGAAAAGCCAAAAATTATATTATTATAAAATTATAAAATTAAATGACCCTCCCTTGGACTTAATAAAAAACTGTAAATCATCCCTAAGACTGAAATTAGAAAAGCATGATGTTGAAATTAAATACATAAAAAACTGCAAAAAAAAAAGGCTGATCAGCACTTCTGGAGAGTCTACATCGATCTGCATCTACAATATATCCAAGTCCTCACATCCTGGGTTTTAACCAAGCACCACTAGCTTTGATATTTGTCACTAACTAGTGCCAGAGTGACATTGGGTGAATCATCACTGAGAGATCTCGACTCACACTTGCAATTGAAGTAATCTCAAAGGGTAGATTTAACAGAGCAAATATAATGTAACCATACTTTATATGTTAAATACCATACATTGTACTAGCATACACAACATTGATTATGCCTGTGTAGCATTTGCCAATGTCTTAAGCTAATGTGTTAATGCAACCCAGGGTTCAGCTAAAAGTAGACACAGAGCTGCCTCTTCCAATGCAGAATAAGCACAGCTGATTCTTTAACATTTCATGGAACATGGAGATATAAATCCATCATTTTAATGATAAACGTGCAGATAAACTGGATAGCCAATTGTGTTTTGTTGTCAATGCAACCAAATATCTACGTTTCACCTGTATCTATTGTTTGGTTCATTGCTGTCCCACTGTTCTGGGCAGAACATTTATATACATGCCGGTCGATTAGTACATTAATTTCTGAGTAAGAGCAATAGAGGTATAAAGAGATACAGAAAGAGACAAAGCAATAGAGAGATGGAAGTTTACAGAGTATAAGAGCTCTTGCCGAGACAGATGTTTGGTGTCTTGTCATGGCTTGTTGCAGTATAGTATTGAACTTCACAGAACACACTGTCTCTGTGTACGGTTCGAAACATGCAGTCAGATTGTGTGATCATTTTGGAGTGTTTTCAATACGGCTGTATACCGTCTGCTCTGCAAAGACATACATCTCAAATTGAAGACCATAATATGATTTTGCTTTTCATTCACAGGCAATTGGTTTATTTATGTTGAATATGTTGTATTCACATTGAAACCTTCATTTAATGTCTACTCATTTAAAATCTATTTCATGTAGGGCGGCACGCAACTTTGCTCAATGATCATCTGCCCATTAATCCGAAAGGTTGCTAGATCAAATCCCCAAGTAAGGTATAACGAGATCTTGCTGTTAGCTGCTGTCAGACCTGGATCATCACTATCGTCCCTCCCTTTCTCACTCGAAGCTGCTGTCATTGTCGCTGTCACTGTTTTCAGACCTATTAAACATTTTGGCCTCTCAATGTGCTCATTCTGCTGCATTTTTACTTCACAGGACATATTTCACTTCAGTTCTATGTTACATTATGTTAGCAAGTTATCAGACTGTTCCTAACTAGATCTGACTATAACCCCCCCCCCTCCCCAAATCACATTCAAATGTTAAATAGAAGTCATTACACACATGCCATCATTTAAAGTGACTCTGATTAATCACAAAGAAAGTAGATCTTGTAGGATTTTCCTGACATTTTCTTAGTTGCATCTCAGAGCAAAAGCCATGGTCCGCAGAGAGCTTACAAAGCATCAGAGGGATCTCATTGTTGAAAGATATCAGTCAGGAGAAGGGTACAAAAGAATTTCCAAAGCATTAGATATACCATGGAACACAGTGAAGACAGTCATTATCAAGTGGAGAAAATATGGCACAACAGAGACATTACCAAGAACTGGACATCCCTCCAAAATTGACGAAAAGACTAGAAGAAAACTGGTCAGGGAGGCTTCCACTAGGGCTAAGTGGAAGCCTCTTTAAAGGAACTGCAGGAATTTCTGGCACGTACTGTCTATGTGCTACATGTGACAACAATCTCCCGTATTCTTCATATGAATGGGCTCCCAAAAGCATGTGGGAAAATGTGTTATGGTCTGATGAAACCAAGGTTGAACTTTTTGGCCATAATTCCAAAAGGTATGTTTGGCGCAAAAATAACACTGCACATCACCCAAAGAACAAAATGAAACACATTGAAGCATGGTGGTGAACAGTTCCAAATATCAGGCAATTTTGGCACAAAACCTTCAGGCGTCCTTTAGAAAGCTGAAGATGGACAGGAAGTTCACCTTTCAGCACAACAAGGACCCAAAGCACACATCCAAATCCACAAAAGCATGGCTTCACCAGAAGAAGATTCACGTTTTGGAATAGCCCAGCCAGAGCCCAGACCTGAATCCAATTGAACATCTGTGGGGTGATCTAAAGGGGGCTGTGCACAGGAGATTTGGAGTGCTTTTGCAAAGAAGAGTGGGAAAATATTCCGGCTTCAAGATATGCCATGCTAATAGAATGTGTTGCAATAAAATCTAAAGGTGCTTCAACAAAGTATTAGTTTAAGGGTGTGCACACTTATGCAACCGGGTTATTGTGATTATTTTATAATTTTTTTCAAAGATTTGAGTTTGTTTTTCAATTGAATTGTTCACGTTATAGGTCACATTAAAGGTGGTAAAAGTTCTGACATGATTTATCTTTGTCTCATTATTTTACATCACAAAAATATGGCATTTTAACAGGGGTGTGTAAACTTTTTATATCTACTGTATGTGCCTATATTTTTTTTAAACATAAACATATACTAATATATGCATTTTATGTATTACTAATGTATGGCCATAAATGTCATACATATATAACATATTCGATTTTGGTCTTTTTCAAATATGCTGTAATATGTCTTAAATACATGTAAATATATTTACATAAATGACAAAATTATAGATGGTAATGTACATTTAGCATTTACATCTAACTGATATATTTCCATATTTGTATTGTTTCCTGTCATGTGTTTATTATGTTATCTAGTCATTTCTTTTAAGTACTTTTACAGAGAGGAATGGCATTCATGATAAAATGTAAAATGTATGCATATTGTTTTCATAATTAGTCGCTTTGGAAGTGTGAACTTGGAGTACAAAGTGGTTCATTATATTGAAACTGGAAAAGGTGCTATATGCTGCTTGACAGTGACTAAAGTCAAAACTTTGGTGTATTTACTAAACATTTATCATTATATTGTGACACTGGCAGTTGTGTGATACTGTGAATAAAGGTCCTTATTAAATTAAGATGACTGACTCTCAACAGGTGTTTCTTTACTTGCATTTACACTGTATTTAATAGAAATTATGGTAAATACATAATGTACAATTTACAAATCGGCTCTTGTTTGTAAAATATATTAATTGTTTTTTTCACAGTAATTAATTAATGGAATGCAATATGGCCTAGACCGGTGATTGTGTTGGTTTGCTCCCCATTTTGCCAACGATTATTAGTTAAACTCACTATAACAAGGAGATTCTCTGGAAAATTATGTCTTGAAGGATAATTCCATGATTTGTTGATGAGCAATGCTTAAAGTACTGCATATTCATATATTTCATTATTTGAACACATAATATTCAACATTAAATATATGACATGCATTTTATTATTATATTGTGAGAAACACAAGTTATGTATTTCAGGAACATATTCAGAGCACATATGTAAATATATGTTGAGAAATCCTCTACATATACTGTATGTGCATATATGTTTTGCATGAGTTTCCCATGAACTACAAATATATTTTATGGGTCTCTCTTATTGGCTGCCACTGGTGTCTTAGAGCGCACTAAATTAAAACATTGTGTCATTTAATTGTCTGGTAAGCCTATAATCAAGAGCACAGGCAATTTGAATAAGCTGTGCAAGTTTGATGTCATACAACCTTTCAGAGAGTAATTACGGATCCTACTTTGTCAGTAGCCCAGAAAATGTCTGTAGCTCAAATAGTAAGAAAAAAATATGACCCAACAATTTAGGTTCACTCTCTCACAAAAATTGGTAGTGGGTTCCTTTATACAAATCCCAGGTGGCTGATAACAAAAATCTTGTTCAGTTATGTTATCAGCTGAAGCAGGCTACCAATCAATTGTTGATCTGGGCACATATGATAATCACAGTAAGATATAATAGTTCATTAAAATGGTGTGCGGCTCATGTACATCAATGATAGGATTTTATACGTAGGCTTCAATAATTGAAATTCAATAGTGCTCCATAAATTTACTGTCTAACATTGTGAAAGTCGGTTGCAGTTTGTGTTTGTGGGAGAGACTTGTTGTTGTGTGTGTGCGTGTGTGCATTAATAAGAGAGAGGCAGACAGAGGGAGGGAGAAAGGGAGAGAGGGTGTGTGAGTGGGTATTACCTGAAGAGTAAAAAAGGTGTCATGCAGTGTTTTCCTCTTACTTCCCCTATGGCATGCACATCATTATGCAGGTTCTTCATATTCCTTCCTTCCAATTCTCCAGACAAATCTCAGGTAGGTTATGTGAATGTCTAATGGGCTATTCTATGCAGTATTCTATTTTGCGTTAAGTGTAAATGCTAGTGATAGGATTTCTGTGTGCATAACATTTAGGAAATGTGAACAATTGTCTGTGAATGCTAGACCGCACAGAATATTTTCAATGTGGTATTGAAATAACACTCTGTAGCGGTTGAAATCCTAATGACTAGATTATCAGAATATTACAAATGTCTGGCTGTCATCTTCAGTTGGTGAAAAAAGTTTGATCAACATGCCAACCAAGTATTACCCAAATATCCACATTGCAATAAAGTGTGGCCAGTGGCTAAGATCTTGGTTCAGATCTCTGTGCATACTAGCAAAGCACAATGAGGGTGGTGTCAGTGGGGTGAGTCGTCATGGGCGATCCTCCTGCTTTGTTCAGTATACAGCATCCTCAGGCCATCTGTGTTGGAAACTGTGTAAACGGTGTTTACCAGTGCTGAAACTGGGGCTGGAGATTAGGTCAAGTTGGAGTTGCATCAACACCTCTGAAGATGTAACCAAGTGGAAGATTTAAAGGACAGAGCACATTAAAAGATGGTCTCTGTAACATTATAAATTGTCTGGTCAGTCAAAGTCATTAAACCTACTGTACGATGCCTACGGGGAGGGATCACAGACTAGATCTGTCTGTGCCAGACCAGCCTATGCGCCTGTGTGTCAATCCTCTTTGTGATCAGCTGTCAAGGCCCACTCCTGGGAGGCTCATGAAATGGCCTGACCTTGAGAGAGAGCAGACTGAACTAACATGCCAGCGGAGGGGAAAGCAGAGCTATGGAGTGCCTAACGAATGCCTTCTCAGGAAAAGTGAATGCCTCAGCATCTAAGAACTTCCCATCTGTATTCAGAAAGCTGGAAGACATGGATATGGTTGATAATTCTGCCCATATACGCATACATAAATACATACATACACAGAAGCATGCACACACACACACACACACACACACACACAAACACACGCACAAACACACACACAAACACACACACAAACACACACACACAAACAGTAGCACACACATCCAGTGTACGGTGCATTGGCTCATGTTCAGGGCTGGATTTCCACCTACAGGGACATACTGCTCCCTAACTAACGGAAGAGCCAACATTCGTCCTTGGAGTCAAGGTTGCAATCCAACAACCCGTCTGAAGAAGAGATATTGATGAGTACGCAGCTGGTCTTTGTAGGGGTCCCCAACCTTTCCTAGCATGAGACATACTCATGTTTTCTAGTTTTGAAACAGGCAGATTCTTCAGCTCTCACTCATAACTTCCTTCGCTAGGTCATTGGTGTACCTTGAAAAGCACTATGTTTTGCTATTGGACTTGGGGAAATGAAATATAATAAATCACATTAACCATAAGGACGCCATTAAAATATTTTACAATCTGTTTTTAATTTTCATTATGTTCACAATCTGATGGATTGTTATTTTCTTCCCTTTTTACTCTCCAAATTTACTCTCCACAATTATTCATAAAGATAAAACTGACTGGATAATCAGAGTTCATGTCAATGATTTCAGAAATCATGTTTTCTTAGGTCTGGAAAAAACCCACAACATTTAGATTTTTGAGTGTTATTCCCCTCAACATTTATTCTCGATTGCCAAGAGACATTTAATGAAACTGAGGTCAAGTTGATCTCCATTTAAACTAATGAGCACAGCAGTGTTTTTTGCTTGCCAAGCAGTCAGTCATTTCTCAGCTACTATTTACAAAGAATCGACCAAGAAATGATAAAGGGTTCATGGCCTATAGATATAAAAGAGTGTTAAACATGCTATAGGACAGTTGTAGTTAGTATTTATTGGGCCGTTGTGTAATGATTGATTGGAATACATTTTTATGAGATAATAAGTGGTGTCATTCGAAGCATGTACTAGATTTTGGTCATTCTGGTCAACAGTGTTTTTCATTTGGACCTGCGCGTTGACTGTCACAGCCTGTAATACCATATCTGGCACTTCAATTATGCATCTAGAAAGAAAGGTATGTACTGCACAGGTTTAGAAATGGTTCAGTACTGCTGCACCTTTTTTCGTAATAAGGTTTACAATAATAACAAATACTAGATAGAAATGATATATTTACTGAAAACATACTTCAGCCGAATAAGCCTACTTTGAGGTTTTGGAAAAGTTCAAAGCGATCGGGCTTATTAGGCCAATAATGCCTAAACAAAAGCCTCATAATGCCAACGTTGTGTTAAATGAAAACAGTGATGCTTATGATCAAAGTTGTGACAGTTTGTGCTGGAGCACCGGAACGCTGCGTGGTACATTGACCAGTTGTAGACCCCTGTTTGACTCCACTGTCTGACTTGCATTAGAACGTGTTCCCAGTGACGGAGCAATACAATGCTGCAATCCTCCATCACTGCTAATGTGCCTGACTGGACTAATCAATAGCAGTGTACAGTATGTGAGCAGACTAAGGAAGGCTGTTAAATGAATAGGATTGGATGGGAATGGAACAGCCTGGGAGGAACACCGGTCTCCCTTCCTGCACATTATATTAATGTGAAAGCTCCTGATGTCTCCAGGAACATTCTATTTCATTTATGTCGTCTGCTTAAGGGCGTTAGAAACCACTTCAAAAGTGTGACAAAAAAACAGACTGTTGATTGAACTGTTCCCTAATCTTACTGAAGGCAGCGCAGCATAACAATTTCAAGAAAATGCTTCATTGAATACAATATTGTCATTGTAACTGCATTTGCACATACTGTGCATTTGATTAAAATACAAAACACTTTTCTAAATGGACATAAACATCTGGCCATTGGTCCTTCTGCGTTGATGATGATGACATGTTGGACGTCTTTATTTATTTTCTTATTTTTTTCGTCGGCGAAGCTAAGGGGTTACTATGCATCATCCAAGAGTCCTGACAGGGAGGTTGGGGGACAAGGATATATGCTATGCCCAAACATCCTTCTGCTCTCCAGAGAAATCTGAAGCATTTGATAATTAATGAAGAAATGGCACACGACTGGGTTCACAATTACTGCTGCTCGACTAATCATAATCAAGATGTTACTGATTAACATGCGGTGCTCCTATGAAAACAGGTTCTGGCTACGTTGGGTGAAAACTACCAGAGAGGCACATTAAAAGCCAATTATGGTTGTTGTGATTTATTTTAGCTGCTGTGTCTAATGATGTCTGTGAAGAAACATGCAGTCATTAGAGAGCATCTGTAAGAGAACGAGTCAGCCCTGCCTGGTCAAACATCTTGACCAGAGGTTAGCAACCAAAGGCATCAGTACTCAGAGTACTCAGAGTAACGCATTATGCTATATCCTACATACCGTAGTATGTAAGCAAGTGTTTGCTTAAAATGTGAAAAACTATTAAAGATAAACATTTCATTACAATTGCTAAGCAAGTCAAGTGTATTATTTAAAATGATTGCATATGTGTATGTGTTTTATTTCTAATTATTTTCCACATTTGCAAAAACTGGAAAACATGATTTAAACGGGTTATATGCCATTGGTTTTCATTGCGTGGTTGTAGTTCCCACAACATTTCAATCTTCATTAGCCAATTAGCTTTTATGACATTGCAGCAATTGGTTCCGCTCTATCAGCCTCTTCCTTTCCCGCTAAATTCAAAATCAAACTGTTTCATTACTAGCATCTGGAAAGCCTTCTTTTATTAGCGCTAAAATGGCATCAGCGTACAAAATGAATGTCTGCTCATGTGTTGGTTCTTGGACAAAAGAATATTGATTAGTTTTACTAAAGGGCCAGGCTGTTTGTCTCTATCTGTTGAGAAACAGCTGTTCGTCAGACCTCGAGTGTACAGCGTTATTTTAAAACAAGACATGAGCAAACGATGAGGTGGAGGGCTGACAAAACCATGTGTCCAGGTGTGATAAGCAAAGCAGTGCGTTCAAGAATCTTCATGCAAAAAATGTGTCTAGTCATGAAGGAGAGCACAATTCATCATCAAACATGGAAAAGCATTTACTTTCGGTGTCTGCGCTCAATTCAGAATCTCAGAGTTTGCCTCCTGAGCCTCCCTCAGGCGGTACGCGTTGGTACAACTAGAACTATTGGGGTGGAGCTCTGTAACAACCCACTGACAGCAACTCTGTCTGACGTAGCCAGGCAGGCAGTTAGACATGGGCATATGACAATCATAACTGGCAGGCAAATCTGAAGTAGTAGGATAAATAGTTAACTGGCACTCTGATCTAGATCTAACCACAGGGCAAGTAAGGAGTCATTGTAGTGAATGAATCATTGAACTACAGACTCGTTATAGTTAGCTGATGGTTTAACTATTGACTCATCATGAAAACATCAGTAGGTACACAATGTATATCAACTCCCATTTGCTAAAAAGTACAATTTGGGAATTTGGGGCCATGCTCCCCTTTAACTTTTATCCTAATCTGAAACACAAATGAACCAAAAAAATAACAAGACGTTCCAAAACAAACAGGTCTTTATTAAACTGAATGCTTACTCTAGAGCCTACAGCTCTATGTAAAAACCTTGAAAACAAGAGTGTCTTTTAAAAAACTATAAAAGAAGTAGTTGTTTACTGTCTACCTAAAATAACTCAGTGCAAGAGCAGAATGATTGAAGTGGTGCCTATTATAAATCAATTGTTAAAGTGTCGTCAGTAAGAATGGGCATAATTGCACAGGACACTATTTGTGCTCGCAGGACAATATTGGTCTAGTAGTATGTGAAAGGGCTGATCGACACAGGCAGAGCACTGCAGTCCTGGCACAGAAGCATGCTGGTGTGTTCGGCACCGGTATTTCCCCGAGGAGCTTCGAGCCCTGTTAGACATGCAAAATAACCTGATTAAAACAGTGCTAACAGAAAGGGCACCTGTTTGGACAATGTCAGGGTGGTTGATATCAACAATGTATTAATCACCTGACAGTCGGACTGACAGGCAAACGGAAAGATAGAACGACAAAGAGACAAAGGGATAGAAGGATGAACTGACAGATGAATGGAGGGAGGTAGTCGGCTCTCTTCTTCATATCAGCCTGACAGAGACAGAGAGACTGGAGGGCAAACTCATCTCCTGCTCTCGTCATCTTCATGATTAAAGACTGGCTCCTCTTAACACCTGCTAATTAAAAAAGGCTTCTTCTCTCACTGTGTGAGGAGTTCACTCACACTGCGTGCAACAGGTTGATGAAGATTTCAACTGCAGCAGTCTTAAATTTGGATCTGTTCTATCTTGGCTTTAGTACAACAATAGATATGTTCTTGATATATTAAAGATATTTTGTGGTCTGTATATGTTTTTTTCCCCACTCAACCTTTTCCGAGGTTCACAACATAAAAACACCTCACAATGGTGAATCACTTCTAAAACCATTTGGGAACCACTGCATTAGCTAATTGCCCAAGTTAAATATTTCTCTGGACAAATACTTATTATTACATGTCCTCTTTGTAACCAAGAAGGATGACAAGCGGTGAAACAAAGCAAAGCAAATTGACGCCATTAAAGCAGTAACAACATGTCATGCCAGGAGGTGACGGTAGACTAGCATAGCAAAGCATTTATCCCTCTCTCGTTCTGCTTAGTGATCAGCCACAATGATCTCGCTGAAGAAACTGATTATATACATTTTTTTCTTTTTGTGTAATTTCTTTTTTCTCCCTCACAGAAAACAGCAGAGAGAATGGTCTGTTATTCAGCTGGAACGGATCAAATTAGTAAGAGCAGTGAAGGCAGTCCCCCTCCCAGGAAAGAGGCTGGCTGGCTGGCTGGCTGGCTGGCTGGCCTGGCTGGCCTGGCTCCAACTGGAGCTGGGTTACGCACATGCAAATGGATTGGGGTTGTTGCAACAACAACAACAAAAACATATTGAAACCCACATGTGTTTGTGTGGCATGTGTTTACAGACCACCCTTCCCAGCCCACCTGCCCACCCACCAGCTGAATAAGTCCCAGAGTGCAGCAGCACATCCCCTACTCACTTTGAGGGAGGGCATCCTTTGATCTCCCATCTCCTGTAAGGAGCCCACTCCTCGGCTCCTCTCTGTAAACTGAGATCAAAGAGCACGGTGTACCTGGTTAAAACCCAGATACAACATCCAGGGACAGACAGGATTTCTACCAGCTTTATCACTTTGAAATCATGGCTCAGAACTCCACCTCGCTTTGAAGTGTTTGTGAAGTTGTGTACCTTCCTATTGCTTTTCATTATATTTCAGCCCCACAAGTCCCCATGGAAACAAGAGGTCAAATACCCTTAAAAAGGAACAACACAACGTGGGGAATTTGAACCAGCATCTTTCCAGATACTGTCCCTAAACCTGATTATTTATGCTCTAGCATAATAGGAGGTCTGCAGCACACGTTTCCTCACAGTGTTTCAGTCTCAGTAGGCCATCACCATACAGATGTGCGCCTCCATCTCAAGAAGAAAGATACAGTGCAGTGAGTATGTCCTGGCCTAACGACACTCCATGGGGGTGACTGACAGGGGACCAGTCTGTGTTTCCACGGAGGCCACCTCAACCTGAGCACAGTCAATGAGGCATGAGAAACAGGCTAATTTGCAGTTTGTAAAAAACAGTCATTATAACATGGTGTTCCCTTCTTTCTCTTCAGCATGGTGCTTCTTATAAGGGGAAATGCAGCTATGCCATACCATCTAGTACCAACGGTGGACAGAAATAGCCAATTATGAGCCATTTTAAGTGTAATGCCCTGCTGAATTACATCACACGGTTTTTACTTTAACTGAAAAAGCATTTCACAATCAAGTTGAGTGAATTATTCCATGTAATGTTTGATTTAGATGTAAGGTGTCTGCATCGCGTCAATCTTGCTCCAAGACTTTATTCTACCTCCCTTTGGGTGATCAGTTAGACCCTGTAACCCCCAGGCCACCTGGCCTGTTTCTAACAGTTTTTATTTTTCAACTTTCTCTTTCTTAGCTGTTTAATAGGAGGTAATCGCTGAAGTACAGAGTTGTTTAGCTGTTTTTCTGGACATCCAGCTTGTTATCTGGTGAAGGCAGCACGCCAGATTTGGATTAATCGTTTTACAGAGATGTCCCTTTCACCATATTTAAAATGTTAATGCAGCTGAGCTGAGAGGGTTACTACACTCGTGAGTTAAGTGGAGGCTAATGAGGAGTAATCATAGATGTTTGCGTCGTTGTCACGCCATGTGAATTATTCAGATGCACAGCTTTGTTTATTTACACTTCGTTTGTGCCCGAAGCAAGCCGCTAGATTCGTCTTAAAAAGCCTGGAAAGATACATGCTCCTGACCTGTATAAACTAGCTAGCAATAAGCGGTTCCTCTTGACATTTCTGCCTTAATTCAGCACTGGGTCATTAACATGCTAGAGGGCATTGAGGCCAAGAATAAAAGCCTGAATAAATGCGTTAAGTTATGTTTCCTTTTCAGCTCTTTCAGCGCATACAAAGACAAAGATAATATTTGCTTGCGAGAAGAAGCCTTGAAATGGGTTGGAAACTGTCATAAAAAACAGTACTACAGACTCTGCACTTTTGTTAGTCGGGAATTCTCTAAGGAGGAATAATCAACATGGCTGAGTAGTAGAGAAAGCAGTACGAGTTCATAACAAGGTGAACATCCAGGAGGTTAGTCTCGGCAGAACATCTTTGTTGTCTGTTAAACACATCTCCCTCTGACAAACACTCCCCTGTCAGTTGACTTGCTGCACACACAACAGCGTTTTACTGGAACTACTGTGGCGGCAATCTGACTATGCACGCTCGCTTTCAAATCAGGGAAACGTTGGGACATTAGGCTTAGAGAAAATACCTTAAGAAAAGAGGATGACTTTTGTTTCTTCCATATTATTCTGTAGCTAGTGTTTTGTACTGTGGTTGTTTCAAACATACATGATAATGGTTGTAATGCATGGAGACATTGGTATAATCCAACATTAGCAACTTGTCAGGATGTCAGCTGGATCCTAATCACATCCAGTCCGTGCAGCTGGAAGCGTTTGGTGAACAGATAGTGACGGTCCAGGGAGAAAGATTCACAGCAACGAGGATGTGTCACACTGCTCCGGTATTCCTCTCACAGTCTGGGATTATCCCTGTCTCAGTGTGAGGTCAGCGGGTGAAGGACTCTCAAGCGTTAGGTGTGTGCTAGCGTGTCTGTGTGTTTCACGTGTGTGTGTGTGCGCCTGTACCTGTGGGTGTATGTTGGAAAGTGACTCTGCACTTTACAGTAGGATGCTTAACACAACGAAGCCGGGTCAGAAGCCAAGACACAGTTAATGCTGCTCCAAATTGCTTTTCCTTCTAGATTCTCTGCTACTAAGGCTGGAGAGAGAGTTGAGAAGGTTGTGCAATGGAGAAGGGGGAGGCAAGAAGTGAGGTGACCAGATCCACAAAATGCGAATCTCAAAGAGGGAGGATGCAAAAGATGGTTTTCTATGCTTACGTTGAAATGTATGCATTACCAAGGGACATTATGTTGTCGAACCAAGAAAAGCCTCAGCATTTTATCAATTTTGTTCAATAGACCAGAAAGATTGTTTTAAGCCCAAATCCCTATTAAGTCATAAGCATACATAAACATCCAGCACAATACACAGAAAGCTTTTTGGTCACTTGTTCCTAGTTGTTCTATCAGAGGCTCTGACTGGTGTGGGAGGCCTGTTACTGTAATTAACTGAGGATAATTGAGTACACTGCTCCGTTGCTGAGGTTCACCGGTTAACTGCAATCCGGGACAGCTTTGCAAGTGTTGCCAGTAAAACAGTGATGAGTGACATATTGTGAATTAACGCAAATCAATGAAAACAATACTCCGCTTCATCCAACGTAATCCGCCTGCTACCACAGTGGGCTGGAGGGAGGTCAAAGGCAGGGCTGTTTTTGTCCATCCAAACACTTGTGTCTATGTGTGCGTGTGTGTGTGTGTGGGTGCGTGTGCGAGCGTGTGTGTTTGTGCGTGTGCATGTGTGTGGAGACAGGCAGGCCACACAGTCCTCCATCAGCACCGCAAACAACCAAGGACAATTACATAGATGGAATGAAGCAATTCTTGAGGAGAGGCTGGAACACTCTTTCTTCAAACACCACATTGTGCTCTCTCTCTCTCTCTGTCTGTCTCTCTCTCTATCTTTCTCTGTCTGTCTGTGTCTGTCTGTCTGTCTTGTCTTTCTCTCTCTCTCTCTCTGTCTGTCTCTGTCTGTCTGTCTTGTCTTTCTCACTCTCTCTCTCTCTCTCTCTCTCTGTCTCTCTCTCTGTGTCTGTCTGACACTCGCTCTCTCCTTCTGTTCTCCCTGTCCTTCCTTCTGTGCAGACGGCTCCTGCTTCATTCTTCACAAGGAAATTGCTACAGCGCCCTTCACTCATTAATTGAAACATATTTTTCAAAGGACTGATGCAACGATTTCCTGCATGGGAGCACAACACTGGCTAAGCTGTAAATCAAGAACAGGATACGGCATCCCTGTATTTTCCTTTACTATCCATTACTACTTGTTGACTTTGAGCAGCCACCATCTTGTGGATGAAATGTATTTTCTGTTTTGCCAGAGAGCATTTTGTCTCAGCTCTTACAACATAACAAGTATAATACAAGTGGTATTACTTAAATAAGCTTAAAGAATAAAACCTTACATATGTATATCTTATTTTCAAGAGGAAAAGTACTAACTTGGACAGAAAACAAGTGTAAGTCTTGATTTCAGTTCCAACGCCTTTCACAGAGCTGTCCATAGAGAAATGAACCCTGGTTGAATTTTTCAATTGCATGAGTCTGTTTTGAAATGTTGTGTATACAAGCGGTGGAAAACACCTGCTAAAGTCTTCAATAAACATCTACCTGGCAGGAGTTTCTTTATTTGCCTGGGATGCAACAGGAAAAAAGAGCGTCACACATTTAAAGTTATACAGATACACTTCCATTCGTACTGAATAGGTTTGCAAATTCCTCTCAAAAGGTGTTTCCAACCCTCTGAACCATATCGTCACCACAGAGTGGTATCAACTTTTCTTGCCAAGAAGTATGACTATGCCCCAGTCTGTTGCCATGGGGACTGAACTCACAGCAATAATGTGTCAGTTCAATGTTTCAAGACATTTATTATATGATTTCGGGAGTTTGACAATCAGATTATTTTAAAGGGTGAAAAAGTAACAGCTTTCGGGATATGACTGGGCACTGGTCATAACATTTCTAGCAAATTGTATCAAGTTCCTCGGTCTACAATCCGCATTGCAGTTGCTTCATTCAGACCCAGGTTCCTTCCTTCATCATTCCTGAGTAGAACAAAGCAAGCAAGCCCGTGAATCACGCAAAGGGCAATAAAAACAGCCTTAACTTCATCCAGATAGGTTGGCTAGGGATGTCTTGACAAGTCGCCCTCTAGCGACTCCTAATGACATGTCTGGGATCTGTCTCAGCATGCATGAACCAATCTTTGACTTTCCCAAGCTCGTTTGAAGTTATGAGGCTATTGCCACGAATCGGACAAAATAAAACTGGGACAACGATTGGGGTATAATTGGGAGCCCAGTTCCATTAACTACTCAAGCAAAATTTGTTTGTACATTAAATATCATATTACCAGCCACAAAGTTAATCAAAAGGTAATTGGATGGAGAGAGTCTCCTGACAGCCATGCATGCATGCTTGACTTACTGAGTGTGTTTACATGCTGTTTTTAACGATAAGATGATTATGGCAATAGTTACGTAAAAATATTAATTGGTGCAAGGTCGTGTTCCAAGTTAGCGCACGCTGATTCCAACCCTTAGATTTTGGAGCATTCTATAAACTGATTCTGTATATTTAGAGCACTTTATTTTGTCAGCACTAGCTCCAGCAGTGTGAGCCTCCTTTTGCTTTAGTTAGAGAAAAGTGATATTACGCAGGTGAGAAATACTTTTCACATACACACTTGATGTGTATAAACATACACACATTTGGACTGATCTCTGCAGCGCTCTGGATCTTTCACAATCAAGAAACCTTGAAATCATAGTGGAGAGGGTTGTTGTACAAGACAGAGGTGGGAACCAGTTTCAGTGTGGTCAACACACTGCAGTGAGAGTAGATTGCATTGCCGGTGGCCATGGCGGTGGCTCTGTGAATCCAGCTGGCGGTTGAGGATGAACACATTGTTTGGTGAAGCTCTAACCGTGGGCAGGGTTTCACCAGGGTTTAGGGTTTCACTGGGGGAAGGGTTACACCAGGGGGCAGGGTTTCACTGGGGGATGGGTTACACCAGGGTTTAGGGTTTCACTGGGGGAAGGGTTACACCAGGGGGCAGGGTTTCACTGGGGGATGGGTTACACCAGGGTTTAGGGTTTCACTGGGGGAAGGGTTTCACCAGGGGGCAGGGTTTCACTGGGGGATGGGTTTCACCAGGCAGCAGGGTTTCACTGGGGGATGGGTTTCACCAGGGTTTAGGGTTTCACTGGGGGAAGGATTACACCAGGGGGGAGGGTTTAACTGGGGGCAGGGTTTCACCAGGGTTAGGGTTTCACCAGGGCCAGGGTTTCACCAGGGGGCAGGGTTTCACCAGGCAGCAGGGTTTCATCGTGTGTAGGGTTTCACTGTGGGGCATGGTTTCATCTGGGGAAGGGTTTCACCAGGGGGCAGGGTTTCACCGAGGGGCAGGGTTTCACCAGATGGGCAGGGTTTCACCGTGGGCAGGGTTTCACCAGGAGGCAGGGTTTCACCAGGGGGCAGGATTTCACCGTGAGCAGGGTTTCACCAGGGGGCAGGGTTTCACCGTGGGCAGGGTTTCACCAGGGGGCAGGATTTCACCAGGGGGCAGAGTTTCACCAGGGGGCAGGGTTTCACCGTGGGCAGGGTTTCACCAGGGGGCAGGGTTTCACCAGGGGGCAGGGTTTCACCGTGGGCAGGGTTTCACCAGGGGGCAGGGTTTCACCAGGGGGCAGGGTTTCACCGTGGGCAGGGTTTCACCAGGGGGCAGGGTTTCACCAGGGGGCAGGGTTTCAGGGCTGCAGGACTGCAGTGAGCACCGGTTTATTTTCCTGAAAGCTAAACTCTTCAGTCCCTGAATTTCCCAAAAGAAATCCTTCAATGCACTGACTGTAGTGATTACTGACAGAGAGGACAAAGAGATTTTCAGGATCAGAAGGGGAAGAAGGATTTTGTCAGCTGTAGTAGAGTCTAGTTTTCATCAGTGTATTGAAATGACTCTGACATACATATTCTAACATGTCAGTGGCTAGATCGTGGTTGACAAACTCTGTTGGTCCCAGAGACCCAATACCCAGTTCATTTCTGCTTTTTCCATTTCACCCGAGAATGATTTGTGTATTTTATTCTGAGATATTCAGGGTTCAGAGATCCCAAAATGTCTCTCTCAAATGGCTTGTCAGATCAAAAGACATATTATGTTGTGGCTGAGCTAGAGAAAATATTGCACTTCATCCTCCGAGTGACCAGTTTTCTTATACAGGCTTCATAAAGACGTCAGAAAGTCTGAGGTCAACAGGGTTAAAGCTATGTGTCATAGGTAAGCAATCAATATCTCAGACAGCATTGTACATCAGCAGCTGTTTCATATGAGATGGATGTGAAGGGTTGGGAAACCGTTTTACCAGGCCACAGAGAAATCCTTGAAATGCTCTGAAGCGCTTGAGATTGAAAATGTAATATTGAAGAAATATGTTGCAGTTGAGGGGGTTGGATAAACCACCATCTCATGATTATAATGTTTATTTACTGTAGCAGATCAATTGTAGCCTACAAATGACTACTTTTCTGTATGGGTACAAGATGTTCCCTATTTTCGGTTCAGACTCCTGAGAGACTTGGAGTGATACGGTGCACCTCCACAATTATTTCCCCCCTTGGTAAAGACGAGCAAAATCTAAAAATCTGACCTATTTACCAGGAATGTGTCATGATTATAGGCAACTCTTGAATTTTTTATCAACCTCATATAATGGAAGTACTGTAAAAGTCCCATAGTCTTTGTTTTCAAGTTCATCTGTGTAATTCACTCTATTCCACAATCAGCCCCCATTTTGCACATTTATGCATGCCTCCAATTTGCACAAGTATCCCCAAATCAGAGAATTCACAAATAAAATGAGACAAACTGTTGTTGATATTCATGAATTAGGTAATAAAATTGCTACACACCTGAAAACACCCTTCTCCAGGATCCCGTGCCAAAATGTTATATGGACATCTTGCCAGAAGACAGTCTCTTCTCTAAACTGATCGTAAAACCTTCTTATAAAAACAGTTCCAATGACATTTACCAAACTCAGGTGCTGACATTTATGTTTGGATAAGAGTACCCATCTGTGATCCCAAGCTAAAGATCCCATTTTCCCAGCACAGCTAAGGAGTCCTGCGTATCAATTAAACAACCCCAAATCATTGACTTTCAAAAGGATCATAAGAAAAAAAATCGGGTCTGTGAACTTAGATAAATTCAAACCCTGAGCCACAGCATTTGTCTTCATTATACATATCCAATCTCAAGACGGTCGGAGGACCTCTGGATTTCTTTCTATGCCCTGCTGCATTCAGCCTGACAACTGTGTAAAGGTAAATAACGACACCACTGACTCCTTCAGACGGCCTGTTGCAATAGAATTGCATTATTCATCTTTATTAGCAGAGAGATTAGGGTTCCAAGGATACCTGCCACAGGCTCAATTCACTGGGTCAATTCATTACCCACAGACAGGCCACTCTGCTCTGGGGAAAGGAAAACCTGCAGTCCTCTTCTACTGATATCATTACCAATTCCGTCACAGCCTCAGTGTTACATGTTCCAGAAAATCAGCTCAGAAGGATCAGTATCACTGTCTTACACTAAACAATGTTCAACCATTTAGAAACCCTTTCAAAAACCTAGACTAGCCTAGTTCAGCCGGAGTTTCTGTGGTGAGCTGGGAAGGGGGCTTGAAGTGCAGCTATTTATGGTCCAAGGCCATCTTTGTTTATGGCAAGTTAGTTAGGGCATTGTTTCCGTCCATCATCACCTAGCTTGTTCCTGACCAGCTTTCCCAGTTAAAAACATGATTTTATTAGTTATATGTTTGTTAGGGGAAAACATTGTTTGCATTCATCAGCTAGCTTTTTAGAAACTTTTTTTTCGAGCCAGCAGTCCTAGCTACCTTGAGGATGAATCACTGAGACAGACGCATTACGAATGATGATGTAATTCGTATGTGTAAAAAAACAATGTAAACATAAAGAATTAAATCATGTTAGTTCATATACAAGTGCTCATTGGTTAACACATTAAATAGTTTTATTATGACGTTCATTTTGAAACGCAAAGCCCCAAACAACGTTCCGTGCCAGTGGATTTTAGTTCCGTATTTCCCTTTGGCTTGCTTGCTTGGTTTACTGAGTATATCTACTGATGCTTGTAGCCAGCATGTCCTCATTACCTGGTCTACTGGGCGTCGGTCTGCGTCTCTAACACTATGCTACTTAACAATGGGTAGTCAGCCACGCACTCAGTCAGAGACCTTCGCTCAGCGAAAACAGGTTTTATAATACATATCTGCGATGCACTTTTGCAAACCGAAACGTCCTCAAATATTCTCTGGAGCCGTGAAGGCTGCAGTATGGCAACGTCTCCCCACAGCAGCTTGCCTGACAGGCTCTGCTTTCATACCAACCTCAATGAGAGCATAACGGCTTGGCTAACTGCTAACAAGCAAAAGCTGTGAAACAGCACCACTACAAAAAGCAACAACATACAGTATGTGGCAATAAACAAAGGGAAGGCTACTGAGAATAAACTCCAAGTGAACACTACACAAACACACCATCCACAGTCTGAGTCAGTCGGAGATGCATGCATCCCCCGAAAACAAAGGAAATGAAGAGACATGATTAATAAGGTCCAGTCAAAATGCTCATTCAGAAAGAGAGGGAAGGCAGTGGGGGAAGGTCCCTTGTGATCTAGTACAACGTCATATGGCTGTGATATCCAACTGTCCCTGCAGTGACAATGTGATGTCATATATGATAGCCACTAGGAGCTCTGGGTTGTACTCTGAGAAGTAGTAATCATCACATGGGCCAGAGATTGGATTTGATTTAAATGCCTTAAAGCGAATTGAGTGAATTCTGCACACTCCACAGGAACACATCAATCCCATCTTATGGGTACTGAGAGAGTTATTGATAAAAGCCAAGTGTGAAGTGGGTGTTTACAAACCCTGGGTTGCTGATGTTATGTGTTGGCCATTAACAAGTCAGAATATTGGTACTCCCAGGAGGAGCAATTCTGGAAGTTCAATGACATGTTGAAGGACGTAATTATGCGTGTTGATGCATGGTATTGTTGTTGTATTGGCAGACAGTAGGATTAGTCATGTCTAACAATTATACTGTAAGTAAAATGTTTTCGTGTTTAAATTCATTTTGTTTAGCTTACATAATAGAATTTTAAAGGATGCATTAGTACGTTGCAAGAAAACAAACATTCAGTCAGCATTGTGGCCGTCATCCTGATCATTTAGCAGCATAGTCACCTCTTTTTTAACAAAGCATACAACATGATGCCTAATTTAAGAGACAAAGGTCCTCTTTGACTTCCAGGTTTACTGTGTGCATGTGTTCACAGTTAAAGCTAATCTGGTGTGCTCCTGGTTGTCCCTTGTTGATGAAGAACCTCCAGACAGAAACTTGCATTGTGAAAGAGGCAAGAGAAGAGAACTGTTAAAGGGCCTAAGGGTTCTGGAGAGGCACCCAATTCTACATGTTCACAACATGCCAGTCCCAATTAGTCAGGTTTACACAGTGGGCCAATCCATGAGAGGAAGGGGGAGGAGTGGTGAGAGAGAGGGGAGAGAGAATAGGAGAGGGGAGAGAGGGGAGAGAGAGAGGGGAGGGAGGATAGAAGTGGGGAGAGAGAATAGGGGAGGGGAGAGAGGGGAGAGAGGGGAGAGAGAGAGGGGAGGGAGGATAGAAGTGGGGAGAGAGGGGAGAGAGAGGGGGGAGTGGGGAGAGAGAGGGGAGAGAGAATAGGAGTGGGGAGAGAGAGGGGAGAGAGAATAGGAGAGGGGAGAGAGGGGAGAGAGAGAGGGGAGGGAGGATAGAAGTGGGGAGAGAGGGTAGAGAGAGGGGGGAGGGAGGATAGAAGTGGGGAGAGAGGGGAGAGAGAGGGGAGAGTGGGGAGAGAGGGGAGAGAGAGGGGGGAGTGGGGAGAGAGAGGGGAGAGAGAGGGGAGAGAGAGGGGAGAGTGGGGAGAGAGAGGGGAGAGTGGGGAGAGAGAGGGGAGAGAGGATAGGAGTGGGGAGAGAGGGGAGAGAGAGGGGAGAGTGGGGAGAGAAAGGGGAGAGAGGATAGGAGTGGGGAGAGCGGGGAGAGAGGGGAGAGAGAGGGGAGAGAGAGGATAGGAGTGCGGACGGAGAGGTTGGTCACTGATTCTCTGAACTAACATTTTCTCTTCCCCTCAGTGGTCAGATCCATAGAGCCGTGGTCTAAGAGAGGGAAGCCAAAACAGCCTGGGTTTCCTGGACAGATGTGGGAGTGGCAAAAGATCAGCTGAACATTTGAAAACAAACGAACAACCTCATATCAATAAAAGAATATGGGAAAAAATCAGTCTAGCTCCAGAAACTTCTGTTGTGGGATTTCAATTCAAACCTGAGGGAATGTCTCTTACTGAATGTTGGGCGTCAGGTTGTTTGCCCGCGCAACACAATACAAATGGAGGGCAGGATTTATTTCCATTACGGAATAGAACCACGCACTGAGCGGAGACAGCCTGGAGAGTAATGCATGGGGACACGCGGCCAGAGTGCAGACCAGATTGCCCATTGATTTGTAATGAATATCCCCAAGCCTCTCAGCCGCCAGTGAAAGCAGGCCACTATTTGACATCAACCGACATTTACACATGAATAGTGTTAATGTCCTATATCCCTGCCGCAGACCAAAACCCACAGCTCTCAGTGCTTAAGGGCCACGAAATGGACCTGGATGGTACAGCATTTAACAGAGAAGTTTGTTTCTAGGGTGTGACAGTACAAGCAAAGTAGAAATAGGCTGGAGCGTAAGTGATGTCTGAGGATGACAGGGGACTGCATGCGGGGTAATGGAGCGTGATCAGGTGGGTTTAGTACTAGTCAGGTGTCGACTGGAGTGGTTGTTCTCATCCATGTACACTGTAACTCCAGGGCTTTTGTCACAAAAGAGACGTATCATTCCATTCAGAAAGGGAAGTACAGTAAACCAGAAGAACAGCGCCTTCAGGAAACCCGCTTTGACTGACGGCAGCTGGAGAGCACACTTGACAGGAGCACCGGCTCGATTCAGAGAGGCACCCGTTCAGAGGGGGAAGACGACAGGGATGCTCAGCTTCACCCCCTCCTCAATACCTCACGGCTCAGCCTGCAAGGTGCCTGCAGCACCAGTCATCAGCACCTCCTTCCTGGCAGAGCAAAACCAACCGTGGAGTTACAATTACACTTGTTTTCCATTGAGAGAGGGAGAAAGGAACCCCCCCCCCCCCCATATACCATGAAGCAATCCTGAATTAGTTAAATAACTAACACTAAGAGCCAAACTGTTTTTTTGGGACCTGTACAAGGCGGGGGTTATTGCTTATCACAGGGGCTCATTGATGAGGAGTTTATTTTAAGATCATGAGTGGACTGTCTGAAAAGGGTCTTCTGCTGCACCAATGCTCGCATTCTGAGGAGAAAACAAAGAGAATCAGAAAGCACCATTACTCAGTGGAATAGAAAAAAAATTATTCTGGCGTCTGTAAAGAATACTGTTTTGCATATACTGTATATTCAAATCCTTGTTCTCATAATCATCTTGTCATCTTCACTGCAATATCTCCAGCAGCTGCAGCATGTCAAGGAACTCCTCCCTGACGATGCATGTTATCTTTCCTTAAATCTCTCATCCCAACCCCAAATACATTATTATAAATATTATTTAATATGATATGAACCGCAGTAAAATATTTATCTGAAAGAACAGTTTTTCCTGAACATGTTTAAGTAAACCTTGGTGATGAGAGATTTATTAACATGTGGCAGAAATGTTCACTTGCAACAGGAAACATGTTTTGTCGAAACAGGGCTTTTTAGGTGTAGGTGTTAATGTGGGCGTGTTTGAAAATGCAAAATAAAGTAGAGTAGAGCATGATAATGAATCCTTTTTTTTTTTATGCACAAATACACACGCTTATAAACACACACTCAAACTAACACGCACAAACAAACATCTAGTGTTTGTGTGTTACACAGAGCAAAAACGACAACTATAATTAGAAGAGAATTCAGATTGTGGCATATTCAGGTCAAACTCGGAGCTTCAGTGTGTAAAGCTGAACTAAATAAAACAAGAGAGAAACAAGCGCTGTTCATCATCAGACTGTGTCAAGCTCCAGGTATCAGGCATGGCTTGACCAATTGACCAAATACATAGACAATGATACAGCTTTGTAGTCGTTTAAAAACAGATTTTCAGCAATTCCAAACCCTTCGCCAATGCCATGTTCCTGTGTTTACATTCCCTGCTATAACACCAATATTCTCTTTCTTAGTTTTACCCAAACACTCACATAGACACACACATTCTCAAATCTTCCCTTCTTCCTCCATCTGGGTGATCGTTGCCAAATCTCAGCACACACAGATACTGTAGGGGAGTCTTTTCTTCAATTCACTGCACCACACGAACACGTTTCTACGTTCAGATCTAATCAATTCAACACGGAAAAACATAAAATCACTCTGGTTTGAGATTTCTGGGTGTGGGCTTTCATGTTTGTGTCGTGCCCATTCAGTCTTCCAGTCGGCCGCTTATTGTCTCAGCCACCGTCTTTGTTCTCACCCCCTCTCATTCTCTCAACCTGTCGTGTTGATCTGTCAGTCCCTGTCGATGGACGACAACGCGTGCCACTGCAGAACTACCATTGTAGGACCACAGAGTCACATGGAAACCACAAGCTCGGTGCAGAACAGCCTTTGGAGGACCACAAGGTCACAGCCAACCCACCAGCTCAGCACCAGTCAAGTGGTTCTTATCAGGGCCTTAATCTGGAGACAACAGACACCAACCAAGATCCTGAGGGTTACAGAAATGATAAACACTCCTCTTTTCAGTCCACTGTCCTCCCACTGATAGTTCACAGTGGAGCTGGGGATTCAACACAGGGATCAATCACACAGAGACAGTATGAGTGTCAGAGAGGAATGGGGCATTACCAAGAGAGGGAACAGATTCACTCCTGTCCCCATCAGGATTACAGTCTACCAAAAGGACAATTATCAAAAGGGCACATTATTTGGCCTGGTGCCCTCTGTCTGTCAGTACAGAAACAGCACTATGCACTAACAATTCATTTATGAGATCTGAGATTTATAATAACTTTCAGTATAAGAGAGGAACTGCATCAAGGTGTGAGCAGCGACACAAGGAGTCTTCATCCTGTTATAGTTTTCACCAGCGCAACATGAAACCAGGAGAACAGATTGTGTTGCAGTACATGATGCCGACATTAGAGCCACCCACACAATCTCACACAGACTCACACATCACAAACTCGGTGTAGACTATCAGATGAATTGGCTCTATAGATAGATTGTATATGAATTGACTCTGAACTAATGATAGCGGATTACTAACAAACCAAAGTCACTCCATATTGACCCTTACTCATTCCTGTCCAAGTCCTGGCATCCTGCTTTTAGCTTAAGGCACCTGTCTTAGAGTGCTCAGTCTGGATTGATGGCCCCTCACATTAGCTAAAGTGCTATTAAAGGTGATTCTGTTCAGTGGTAAAGTGCAGCTTCTGAGGTTCAATAGAAGGTGACTGATAAGAATATGGAGACCTACAGACTTCTGGGGATCAAAAGGTCAGGATGATAATGTAATGTCAGAGAAATGCAGAGTGAGGCCACTTTCCCTATGGCTGTAGGCATTATGTAGTGATAAACGAAAGGTATTTCTAATATAAAATATAGAGTTGCAAAATTAATGTGGATCTATTATATACAAATAGATTGGTTTCTATATCAGAGATACATCCATGGTTACGTCAAATGCCTGCCATCGCAAAACCCCAATATAGATTCAAATCTTGTTTATATCTTTCATCAAAACCTTTCCTTAAAATATTTTATTTCCCTTTTTAAATTCACAAAATGTAATGGCTTCATATGGCAGAAAGACATATATTTAATTGTTTAAATATTCTAGTATTTTAACTTACATTTTCATTTGAATTCTTACTGATTTTGCAGTACTTCAATGGAATACGTCCCAACCCACCAGTTTCATTAAAAGATTGGGTGAAGCGATGAGACAATGAAACAAATTCAGCAGATTGGATTGAAGTGTCTGATGGGTACAGTAGACCTGCAAGTCAGGACCATCCTTTCAATAAAAATGCATATCTCCGGTAATATTTCTAGTATACGTCAGTTGTAAGCAAACAAAATCGGGTCTGGGTGTGTATATAGGTGAATCCCAGCATGGTTCTATCTTCTCCCACCTGCCTGTCTCCCCATCTGTTTCTAACGTCTAAATAAAGTGGGGGAAATTCCTTAGAAACAAAAGGTGTGTGTGTGTGTGTTCAAAAATTATTCTTGAATTATTTTTAAATCATACATACACTGCTAGAAAATAGTTAACCTTTTTAAGATTGTATATCTATGAAAACGTATCAGGTTTTATTCTCTCTATAAAGTTAATGTAAAAAATGACATTCACATCATAGAGATAATCAAAAAGTAAAAGTTAAGGAGTTGAGATTTGAGCGTAATTAAGATTACAACGCAATTAGGCCAAGTCTTTATTTAATAAAATTAAAGTTTGCATTTTGAATTTGTTTAAATCTTTTAAAATGTTCAGATTATTTAAGATCTTACATCTGCCAACTGCAATTCATATGGGCTTCATGTTTTGAGATGAAATCACGTAATGATGGAGGAGACCATTTAAACTCATCATAGGTGGACAAACGACCGATAGCCGGCTATGGCTGACCTCCCAAAAACACATTTTTCTCTGTAGTTTCTCCCAGACACCGACCAAAGAAAAACAGGTCACACATAATTGGATACAGTTCCGCCGAAACACAAATAGTGTCAGCGGGTCTGGGGGGTTACTTTGCAATACCTAATGTACACGTGCACAAGCAATTAAAAACCTTTATGTATGACTGAGGGAGAATCTTACCTTTAGCGTCTGTGTCTGTCAAAATCGCAAAAAGAACCATCAGAACGACTATGTAATATCGTGCCACACTCATTCTTGCTTTCAGTGGAGTCCTCTGCTAATAGAAAGGAATGTCCTTGGGATCAATACTTTTCCTAAAAATTAAATAAACTGCTTGCACTCCGCAAAAGCAACTTGACGTGAGACGTCGGGATCGCACACTAAGCAACGCTCTACTAGTACGAGAGCAGTGTTCTCATGTGTAGCCTAATCGTCATCAGCTGATATACTGAGACTGTTCAATTGCAACGCTCGCTAAAGCCAACGCCGTTCTTTTCTTCAAGCCAGCGCGCCGCCGACGTTTCAGCACCAAGGACAGCTCCTAGCGTTAGGAGCTAGAACAACAGGGTTGTAATTATAAATCTAAAACGTTATCGAACAAAAATATTTTATTCCAGACAGATCATTTTGTGCAAACACGCGAGTTTCCTGTATATTGGACACATTTTTAAGGCAAACCTATATTGTTACTGATTATACTTATGTTGTTTTGTTCCTTTTTGTTCTGTTTCGTTTATAGTGAATTCACCCATGGGCTCCATGGGAAAGTTTATAGAATACTGCCCTCGTGTAATTGACCCTAGTAACAACTGTGTTTAGTAATTTACCTATAATATCAGCAACAATTGATTGCAATCGATTACAAACCCACAAACAATTCCAGTGAACTGTTAACAACCCAGGCATTTACAATGTAACACTTCAATTAAAACTAAAACATCATGTTGCTCCCAAATGTAGAACTGTTTTGCTGGATACAAATGTTATGTTGAAATTATGGTAACATTAAGCATTTTCAGTTCAAAACCACCTTTGACTATAGTCACTTATGCCTTTAAGACTCACGCAAATATCATGATAGTTATACCAAAGGAAAACAATGTTTTCAGAAGGATTTTGGAAAAATATTTACTGTTAATTACTCATACACAAGGCCATATCTAACACATCAGAGGTCATGAGTAGGATCATAAGCCCCCACCCCACCACCCCACCCCATACACACCCCAATGAAAATGATAAACACGTTTTAACACCTCTTTTTGTCTAAAAATTCATATTGCACTTATTCCCACACCAGCTAACTTCTATTAATATATAAAGCAGTTCCCACAAAAATGTTTCTCCCTCCATTACCTCATCTTAACTATTTTTCTGCCTCACCGCCTGTCTGTACTTTTCTGTCAGTCAAGAAAGTAAACTCAGGGTCAAGGGTCAATCACTTTATTGATATAAATAACTACGAAATCTGAGATTTCTCTATCATGGTTGTTTTCTTTATCGGCAGTCTTTGATACATTTTACACTTCTCCTGCACTGCATTTATGACTTTTAGTCACCCCGAGCAGCACTGGTAAAGAAGGACTTATTTTCAAATGTCTCTGCTAAAGGAAAGATTTTATGAAACAAAGATTACTGCCTGTCTGCCTGGCTTCACTTCACAAAACACAGTCATCACGATGGCAAACATACAAGCAAGCAGTGATCATTAATTCAACAGTGTTGCATTGTGAAAAGGGCTAAATGTGAATAAGAGAGAAACGCTATGCATCACACATGGAAGTAGACAGATGGGTTTAAACAATGTATGTTGTCAGTGCTCTGTTGTTTGTTAAGTCTTATATAGTATATTGCTTTCTGGGGGAATTCCCTTTCTTTCCCTGAAGCCTGTTTACTCTTAATGGGACCACACACTGGTTCAGGTTCATTACCATTCGAAGCTTGATAATGAAACTGTTAATTATGGCAATATAAAGGAAAACAATATCAAGACTTAAATCTCTGAAGCTCTTGTTGTGTAGAAGATTTTTGATGGTGTGGGTATGCAAGTGTAATTCCGTCTCTAATCTTTTAGGGGCCCTAAGCAAGGTTTGATTGAGTCCTGACATTAAATTTGGAAAACTGCTGATGCAATACTAAATTCCAAAACAGCACCTAGAGTATTTTCCTTTAGTAACACTGAACAATAATTGACACATTCATTTCTTTGGGTTGTGGGGCCCCCTAGCAGCTGCAGGCCCCACAGTAATCACACAGTCTGCAAATCGGAAGAGGAATCACTGCACATGTGAGTGCACATGTTCTCCGACTGGCTGTGTTACTTAGTGAGCACTGAATACAATTTGTCTACTGTTTGTGTATGGTGCAGCAAGGTGTTCTGGGTAACTGATCTTGTTTGAAAGGACTGCAAGTGGAGGATTGATCCGAGTCCTGGGTTGGCACACAGCTCATATCTCTTAGAGATATCTGGTGCAAGAACCAGGACCTTCCTGAAAATGGCGGGGTGACCAAACCGCCAGGATATCCAGTGTACATTTCCCCACTGTCATCACAAGCCGGTCCCCTTAAATATCACTCTGACTCGCAAAGTAGAAAGCCAACACACAATGTTGCAGGGAGGAGGTGGGACGCAACGCACCGTTGTGGAATCAGGCCATACCAAAACCCAGCTTGTTTATTGGCTACATCAGGTGAGCAATCTTGGAACAGCACTCGATGGGTGGGCTAAGCACGGAGGTGACGGAAGGACATTGCCCAAGAGCTAAATGAGGAGAAAGGTTGTCAGGTGAGAGTGATTCAGGTGTGTCTATTATTGTCAGACGATTACATCTGGAGGTGCTCTGTAGATCCACAGGTTTGGCTGTCTTGTTGTCACTCTCCACCATTCAGCACATTTCTTCCCCAGTGTGTCAACTCAGGTTTCAGTGTTTTCAGCCGTCCTCTGTAGGTCTGCGATTAGCTGGCTATGTGGCCATTGTTAAAGGTTCATGCATGTGGCTTTTCCATCACAAGGATATTTTCGGATTGGCAGAGGCCTCAGACATAACTTATTTGCCCCTAGTAGGCTTTATCACCAGACAATATGGGAGCCATGCGCTGTTGCAACCAATCTAGCACGTAATGTCACTAGAAGTCCTCTGTAATCTCAGTGTGTGCTTAAAATCAGGTCCCAGCGCTTCTGGCATCACAGATGATAGGGCAGAGGTTGCGATATGAAATGCTTTATTAAACAGTAAAATGATGATCGGATGATGGCACCATGGATGGCTGCATTCATGCTACATTACAATAAGGCACACGATTGGAATATACTTCCATAGAATCTGATACATGCAAATTGCACCTGTAAATACGGTGCAGTGCAGTCCATTCTTGGATGTGCATTCCATCCACAAAAAGAGTTGTCTCTGTCAATTTGGGTCGTGTCTTGAGGAATCAAATAAACTCAACAACACATTGTGCCAGTCATAGTTTAGCTCTGCACTCAGGGAGTTAGCTGTCTTTAGATGTTTCTCTACACTGTTTCTGCTGAAATTTCACACTCTCTCTCATTTCCTCTCCACTCAGTCTGCCAATCATACTGTCACTCACTGCCCCAGTTTAAACAGCAGCTATTGGAACCGAAAATCAAGGCAGTTCAAATCATGCATGCTTTTCTTTGTGTGCTGTGAAGACAGAATTGTTGGAGAGAGAACGTTCACAGCACATATCCATGATTTTGGGTTGATCAACGATTGGTGACCTACTGATAAAGAAGGCATGATGATTATCACAAAAAAAAAACATTATTCATACTACTAATCGATTCACCCAATTTGCACATTAATTAATCGCAAAATGGGAGGAATCTTATTAAAACGGACCAACTTCCTAATCTTCCCTTCCACTTTTCTCCTCTTCTCTCCTCTCCTCCCCATGTCTTCTCTCTTTCATTCCTACTCCTCCCTCCTCTTCCTCCCCTCCCATTCCTTAACTCTGCTTTTCCCTTCTTGTTTTCCAAGCTTCTCTCCACCTTTAGGGGCATATTTGTCTTAATAAGGAAAAGTGTCTTCGCCAGCTCTATTAGACATCCAGACCCTGAATACATTTCCATTCTGCACGAAGGATAGATCACCAAGCATTTCCTTCCTGATGAAGTTATTCTGGCAGCACAGCCTGTCTGGCACAACAAGGGAATAAGAGAAAGTGAGACAAAAAGCAATCTAATCAGGGTTTTATTCTGCTATGTGGTATAAATAACTACACATTAGTTTTCCTTAGGCATACGCCTCAACACAGACACAGTCTGCTCGCTAAGTAGAATACAAATACACAGGCCTATATCAAGGTAAGATGGTGGGAATCAATATACAAATACACAGGCCTATATCAAGGTAAGATGGTGGGAATCAATATACAAATACACAGGCCTATATCAAGGTAAGATGGTGGGAATCAATATACAAATACACAGGCCTATATCAAGGTAAGATGGTGGGAATCAATATGCAAATACACAGGCCTATCTCAAAGTAAGATGGTGGGAATCAATATAAAAATACACAGGCCTATATCAAGGTAAGATGGTGGGAATCAATATACAAATTCACAGGCCTATATCAAGATAAGATGGTGGGAATCAATATACAAATACACAGGCCTATATATCTAGGTAAGATGGTGGGAATCAATATACAAATACACAGGCCTATATCAAGGTAAGGAATCAATATGTTTTTTTTTTTAGATATTCATGAATCTCGTCATTGCATGTAATGTATCAATAGCTTTTCTTACAAATATATTACAAAAGAAAGACTCTGAATTGCAATATCTGAATATGTAGTATGAGTAAAAAGTTCCACACATTTAAAATCCATCAACAATTTTAGCCATTTAAATATTCTAACAATGCTCTCCTCTGTGAAGACTGCCCCACTAATGTTCCTCTGTGGCAGCAGGCTGTGCCTTGAACAGGTGTGACTTCCATGGCCAGAGTTTCCCTCCCCAACGATAGAAAGACAAGGGAAAGACCACCGCCACAGATCCTCACCTCCTGGGTCACATCCTGCCAGCCTGTCCACCACCAGCCACTTACCTCCCTGGAACACATCCATCTCCCAAGGCCGGGTCTTTTTTTTGTCCACGTATGTGTGTTGGTCTCCCAGATAAATGCAAGAGGAAGCAGAAACCATTTAGCTTGGGGAATGGAGAGCCTTGCACCATGATGACATCTGCTCCAAAGAGTAATTGTTCCACATGGCACCTCTGTGTATGAATTCTGACCGGTTCAACAAAAGAAGGAAATAGTGAAATGGTCTGGAGATGATGAAAACCACTGAACCTGCTACTTCAGTGCAGAAAAATCATTTGTTTCAGTTGAATACATTTCGTTTTATTTTTTATTTTTTTATTTTTTATTTTGCATGGACACCAGTTTTGTCAATCTCTTGAGGTGAGCTGGTAATTCCTTTGAACTAAAAGCTACCCAGTTGCCAAAAAGGGTTCCCGGCTGTTCCCTCAATATCACCCAGACTGTGGGCCATCTTGTCTTCAGGTATGACTCCATCAGGCAGGGTTTACCGGCTGTTCCCTCAATATAACCCAGACTGTGGGCCATCTTGTCTTCAGGTATGACTCCATCAGGCAGGGTTTACCGGCTGTTCCCTCAATATAACCCAGACTGTGGGCCATCTTGTCTCCAGGTATGACTCTATCAGGCAGGGTTTACAATAGAGATCAGGTGAAACCTGTAGCACGATCAAAATGAACATCCACTTCTCAGTAACTTCAACTAAGTTGTTCAGTTGTCAACAGTCTCAGTGCTGTACTTGTGTAATTGTGCTCCAAATGCATTTTAAGTGGACCCCTTGAATGGTGTTGCCAGGCTGGATCCAGGCATTATAAAGCATCACCTACGGCCTACAGCTGCTCCGTCAAAACCAAAAGCCAGCAATTACTGTAGCATTATCAAATTTACAGTGCCTTCGGAGAGTATTCAGAACCCTTCACATCCTCTATGTAGAGTTGTATTATGGACTTGATTTTAGAATTTATTTTTAAAAATTCCTATAAATATACACACAATAAACCCACAATGACAAAATCATAACACATTTTGAAAATGTGTGGTAATTTATTTAAAATAAAAGACTGAAATATCTCATGTACATAAGTATTCAGACTCCAAATTATAAGCATGTATTGCAGCAATCGCAGCCTAGTGTCTCTATGTGTATGCCTCTGTCATCTCAATGATTATAAAAGCACACAGGATACATCTGAGCTTTATTAGCTCTATTATCTATTGGCAAGGCAAAGGGCCTGATTACCAGTGTACATGAGATATGTCAGTTTTATATTATCCACAAATTAAAAAAAAATTGTCATTACAGAGGTATCTGTGCAGATTGATTGCAAATATATACAAAAAGTTGAAAAGGAAAGTTTTGATGCGTTCAATATGCAATGGTCTCATAATTTTAACCCTTCTGTTCGTCACTCAAAACCTTCCTTCTCAACTTTTTGGAAAGGAAAGAAAAAGATGCAGTGGTTTGTTTCTGGAGCTGTATATATAGTTAACCATAGATTAGGTCTATAACAAAACAAATTGTGGAGAAAGTGAAGGGATCTGAATATTCTACAAACAACACTGTGGGGTGTTAAGTTGACATAATGCAACACAGAGTGGAATATGAACATAGCTAACCCTTTTGAACTCCATTTTTATCTTAAGATTTATTATACAAAACTTCTCGCTGCACCTAATTTGTACTCTGTACATTACAATATGATTATTAAACTCGATATGTATTAGGCTCACTCGTTCTATGCAGAGTTAATTTGATCGACTTTTTTTGCACCTTCCTGGTTGAATATCCTATAATTGGATGTCGTACAATAGGCTATTTCAGACTGCTGATTGAGGAGCGTTCTGATGAACATTGTGTTTGTCTTCTATGGTTAGGATGCCAGTTTTGGTTTGGTTTGGTATTCATTGTTTGCATTTCATATTTGCACTGGGTGCTTATTTTACAATTTATCAAAGTGTAGATTTAATATCAACATGACACCATGTAAAAGAATATATAGTTAAATCAAAATACAAAACGACATGTAACTGAATATAAAATCCTCTGCAGGTTGATTCCTGGCTTGTTCCCCTGTGGTTTTCATTAGTGAATCCTTGCTTGTCTGGTGACTCCAGAGGGAGACGTATCGACAGCTGTCCCTTCCTTCTCCACTGAGACCCAGAGTACCAGGAGATATGCAGTTTTATGGTGGTGATGAAGTATGCACCATTCCCAGAAAAATTTCATAAATGCCGGGTTGAAACGGATGGATTAATAAATACTGTAAATGTAAAAACAACACATTACACTAAATAGCTATGTACGTGCCTCCACTGATGGGCAATCATCAGACTCATATTTCAGCAGCCATAATAGTTGAACATACTAAATAGTTATGTATTACAAATCAATAACCTGTACTCAATAATATATACAACCAGGGTCAGGAAAGCATGTTAATGAAGATCATTGCTTTTATAAATGCAAGGTCACATATTAACATATGCGTGCACACACATACACACCACAAACATACACAAATATTACAGTTAAATGTTCTTATCTGAGTATAATATCCAGAAGTGAATGTAATCCCATTCTCCATGATTGATCACAAATCTATTGGCACCAAATAAGCAGCCAATAAATTGACAGCAGTTGGACCGTGCAGAGATGGACCCTTTACCAACGAATCCTTAAAGGATCCATGCACAGAGGAGAGGAGCACTCCACTTGAATCATTGGCCCAATGGAAATACAGAGTAGAGGGAATCATTTGGGTCAATGGAAATACAGAGTAGAGGGAATCATTGGCCCAATGGAAATACAGAGTAGAGGGAATCATTGGCCCAATGGAAATACAGAGTAGAGGGAATCATTTGGGTCAAACAGAACGGATTTAGTTCGGAGACATTTTCAAACATCCTCTGTCATGTCTATAAACTACATGGTGCATCTTTCTGTCTTATATTAAGGCCACATACACTCTGAGTTTGGCTCTTACCCTGACTGGCCCAGCTCCCACCTGAGAGTTATGGGCTGTGTGAGGCAGAGGGGAGAAGCACAAGTTATGTATTATTCATGGGTCTTCAGTTATTCATTAGACAGACCTGCGTGTCCTCCTGTAATATTGGCTTGGGCAATCATGAATATTTACACCAGGTACAGAACTTGATATTTAAACATGACTTTGAATAAATAGCTTGTAGTAAATGCCAGGTAAATAGTACAAGAATAGTACCTGCTGTTCTGGATGGTGCTGATTGTTATTTTCAAGCATTACTTTTTTTTCAGTAGAGAGCTGTACTACATCCTGTTTTCCATCATTATCAGTCTGACAACCGAATTGCCAGAATTATTAGAACTCTAGAAGCATAACAGCAGCCATACATCAAACATTTAGGCACTTCAAAAGTCTAGAAAACATGGACATTTTTGTCCAAACTCTTGCAGTTGCACGAAGCCTATACCTAATACATTTCTTATAAAATATGAAAATATAATTGCATATGTAAAATGTAAACAGATGTGACATACTCGTGTGGCGCCTAACAAATATTTCCCCTTAAGACGCAGAATCTTTGGAACAACATCATTCATATCCATTCTAACATTTCATGATGGTGCGACATGGTAATGTTCCCCAAAACGGACTGACTCCGCAGTTTAAATGCTGCTAGCTGCAGTCAGGGCCGAAAGGCGAGCAGACAGAAAGAGGTGGAATATCGTTCATCATATTACGACAGGGGGAGAGGCGGGACTGCATTGTTTCACCCGAGTCTCAGAAGCGCTACTGTGCCATGGCTTGCGGAGAATAAACTTTCAGTGCTAGCAGATGGTGATTTCAGTGTCCCAGTGTGGCTCTACAGCCGTAAACAACATACTGATGTCTCATTTTATCTCTCAGCTGAATTCAGCAGTCTAGCTACTCCCTGGCTGGGGAATAAGGCCGGGCTGGGAACAATCATGACAAGAGATGCCACCATGAGAAGCTAGTGAAACCGTAAATGGCCAGAGCATAAAGGCTACATAAAATGATGTCCGGATAAACCGGTTGTGTAGTGTGGATCATTCACCCAATGGGTGAATTAAAATGTATTCTAAAACGTGTTCCCCATATAATGCAGGTTAATGTAAACATCGAGAGTGTCAGGATGTAGACATGACCGCGGGAAGACGTTTTGAACCGGAGGTCCAGGCAGTGGTTGATTGAGTGATGGAATTGAACAGATATTAAACGCACGGGAGACCCGTGCCCATTCTTGTTGGACGAAATGAAGCGTATCCCCCAACAGAAAAAAACACTGAGGCTAGGACAGGATGGCTGCAGAACACACAGCATTATTTCCCACGGCATGTCGAACTGTTATAATGACAAGACCTTTACATCCTAGGTCAGTAGCTGTTCTTAGAAACGGCACATCTCGGAGTGTGTGGATACAGCACGGTATTTTGACCATAAATGCCTGAGATACATTATGGCTAATATAAACCTACTAATGTAATGAGAACAGTAAAAAGTCAAACCTGTGGTATTCAGTCTAATATATGATGGCTTCAAGAAAATCAACATTTAGGATTCAAACCACCTAGTTTATAATAAGGTCTAGAGCCTGCTAGCATACCTGATTTCTGTAAAAATCAGATACATTGTGTAATATTGCCAGTAGCTCAAAACCATATGTTTTGGAAATCTATTATTGATTGCTTTGCTGCTCACATGACCGTTTTTAACCACGAATATATTATAAATATATGTATTATATATTCAGTGATTTCAAGTGTCCTTTGGCCCTTGAAATCCTCTGTTTGATTGTGATTGTGTAATAGGAAACCAGCACGAGAGGTGTCAGTACACAGACCTAGTTGACTGATAGGATAGTCCATAGCCCACCCCCGTACACAGCTGAATATTAATTGGCGTTGAATCATCAATCATAAATCAAATCAGCCACGTGACATTGTGCAGTTGGCCAAAAGAACCATCGCACCCCAAACAGACAAAAATTCCAGGCAGGTTATTTCTTTCAAACGGCATTTGCACAAAAAAGAAATTATTATTTTAACCATTTTGAAGGTTTTAGACACTCATTTCCTTTTATCAGTAATCCACTGTGGGTGCGACAGCCATCAGGAAGAAGGATGTGCTCTCTGCCAGGTTAATGTAGTGTGGTATGGCAGCCCAGAGGCTGTGGGGAGGCTCACACTTCATTTGTGCATGACAAGGCAGAACAGCGGGGGGCGTGTCCAGCTGACTCCCGCCACGCTCGTTGCGGAACAGGACCCATCTGCTCAGCCGGCTGGCCTGCTCACTGTCCACTACACAGACCATAACCCTGTTACACACGGACCATAACCCTGTTACACACTGGCCATAACCCTGTTACACACGGACCATAACCCTGTTACACACTGACCATAATCCTTTTACACACTGACCATAACCCTGTTACACACTGACTATAACGCAGTTACACACTGACCAAACCCTGTTTCACACAGACCATAACCCTGTTACACACTGACCATAACGCAGTTACACACTGACCAAACCCTGTTTCACACAGACCATAACCCTGTTTCACACTGACCATAACGCAGTTACACACTGACCAAACCCTGTTTCACACAGACCATAACCCTGTTTCACACTGACCATAACCCTGTTACACACTGACCATAACCCTGTTACACACTGACCATAACCACCATGCCCAGCCCGCCCTCCTCCACCCACATCTCCAACCCCCGTTACATACTGAGGCACTAGCATACTCCGACTTTTTCCAGGCTCCACCCGCCTCTTTTCATGTACACATCACTTTCCTCCCATTCTCTTGCTCCATCTAGTCACCTCCTAATGGTGGTAATTCTATTTGACAGATTTTCAAAACTCAGTCGCAAACAATTCAATCTACAGACCCCGGGTTAGTGTTGCTCTAAAAGAAAAACGTTCTACAACACTCCATAGGTCTTGTCTTCTCGATTCCAACCCACGTTTTTGAATGGCAGGGGACGTTTATGGTGATATTGTAGTCAGTCTGCACATAACTGCCTCATCACATGACATAGATGCATCAAATCACTCTTCTGTTCTTCAGGGGGAAGGGTCACACATTGCACAGCCTTCGGCTTCCCAGTTAAGCACCTATATAATATATATATTCAATATATTAAAATCCACATGATCAATATAAGTCAAGCAATAAATAAAGTGCAGCCCATTTCACTTTCTTCCTGAACAGTTTAACATTGGTTTGAGGTTTTTAGATGAAGCTGTCAAAGAGTTGATGAGATTTGAAAATGTTGACGATGTAATTTGTTGACCCTCCCTTACGACGTGCGTTGGTTATGACTTGCCGACCGACTACAATATTGCCATAAAGGTCTCCTGCCGTTTGAAAACGCGTGTGGGACTCGAGAAAACGAGACAGTCTAACTTTTTTCTTTCGTAACGAGAATAATCAGGGGTCTGTAGTTCAAATTGTTTGCGAGATATTGAGCTTTGTCTGAATATATGTCAAAAATCGAACGTCAAACTATCTTTACCATGGTCACCTACCAAAGCTCTTCTAAATGCGCATTTTGCCAATAAAGGGAAGTAACAGTGACCAGTTGAAGAAAATTTGAAAGTACATCAACTACTTTATGTGATTCAAATTGAGAGTGGATCGCTATTGCCTTTATCAGGGCTTATCACCTCGAGGTTAGGGTGGAGATAAGTATCTTTGAAATGACGATCTTTCTCAATCGTGTTTTGTTCTATTGCGTTTAAAAGAAGACACTTCTGGTCAAATGTGTCAAGGTGTGTGATTCCAGGGGAGGATGTGTCAGGTGCTGTTGTGTTTTTAAAGATTGTCTCACCTCAGTCCCATGGACCATCCCTATTCTGTCTGTCTATCTGGAGGTCGATGGGAATGAGCTATCTGTGTGCTGATCGATTGCAAATGAGAGCCATTCAGAGAGATCTCGTCTGTCCACAAAATAGAGAGATATAGACAGAAAGAGATACACAAAGAGAGAGAGGGGAAATCAATACCCTGTTGGAGTCTCTCAACACAATCACAAACAGACCTTTTCTAAGCTGCAGAATGGGAGGTTTTGAGCCTTACAGTATGATTCTCATACAACCACAAAACGCAGTTGAGCACTGAAGAAAAAAACACGAAATGTGAATTTTGTTCTGTAAGCAAATGGAGAAAGCACACATTTGTTGTTGACAAAGTTGGGAGACCATTCCTAATTTTACGATAGCTCAGTAACCTTTGTAGCTGTTGACAATGAAGCTTGGAGATGTCCGGCAAATTGTGTAGGGAAACCTTGTACAAACATAGCAACATTGGCCAACGGTTTGGCCTGGAATCTATGGCTGTCTGAGTTAACCCTCTCACTATCTCAAAATGTACTTCTCTTCCAGGGCATTTATGTCGCTAAAATTAGTGAGCAAAATATTTTACCATACATTTTACTAACATGATTTACATTCTCAAGAGTTTCAACTCTTTTACAAAATGGCGGCGCAATTTAGAAGCCTAGACGGAAATACGCTGAAAATTTCATAAAAAGTTTCAAATTTTTGAAATATTATTTTCCCATTAATTAACATAAGTCCGCAGTCAGAAAATCGTTTAACATTTTTATTTTATTTTCACAACGTTAGGACGTCGTCCATGCGCAAATGTGCGTACAATATTTGTGTGAAGCACGTACAGCGGACCATACAATTACGGTAATTGATCATTTACTTTCATCCATCATAAAATATATATTTTTTAACTCGGTTATCCAGTTTGTTGAACGTCTGCGACATATTTCACAGGAACGGAGGCGGAGGACAATTTGAAGGGTGTATCATTTGCGTAACGTACAGAGAACTTTGACCGGGCGTGCGAGAGTAGACCTACTGAAGCGGGGCAAATTAGAAGAAAACGCAGTGCGCTGTGAATGCCACATTTTACAAGCCATGTCCCAAGACTATGATTGTATAGTGATAGGAGCCGGTGTTCATGGCTCTTTCACTGCTTATAACCTTGCAAAAAAGAACAAGAAAACAATTCTACTTGAACAGGTTTGTGACATATGGTATTTAGTAACAGCTGTACTGTTGTATCGACGTCCAAAAATTTGTAATTTGTAGGCTAGGCTGTATTTACAATGTGCGGACTACAGTGTTGTCGCTATAACGTTTCTCTGTTTAGTGTAAACATATTTGGCACTTTGAACTGATACACTCTCAGTTTCACTGCATTTCAAGTTTCCACTTCTGCTCAAAAACGGCAACTCATTTTCTGAATGTCTTTCCATTAGTTTGTCCTTCCCCACTCTCGTGGCAGCTCACATGGCCAGACACGCGTCATCCGCAAGGCCTATGACCGAGACTACTACACACAGATGATGGAAGAATGCTATCAGCTCTGGTCTCAACTGGAGAAAGAGGCCAACGTCAAGCTATACAGGTGAGTGTTATACACCAACGTAAAAGCTCGGTTTCTGAATGGGGGGAAACAGTGTTAATAGAACATAAAAGCTTTATTGTGGAACACTGAGATTTGTGCATGCTTTCTGTGCATTTTGCCAAAGTGTGTTAGGGCAGCAACTCAATCTGTGTAAGCTATTATAGATGGATGACTTTGTCATTACCTCTCACATCACCGCCTCACTCCAGAGAGCTCCCTGCCTGCCATAGAATGTGGAACAAGGATTTTAATCTCAATAAACCCCAGGTCTAATCCCCGCGAGTGAGGAGGGTTTGTGCTTGTAAATACGACAGCAGGATCAAAGTTAAAACTTCCATGAACCATTGCCATAGTTTGAATACTCTGTTTCGTTGGCAGTGTCAGACAGCTGCATAACAAATGGTTCATTATGTATATATATATATGACTGATGGATCAATCACCAGTCTCCTAGCCACCCATGTTATGTTCCCAAGCACACAGTAGCTCTAGATCTCATCTCTTAGAGCAGCCATCCACGGCAGATGACTGATCGGTCCCCACTCTCAGGCCATCTGTGCCCTTGGGCGGGTGAAAACATAGGCACAATGAGAAATGTTCAGACTATATAGCTGCGTGAATCTTTTTGAGCAATGCTATCGCTTCTGAGCCCGAGGGATAGGTTTTGGGGATGGTCTGACAATAACCAAAAACGCTCTGTCTACAGGCCATTTATGCCACAGTTTTGTTTAACAAAATGTAATCTACATTTTTGACTCAGCAACCACCTTTTGCGGCCATAACAGCCGAACACACTCATGGCATTCTATCTACAATGGAAATTAAATATATGTTATAACTTTCAGTTTTTGGTAACCTAAACTCTTTTAAACATCTGGCAGTTTACCAATTTGTTCCATTTCAGGTATTTCACTGGACGTATTTATTATTGCATACATTTCAATAAAAAATGCAAAGCTGGGGGTGTTCTAAAACCTTTGACTGGTAGTGTGTAGCCATTGATTCTTGAACAATATAGCATGGTTGCTGATAATATTGACCTGTATGCTCAGGATTGGCATAAATGTTTCAAATAGGGCAATGTGTTTTTGGCTCAAACATCAAAACAAAATCAATAGGCCTACTCCTTAAGAATATCAATAGCTATATGTTAATTAAATGAGTGAACATCAGAACGTCGCTCGTTACTTTTTTAATAGGGTGGAAATAACCCATATGTCAAATTACATGTTAACTTTAAATGGAAAGTTAATATTCCTAAAAAGAAATGTAAGCACCCTACAACAAAGGGGCTGCTGTAGACACGTGCAACGTGCATATTTTAGTGAATATCAAACAATGCAAAGATCTAAACAATGTATAAATAGAAACAATTAAGGACTGGGAAAACTAAGAATCAAGCAAAGCATTGTTAAACTTTGGACTTCAGGCCTGCGATTTTATAGCAGCCTGCGCTGCCTTCTCTAGGTTAATATCCAGGCACAGAACAAGGGTATGGAATCAGGTGTGGAAATGGCAAGGGTGTCCAGCAGTCACCTAGGATTCTGAGGGGTCCTCTCTTGAAACCTTTGACCTCTGCCATCTCTGTCTCTGCAGCCACGCATCCTTTGGCTTCCCTCTCCTTTACATACAGTGGCTGTACTCCAAAAGCATATTAGACAGCCCCTTGACCCAAAGCCACGAAGTTATAGTTTCTATCGTCACATCCGAGCATACCGAGGGGAACGCCTGGGAACGCCTCTGTGTCCCCCCGGAAGAGCTGGAGGAAGTGTCTGGGGAGAGGGAAGTCTGGGCATCCCTGCTTAGACTGCTGCCCCCGCGACCCGGTCCCGGATAAGCGGAAGATGATGCTATGCTATGCTACATCCGAGCATACTTGCAAGTTGAGATGTTGCTGCAGTGGTTCACCCATCTACCTGAAGCTAAATCTAACTTTTGCGATTTGGACCAGCACATGGCTGTCAAAACTGCACCCCCCTTTGATGCCGATTCCCTTCTAGAGAAATTGGTGAGGGCGATTGCTTAGGGCTTTGGTATTAAAATATGGACCTCAAAGCCAGTTCATCTCCATTATTTAATTGCAAACCCCGATCTGGGACTTATTTAGACCTGGTACACGAGGTGGGTGCAATCAGTGATGAGGTTGAACAGAAAACCCTCAGGCTCCAGCTCTGGTCGGGTAAGTCTTGAGTACTCCTGGCATAGGGGCTGTCTACATTGCTTTTGGACTCCAGCCAGTATTGTTGTGTGGATGTCAGCTTGGCCTCCAACCTTCTTTCCAATGGTTTATAGTCATCACTTTTCCTCTCCTTCAAATAAAAATGATTTTTTTGGAAATGTTGGTAAACACCAGTGTTTGGCGCCAGTATTAACGTGGCATTATAGCAATGTGGTCACATGCAATGCAGCCAACAAACCAGTGTCACTCAGTCAACACACAGTGTGACAGCAGCAGCATGGAGGTATGCATTGGGTTTACATGCTCACAAGGTCTCTTACATGTGCTCTCTCACTCACAGACTCTCTCACACACCCACAAACATCTAATGTGAAGACCAAGACACACTCATAACATTCTGTGATATATGTGTAAGGCTGTTAGGTGGTGTTGGCCCATGCATCACATGTACTGACAGATGTTGGAGCGGCCGTTTGAAGACACTATTTTCAAAGGGCAGGCTAGCCATCCGTCCACCAGACTGCCGCATTAGGGCCTCCTGGGTTTCATGACCTTTCACTCTGAGGCCCTGTAATTTACCGCACGCTGCCATTTTACCACAAATGATTACTTCGTCCTCTTGCCTTCATTACACAGTAGGTGGTCATTGAGGACCGTACTTACAGTAGACCTACATGTGTGTCAAGCTGTTGATTGATTGAAATGTCTTGCTGTGTTCTTTCAATGTAGAACCCGATGAGCTTAAGGCCATTAGCCTGCAAAGCGAACATACAGTGGGGAAAACAAGTATTTGATAGACTGACGATTTTGCAGGTTTTCCAACTTACAAAGCACGTATAAGTCTGTAATTTTTATCATAGGTACACTTCAACTGTGAGAGACGGAATCTAAAACAAAAATCCAGAAAATCACATTGTATGACTTTTAAATAATGAATTAGCATTTTATTGCATGACATAAGTATTTGATCACCTAGCAACTAGTAAGAATTCTGGCTCCCACAGACCTGTTTTTCTTTAAGAAGCCCTCCTGTTCTCCACTCATTACCTGTATTAACTGCACCTGTTTGAAGTCGTTACCTGTATAAAAGACACCTGTCCACACACTCAATCAAACAGACTCCAACCTCTCCACAATGGCCAAGACCAGAGAGCTGTGTAAGGACATCAGGGATAAAATTGTAGACCTGCACAAGGCTGGGATGGGCTACAGGACAATAGGCAAGCAGCTTGGTGAGAAGGCAACAACTGTTGGCGCAATTATTAGAAAATGGAAGAAGTTCAAGATGATGGTCAATCTCCCTCGGTCTGGGGCTCCATGCAAGATCTCACCTCGTGGGGCATCAGTGATCATGAGGAAGGTGAGGGATCAGCCCAGAACTACACGGCAGGACCTGGTCAATGACCTGAAGAGAGCTGGGACCACAGTCTCAAAGAAAACCATTAGTAACACACTATGCCGTCATGGATTAAAATCCTGCAGTGCACGCAAGGTCCCCCTGCACAAGCCAGCGCATGTCCAGGCCTGTCTGAAGTTTGCCATTGAACATCTGGATGATCCAGAGGAGGAATGGGAGAAGGTCATGTGGTCTGATGAGACAAAAATAGAGCTTTTTGGTCTAAACTCCACTCTCCGTGTTTGGAGGAAGAAGAAGGATGAGTACAACCCCAAGAACACCATCCCAACCGTGAAGCATGGAGGTAGAAACATCATTCTTTGGGGATGCGTTTCTGCAAAGGGGACAGGACGACTGCACCGTATTGAGGGGAGGATGGATGGGGCCATGTATCGCGAGATCTTGGCCAGCAACCTCCTTCCCTCAGTAAGAGCATTGAAGATGGGTCGTGGCTGGGTCTTCCAGCATGACAACTACCCGAATCACACAGCCAGGCAACTAAGGAGTGGCTCCGTAAGAAGCATCTCAAGGTCCTGGAGTTGCCTAGCCAGTCTCCAGACCTGAACCCAATAGAAAATCTTTGGAGGGAGCTGAAAGTCCGTATTGCCCAGCGACAGCCCTGAAACCTGAAGAATCTGGAGGAGGTTTGTATGGAGGAGTGGGCCAAAACTCTCTCAGAGAGAGTGTGAGAGCGATGACACCAAATTTAACACACCTGCTCCCCATTCACACCTGAGACCTTGTAACACTAACGAGTCACATGACACCAGGGAGGGAAAATTGCTAATTGGGCCCAATTTGAACATTTTCACTTAGGGGTGTACTCAGTTTTGTTGCAAGTGGTTAAAACATTAATGGCTGTGTGTTGAGTTATTTTGAGGGGACAAATTTACACTGATAAACAAGCTGTACACTCACTACTTTACATTGTAGCAATGTGTAATTTCTTCATTGTCACATGAAAAGTCATACTCAAATATTTACAAAAATGTGAGGGGTGTACTCACTTTTGTGAGATATTTTATTTATTTTTTGAGAAAAAAAAAAAAATTCCTATACAATAATCAAAACAGATTTCAGGCAATATATATGTATTTCCCTAATCAATCTACGCAAAATACTCCAAAATGACCAAGCAGACATTTTTGCAAATATATATATATATACATTTAAACAGCACCAGTCAATATTTGGACACACTTTCACACACTTTCCACTTGAATGGCTAAGTGTGTGTGTATGTATATATATATATATATATATATATATATAAACAAATATCACATTTACATAAACATTCAGACTCCTTTACTCTGTACTTTGGCATTCATTCTTCTTGGGTATGATTCTACAAGGTTGGCACACCTGTAATTGGGTAGTTTCCCATTCCTTTCCTGCAGAATCTCTTAAGCTCTGTCAGATTGGATGGGGAACATTGCTAAACAGCCATTTTCAGATCACTCCAGAAATGTTTGAACCGTTCAAGTCTGGGCTTTGGCAGGACCACTCTGAGACATCCATGGACCTGTCCCAAAGCCACCCCCACACTGTAACAACAACCCTAGTGTTCCAGGGGCTCCCGTTAAGTTCGATGGCATAATGAATTCCACTGAGCACCCGGAGATTGTGGCCGTGGATGGGCTTACCAACCAGACAATGAGCCCAGACGTCTAATGCCCCCTTCTCCCAGACGTACAGGTCTTCTAGTGATGGGTCCGGAGCGGGGGCTAGCTTACCCTGCTATCAAGTCCACGCTCGAGAGGAACAAGCTTCCCATAGTGACCCTGCAGAGGGAGGAGTTCAGCCAACACATCCCTAATGTAAACCTGTCCCAAGGACACGGAGCCCTGGTGGACATGACCGCTGGGGTGTTGTACGCTGACCGCACACTCAGGACTGTTCAGGTAAGAGTCTATTGGTACAGTAGGCATCCTAAAGGATGCCATTTTGACTTGATGTGTACCAGATGTCGGTGTTGATTAACTCACATTGCCTCAGTGTTCAATAATGACCTCAGAATGAATAGCTTCTCTTTTCCTTTAGTGCTGTTCTGTTATCCTTTTACATTACCCCGATGGGTGTCTGACTATTGATTATTAATTAGGGCTTATCAACATCTCTGTAATTAACCATCACGTATTGAACACTCATTAGGATATACATGATGGCTTCTGTTCACAATTTGGGAATACTGTATATGGCTTGAGAGAGACAGACCAACACACTTAGACCGGCCTTCATGAGGCATTCAACACCACTGGCTGTTTATTTTGAAACATGTTTTAAAAGGTATTCATTGGGGTTTACGTGTGAACCGCTAAGAGGTCCCGTACCATACAGTTATGCATACATGTTCAGGCCTTAAGTACATACTGCAGCTCCCATAGCTTGCCATCATTTATATGTCTATGTAGACAGAGTAATAGTCCAGTGTTGTCTTACATTTCAACAATGACAACAATCTACTGTACAAAGGGACATTTTATAGAACAGCTTTGTGTTTATCCAGACTTGGAGAAACAAAGCATTGCCATTAGGTTAAGATGAGAACACCAACTCAAACACTTTTATGTTACTAATTAATTACATCGGAACAAGGATCCTGTCTTGTATAGTATTGATTGAACAAATGTTTCCTCTCTTTTGTGTGGATTGCAGATCAAGCATAAAGTATGCTTTGGTTGTATCATTGGTTGTTTTAGATGACTCTAAAGCTGCCAAAATTACCACCATGAATTTTCTGAATGTCAAATTTCAAAAACCCCCATCAATGTTCTGTCTAACAGTCTGCCTGTATTGATCAGGCTTGTTATCATTTCTCCTTGATGTTTTCTGGGGGCGGTTCCACTCTGTAGGAGTTTACAGTGTGATTCTGTGCTAACAAAGCTAAGGTCTTTGAGAAATCACTCAATTTAATAACTCTAAACTGGATCCCCTTCATCAGAAGAATGTTATCGACTGGAGACCCAGCTTGGCTTTCTGTCAGACATAGCTGCACAATGCAATACTTTCTTTTTGTTGCAGATTATTATTTACAACAATGACCTGGGAGGGTTAACTGTCTTGCTCAGGGACGGAACAACAGCGTTCTGTCCCTTGTCAACTCAGGGGTTTAGAGCCAGCAACTTTTGTTTACTGGCCTAATGCTCTTAATCAGGCCACCCTGTTGCTCCTTTAGTTAGCAGAGACAGGCTACTTCTGCTTAGTCTTTTACTGCATCATTCTGAGACTTCTAGAACATTCAACCATTTTGGGCAATAAGTTTCACATGCCAGCCGATAAGCTCTATCTCACAAAGGCTCGCAGGTCTAACGTGCCCTTTAGTCTAGTAGATATTATGACATATTTTTTTTCAGGTTCCAGCTGCTCTGCCCCTTGGCTGGATCTCCAATACCTGCCTAGGCATTCACTTTCCATTGCCTATTAAACTTTAACTAACCCATTGTTGAGTAGTAGTTCAAAGTTTGTTCTGCCTGCGATGCAGATGGGCGATTTCAGTTGCACTTCAGTTAAGTAGGTACACTGTATGTCTGGAGTAAACCCCTTCAGTTCCAACTTTTCGCCCATGTTTGTTTGGTTTACTTTAGTATGAACACCCCTCGTGTAACACTACAGTGGACGTTCTCTATCTTTGCTACCAGGAACAGTTCCAGAAGCTGGGAGGCGTGATCCAGGATGGACTGAAGGTGATTGACATCACGTTGAGTGTACAGAGCAAAGAGCTTGGTGATCAGAGCTGGACCCTGGGCCAACACCCTGCTGTCCCACACAGGGCTACAGCTACCACTGCAGGCAAGCTACTTGTCGAAGTGCCCGGACAGGAGCTCAAAGCCCACTGTACTCCAGTTGAATGCAGTTCACTGCCGTCACACTAAGCGAGCTATGGTAGTCTACATATATTTCATTAAGAAATAAGAAGTGAGCGTCGTTCTGAAGCCTGAAAAGAAAGGGAATTCACATTAGCCCCACCTTGCTCCTCCCTGGGTGGATTTTTCAGTGCAAATCTGTAATATTGTCATGGACAGGGAGTGAATTGAGGGAGTGTCAGGAGCTGGCATACAAGGTACTCACACAAATAGAGAGTATCGCTCTCAACCAAGCTTTACACAGGGTGCATTTGACCACACCAAAAATGTGTTATGATTTGAAACAAAAAGGATTCAAAGCTGTACCCCAGCACCCAAACATAAAACCCACACCCCATCAAGTTCATTATTTTTGGGTGGATAATGGTACACATCTTGACCAACCCCAGGTCGAAAACAAGTAGAATCTCCCTAAATATAGCCTCCTTCCCCCAGGCTACAAGCAGCGAGCAACGACTCGCCATAGCTCTGATTGGTTCACAGCAATCCAAAAGGGAGAATATGCAGCCCAGTGTTGGTGGAACACTCGCCCTTTCATGAGGAATAAACAGAAACCAACTAATTCCCAGGCTGCTGTATCTTTTACCCAGTGTGTCGGGGACAGAGTCAGCCAAGCAACCTTGCGATGGTCAGCCACCCAAAAGAAAAGGTGATGAAAAAACACTGGGCTTAAGTCAAGAATTTGTGTTAGTATTGGAATTGCATTATTCAGGATAGCGAGAGGAGCCCGGGGAAACCACGCCTGAGTGAGCACGTAGAGAAAGCATGAGGTATGAGCTTGCCCCCTCTCACTCTCTCGTAGTCTGCTCAATTTTTATGGTCCCCAGAAGAAGACGGCTGCCTGTTAGTTCATTAAACTAAAAGCTAGCGAACATTGTAACCTTATTACTGAGCGCAGGGAAGATGTGATTTGTGCGAGTGTGTATGCATTTCATTAAATCCATATTCTCACTGCCGCTACTTTTGTAATTGCGGTTAGATTAGATACAAAGATGGTAATGGGTAACAAGAATTGGCCTGAGGATTGGAGGGAGGGGGTAGGAGTGCGTGGAGCGGAGACGGAAACCTCCTCAGAAGTGCAAGGATCTTCTCAAATCAAACTCCTAATGAAAACCGGGAATCATTTCCATAAAGGCCTATGGCTGGGCCCCGAGGCCCCTAGACTGTTGTAATGCTGTCTGACTTCCTGTCTGTCTGTCTTCCTGTCGGTTTTCCTGTCTGCATGCTGTCCTGATTAACTAGGTGTTAAAGATTAATGTATGCTACTGGAAGGAAAAGGTCCCTGGCTTCTACAACGTCCAGAACCGCTTCCCCTGCTTCATCCAGCTGGAGTCAGAGGAGGCCAAGCATGACATCTACGGCCTCCCTTCCAATGAGTACCCAGGCCTGATGAAGGTGGGCTCAGTTCCATCTTGACCAAACCAACTCCAGTACACTGCTTCTTAGTCTCATGATTGGACTAGATGTGGGGGTTGGTCTGCCTCCATCACTTCCAAAGACATAATCATGGATAATATTTACGGTGCTTCCATTTTCTATTCCATGTCCATTGTAGACGTGATGGGGACCCAGTGGGAGTTGGGAGAGTAATAGCAGCACAACATGCATACAAAGAAGAGGGCCAGATGGGCTGTGCCACATCACATTACTCACTGGGATGCAGTCAATAGTTCATTGTAACCCATGTACTGTAGATAGATGGCTAATGCCGGCTCAGTCTAAAGCATATTAATTACCTTTCAAAATAAAACCTACATTTGGCCGCATCATCGAACCTGCCTTGTATAGGCTCTGTACTGTTCTCAGTACAATCAATTATTCTAAGAGTCCTCCGAATCGTTCTTCAATACAGTCTGATGTTGTATTTGAAGATTTGCTACCACTCAGGCCCTGAGACAGACCCTGACGAGAGGGACAGACAGACGGACAGGGGGGATATCGACATCCTGCAGCGCTACATCACCAGCTGCTTCCCTGGCCTGGTTCCCATCCCTGCCATAGTGGAGAGCTGCATGTACACAGTGAGCATTAATACAGTCACATCTACATGTTCATAGTGAGTATTAATACAGTCACATCTACATGTTCATAGTGAGTATTAATACAGTCACATCTACATGTTCATAGTGAGTATTAATACAGTCACATCTACATGTTCATAGTGAGCATTAATACAGTCACATCTACATGTTCATAGTGAGTATTAATACAGTCACATCTACATGGTCATAGTGAGTATTAATACAGTCACATCTACATGTTCATAGTGAGTATTAATACAGTCACATCTACATGTTCATAGTGAGTATTAATACGATTACATCTACATGTTCATAGTGAGTATTAATATGATTACATCTACATGTTCATAGTGAGTATTAATACAATTACACCTGCATGTTCATAGTGAGTATTAATACAATTACATCTACATGTTCATAGTGAGTATTAATACAATTACATCTACATGTTCATAGTAAGTATTAATATAGTCACATCTACACGTTCACAGTGAGTATTTATACGGTCACATCTACATGTTCATATTGAGTATTAGTACGATCACATCTACACGTTCATAGTGAGTATTAATACAATCACATCTACATGTTCATAGTGAGTATTAATACAATTACATCTACATGTTCATAGTGAGTATTAATACAATTACATCTACATGTTCATAGTAAGTATTAATATAGTCACATCTACACGTTCACAGTGAGTATTTATACGGTCACATCTACATGTTCATATTGAGTATTAGTACGATCACATCTACACGTTCATAGTGAGTATTAATACAATCACATCTACACGTTCATAGTGAGTATTAATACGATCACATCTACACGTTCATAGTGAGAATTAATACAGTCACATCTACATGTTCATAGTGAGTATGAATACAGTCACATCTACACATTCATAGTGAGTATTAATACAGTCACATCTGCATTTACACAGTGAGTATTAATACAGTCACACCTACACGTTCGTAGTGAGTATTAATACAGTCACATCTACACGTTCGTAGTGAGTATTAATACAGTCACATCTACATGTTCATAGTGAGTAGTAATACAGTCACATCTACACGTTCGTAGTGAGTATTAATACAGTCACATCTACATGTTCATAGTGAGTATTAATACAGTCACATCTACATGTTCATAGTGAGTAGTAATACAGTCACATCTACATGTTCATAGTGAGTTTTATTACTCTTACATCTACACACGGTATACACAGTGTGTAGAAATACAATGTTTACCTTTCTGCTGACCTTTTTGTTTTGCACGCTCAGTCACACATTAACCATAGAGACCATAGATTGACCGTAGATAGAGACCCACTAAAGCACTTTACTTTGAATCAGTATACAGTAATTCTTACAGTTCTGCTAAATTATTTATAATCTCATTTCAATTTTTGATCTTCCCACTAAGGAGATGTACAAAATAGAAATTGGATGAGGGTGATTCTGAAGTTGGATATGACCTGTCTCCTGCTTACCATGCCAGTCATATCACATGCTGAATAGCTCCATTACCTGTGGGATTTAAACAGTAATGGACATCCCAGACAGTGAATATAATTGGAAAACACATGTCACTCCTCCCTGTAGTCAGAACAGCCTTACAGGTACAATACAGGTATTACAGCACAGTACATGGTGTCATATCCTAGCCCCAAACAGAGGGCGGTTTGTCATTTTCTCTGACAAAGTATATATACACATTTCTATATATATGCTGGTTCCCTCAATCCATTCTCCTTGTCATCACTATCCTATTACCACATTTCACCTTAATCCCCTCCCCTTTTCCGTCTCTTTATCTTTCAACATTTCTTTTTGCAGGTGACTCCGGACAGCCATTTTGTCCTGGACCACCATCCCACCCACCCTAACATCGTCATCGGAGCAGGCTTCTCAGGTGCCGAGCGTAACAAATGTCCTACACTCTTTCATGTCCCAGGGTCCAACATCACAGCATAACGGCCTCCAAGGTGTCACAACAACACACACATGTTAGTGGGTATGTGTGGAGGATCACACGCACAAAGTGAATGACTTTTAAAAAGGTGTCCACCACTGAGATCCAGCACACTGTCAGGTCCTCTGTGGCAGAACATCACAGAGCCATGGAACCTCTGGACAGACCACAGGTCTCCCTGCTACAGCTGTGTCTTACCGAGGGAAAAGTCACCCAACTTTTAATGAGCCGTTGAAGCCACAGAGTTGAACTTTGGGTCCAGACCTGTTTTATTCCCTAATTAACATCAATGAGATGGTCTCAAGGGCCAAGCGTCCTCTCTGTCTGCTTTCTCTCTCTCTGTTGCTTTCTCTCTCTCTCTCTCTCTCTCTGGAAGTCTACTCCACATGCCCCAAACGGCAGACAGCTCGGGTCTTTTGGCTCCTGTTCCATCTGTTCTGATTGCCTTCCTCCTACAGTAATTATAATTGTAATTAATTTTCACTTGTAATAGCTTTTAAAGGACCTGGCTGGCACACAGTGCAGTGGGCTGGTGAGTTGGAGTTCTACTGGATATTAGAGATATTTTCAAATGGTTTTCTCTAACCTCCATGGGTTAGAGGAAGCCATCTGAAGCCATATTATTAATACAAGGGCAGGTAGAAATTAAAGGGGAACCTCATCCATTTTTAAACATGACCTTATTATCCCCTTTTCTGCGCCTGTAGGAGATCCCCCAAACCATTTTATGATAATTTGTTTGGTTAGTTCCCTCTTCCCCCTCCACTTGTATTGGTTATTAAAGCCATGGGCACACGTCCTGGGTGTTACCATGGTTACAAAGTCACCCAGTGGGTTTGGGCCAGCCGTCGAAAATGTACGCGCCGAACTGTCAGATTGGCCTTCGACCTAGCCTCGGACATAGTGTTCATGATTTTATGACTTCAAAGCCAGGCTGGATCGGCAGGTGCTCCAAGACCTTTGACCTTTTTCAGGCAGAACTCTGTGGGCATTCGTTTCTTCTCTTAGACACCTAGCAACAGGGAAAATGCACCTCTCCTGAGTGGAGCTTCCGTTTCCTCATCTCGCTTCTTGGCCGACGGCTTGTCACAGAAAGGAGGGACAAATAGATGCCTTGTGACAGCCAGGGCAGTAGCGCCTGTCCTCCTTTATATGCTCACTCATGCAGGGCTCAAACAGGCCATCTGACTCAGCGGGCCAGGCACACAAGCTATTCATAGAGGCCCACTGTGTTGTCCCACATGGGGCTGGTTATATATCTCAACACATAATGGTATGTAGTCAAATCTGACATGTTGCCATTTCATATGTCCTATATAACGCCCTATGTAGTACACTGTATTTACAGTACCAGTCAGAAGTTTGGACATTCAAGTGAAATGAGTGTGTCCAAACTGGTGCTGTATGTGTCCGATACAAGGGTGCTTCAGTGATGCAGCCTCTTAGTGTGATGCCTCACCCCCCCCAGATCATTCACTGTGATTCGGTATCCCTTCCAGGTCTCTCACTGTGATTGGTTGTCACTCACTGTGATTGGTTATCCCACCCACAGGTCACGGTTTCAAGTTTGGCCCAATCGTGGGAAAGCTGCTGTGTGAACTGAGCCAGGGAGAGGTTCCCTCCTACGACCTCTCCCCCTTCAGAATCCGACGCTTCCAAGCCCTCTCCAAATCTGCACTGTAGGACCGGGAGGGTGACTATAGATCTTAATTTGACAATCAGTCAAAATAAATATTGTGGTTCCATGAATCAGATGAATATAGCAGTGACCTTAACCATTCTTAGAATACAGACCTTAATGAGATGTTTTCCTACAAGTGTTACTGAAGCAATCGATGTTCATCTGTGACAAATAGTATTAAACTTAAAAACCGACCCTATTGGCTTGTAGATTTCATGCATCGCTCTTTCTCCCCATCTTTTGCAAGCCGAGCACATAGTTAAAAAGACATCAGCCATGGAGCCATTTGTCTTGCACAGCCAGGTGTGTGTGTGGGTGTGTGTGTGTGTGTGTAGGCTTCAGTCTCACGTTTGGCTTCGTTGCTCTGCCTCTACCTATTTCCCATGTAAACATTTTAATTACTAATCAGCCAGCCTGTTACAATGTTTACCAACACAGCGATCAGCAACAATGAGAAAATGATACACTGAGACACAGAAACAGTGGATCACTCAGTCCCTCTGCTCTGACTTTGAAATGATATGGAAGAGCCATTATGCAAGCCACTCAATTAGCAGACTTTTTACCATGCAAAAACAAATGTTCACAGACCAATGTTCAGTGGAAGAAGGGGCACATTGGAACATTTATTTCTAATCATTATCATATGTATGGGATGGGCTTTTAAGGAAAGCAGTATTGACTGTTTGCCAGCTTCAGGGGTCCCAGCAAATTATTGGTTTGGTTGACAGTGCCACCCTTGCTGTGCCTACAAATAAAGGTGAATGGAAAAAGAAGTGAATGGAACTATACCCTTGGGCATCTAATTGCAGGATAATGGTTCTGTGTAGCTTGCTTAATAAGAGCGTGGCACACCTGCAATACCAAGGTTGTGGGTTTGTTTCGCACAGATATAAAAATGTAGACTCACTACTGTTATTCGCTCTGGATAAGTGTGTCTCCTAAATGTAATAGTGATGTCAGGTAGGACATCCTTAGTGTCTGTGGCCTCGGGTGATCCTGGATTGGTCCTCGGGTGATCCTGGGGTGGTCCTCGGATGATCCGGGGTGATCCTGGGGTGGTCCTTGGGTGATTCCGGGGTGTTCCACGGGTGATCCTGGGGTGGTCTTCGGGTGATCCTGGGGTGGTCTTCGGGTAATCCTGGGTGGTCCTGGGGTGATCCTGGGGTGTTCCACAGGTGATCCTGGGGTGATCCTGGGGTGGTCCTCCGGTGATCCTGGGGTGATCCTGGTAGTCCTGGGGTGGGCCTCTGGTGGTCCTTGGGTGATCCTGGGGTGGTCCAGCAGGTGGTCCTCGGGAGGTTCTCGGGTGGTCCATGTTAACTAATAGTACAAGGAATGACTAAAACTTGTTCTACAGTAGTTCTGAAACTGTTTGTGGTAGCGCATTTAGGGTGCCGAATGGTGCATTGGTCTAAGTCATTGCTCGTCAGTCCAGAGTGTCACTCGGGGCATATCTATAGTGCCTGGGACTCTTGTAGAGGGTGTTGTTAATTGGCTCAGTACTGTCCAAGTTAGGTAGTACGGTGTGGCTTGGGATAGGTTGGATGCCTGCACTGCAAAAATCTAAGTATCAGTAGGTGATATTATCTTAGGACTGAAGCTCTTAAAATGTGTATTTCAATATAAACATCCGTGCCAACACTGAGTGAACAAGACAATTAAACCTGTTTTAACACTGTCTGTCCTTTGATCTTACCTTGATACCTTTTCTCAGTATTGAGATTTTGACATGTGAAACAAACTACAAAATGTTTTTAGACATGCAGTCAACTTCAATGATAGGGATTTTAAGATATTAAGACCTATTTTAAGAATAAGACTTGGCTTTAAGCAAATCTTTTTTAAGACCTCGACTCTGAGAGAACAGAATAGTGTTAACCCGCTTAGTGAAAACGCAGCTCATGTAACTTGTTTGGAACCCTGCCCTTCTGAACGGTGAGCTCAGGCCATCAGAGCCACCATCCCACTTCTGACACCAATATAGCAAACAGCAGGGCAATGAACTGAACCTGAGTTCACTGGCCTTAAAGGCAACTCCCCTGTCAATCAGGCCAGTAGAATCAACTGACTTGCTTGGAATTGTAATTTGACTCACATAGTGACGAGCGAATTGGCCTTCGTGCTGTTCTGGCAAATGCCAGAGGGGCTGGTCCATCTTTCATTGGGGTGGGATGGTTCATTCATAGGCCGCTGGCACACGGGAGTGTTTTTGAATTTCTTGTTCAATTGTGTGTGGTTATAATCTATATTATATAGGTTATGTAGGAAGGTTTTACAATCGGCTCATCATCTCACTCATGCCACAGTCCGACAGCCTGATGTAATAGACCAGAAACGACCCCAGTTTGAAGCACGGCTATGGCTTAGCATGGCTTAGGAAAACACTCAGCCTGATGAATACAATTTGAATGATAATACTTCAGTCTCCATCCTGCTTTCCACTTCCCTGACCACTGGGTGCTGGACACTGGGTGGAGGAACTGCTCATTAAGCCCTCTGCCCATCCATGCATTTTTATTGGAACACATTATGGAAGACTGACAACTCTTCACCTCGTGGAACACAGAGGGCTAAGACCAACCAGTTTAGGATTGGCAGGGTCCTTGCCCATCTGAAAAGTCTGCCCTCTGATATCTTATTGTCACTATAAACTCATCTGAAGAAATACTTAGAAAATGACTTAGATGGAGTCATGTGAAAAAGAACGTGCACCACAGCCCCTGGAAAGTTGTCTGTGTTCCATATTTGAAAATATGTGTGTATAATCTTCAGTTCAACACTATTGATAAAGATAACGTAAGTTAACAAATTACACTGACAGGTTATACTGCAAACAACTCTACTGTTGTTTCTAATCGTCATCATATGACGTTTTGGACATGCAAGGCATGCTATCAAGGGCCCTGAACATATATAAAACGCAAAATACAATCATTGGAAATTTCCTTAAAAATGTCCACCCCATTAAAAAGTGTCTAGAATTGCAGGAAATGTGCTTAATAACCGCAAAACTTTCTCCACCCCATGGTGAAGTATGTAAAAACAAAAATCCCTAGCCAAGAGGGGAAAGTAGTGCACGAAAACCTGAGCTGACAAGAAAGGTGGACTGGTGTTGGGTTGAACTTAGCCTGAGGCTGCACAAGCTGCCGTGAGGAACCGTAAGCTCTCTGGTTGCTGCTGATACAAGAAGAAACAAGAGTATAGAGACAGAGTGACAGGGAACTGACGACAGAAGCTTTCTGCCCGTCGCCGCAATGCCAGCGAAGAAGCATACAAAGACAGCCTGTACAGTTTCAGTGAGCATTACGCCCTACCTGCCAGGTACTGTTGGTTCAGAGGGCAAGTGTGACACATCAGAACACCCGCCAGAAATGTAGGAAAAAAATGGGATTAACGTTTTTATGGGTTTCATCTCTTAGTTTGCATAGGCAAGCTGTGTTGGAGTATTTTTACATCACTACTTCAATGTCAACAGAGGAGTGGAGGTTTTTCCACCAATCAGCGCACCGTATCAGCTTCCATGAAAGATAACACCACCAAAGTAACACAGATCCACTCGAAGTGTGTTTTTACCCTCAATTTCTGTTCCCTCTGTCTGCCCTCAGTCTGTCACAGCAAGTGTCAAAGTATTCAGCTTAAAAACAAAGGTGTGAGAGTTGCAGAAAGCCAAATATCACTCCCAACTACAACAGTCAATGCTACAGTAGGTAGCCAAGGAGATGGCTGCTGATTTGGACCAATTTCTGTGAGGTAAATGGAATGGTGTGACACAGCAGGGGTGGTTGGGATGATGAAATGGGATGGATCTGAAATGCATGCAGTATGTTCCTGTAGATGTCTGGTAGCCCGTCTGACTCTTGGACATCGTCCTCATGATGTGTTATGAAAACATATCAAGATGACACCTAGAAACCCAACATCACCTCTCGCTGAGGACCAGATGGGGACCAATGAGACTGTGAGATTGTGTACCAGACAGGCAAATTCAATGTTGTTTGTGGGTTATTTTCATTGTAGCTGTCCTAACACAAGAACCTTGTTGTATGTGATAACCTGTGATTTGGCTATGAGCACATCCACGTTGTGTTTCCATTGCTTTCACTTAACAGAATTTGAGTTTGGGTGTTTCAAGAGCTACTTCATTGGGTGGTAGGTCATACAGAATTCCATGTTTTGATTAAAAAGTTTTAGGTACCCTCTTGTACTGCTTGGGGCAATGTCATCAGATTGCTATTACAAGCATTTACTCTATTTAACAATTAAAATCCATTATTAATAATTAATTGACTTGCATTAAACAAATCCAACATTTGAATTAACCCTGTAATTCACAAGATTACCACACGGTGACCTCTCAACAATATGTTGAATACAATTCCATATGTAGCTCCCGGTAAAGAAAAATCATTCTTACATAATCAGAGTGCGCAGGCCATGGCATAAAAAAGAGAAAGAATGCTGGAACCCAGTGTTGATTGAGGCTCAGTCCCTGTGAGAAGTGGTCACTGTGAAATCAGGCTTTTAAACGACCAAATCACTAACTACAATGTAAAAAGTAGTCTGTGACCTTTTGCAGGAAAACCTCATTGCCATGGCCTGGTCCTTCCACACAGCCCAGTTGTGAACATTCACATGAGGTCAGTGTTCCGTGCGATGCTCCGGGGCATGGCGTCCTGTCTCCATGATTAACTGCATTCGTACATTACTGAGCCGCTAAAGGCAGCTGCAGGAGCCCTGAATTGAGCTGTACCATCCACAACCCACCATCCACCCACCTTGCCCTTCTACAGACCTATGGGGGAGGGGGGCAGAGGTTGTGAAGACAAGCCGTTCTGCCTGCATGATGGAGAGGAAGATTCACGCACATCCATCATTTACAGAAATAATACCAACTCTAAAACATTTAGTTATATTTGGCCCAAGAGTGATACTAAGCTAATGAGATAAAGGCAGTTAAAGGCACTAAATTGGAAATTCCGGGGTGGGGGGTTGTTCGTCGGCGGGTATATTTGGGGTCAGGAATAGAGTTAAGGGACATTGAAGGTAAGCCGGGTTTAGGGCAGGGCTATTCAACTTCGGCCCGGGGGGAATGAAAACCACCGGGCACACCAGGCAAGTCTAATTAACTACCAGGTAGAAGTAAAAACATAACCATTTGGGCCTTCCATGACCCACGTTAAAGAGACCTTAGGGAGAATGTGTTGGAGCTCCATGTGGTTCCCGTGGCTACATGACTGCACGGGATCCCCAGGAAGGTGGCTCTGCTGCCAGGCTGGTGGCTCAGACGACTGTAGGGTCAGGCTTGAGCTGGGAGGTGAAAATAAAACTAGGGTTAGGGCCGTGTATAGAGATAGGGTTAGCAGGAGAACGAGCTAAGCACCAATTTATGGCGGATTGATTCATTGATCTCGGTGCTTGTTTATGGGGCGTGGAGGACTGCTCTGCACTGTGTGAAATTGAACTATCAATTCCCCTTTCCTTATTCTCACCTTAAATCGTAGAGCTAATGTAAAGTACTGCATGACACTCACTTGAGGGACGACGACACATTCGGTTCTTCTTACTGGCGGAAACTGACCACCACAGCCCACAAGGCAAGACCAGACCGGACCACTCAGAACTATTCCCCCTGGCCAGCTGTCTTCTAGTTGAGGATGAAACATTATCGAACAGCTTGCATGCCAGAGCAGATGACAGCTGGGCAGGGGAGTGTACCGTCGATGTGACACGGGGGTCACAAGCAGGGGTCAATAATCAGGCAGGAAACAAGACGGCTTGTCACGGCTGAAGGGGAATCAGCAGCAGCATTTGAAAGTGTAATGAGCTTGGTGGCACTGTTGCTGGGAAACAGGATGAACACGGAGGATTTCACATGCTTCCACACCCTCTCCTTGTCACTTCCTCCCAAGGGAGGAGCAATGCTATTCCCTGTCAAACCTCCTGCTCCCTTTCTCCCTCTAACTCCCCAGCATTTTATCCAGATACTTTTTTCCCATCTTGTTCCCCAACCTCCTCTCCGCCTCTCTCATTTCTTTATCATTCCTCCTCCTTTCCTCTCCAGCAAGGGTAATTGCCAAATGGGCAATATTTCATGAAACGTGTTATACGCTGCATTAATACATTTTGTGAAATCTGTCTACTTTAAACTGGGGGGGGGGGGGGGTATCGTCGTAAACAGACTTGAAATATTAAGGTTTTTAATTAATTTATAATACATTACCTGCGCAGCATCTTGGCAACACATTCTTTCCAATGCAAGCCTTTCTCTGTGCTTGTGACTCCCTACACTGCCCCCGGCTACTGTAGTTAAGAGCTGAGTTCTTCCCCTGAAGTAGAATGTTTGCCTTCCCACTGGTTTAGGGAAGTCTTCCTGAGAAGTCCCACTGAGCAGGAGGAAGCAGAATCACTTAAACACTGGCATACATTTGACCTTGCCTCCAGTCATTTCCTGCTAGCTGGCTGTTGGTGGGAGTAGCAAGCGGATACACATAGCCGTGCACCAAAATGTTATTTTATTTTAAATAGTACGCACCTTGTTTATGCATATTCTGACCCTGGATTTAAGATAAAGTTGTTTGAGTCATATTCATTTTGGGTGAAAAAATAAGAAATTGAGGTATAGGGAAAGTGTGTCTACAGATAAGCTGCATTCTGAGTTTGACTTAATTCCCTCATGATTCCAACACCTTCACACATTATGAAACAATGAATAAAGACAACATCTACTTTCTTTTTCCAAAAGAAATAACAGCATTCTTAATTCCCTGTGATTTACAAATTGATAAGAGCTTGTTGTGAGCAAAGTTTGCATTGCTAGCTATCGTTGACATTTGCTAGCTATTTTGAGCAACATTTCTGTTACATTTGAAATATATTTAATCTACTTTTTTTTTGTCATTTACATTTCACTGTCCTGAAGTCCAATTTATTTTGTATCAAAATACTTGTAAGATTACTGACAGAAAAGTGGTATTTATGTTAAGGTTAGGTTGATTTAGAGATGGTCTGGTAACTCCTGTTATATTAGGCTGATTTATTGATGGAGTGTGTGAAAAGCAACCTAAAACATGGGATGATATTCTAGACATCTTAATTTTGAAATTAAAATGGTACTGAACATTTCCAATAAATGACACAGTGTCTTGCCAAACTGGGTGTAAGGGCATTAACAACAGCAAGGTTTTTCTTCATACATAATTATTTGCAATACCTATTAAGCTCTTAGTCTTTAAAATAATTACACATTGACCTTGATTAATAAATAATAATAACATCCCAGATGGTATGACCAATCAAAATCAAATCTCAGCATTATCACAAGCTTTAAAGTCTATGAAGTCTATTATATCTTCTTAAAGTCTATAAAGTCTATTAACACTTCTTAAAGTCTATGAAGTCTATTAACACTTCTTAAAGCATATAATTATTTGTCTTCAAAGACGATTTTAAGAAAATTAATAGATTCTGAAAAAAGAAAAATATGTGATCCTTGTTTCCAGAAAATGCTAATAAAAACAGAATGCAGTGATGTGCATATCATTTATCCATATATTTAAGTGCAAATAGTACAAAGACAACATATCAAATATTGAAACTGAGAAATGTTATTGTTTTTGGAAAAATACATGCCATTTTTGAATTTGATGCCAGCAACATGTTTCAAAAAAAGTTGTGACAGGGGCATGTTTACCACTGTGTTGCATCACCTCTTCTTTTAACAATACTCTGTTAGTGTTTGGGAACTGAGCAGACCAAATGCAGTACTTCTGAAAGGGAAATGGTTTCCCATTCTTACATGATTCTTACATTTAGGATTTCAGCTGTTCAATACTTTGGGGTCTCCTTTGTCATATTTTTTATTTCATAATGCACCAAATGTTTTCAATGGGTGACAGGTCTGGACTGCAGGCAGGCCAGTTTAGCACTCCAACTCTTTTACTATGGAGCCATTCAGTTGGAATACGTGTAGAATGGGGCTTGGCTGTAATAAGCAAGGCCTTCCATGAAAAAGACGTTGTTTGGATGGCAGCATATGTTGCTCCAAAATCTCTATATATAGTTCAGCATTTATGGTATAGATACGCAAGTCACCCATGCCATGTGCACTAATGCACCCCACACCATTACGGATGCTGGCTTTTGAACTGTGCACTGATAACAAGCCTGATGGTCCCTCTCCTCTTTAGTCTGGAGGATGCAGCATCCATGATTCGAAAAAATAATTCATAATTTTGATTCGTCAGACCACAGAACAGTTTTCCACTTCGCCTCAGTCGATCTTAAATGAGCTCGGGCCCAGAGAAGGCAGTGACATTTCTGGATCTTGTTTAAATATATTTTTTTCTTTGCATGGTAGAGATTTAACTTGCATTTGTGGATGCAGCGACGTGTTCACAGACAATGGTTTTCAGAAGTGTTTCTGAGCCCATGCAGTGATGTCCATTACAGAATCGTGTCTGTTTTTAATGCAGTGCCGCCTGACGGCCCAAAGCCTTGTCCCTTGCGTACAGAGATTTATCCGGATTCTCTGAAATTTCTAATGATATTATGTACCATAGATGATGAAATCCCCATACTTGCAATTTTAGGTTGAGAAACATTCATCTTAAACTGTTGCACTATTTGCCTGCGCAGTATATCACAGAGTGATGAAACCCTCCCCATCTTTTTCTTCTGAAAGACTAATTCTCTCTGGGAAGTGGGCATATCTATTTCAAGAAACAATAACATTTCTCAGTTTCAAATTTTTTAGCACATCATTGCATTCTGTTTTTCTTTATATTTTACTCAGTGTCCCGACATTTTTGAAAACTGGGTTGTATAAAAACCTCTACGGGAGCCATCACCTTATCGTGGTGGAGAGGTTTGTGTGTTCCTATGAACCTGAGGGCTGTCCGGGCCTTAGGGCTCCTGGTAGGGTTTCCCATGGCAAAGTGGTCTCAGGGGAGGAGCCAGACTAAGAATGGTTCAAACCCTATGCACAAACGAGGAAGAGGAGAAGTTACCCTGCCCAGAGGAAGCCCGGGTCCCCCGTCTGGAGCCAGGCCCAGAGGGAGGGCTCGCCAGCGAGCGCCTGGTGGCCGGGTTTGCCACAGAGCCCGGTCGGGCATAGCCCGAAAAAGCAACGTGGCACCCCCCTCTCCATCCTATGGGCCCACCACTCATGGGAGGAACCGCTGGGGTAGGTTCAGAGTACTTGGCCTTCTTGGAGACCCGAATGGAGTCCTGTAGGGGCTCCAGTAGGGGACTCCATAATTCTGCTGGGGGACTTCAACGCACACGTGGGCAATGATGGAGACACCTGGAGAGGTCTTAGGTGTATCAAGGGGCGGTAACCCTCGAACACCCTGGTGGACACCGGTGGTCAGGGAAGCCGTCTGACTGAAGAAGGAGGTCTTCCGGGATATGTTATCCCGGAGGACTCCAGAGATGGTTGCAGTGTACCGACAGACCTGAAGGGCTGTGACCTCTGCTGTGAAAGAGGCAAAACAGCGGGTGTGGGAGGAGTTTGGGGAAGCCATGGAGAAGGACTTTCGGTCGGCACCAAGGTGTTTTGGAAAACCGTCCGCCACCTCAGGAGGGGAAAACGGGGAACTATCCAAGCTGTGTACAGTAAGGATGGAACACTGTTGACCTCAACTGAGGAGGTAATTGGGCGATGGAAGGAACACTTTGGGGAACTCCTAAACCCCACTAACATGCCCTCTATAGTGGAGGCAGAGCTGGAGGCTGATGGGGAAGCATCGTCAATCTCCATGGCAGAAGTCACTGAGGTTGTCAAACAACTCCACAGTGGCAAAGCTCCGGGGATTGACAAGATCCATCCAGAAATGTTGAAAGCTTTGGGTGTGGAGGGGATGTCATGGATGACACGCCTCTTCAACATTGCGTGGAAGTCGGGGAAAGTGCCTAAGGAGTGGCGGACCGGGGTGGTGGTTCCCCTGTTCAAAAAGGGGGACCAGAGGTTGTGTGCCAATTACAGGGGTATCACACTTCTCAGCCTCCCTGGGAAGGTCTACTCAAAGGTACTGGAAAGGAGGGTTCGGCAGATAGTCGAACCTCAGATTGAAGAGGAACAATGCGGATTCCGTCCTGGTCGGAAAACAACCGACCAGCTCTTTACTCTTGCAAGGATCCTGGAGGGGGCCTGGGAATATGCCCATCCTGTCTACATGTGTTTTGTGGATTTGGAGAAGGTGTATGACCGGGTCCCCCAGGAGATACTGTGGGAGGTGCTGCGGGAGTATGGGGTGAGGATGTCCCTTCTGAGGGCTATCCAATCCCTGTACGTCCAAAGTGAGAGCTGGTTCTCGGTAGAAAGTCGGACTCGTTCCAGGTGGGGGTTGGCCTCCGCCAGGGCTGCGCTTTGTCACCAATCCTGTTTGTAACTTTTATGGACAGGATATTGAGGCGTAGTTGGGGTGGGGAGGGGTTGCAGTTCGGTGGGCTGGGGATCTCATCGCTGCTTTTTGCGGATGATGTGGTCCTGATGGCATCATCGGTCTATGACCTTCAGCACTCACTGGACCGGTTCGCAGCCGAGTGCGAAGAGGTTGGGATGAGGATTAGCACCTCTAAATCTGAGGAGTGCCTCCTCCGGGTAGAGAATGAGGCGTTACCCCAAGTAAAGGAGTTCAAGTATCTCGGGGTCTTGTTTGCGAGTGAGGAGACAATGGAGCGGGAGATTGGCCAGAGAATCAGAGCAGCGTGGTCGGTATCACATTCGCTTTACGTCCAGCTGGGAAGAGACCTCAGGGTAGGCCCAGGACTTAGGTGGAGAGATTATATTTCGACACTGGCCTGGGAAAGCCTCAGGATCCTGGCAAATGTGGCTCGGGAAAGGGAAGTTTGGGGTCCCCTGCTGGACCTGCCGTCCAGAGTCATTTCACATGTTAACAATCAATGAAATGTCCATAGGCATCATGATGGAAACGATTTTGTAAGTAGTCTATATGTAGTTTAAAGGGTAGTTAGTAATATGTAGTTATGTTATGACAGAACAAAGGTGATGGCACCCACTTTTCTTTATCTACTAATAATGTGTTGTCTTGACTGGGAGCTACTATTGTCTGTGTTAGTGTGTATGCGTCTGTGCCCTGATTCTTCTATACACTCTACAAAATGGCTCATGGAGGAGCCTTAAGGGGTTCTTCACATTGAGGATGTTAAGGCACCCCAAAAACATATTTGAAGAAAGCCTTTTTAATGGTTCTTTAAATAACCTTTTGAGATTGAGTTTTAAGGGGGTACGTTCTGCAAATGGTTCTCTGAGTTCTTTAAAATACAGGTTGACCTTTTAACTTTAAAAACGTAGCGGTGTCAGTGTGAAAGATCCTCCAAGAACCTTTTCTTTTTAGAGTGCACATTATAGAAAAGCCAAGCAGTTCTGTCCTCACCTGCCTTTCAACTCTTCATAAAAAAATTAACTGCATACATTTTCGTCATTCTTTTCCCTTTGTATCATTCCAGGAATAGAAATTCTAATAGCTCTAGTTCTAGCAGGAGAGGAGACACAGTTAAATGAGGGCTAAAATGTACGTCACGTATGCCTTAATAAAAAATAGGAGATTGAATATTGACTGCTTGACAGATCAGGCTCCTCCTCCACTATCAATCCAATGTCCTTCTTCTTGCCCACTAATTGCTATCTTGTCAGCCATTCTCCTAGACCCCATAATTATGACAAGGCTATGATAGATAAAGTATAAAAATAAATGTTTTCATAAAGTTCTAGTCTTTCCTGTTATACAGTAGGTATGCATCTTGTTAGGTGTCTGTTTGTCTTGTTTAATGATGTAGGACTTCAAAGACAATTCAGTAAGTGAAGGAACAGTGCGGTACACTTCATCACATTTAACTCTGAAGGACAACGTGCCATAGCTTCAAACCCAGTATGCTAGCCTCTCTGTCTCCACAAAGAGATAGACAGTGATTGAGTGGCTGATGGAATGCAGAAGCCCTTCTGTAGAGAACGCGTATTGATTTGGAATGGTGATGGTATTTGGAAGGAGCGGGATTAAAAGGTCACCTTGGTAATGTGGGCGTGGCTGTAAGATATAATGGTGGAAAGGAGAAGACGTAATTCTTTGTGTCAAAAGTCTGTGGGGACATTCAGCAATGCAACACTACGGTTATTCTTCCCTTGGTACTCTACAATTCTGATAGCTTTACAGGGCTATCTGCTGCAACGTGCGCTTAGTTTGAGAGGGAGGAGACTATGCGGGCTGTCAATGACTCACTTCAGGATGCACCTGAAATGTCCCCTAATGCACTCTTGTTTTGAAGTGAAACAATCATCTTTTAGGGCACACAACACTACATTGCACCGATTTAATAGTGGATTTCTGACATTCATATTTTCTGCAAGCACTTCTGCCTGAAGGCAGAAATGATGTGATTGTTGACTCAATGATGAGCTCAGCTCCAGTGACCATATTAAAGTTTGAATATAAATGTCTGTGGTTAGTGTAAGGGTAAAGCTTAAGATAGGGAGAAGCATAAACCTAGGTCAAAATTGACACAGATGCTCTCCTCCAGCGAAGGAAGAGCAACATTTTTTATTTCTTATTTTTCATGCTGGTGTGTGGAGGAATGGACTCGGGGCATGCAGCCCATTTAGAAATATAAGCTCCTCCTTCACACCGCGGAGTAAACTAATCACATCATTTCTGCCTTTGGGGCAGAACTGCCTCCTGAACCAGATTCCTGACAGAATAAACTAACCTGCCTGTGGTACCACTGTATGTTGAGCCCCCTGATGTTGGTTTAGCACCGATTCATCTACTGCACTCTGGTTACAGCCACAGTAGCTGTAATGCTGACATGATCGTAGGAAATGATGGCGTGTAAGGTGGTGAGCATGTCATTTTGCACACAGTGATCCAGGTTTCCATGTTAAAGCTATGGTGTTGAAGTTTATAATGAACAAAGCACTGTCCCTGGAAGACTAGACACATTTGATTGTGCCACTACTCTACTCTGCTTTATAGTGAGTCATTCCATTTCTCCTCAGACTGAAAAACCATTTGGCATTAAATCGTACACAAGAGGGGGAGCAGATTTCTTTGAAAACAAGACAAAGGCCATATTCAATATGAACTGCTGTTCCTATTTTGAAAGGCTTCAGAGTCAGGGTGAGTGATTGTGTTGACATTTCTCAAAGCTGCAGAAAACATCAAAGTGGATGCATCAGACATGAATTTCTTTTTTGCTCAATATGCTCTCCAGAAATTTTAAGTGTGAGACTATTTTCGAATGTGCGTTTATCAATATATAAAAAAACTAAAAGACAGTAGCTTGGACGCTGAAAACAAAAACCTACCCTGAAAAGAAAAAAACAAACAGTCTCTAGTCTTTCCAAATCAATCACCATCATTTATTTACAATATATTAAACTGTAATGCAAAATTATTACTTATAACAAGTGGTCATTTTGTTCAATAATGAAAATAAAAGTGAACTATTTTGAAAGCTAGCATGAATCAATACATAAATGTATGTATAAATATTAATGTGTACACTCAGCAATGTTATGCTCGCTCACATCTTTGCTTTATTTTTGAATGGTTTTAATGATAACTCTGATTTAATGGTAAACGAGATCATAAAACACTTTTGAATTCATTTTGAAACTCATGTTACACATTTTCATTTTCAAATGCATGTTGACTGCATAGAGTAGGATGACGTGACAGACGAGTGTTTATAAAAAGCATGTATAACACAAGCGCACCAAACCCTTCCCATCACACAGAGTATCAACACAATCCTTTGATTCCTACTAGCCAGGTACAGATTGTACACACTTTGGCCTGATCAATTCATTAATGCTACTTCATAAATACTAAAGAGACTGCCAAAGGGTTCAATGTAACACAAAGCGACCGTACAAGTATGGGTCTATAATATCTTCCTGGTTAAACTGCTACGCTGTTATAAAGGGTATTATTGATTCCGGCCTGAACACAAAGGAATCCTACATGACAAATAGGCTTCTGGGACACTGAAAAGGATGTCACACTTTCAGTAATTGAACAGAGAGCATTATATCCAGTTTACAGATTTGAACATGCCGGTTGAGGACAGCCAATCATCACCATGTGTTCACCAGCACGGCCGGCCAGAATGAACCGAGGGGGTGAAGAAGATATAAGAGAAAGGCAAACCCCCTTAACCCACAGTGGCCAATATCATTCCCTTTGGAAAGCAGAGCACATCACATGGAGAAAATATACGTGAAAAATCATGAGAATATCAACCACACAACAGACAAAAAAAATGCTGAGCCAAAGACTCCCACAACAGCATTTCTTGCAAAGTACTTAGTCAATTCAAGTTTAAATGAAATAAGACGAGGCATTTCATAGGGTAGGCTACGCTCAAGCCACCTGGAAATTCATTTTCTTGATGATCGCACTCTCCAAACAAATGGTTATTCTCTTTCAAACTTGAAAAGAAACTATGAAAACCGAATAAGAAGGGCTTACACTTTCATCACAAAGCAGTTTGCTGCGGTAGCTCTCTCTTGTTTTCTTCCTGTCAGAAAAAAAACAGATTCTCCCACAAAAAAAAAAGAGGGAGGCAAAAACACAAGCAGATGAGAGTGTCTTCGTTAGGTGTCTGGCACAGCACTGTGCTGCAAGCGGGATCCAAGCACAGCTGTGAGAGCGCCAGCTGTACAACACTTCCATCAATGGCACCTCTCCCAAAACCAAACTCCGGGCCTTTTACCAGGACTCAGCATAAGCAATAACACTGTGTACAAACATTCCTAAAACAAAGGCTTTTTTTGGTACTTTTCTTCTTGTCACCACTGGTGATGCAGTGATAAAACACGAGAGGACACTTCTACAGTTCTTTGGCTCAGTTACAACCACGCTGATGACAGAGGAAGGAGGAGACCTGCTCCAGCCAAGCAGCAGCTGTCCCCACGCAGCTGGCAGACAAGAGAGACAAGTCCTTATTAATGGCACTGCAGTTCAACTGGAGGAGCCAGATCCAAGATGGAGGCCGAGAGTCACGGGCCCGGGGAAATACATGGAGGAGGTGCACAGTGGAGTGTTGAGTGAGAGAAACCATCAGCGTTGTGGCGCTGCCGTACTATGGCACCTTAGCCGACCTTAGCAATGCAAGCTGCTTTTTAATAGTATTGTTATAGTAAGTGTCATTGCCGCATGGTGCGGAATTAGAACTGGGGTGCGTGCGTGTGTGTGTGTTCACGTTTTAATGTAAACACGGAACATTAAGCGGACTGGGGTCCTCTCAACATGCAGGGCTTTGGTGTGTTCACTAGGCTGTCTCAGAGGGGTTGTCTTTGTCGCTGTTGTCCAGGTAGCTGCCGCGGGTGTAGCGAGAGCGGCGGGACCCCCGAGAGGCACCCCCTTCTTCTTTTTCTTCCTCTTCCTCTTCTTCATCGTCGGATCTGTCCAGGCAGAAACGTCTTCGGCTAGGAGGGCTGGAGGGTGACAGAGAGAGCGTCAGAACCAGAGGAGAGCTACACAGTGTGCATGATCATTAGCGAACATTGATCCAAGTCTCTATGTTATGTTAGAGAACAAACCCATGCTGAAAAACTGGCAGAGTGCTTTTCCTCCAGTAGGTCTGCTTTTGGACTTTAGACACAAAAAAAAAATCTTTAACTTATTAGACAACAGAGAAATGTGATGGATTATGGTTCTGGTTTGTGGTTCAACAAATTGGCTGCGTTGTGGGTTCCTGCCAAAAACAGCAGAATGAAACATCTACCCTGCAGTATACTGGCCTGTCTGGCTTCACTAGTGTGGAATAATCAAATACACTTCAGTTTAGACAAAACACCAGTGAACCTATTATTCACTCTAAAGAGCTCTTCCAAACCAAAAATCGTGTTAATGAATCTTGAGTTGAGTAGACTGTGACATTCTCTCAATCAATCAGTAAATATTCTACCTGCAGAACACTGCATGTTTAACGGAATTTTGCATTCAAGCTAAAATGCAAAACAACAGTTAATTACATCTTAAAATAACTTGCTGCTTGTGTAAATCAATTCACTGGGTCTAATTAAGCCCACAAATAAAGGGATTGGAGGGTTAAATCTTTGGTGGCCCTCTGTCTTTCCGGGGCTATAAATCACATCAACGTTTGGGTGGAGAATTAGCGAGCGGCACTACAGCTACACCCACGTGAGCTTTGCCTTGTCCTTGGCTCCAGCCCCCTGCTGCTAGGCTAATCTGCATTGTAATGCATTCACAACATACTTTTTCACCCTTGTCTTTCAGGGTACTTCCCTCAAAGAAGCCCTAACAAAATTACCACCGCGCAGAGCAGTGTCACTATAAATGCCATTGACGAGATCCATTCTTGTCAATGGTAGTTTCTAAACTTGCTTTCTGACAAGCTGCTTTGAATTAATAACCTTAATTACGTCATCGCTTTTAGGGATTTAAAACGTAAATAGAAAAGAAATATGTGCCACCAAGTCATGTGGAAGTGTACACTTCAACGGTGTTGGCGAGGCAACGGTAAAGTCGGCCACGTTAAAGCACAGCGTCGTTCTGACGCCACTGGTGACGCCACTGGGGACTGAAGGTTTGGGTTAGATCATGGTGCAGTGGATTTCGGCGGATCAAACCAGAACTCTGAGTGGTTAGCAACATGACACCATGCAGAGGACACACTCCTACACTCCACACAACACCTACTGCCAGCCTCAGTCACTGTCCGCTCTGTACAGATACTTCATCATCACGTTGTCCACCTTCTTCTTCCTCTTCTTCTCCTCCTTCTTGTTAGGCGGGGGCTGGCCCTCCTCAGGTGTCCCGGCCTCCCCTTCCCCCTCTGGGCTGGAGGCCGGGCGGCCTGGCGCTCTCTTCACACTCCCCGTGCTTTTATAAGAGATGGTGGACGCCCCCGAGCTGGAGTCGGACACCGAGTCTGACTCTGACTCCGAGGATGAAGAGGAAGACTCCTTCTTGGACTTCTTCTTGGACTTCTTGCCCTTCTTCTTGGAGCTCCCCTTCCTGCCGCGGCGATCGCCGGAGCTGTCCGACTCCGAACTGTGGCTCCTCCTCTTCTTCTTGCCTTTACTCTTCTTACTGCCCCGGCTCTGACTGCGGCTAGAGGACCTCCTGCAGTCCACGGCCGACGCCGAGCGCCTCAGACTGCTGCTGCTCCGCCTGCCGTCCGCCTCCCTGTCGCCTCTCCCACGGATGCTAAGCACACTCCGACTGCCCTCTGCGTCCGCCTCCCTTTTCCCCGCCTCGGCCTCGGAGTCCTCCAGACTGGAGCGTTTGAACGTGATGGGCTTGAAGCTGAGCACCTCGTTGATAGCCTTCTCCAGGTCGGGGTCAAGGTAGTTGCGGTGGCTGACGGTGGCCGGCTTGACGTCCGAGGTGTCAGCGAGCCGGTCGTAGTCTCCGCAGGAGGAGCGGTCGCGTGGCGGGGGCATGGATGCGCTGCGTCCTGTGTAGGAGTGGGGGCTGTAGGCCGAGGACGGCTCGGTGAAGGCCAGGCTGCGCCCGTCGTCCAAGTCGTCGAACTCGCTGAGGCGGCAGCTGCGGAAGTCAGACAGGCGGGAGTCGGCGCGGCTCACTGACGGACTGCGGGCGGCCTTTCCGTATGACTGGTCCAGCCGGTGGGCTGAGGTGCTGCGCTGCCGGCTCAGGGGGCTGGACAGACCTAGGCTCAGGGTGGACCTGGCGTCATCGTCCGGGCTCAGGCCGCGACGCGTGGTGGCGACAGACAGCCTGCCCGGGGGCATGGAGGACACGATGGACTCCTTGTCGAAGTCTCCCCAGCGGCTGTCCATGCCTTTCCTAGCCCTGCTGGTGGCTTCAGTGTAGGCCTGGGAGATGACCGAGCCACGGTCATCGTCATCACGATCCTGGGACTTCCTCCAGCCGGAACTGACCGAGTGGGAGTCGTCCTGGGGTGAGGAGCTTTTGGGCTTGGCCTTACGGAAGGAGGAGACAGACTCCTGGGCGTCCTGGTCCTTCTTCAGGGAACTGAACAGGGAGCTGTCATCCCCTTTACCGCCGATGGAGTCTTTGATGTTGGAGCGCTTCCTGTAGCTCAGGGAACTCATCACAGACACTGGCCTGCTCTGATCTACCTCTTTCTCTTTGCCCTCTTTGTTAAACTCTTTCCCTTCCTTTGCATCTATGTTTGTGGCAAATCTAGAGAGAGAAGGTGTGGCAGGACAAAGAAATGTTTATGTAGATGTAGACATTGGAATAGGAGGAAAAAGAAAGAATGATGAGTTACAAACTCAGAAGGAGAGATGAATGATAATAAAACAGTAAGATAAGGAAGGTTGAATTCATGAGGAAGAAAATAAAGGCAAGTCAACAGAACAATGATTAAAACATATGTAGGTGTAGATATTGCCTTGGAATCCACAATTTCACAGGAAAACAAAAAGATGATGAGCAAGAAAGACAGAATGAAAGATGTACTGACTGGAGAAAAAAACCTCAGACAAAATGTGCAGCCTTGTTCAAATCAATTCCTTTATGCAGAATCAGTCTAAAATGTCTCTAATGAGTTCTATATTGAACTAACTCAGTAGGGGGGATATTGATTTGAATTTGATTCTGCAAATGTTACACAGAACTCCAGTCAAGCATCTCATTGTGGTTAAATACGTTGAGTAAATCAGTAAGAGAGCTGGAAAGACACATCCCTTGTGTATGCATGTGTGTGGGTATGTATGAATCTTAACCAACACAAAGAAATGAGATCAAAGAGCTGAGGTCACCTGTATGAAGGCAGGGGATCTGCAGGGACACAGTTAAAAGAGATTAAAAAAACTCCTTAAAAGTTTTCTGAAGTTTTGAGGAGCTAAAGTGTGTGGGGGGGGGGGGGGAGTTAAATCTTTTGGTAAGGAGACAAATCTAGGGCAGTCGAAGCTGTCAACTGGCAGACACATCTATTAATCTCCGGGAGAGGGGAGAGAGTGAGTTAGGAGGGGGGAGAGAGTGAGTTAGGAGGGGGGAGAGGAGGTTGCAGGGAGCCATGCCAGCTGGCCACCGGGCACATCGATACGTTTGCCAGGGAGACGGCCACCTTTAAAAAGAGCCGTATCATCAAGGATGTGTGACTTTAAAAGACAGAAAGGCCAGAGGAAACACTGGTAATAATCACAACACCTCACTCACACCTAGCCAAGGGTTCCCTCCCAATAGCTTTACGCTCTTATTTTCTAATGCATTTTTAAGGATTATTGGGTACGAAAGGGAGGGGGAGATAGGGTTTTTACTGAAAGAGCCGCTAGCCGGATTTAAACCAATCCAGAAGCAGTACATGTGCGCCAGAGGCAGCAGCATGGACCATTTGTTTAACCTTCAGAACCTTGATGACCACAGGCCTTGTATGGGGGTTTGGATCCCCGAACCAGTCCAGGCTGCTTCCCAAGCAGTGGGAGTTTTTGTGTGTGTGTGTGTGTGTGCGCGCGATTGACAGTGGAGACAATAGGAAACAGAAGGAGCCATCCTGACCTGGAGCTCTTGAGGCTGCCATCATCTGAGAGGTTCTTGGCTGAGCCCTTGTTTTTAGACAGCCAGGACTTGACCCCGTCCACACGGTCCTCCACTTCTGAGTCAGAGGAGTCTCCCTCACTGTGTGGAGGGACAAAACATCACATCAGAGAGTAGGAGAAGAGAGAGAAAGACAAGTAGGGAAGAGCTGACAGAGAATGTTGAAGGAGAGCTGAAGATGGGGATATGACAGGGAGAAAGAGGCGTTAGTGAGGCAACAGAGGACAGCCCTGTAATCTAGCTCAGAAGACAACAGAATAGACACGTGCATTAGTCTTACAAAACACACCCACACACAGGCACACACACACACACACACACAGGCACCCACACGGACACACGCACACACAGACACACACACACTCAAAGACACACACAGAAACATACACACACCAAAGATACACACACAGCCCCACTTGTTGCCTCTGTTAGGTATGTCATCCCTGGGGCCCTGTGGTTAGCTGGCAATGGAGGACAGAATGAAAAATCCAAAGAGAGCTAGATTCCCTTGACTTTGATACAAAGCCACTTGAGGTAAGGCAGAGCACAAAGACAGAGACCAGAAATGGGATAAAGTGGAAACTAAAGAATGGGCACAAAATGGAAGGATTTTCCCTTTTATGTCACTCACTTATCTATTCTTTCCACAACCCCCCAAATTTGTAGTTGGGCTCTTGACAAAATGATTTGGTGCACAGCTTGGGTGCTGAGCTGTTTTCTCTCGGAATTATCATTACGCCGTCAACAGCCTACTGCGAAGCGTGAGGAGAAATGTAGGGCTGTCAGAAATTTGACACGGTTGAAAAGAGCACAACACTCATTAAATGCCATTAGAGCCCAATGCTCATGTGGTGCCGCGAAATTAAGCTGTTACAGCTTCATAATAAAACAGATACATCTAGGCTGGGAGGGTTAAAATCTCCACATCTGCTTTGAAAGCCTCTTGTCATGCTGTGGAGTAGAGAGAGAGAAAAGCTTTTTCTTTTCAGCACTTAATCTCCAGCACCGGGCTCACCACCAAATACAGTAGCTCCAGTGAAATGGTTAGGAGGCAATGAAACCAAAGCCTTCCCTGATCTCAGAAGAAGCGACTCAGTAATGGAGTTGGGTCAGAGCACAGGCTACTCTGCTCTGTTTTAAATGGTACAATAACTTCAAGCACACTTCTTGTAAACACGGTTGTGTTTAAAAGAAGGGAGGCTGTAATTAACTTTAGGTGGTATGTTTGGCCTATTGGACACCGTGGGGAACATCAATAAAGACTGTTATTGTCACTGAGCGAGTGGCTTGCTGTCTTTGGAACATAGGCCTTGTCAATAAAGGGGTAAACAGAAAGCGAACTAACCCTGGAAGAAAGTCCCTTCCGCTAGCTAGTCGTATTAGACCATTCACCAGCTGTTGGCTCATATACTCTCCTCAGAGATAAAAAAACATTTTGGATGTATGTTTTTGTTAGCCTTCTCCAGCTTCTTAAGGCTAGTCTTTTATCCATTCACATATCTAGCAACATACTGCTTTGATATCACGCTCCAGGAGAACAAAGAAACTGATGTTGCTTTGAATAAAGAAAACATTTTTCTTTTTAAATATGTTTTTGGATAACGCTTGGATTTTTCCCCCCTTTATCCTGATGACGGATGAGATTACTAGCATTTCCCAGGACAAATAACATTAGATGCTATTTAGAAAATGTCATTTAGAAACCCATGCAAAACATTGTCAAATAAATAACTTTAAGGAGACAACTGTCTAAATCAGAGATTTTGTTTATTATGCAATTTCACGCAAATATAAACCCGAAAAATCTAAAACTAAAATGTTGCGGAAGTGTTGCGGATGTGATGGATAATAATGTGTCATTTCTTATCTTTAAAATCAGGCACATTTATCACATTACGCGTGTGCTTATTCTGGGATGTTTCTTTAGACTTTTACCAAAGAAGCTGTTGATATTGTGGCGTGCTCTTGTTATGTCCCTGGACGTTTTAGAGTTTGGATGTGGTTGTTTGCTCTTTTTTCTGTCCCCCTCTGTCCATCTCTATGTTTCCACAGGTGTTCCGGTTTGTCCCCCTTGACTTGATTTCCTCCCATCTGCATTTGCGTGTTATCCAATCAGTCTGTGTCATTGCTTTTAAGTACCCTCCCTGTTTGGTTTGTTATTGTGGCGGAGGCTGACTATTGTTTCTTTGCATTGGTCCTGCCCGGCCCCTTTTCCCAAATGTTGCCAATTTTACTACGGTACATTATAGGAGACCAATGAACCTCCTCTGTTGAAAACTGTATTTTCAGTTGTCTGTTGTCCATTCCTCCCTCCCATTCCTTTTCCTGCCATAACGTGTGTGTGTGTGGTTAGGCGTGTTATGTCACCTCTAAGGAGAGGACGTAACAGCTCTATGTGCTCTACACTCACCTAAAGGATTATTAGGAACACCATACTAATACTGTGTTTGACCCCCTTTTGCCTTCAGAACTGCCTTAATTCTACGTGGCATTGATTCAACAAGGTGCTGAAAGCATTCTTTAGAAATGTTGGCCCATATTGATAGGATAGCATCTTGCAGTTGTATTTGTGGGATGCACATCCAGGGCTCAAAGCTCCCGTTCCACCACAAACCAAAGATGCTCTATTGGGTTGAGATCTGGTGACTGTGGGGGCCATTTCAGTACAGTGAACTCATTGTCATGTTCAAGAAACCAATTTGAAATGATTCGAGCTTTGTGACATGGTGCATTATCCTGCTGGAAGTAGCCATCAGAGGATGGGTACATGGTGGTCATAAAGGGATGGACATGGTCAGAAACAATGCTCAGGTAGGCCGTGGCATTTAAACGATGCCCAATTGGCACTAAGGGGCCTAAAGTGTGCCAAGAAAACATCCCTCACACCGTTACACCACCACCACCAACCTGCACAGTGGTAACAAGGCAAGATGGATCCATGTTCTCATTCTGTTTACGCCAAATTCTGACTCTACCATCTGAACGTCTCAACAGAAATCGAGACTCATCAGACCAGGCAACATTCTTCCAGTCTTCAACTGTCCAATTTTGGTGAGCTTGTGCAAATTGTAGCCTCTTTTTCCTATTTGTAGTGGAGATGAGTGGTACCTGGTGGGGTCTTCTGCTGTTGTAGCCCATCCGCCTCAAGGTTGTGCGTGTTGTGGCTTCACAAATGCTTTGCTGCATACCTCGGTTGTAACGAGTGGTTATTTCAGTCAAAGTTGCTCTTCCATCAGCTTGAATCAGTCGGCCCATTCTCCTCTGACCTCTAGCATCAACAAGGCATTTTCGCCCACAGGACTGCTGCATACTGGATGTTTTTCCCTTTTCACACCATTCTTTGTAAACCCTAGAAATGGTTGTGCGTGAAAAGCACAGTAACTGAGCAGATTGTGAAATACTCAGACTGGCCCGTCTGGCACCAACAACCATGCCACGCTCAAAATTGCTTAAATCACCTTTCTTTCCCATTCTGACATTCAGTTCAAGAGATTGTCTTGACCAGGACCAAACCCGTAAATGCATTGAAGCAACTGCCATGTGATTGGTTGATTAGATAATTGCATTAATGAGAAATTGAACAGGTGTTCCTAATAATCCTTTAGGTGAGTGTATATGAGATTAAATAGTGTTTTTTCATTTAACAGGTAACTGTTTATTTTAATGACATACTGCATATAGTGAATGAAATGTCATGTCGTAGTGTGTTGCCTGACCCTGTATACTAGTCAGGCAACCTGTAATCTTCTGAAGTACTACAGCAGCATTCCTGAAGTACTACAGCCACTTTCCTGAAGTACTATAGCCACTTTCCTGAAGTACTACAGCAGCATTCCGGAAGTACTACAGCCACTTTTCTGAAGTACTACAGCAGCATTCCGGAAGTACTACAGCAGCATTCCGGAAGTACTACAGCAGCATTCCGGAAGTACTACAGCTGCATTCCGGAAGTACTACAGCTGCATTCCAGAAGTACTACAGCTGCATTCCGGAAGTACTACAGCCACTTTTCTGAAGTACTACAGCAGCATTCCGGAAGTACTACAGCAGCATTCCGGAAGTACTACAGCAGCATTCCGGAAGTACTACAGCTGCATTCCGGAAGTACTACAGCTGCATTCCAGAAGTACTACAGCTGCATTCCGGAAGTACTACAGCAGCATTCCTGAAGTACTACAGCATCTTTTCTGAAGTACTACAGCAGCATTCCGGAAGTACTACAGCAGCATTCCGGAAGTACTACAGCTGCATACCGGAAGTACTACAGCTGCATTCCAGAAGTACTACAGCTGCATTCCGGAAGTACTACAGCAGCATTCCTGAAGTACTACAGCATCTTTTCTGAAGTAATACAGCAGCATTCCTGAAGTAATACAGCAGCTTTCCTGAAGTACTACATCAGTATTCCTGAAGTACTACAGCAGCATTCCTGAAGTACTACAGCAGCTTTCCTGAAGTACTACAGCAGCTTTCCTGAAGTACTACAGCAGCATTCCTGAAGTACTACAGCAGCATTCCTGAAGTTCTACAGCAGCATTTCAGAAGTACTACAGCAGCATTCCTGAAGTACTACAGCAGCTTTCTGTTGACCTTTGAACAGTGTTTCATATGTCTAATGAAATTTTTTCGCCAAGCAATCTGCAATAATTGAATTTCTATTTAGACTTTGTTGCAGCCATAACGGTGCATAAGTCATAATGGAAAATGACAAAAATTTCACTATCATGTTTTTTTCCTCAAAATGGCAATCAATCTGTTGACCTAAGACTTACAAACCCACAGACCTTTGCTAATACGTTCCGTCCCCAATCTCTTGTCCATTTCAGTACTGTGTGGCATGCACTCCACCGGAGGGTTACAATAAACACACATCAAAAGTTGAACTGGAAGTCATTTTCTTTCAGGTCCTTGTAATGTTAAATAAGGTTATAATCCCCCTTATACAGGCCCGATCCGGCTGAGACGCTTGTAATTGTTGAGGGAGCTGCTTCCTGGACTATGTGCTGCGTCTCCATGTACAAGGCGGTAAATGGAGGAGACGAATTCGGAGCACAGAGGCCTTTCCTCCTCTGGCCGAAGCCAAAATAAAACAGACGGGACGACAGGCACTTTGTAATCGAGTGCTTCACACATGGTGTCACACACAATTTATATCCTTGACCGCCATACCATTAGTTAAGCAGTGCCGAGAGCCCAGGGGAGCCAAACAAACACCGTGTGGAGAGAGAGACATTCATTGTCTGTGACAATCTGCCTCCATTGGTTGTATATCTCTGTTACACACTATTACATTCATCATTAGCTCCTATGGATCCTCTCCTGCTCCCTCTGCCCTGCTCCCTCTGCCCTGCTCCTCCTCGATGTCCCTGGGTCTTAGAAGCAGTCGAGTCTGTTCTCAGTTTTGACTGCAGCTACCTACGACGGTTCAACGCAGCCCGCGAGGCAGGTGCATCTGGTCAAACTCTATTGAGGTACATACGCTGGGATGATTGCTGCGATCTCTAATATCAGATTCAAAGGGACAAGTTTTTCAGAGAAACTAATTTCATTCACCCTGACATCGTTCAAATGAAATGAAATCGGTTTGCTGTTTTTTAAGTGATCCAACAACAACAGACAGACAGTCAATATGTGAAAACGAACTGTCCCCTACAATATAATTGGAGGGAGGCTACGGATTTCTCTCCGTCCATTAGTAGCAGCTGTATTCATTTCACAATTAAAAATAATTGGGGATGATACATGTCATTGTGCACCTAAATAAATATTTCTATAGCAGGTGACACAGCAAAAACATAATCGACCTACTAATCTACTAAAATGTTTTTCTAAGGTAATTTTGGAAAATACATTTGGATAGGAACTAAAATATGGATGGCAATTTCGTTCAGATGGTATCAGAGCATGAAACAAGATGGTCTTAGCAAAGCCCCCCCACTTTCCCCTGCAGCTCTGTAGATGGTAGCTAGATAGCTATTCCTCCGCGTTAGCAGTCATTTGGGTGATGCAAATCAGGAGAAGGCCCATCGGCCCTGCTGAAAATGTCCACAGTCAGAACAGATCACTTGAATGGGTGTGTCCAAACTCTTGACTGGTACTACATATATTTGCAACTATTATCTTACCAGGTAAGTATAGTAAGAACAGATCCTGATTTACAGCAGGGTTTTTCTCCTTGTCCGCTTTGGGATTAGAACCAGCGACCTGTCATTTACTGGCCCAAAGCTCCTGACCACTAAGCTACCCCGCTGCCCGGGGAAGGTCTCTCTGTCTAGTCTGTAGGCTGGGACTTTATGGTGGTTACATTCAATATCTCAGACACCAGTGGCCTGATTCAGGTGAATGGTTCGTCTTGTCATAGTTGTCTGGCATTTGCTGAATGAACCAGACGGATTACTGCTACACTGTCAGTCTGGGAGATTCGCCATTGAACCAAAGTGATTTAAGAAGAGAGGCGTTCCCCAAAACATACTTGCAAATGACTTGATTGCCTCTAACTAATGGGATAACAAAAGCCACAGCACTGCATTCTGGGGAAGTAATTAAAGCAGTGCGCTGCATCAGATGTGTGGGAGGACATCTTTACTGTAGCATGTTGAAATAACCCTGTTTCAATCAATAGTCTCCAATTATACCTGTCTACTGGGGACGTGCCTGTTCAACTACACGTTGTTATCAAATCGGTTGTTATTACTGGCATGTCTCTGGCATCGGTTGTTATTACTGTCCAGCACTTGGAAACAGAAAGAAGATCAAATGATGATTCAATAGCAGAAACCCTGGAAAGACTGGGGTCTCATCCAATAATAGCCTAACAACCATCAGCTTTCAAACACTGTTTCCTCTGCTGTTATGTACCGGCCAGGTAAAAGCCCACCATTAACATTAAGGACAATTTCTGCTTAAACAGAAAGCAGCACTACAATAGTGCTTAACAAGGTCTTAACAACAGAAACGGCAGAGATTGCTGTAAAGAAACACTGACATGGGACTAAAATGGCAGAGAGCCAGAGAGTGAATGAGCCACTTGCCAGATGAGCAGAGAGCCTTTTGTAGGACATTGGATGGTTCTGCATTATATAGTGCGCGTGAAAGATTGATGACCAACACACCCCTGGTCTTTCCGCCATTCGGAGGGTGAATGCTTGTCACTGTGGTAGAGCAACGACTACGGAGGCAGTCAGTCAAACCTTGCATCCACCCCAGAGCAAGGCTCTGAAATATTTAGCAGGCCCTGAGAGCAGGCAGGCAGCCGCTGGGCACAGAACGCCGGTCAAACCTGGCGCAGTTCTGTCCAAAGCAGCCCCTAAGGAACGCGGAGACACAACAAACACCAGGCGAGGAAGGTTGTGGAGCGGCAGGGGTCCAAGAACCCAGGCCTGGGGGTGACAGCATGAGGACAGATCTGAGGGGAATAACACTTACCCAGCCACGGACGCTTTTTACACCAGTTAGATGTTATATGTTATATCGGTTAGCCTTGGTTGGTTGAAGGGGTTACTGGATGACTAACCACAGCAACAATCTGGGGAAGGGGTCCTTACATGCTTGGTTTAGAAAAGCATGTTGTCAATGGGATTCATGCAGTTCAGCTTGTGGCATCATGCAGTGAAGAGTGGAGCAAATTATTTTCTTGGGAGGAAGCTTAGCCCTAAAAGAATGATGCAGCATCACTGAATTTGTTAGTATCCCATAGATACAGTACATCCTTATGCAGTGACGTAAGGACTATGCCATGAGTCATTAAGCTTAACTCACACAAGGTGGCTTTAACATTGCCAGTATACTGTATCTGCTGTTTGATACTGCATCTTTCTCAGTGAAGGGCATCAGACTACTCCAAGTCAGCATGTAAAACAATGTCAAACATGAGCTCCAGTTCCTCACGTTTTGTTCCTTCGTTTCTGATACTTTGTCACCATGTCTTGTAAACTGGTCACGATGAAGGATGATAGACAGAGACACAAAGAAAGAAAGAATACAAAAACAAAACAAACAAACAGAAAAGTCAGACCAGAATAGACAGGCACAGACCGAGCAAACCAAATGAACATGTGATGAATCAGCAAATGCTCAAAGGATCTAAAACACTGAATATCACGACCACTGTGGTGGCGATGACCGTGTGTTTTAACTATAGATGTGTCCTCCCAGTGGGAGAGATTCAACCGCTGCATATTGCCGGGTTACTGACTCAGCATGCTACCTCTGTGTGGAGAACAAAGAGTACACAATATACGCTTGTGCTATTTACTGCTGGAAGTCAGAGTGAGGGGACGGAAGAAAGGCTTTCTCCTAGCCACTGCACTCATAAACAAACAAATAGACAACACTCGGAAGGAGGGGAAGTAAATAAATAGGCAGAAGTCGTTTTCACCGACTTAGCTTTATCTAGAAGCCTATGACACTGAAAACAAGAAACAGAAATATTTGAATATGAAAATTAAACTCAGTCGTTTTTGGAGTTATAAATCTTAAGACATTAGTGTGTGTATCAGAAAAAGGTTATGCCTGATTTTTTTTTATCCAAACGCCTGTTTAATGGTACAACAGGCTGACGATCATTCTCTCTCAGTGTAACAGTAGCTACTGTAGCTGCTCTTTATGCTGAGTCTATATACATTTTAACTGTGCAACAGCAGCCAGCTGCTATTTATGTGGAATGTGTGCTAACAAGCCTATGCTTGCGGTCAGTTAGGTAAGTTAATACATTCTTGGCAACAAGGTTTATTTCTGTATTTGTACTGGCACCAAATAGACAGCTATACCTGTTGATGAGGTCTTCGTTGTCATCACTCTCCATCTCGTCCTCGATGGCGGCCTGAAGGTCTCCAATCCTTTTGAAGGCTAGTTTAAGGTCAGCTTGCAGGCTCTGATTTGCAGCCTCCAAGCTTTCAATATCCATTTCCTGTTAAAAGAATTGGAGTCAAACTCAGCTTAGGTCCCAGCAATAACCCAACATCTGAACTTTTCTGAAGCCTTACAATAACCTTACATCTAAACTTTTCTGAAGCCTTACAATAATCTTACATCTGAACATTTCTGAAGCCTTACAAAAACCTTACATCTGAAACTTTCTGAAGCCTTACAATAACCCCACATCTGAAAATTTCTGAAGCCTTACAATAACTTTACAGCTGAATTTATTTCTGAAGCCTTACAATAACTTTACAGCTGAATTTATTTCTGAAGCATTACAGACATTGCTGACTACCCTATATGTTGAATATTTCAGAAAGAAGCTTGGTTAAAAATCTCAGAAGAGTCAGTAAATTTATAAAGCAATAAAATAATAATGGTACCAGCTCATGTTTCTTGCGGCTGGCCTCAGCCTCCTTCTTGGCCAACTCTCCCATCTCCTCCTTCATATCTCTGATCTGTCTCTGGAGACGCTTGTTCTGCTCCTTCTCCCGGGTCTCACTGGAGCTGCAGTGATCCCGCTCCTCTGTTAGCTTCTCAAGGTTCTCCTTTAGACGGGCCACCAGGCTCTGAATGACCAACAGCAGAGAGGCCACATTAGAAGAACCCCCAGCAAAGTTATTCTGTAACAGCTCGAACAGAACAATTCTTCTAATCTATATCATCCACATCTACACTTATTTTCCTTAGGATACTTCCCCAAATAAGGATGAAAAAATACTTAATAGCTTAATGAAAGACCAAACCAACTTTAAAACGTGAAGCCGACTCCTGCTGACACAAATAATAACTTTTGATACCAGGTGACCAAACAAATGCCACTTTTGGTGGACCGTCCTCTTCTACAGCTGTCCCCAAAAATATCCCTGATTAACCCGCAGAAAGTAACTCTGAAGTTACACCGCAGTTTATTTTTCAACCATGAAATGTTTCAGTCTAACCAGAATTGCCTGTGCAATGTTTTGTATATCTCTATATCAAACTTCCCTGCTTCTGCCCACCTTTCATGAACAAGTTGGATCAGTGATGAATGGTAACCACTAACCACCATGCCATTGACTAGAAAGTATTGCATTGTATAATGTTGCAGTCACAGCTACTACATCAGGTCCCAGATTTTTTGGAATCAGAAATGATTAGTTTAAATTGTTTAAATTGTCCCAGGTTTTTTCAGAAATCTGTTCATTACAACAACGGTTAGATCTCTATGCATTTTCAATGGCCATGGGCTTGAATGGGAAAACCTTTCGCCGTAACTAGTCTTCCACCTATAAAGTTAGATATCCCAACTTTCAAATGTGAAGACTGCTCTAGAATGGTGTGCTAGCATTCAGATTTTAAATTGACCATTCATACGTTTTGAACTGTAATAATTAATAATGTGAATAGAACAGAAATAGGAAATGTTTGGAGTCCACACTGTTCCCTCAAGTCATATATTAGGCAGTCTTTTTCCAGAGTGACTTCCATTAGTGAGTGCATATATTTCTTTTTTTGCACTGGGCCCAAGTGGGACTTGAACCCACAACCTAGGCATTGCTAGCTTCACGCTCTACCGACTGAACTACACTGGACTACAGTCATTAGCCTCAAGCCTCCCAGCCTGGTGCCAGTTTCACCCTGTGAGTGAGCTCTGCTCTCTAGCCTCTCATATGTGTATTGATTGGCCTCCTTCACCCTGGGCTTTGATGAGATATAGTTTTCTGTCTGCATTAAATATTCAGCCACTCACAGTGGTTTCAAATACCAGGGGTAGCAAAGAGACCTGGCTGAATAGGACCTTAAAATTCATTTTAACAGATGTAGCCATCTTTCAAAAAAGAATTGACCGACGCTTTGCCAGCCTTAGATGTACTTGCTCTTTCTATTATTCGGGCCAGTGGATTACATTAAAAGACTGTGATTATCTGAGAAAGTTTTACTACAGTTTTGAGGGTAAATAGTTAAGACAGTGGGTCTGGCTGTCTGCACATTGCTGGAAATTACAAGTTTAAAAGTTGTCAGAAATGAGCAAAGATGCATTTGTCAGAGGGGTAGAAAATGGATTTCAATTTTTTCCAGGCTGTGTGCAACAGTAACCTTTATCCTTCACTAAAATGTTTGTCGCAAGCAATATCAGAATGTAATTCGAAACTGACAGAATAACAAATTATATTGTGGAGTGAATAGAATTTAAGCTAGCCAGAGGACAAACGGAAAAGAAGGCATTTACAAACTATGATATGCTAACAGCATAAGAGCTAGAAAGACTAATGCAGGGGAGTCAATCGTCATGAGAAAAAAAGAGCTTTATTATCTCCCAAAAGAATAGCTTACGACCCCTGGGCGATTCCTCACCTCTGACCATACATGTCCACACAAACACACTGGGCAGACCGCCAGGGATCAACCAATGCTTCCCTCCTAGAACGCCCCTTGGCCCCTGGACTGCTCTCACCTCTAGGCGTTTGACCTGTGTCTTCTCAAACTCCATCTTGGTCTCCATCTCTCGGATCTTGGCCTCTTGCCTGCTGACCAGAGATTTCTCCACCATGGACGTCTCCTGGAACTCCAGTTGGCTTTGCAGTGCAGAGAGCTGAGGGGGTAAAATCCAACACACACAGCAGAGGTTTTGACAACATGCTGTTGAAGAAATATACTTGACTTCTAAAACAAAATCTGAATAGCCATATATGAATTAAACTATCATATAGGAATGACAATATCATATAACAATGGGAAAGTGTACAGCAGTAGGGTGACAAAAAATGCAGAATACTATTACAGTCCATCAATACTAAAACAGCCTCCACAATAATGTTCTCAGATCACTGATTATTACAGCCCATTAATACTAAAACAGCCTCCACAAAACTGTTCTCAGATCACTGATTATTACAGCCCATTAATACTAAAACAGCCTCCACAAAACTGTTCTCAAATCACTGATTATTACAGCCCATTAATACTAAAACAGCCTCCACAATACTGTTCTCAGATCACTGATTATTACAACCCATTAAAACTAAAACAGCCTCCACAATACTGTTCTCAGAACACTGATTATTACAGCCCATTAATACTAAAACAGCCTCCACAATACTGTTCTCAGATCACTGAGTATTACAGCCCTTTAATACTAAAACAGCCTCCACAAAACTGTTCTCAGATAACTGATTATTACAGCCCATTAATACTAAAACAGCCTCCACAATACTGTTCTCAGATCACTGATTATTACAGCCCATTAATTCTAAAACAGCCTCCACAATACTGTTCTCAGATCACTGAGTATTACAGCCCTTTAATACTAAAACAGCCTCCACAATACTGTTCACAGATCACTGATTATTACAGCCCATTAATACTAAAACAGCGTCCACAATACTGTTCTCAGAACACTGATTATTACAGCCCATTAATACTAAAACAGCCTCCACAATACTGTTCTCAGAACACTGATTATTACAGCCCATTAATACTAAAACACAGCCTCCAGCTTCAGTATATCCACACCAGGGCCTTAGGCCTGAGGACAGACCTGAGGGCTACTCTATGACTGATGCAACCTCTATCCGCCGAGCAAAGACTTGAAAAATCACCTCACATCTCTACAGGGTGCTATTACTATGAGTCCGGGGGGTAAAAACAAACATCCATGGGTCCAGTCCAACCTTTCTCTTCCAGAGATGCCGGACATCTTTTTACGAAGCACATCAGAGTTTTACCTGAGACCAGAATAGATCTATGACTTCAAACACCGGACTTTGGAACAGGCATTCCATATCCATTATTCTCAGACGCGCCTCAGACTGAATTCCTTTTGATTCAGTGAAGGTTGCTTGGCAGCTTTAAAGCAAAGAGAAACTGTTTGTCAGGAATATTGACTTGGGACATGGGTCAGGGCGTCAGGCGAAGCCTCCTTGCTTTCATCTAAAACCAATGTACCAAACGTGTAGTCTCACTTTAAATGCCCTGTAGTCCAACTGTAGCCTTTAAATAGACCTAAACTAACCTATGAGGGGGAAACACTTTTAAAGTTAGTGACTGTATAAAATCCCTGTTGTATGACGTATTGTGATGTGCTGTGTAGGAAACTGCCTTTGTATCAGAGCATCTGTATGATTTGAAAACCACAGGGGAGACGAGAGAGGCCAGGCACCATATAAGGTCAGTAGGACGACAGTTTCACTGCCGTAATGACCGAGAAGACAGCAGAGAGACAGAGAGACAGTGAGAGGGCGACAGTGACAAAAATTTGTGAGAGAGGTGAGAGAAAGTGAGGAAAGAGAAAGAGGATTGGGATTGCTCCATCTCAGCAGCAGCGGGGATAATTGTCCCGAGACCTGGGTCTCTTGATGGTTATCTCCAGATCAGAGCGCCAAAGTGTGAGTGTCATGGTACGACACAAATCTCTTGTGTCTGGGTGGGATCACAACTGACAGAGTTAAGATATTACAGGTCTGAACCCCCGCAGGGACACCTGGATTTGATGTTGACAAGAACTGCCACACAATCAGTTACACGGCCCCCACGAACCAAACTGGAAAAGGACATTTACAGAAGTAAATGTGATGTGCTTGCAAGTTTTGAATTGCGTTGACATTTCTGGACATTAAATATTAGTAGTAGCAGTGGTTGTGACAGTAGTAATAACGATATTTGTACTAGTGATAGTAATAATATGATTTTTAAAGACTATGTGTTAGTTATAAGGACCTCGTGTGAAGTGATTTGTTGAGCCTAAAGGCCTCATGATTAGGACTGAACGATGTTTGCTGAACGCTGGCGCTGCTGAAGTCACAACCAGAACGGCACTGCAGCCAGTAACAGCCAGACTGACGTTCTCCGTCTTCAATATGTGAAATGAAGTAGACCATTTGTCACACTAATAAACACATCTCTCAAAAATAGCATATCGATTTCACCATGTCAATCTTTTATAACGACTAAAATGCAAAAACAGAAAAGGCTTTAAAGTCCCATTTTCTCTGCACTTAAAGGGTCAAAGTTTGTTGTGTGTGACAAAGAGGAGCATTCATTTAGCATAGTCATCCCCTATCCCCCAGTCCCCTCCCATGACCCACTGAACTGCACCTTCTCCTGGATATCCTGCTTCTCCTTCAGGGCCTCCTCCAACTGGGCCTGCAGGTCAGAGATCTGGGCCAGGTTCTGAGTGGACTTCACACACACACAACAAAAACACAAACAGACGTTAGCAACGAATCCATCTGATGGGCATGCCCGAACGTATGTTGTCCTGTGTACTGCCTGGTGTTTTCATTAGTATCACAGTACGCATTCAAAATAAACATGCCTGTTTGGTCTACGGAACGACTACAGCAGGCTGATTAAAGAGACGTCTGTGTCTGAGCGTCTCTGTATGTTTCTGTGCGTCTCCGGGCGTCACCGTGCGGGCCTCCCGTTCGCGTGTTACCTGGGCCACAGCTGACTTGTGCTTCTTCATGAGCTCGTTCATATCCTCCTGATCCTCCTCCATACGAGACTGCAGGTCATTCTTCTCCCTCTGAAGCCTGCTCAACTGCTCCTCCAGCTGCGAGAGAGGAGGGATAGGAGTTCAAAATAGGACGCTTACATGTGTAAAGTCCATCCACGAATCCAGCTGACCGGAACAACATGGATGATTTACTCTCAATGTCAGAAAGCAGAAGAACGCCCAGTACTGTATATAGAGGCATTTTACACTGGAGAAACGTAACCCTTTTTAAGAAGATACTCTTCCTCCGATCACACAGGAGCATCACATAAAGACCCCGTCATTATCAACTTAGCCAACACGATCAACTCCACATGCTCCTAACTGACCGTGAGAATGGGAGGACTACCGGTTATAGAATTACTTAGACAATGCAGGAGACCAAAGGGCTTTGGGACAGTCAGCGGATGTACACGAAGAACGATGTGGATATCAGAAAAAGGCTAATGAATCCATTAGCACACAGCTGGGAGGTGACAGGACGCTGGCATAGGCCCCCAATCCCAAATCAACCTCTAAGCCCTACATCCCATACACTCTTGGAGATCTGAGAGGTAAGTAAGTAATCCGGTAATAGCTCCAAACCTGTGTCTTCTGATTGGCGTAGGTGTAGGAATCAATATAATACTGATCCCAATCAAATCCTCTTAGATCTCCACTAATGCACAGGGTTTAGGGGTCGACTGGAGCACTGTGACACGGTACCTTATTAACAAGGAGGGAAACTGGACGAGTAATGGAACACATCTGATCCTTAGAAAATAATGGCAAGATTCTTGGTTATTATTCTGAAAGGGAGATTACATTCAATGTCTGTTTCATTCCCCTCCCCCCACCCCCAAAAAATGAGCAAGTTAATGTGGTAAATTGACTTGTTTGTTTCTGCTGTACTTCCACGGTAGATTTTTTTTTAAATAAACCATAAACAATCGAGCCATGAAAATTTACATTTAGACTGATAAAATCACTGTCTGTGTCTGTGTGCGTGCATGTGTGTGTGTGTGTGTGTGTACGTGTGTGTGTGCGTGTGCGCTTGTGTGTGTATCCACGCATCCCTCCCTCTATCCATCTCTCATCCTGACCTGCTGCTGTGTGAACTTAATTATCTTTCCCTCTCGCTGCCGAGATAATATTCACCCAGTGACAGCAGCCCTATTAAACTGTAATGCATTTCAAGGTGATGTGTCTTGTTCAAATTAGAAATTGCCAGGGAAACATGCCGTCATGGGCGGAAATCATTTCCCTGCAGTCAGTAACAGCAGTGGCAGACTCCACGCCAGAAGAGGTGGCTGTCACAGCAAGAGGGAGGAGCCAGGGAGCCAGAGAGAGAGAGGGAGAGGTGGAAAGGGAGGGGTGGGTGAGCAAGACTGGGAGTGATGGGATGGAGGGTGAGAGAAAGGACAAAATGGACAGGTGGGTTGGCTGTTGGGTTACTGTTATGACTAGAGCGGTGGCGGTCATGACATTTTGTCATGCGGTAATTGTCATGCAAATTACTGCTGGCCTTACAGTAATTCATTTTAGATTAACATAAACACGTTTAGCATCATCAGTATTCCACAGATACAAGCCTTTAATGTGCACATTCAGAGTACATACAGTTGAACTCAAAAGTTTGCATACCCTTGGAGAATTGGAAATATATGTAAAGAAATCAAATAAAAGTGGGCAGGCAAAACACATTTATTTTATTTCTTATGGGATTCATATTCAACTGTACGTTGAAGAATGGAACAATCATAAAACAAAACATGGCATGCCAAGAAAATCTTTTATGACCCATCTTCAAAGGTCTGCATACCCTTAGTTCTTAATACTGTGTATTGCCCACTTTCGCATCAATGCTAGCGTGTAGTCTTTTGTAATAGTTGTCTATGAGGCCTCGAATTCTTGCAGGTGGTATAGCTGCCCATTCGTCTTGGCAAAATGCATCCAGGTCATGCAAAGTCTTTGGTCATCTTGCATGAACTGCACGTTTGAGATCTCCCCTGAGTGGCACGATGATATTAAAGGTCAGGAGACTGTGATGGCCACTCCAGAACCTTCACCTTTTTTGTCTGTAATCACTGGAGGGTCAACTTGGCCTTGTGCTTAGGGTAACTGTTGTGCTGGAAATTCAAAGAGTTTCCAATGTCCAGCTGTCGTGCAGAAGAATGCAAATTGTCTGCCAGTATTTTCTGACATGCTGCATTAATCTTGCCATCAATATTCACAAGATTCCCTGTGCCTTTAGAGCTCACACACCCCTAAAACATCATGCTTCACAGTGGGGATGGTATTCTTTTCACTATAGGCCTTACTGACCCCTCTCCAAACATAGCGCTTATGGTTGTGACCATAAAGCTCAGTGTTCAAGGTGTTGTCGGGCATATTGTAACCTGGCTTTTTTGTGGCATTGGCACAGTAAAGGCTTCTTTGTGCCAACTCGACCATGCAGCTAATTTCAGTTCAACTACTGTCGTATTGTGCTCCTTGAAAGAACCACACCATCTTTTTCCAGAGCAGCCTGTATTTCTCCTGAGGTTACCTGTGGGTTTTTCTTTGTATCCCCAACAATTCCTCTGGCAGTTTTGGCTGAACATTTTCTTGGTCTACCTGACCATAGCATTGTGTCAAGAGATCCCCGAATTTTCCACTTCCTAATAAATGATTGATTAAACAGTACTGACTGGCATTTTCAAGGCTTTGGATACCTTTTCCAACTTTATGAAGTTCCGTTACCTTGTTAAGCAGGTCTTATCTGGTTCTTTTCTGTTACCCATGGCTCAGTATCTAGCCTGCTCAGTGCATCCACGTGAGAGCTAATAAACTCATTGACTATTTATACAGACACTAAAAGCAATTTAAAAAGCCACAGGTGTGGGAAATTGACCTTTTATTGCCATTTTCACCTGTGTGTGTCACCTTGTGTGTCTGTAACAAGGCCAAACATTCAAGGGTATGTAAACCTTTGATAAGGGCCATTTCTGTCATTATTATGATTTAAAAAGGAGCCAAAAAACTGTGTGATAACAAATGGATTCATTAGATCACTATCCTTAAAGAAAAGACAGTTTTTATCTCATGATAAGTCATATTTTCAAAATCTCACAATTTCTGCCAGGTTTTGAAAACTTATGAGCACAACTGCACTTTGAAATGTCCTTGTTCTCCTTGAAAACATACAGAAAATGAGTCTGAATAGGAAATATAGTAATTGACAAGGTTAGCAATAATAAAACTAGAGAAAAAATAATAATACAATTCTTCGAAGTTAGCTTTTGTCAAAGAATCCTCCATTTGCTGAAATTACAACCTTGCAGACCTTTTGCATTGTAGTTGTCAATTTGTTGAGGTAATCTGAAGAGATTTCACCCCATGCTTCATGAAGGACCTCCCACAAGTTAAATTGGCTTGATGGGCACTTCTTACGTATCATACGGTCAAGCTGCTCCCAAAACAGCTCAATAAGGGTGAGATCCAGTGACTGTGGCCACTCCATTATAGACAGAATACCAGCTGACAGCTTCCCTAAATAGTTCTTGCATAGTTTGGAGCTGTGCTTTCGGTCATTGTCCTGGAGGCTCCAATCAAATGCCGTCCACAGGGTATCGCATGGTGTTGCAAAATGGAGTGATAGCCTTCCTTCCTCAAGATCCCTTTTACAAATCTCCCACTTTAACAACACCAAAGCACCCCCAGACCATCACATTTCCTCCACCATGCTCGACAGATGGCGTCATGCACTTCTCCAGCACCTGTCCGTAACACATTTTTCCAATCTTCCTCTGTCTAGTGTATGTGTTATTTTGCCCATCCTAATCTGTACTTTTTATTGGCCAGTGTGAGATATGGGGTTTTCTTTGCAACTCTGTCTAGAAGGCCAGCATCTCTGTGTCGATTCTTCACTGTTGATGTTGAGATAGTTTTTTTGCGGGTACTATTAAATGAAGCTGCCAGTTAAGGACCTGTGAGGCGTCTGGTTCTCAATCGAGACACTTTAAAAAGAACCCTGACTAGTACGACATGTTGGCCTTATAAGATAACGTGGGCATCAGCTATAAAAAAGGTGGTACAAAAACACTCGTAGGCCGCCATGTTTATGTATGTCTCAATGCATTCTAGGTAGTGACGTGTAAAGGTTGCACCAGCTGCGTCTAGTGTTTTTCCCAACGTACCAGCTAAGTTTTGACAGTAGGCCTACAGTAACAGCGAGATGAACACGTCTGCCGTTCAGCCATTTCAGTTTGAACCCGAGCGCACCGTAGGCTTTAATCAGGAGAATAACGCGGAAGATGGTAGGCCTACTCAACAGTTACATGATGAAAATGAACACTATCAGAGAGTTGAGGAAGCGAGAGTGGGGCAAAACCGTTGGTGTCTGTGCGGCAACTGCTTGCCAATGCCAAGTTAGAACGAGAACGTTTGCTGTAAAGAGCTCCCCTTTTTGTCAACAGCTGTCCAGGGTTGGCTAAGATCAGACTTATTATCTTATTATGGGTATAAATAGTTTCCTAATCATTACTGCCATTGTTTGCTTAATGAGAAAATACAGCAAAACGCTAAAACAAGATGCTTTGATTATATTTACAGATACATGAAGAGAGTGAAAGCATAGCAGCTTTCACTCACTATGCGCGGACGTTTAGGCTCCTTGTGGGGGAAAATTGAAGGCACAGCATTTGGTTTTAGTCTTCGCTTATAACCAGCAGCACCTGTGAGCTCTTTTAGCCGACTAAATGCCTCAAATGCATCAGGGCTGAAGTGGCGTGAACACAGCCGTGGGTCTTTAGGGAGTTGTACTCGTCCACAAGCAACTTCCCACTGTTTTCTTATTTTCTTCTCGTGAGGAAAGCAGTGGAGGCTTACATCACTCCCCTTGTTGCCTTTGGACTGGAAATTACAACCAAACGCTGCACAATGTGGCATTATATTCACTTTTCGGCTGTTGCTACAGTTAAACTCAGCTCCATTAGCTCACCTCTCAATCTGAACACAACCATAACACGTCATCGACTCAGAATGCATTTCGCACGCAAAGAATAATGGCTGTAGTTCAAATTCTGTAATACAATGTGAGGATTTTTCAAATAACTAAAATATTTTATTGTAACGAGGACGCGCGTTGAAGACGCGCGCCATCCCTCCCGACGTGCCATTCGGCATGCGTCATCGCCGGCCTTCTAGCCACGCCGCTCCTCCTCCCACGGCACTGTCATATCTTGTTATTGCACACACCTGGTGTCCATTCCCTCATTTGGTTGCCTATATTAGTTCCTGTGTTTCTGGGTGACTTTGTGTGGTATTGTTCTATGTTTAGTGTTGTGTCAGTTTTGCGCTTGCACGTTTTTTTCTATTATTACGTGCAGTTTACTTTGTAATAAGAAACATATTATTACCTACCTCCCTGCGTTTGGCTCCTTTTTGTACACCACAACAACACCGTTGACATTTATGTATTTCTAACTATGTTTTTTGTAGGAGAGAGCGATTGTAGCATATTTAGGCCTATGTATCTTAATAGTCGGGGTTCCTTTTAATATATTTGTCCTCTTGCTCAATTGTACACCAGGGCCTCCCACTCCTCTTTCTATTCTGGTTTGAGCCAGTTTGGGCAGTTCTGTGAAGGCAGTAGTACACAGCGTCAAACGAGATCTACAGTTTCTTGGCAACTTTCAGAAGAAAGTTCTTTGTTTCAGGGCCCTTTTGAGCCTGTAATCGAATGCACAATTGGTGATGCTGCAGATACTCAACTAGTATAATGAAGGATAGTTTTATTGCTTCCTTAATCAGCACAACATTTTTCAGTTGTGCTAACGTAATTGCAAAAGCGGTTTATTTTGCCTTTTAAAAATGTAGCTTTAGGATTAGCAAACACAACGAGCCATTGGAACAATGGACCAAAAATATGCTTTTCTTTCAAAAATGTGACCCCAAAACGGTAGTGTACATTTATGTAAAGAAAATGTGTTTCAGAATAAAAGAATAGCATATTGTGCCATATGCCGGAATGATTGCTGAGATGGTGTTTTATGGTGTTTTATAGTTATATTCTTATAATGACATAGGCATTATAAGGTTGCATTACATTGAGGTTGCTTTGTACAAGTTTTTAATGAACTCAAAAATAAATATTAAAAAAGGAAACATTTTTGCCTCAGGCATTTGCTTTTCTCTCATCAAGTGATAATATTCTGACCCAATAGAGTATTATAGATTGAATTTGGTCTTTAGTGATATGACTGAAATTAGTCTTGATTCTGACATAGTCATTTACACTCAAATAGATGGGCTTTCCCACATGTCCTTTTCCCATCACGTGGGTTAAGATACCCTGGTGGTATGTGCTTAACATCAGCAGAAATGATAGACTTAACAGTAGAGGAAAGCAAAATACGTTCACACAAGATTTTATGCAGAAATGTCGCATTTTAAAATAACAATAATTCCATAGAATGCATCAAACAGCTGTTGCTTCTCACGGACAGGTGATGTTTAGAGACGCAACTCTGCTCCTCCAAGCAATCCAACACTTTGTTAGGTTTGGGAACAGAGAGCAGCCTCACATCAAAAGCCAGGCGAAATATGTTCGGGAACATCAATAGTAACATAGTAACAACAGTTTCACTATATATATATTTTACTCTCACCCACTCTCACTGTGCTCTCCAGAAAGGAATGAACAAAATAATGTAGTGGTGAGACTTTGTGTTGCCTTAAGAGCTTTAAGTTAATGTCAGCTGATTAATAATGACAAAATAAGGAGAACCCATAACTCTGTAAGATGCACTGCACAATCTGACATACAGCATGTCAACGTAAGCCTACATTCTCCCCCACAGCCTGTGTAGAACCTATGGAACATTCTTACAGTATGTATAACAATACAGCCCACAATAAACTAGTTTCAGTTTCGTACCACAATGTATTTGAACTTTTTGTTCTGCTGTACATTAATATGTTGTAGGATATAGGCTATTGTGTAACAGGACAATCATTACGTTCATTCTGCATTCTTCTTCACCCTGGGCTCATATACATGACGTCTAAATGCTTGGATACTGTCCATTACATTCAGTATGGCTCGGACACAAGATCTACAACAAATACCATTGTTTTTGCATCGACCCAGAGTTAATATACAGCCATGAAGACACTGAATCCCCAGTTATCCTCCTTCTTCAGCTTATTAAAATTCAATCGTTAAGTGTTAAGGGGAATTCTAACTGTATTTTGTATGGATGTAATAGTGTCACCATTAGGGACCTAGGCTGTTAGCCAGATGTGTCTTAACAAATCATCAGGGTCATTCATTTACAAAGACGGAAAATACAGATGACGTCACTCAGCGGTCACCTGGAATTCGACTGCCACAGTGGCTGTAATACGGTCACTATGAAAGCCCTTGTCATGGCCTCACCTTAGCAGTGTCAGTGCCTGTAATACGGTCACTATGAAAGCCCCTGTTATGGCCTCACCTTAGTAGTGTCAGTGCCTGTAACACGGTCACTATGAAAGCCCCTGTTATGGCCTCACCTTAGTAGTGTCAGTGCCTGTAACACGGCAACTAGGAAAGACCTTGTCATGGCATCTCCTTAGTAGCGTCAGAGGCAGTCAGAAACATGAGTTTAAAGGGATACTGTATTTTCTGTATCTCTTCAAACTCCAAAAATGTTCCTTTTCCCTGAGACTCCACTGAGGCGTATCTTTTCCATCTGCTATGTTAGGTTAGCAATGACATAGCAAGTCTGGTCCACCTCCAGCCTCCCCTCAGACTCCACAGACAGTGTTGTCATCATTTAAAGGTATGTAGCAGGACCGCAACTGCTCCCAGTTAAAATCGGGAGATGTCGTTTCTGAAATAGAGTGACATTTTGTCTTCTATTTAAGTGGTTCTTTCATCTTTAGAGCTGTCTTGACTATCTAATGAATTTCGTATTTGGAAGAGAACTTTATATAAAGGGAATGGCCTAGTGTCTATAGAAGCACAGCTGTTTCTTGGCTTACGTCTTTTAGCAGCTTCTCATATTCCGAGAACCCAATACAGTAGCAATTAGGGGTAAATTCCTTACTTAAGGGCTATACAAATAATTTTTGCCATGTCATAGCATGCAACCCTGCATGCTTTTTGGGGTAATATAACCCATAATCCCCAGCGGAAAGAAAGAGGACAGGTTTGCGACGATTCTCACGACTTTTCACTCAGCTAAACATTTACATACTATACCATCACCGGCGCAGTACATCCTTGAATGTATATGTGAACTTAGACAGGGACATGGAGTATAGAATCAGAGGTGAAATGGCATGGTATATAGAATGACTTAGAGGTGAAAGGGAATGGGGCATAGAATGACCTAGAAGTTAAAGGGAAGGAGGTATAGAATGAGCATGATGTCAAAGGGAATGGGGTATAGATTGACCTAGAGATCAAAGGGGATGGGGTATTGAATGAACTAGAGGTCAAGGGGAAGGGAGAATAGATTGACTTAGAAGTCAAAGGGAATGGGGTACTGTACTCACAGCCTGTTTGGCTTTGGAAATGTCATCCATCTGCACATGCAGGTCCTCAATCTCCACCTCCATAGACTTCCGAGCCTTGACGGCGGCAGCACAGGTGAACTCTGACTCCTCCAGCTAAGAAAGACAGACAGAGATGGGTAGAGAGAGACCGGCAGGCAGACAGACAGACAGAGATGGGTAGAGACAGACCGGCAGAAACACATACAGACAGACAGAGAAGGGTAGAGAGAGACCAGCAGACAGACAGACAGAGACAGAGATGGGTAGAGAGAGACCGGCAGGCAGACCGACAGACAGACAGAGATGGGTAGAGAGAGACCGGCAGAAAGATATACAGACAGACAGAGAAGGGTAGAGAGAGACCAGCAGACAGGCAGACAGAGACAGAGATGGGTAGAGAGAGACCGGCAGGCAGACAGACAGACAGACAGAGATGGGTAGAGAGAGACCGACAGACAGACAGACAGAGACAGAGATGGGTAGAGAGAGATCGGCAGAAAGACATACAGACAGAGAAGGGTAGAGAGAGACCAGCAGACAGACAGACAGAGACAGAGATGGGTAGAGAGAGACCAGCAGAAAGACAGACAGACAGAGAAGGGTAGAGAGAGAACGGCAGGCAGACAGACAGACAGAGATGGGTAGAGAGACACCGGCAGAAAGACATACAGACAGACAGAGAAGGGTAGAGAGAGACCAGCAGAAAGACAGACAGACAGACAGAGAAGGGTAGAGAGAGACCGGCAGGCAGACAGACAGACAGAGATGGGTAGCGAGAGACCGGCAGAAAGACATACAGACAGACAGAGATGGGTAGAGAGAGACCAGCAGAAAGACAGACAGACAGACAGAGATGGGTAGAGAGAGACCGGCAGAAAGACATACAGACAGACAGAGATGCCGCAAGGAAACACGTAGAAAGACAGACAGAGATAGGTAGACAGAAAGACAAATAGACAGAAACACATTCAACCCATCTATCAAGATTCTCTGCTGATCTTTCATTGTTTCTTGACATTCCCAGTGTCTCTGTGGCGGTCATTGTGAGTGGGCAGAAGAAACTGAACCATTGTGCTAGACATGCACAGGAAGACCTACCTGGTTTTTGAGTTGAGCGATCTCTCTCTTGCTGGGGGCGTTGTTCTTCATGTGGTCCAGCATGATCTGGGCGTCCGCCAGCAAGGCCTTGGTGCGCTTCAGGTCCTTCCTCAGCCTCTTCTCTGCCTCCACATCTCTGTGACTCACCTGGGGACAGCAGCAGCATAGCCATTTTGTGATTGAATAAAGAAGGGGGGGAGGGGAGCTGGAAACACTTAGAGCTTCACTCAGTGTCTAGCATGTGTTTTGGTTTTGCTCTTTTCATATCTATTTTGCTCAGAACATGTCTGTTTTTGTGAATTTGTTAGACATTCAAGTACAGTGCTGGAGCTAGTAGCGCTGGAGCTTGTTGCCCTGGCAATAATATCTGCTAATCTGAGTACGTACCCTGTGCACATTAGATTATTACCAGTTAGCATGTTCAAGTCATTTAGCAGACATTGACTAACTAGAGCAACTTACAGTAATGATTACGTACTTCTTTACAGTTTTTAATCTAGCCACTTTTCTTTCCTATGTTTTGCGTGAAAGTTCAATTCAATGGTATGATGTCATTAAGTCGGTAATAAAGATCACATCGACTACCACATCCCCAGCCAACAGAACAGAACATCTCCATTCAGCACAGGCAGTACTGAGAAGGCAAACATAATGGCTTTTCATGTCACTTTCATTTAATTTGAATCAAGTACATTTAAAAAACAAATTGTCAAAAATTAACATTTAAATATTGACTGAAGTTGATCTCCAGTTAGTAAGTAGTGTTTTTTAGCAGAGTGGCAGGGAAAGGCGTGCCACGGTGAGCCAAGAGCTATGGGCGGGTTTTCTGACAGCTCAATTCGGTTCACATACCTGTAAGATGGTCTAATGGAAATTCACAATGGCAGGCAATTGTTGCATCTACTTTCTATACAAACTTTGTTTTAATGTATACCAGTGGCCTAGCTCCTGATCTCCATTAGTAACAGACTGGAACATCACACACATAATTACAGCACTTATGCTAAAACAGTGTTTGATGTCAATTGCATTAGAAGCAGTACATTTATCAGTATGCAAGTCACTTGGGATTGAAAGAAGGCATTGTTTAATAATGTGTTGGGTCACTGAAATTCTACTAAAGCTCAGTACAGTTTTTCAATGCCAATAATTTTTACCAAAATATGCATTCCTAGCACTTATATCTACTTTACCGTATCATTACTGCAATGCATCCATAGTTGCCAAACTATTAGGAAAAGCAAAGCTAATACTTCATGTCGGTCTAATTTGATAGTGTGCCTATTGTTCTTTATACACATATGTCGATAACTTCTACACACAGAGAGTCACTTTGACAAAAAAAGATTCAGGAAAAGGTTGTGCTGCTTTACCGAGGAATAAATGTACTTTATTCAATTAGGAGAAAAGCACTGTGAAAAGGCCACCCAGGTCTCAGACACTGTAAGTCTGGGGAAAGCGTGTACATGATAGAGGGTGGACTGTTAGTGAGGGAGGGACAGTACCTGGTCCTGAGCAGAGAGTAGCTTGGTCTCCAGCTCTCTCCTGTCACGCAATACCTTCTGCTTGTCTTCATACTCCTCCTCTAGCTGGACCTCCATCTGCTTCAGCTGAAAACACACACAACATCACCTTTGGTGAGCTATTTGTGGCTGTTCTGGTCACTGGCAGCATATTGCCACACCTAATCAGTCACCTTAAGAGCTGTAATATGAAGCTGGTGCTGTGTGTGTGTGTGTGTGTGTGTGTTGTACTGTACCTTCTTACTACATGACTGCCTGATCTCCTCCACCTCCTCGTCTTTGCTCTCAATCTCTTTGGAGTGAGTCTGACGCAGCCTCTCCGTCTCCATCTCCAGACGCAACTTGGCCTGAAAATATGCCAATATGCAATATGACCGTACTCCTAAAAGGAGAGTCTGTATGTGTGTGTGTGTGTGTGTGTGTCAGTGTTTTTAATCCTCTACCTGCTCCAACATCTGGATGGTTCCGGCCTGTTCGTCAAGCTCCTCCTCCTGGTCTTTGACCTTGGCCTCCAGGTCGCGCAGCGTCTTCTTCACCTTGGACAGCGATGCCTCGTCCTTAGTCTCCTGGGACGAAAGGTCCAACAGCTCCGCCTCCAGCTGTTCTAACTTCACGTTTTGCGCACACATCTCCACATCCTTGTCCTATAAGCAGAGATAAACATAAAGACATCTCCACATCCTTGTCCTATAAGCAGAGATAAACATAAAGACATCTCCACATCCTTGTCCTATAAGCAGAGATAAACATAAAGACATCTCCACATCCTTGTCCTATAAGCAGAGATAAACATGAAGACATCTCCACATCCTTGTCCTATAAGCAGAGTTAAACATAAAGACATCTCCACATCCTTGTCCTATAAGCAGAGATAAACATAAAGACATCTCCACATCCTTGTCCTATAAGCAGAGATAAACATAAAGACATTTCCACATCCTTGTCCTATAAGCAGAGATAAACATAAAGACATCTCCACATCCTTGTCCTATAAGCAGAGATAAACATAGAGACATCTCCACATCCTTGTCCTATAAGCAGAGATAAACATAGAGACATCTCCACATCCTTGTCCTATAAGCAGAGATAAACATGAAGACATCTCCACATCCTTGTCCTATAAGCAGAGATAAACATGAAGACATCTCCACATCCTTGTCCTATAAGCAGAGATAAACATGAAGACATCTCCACGTCCTTGTCCTATAAGCAGAGATAAACATGAAGACATCTCCACATCCTTGTCCTATAAGCAGAGATAAACATGAAGACATCTCCACATCCTTGTCCTATAAGCAGAGATAAACATGAAGACATCTCCACGTCCTTGTCCTATAAGCAGAGATAAACATGAAGACATCTCCACATCCTTGTCCTATAGGCAGTGATAAACATGAAGACATCTCCACATCCTTGTCCTATAGGCAGTGATAAACATCTCCACTGGCAATAATAATGTATTCAACGTCTATAAAAACAACGGCAAAAATAATCAAATAAAAGAGCTACGCTAGTGTATGTCTGGACTACGGTTTTCAAACCAGAGATGTATAAACATTTTAAAACACACTGCCATTGAAATGCATGATATAGCCAGCCGTAGAGCAAAAGGCTGAACTTCTTCTGGCATACAGAGGGATGTGGTAATCCAGTGGTGTTTCTGTTTGTCCAGTAAAGTACCTCCAGCTGCTGTCTCAGGCTGAACACCTCTCCAGTTAGCATGTCTTTCTCTCTGCTCAGCTTCTCTCTCAGGTTCCTCTCCCTCTGAACCTCCTCCTGTGCCAGACTCTGCTCTGAGTCAAACCTGACAAACACAAACACACACATTAAGACCCTGTCTGGCTACACGCTAGGGTAAGGCCATGTCATATTTGGTCCTATACTGATTATGTATATGGAAAAGGCCATAAGGCACAAGGGGGTGTGGCACCAAGGCTACTAGAGCTCATATATGATATCATGGCATTATTTCACAAACCCCCAAGATGCCTTACTGCTCTCATTATTTGGTGACCAAAGCAACTAAAGCAGTAAAGAAAGAATTGATATCATACCCATATTATATACCATGGCTATCAACCAATCAGCATTCTAAGCATGATATACAGTGGGGAGAACAAGTATTTGATACACTGCCGATTTTGCAGGTTTTCCCACTTACAAAGCATGTAGAGGTCTGTAATTAAAAATAAAATCCAGAATATCACATTGTATGATTTTTTGTAATTAATATGCATGACATCAGAAAAGCAGAACTTAATACTTGGTACATAAACCTATGTTTGCAATTACAGAGATCATACATTTCCTGTAGTTCTTGTCCAGGTTTGCACACACTGCAGCAGGGATTTTGGCCCACTCCTCCATACAGACATTCTCCAGATCCTTCAGGTTTCAGGGCTGTTGCTGGGCAATACAGACTTTCAGCTCACTCCAAAGATTTTCTATTGGGTTCAGGTCTGGAGACTGGCTAGGCCACTCCAGGACCTTGAGATGCTTCTTACGGAGCCACTCCTTTGTTGCCCTGGCTGTGTGTTTCGGGTCATTGTCATGCTGGAAGACCCAGCCACAACCCATCTTCAATGCTCTTACTGAGAGAAAGAGGTGGTTGGCCAGGATCTCGCGATACATGGCCCCATCCATCCTCCCCTCAATACGGTGCAGTCGTCCTGTCCCCTTTGCAGAAAAGCATCCCCAAAGAATGATGTTTCCACCTCCATGCTTCACGGTCGGGATGGTGTTCTTGGGGTTGTATTCATCCTTCTTCTTCCTCCAAACATAGTGAGTGGAGTTTAGACCAAAAAGCTCTATTGTTCTATTTGTCTCATCATACCACATGACCTTCTCCCATTCCTCCTCTGGATCATCCAGATGGTCATTGGCAAACTTCAGACGGGCCTGGACATGCACTGGCTTGAGCAGGGGGACCTTGCGTGCGCTGCAGGATTTTAATCCATGACGTTACTAATTATTTAGTTTAGACTGTGGTCCCAGCTCTCTTCAGGTCATTAACCAGGTCCTGCTGTGTAGTTCTGGGCTGATCCCTCACCTTCCTCATCATCATTGATGCCCCACGAGGTGAGATCTTGCATGGAGCCCCAGACCGAAGGGAGATTGACCATCATCTTGAACTTCTTCCATTTTTTAATAATTGCACCAACAGTTGTTGCCTTCTCACCAAGCTGCTTGCCTATTGTCCTTTAGCCCATCCCAGCCTTGTGCAGGTCTACAATTTTATCCCTGATATCCTTACACAGCTCTCTGGTCTTGGCCATTGTGGAGAGGTTGGAGTCTGTTTGATTGAGTGTGTGGACAGGTGTCTTTTATACAGGTAACGTGTTCAAACAGGTGCAGTTAATACAGGTAATGAGTGGAGAACAGGAGGGCTTCTTAAAGAAAAACTAACAAGTCTGTGAGAGCCGGACGTCTTACTGGTTGGTAGGTGATCAAATACTTATGTCATGCAATAAAATGCAAATTAATTATTTTAAAATCATACAATGTGATAGATTCCGTCTCTCACAGTTGAAGTGTACCTATGCTAAAAATTACAGACCTCTACATGCTTTGTAAGTATGCCAAATCGGCAGTGTATCAAATACTTGTTCTCCCCATTGTATACCATGGCTATTAGCCAATCAGAATTCTAAGCATGATATATACCATGGCTATCAGCCAATCAGCATTCTAAGTGCCCAGTTCATAAAACACGAATACACCGCCTCATGACTTAATCAAAATACAAATAATGTGCACTAAATTAACTTAGGGCGAGTAGATAGTGGCACGAAAACTGGACAAATGATGAAAGATAGTGTTGAAAAGCCTGGCTTAATAAAGGCAAAACCTTTCTAATATTGCTTTGTGGTAGAGGACCAGCATGGTATGTGGTGCCCATTAAAAAGCACTGACAGTCAGTTGAGAAATGGGCTTTCTTCTCACAGCCTAAGTGAGTTTAGTTCAATATCTACATAATGGGCTTGATAGAAGTTTCATCAGGAAAAGAAGGACTTATATAAATACTTAAATTCAGGTAATTTCTGTTATTTTAATTATTTATAAAACTGCCAACTTTAGGGCAACACATTAGGAAATAATATTTGGGCAATAAGCTGGTATTAACTTATGTTAGGGTTGGGAGGATATGCTATTGGCCATTTGTTTTAAAGTTCAGGTTCGAATTGGATCATTTACTTGTTAAAAAGCCTAAACTTGATTAAACTTGTTGTCAGATTTTTCTATAGTGTAATGGTTTTGTTCTCTCCCATTGTTTGTCCCCTGGCTATCTTAAGTTTTTACACTATTCAAATAACTTTTGGAGATAGAATTCTGTTTGAATGGGAGAAAGCCATGCATAAAAAGATGAAAGAATAGCATAGCCCAAAGTTATTCAAAGCCTACTGAATAAAGAGAGAAGGGAATATGCAATTTTTTTTTTAAGTTATAAAATACAAATACCTAAGAAGTAATAATCTGACAGACAAAGAACACAATAATACACCTAAAATAAATACTTATATTCGTCCGTCTGTCTGACTCAAAATTCCTCTCTATACAACATTGTCTATATAAGATATTCACTGAAGCATGCTATAGCAAATAGATAGCCTAATTATTCAGAATGTCACTGGTGGGGTGGCATGAAAGATTATAATTTGCAGTGCGTTGCCAGTCAAGTTCAAACCACCGTCTGTCCTATCTGTCTCATTACCTCACTATGTCCAAACATCCTGGACTGACTAGATCATGACAGTAGACGATATGTCCAGGCCAATGGACCATTTCAAAAGGGGAATACGGGGAGAACAGTTGAAGCCTTTAAACCTGCGTGCCAGACAGTGGATGTCTGCAGCAGAAGGCTGATGAACATCTGAGGCTGGAGACATGACAGAGAAACACTATGATATCCTGCACAGCTTTGGTTGCTTTCCTTTCTGCCATCTCTGTACTCCTACCCCAGACATGTAGGTATAGGCTAAACATCGTCTGTCAAATCACATTACCCCAGACATGTAGGTATAGGCTAAATATCGTCTGTCAAATCACATTACCCCAGACATGTAGGTATAGGCTAAATATCGTCTGTCAAATCACATTACCCCAGACATGTAGGTATAGGCTAAATATTGTCTGTCAAATCACATTACCCCAGACATGTAGGTATAGGCTAAATATCGTCTGTCAAATCACATTACCCCAGACATGTAGGTATAGGCTAAATATCGTCTGTCAAATCACATTACCCCAGACATGTAGGTATAGGCTAAACATCGTCTGTCAAATCACATTACCCCAGACATGTAGGTATAGGCTAAATATCGTCTGTCAAATCACATTACCCCAGACATGTAGGTATAGGCTAAATATCGTCTGTCAAATCACATTACCCCAGACATGTAGGTATAGGCTACACACTCATAACCCTTCCTTGTGCACACACACACACACACACACTCCACAGTGATGACAGGCACGGGGGGCCATTTGTAGTGCTGAATGTGCATAGTCCGTAGGGCTCGAACCAGCATGGATCAGCTCACACTGCGGGGAGTAGAGGGTGACAGTGTCGCTGTGTGATACCACATAACCTCCAACATTAATCAAAACTCCCCTACCGCTGGAGTGTGTGTGAGAGAGAGCACTCCAAGCAGTGTAAACTGTAAGGCCTGGACATTACAGTGAGGATCTACGGTAGTGAACTGGCTGCTCCTCAGGTCACACTGATAGTGAGTCATATCAGGAACTAGTGGCAGTTCTCAGCATACAGTAGGATTGTGGGAGGCAAGCTGTGTGCGTGTGCCTACGGTGTGTGTGCCAGATATGAAATCCCCTCACTTCCTCTGTTTCTTCTCCAGGTCGTGGTTGCGGCTCTGCTGCCCCTCCAGGTGTAGCTTGGTGTCCTGCAGCTCCGAGGTCAGTCTCTGACACTTCTTCTTCAGCTGCTGGGCCATACGCTGCACCTCCTCATTGTCTGCCTGGAGGTCACTTAGCTGGAGGGAGTGAGGGAGGGGATAGCCAAAGGATTTCATTTTTTATTTTTTTTAATAAGCATTTGAGAGGTGAAGCTGTCGGAACGTCCGACCAGGTGAAACAAACAGGGAAATTAAATGCTCGCTATTCCTTCACTCATCTTTTTACATCTCACTGAGTGAGTGCTTTATTTTAGCTTTAATGAGACAGCTAAGGGAGGTATCAAAAGTAGAGAAACAGGCTGAAAATGTTTTGGAGAGAATGAGAGAGATAAAAGGGAGACAGGGATGAATAAATAACTAAAACTGTGATGTGATGAGAGACTGACAGAGTAGGGGAGAGGGCCCCAGAAACAGGATTAACTACAGAGCTGTAAAAGCAGCTTTCTGATTTGATAAGAGGGCAATCACATTTCACTAGAGGATACTGGGTGTTGCAGACATATGTTAAGGAAAAACAGGAAGTAAACACAAATCTAGAGTTATTTATTCACTCAGGTTCTATTTATTTCATTAGAAAAAAAGTCTGCAACATACTAATACTTCTGTAACACTGGAAACAGTGCAAAGGATGCAAGGACTGTGGGGGTTCTCTGTGGGACTATGGGAGTACTCTGTGGGACTATGGGAGTGCTCTGTGGGACTGTGGGGGTGCTCTGTGGAACTGTGGGAGTGCTCTGTGGGACTTTGGGAGTGTTCTGTGGGACTGTGGGAGTGCTCTCTCGGACTGTGGGAGTGCTTTGTGGGACTGTGGGAGTGTTCTGTGGGACTGTGGGAGTGCTCTGTGGGACTGTAGGGGTGCTCTGTGGGAGTGCTCTGTGGGACTGTGGGAGTGCTCTGTGGGACTGTGGGAGTGCTCTGTGGGACTCTGGGAGTGCTCTGTGTGTGTAGATGAGGTCAAGCCCTCAAGAGGTTCAGGTATAAGTGGATTTGTGTTTGTGTTTTGTATTTGTGTGTGTGTGTGTTTGTATTTGTGTGTGTTTGTTTCTATTAGTGTGTGTGTGTGTATTTGTGTGTGTGTTTGTGAGTGTTTGTTTTTGTGTGTGTGTTTGTATTTGTGAGTGTGTTTGTGTGCGTTTGTATTTGTGTATGTGTTTGTGTGCGTTTGTATATGTGAGTGTGTTTGTGTGTGTTTGTATTTGTGAGTGTGTGCGTATTTGTGTGTGTGTGTTTGTATTTGTGTTTGTATTTGTGTGCGTGTTTGTGTGTGCAGGTACATGCTATGTTTCCTTACCCTCCTCTCGAGCTGCCGTTTGTTCTGCTGCTCCATCTCCAGCTTGTCCTCAAACTCCTGCTGTAGCCTCTTCTTGGTGAACTCAATCTCTCTGATGGCCCTCTCATACTTCAGCCTCCATTCTCCCCCTAACAGGCACAACCAAGTTGAATTTCAATCAGGTTTGAGAGTCAGTTTGCCCATTGAAAGTTTTAGAGTGAATCATGCTGTTTTAAAGCAAAATTCCTATCTGAAGCACTGTCCAGAGAAGACGCACTTCTTATAAAGCAAGATTCACTGTCCAGAGAAGACGCACTTCTTATAAAGCAAGATTCACTGTCCAGAGAAGACGCACTTCTTATAAAGCAAGATTCACTGTCCAAAGAAGACGCACTACTTATAAAGCAAGATTCACTGTCCAAAGAAGACGCACTTCTTATAAAGCAAGATTCACTGTCCAGAGAAGACGCACTACTTATAAAGCAAGATTCACTGTCCAAAGAAGACGCACTTCTTATAAAGCAAGATTCACTGTCCAAAGAAGACGCACTTCTTATAAAGCAAGATTCACTGTCCAAAGAAGACGCACTTCTTATAAAGCAAGATTCACTGTCCAGAGAAGACGCACTACTTATAAAGCAAGATTCACTGTCCAGAGAAGACGCACTACTTATAAAGCAAGATTCACTGTCCAGAGAAGACGCACTACTTATAAAGCAAGATTCACTGTCCAGAGAAGACGCACTTCTTATAAAGCAAGATTCACTGTCCAGAGAAGACGCACTACTTATAAAGCAAGATTCACTGTCCAGAGAAGACGCACTTCTTATAAAGCAAGATTCACTGTCCAGAGAAGACGCACTACTTATAAAGCAAGATTCACTGTCCAGAGAAGACGCACTACTTATAAAGCAAGATTCACTGTCCAAAGAAGACGCACTTCTTATAAAGCAAGATTCACTGTCCAGAGAAGACGCACTACTTATAAAGCAAGATTCACTGTCCAGAGAAGACGCACTACTTATAAAGCAAGATTCACTGTCCAGAGAAGACGCACTACTTATAAAGCAAGATTCACTGTCCAAAGAAGACGCACTTCTTATAAAGCAAGATTCACTGTCCAGAGAAGACGCACTACTTATAAAGCAAGATTCACTGTCCAGAGAAGACGCACTACTTATAAAGCAAGATTCACTGTCCAGAGAAGACGCACTACTTATAAAGCAAGATTCACTGTCCAGAGAAGACGCACTACTTATAAAGCAAGATTCACTGTCCAGAGAAGACGCACTTCTTATAAAGCAAGATTCACTGTCCAGAGAAGACGCACTACTTATAAAGCAAGATTCACTGTCCCGAGAAGACGCACTTCTTATAAAGCAAGATTCACTGTCCAGAGAAGACGCACAACTTATAAAGCAAGATTCACTGTCCAGAGAAGACGCACTACTTATAAAGCAAGATTCACTGTCCAGAGAAGACGCACTACTTATAAAGCAAGATTCACTGCCCAGAGAAGACGCACTTCTTAGCGCTCCAATGGTATCATCTCAATCACCTACACTACCGTTCAGACTTTTGGGAACACTTAGGAATTTCATTGTTTTAGAAGGAAAAGCACATATTTTGTCCATAAAATTGATCAGAAATACAGTGTAGACATTGTTAATGTTGTAAATTACTATTGTAGCTGGAAACGTCAGATTGTTAATGGCATATCTACATAGGTGTACAGAGGCCCATTATCAGCAACCATCAGTCCTCTTTCCAAAGGCACGTTGAGTTTGGTTATAAAATTATAAAAATGATGGTTTATAATATTAAAAGGCAAATTAATAATTAGAAAACACTTTTGTGAATATGTTAGCATATTCACATATTTTATTGCTTAAAGAAGCAATAAAACATTAGACTAGTTCAGTATCTTCAGCGTCAGCTTTTGTGGGTTCGATTACAGGCTTAAAAAGGCCAGAAACAAAGAACTTTCTTCTGAAACTCGTCTGTTCTTGTTCTGAGAAATGTTCTGTTGGCCCTCTGACGGTCTCCTACACATACATTTACTGTGACCGTCAGACTCCTGTGAATACGCCTATTTCATATACCAATGTATTACTGTACACGTCCTGTCTGCACTGTTATGTCCAGAGTGTATGTACTACACAGCATGCTGGTATAGCATATACTGTGGGGAAAACAGGTATTTAATAACCTGCAAAATCGGCAGTGTTTCCCACTTACAAAACATGTAGAAGTCTATAATTTCTATCATAGCTACTCTTCAACTGCGAGTGACGGAATCTAAAACAAAAATCCAGAAAATCACATTGTATGATTTTTAAGTTATTAATTAGCATTTTATTGCATGACATAAGTATTTGATACATCAGAAAAGCGGAACTTAATATTTGGTACAGAATCCTTTGTCTGCAATTACAGAGATCATACGTTTCCTGTAGTTTTTGACCAGGTTTGCACACACTGCAGCAGGGATTTTGGCCCACTCCTCCATACAGACCTTCTCCAGATCCTTCAGGTTTCAGGGCTGTCGCTGGGCAATATATTTCTATTGGGTTCAGGTCTGGACACTGGCTAGGCCACTCCAGGACCTTGAGATGCTTCTTACGGAGCCACTCCTTAGTTGCACTGGCTGTGTGTTCTAGGTTGTTGTCATGCTGGAAGACCCAGCCACGACCCATCTTCAATGCTGTAACTGAGGGAAGGAGGTTCTTGGCCAAGATCTCGCAATACATGACCCCATCCATCCTCCCCTCAATAAGGTGCAGTCGTCCTGTCCCCTTTGCAGAAAAGCATCCTCAAAGAATGATGTTTCCACCTCCATGCTTCACGGTTGGGATGGTGTTCTTGGGGTTGTACTCATCCTTCTTCTTCCTCCAAACACGGCGAATGGAGTTTAGACCAAAAAGCTCTATTTTTGTCTCATCAGACCACATGAGCTTCTCCCATTCCTCCTCTGGATCAGCCAGATGGTCATTGGCAAACTTCAGACAGGCCTGGACATGCGCTGGCTTGAGCAGGGGGACCTTGCGTGCACTGCAGGATTTTATTCCATGACGGCTTAGTATGTTACTAATGGTTTTCTTTGAGACTGTGGCCCCAGCTCTCTTAGGGTCATTGACCAGGTCCTGCTGTGTAGTTCTGGGCTGATCCCTCACCTTCCTCATGATCATTGATGCCCCACGAGGTGAGATCTTGCATGGAGCCCCAGACCGAGGGAGATTGACCGTCATCTTGAACTTCTTCCATTTTCTAATAATTGCGCCAACAGTTGTTGCCTTCTCACCAAGCTGCTTGCCTATTGTCCTTTAGCCCATCCCAGCCTTGTGTAGGTCTACAATTTTATCCCTGATGTCCTTACACAGCTTTCTGGTCTTAGCCATTGTGGAGAGGTTGGGGTCTGTTTGATTGAGTGTGTGGACAGGTGTCTTTTATACAGGTAACGAGTTCAAACAGGTGCAATTAATACAGGTAATGAGTGGAGAACAGGAGGGCTTCTTAAAGAAAAACTTAACAGGTCTGTGAGAGCCAGAATTCTTACTGATTGGTAGGTGATCAAATACTTATGTCATGCAATAAAATGCAAATTAATTATTTAGAAACCCTACAATGTGATTTTTCTGGATTTTTGGGTCACAGCTGAAGTGTACCTATGATAAAAATTACAGACCTCTACATGCTTTATATGTAGGAAAACCTGCAAAATCGGCAGTGTATCAAATACTTGTTCTCCCCACTGTAGATGCAGAGCTGCCTTGGAGTTGTATAATCCATATAAAATGTGGACCAAATGTCTGGACACCTTGGTGCGGACACAAAAGGGTTTTTACAAAACAACATTTGGCAAGCTAAATAAACACAGCCAAAAGACAGAAAGGTATAGAAGACAAAGCGAAGAAATGGATGAAAAGCAAACCGGGGCTCCCCTTTAACCATCGACCATCCCCTCACACCCAGGGTGTTGAACCTTTTCAGCAAAACACCAGGGAGAAATGACATTGCACTTTCAGAAAGGCCAAGGAAAAGAAATCAAGGTACATGCCATGTCTTGCAAAAGTTTGTTTACATCACAACAGTCTACATCGTGATCAGCTAAATGTAACTAAATGCCTCGTCAATTGCAAGGAGCACAAACAGCTTAATACCATCCTGGAAGTTGTCCGTCGCCATGGCAACTGTGTGTGTGTGTATGTGTGTGTGTGTGTGTGTGTGTGTGAAAGGGGTTTGCAGCTGACCTGAGTCATTGTCATCCGTCTCTCCGTTGAGCTCTGAGGCTCTGATGAGCCGAGCCTCCATCACCTCCATCTCCATCGAGTCCATGGACTTCTTCATTGAGTCAAACTTGGTCTAGGAGAGGTGGGTAATCATGGACTGTACATTAAAGGGAGACGAACGCACAAGGTTCTGGAACACCAGGTAACTAACTGTAAAAGGCCATGACTGGACAGAAACCTTTTACATCATTGATTAACCATGACCTGCCACACTGTTGCATTTCCATTATATTTTTCAAATGGTTCTAAGGTTCTCTTTTGGAACTTATTTTCCACTGATTTTTCTACTTTTTTCAATCTATTGATTCAGTTACTACAACAATGTAGCTACAGTATCAAGTCATCATAATCAGGCCTACAGAAAAGGATCACACCAAGGTAGTCACTCACTGGTCACAAAGCTAATGCTGTTTTTTACATTCAGCAAGCCAAGAGCAAGGTTTTATTTCTCCTAGATTAGTCTAACAGACAAAAACATAATACTAAGACAAATAAGTGACCAATAAGTCATAGCCAAGTTTTTTGTTAGACTCTTAATGGAACAGCTGAAAAGCCTCTGGGGAGACAAGGTGAGTTATTACACAGGAAAACAGTGGAGATAGCTGAAGATATATCTAGATGCTACTGTAAACTCATCATTCACATGCTAAATATAAGACCTAATAATACTGCACCTGTGCTTTGCAAGACAAAAATGTTTGCTGGTTTCCAAAGTTAATGCATTAAAATATGGTGTCGGTATTGACCTAAATTACAAAAATGACATCAGCTGTTAATCATTTTGGATGTGAATTAATATTTTGTTTACATAATGGTTAATTTCAACCATTTTGCTTCGTAGGCTTCTTTTTGTCCCTAAACGTCATCCATGAGAGAACCCAAATTAAAACCGACAACTTTACGGGCGCCAACTCAACTACCGAGGCATTCAATCTATCCATTCCTGACATTATTCTGCTGAGCACTTATTTTGGCAACAAGTTATGACAGAAGAGAAGCTCAAAACATTTAATTAATAGATATTTATTAAGTTGTCAAACAACCTACCAAATGCAAATTATAAGCAGAAGAAAATGATCTACATCACTGGTGAAAGTAGCCTCTGCTGGTCCGGCTGGACTAAACAGTGCTTGACTGACAAAGCCAATTATTCAGAAATTATTATGATACATAAAACCGCGCTGACGGTCTACTTTTCCAAGTGATTTGTCGGACTATAATCAGCTGAAAACATCATGCCTGGCTGGGGGAATGCCACATAAAAGAGTGAATGATGACCTAAATAATGCAACCTGGTCCTCAGGCTTTTGCACAGCACATACAAGTCAATGGAAAACTATCCAAGCTAATTGGACGCCAACAAACTACCAACATCAACTAGAAAATAAGAGGGCGGGCGAGGCAGGTTTAAGGATATGATTTTAACCAATAAAGTCAAGGTATGATGGTGAGGTACACGTCAATGAATATGTGCATGTCAATCTACCACAGCATGGGGTTAGTTCTGTAATGTTTATATTAGTCATTATGGATGCCAATCATTTTTACCAAAAACAACATATAAAAATAATATTACTTAAAACAAACGTTTTCACTGACCTACTGTGATAGTATGAAATTATATTATTTCCCCAGAACTTTTTAGCATAAAATCTTGCTCATTACCGGTGTTTTCATATTTGATTGTTTGTTTCTTTTGCTTGCCTTTTTTTGCTTGTTGTTGTATCAGGCATGTCAATCCTTTTGGTGGTGACAAGTTTAAAATACTAGGTTGAATTGGATACCTTTGTAAATCCTTCAACAACGACTCATTTGAGCGGAGCATACCTGCAGTTCCTTCATGTCCTTCTCCAGTCTGAGTCTCTCTGAGGTCTCTGACTCCAGCAGCTGAGAGGCTGACTCGCCCGTGTTCCTCTCGTCTGCCAGCTCCGACGACAGCTCTGTGATCTGCACAAACACACAGTTATAATTAGCAAGAGGTCAGCATCAGGAGTTCATCACTACTCCAGTCCCCTGTGTTAGGCAGACCGCGTCACACAGTTCACCGCCACAACACACTTTATTTGTCCACATCTTTCCTCATATAGACAGCTCCACCAGTACGTGTTGTCATATTTCTGCAATGCATTTTGTGTCTGAGTGTACCCGGCTCTCCAGACGGTCGCTGTTGAGTCTCAGCTCATTTCTCTCCTTCTCCACCTTCTCCAGCCTCCCTTTTAGCTGCTGTATCTCCTCCTGTGTATGTTAAGACAAAGAACATGATGGGGTGACATGGTTGACAGAATAAGAGGGACATCTACATAATCTATCTACAGAAGGAGATGGGATCTAAATCTGAACAGTCCCAGTACAGCAGGTGATGGGATCTAAATCTGAACAGTCCCAGTACAGCAGGTGATGGGGTCTAAATCTGAACAGTCCCAGTACAGCAGGTGATGGGGTCTAAATCTGAACAGTCCCAGTACAGCAGGTGATGGGGTCTAAATCTGAACAGTCCCAGTACAGCAGGTGATGGGATCTAAATCTGAACAGTCCCAGTACAGCAGGTGATGGGATCTAAATCTGAACAGTCCCAGTACAGCAGGTGATGGGGTCTAAATCTGAATAGACTCTGTACATCAGATGATGGGAACAAAAGTACATGGTTGATGGAGACAGTAGTTAGCTACTCACGTCTTTCCCTCTGATCTGCTCCTCTGTGAGCTGCACCTCTATGAGGGGCCGTACGGTGGTGAACAGCTTCCACCAGGGCCAGCCCTTCACTCCCTTGTTCTTCTGGATGTTCTTCTGTATGCAGCGGATGGCCAGGTCCTGGATCTAAAACAGACAAGGATAGAGGAAGAGTCACAACCAAGGGTCGTGTTCACTTTAAGTGTGTGTGCCTGGTTGCCTGCAATTCATACCTTTTCAGTGTAACAAAGTAAATTCCAAACATAAGACTTTTGTAGAAAGAAATAACTTGTCAAGTGTGACCATTTTTGAGGGAGCAAGAATCAACGGAAACACTGCAAAGGGTCTTCCGAGCTTTTAGAGCTGAGAGCTCTTCAGAGAAATTACATCGAACATCGATACCACTTCAGCCTGCTAAAAACGCATCAGGAGGAGCTTCACGCAACCCGCTACACGGGTATCTCCAATAAACCACCTATTATCTGGCAACCCAATTAGAGCCACGCGACGTGACCGCATCCACTGGGGTTGCCATGATGAAGAGCACGGCGCCAAAAGTCCGCAGCGGCGCTCAGCCAACCTGGTGACTGAATGACCGACCGGGCTCGCAGGTTATGTCTCGTTAGGCTCCGTCATGCTGTGCACTAAACAGATCAACCAAACACTGTGTACGCCACAGATACAGACAGACGTTGATGGACAGACGTTGAGAGAGAGGAGGGGGACTGCCGTGGAAAATTCTGCGCTTTTCACGTCGGCGTCTTTCTGCTCCTCAGTCTTTCAGAGGGCTCCCCTACAGCCTTGAGCTTCATTCTTTACAGACAGGATCTGTCGAACAGGTATTGATGAGCGAGATACAGGAGCAGAGTGGATTCACTTCTCTCTCCCTTAGCCTGCGCCTCTCCATTTCTACTCTGCCGCCGCCTCTCCTTTAAAGATTCCCCTTTTGAGTGTATGTTGAACTCCATTCCCAGTGCTGAGCACACAAGGCCATAGATACAGCAAACCAGCTGGCGAACACAGACGCGCACGCATGCACACAGATGCAAGCACGAAACACATACAAACCTGCTCCCAGTTGGGGGAGAAGCTGGGTTTTTTAAGGCAACATTTTAATTAGACACACCAAGCCCCTCCATGCTGTCCTCCACAGAGCAGCCGCTCATTCCTTCCCCATGAATGTCAAAGCCAGTTGGAGGCTGTGGGCTTCAAACACTGTGCCGGATCCTTTCTATTTCTCTATTTCCCCATGGTGAAACACAGTTTCAGAAGAGGTTCTCTCTTTCTTTTTTCTGTCTCTCCTTTCCTCTCCGTCTTTCTTGTGCACTCCCTCTCTTTTTCTCCTCAAAGCACTTTGAAAAACAAATCCCTATGAGGGTTTGGCTCAGGCTGAGAGGACTTCAAGGTGCTGGAAGTCCCCCGCCCCAGAGCAATCAAACATTGATTTTTGGGCAGCGGGGAAGTCAGTGTTCAAAAAAAGGAAGTCAACACTGTCATGGTTGTGCCTGGTGGATCAGACACATAAGGGCCAATGGTTGGAGGGCAACAATAACCCCAGACTGCCTTATAATCAAGTGTCCACTGTACTCTGATATTCACTCATATTACTGGTCCGCTGTACATTATCAACCGGAGCTTCGGCGCCGGTTTGCCCGGGGACCCAAAGGAAATGCTGTCTGGATCTTTTTTAATACTTTATAGAGAGCAGGGGTGAAAGCAAGCCAGCCTGGTACAGTGTAATGGAAAAATAAATAGTGCGAGAATGCTGTACCAAAAAAAACCTGAGCCACGATAATTAAAATGAAATGCCAAGAAAATTATTAAGGCAATTTATCCATTATATGACCTTTTCACATATCTGCTGCATGAACATTTGTGAATTTCCTTGATAACAGGCAGTACACCATCGTGGTTCGATGAGAACTGTATGTTGGTGAGGGCGGAGATACTAGGGGCCAAAGTTGCATGTACGTGGGCGTGTGTGTTTGGCGGATGACCAAAGCCCTGATACACACACACACCCCAGATACCCAGGAACACCAAAGTGAGCATGGAGACGATCAAACCTTATATCAATATCAAACCTTAAACTGAATAACTGGAACCAGCAGCAGTGTGGGTCTAACGTGCTGTGTGTGTGAGCGGGTGAGAGATTAGCATTCATTCAGACCGGTGTACCCTGTGGGAATGTGTGTAGCAGCAGGCTACATGTGAGTCTTGGTGCGTCCATGTGTGTATTTGGAGGGACCTGGCTTGGACCGCTGTGTCTTCCCACTTCTCAACCTCCAGCTCTGGCTGTTTGCTGCGGACCTGGGCCCAATGTGGCTGGCTGGAAATTGCTTTGCTAGGACCATTCTGTTCACTGCACTGCCCTGCCTGTTTCATCTCCCTGCCATGTAAGTAAGACACATTGCGAGTGGCCAACACAGGGGTAAGCACATACAGCCATGAACACGTCAATTGAGCATAATTGCCAAATTAGATTACAGTCTCTTTCCAATCATCAAATTTGGACTATCTGGACGTACATGTTTTATGACTGAAATAAAACAACTGGACCAATAGAAAGGACTTCTGAACTGTTTGACAATCAGAAGAAAAAAATTATTACCGGTTGTGTTTATGATACACTAAAATATCCTATAACATGACAGACAAGCCTTTACTATGCCAACTAGACCATGGAGATCACTGTAAATATAGATTCTATAGGTCATATGATTAGAGCCATAAAAACAATTCTGGTGACAACATAAATGTCACCCCTGACTGACAGTAAACGTGGATATTAGATTAGACATACATTGTCAGTAAATCCATCCTGCTCATACTCTTTAAGAATGTTGGCAAGCTTGCTGGTTTGTGCACAAAATCGGTTAAATCGCCGGTGTGAATGAATGCTAATCTCTCACCCGCTCACACACACACACAGCACAGGACAACACACACAGCACAGGACAACACACACAGCACAGGACAACACACACAGCACAGGACAACACACACAGCACAGGACAACACACACAGCACAGGACAACACACACAGCACAGGACAACACACACAGCACAGGACAACACACACAGCTGGTTAGACCCACACCGCTGCTGGTTCCAGTTATCACTGCTGGTTCCAGTTATCACTGCTGGTTCCAGTTATCACTGCTGGTTCCAGTTATCACTGCTGGTTCTAGGGACAGGTCTTACTGTTTAAATAGACATGGAGGTAGAGACAGGAGGTTATAGGGACAGGTCTTACTGTTTAAATAGACATGGAGGTAGAGACAGGAGGTTATAGGGACAGGTCTTACTGTTTAAATAGACATGGAGGTAGAGACAGAAGGTTATAGGGACAGGTCTTACTGTTTAAATAGACATGGAGGTAGAGGCAGGAGGTTATAGGGACAGGTCTTACTGTTTAAATAGACATGGAGGTAGAGACAGGAGGTTATAGGGACAGGTCTTACTGTTTAAATAGACATGGAGGTAGAGACAGAAGGTTATAGGGACAGGTCTTACTGTTTAAATAGACATGGAGGTAGAGACAGGAGGTTATTGGGACAGGTCTTACTGTTTAAATAGACATGGAGATAGAGACAGGAGGTCATATAGACAGGTCTTACTGTTTAAATAAATAAGGAGGTAGAGACAGGAGGTGTTTTATTCAATATTGACCCTCCCCACCATGACAGATGAAAGACCAGGATATAGTAGAGAGACAGAGATGAACGGTGAAATGGAGGGAGAGAGTACGAGGATGTGTGTGTGTGTGTGTGTGTTCTGGTGCAGTAATCAAAAAAGCTGTGATTGAAGGGACATGTCGGAGTGTGTGTATGTGTCCCATGGGAACAGGAAGAGCAGACTGAAGACTGTCTGCCAGCCAGGGGCTAGACGGAGGTGGGATTGATTCATGACACCACCCTCTGATGAACTTCGGATTTAGTGAGAAACTAAACCGCCTCACAGATGTGAAGCAGGCTCAGCAACCAAGTGAGGGCAAACAGTCACCATGAAAAAAAGAGAGAGACAGGGAGAGGAAAAGACTTAGAAAGACAGGGAGAAACAGAGGAACAGACATGGAGAAAGACAGAGAGAGGGAGGAACAGAAACAGAGGATGACTGAGAGGTTTCTATTTCCTCCTGAAGAATAGACAGAGCTGGTTAATAAGTGTCAGTCCGGTAATCCTGCTTGGCCAGCCAACAAACATGTGCTCATGAACACTCCAACACGGGATGAGGACCCAAGCACAGAGCGCTATAGTGTTCAACAGCAAACACACTCATCCACAAATCCAAAAACACAGGGGCGTGTTTGGACAGGTCCGCGTGAAGGGTTGCTGAGTGAAGGCAGTGAACCAGTCCAGGACAAGACACACGTTGGGCCATCTACTAGTGCCAGGACACATTCTTTGAAAAGAGGCTCCAGGTTTATAAGCGTGGAAATCTACATTTCCACTTATAAAGCAATAAGTGCCCTCTTAAAACAACACTCAAGTTCTGCTGCTCACTCTTAATAGTCCTATATCCTAATCTCATCAGTTAGAGTTAGGCCTGTTCCAAATATAGATTTTACAAAGGTGTTCGTTTAGTACACTATAGTGTGATCAAAGCTGAATCGGTTGGGCATATTAATCACACACGCCTGAGGATTCATTAGCATTTTACCAGAATCAAAGAGTCTACAATGGCAGTGCAGTCGGGTGTTTCTGAGGTAAAACGTGGCGAGTCCTTCAAAGTGATGTTGGCCTGTTTTGAATACCTAACTCGGTGCTGGAGGGTATTAATAATAGAACGTGTTCTTGAGACAATAGGCTGGCTGTGTGTGGGCGAAGGCAGGCGTTGCTATAATGACAGGCCTATTCAATAGGCTACATCGGCCTGCAGCTTACTGAGCACAAACAGAACATGAACAAAATAAAACGCGATCCGACACGTCCTTCCTGCACTGCCAGGGGACACGCCGGTCTCCAATGACAACCACACAGACACTCTGAAAGGCGTCTGCGTGGCAACGAGGGGTGGACCAAGTTACCCCTAAAACATGGGAAGGACTGCTGGCCCTGGGGGGTGAAGCGCCCACTCACCTTCCTCTTCTTGAAGGCCTGTCTGGCCAGGTATCCTCTGCAGGCCGCCTGGAACAGGGTGATGTTGCGTCTGGTCTGGACGTCTCTCTGCTCCTCCAGTTTGGCCAGGGTCCCTGCTCTGAAGAACACCTGTGAGGACAGACCGTGACTTATCAAGACAATGAAGTGCAATGCATTGACATCAGAGATGGAGCACACCTGTGTGTGTGTGTGTGTGTGTGTGTGTGTGTGTGTGTGTGTGTATGTGTGTGTGTAGGCTGCGCAATACAATGGAATATATACAGTAAACATAAACTTCACCTCCTGTAACAACTTCAGCTGGAGCCTATTGTGATGAACTAATTAAATATGACATGAATTTGTTTTAACATGCTTCTGAGTTGCTGAGTTGGAAACACCTGGGATTCTGGGATTGCATACCAACTACATCACATCCTGTATTTCATCTGCGTTTCGACAGCGTTAACAGCGGGGGGGCTTTTGATTGAGTTGGATTACCTCAAGCGCTTTCCAGTCATTTCCATTCTCTGATCTGATTGGGGAGTTGGAGCTGCTGGTGGACTTCCCTATAGTTTCTCGGGCGAGAGCTTAGAGCTCATCAAACTCTTCCAATGCCACCTAATTGCATTAGCATCCTATTAGCGCTAGCGGGAGAGCTATGCTTAACTTCACAAAATCCTCATTAAAACTCCCTTGTGTTGACAACACATACGGCGGCCAAAAGGAAATAAACAAAAACAGAAAAACAGAACGTTTCTGGGGATCCTGTAACAAAAGGGGGCGTCTGTGGAGAAACTCCTCTCGGATTAAGCTGTCATCTCCAGTTAGTAAGACGCACGGCTTCCTTCAGCTCCAAAACAATTGAGATGGTTCGAACCGTGGTCCATGGAGTGCCTTGTTCAGATTTCATCAAGCGCCTCCTCAAGACGAGAGCTGTTGTGGCGATGATGCGTCTGGCTTGATCTAACACAGAACTCCAGGGCCCTTATCAAGCCATTATCATCCGTCAGAGAAAACACTTTACCCAGCCCAGGCAATCAAAGCTCTCAGGCAAGTCTGTGTACAGTAAACACGAGAAGAGAGAGCTGGGCGCAGTGAAAACAAACGCTATCAACACACACTTCTCCGCCGTAGGGCAGCTCATCAGATGGGGTGGGGGGGGGGGGACTAACCCCAGAGTATAGACTTAACCAGGACCTTCCTTATATGGGCCTCGTTCTGTGGCAGATACCAATGAAATAAAGCCAATGAGTATTTAAGTAAACAGCTTGCATTGAATGTTTGCATTAATAATGCACCAGTCTACTCTGTGCCGTAGGTTGAGCCAAACAAACACACACCATCCCTTTTAGATTTCACGGCATGTGACTTCGTCGCCCACCACCGCGACCCGCGACTGATGCAAGCGACGAGCAACGCCGGCGGGGTGTGTGATGTGTCACGGTGAATAGCAAAGTCACACAGGCCTGGCCTCACAGGAGGGCAACCTTCTGCAGAACACTAACTGTCAGCGTGGGCGATGGAACATACTGGAACTCTCTGCCTCTGAATGGGAACTCTGCAGGTCGCCTGAGTTTCCGGTCCATTCCGGTGGGTCACTTGGGTCCCGTTTCCACAGTAACGAAACACAGCCTTTCGTTTTGTCAGCATGATGAGATTGAAAGGCACTTTGGTCAATCGCGCACACACACACACACACCCAGACACACCCACACACACACACACCCAGACACACCCACACCCACACACCCACACAGACACACCCACACACGCACACGCACACGCACACGCACACACGCACACACGCACACACGCACACACAAACAGACTGCCAACTTTCCTCAACACCCTCAAACCATTCTTCCTCTTTTCTTCAGAACATTAGTCCCTACTGTCCTCTATTCCAGAGACACTCTGAAAAAACCTCCGCTCCTAATTAGCAATTAAATCTGCATGTCCTTTCCTCTGGGTTTCCTCGCTCCCATCTGAAAGGCTTGTATCTCCTTGATTGGTGTTTGTGGAGGGTTGTTATGTGAGAGATACGGCCTGCCTAAATCAAAGACAGGTACAGCAGGGTGAACTAACAGGCAGCCAGACATCTACTGTTCCTCTGAAGGAGTCAAAGAGTCCCAGCTGGTCCGTGTTTGTGCGTGTTAAAGTCCAAAAACAAATAAGGCATCATACCCACCAAGCATTGGTCATCAGTGTAGTCTTGTGGTTCCTGATTTCAGGAGCCCATGCCCACACACACAAGCTGAGTGAACATGTTTTTAACATTGAATATCTTTGCCTTTGTAATCTTTCAATTCAATTTGGAGTGAAATTTGATTTGTGAACTCAAAGAATTTAAAATTGGTGTGTGTTAAAGATATTTGTCTCCCAGGGCTGCCAGCCCACGGACCCAATGTCTGCCAGAAAATAAGAGCCACAGTAGCTCTTCTGGACCGTGCATCTACAAGTCAAACATTTCTTTAATGGGAAGATCAATGGTTTCACCACCACAGAGCTCTGTAAAACGTGTTCCTGTGGGAGGCTCCGTCAAGGTATGTTCTCAGCACCTTTAAAAGCACCAGCTGAGTTCTTTGTACTTCCTGATGTCACTCAGTGTTAATACTTTTCATATATTATGTGGTTTTGACTGCTGCATAGTTGGCATTCAGTAGGTAGCTGTTTATGAACCGTTAGACGTTTGACACACATCACTGTCTTCTATAGACTTCAGTTGGCATGGACCTCTAGAAGGGCCAGACATTGGTTGATGTTTAAACATAAGGCAGTCATGCAAAAACCTCCTGACTGAGTGTTTTGAAAGAACAGCCTTTACCAAACATGCTCTTTTAAGACTAGATAGCACTGAGGATAACGGGGGCTTCTTCAGAACTGCGTAAAACTCCTTTTTAATATTTTGCCCCATCCTCATGGAATGCCAATCAGAGTGATCTTAAGTTAAATGTTTTAGTGCCTTCAAGACAATATATATGTATTATTGGAAATCGTGACGTTTCTAAATGTACTGTATGCCTTATTGTCATTTCGTATGTGTTTTTATTGTTGCAATATAGGGGTTAGCTTTGAAAGAGACCGTAGCCTCAGTTGATTTCTCAATATAAATTATGGTAAAATAAGAAAATAAAAAACTTGGATGTAGGCCTTTAACTTCAGCATTTAGTGTTGTAGGCTCCTGGCTGGTAAACTATTCTTTAATAGAGTGGCTGGCTCAAGCTAAACTGGCCTTAATGGAGAAGTGTTCATTTAGATGATCAAACATTAGAAATATCACTCCATTTGGAGCCATGCTTCACTGAGTTTCAATTTGCTAAAATCACAAGATGACAAATACTCCCATATAACTATACGGTAACTCCCTAAAGGCCAACTTGGAAAAGCTGTTGTGCCAAGCTCTTATGGATTGTACGCAATAGCCTGGGGATGACATTACAGTGGCAGACACAATATTCCAGGGAGAGGAGCATGCTGGGTTCCTACCAGACAGACTTGATTAAGACAGCACTAAGCTTTCACACTTATTGTGATAGTGTCATCTGTTGCCACAACACCTTTACAAAGAATGTATGAATACATCCTAATTTAACTAAGGGGAGTTCTCTGCAAACCTTTCAGACAGACACAACGTCTGTCTTTGTAGATGCTGTGTATGCATGTGTGCGTGTGTGTGTGTGTATGCGTGTTTATATGCATGTGTGTGTGTTTGTATATGGGTGTGTGTGTGTGTGTATGTGTGCATGTGTATGCATGTGTCGTTGTCTTACTCTGCTCAGGCCCATGTGGTAACTGCTCTTCTCCAAGTCCAGAGACTCCAAGAGCTCCTCCACAGCCTGAAACAAACAGAGAAATGAAGAGATGAAACAAAGTGGTCCCACTGACGACAGACAGAGCTCTCAGCTCCCTTCTCTCTAACCAGCACAAAAGACAGGAGCAAAGCATCATGGATACAGACGTGCCCTAACATCAGCCTATCCAGAAACCCCTAAAAACATACGCTACAGCACCAACCTTGCTGTCTGTAACCTTCAGTCCAGGTCACTTCTGTGACTGGAGTCCAAATATGGACTGTACACAGTAACTCAGGCTGTCCCTTGGGAGAGTGGGCGGAAGGGGGCCTTTAGAGTTTGGGTACAAAGTAATGTTGGAGGATAGCTGGAGATTGGAGGAGGGTGTGGTTTTGAACAGGACTCACTTCTGCAGGAGCTTTGGGCTGAGACTCTCAGTGGGAGGACAGGGTCTGGAGCGTAAATAGGCTCAGTGGAGGATGAAGGCAGCCCAGCCACAGACCACGGTAAAAGGAACTGACAGTCAAGCGTCCAGCTCTGAGACAAAGGGCTTTGTTTGAATTCGTTGATTCGGAGAAAGGGGACTTTTTCTACGACGCTGACTCAAGGGAAAAGCTTTTAGTCCTCCTCTCCCTGCATATATATAGTGTCTCTCACTCTCTCCGCCTCTCCTTCCCCTCCCCGCCTCTCCCTTTTCTCTCTCTCTCTTTCTCCTTTCTCTCGCGCTCTCTTTACCTCCTCTCCCTGTACATCTGTCTATCCCCAGAGAATGAAGTACCTTTTCATCTAGTAATTATTTGAGGAGTATTCTGCATTTCCTAGGCATTTCTCCAAGGAGTCATGTTTTCTCTTTAACTCTTCCAATGCTCAGTGTATATTTTAGCTGCGACTTTACCTGTTCTACCTTCCCAACACAACCTCTCCCTACAAAAACACGATAATCACACATTACAGCCAAGTGGCGGTCCAAGTCATGTCTTTCCAGCTACATAGATTAACATAATATTGCATATATTTTTCGTATTTCTACAACAGAACATAGAGAAGGCGAGAACGAAAGAGAGAAAAAGAGAGAGGGGAAGGAAAAAGCTCTCGCACTGAGGTGCAGGTAATTTATCAGCACACCAGCCATATGCTGCCAGCCAGCGTAATCATAATTAATTACACACAAGAGCAGCTCTAGGAGGGAGGGAGGCTTTGACATTATCACTAGTTTACGAGGTGGAGGGAAACGCCTATACACTCACCCTCTTCTCATCCGTGACCAGGTAGGGGTGCCCGTGCTTCTTGGTCAGGTGGGGCGCCAGCACGTCAAAGCGCCGGCGGAACTCAGAGAATACCATGTGATCAGGGTACCCTGTGGGGAAAAGACAGGACAAGGTCAATAACCCTTACATTCCATGACAGGAATGAACATGAATTAATGTGGAAAATGTCTTTCCCAGTGGTCTAACGCAGTCCAATGCGGTCAGATGCGGTCTGATGCAGTCGGGTGCAGTCTGATGCGGTCTAATGCAGTCTGATGCGGTCTGATGCGGTCTGATGCGGTCTGATGCGGTCTGATGCGGTCTAATGCGGTCTGATGCAGTCTGATGCAGTCGGATGCAGTCTGATGCAGTCTGATGCAGTCTGATGCGGTCTGATGCGGTCTGATGCGGTCTAATGCGGTCTAATGCGGTCCAAGCGCATCTGTAATACTGCAGCATGTGTTTGAATATGTCCCAACATTTCCGGTCCAAAGAAGCAACAAGTCCACGCATACATAAATGTGATTTAGCCTGGCTTGGGTGGTATCCCATCCTACCTTGCCTGTAGATGCGCAAGGCGTCGAGGAGCTTCGATCCGCGTAGCTGAGCCCTCAGAAGGCACACATCCAACTGCATGAGGCCTGAGTCACAGCTCTCTCCGTGGGCTACGCGGGGCTCCCCACCCAACCCCACCACGTCAGCCTTGGGCAGCAGGCAGTGGACAAAGTGAACCCTGGACCTGCGCACTGTGTCCAGCAGGGCATCCTGGGAGCAGAAGGTTGAAGCTTTTACACTCAAACACAAAGACAGACGCACACAGACAGTACACACTGTGAAGCACTGTGTCGCGACTCGCTCCAGGCGATTGAGGGTGCGTCGGCCGCAGAATTCCAGGACCATGGAGAGCGAGCGCCGGGAGTGAGCTGAAACGAGCAGGCCCCTGGGTTGTGGGCGTGGGGTGAGCACGCCAGGAGAGACGGAAGATTTGGGAGGCAGCTAGAGGAGGCGATCCCACCTCCCCACAATGGCCAATTGAAAAGGGTCATCTGGGTGGCTATATAACGAAGCCGCCACAGAGAAAGTGACAAATGTGTTTGTCTATTTCAAAAAAGGACAGTCGGAGCCTTTTGTTTCAGTTATTCAGGACCACATTTTCTGCTCACCTCTGCTTTCTGTTATTCAGTTAGTGATTCCGTTGAGTTAATAAAACGCCCCCGGGCTTGCTCACCGCAACACGACAATACGTAACATACTACCAATACTGAATAAACATTTACATAGTTTCAACTAATTGTCATCCAAAGTTTAGATGAGAAACCTCGGCCTAAAGCAAAGATGATGAGTAGAAAGAAAAGTAGGCCTACAGTAGGGTGAAGCTCCAAGAGGACCCATACACTCCCCTCACCACTTACAGTAAGGTGAAGCTCCCAGAGGACCCATACACTCCCCTCACCACTTACAGTAAGGTGAAGCTCCCAGAGGACCCATACACTCCCCTCACCACTTACAGTAGGGTGAAGCTCCCAGAGGACCCATACACTCCCCTCACCACTTACAGTAGGGTGAAGCTCCCAGAGGACCCATACACTCCCCTTACCACTTACCAAAGGGTGAAGCTCCCAGAGGACCCATACACTCCCCTCACCACTTACCAAAGGGTGAAGCTCCCAGAGGACCCATACACTCCCCTTACCACTTGCAGCTTGATCTGGATGCAGAGGCTCTTTTTCTTGACGGCGGCCATGCCGGTCGTGAAGGTCTTCCTCATGCTGGTGGCTCTACGGAGGGCCAGCTGAGAGCCCCCCTCCAGCCCCGCGATGGAGCCAGACAGCACTGTGGGGCCTCCACTACGACTGGAGAACAGACTGCTGATGTTCTTCCTGAGGGAGGGAAGAGGATCCTTTACCTAAGCTTATCAAGGTTTCTAAATCCACTGTAAAACACTGTATTTGAGGTGTTTTATTCAGTCCCTCTACATAATTGTGTTTCACTGGAAGTATTTCACACACGGAATTCTCACCAGGCTTCGCCACTATGAATTCTGGATATTGTGGTTTGTTTACAAACAAGAAATGCACATTTCTACCAGCAAATGTACAATGCTGATGGCACATAAAGCTCTGGATTTTTTTTTAGCCCACTCCTAATTGTTCTTAAATCAGCATCTCTACATGTATGGCAGCCATTCCATTCTAGTGTCTGTTTCCAACACAGGCACTCCTCATTTTACTTCATGAGGTACTGATTAGGTGATTACCTGAACCAAATCTAATTTAATGAGGAAAAGTATAAAAACCACTGCGGTGGTTATCACTATCCTTTTGCAATAGAACTAACTGGATGGCAAAAACTGTGCATGTAGTACCTCAAAGGTAATTTGAATTAAAAAAATTGCAATTCAGCATGACAAAAGAGTTGAAAAGAAAAGCTTTGAGTGAGGAAAAGAAGGGTTCAATTCTGGCTTTACTGGCAGAGGGATACAGTGAGCGTCAGGTTGCTTCCTTCGTGAAAATTTCAAAGACGGCGGTTCATAAGAAAAAGGTCAAGCAACAGACATTGGGGACAACAAAGCTACAGACTGGCAGAGGGTGAAAATGACTGTCCACTGGCCGAGATGACCGTCAACTCATTTGAATGTTACTCATAGGATGACATCAAGTGACCTACAAAAAGAATGGGAAACAGCAGCTGGGGTGAAGTGCACGGCAAGGACGGTTCGAAACAGGCTCCTAGGGGCAAAGTTGGGAAAAAGTCCTACATCAATGAGATGCAAAGAAGATCCAGGCTGAAGTTTGCAAAAGACCATAAGGATTGGACCGTAGAGGAATGGAGTAAGGTCATCTTCTCTGACAAGTAAGATTTTCAGCTTTGCCCAACACCTGGTCGTCTAATGGTTAGACAGAGACCTGGAGAGGCCTACAAGCCACAGTATTTCGCACCCACTGTAAAATTTGGTGGAGGATTGGTGATGATCTGGGGATGCTTCAGCAAGGCTGGAATCGGGCAGATTTGTCTTTGTGAAGGACGCATGAATCAAGCCAAGTACAAGGATATTCTGGAAGAACACCTACTTCCCTCTGCTCTGACAATGTTCCCCAACTTTGAGAATATGTTTTTCCAGCAGGACAATGCTCCATGCCACACAGCCAGGTCAATCAATGTGTGGATGGAGGACCACAAGATCAAGACCCGGTCATGGCCAGCCCAATCTCCAGACCTGAACCCCACTGAAAACCTCTGGAATTTGATTAAGAGAAAGATGGATGGTCACAAGCCATCAAACAAAGCTGAGCTACTTGAACGGCTGGTGGAGAGCATGCCAAGACGCATAAAAGCTGTGATAAAAAAACTGGGTTAATCCACCAAATATTGATTTCTGAACTCTTCCTAAATTCAAACATTAGTATTTTGTTCTTTGCATTATTTGAGGTCTAAAAACAATGCATCTTTTTTGGGGTTATTTTGACCAGTTGTTTTCAACAACACATACCTATCAGTAATAAAACCAGAGAAACTGATTATTTTGCAGTGGTCTCTTCATTTTTTAAGAGAGCTGCATGATACAATATAAACATAGATATACAGGTAAACTGATTTGGAAAAGCCCTGGAGAAGCACCCGGTATTTAAACAAACTTCCTACTTCTGTGAGTCCTGCAGCAGAGTGGCAGCGTTCTGGGAGGCCGGGTTCTGTTTGGCGTGGCTCAGCCAACCCCGAACATCGTACTCCACCCAGTCCGTCCCGTGGCTGTGGCCCAGCAGGAAGTGATGCGGCTTGTCACTCCTCAGGAGCAGGGTCTGGGCCTTGTTGTCTCCTTGGTCGGGGCCGTAGTAGCTGAACAGTCTCTCCAGGAGGGTCTCTTCCGAGCCCCCAGGATGCACTGCCTCCTCCTCCATCAGCCACAACAGACCCCGGGACTCATCCGTCCTTGCCAGCGAACGGACCTGGGACCACCGTGGAGACACACACACACACATTAGAGACGTGGTCCATAGGTCTAACACATACAGAAAGACAAATGTAAAGCCTCTGCACAGTTTAGTCCAGCATGCCTAGTCTAGCTTTCAGAGGCACGTTAGACCAGAACAGCACAATGACACCTCCACTCTCCGGCACCTAGAGCCCCTCCTAAAACTTCCATCCAACTCCATGTTCAGCCACTGAAGGCTACTCACATTTAGACATTGTTTGCTTAAATGGCATAATCTGGCCTATAGCCGTGGCTTTTTATTTTTATAATATTTTCATTTATAGAGATGTCATGAAGCAATGGGGAAAAACAATTTATTTCTGATTTATTTCTGGCACTACCTGGGAAAAACTGCTTTTTAACAACTTTGTAGTAAAAGAGGAAAAAACTCAAACCCCCCGGATTATAAAGAGTCATGACAATACATTTGCACTGTACCGGAAAAGTAGCGAATGGTTTGCCTCAAACTTCCATACGCATCACTGCAGCCCTAGCAACAGTACACAGACTCCTGGACCACACCAGACCTTTAATAATATTATTCTGTATTCATTTTTCATAGTGACCTTTTCAAACTATAAATGTAAAAGGTTTAAAAAGCTAAAAGACCCTGGCCCAGTGTTGCCATTACAAATGAATGAACTAGGGGACATTATGATCAAACAGCCTAATATCAATCAACGACTCTGTTAACAAACGTATCAAAAGGCAATTAGAACATTAGGAAATAAAGAAGCCATAGGAGAGATGAGTCCTCTTCCACGTCTTCGTCGTTACAAAGCAGTTGTAAAGATTCGGTCCTGGGGAGTGGAGGATATAGAAACCTCTTGGACTGAGCACTTTGATAATGAATGGTGTTATTAGTGTCACAGAGAGTGCAGAGACACCTCTTTGATGGGATAATTACACCTTTATGTGGAGGGCGCAGGCAATGCTAGGTGGTAAGAGTTCTGACAGGACGGGAGATTTTGAAAGTGTTCAGGCACTTCACAGCTAGGCTTTCTATACTGTGAAGTGTACATACAGTGGGGAGAACAAGTATTTGATACTCTGCCTTTTTTTTAATAGGTTTTCCTACTTACAAAGCATGTAGAGGTAATTTTTGTGTGTGGACAGGTGTCTTTTATACAGGTAACAAGTTCAAACAGGTTCAGTTAATACAGGTAATGAGTGGAGAACAGGAGGGCTTCTTAAAAAAAAATTAACATGTCTGTGAGAGCCGGAATTCTTACTGGTTGGTAGGTGATCAAATACTTATGTCATCCAATAAAATGCAAATTAATTACTTAAAAATCATACAATGTGTTTTTCTGCATTTTTGTTTTAGATTCTGTTTCTCACAGTTGAAGTGTACCTATGATAACAATTACAGACTTCTACATGCTTTGTAAGTGGAAAAACCTGCAAAATCAACAGTGTATCAAAGACTTGTTCTACCCCCTGTATCTCTTTCATTTCTGAGATATGTACATTTCTGTTAGTTTCTGCTAGGCTTGTAGCTCTGTTTCTCTGTTCTTGAAGTATGTACATTTCTGTTAGTTTCTGCTTGGCTTGTAGCTCTGTTTCTCTGTTCTTGAAGTATGTACAGTTCTGTAAGTTTCTGCTAAGCTTGTAGCTCTGTTTCTCTGTTTGCAATGTATATACATTTCTGTTAGTTTCTGCTAGGCTTGTAGCTGTTTCTCTGTTCATGGGGTATGTACAGTTCTGTAAGTTTTTGCTAGACTCCTACAGAATATATTTTTCTTGGCACATGATGTATGTATATTTCAGTTTTTTTCAGTTTGGCTTGTAGCTCTTTTTCTCTGTTCACGATGTATGTATCTCTTGGTTTCTGCTGGTTTAAAAGGTATGTCGCTGGTTCAATGCTGTTAGTGTGTTTGTCTGACTTATTGCCTTTTTGGCCCTGTATAACCTTGCACTCATTCAATGATATACACACAAGAGCTTTTTACTCTTGTCCCAACTTTTAAATACATTTCTGTCACCCCATTCAATTTTGATCTAATCCTTGTTAAAGCCTCTTTCGTGGGCCAATACACATTAATGCAACCCATTCCTGTTAAGAGTACTTGCCCTAAAGAGTAGTCTCATAAATAAAGGTAATTGGATGGCTTTGCACTGAGAAGCCGACCATGACTGAAAAAGCCTGTCAACTCATTCAAGGGGAAACAAATCAAACTTGACTGCAATTAATATATTCCAAAGATTCCATGAATGAAATAGCTGGAATAAAAGAAAAAAAAAATCTAATGGAAAGTTAATTGGATAGTGCTAATAGCCTGACACAGCTTACAAACAGTAATTTGTCTTGACAGTATCAAAAAGTTAATGACTTAATTTATAGTAAGGAGCCCTATCATTGACAAAGAAAAAAGGTTAGGGAATATGTTCGGCACGCTACATGCAGAAATCCAGGATGAGGTCCAATCCGAAAAGTGAACATGCAAAAGACATACAGTGAGATTTTCCTTACCAGCGCTTGGGTTGATGCTTGATCTATAGCCGCTACAGACATTGAGGTACTGGACTCTATGTCATCTAATGCCAGCTCTATATTTTCCTACATGGGAACAGAGGTTTGCTTAGGTTACCTAATGATTGGAGACAGAGGGGTGGTTCAGTTAGTCAGCTACAGTGCGACTGAAATCAGCGATGATCAGGAATAGATCTGCTCGTGGGAGAGCCTTACTGAATGACCTGTTAGACAACTATGACAGCATCTTAAAACAGAAGATCAACATCTGATGTTCTATGTTATTTTCATGACTTTTATAGAGGGAACATTAAAAAACACAGGAACCGTATGTTAATGACATTCACCACATTCTTTCTAGACTGACTCTCCAGGAGGGAATTGAAATGATGGGAAGAGAATTTGGGAGTTTTTAATCATTTCTATTATTTTAACACAGTGAAAGTGATATGTGATTGTGAATACAAGGACGCGCTGTGGAGGCCAGTGTTCGTCTGCACCTCTTTGTATCTCTCCAGCTCCTGAACGAAGGTGCGTTCATGAAAGAGCGTCTGCAGGCGCTCCTGGGCGTAGTTGTGACATAGCTCCTCGAAGGTGGCGCCCCGCTGGCGCTTGGCCACGCCAGGGTTCTGGAAGCCAGGGGTGTCCACAATAAGCAGGGAACACAGGGAGTGCTGACTGGACTTCAGAGCTCTGACACACGGACAGATTAAAACAGAGTTACAGACACAACGGATTAGATCGCTACAAGATAATAGAGAGATGGTAATGACAGGGAAAAGGAGAGAGAGAAAGAAAAAGAGAGAGTGGAGACGACGGAGAGGAGAGGATGAGGGAGACACGAACAGAACTGGAGTGAAAGACAGAGACAGAACATGGAAATCAGCGACGTTCAAAGAGACTGAGATAACAAACGAGTAGGAAGAAAGAGGACGGGCGGAGCAGCCAGACCTGTTGACCAGGGAGATAACCAGGGTGAAGAGCTCTGAGTACAGGCTTGATGCCATGGCCTCGAGACACTCCAGAGCTGTGATCTTAGAGCCTGAGGGGGAAAGAGGAAGCAGGAGAAAGACAAAATGATCAGTTGGGAAGAGGCCCTTCGGCTGGACGATTTCATTTGAAACTGATAAACGGCGCCTTACTGGAGCTGTCTCCTGTCCCGGCCTCATCTGGGCCCCCACGGAATGAGGTGGACCGCTGCAGGGGCCCCTTGGCCGGATGTTTGAAGATGGAGGAGGACAGCTCCTCCAGGGTGCATCCAAGCAGGTAGGCTGCCTTTTGGGCCCACTCATGACGAGCAAACTGCTTACGGCCGGCTAGAGACCCAGACAGAATATACACAGTCAGAAGATCCAATCACAGGCTATTAGAATGAAATCAATGATCTCTACCTTATTATAGCACCGTCATAAAAGCATTCATCGGTTGGAGCATGTTTTTCTCATCACAGGAACTGTATTGTTACTGGTAGGTGTTTTAAATGGGGTTAAATACCAACAATTATATTTTTCAAGCTTTCAGGAATTACGTCTGGTAGACTGGAAGAACTGAACCACCCTGAGAGTACACTGCTAGTCACTGTTAGCTGGTCCGACAAGAACTCTCTGATTCCCCACTGACTATGTGTGGTGAATCACCCCACTGTTTCCTGGAGCGTGTTCAAAGTCACAACGATTCAAGCAATGTGTTCACCTGTGACCTCTAATCAAACAACCTGCTGCCTCAGACGTAGCCCAAGAAGAACAGCTCTGTTTCCGAACAGAGAGTTTGCATGTAGACAATAGAAATAATGTTCTAACACAAACAACACAACCGTTTCCCGCTGGGCAGGCTACAAACCAGACATGTTCAAATGAAGCAACTTTGCTTTTATTTAGGGCCTGGATTCTAACAAGCCACATAGAGAGACAACAGGCTGAGAGCATTAAAGGACAACAACGTTCTGAACCCCTCCTACCCAGCTTTATCTCAGAGACAGAAACACATTGTCATTAAGGCAAAAGTGAGGGACAAAGAGATATAGAGAAAGAGACGGTAAGAGAGAGAGAAAAAGAAATGGAGGGTGAGAGGGAGACAGAGGGAGGTAGAGAAAGAAAGCTAGATATGAGGACAGAAAAGGAGAGGGACAAAAAACAATAAAAATGCTAATGACAAAGGGTCTGGGGAAAAACGATAAAGGCCTTAAAAAAGACGACATATCAACAAGAACAAAAAGGAAGAAAAAAGAAAGGAAAACAGAATGGTTTTAATGTTTGTTTTTCCATTACCTTCATCAGCCTCTGCATGTAAAGAGCGCAGCATGCAAACATGCAAGTAGAGAGAAGACGGTTTAGACACACAGTTCATGTTATAACAACTGACATTTATCACTGGAAAACAAACATGGTATAGAGATAACAACATTTGAGGCACATCCAAGACCAGCTCTGGTTCTGGGGAGAGAGTGGCACTGGTTCTGGGGAGAGAGCGGCTCTGGTTCTGGGGAGAGAGTGGCATTGCTTTGGTCCTGGAGAGACTAGCTTTAGTCCTGGAGAGACTAGCTTTAGTCCTGGAGAGCTGTTGTTCACTGCAACGGCATGTTTAATATAATGGCACTGATATCTACTAATTGTATTGTTTTCAAATTAGATAGCAAATAGATTTGCAGGTGTGTTTGTGCTGGGCAGGAACAAAAGCCTGCAGTCCCATAAGATGGGAGCTGGCCTCCGCCCACAGTACAGAGAACACTGCTAGGGAGGTTGGTTTAAATCACCTCTGCCAAAAGGTAGCTAGAGAAAATAATCCTTCCTTCAAAAGCCTTCATCTTCTGAACAGGTATGTAACAGAGGATATTACAGTGTGAAGTGAAGTGTTAAATAGATGGATGGAGGCTAATCCTCTGGTTCCAACAGCGCGGATCACGCCACAGCATCATGCCATGTACACACTGCCCTCTGCTGGTGGGACCAACACCTGCTGGAAAACCAATCAGCTAAAGACACTGGTAGGAGCACAGAGGAGTTGTAAGAAAGAGGAGGGAGGGAGGGAGAGAAAGATAGAATGGGAGAGGGAAAGAAAGAGGGAGAGAGACAGAGGAAAAGAGAGAGAGGAAATGGGGTACAGAGGCCATGGAGGAGTCTGCAGTATAATGAAGTGGATGGGATAAGAAGACTGTAGACATAAAGGACACACTGCAGACACACCAAAGACACACAAAAGACACACAAAAGACACACTGCAGACACACCAAAGACACACCAAAGACACACCAAAGACACACTGCAGATACACTGCAGACACACCAAAGACACACCGTAGACACACCAAAAACACACTACCCTCTATCTGTCTTTATTAGCTCAGCAGAAATGTCCACACACATCAACACTCAACATCGTGAAGAAATGAAATCACTTCAGAGAACTGCACAGCGAGAGCTCCTCTCTCCGAGGCCTAATGAACGGCTCGGCGTGTTCGCCTGCTCATATCCTTCAACTTGTTATTTAATTAAGCATCTCGGGGATGAGACGCGGAATGTAATTTAGGACACCATCCCGCCTCGTTTGAATATGGGTTTCTTATTCCTGGGAAATAACACACAGACACACTTACAGAATGGGGGGGGGGGGGGGGGGGTTGGGGGTGCATTTTGTGTCACTATTCTAATAGTCAGATATTAGAGCAGAAGCTTTAAATCCTGACTGATCACTGCACTTCTGTGTGTTGTTAATATGTTCATAAATGGATTTACAGTTTAATGTTAGACAGCACATACACACATATAGTGTACACATATACACACGAATAAACATACACACACACATATTAGTTCTGTTGTTTTTCAGAGCTTATTCACAGGTGCTTGATAAGAGCAGTAAACATCGAGAGGAAGCGGCCGGTCGGTAACAGTGGCTCGTTGGGGCCCAGCTGAGATGGCCAGTGAGGTGAAGGTAGGGGCCCTTGGGGTCCTTACCTTTAGTGGCCCCTGCAGCCCCCAGGTGGTAGATGGACCCCAGGATGAACCACAGAGCCTTCTGCTCCTCCGCTGCCACGCCCAACACCTTCATGGCTGCCTGCAGCTTGATGAACTGCTGAGACAACTTCTGCTTGTCCTCTGGCTGCATTGGGGGGGGCGGGGGGGGCAGTTATATACAGTACAGCAGACGCTTTTCCCGTCCCTCAGAAAAGGGCATATTATATACAGTACATCTTAAAATAACAGTGACAACTGCATTTCACCTTGGTCTGAGGCACTATTCCAAAGGCACTGTTCTCCGCAAAGTGGTTGAAGTGCAGCTCCGTCCTGACAGCAATCGGGGGGAAATAATACGGGTCAAACGCCGGGAAATAACCACCGTATGCCACAGGGTTAATAAGAGAACGGCTGTTCTGCCACCGGCTGGTTCCATCCGGGTGGAGAGGCGGTGGAGGCGGGGCTTACCTCAGGGTGCTGTCGGCTCCGGCCATCATGTAGTAGAACACGTTGAAACTGGACTCAGCCTCTGGACGCTTGGTCACTCTCAGCTTCTCCAGGAGCATGGTCTGGAGTACATGAAGCACAGCGAGTTCTGTGGTGGGTCCCATGTGATGTGTGTTGTGGGTGTGTGTGTGTGTGTGTGTGTGTGTGTGTGTGTTACTGCCTACCTGTATGGATGCGGAGGCCACCTGGCCAGCCTGGTCAAAGTCCAGAGAGACGATCTGGGAGAAGCGACTGGCGTTGGAGTTCATTGAGGTGGAGCTGTTTCCAAAAGCCTCCAGGATGGTGTAGACTGCCTGCCACTTCTCCGCTGCGGGGAGAGACAAAGAACAGGCTGAATGAACACACTGAAACAGGGTGAATGTCTCCTGGTAACTGGACCAGGATGAGGTGAGACAAAGAACAGGCTGAATGAACACACTGATACAGGGTGAATGTCTCCTGGTAACTGGACCAGGATGAGGTGAGACAAAGAACGGGCTGAATGAACACACTGATACAGGGTGAATGTCTCCTGGTAACTGGACCAGGATGAGGTGAGACAAAGAACAGGCTGAATGAACACACTGATACAGGGTGAATGTCTCCTGGTAACTGGACCAGGATGAGGTGAGACAAAGAACAGGCTGAATGAACACACTGATACAGGGTGAATGTCTCCTGGTAACTGGACCAGGATGAGGTGAGACAAAGAACAGGCTGAATGAACACACTGATACAGGGTGAATGTCTCCTGGTAACTGGACCAGGATGAGGTGAGACAAAGAACAGGCTGAATGAACACACTGATACAGGGTGAATGTCTCCTGGTAACTGGACCAGGATGAGGTGAGACAAAGAACAGGCTGAATGAACACACTGATACAGGGTGAATGTCTCCTGGTAACTGGACCAGGATGAGGTGAGACAAAGAACAGGCTGAATGAACACACTGATACAGGGTGAATGTCTCCTGGTAACTGGACCAGGATGAGGTGAGACAAAGAACAGGCTGAATGAACACACTGATACAGGGTGAATGTCTCCTGGTAACTGGACCAGGATGAGGTGAGACAAAGAACAGGCTGAATGAACACACTGATACAGGGTGAATGTCTCCTGGTAACTGGACCAGGATGAGGAGAGACAAAGAACAGGCTGAATGAACACACTGATACAGGGTGAATGTCTCCTGGTAACTGGACCAGGATGAGGACATCTTGAGGCAGAAATCATGAAACCCCGGACAACGTAGGTTCAAAACCGCATGGATTGTTTGACTCTGAACTGAGACAAAGGGACTTAAGTATTTGAAGGAGTTGGTTGTTCTTAGAGCAGAGAACTGCATATACCTACATCTGGAATGGCGAAAACATGCATCAGCTTTGTCAGCCACTAAGGATGGTAAGTTGTGATCTCTACACATCGTTATTACTCAGAGGCACCTGCAGGAAAGGGACAGTTCCCTAAAAAGGAATTCTGATTGTATCCTGGGCTAGTGGCTGGATGGACGGGGGATGGACAGTGATTGGATGGGGGATGGATGGGGGATGGATGGGGGATGGATGGTGATGGATGGGGGATGGATGGGGGATGGACGGTGATGGATGGGGGATGGACGGTGATGGATGGGGGATGGACAGTGATTGGACGGGGGATGGATGGGGAATGAATGGGGGATGGATGGTGATGGATGGGGGATGGATGGGGGATGGACGGTGATGGATGGGGGATGGACGGTGATGGACGGGGGATGGACAGTGATTGGACGGGGGATGGATGGGGGATGGATGGGGGATGAATGGGGGATGGATGGTGATGGATGGGGGATGGATGGGGGATGGACGGTGATGGATGGGGGATGGACGGTGATGGACGGGGGATGGATGGGGGATGAATGGGAGATGGACAGGGGATGGACGGGGGACAGGGGATGTCTGGGGGATGGACAGGGGATGGACGGGGGACAGGGGATGGATGGGAGATGGACAGGGGATGGACGGTGATGGATGGGGGATGGATGGGGGATGGATGGGGGATGGACGGTGATGGATGGGGGATGGATGGGGGATGAATGGGAGATGGACAGGGGATGGACGGGGGACAGGGGATGTCTGGGGGATGGACAGGGGACGGACGGGGTATGGACAGGGTATGGACAGGGTATGTCTGGAACACTCGTTAGGCCATTTCAGCTTACCAAGACAAGCTGTGGAACTTTGATAAGCTCCGTTAATTCTCCACCAGCTCCACAGGGTATTATTAGGGGCTCCCCTCATCCATCACACATAATCACAGGCCAACCTGGAACAACCTGGAAGCCAGCAACCATCAATCCTAAAAACCCAAGTTTGGAAGCCGGTCTCCATCAAGCTGCCTCTCGCCTCCTGCTCTCCCCACAGTCCTGTGAACAGCCACTTCACCCCGTGCCTCCTCCTCTAGCTGACGGGTGTATTGGAACTGTCCCTTATCTTACCTCCCAGACCAGAACACACCTACACACCTACAGGGTCCATTAACAGGGCCTATGTGTGCTGTCTCAGCCATTAGTGGACAATGATCTAATCAGTGAAAACTGAGTTTATGTCCTCGGTAGATATCGTACACGCACAAGACGTGTGGAGCCATTCCTGGATGGACGTCATTAGTTATTAGGCCATTAGGAGCAATTACTTACAGAGTAATTAAGTGAATTAAAGCCCCGTGCTCATCAGGCGACACTGAAGTAATTAAGCCACCAACTCCGACCAACCTAATTCCAAGGTGTATAAAATAGTCCTAGAAAATTCTTTATATTTATGTATTCATTTTCCTCAACAGCTGACTGGACAACAAATGCCTCAATACGGTCTCTCTGGGCGGGGCTGTCGAGTGGTCGTCTCCAGGACGCCATCAAGGCTGAGGCTGTCTCACCAGAGAAGATCTTCCCGGTGCTGCCAGCGATGGAGACCAGATACTGGACCAGGTGCTGACAGTTGGTGGTCTTGCCACTGCCGCTCTTCCCCAGGAGAACGATGGACTGGTCCTGGCGGGTGGTCAGCAGGTTCCGATAAGCCGACTGAGCCACGCCGTAGATGTGAGGGGCTGTGTCCTCCCTCCGGCACCCCTTAAACATGTGCATCACCTGGGGGAGCCGAGAGAGGAGAGATGGCGTTGGATGACTTAGTCATGGTCTATTTTTCCCCTGACTGAATTATTTTAGTACACATTAAATACACATAAGCTAATTAACCAAATACCATGTAATATACTCACACTTATGATTACAATATCACACGTTTATCAATATCACATAACTTAAATAAGTTTTTGTTATTTTTCTTTTTTTTATTTAAATCTTTGACATTATTATACTATCATTTGTACGTCTTTATCAGTTTTTTCCTTCTCATTTGTCTTTAACAACTGTGGCCTTGACATTGATGCTAATAAAACAAATCTGAATTTGGAATGGAGGGATAAATATTGTAATTTATATTTGAAAGGTATTCGAATTGTTTGTTTATTGATTAAGTTTGATAATTGGAAAATATGTGAAGATTGTTGATGTCAATGAAACATCGAATGGTTTAGAAAATAGGGCAAAATTATAGACAGGGAATTAATTATCTTGGCACTCATAACTTGATAACTCCGGATAAATAGAGTTAATTAATTAACTCATAACTTATTTTTGGAGAGACTATCTCCTGATAAATAGAGTTAATTCATTAATTATTAACTTGTTTTTGGAGAGACAATCTCCTAATAAATAGTTAATTCATCACATTTATTATCTCCTTATCACCGTTACTAGAAAAATAGAAAAATGATTAGAAAATTGAGGATACTCCTTGTTATTTTGGTCATTCTGTCAAGCTGTAAAACTTGGCGAAACCCATCACAGCTACTATCAGTGTTCCTAGTTCATGCTCTATTTTCTGGGCCAGCAGGCGATCGACCAATCACGTTCAGGTTGTCATGCTGTGCTGTGCGGTTGCTAATCCCTTCAAACAATGCTGACAACGAAAAGACTTCCAGGGCTGGATGCCTTTCCAACGGTATCTGAAAAGTCCTTCACTTTCCCCTCCATGCATCACCAACCAGTCCCCCGCCTGCTTCACAACCAGCTCTGATGGTTTAGCGCTCACATCGGAAGCAGTCGAAATATACCCAAAGTTGTGCTGTGTGTGTGTGTGTATTGAAGTATGTGTATATGTATGTTGTGGTGGGTGTGGTGTGGTGTGTGTCTGTGTATGTCGTGGTGTGTGTGTGTTTCTGTTGCCCTCATATCCCCACATTCCCAGCGAAGCGGCCTCTTCCATGGTCTACTGTAGAGGGGTTCCACTGTGACCGAATAGTTAAGTAGATATTACAGCCTAAAGGGCTCCTCTCTCCTGTCACCTCTAAATCTCATTAGGATAATAGGATTGTGCCTTAATGCAACCCTCCTAATCATCTGGCCTGTATTAATGACTCCGACCGCCTCTCCTTAATGGGAAAAAAGACCATATCGTATCAAGGAAAACACACAGCAGGAAGTAGGAAGGAGTCGAACAGCATGCATGACTCAACACATGGAGAATCAGGTGAATGGAGTGGCACCAGAATGTTCTCAGGGGACATATGAAATGTGTGTCGGGGGCTTCCGCTGTGTGAGGTCACCTTCTCGGAGTACATGGAGGGTGTGCTGAGGGGATTGATGATGACCATGTTGGGCCCGGCGTGGGTGTGGATCAGGTTGCCTCCGTAGCGTTGGCGTAGCGAGTGCATCACGCTGGACTCATTGAGGTACTGCAGCGAGGCCAGGTCCTCGGAGCGGTCAGACGACGGGGGGTTGGCCTGGAACACAAGCAAAGGTCAAAGGCGGTCAGTGAACCGTGGAGTGGTACTGTGAACTCCCGGCCGTGGGAAAGCATTGTCTGCGGTTGGGCACATACACACACTCCCCATCTCCATGACACATCGTGACTGGACACCAGGAACAGGCTGCCAAGTCTTTGAGGCTTTTCAAACAGATGTCTCCCTCCAACCTCAGACCAACTTCAGAAATTACTTAATCAAACAGATGGTTGAAACAGTACATTAAATGGCAACAACGCCGTGAAAACACTAACTGTCCAAAGTCACCCTCATTATCAGCTCACCTAAGAACAGTTTCATGACTTTGCTGGAACACCAGGAGTTTCTTTTTGGCCCGGTTAAAGCGGAGCACACTGGGTCAAGGTCTGGAAGACAGCATGCTGCCAAAGGCCGGAGGGCTTTGGTGTTTGGTGCCAGCGTCCTATCAGAAACATGCCGGCGATCGGTCGGGGGGGTTGACCTCACCTGATGGAGCCCCGCCAAAATGACAGCTGTTCCCCTTAAACTCCCCCCCTATCCAGAGACAAACCCACAATCCCCTAGGCCAGGGGACAGAGTGCGTCCCACAGACCATCTGGGACAGGCACACTCAGATAGACTAACAGGTGCAAAGACCCCCCCTCCCCCCACTACAGTAGTTACCCTACGCGGCCCCCCTCCTGGGGACCGGCCAGCAAACCTGGGTCGGAGTGAGAACCTAAACTCATTGTCATTTGGACCCACAGGGGTCTAGATGCCGTCAGTGTCATTAAGTTCTAATGTGTGTCCCCTCGTCCTGTACCTTCTCCACGTCATCCTCGTCCACGTCCAGTATTGTCCCGTCATGTTCCAGTTTGATCTTCACCTTCCCCTCCGGCACAGAGCCCTCCTCCGTCTTCACGAGGGTAGCTGTGGGCACAAACACGTACAGTCAGGGGGAGATTACAGACCCGCTCCTACGTTTCAACATTGTAAAACCTTCGCCGGGGTCCGAGCTCTGCAGCCCTCCAGGTGGAAGACGGGAACTTACCCAGGGAGAAGCCGTCCTTGTGGACCAGCCATACCTTCTCTGAGCCGTACCAGGCCTGCTCAGCCGCTATCTGCTCCTCTGTCTTCACCTGGAAGAGACGGGACGGGCAGTCAAAAACACAGCGCCACGGTCACCCGCCCGCCGGGTTGCTTTCCCTGGGCTGCTTAAACCGGCCGGGCAGCAGATATCAACCAGTGAGGGACATGAGCTCCGCACACACAAACACACCTCGTCACGTCCAAACCGTTCAGCCGCGCGTTTAGGCCAGCGCTGAGAGCTGACACTATATTGCTGCGCATTGTAACGCCAAAGAGAGCGGTCATGCAGGAGTGGCTCGTAGCAATGAAAGGCAGGGTGCTCGAGAAGCTTCAGTGGAGCGGACAGAGATAAAAACCAGTTAGGAGTTGAAGGGGTCTCGGTTTGCCGATCACTGAGACATTTCTGCGGCTCCGCTCTGCTCAGACCGTTGCCGGGGAAAAGCCTGACCACGCCGCGTTAACACGCTTGACCTTCCCAAAGCCTCGCACACTCCACTGGACATGCTCCTTCAGGCTCCGAGAGCTTGTGTGTGTGTGCGTGTGTGTGTGGGGGGGAGGTGCTCGTGCTTGCACGTGTCTGTGTGTGTGTGACAGAGCAGAAGGCAGTGAAATCGGACGGTTAACATGAACTAGTGACTTGAATCAGCACAAAACAACGTTGGCCGCAGGGTTGGGGCCAACTCCAATTTGTTTCCAGTCAATTCAAAAACGGACCTAAACGCCAATTCAAAGCCAAGACTCCTCGTTGAACAGCCTTGGAATTCTAGTGTACTTACTGAAATGACCGGAAACAGAATTGATCCCAAACCCTGGAGCACATCGGTGTCAAACAGGTGGAGGTAGTGGGAGGGTGAGTGGAATGAGCACGCTGTCCACACAGTAACACAACCACACAGGGTGCCAGGGATTCACCATATTCCCCAGGATGGTAACAACATAGGAACAGCATAGGGAAGGAGACTGTGTGAATGTCCCACTCAGTATCAAATGGAGGCATATATCACCTATGTCCTAATCATTCATTATCATCCAGAATCAGCCCGTTATTTAGTATCATTAATGGAAAACTGCAGGACTGCAAAAAAAACTAGATGAGATATAATGATAGGACTGATTCTCTAGAATCCAAATCTATGAGGACATCTTCAAATCCAAATCTATGAGGACATCTTCAAATCCAAATCTTTGAGGACATCTTCAAATCCAAATCTTTGAGGACATCTTCAAATCCAAATCTTTGAGGACATCTTCAAATCCAAATCTTTGAGGTCATCTTCTAATCCAAATCTATGAGGACATCTTCTAATCCAAATCTATGAGGACATCTTCTAATCCAAATCTATGAGGACATCTTCTAATCCAAATCTATGAGGACATCTAATCCAAATCTATGAGGACATCTTCTAATCCAAATCTATGAGGACATCTTCTAATCCAAATCTATGTGGACATCTTCTAATTCAAATCTATGAGGACATCTTCTAATCCAAATCTATGAGGACATCTTCTAATCCAAATCTATGAGGACATCTTCTAATCCAAATCTATGAGGACATCTTCTAATCCAAATCTATGTGGACATCTTCTAATCCAAATCTATGTGGACATCTTCTAATCCAAATCTATGAGAATTCTAAGGCGATTCCTCCGAGGAGAGTTAGAGTTAAGTGTTGGGCTGGATGGGTAAAGGGCCGCGGGTGTCTGTGTAGAAACGGTACAGATGTGAAGGGGAAACGGTGGTACAGGACACTGCAGACACACTCTACACAAAGGGAACAGGGCCCTCCAGGCGTCAGTGGTGGGAGTGCTGAAGTGGGGGTGGATCACACACAGGCACAGCAAAGGCCAGACCTTGTGTTGTTGGGCGGCGGCGTGACACGCCTGAAGGATGGCCACGGGGTCCTCGTCCACCTGCCCCTGGAGGACGGCGAGCGTGAGGGGGGAGGAGTCAAAAGTCATTGTTAGAGACGGGCTACAGCGGAGAGATGGGTAATATTAAACATCAAGCCACGAGTGGTCATCATCAGGTGGCTGGAAGGGAAGATGTTTAGTAGGGAAGGACAGAGGAAGTGCAAATCCTGTTGGACGGAACACAGCTGGAACCAATCAGTTAACGGGCACTGTCCAGTCAACCAGTTAAACCAGATGACTATGGAATAAGTAAAACAATATGACAAAATATATAAGTTTTACTTCTAAAAAGATTGTGTTTCAAGGCGTATTATTGGAATAGTGTGGGTATATAACGGCCAATTAAAATATTTGTGCAAGAAGACTGATTGTCCAGCTCATCCTCATCCACAAGGAAATGCCAACCACATTTATTTCAATTTAAGCTTTTGCCTCTTCAACATGGTTTGAGTACAAGTGTTCAGAACATTTACTCTTTGAAAGTGAGATTTTCACTGGACAGTTACTGTAAAAACAATAAAAAATGTAAACAGCAAATAATCGACCATTTAAAGCAAGATACGTGATATTGAGCATGAGGCTCTGGGCCTGATGGGATAGACTGAGACTCTGTGAGGGGATCTACATCACCATGACACTTCATGTCATACAGGGGAGACTGAGCAGGCAGGAACACCTGACAGTCATAAATCACATTCAGACGCCAGAACCCCATTTACTGTCATTCACTCACACTGAGACTGAACACCACACGGAGCAAATAAACATGCACATATGTTAGTCAGGGGACCATTCTATTGATCACAGCCATGCTATTGACCAACATTTCTATTTTAACAACCTCTTTCATATACACAGGACATTTCAGAAACAGAAAAGGCACATGGTTAAACAAAAATCAGGCAGGTCATACTCTACGAGAGACTAATAGAAGGTAGTTTGGGGTCTAAACAAAATGAAGGCCAAACACCAAGCAAGATTACATGTCATGTCTCACGAAGACAAGCAAGGTAAAAGGAATTTTGTCTTACGCTCCAACACACCACACGAGCACACACTCCAGCCAGACCGCCAGAGGAGACCCCTGGGGGCCACAGTACCTGAGGGGAGGTCAGGACTGTGGTGGAAGCTGGGCTAGGAGCCGGTGAGGGAGTCAGGGCTGGAACTACTGGATCCAGCTAGCCATTCAACAGACACAGAAAGCCCCAGCCAAGCAGCAATCCGAAAGTGAGAGTGAGAGAGTGACAGAGAGAGAAACTAAATACATGGACTCTTAGATCCAGGAAATGATAGGTGACAAAAGTAAGAAGGACATAAAATAGCAGAAATTACTTCAATGAATAGTGAACTTGTAAATGATGTTGGGTTGTAAAAGGCAACATTCATTTTATTTTATGTTTAGGATTTCATATATTTTTATTTGTCACATAAGGTCCAACCGAAATGTAACTTCCGCTTTTAATCCAAACTCTCAGAATTGGAGAGATGCAGGGAGCTGCCATGATGACCACCCAGGGAGCAATTAGAATGAACTGCCTTGCTCGAGGACAGAACAATAGATGTTTCACCTTGCCTGCTTGGGTTTTCAATCTACAAACTTTTTTGTTTCTGATTAAAACGTTCTAATCGCTAGACCATCTGCCTATGGCCCAACAGACATATTTAATTAAATATGTTTAACAATAAAGACAGATTTAACATCCAGCGAAGAAAAGAAAGGAGAGATGAAGGATAGAACATAGAGAGAAAAAGAGGGCAAGGATGGAGTGATGGAGAGTATGATTGTGTTACTAACAGAAAATAAGCAACTCTAAATCTATGAATGGAGCATTAATCATGTGGCCAGCTAGAGTTAATAACGCAGTCCAGAGGACGAGAGAAAATCTGATTTGGAAATTAAAAAAGATTAAGGACAGAGACAGACAGAATCCAGCAGGAAAGGCAAGATTACAGGCGCAGTGAAGATCCTTTCCAGGCGTCTCTGAGCTTCTTCGGTGGGACTGAGCGGCACCTCCTGGAGGTCAGATTGCCAACAGGTTAAGCTCTGAAACTATCAGGCTAATAAGGTACACTAACTAGCCAGACCTCATTTAACTGTCAATATGGGTTCTTCTCACTGTGACATTTGCGACATGCCATGCCATTCCTGAAGTCACAAACGCACACACACACGCTACAAAACCACACAGTCCTGCAGGCAGGTTTGCTGTGTTACTGCTGTGAGACACACCAACACAAACCTTCTGGGTTATGGCCGGGGCAGTCTTCAATGATACAGCTGATGGGTAGTTCGGTGGTGAAGACTTTTGAATGGGAGCAGAGGGCAGAGGAGAGGCTGTCACAGCCTTCACCTTCAAATGACACAGACACATCCAAGTCCACACATAAAACGAATAGTCCATAATATACTAAATCCAGCCATGCTGAACAAACCATCAACAAATCATGCGGAGGCAGGCATCAAAAGTCTAGCGAAGACAGTGAGCAAATCAAAAGCAGAGGGCCCCTTGAATGTGAATAAACCAGATCCCAATAAACCAGAAAGGCCAAGCAAAACTGCAACTAGCCTCAATAGCAAACTTTAGCAATAGACAACTACATTGAATTCAGATTTCTAACGTAGCGGTCAAAGCCTGCTTGTGGTTGGACAGAAAGTAAACAAAGACCCTGAGAGGCCGGTAATTGGCAAAACACAGCGAGAGTCTAGCAGAGAGTGAACCTTTTTAACATATCTCCCATCTGCAAAATATGTAGATAGTTCTCTTATCCCGGCGCCTGCCACTGTGGCTGCTGAACGACTTTGAACTCTTCTCCCAGAAAGACAATGTCACTATCAATAATTAGCTCTGCGGGTCTCCCGGAACCACGGGCCACAGCGACTGAACATTCCACCCCAATACGCTGTTTCTTGCTTCAGAACCCCATTCCCCCCACGGGCTAACCTCGACAAACAAGGCTTCCAAGCTGCAGACATCAGCAGGGTCTCGGTGGGATGAGGCTGCCGAAAAAAAGAGCTACTGAACTTGTTGTTTGTTTTCAGTGGAAGCCGTCTCAGCAGCTCTGGCATCTCAGAGGAGAATGTTGTGAGGGAAGAGAGCTGCGTGAGACGGGCTACCATCCCCCATCAGAAATTCAGAGAGATGGCGCTGGTATCAGAGAACACAACAAAAGCCTCAGCCCCACGAGACTGCAGCCTTTAACAAACTGAGAAACAAACTAACTTAGTGCAAATGAGAAAGTTCTGGAGGAACAAATTATTTCAATAGGGAGTTGAGTGGCTGGCTGAGAACATTGTTGCCCCAAAATAAAGCCTGAACACTGCTAACAAGTTAACACCTTGCTCACAAGAACTCACCAACATAAGTGAAGTTAGTAAAAAAAATAACACCCACCTAAACATACATAAACAAATAGGATTAGCTTGTGATTTCTGTGCATTAGAAGTGTTTCACACATTGGTCGTAAAAGGGGTCCATGCATGCTAACTGTGGAAAGTACCTCAGGCTTCTTCACGGCTGGCTGTTTGGGCTGCGAGAGGGTACTCTCCTTGGGACTGATGAAAGCTGGAGGAGTGGTAAAGGGCAAGGCCTTGGGGGCTGGGACAAACCCTGGTGGGGGGGTAAAGGGTGAGGCTTTGGGGGCTGGGACAAACCCTACTGGGGGAGTACAGGGTGAGGCTTTGGGGGCTGGGACAAACCCTGCTGGGGGAGTAAAGGGTGAGGCTTTGGGGGCTGGGACAAACCCTGCTGGGGGAGTAATGGGGGAGGCCTGGGTGGGGGGAAATGCTGAAGGAGGAGTAACAGTGGACGCTTTAGCAGAGGGGACAAAACCTGCAGATTTTGAAATGGGGGCAGATTTTCGGGCTGGTATGAAGCCAGGGGGTGGGCAAAGTGGGGTCGATTTTGGTGGTGGGACGAAACACGCTGGGGGAATTGCTGGAGAAGATTTGGGGGCTACAGTGGAAACACCAGGAGTAACAGCAGTGGATTTGGGGGCTGGCACAAACCCAGCAGGTGGAGAAATGGGGACGGATTTTGGTGGTGGGATAAGGCCGGCAGGTGCAGACTTAGAGGCAACCGAGGTCAGATTAGAAGAAGTCAGAGAAACTTTGTCAGGTGCAGCCGACACTGGAGTCATCTCTTTGGAAACTGGCCTGGCTTCATGGCTAGATTGCACCTCAACCAACGTTTCCTCCTTTCTCCCTTCTTTTCCCATGTCTTCCTCTTGCGTTTTTTCAGGCAGCTGATCCTTGCGTACCCGAGGGCGGTCTCTAGTCCTCCCGCGGACCATGAGGTTGGCCAGTCCTGCTGATATATCGTCCTTCTCTTCTGTCTTGATGGTGTCGTGTTTAAAAGAGAACATTGGCACCTTTGGGACCTTAGGGACAGATGTTGGTTCTGGGGCAGATTGAGGTTCAGGAGACAGGAAGTGCTCCTCTTCTGCAGGGAGCACCTTCCTCCCCACTCGACGCACCACCTTCACTACCTTCTTGCGGATAACGCTTTGATCATCATCGTTGTCCTGGTCTGGCTGGCTGCCGTCACCCACAGGCTTAGCTATGCCGTTAGCAGAGCTCCCATTGATGGCGCTACTGCTAACGGCTATGTTGGGCTTGCTGCCTCCGTTCTGCACAGGCTCTGGGCTAATCATGGATGCTCGCCGTGGGTCTGCGCTCCTGAAGCGCTGTGCAGTCGTCTGGGTTGGAGGCTCTGGACTCCTGAAGCGCTCAGGGACCATTACGGTCCCCCGTACCCTGGGTGGCGAAGGGCTCCTGACCCTGAACCCAGGGTGTTGGCAGGTTGATTCAGGGCTTTTGCTGTGGAGAAGGCCCCTGCCAGGCTCCAGACTGGGAACAGACTGGGAGCGGCTGCTCATACTGCCACTGTCACTGTCTGACTACTCACACACCAGAGAAAGAGAGAGCAGAGTAGAGCAGCCAGACATATGAGCACCAGAACAGACTAACCCCAGTATCTACAGAAGGGCTGAGGAACCCTCTTCCTAGAGATGAACCACCCTGTAGATTTTCACGCCAACATAAAATACCTGATTCAGATAGTTAAGGGCCTGGTAAGTTGCTAATAACTAAAATCAGTTGGGCTTAATTAGAGATGAGCTGAAAACCTGAGATGATAGATCTCTAAGAAGAGGATTGGGCAGACCGGGTCTAAACTAAAATGACCCAAAAGGACTAACTCAGTCTTCGGTGTCTACAGTATGAAAACTCTGCTTCCTTTACTGATTTTGTCTGGGTTGCTTGACCGTGTATGTGCGGTTGACCAAGGGGATCACAGGTCCTGGTCATTAGCAGGACTGTGTCCACGGTTTGACAGAGAGGCGTACTGTTATTCTCACCCAGTTGACAACTACATGCCTGGCCAGGTCCTAAAATAGAGCGGCTGGTTGATTTGTAGGTGGTACTGTAGGTGTCGGACTATGACAGCAGAAGTGTCTATCAGGAGTGAGTGGACTCCACCCAATTCTAACAACAGATAGAAATCATGCTAGATATTCCTCACACACTCACACACACACACACACACACACACGGCCCAATGTGACTTCCAACAAGTCTAAGCTGCTGCTGTCCCCCAAGACAATAACCTGGGTGCTGAGGACCCAGCCCCTGGAATGCCAGCAATCTGAGGACTGAACCACAGTGGTTCTGCCTCACTCCCTCATCCTGTCTGCACTGCTGCAGTGTCACTGTTAAAGACACACCGCGCTGCACACAGCCAGGCTCAGCACCGTCTCCCTACAGTGACGGCCAGGGAACTGGGAGAGGGTCAATGTGGCTTGCTGACTCGCTTTCCAAACGAATGCCACTAAGACAATAATCACATGCTTTTGAAGGACAACATGTGACTTAACAAGTTGCTAAAAATGACTATTATAAAAAAGATAAGCCTTCCTTGGGGCGTCAGAAAACTACTTGGAGTATTGTCGGCCAGGAGTTGCTAAATATCTCTCAAATGTGTGCACGTGCCGCATGTTATATTTTTCTGGCAACTCTCAAACAGCCTGACTGTTCATCATTAAGCTATGTTGGGATACGACTGCAACTCAAGCAAGGCTACAGATTCTCCAGGAAAAAATGCAATTATAAGAAAAGCAATTATACTATTTAGAAAGTAATTACAGAAGCCACACACAGTCTGGATCCCTAGGCTTTTGTTGTGAAATTAAAAAGTGTAACTGTCTGTGACGTTACATCTAGAATAGAATAATATCTCCGCTCTTCCACATTGTCCCCTCTTTTTACATCGACTTGTTAATTAATAAACGTCTCCTATCGCTGCGAGAAAGACACTTGTCTTGTGTCAGGAGCCACCCGGGCGTGTGGGTGCGTGGTTTCAGTTGGTTGGAGTACAGTGCTAGTGGCAAACCTCCAGGGAACCAGCGATGTGAGAGGCACATCAATAGGCTGAGGCCCTCATCTGTACCATAATGGACTCCATTTCCCAGAAACCTGTGATCCCTTCAGTCACACATTCACATTCCTTACTTGGCCTAGAGCTCCACCACATTACGACAATAATATTCAACTTACACCCTGGTTTGAGGTCTTGGAGCCTGCTGGTTTGACCTCTTCTTTGACCTAAAGGGTTTGGCAAAAAAGTGGTCAAAACCTAGGACACTTCAAATGAGCAGCCAGTTGCACACCATGCAAAACACACCATGCTGCAAACCTAAATGTACGCTATTACTTACCATACCAAAGACCAGAAGAGCTTTGAGTCTAATATTATTCACATTAATTAAGCTGAAGCCACAAAGGAACATTTATCATTCTATCTTTAATGTTGTAGTGACAAATGAGAACTACAAGGTCATCATAAAAAGGCCATTTGATCACCTTTTATTTAATGGTAGAGGCGTCAGTTTACTGTGGAGCTACGGTATGTGGTGGGTGGTTTTGTGAAACTAAATAGCAGTCCCTCAAAATGAATTTAAAGACCAGCTTGGCAGTCAGTACTCCTCTAGAATACAGTCAATGTAAGCAATATCACAGAGCTTGTCATCTTGCCTAAGTAAACGACTCCAGTCAAGGTTTTTTCCATCCGCAGTGACTAAAACACACTGACGTTTGATGGCGAGTCTGATTAGAATGGTTACTTTTAGCACACAGTCACAGATTCACTGCGGAGGCATGACTGTTCTACTTCAACCGTTCAACGACATGACGCTTTCCACTCCAGGCCCAACACGGAGGCCTAGCCAAGGTGTGATCCATGCAGAAAACACCATGCAGCACCCAGCAACAGTCCTGTCAGGAAAACAACAGCACTTCCCTTTTGCTCCCAGAAGGAAAAGCGTGTTGAGAATGCCATTTTGGCTGCTCTGATGTCATGGGCTGCGCCGGAGGAGCGGGGAGGACAGGAATGGAAGGAAACGCTGGAAAGACAAACAGATGGACGGATGGATCCTCACGGTACAGGCCAAAATCAGTGGTGCTTCAATCTACGGGCCACGTGGTGCAGGAAGTGAGATAAACAAGTCTAGGGTAGAAAGAAAAGCAGGAGAGGGACCAGTAACACAGGTGGAATAGGCACAAACTGTTTATTAGAAATGTTACATGGTATTTATTTGTGTGTTGGAAGAAAGGCTTGTGAGTGGTTGAGTTAACTGGAATTGATACCTGGAACAGGGCTAAGCTTTTATTTTGAGCTAGCAAAAACATTAGACTGTTCTTACCTTAAATCCTAACCTTAAACCCCACCTACCGCTAACCTCTACCCTTACATAATTCAAACCCCAATTATATCCAACTTGAAGCTAGGTACAGAAATATTTGGACACTGACACAATTTTCATAATTCTGGCAGTGTATGCCACCACAATGGATTTCAAATGAAACAACCGACATGCAATTGAAGTGCAGAAATTGAGCTTTAATTCAAGGGGTTTAACCAAAATATTATACATGTATGAAACGTTTAGGAATTGCAATAATTTTCATCCACAGTCCCCTTTTTTCAGGGGCTCCAATTAATTAACATAATCAGAAATAAATTGTTCATTTTTAATACTTTGTCGAGAATCCTTTGCAGGCAATGACTGCTTTAAGTTTGAAACGCGTGGACATCACCAAACGTTGGGTTTCCTCCTTTGTGATGCTTTGCCAGCTGTCTTCAGTTGTTTTTTGGTCATGGGACTTTCTGCCTTAAGCTTTGTCTTCAGCAAAGCTCTTGGGATGCTTTCGCATTACGTTTTGGGTAACTGTCCATCTGTAAAGTGAAGCGCAGTCCAGTCAACTTCGCTGAATTTGTCTGAATCTGAGCAGACAATATATCCCTATACACTTCAGAATTCATCCGGCTGCTTCTGTCTTCTGTCACATCATCAATAAACACTAGTGACCCAGTGCCATTCTAAGCCATGCATGCCCATACCATCACACTGCCTCCACTGTGTTTTACAGATTATGTCGTATGCTTCGGATCATGAGCCGTTCCAAGCCTTCTCCATTCTTTTTTCTTCCCATCATTCTGGTGCTGGTTGATCTTAGTTTCATCTGTCCAAAGAATGCTGAACTGGGCTGGCTTTTTTTTTGGCAAAGTATAATCTGGCCTTTCTATTCTTGAGGCTTATGAATGGTTTGCACCTTGTGGTAAACCCTCTGTATATGCTCTCGTGAAGTTTTCTCATTATGGTAGACTAGGATAATGATATGCCTCTCTCCTCGAGAGTGTTCTTCACTTGGCTGGATGTTGTGAAGTGGTTTTCTTTACCATGGAAAGGATCCTACGATCATCCACCACTGCTGTCTTCCATGGACGTCCAGGCCTTTTGTGTTGCAGAGCTCACCAGTGTGTTCTTTTTTTTGACCAAACTGTTGATTTGGCCACTCCTAATGTTCCTGCTATCTCTCTGATATATTTTATTTTTATTTTGCAGCCTAAGAATGGCCTGTTTCATTTGCATTGAGAGCTCCTTTGACCACATGGCATGGGTTCACAGCAACAGCTTCCAAATGCGAATGCCACACCTGGAATTAACTCCAGACCTTTTACCTGCTTAATTGATAAAGAAATAACGAAGGAATAGCCCAGATCTGTCCATGAAACTACTTTTGGTCCCTTGAAAAAGAGGGGGCTACATATTAAAGAGATGTAATTCCTAAAACCCTCAAATTAAAGCTGTCAGACTGCACTTTAAACCCATATTCAATATTTAACTGTAAAGCTAATATATTTTTGTAAACAACCAAAATAATAAAAGTGTCCAATTATTTCTGGACCTAACTATATATTACAATAATTTCTCCCCTCAGGAGCAAATCTGAAAAAGTCATCTGCACAATTGTTTTCCCTGTACACACAAAAAAGTTTTTTAATTTGAATGTCACACATTTCTAATAAGCAATGTGTCTGTTTCACACAAAAAACTGTGATAATGTGTTACAGCAAACACAACAGAATAAAAGCTCTACTAAAGATACACCAAGATAGCAATGTGGTTATACAGTTCTGTACACAGAACCAAGTGTCCCAATAGTTGAGTCAGGAATAACAAGTTATTATTGGCACCCACATAGATAGGAAATGTGGATTTCAGCACAGGAAAAACAACAAACATTACCAAAACAGCATTATCTACAGATGACCTATAAAGGAAACGTCCAAAGTCAAACCAGACTGACTAGGTGCACTGAGGCGTGTTAGAATGCCTGCCTCCTCATCACATCCAGTGGCTGCACACCAGGAGAGGACCATCTCTTCCTGCTCTATGTCTGGAGGTGAGAAGCCTGTCTCTTCCTGCCCTGCCCAGCCAGGTCTCCTGCTCTATGTCTGGAGGTGAGAAGCCTGTCTCTTCCTGCCCTGCCCAGCCAGGTCTCCTGCTCTATGTCTGGAGGTGAGAAGCCTATCTATTCCTGCCCAGCCAGGTCTCCTGCTCTATGTCTGGGGGTGAGAGGCTGGCAGCCCTGGATGTCCCACCAGACGCTCTAACATATCTATAACTGGAGGGTTTCTGGAGTGTGATCTGTGAACACTGAGCACGCTCAGCCAGGAACGCTGACAAGAAGCGGGTGACAGGAACAGATGCCTATAAGACAAAGTCAGGTTGGACAGCCAGGTTCTCTCTGGGTCAATGAACACATAAATCTGGAGACATTAAACACTGTCTCAACATAGAAACATGTAGAAACACATCGCTACACACACGCAGAGCGGTGGGGTCATATAACCCAGATATAGCACGGTGACTGACCAAGCAAATTATACTCAGAAACTAAACAGGGGCCTGATGTGGTTTGGGAAAACTGAAATGGAATTTCCTAACAAAAGGAAAATGCAGCCGTAATGAAAACAGTGAATCAAAAGATAACTGAAGACAATTTGAAGGAGGAGAGTATACGACCAAACAGACCAACACCTGTGATAAAGCAACACTCTTGAGCAATCACTGAAGCCCAGTTGAGAGGTGGAGCTAGCTGGGCCAACCGGTTGGTGTTGACAGAGGAAGCTGGCTACACCCTCACTGCCTCTCAGTTCCACCCTGCGTTGGAGGCCAGGCACCCCACAACAGAAAAAGGGAAGTCAACACAGATGGCACCCCACACAGGAAATCACAGGAAAACACATACATTTTCCACTTCCAAAGGTCATCCCTCACAACTTGGTCTCAACAGTAGCCTAGTAGAAAGAAGAGAAAACACAGAAGCAACATCCACGAAAGACTGGCCCAGTGTTTTTTACAGCACCGTTCACTACCTACCATGCTGAGTAGCTGGCCCTGACGTCACTTTTCCAACAGGGGCGAAACTCAAAGACAAAGGCCCCATTCAAGTTCTGCCCAATCTGCCTATTAAAGCCAGTTCCAGACACCGACCATCATTGCCTTGCTGGCACCCACATCCAGGCACACACTCCGTTCCCTTCAGCTTTACTCGCACTATTCCACTACCTGGCATGCCCAAATGAACCACGTTCTCGTGGCTAATACCGTACAAAGGCTCCCCGCTCCCAGGCTATTAGCATAGCCAGCTAGCATTACGAGAGGCAAAATGACTCTCCTTAACAGAGCCAGAGAGAGATAGCTGGCCCTTTTCACAGTCAGCCCTAAAAATAGTGTTCCCAGCCGGGCGCTGGTCGAGGCCAACCTCAGCCCAAAGATTCCTCCACAGGAGACCTCTCCATTTCCGTCAACAACAACCCAGTAACCCACGCTCCTCCGTTACCTTCTGCTGTCCTCCGAGCAGGTGAATGGTGTAGATCCAATGCTAAACAGAGCAGCGGTGGTGAGGGCTGAAGCCGGCGACAGTAGAGTGGGAAAGGGCTGAGATAGTGCCACCACACAGGACAGGGCACAGAGAGGAGGAGCCTCTGATAGGCCGTCTATTCTCAGAGACAAGAGGGGGACAGCTGTCACGATACGAGTGTCCAGAGGGATAAAAATAGGCCCCCAGACAGCCCTCTGTCCCTCACCAACACAGCTACTACCCCCAACGCCTCCCCTGGTTCTCTGACTGACCCCCCCACACCACATTGCAACAGACTGCTCTCCATCTCTCTATCAGTCAAACTGCCAAAATCACAATGTCGAAATATTACAATGACTATGAATAATCATGATCATTCAGTCGGTGTGTAAACCTGTGTTGTCACTGAGTGACGGCTGATAAATACCGTGTATTGGGTGTTTCTAAGTAGCAGCAGGAAGACAGATTACTGTTGGTGTGTTCTACATACCTGAAGGTTCATGTGTCTTTAGTGTGTAGTCCTTTCTCCTGTGTTCAGGTCTGAGGCACTGATTGACAGAACCAAACACACGAAAGGATGGAAAACAGAGGAGAAAACCAGAAACGCAATGACACAAGCCATCACAGGAAATAACCAAGGGCTGGGTGCCTCGCTCTCACACCAGAGAGGAAGTATGCAGCCTTTGCACACTGGGTATGACGTTAGGCTCAAACCCCTGACACACACACACACACACACACACACTCTCTATCAGAGGGTAATAAACAGTCATACAAGTCTACATAGAGCCAGGCAAGATGACCGTACTGAATCAATCCCAAGGCACAGAAATCCCAAGGCTCCGATACCAACAAGGTGTCAGGCTACAAAATGACATCAATACAACTCAATACTGTTCATGATGCTGTAACATGAAGACACCAGTAGAGGGCAGCCCTTGTAATTCAAGACCCAGTAGATGTGTTCACCTCCCTCCCAACGCCACTAGAGGGAGCAAAACCACCACACATAAGCCAGCCAGGTCCCATGTATGACACGGCACAAAGAGCTGATTCTATACCAATGGAAACAAACGGTGGTCCCTGTCCAGGGGAAGAGAGGGAACTAATTCATGTCATGTGCATCACCAAAGCGCAGTGACATCATGACTCCATGCGGGGCTGTTATATCGGTGGTTGTGACAGGAGTAACAGGGGGGTGTGATGCTGCAGTGCCTGGGGAGAGTGCCGTTACACACTGGTCAGAGGGGTGTGGCGGCGTAACGCAGACTGCAGTGCCTGGGGAGAGGGCCGTTACACACTGGTCAGAGGGGTGTGGTGGTGAAACGCAGGCTGCAGTGCCTGGGGAGAGGGCCGTTAACACTGGTCAGAGGGGTGTGGTGGTGAAACGCAGGCTGCAGTGCCTGGGGAGAGGGCCGTTACACACTGGTCAAAGGGGTGTGGTGGTGAAACGCAGGCTGCAGTGCCTGGGGAGAGGGCCGTTACACACTGGTCAGAGGGGTGTGGCGGCGTAACGCAGACTGCAGTGCCTGGGGAGAGGGCCTTTACACACTGGTCAGAGGGGTGTGGTGGTGAAACGCAGGCTGCAGTGCCTGGGGAGAGGGCCGTTACACACTGGTCAGAGGGGTGTGTTGGCGTAACGCAGGCTGCAGTGCCTGGGGAGAGGGCCGTTACACACTGGTCAGAGGGGTGTGGTGGTGAAACACAGGCTGCAGTGCCTGGGGAGAGGGCCGTTACACACTGGTTAGAGGGGTGTGGTGGTGAAACGCAGGCTGCAGCGCCTGGGGAGAGGGCCGTTACACACTGGTCAAAGGGGTGTGGTGGTGAAACGCAGGCTGCAGTGCCTGGGGAGAGGGCCGTTACACACTGGTCAGAGGGGTGTGGCGGCGTAACGCAGACTGCAGTGCCTGGGGAGAGGGCCTTTACACACTGGTCAGAGGGGTGTGGTGGTGAAACGCAGGCTGCAGTGCCTGGGGAGAGGGCCGTTACACACTGGTCAGAGGGGTGTGTTGGCGTAACGCAGGCTGCAGTGCCTGGGGAGAGGGCCGTTACACACTGGTCAGAGGGGTGTGGTGGTGAAACGCAGGCTGCAGTGCCTGGGGAGAGGGCCATTACACGCTGGTCAGAGGGGTGTGATGGCGTAACGCAGGCTGCAGTGCCTGGGGAGAGGGCCGTTACACACTGGTCAGAGGGGTGTGGTGGCGTAACGCAGGCTGCAGTGCCTGGGGAGAGGGCCGTTACAAACTGGTCAAAGGGGTGTGGTGAAGGGAGAGCTCCACTGCCACACTGTGACTATTTTAGAACATCAAGCACACAAATACAGTGATGTAACATGTTGCGTTCCTCTGTGTGTGTGGGTGTGTGGGTGTGTGTGTGTTTGCATGCTTGTACTAATGGGTTCAACATGTGCTTGCAGAGTTTCTGTGTATGGGATGTGTACTAATGATCATAACCATATATAATGCAGACAGACCTAACTGACTGAAATCATCCCAGGGGCCACAGTCTTTACAGTCTTTAGAGGCCCAGAAAGGGACAGTCTGAACGGCGTGGGGGACAGACAGGCCCAGGGAGGGACAGTCTGAACGGCGTGGGGGACAGACAGGCCCAGGGAGGGACAGTCTGAACGGCGTGGGGGACAGACAGGCCCAGGGAGGGACAGTCTGAACGGCGTGGGGGACAGACAGGCCCAGGGAGGGACAGTCTGAACGGCGTGGGGGACAGACAGGCCCAGGGAGGGACAGTCTGAACGGCGTGGGGGACAGACAGGCCCAGGGAGGGACAGTCTGAACGGCGTGGGGGACAGACAGGCCCAGGGAGGGACAGTCTGAACGGCGTGGGGGACAGAGAGGCCCAGGGAGGGACAGTCTGAACGGCGTGGGGGACAGACAGGCCCAGGGAGGGACAGTCTGACTCCCATCCCGCTGTACACCAAGCCAATGATCCAAGAGGAATGGGAGGAACGTGTCTGTCAGCTGAGGATAACGGGAATAGACTGCTGCCTCCGACACGCAGCATAGCCGGAACATTCTGCCCTCTCTAAACCACACGATGTTCCCAGAAATATTCCACATTGCCTCATAAATTGAGAGAAACATGAATGGAATTGAGCTGAAGCAGCCAGACCTTGAGTTCCACCTCCAACGAATCCCAAGTCCTTCCTATTGGTTGGTGTATATGATGATGATTATAAAGGGCGGGGTAACAGCGATTCCTTGACATTGTGCCCATCCACTGCCCAGGCCTATTGACAGCAGAACGGATCTACCCACGCTATTAAGGAAAGGTCCCAGGTCAAGGAGGAATGAACCCTCTGACAGCCGCCTGGTGCCAAAACACCACATTCACCCTGATGTGTTTCCATCCCTGGCCAGGGGGGCACCGGGGACGGTGGGAGTCATGGTGATTGACTGACCCAGTTAGGAGTCTGTTATCTGACATGGCCAGTCTTTACATGACACTCAACGTATACAGGCTGATAACTATTCATCTCCTGCTGGACTTTCACCACCACACATAACATTCTACTGTAGAACTGAAATACACACACACAGAAAGAATTCATAAGTCCACAATCACACACTTGTTTATTTAAGTTTTGTCTGAACGCTCGTCATGCACCTTGACTCATCCTAAGAATAGGCCCCTGTTACAGTATTTAGAGGAAATCCATTACCTAAACACACACACACACAGAACGTTGACCAGCTGTCGTCATGTTTAGTGTTCTTCTGGCCCATAAGGCCAGAAGAACACTAGTATGAAATATGAGTATGAAATAACACCAAATCTATCTGGAGCAGTCCTTATGATGACAAAGATAGCACTGTCTGAATGGAGCCCACTGTCTGCCAACTAATCACCGAGACCATGAACAGTCCTCCCTGGAGACGGGAAGTAGTGGCTGTCAAAGAACACACAGGCTGCTGGTGGGACTCCTGTATGAGGTCTCACTCATCCCAGTTACTCATCCCACAGTCTCTCTCATCCCACAGTTTATAAACCCAACACTTACTCTATGCCTAACCTTAAACTTAACCTCAAGTCGGATAAAGTGTCTTGTCAAAATTAGGACAGACTCAATTGGAAAAACTGCATGTTTTTCCTTGTTTCACTAGAGTAGTGAGGACATTTGGTAATAAGATAATAAAACAGGAACAAAGAGGACAATGAAGATGGTAAACAAACACAAGGACAAAAACCTGCTATCCTGTGTTGGTCCTAGGACTTCAGTTTACAGTACACACCCTAGCCTGGCTAACGTGCTGATAGCATCTATCTACCTGGGAGGAGACAGTGTCACTGACTACCTGGCATCAGAGTCAACCTCAGAGATAATGGGGGGAGAGAGAAATGTACTGTGTGTGTGTCTGACAGTGTATGATGCGTACCTGTTATCTGTTTCAGATAATCCTCTCACAGCCCCTATTCAGTTGTTAGGCACCACCATTGTGCCCTTGTTTTGAGCTATTGACTGAATACAACCGAGTAATCCTGAGCAAAATGACACTACGGAGGAACACTAAATATGGAACTATGGATGGGCTACGGAGAAATTTAACACTATGGATGGGCTATGGAGAAATACTGAACACTATGGATAGGCTATGGAGAAATACTGAACACTATGGATAGGCTATGGAGAAAAACTGAACACTATGGATAGGCTATGGATAATATATCAAGTGTGCAGAATTGCAAGTTCTTGTATTGTACTGAGCACCTACAGTCAGCACAGTAGAGGCCTGAACACTTGCCTGGCCCAGTGTGACATGATAGTGAGGCCATTAGAGGCCAGTTAGTGTCGGCTACAAGCCCACTGATCCAGCAGAGTTCACTACATGAAAGCTGTATGTCACTGTGTGTGTAGTATGTATGGCTAATCTCTAGGCAGATGATGTCTGTGGAGATTTCCGTCGCGTAGTTCACAAGGCTCCCCTCACCACGTCTCCACAGGGCTCCAGGGGGGCAGATCTAGGTCACTATCACAAACACAATCCCAACCCCCTCCCCTCAAGATGTGTAAAGATGAGGAGGCTGGCAAGCACACGACAGGGCTCTTGGCCAGTCAGTGTGAACACACAGAGCCTGTCTGATCAAAGCAGGAAGCAGGGTAATGCAGCAGGAATGGGGGTAATGCAGCAGGAATGGGGGTAATGCAGCAGGAATGGGGGTAATGCAACAACCTTCTACTCACAGAGGTTAAATCATGTCGTTACACAACCCTCTACTCACAGAGGTTAAATCACACCGTTACACAATCCTATACTCACAGAGGTTAAATCACGCCGTTACACAATCCTCTACTCACAGAGGTTAAATCATGTCGTTACACAATCCTCTACTCACAGAGGTTAAATCATGTCGTTACACAATCCTCTACTCACAGATGTAAAAATCATGTCGTTACACAACCCTCTACTCACAGAGGTTAAATCACGCCGTTACACAACCCTCTACTCACAGAGGTTAAATCACGCCGTTACACAATCCTCTACTCACAGAGGTTAAATCATGTCGTTACACAATCCTCTACTCAGAGGTTAAATCATGTCGTTACACAACCCTCTACTCACAGAGGTTAAATCATGTCGTTACACAACCCTCTACTCACAGAGGTTAAATCATGTCGTTACATAACCCTCTACTCACAGATGTCAAATACTTTGATGAATCATGACACTCATGTTGTGAAACATGACCAGAGAAGCCATGGGCTATGTTCTTTTAAAAACAGCCAATTCAAAGAACATCATGTCCATTACAGTATCCACTAGTGTACTGACCAAGTACAGGAAAACACTACAAAACACAACAGGCAGTTATGGGTCATAAGGTGTTTTGCCAATGAGAACCTCCCCAGACCAGCGCTCATGGTTTAGTGATAACTCTTATCTCCCGTCACATGGTTGGATCCGGCGGCAGGGCGGGGTCCTGGTTACTGCTAGGCTTGAAGCCAGGCCAGGGCTGATGTCAGCAGACACAGCTGTGTCCAGCCTTCAGCAGAAGGACCACACGCACACACGTTCAGAACTACACACACAGCTACGCTCTCCTCCCCCTCTCCCCTTCTCCTTGCCTCCTTCTCCCCCAGCTATTCTCCTCCCCATTTCTTCTTCTCTCATCCCCCTCTCTGCCAAGCCTCCCTCCTCGGCAGTCAGACCCAGCGACTCACGCCCCAGTCGTCCCTTGTTGCGGGCAGGAAGGACAGCCAGGCTAATTCTGTGTGTTGCTGATTCTGTAATCTCTGTGGAATGCGCGGGGGAATATGGCCGCTTTTCCACAACCCTGGGGATTCCAGCTGCCCTCTGCCCCGTGTGCGGGGTCAACGATCAGGGAGGAAATTCTGCAGGGCCACATGGAAACACAATGAGCCAATCCCGTCCGGTCGTCGGTCTGGTTTGGGCGGGACATAAGTAGATATGCTGGTGAGCTGCATAGATGAGGGGTGGGGCGGGAACATGTGTGTGGACATCGTCATGGGTCCGGAAAGGAATGCAGATGCTCAGGCACAGCCCCCCCGCAGGCACCGTTAATGCGTACTAGTACACCCAGTAATGAAGGTGCCTGCTATTGCAATCATCACACAAATATACTGACGGCACAATGGTCATCAGGCTCCAGTCTTTTTGAGGCCCGTCCCCACATATATGCGCCCCTGCCAAACAGAACCAAAACACTTGCTAAGTAGGATTTTCAATGATTGTATGAATTTGTGTCATTTGACAAATGTATCAGAGTACTCGATCACCAAAAGAGTCAGGATCATCGGTGTCCAGTTGGAACCGTGTGATTTTGTGCACAGCGCCTTGTCGGTCAGACTACAACAGAGCTGTCCTTCACAGGATTCTGTTGGTTCTCAGGAATGCCAAAGTCAATAACCATACATTTAAATGTGTAGCGGTCAGTGGCGGCTGGGGGCGATTGGATCGCAGTAGTTTGTTCAGCTTAGCGGTGAATTGGGCCACAGTGATTAGCTATACAGTCTCTGGGTTTGTTTGGCTTAGCGGAGCAACATCGTACTGGGTGATGAAGAGGAAATGAGACGGAGCATGAAGGCATGAACATACCAACATAGAACAAAATACACACGTGTGCACAAGCCCTGGAACACAATCATACACACAGTCACCACACAGTAACACGCCGATTCAATGTATATTGGAAACTCTGTCATCACGAGAGCAGTTGCTTACATAATGTTTCCTAGTGCGCGCGTGCACACACACACACACACAATCCAGTTGTCACTAAGGGAGCAGTCCATAGGCGTGATCCCTCAGGATGTTTGTCTGATATGACATTACAGTGAGTAGCAAGATTACATTGATTGCCCTGGGCTGCTCTCTCCCCCTCTCTCTCTCTGCACCTCTGACACACACATCCTGACACGCTGTAATATCCTCTGAGATTGTAAACAGTGGTGTGCTCCCAATCAGAGTGGCTGTTATTGAAAAGCCATCCTCAGTCAGAGTGGCTCAACATAGTGGTAGCCAGGACAGCTTCAATATACTGAACTGAAGCTGTCCAAAAGGGCTGACTAGTGTGTGTGTGTGTGTGTGTGTGTGTGTGTGTGTGTGCATGCCTGCTCCAGCACTGCGACATGGTGGCATGATTCTCTCAATCAGTGTCACTTTGTGAACGCCTGATTTCTATGACACGTCCTTCATCCAAGGTTGGTCAAAATGGCGCCTGTGGTGTCTGAGAAACGGCGTGTGGCGCCCGCACGGAACGGTCTACATGCGCTCCCTACTCCCCTCCCAAACGGCACGGCGGTGGACAGCCAAAGCCACACCATGGGCATGCCCTCTAACTGTCGCTCTGTTAGTACAGTGGGGATATTGGAGCGGAGCCCAGCCGTGACACGGATCTGTGCAGAAGATACACATTAGTGGCCGGCTAAATGCACCCACCTCCCTAGTGAGTCTACCATCTGACCGGGAGACTGCTCCGCTCAGCCAGTCTGTTGGTCCGCCTTTCTGAGTGTCCTCAGAAACAACACCACCTCCCCAACCGTGGGGCACGTTACTATGGAAACAAACCTGCCCTGCCCTGCTGTCTCATCAGTGGTGGAGGGCTTTTGCATCGTCACGGTGTTACCGCAGAGGGAGAGGGGGGGGGGGGGCTTCTGCCCAGAATGGGTGTGGGTGTCACTGAAGTCACGGCGTCCTACACCACATCATTTAGCTGGTCCCGGAGGGGATGACAGCAGGCCTTTACCCGTTTCATCCGCTGTTTCTCTACCTGTGATTAAAAACCTTCCTCTTCTTCTTAATGTAAATGCGTCAGTGTCTGTGATTAAGCTACACCTGCCCCTCTCCTCTCTTTGTGTCTGGGCCTATCCATTATTTAGCCATATTTCAACCGTTACAGCATCTCTCCTTAAATTATTAAAGGAGGGAAGGACCACACAGATTGGAGCCACAGTACAAAAGCATAGAGTGGTTTATAGGGATGACAGCTTTCTGGTGGGCAGTGGATAACGGAGAGCGTGGTCTATAGGGATGACAGCTTTCTGGTGGGCAGTGGACACCGAAGAGGGTGGTCTATAGGGATGACAGCTTTCTGGTGGGCAGTGGATAACGGAGAGCGTGGTCTATAGGGATGACAGCTTTCTGGTAGGCAGTGGACACCGAAGAGGGTGGTCTATAGGGATGACAGCCCTCTGGTGGTCAGTGGATAACGGAGAGCGTGGTCTATAGGGATGACAGCTTTCTGGTGGTCAGTGAAGACTGGAGAGGGTGGTCTATTGAGATGACAGCTCTATGGTGGTCAGTGGAGACTGGAAAGGGTGGTCTATAGGGATGACAGCTCTATAGCGCTCAATTGAGAAGACTTGATGTGTTCCTCTCATCTATTACTCACCATGATGACACAGCCTTCATACACCACCAGCCAATTATGGCATCAAGTACAAACTGATGCTGGAATGTGAGGAGAGACAATGTTTTCTCAGTTAACCAACCACACTTCTAAGGAAGTTTCTATGAAATGAAATGCACACTGATTATAAAAACATGGACCTTGACAGACTTATAGGAGAGCCTGTGTCTTGTTGATTATGTGGGCTTCCTGTGTTGTCAGCTAATGTCTTTGGTGAAACCTTAAGTGCACCAACACATTACTGTTCCTTATCAGTGATTCTAGAGGAGATTGGGACCAGACTTAACTGCCTGCAGTACAGACACAGCTGACAGATGTGGGGTAGCCCAGCAGCACTTCACGTACTGATCACACCATTTACTAAGACAGACAGGTCATGTGTGGGCCATGGGGGAGTTAGATGGGAGAGGAAGATGTGGGAGGAAGGTGGGGGAGGATGGGGGTGGGGGAATTCAGCCGGCAGAAATCTGGGCATTTAGTCGTGCTGCAGTCCGGGCAGCTGCACTGCACCCAAAATGTGCCCTGTCATCAGGGTGTTGTGAAAGCCAGGGCTGGACACTGGGGGCTGGACACTGGGGGCTGGACACTGGGGGCTGGACACTGGGGGCTGGACACTGGGGGCTGGAGACTGGGGGCTGGAGACTTGGGGCTGGAGACTTGGGGCTGGAGACTGGGGGCTGGAGACTTGGGGCTGGAGACTGGGGGCTGGAGACTTGGGGCTGGAGACTGGGGGCTGGAGACTGGGGGCTGGAGACTGGGGGCTGGAGACTTGGGGCTGGAGACTGGGGGCTGGAGACTGGGGGCTGGAGACTGGGGGCTGGAGACTGGGGGCTGGAGACTTGGAGCTGGAGACTTGGAGCTGGAGACTTGGGGCTGGAGACTGGGGGCTGGAGACTGGGGGCTGGAGACTGGGGGCTGGAGACTTGGGGCTGGAGACTGGGGGCTGGAGACTGGGGGCTGGAGACTTGGGGCTGGAGACTGGGGGCTGGAGACTGGGGGCTGGAGACTGTACCTCGTGGGCACTAAGCCTACCCGTTACTATAGAGGGTGTCAGGGATCTGTGGTGTGTCATCAGTCATGACGGATGAGGTTTTAGCATGAAGGCTTGTTCGTGCCTGTTTATGTAATTGTGGTCACAATTGTATAGCGCAGCTAGTCAGTCAGTCAGCCAGCCAGCCAGTCAGTCAACCAGTCAGCCAGTCAGCCAGCCAGTCAGCCCATCAGTCAGTCAGTCAGTCAACCGCCCAGGGAGAGGGAGGAGGTTAGCCGCAACGTTTGTTGCCAGTCTCGGTGAATAAAGCCTTTGTTTATCCTCCGATCTCCAGCAACCCATTTAACTCAGCACCACCCCCTCTTATCGGCCAAGGGGTGTCTAATCCCCAGCACGGATCACAGCGGGACATCTCATTGGCGGACACTAGAACATCTGCTCTCAGACCTAATGTGGCTAGTTAGGATGGGGTCGATGACTGGGAGGGGTGGGAGGGGTGGGAGGGGTGGGAGGGGTGGGGGTTCTGCCCATTAGGGTGGCACAGCATATTACAGAACATACGTTGACATGCAGTTCCAAAGACCTCCGTATTGTAGAGCTGGTACCATGGACCCAGATTAACCCTACAACTACCGAGAAGCACTTTAATATGGCTCTGGGAACTGGGCCATAAGGATCAGTTGGCGGTTGAGTTCCACCACTGAAATATCAGATATAAGAGGACATTGGGCGGGTAGTGCAGACAGGGCGACATTGTCCTGGTGAGTCATCCGTCACTTGCTCTCTGCCTCTCATATGCCCATCACAGACTATGCCAGAGGGTTGAAAGAGGCCTTGTCCGGGATCATTCTGACCCTCCTTGAAACGCTGCTTCTGAAATAACAGAGTCATTCACACCATCTCCCGTGGGCAGAGTCTGCATGGACATAGCACCGGCCGCATTATGCAAGATGCTACCTCGGCGTTTCAGAGAATGTTCACAACAAAAACACTGTTAGAAACAGGAACTGGTAGTAGCCGACGCCACTATGTTATTGGATATAATAGGAGAATTAGAGAAAAATGTCTGTAGCACAGAATGTGCCGCCAAGAGGTAACAATAAGCAGATAGCAGCATGAGGAATCAGAGGAATTCAGACCTAATATCCAACTCTAACCACACTACATAACAGAGCGTGTGGACTAGGGAAAAAAGGAAACTCAATCTCATTGTGCCCCCAGGAGACAAAAAGCATTCCATTCCATCTTTTCACCAAATTGTTTCTATTCTGAGAACCCTTAAGTTCATTACACAAATAGCTGGTTGAGGTTGAAAAGCATCAGTATTGAATAAGGCTGTCCCAAAACTACTACAGGGTGGAGTGTGTGACTCATGCCTTGTACTGTATGTTGAAGCACACGCGCACACACACATTCGTGCCGAATAGTTTGGTTTGGGGACACGCTTCACACTTTGCTTCCCACTCTGAACAACACATCAAAAACATTCATTTGTCAAGCGCCGTGGGTTTGGTGAATCAGACACACAGATAAAAACATGGTGAATCTCACAAACACACACACCCACACTTGGTAGAGGACAGAAATAAGATATGTAGCCTATATCAGTTAACCGCTGATAGGACGAAATTCCTGTCGCGCTCCTTGTCTGTACACGGCCATTACTCTTAAGCCCATCATCAATCAGCCTGCCTTAACAGAAAAGCTGAAGAAGCAGGCCGCCAAATCAAGACTTCATCATCCTTCACTCCTCATCTAGGGGATGAACCAGTCAGGCCTCTCCCATGTCCAGCACAGAGGAGCCATTCTGTGTCTGCCGTGAGAGCCAGAGCAGGGTCAGAAGCCAGGCCTTTACCCAGGAAACAGGAGGGGGGGCGGGGGGTGCAGGGGGTTGGGGAGAGTAGACAGGACGGGGAGGGTCACATAGCAGCTGGCTAGTCGACCTGTTGCAGAGGAGCATGTCCCAGGGGGATGTTTTCTCATGACATGGATGATAGGTCTATCCTGAGAGGAAGCCCTGTCTGCTCTAAGCACACTGGAGGGAGGTGACATAGACTGTCTGCTCTAAGGACACTGGAGGGAGGTGACATAGACTGTCTGCTCTAAGGACACTGGAGGGAGGTGACATAGACTGTCTGCTCTAAGGACACTGGAGGGAGGTGACATAGACTGTCTGCTCTAAGGACACTGGAGGGAGGTGACATAGACTGTCTGCTCTAAGGACACTGGAGGGAGGTGACATAGACTGTCTGCTCTAAGGACACTGGAGGGAGGTGGCAGACGGTCTGCTCTAAGGACACTGGAGGGAGGTGACATAGACTGTCTGCTCTAAGGACACTGGAGGGAGGTGACATAGACTGTCTGCTCTAAGGACACTGGAGGGAGGTGACATAGACTGTCTGCTCTAAGGACACTGGAGGGAGGTGGCAGACGGTCTGCTCTAAGGACACTGGAGGGAGGTGACAGACTGACTGCTCTAAGGACACTGGAGGGAGGTGACAGACTGACTGCTCTAAGGACACTGGAGGGAGGTGACAGACTGACTGCTCTAAGGACACTGGAGGGAGGTGACATAGACCGTCTGCTCTAAGGACACTGGAGGGAGGTGACATAGACCGTCTGCTCTAAGGACACTGGAGGGAGGTGACATAGACTGTCTGCTCTAAGGACACTTGAGGGAGGTGGCAGACTGTCTGCTCTAATGACACTGGAGAGAGGTAACATAGACTGTCTGCTCTAAGGACACTGGAGAGAGGTGACAGAAGGTCTGCTCTAAGGAAACTGGAGGGAGGTGCCATAGATTGTCTACTCTAAGGACACTGGAGGGAGGAGACAGACTGTCTGCTCTAAGGAAACTGGAGGGAGGTGAAAGAGTCTGCTCTAAGGACACTGGAGGGAGGTGACATAGATTGACTGGATGCCAGTGGGGGCATCCAAGCTCTCCCCTCTGCTCAGCTCCTGGCCTTTCCCTCCCTCCCTCTTCCTTCATACACTTCCCCTATTAATTAGAATGAAAAAACAGGTGGCAGAAACAGACAGAGAATGAGGAAGGAAGTCTATGTTTCGATGCCGCCAGATAGGGCCAAAGATGGTGGTCAGTTTGCAGAAAGGTTAGGGGTGTAATTAGGCTTTGTCTAGAGATGGACTCCTGCAGGAGATGCCCTGGAGAATGTGGCAAGTCCAAGGTTTAACAGTACATTCTCTGGGTTAAATGTATGAAGGAGTTACTTAATAAAGTGTGTGAATTCTACCAACTCTGCTGTTCTACATATCAGACATCAAACTACTCTAACTCCCTTTCATTCTCTTCTCCTCCTTGTAACCATCTCCAGGGACTAGGTCAGGAAGTGTCATTTCTGTTCCAGAGGCAGATTCCATAAATACCACAGTGGAACTTTAGGGAGAAGTCTGCTTCCTTTCTCCCCCGTAATCATTCGGTCAGAGAGTTGACTGGTGAACTCCTAGACTCTCCAACCGTGCTGCTCAGTGCTTGTTTCAGTTTGTTATAAGCACAGATTATGAAATGTTGGATAGTTCTTTTAATAGGGACGCAGCAGTAAGAACATTCCTGGGCAATACAGATGGCAGTTATTCATATAATATCCAATGTTTTTGTCATTTCTGCACCTGTATACTCTACCATATATTAAATAAACATTTCTTCTGATGATGCTTCTAATTTCAACACATGCAAATGATATCTTTATATATATTAACAAAAGAAGACAGAAAAAGTAAGTCAGATAATGATTGGAAAATGAATAAATTATGTGATTTTAAATACATATTCCATTTCTGTAATTGACTTTATAAACAAAACTGCAACAGAGAAAAAAAACTAACGGTAAAACAATTGGACACAATTGGACTGGAGCATATTGGACAAATTCAGACAAAAGCACAATCGGTCCGAAATAAATAAGATGAAATCAGTCACTGGCCAATGTATCTGTGCATCCCTAGGTTTTAATTTCTCCTATGAAGAGACAGGACTGCCTCCTTCTCCATCTCTACATTCACTACCAGACACCAAGGACACAACTTCAAAAGACCAACTCTCCCTGGTCCCACTGGGTATTTACAAGCCGAGATGTATTCCTATGCTGCTTCGCCATAATCAGACCTGGAGCACAGCACCCTGAGAGGATTTACAGCTGTGCCTTGTGCTTTTTGTATTGGAGAATACATATCACACAATGTCATACGTGTAAGTCTACACTGTACTCACCCAGGTATTATTCCACTAGATCTCAGATATGAGAATGTGGACACCTCATGTGAACATGTGAATGCTAATATGAGGTATGACGAGAGGTTCCAGATAGCCGCAGTGCAGGGTTTTATAAGGTAAAACAAAGACTGCCCATCCACTGTGCCGGCTAGTGTTATATTGATGTGCAGTCCAACCACCCTGCGTGTGTAGCCACATGCCAGACACTCCATTCAGACTGGCCTGTCCTCTCCCACACATCCCACAACTACAGACTGATTCTACCGGATTCTAACTGGTGCGACCGTTCTTCAGCAATGAAAGGGACTAGCGATCCAAAGTGAGCTTCACTTTGACATACTTATTGAACAAACACACAATTTGCCCATTGACCCACGAGGCAGGTACAGTACAGCAGAGTTCAGAACAGCATTTGGCCCATGAATCAGTCTGGCTGCCAGGCATTTCCGGTCCAACTTCTATTGCTTCCTTTTCTGCATGCGTTTGCCCAACACACTCAATGGTAGCGTATCAACACATAAGCGTGACACACACACACACTAAAAGGTCTGAACTTTATTTATATGAGGGTCCGGGTTCTGATATGGCCCTGGGTTCAGACATGGTGCTAAAGGGCAAGCGGTGATATCAGGAGGTGATGTGTGGAGAGGGAGGTCCGGGGAGGGGGTTTCATAAACTCAGAAGCAAGCCTAAAAAAATTTCTGTATGGTGGTAACTTGGTTTTGTAGCCAGCACAATGACATCTGCTGAGCTATAGAGTTTTCCTACTGATGAGAAATAAAACACACACATCAGAGGACTGGTAGAGAACTCAAGCTCATAGCTCATAGCTGGGCATCATTGAACAATGACCCGGAGCTGGATGGGAGGCACTTCCTAAGCACTAAACATGATGGAAGCGATGAGCCGCAAATATGGGAGGTCATATCATGTCCTTCACACAGGGGTTGTGCGTTGACATCAACGATACAAAAGGCAGGATGTGTTAAATGCTGCAAAGACCTTTTCATGTATTTAATGAACCATAATTAACCATTAACCATTCAATAAAAAAATAAAACCAACTAGCTAGTAGCTATTGACGCAATATGTATTCCATGCACAGTATTTACAGTCTGTTGCATTAGGGTTTAAAGTAAGATATGTTCTCTGCAATAATTAATTGAAGCTCTAACCATTTCTCAATATGCTCCACATCATGTAAAATATAATTTAAATTGTAATTCTGTTTCGTTTACATTTTCCTATGTAGTTATTGACATTTTCCCCAATTCACACAATGCTATCTTAGACTTTTATTTTGAAGGCAAAATATGAAAACCAGAAGTCATATTGTTGTTGCCAAATCTCTAATGTTGAGGAGCAGAAGGGTTAAAATTAAGAGACCACTGCAAATTGAACGGTTCTGTTCCTCACTTTCCTTTTCAACCTTTTTGGAAAGTGGTCTCTAACATTTTTCCAGAGCTGTATATGTGCGTGTGCACAGACACAGCCAATTTGTTTCACTGACTTCACTCGTGATCTACATATTCCAAACATTGGGTGCAGCATGTTGTTGCTTGGCTCTGATGTTTGTGCGATAGTAAACTGCATGCAGCTTGGTAAAAAAAAAAAAAGTTCTTCATAAAAAAATTCTGTTTATCTACGGCGGCGCATCCTAATTTTGCAGCGGCGGAGCACCCCTCTGATTACAATAGGAGGGAAACACTGCAGACTCAAAGCTCAGAGAAGCCAAGTCAACAGCTCACCCTGGCACCAAGGGTGAAAACGTCAGGCAGGGAAATACTGGAAGTCTTTCTAGCTCCAGGGGAAAAAGCTGGGGAAAAAAGACAGATTTATGGATTTGTTATCTTCCAGTCAACCAGTCAGAACTGATCTATGGCAAGAGCCTCTCCAAGTTGAAAGAAACTCAGTGCCTCTCCAGCACCTGGCCAACGTCAGTGGGGGTGTTATTAGTGTGGTCAGTGTGTTGGTGGCTGTAGGGTGGTGGGGGACAGGGGATGAAGCGCTGCAACGCCCCAGAAAAACTAGGTTTGAGCTGAGAGACCTGAAATGTTTCAGATAGACTGGGAGCCAATCTAATCAGGATTGCTTCCTGAGCAGAGTGAAATAACAAGATGCTCGCCAAAGGCAACAGCAGAAGGAGGGTCGTACTGTAATAAGAGGCAGAGTGTGACGTGTGATCATTAACCTTACAACGTGATGTGGGTGAGCGCGTCTAATTGCGAGCTAGAGCATACCAGCACAGTTGTGTACGGACCAGGACCAAACCAAATGATATGGACACACCAGCAGGACCGTGGACCTCTGCTGATCTGTGGGTGATACGCATTGATTCGCTTAATGGGAATCTGTTGCCAAGCCAGGCGGGGAACCGAGGGAGTGCTCACACACACACACACACACACACACATACACTCAATATCACGCGTTAGGGCTCCTCTGCGCCCGGCCTTTTAAAAGGGTTCTTCTAGTTTGGTCTGGACTGTGGTTGTTTTTACAGTATATTAAATATTATAATGTACCACATCTCTACCAGACAGTTCAGAAAGAATGCCAAGGCATCCGGAAATACCAGAGCCCACTGCCAAAGAAAGAGAGGAAGGGGCAGACAGAGAGGGTTTAGGAAGAGGGAGAGGAACAAAATAGACTGAGAGAAAGAGGGAGGGAGAAGGAGAGGAAAACTAGTAGTGAAGTTAGGAAAAGAGCTGGTTCTGCGAAGAGAGACCACGAGAGCAACTGATTTATCACAGATGGCTGCCACTAAACAGTAACATTCAAGTAAACACACCAGCTCAGGGAGAGCACTAAGAAAAAGCCAAATGGAGCCAAATCACATCAGACATTCTGGGGACAGTTTGTGTGTTTTTATTTCATGCAGTAGACCTACTTTATTGTGTTGAAATCTAACAGCCAGGGAACGATGGAGGGGTTAAAGGAGCAATTCGGCTTAGGTTCTCTATTTCCCAACAGGATGCATCAGAAGTGACAGTGCTAACAACATCTGAACCTAGTCTGTAGCACAGTTGAGGATCCCGCCTGCATGAGGGACTGAAATAGAAGCTGTCAGATACATATCCCTGAAGGGTGGAGATACATCTGCACTGCACCCATTCATTTCAACATTGCAAAGCCCATTTAGCTTTCTCTCATTGATTACTACAGCCTATGGGATCCTATCATTTTCCAATGAAGTTACATAAAAAATAGGGATACACCGATACATCAGCCAGCAATCGGGATTGGGAGATCATAGGCAAAAATGTAATAATCTGTATTGTCTGATTACTTCAAATTTGCCTGATTATTTCAGACATATCACGCTTTCTAGGGTTTCCACTGCATTCATTTTACCATGGCACTCCAGCTATGTGCAACTTGAGAAACACAGATCACACTGTCCAAATTAATTCTGCATACTCTATGCAGCCCAGCGAACAACTTCAGGGAGTGTAAGGTCTTCAGTCAGGGGCACAGAGAGTGCGCAGCAACGACGTGTGCAGTACCGTAGCCTACCAGAATGGATCACTGAAACATGTATTAATTCCCTGCGCAGGATGCTTTTCACCTGAAAATCTCCTGAAGCCGGCATTTCACACGCATGGTGGTTTTCAATGTTAGTTTAAAGTGCAACCGCTATCAAAAACGTCAAATGACTACAGAAGTCAGATTCTGGTCAGCTAGCGAGTGGCGGCAGAAAGGCGCACACAAGTGTTGTTGTCTCCGTTACCACGGTGACCTCCTTTCAGGCTCAGTTGAACATTTCCAATCTCTCATATTTTGGCTTAGTCTCAGGTGAGGTCTCAAGACTTTTGTAAATTAAGCAGCAATATACTACGTTACTTGTTACTATTCTTTTTTCAAATCATTACAGGCACATCATCTGTGGCCACTCCTTCCCCTGGCCCATCACAGCCACAGTGTTCGATGTCGCCAGCCTATTAAGCTGCTACCGTTCCCCAACCCTCTGCACTTGAACATAGCCCAGACTGTCCTGTCTTATTGCACACACCTGTTCCCTCATCATTAAGTGTCTTCATGTTCCCTCTGTTCTCCCCATCCTTGGTCTAGTATTGAGAATTCAGACATTGAAATCATTTTTGGTTTGAGTGCAGACTGATATTCATTGTCAGTCTTCCAGGATATTCCTGTTACAATCTTGCCTGTTTGTTGCTTTTAAGTATCTTTATTTTTACAAGTGTTGCTGCATGCACAGCCTATTTATGTAAAGGAATAAATATCCATGCACTGCAAACCCTGCGCCTGGTTCCTTCCTTCCTGCAATCAGCCTGACAATTACACAGCATACATGTTCATTTTGTGTTTTATGGAGGTTGGCTGTCAAAATGAGTGGCTGGTATATTTTTTAAATATACCTGGCACATTTGCTGGTGAACCAAAAGTTAACTTGACACCCTGCCCAAACAGTTAAGTGCTTTTAAAGCTGCAAACAATGTCAGTGCTCTTAAAGATCTTCAGAAACACAGATCATTTAAACAAATTACTCCTTAGCAAATGACTCTCTATTCAAAGACCAACAATGGCATTTGTTAAAGCAATTTAGAGAGTTAAATACCTTACCTATCTTGTTCATTATATTTCTGTCCAGGCATTGCATGTCCAATTAGAGAAAAGTATTGTGTATTTGTCTTGTAATTTACATATTTTGCATTCATTATCAGAATTATTTTGTCTTTTGTAACTAAAATATACAGAAAAAGTACTTTTATTTGATTGAATTTGCATTTAATGAAATAAGAAGCATCATGAGAAGCAATATGTTTTATATAATTTGCTAGGGTACACAGGTACAGAAATAAGAAAAAATTGGTAGCGGCCGATTGTGGTATACTAATATCTGCCATCGGTAGCGGCCCATTGTGGTATACTAATATCTGCCATCGGTATCGGCCCATTGTGGTATACTAATACCTGCCATCGGTAGCGGCCCATTGTGGTATACTAATACCTGCCATCGGTAGCGGCCCATTGTGGTATACTAATACCTGCCATCGGTAGCGGCCCATTATGGTATACTAATAACTGCCATCGGTAGCGGCCCATTGTGGTATACTAATATCTGCCATCGGTAGCGGCCCATTGTGGTATACTAATACCTGCCATCGGTAGCGGCCCATTGTGGTATACTGATATCTGCCATCGGTATCGGCCCATTGTGGTATACTGATACCTGCCATCGGTACCGGCCCATTGTGGTATACTAATATCTGCCTTCGGTATCGGCCCATTGTGGTATACTAATATCTGCCATCGGTATCGGCCCATTGTGTGGTATACTAATATCTGCCATCTGTATCGGCCCATTGTGGTATACTAATATCTGCCATCGGTATCGGCCCATTGTGGTATACTAATACCTGCCATCGGTAGCGGCCCATTGTGGTATACTAATATCTGCCATCGGTATCGGCCCATTGTGGTATACTAATATCTGCCATCGGTAGCGGCCCATTGTGGTATACTAATACCTGCCATCGGTAGCGGCCCATTGTGGTATACTAATACCTGCCATCGGTAGCGGCCCATTGTGGTATACTAATACCTGCCATCAGTAGCGGCCCATTGTGGTATACTGATATCTGCCATCGGTATTGGCCCATTGTGGTATACTAATACCTGCCATCGGTATCGGCCCATTGTGGTATACTAATACCTGCCATCGGTAGCGGCCCATTGTGGTATACTAATACCTGCCATCGGTATGCATTCCTACTAAAAAGCAGCAAGTCTGTCCATGGTTCACTCTCTCCACCTTTCCAATGTTTTACTTTGGTTTCCGTCACACATAAGGACCAGTGATGTTATTGCTCCCCAGCCTCAGAGCAGAACTGGCTGTGGCGGAATGTGTACAAATGTTCCCAGAACGCACTGTGTTGCGGGTCAGTTGCAAGAGCTTGTCCAGAGCTTGTGTTTTTGCGCTGGGTTAGTACACACAAACACAAACAGAGCCAACTCCACTGGGCTGATTTCACACTGGCTCGGTAGCAACAACTAGCAGAGTGGCTAGAAAAGAGCTTCCTGAGCTCAGAGTGTTAGTAACATCTAGTTGTTACTGTACGTTTTGTTTTGTTCCCATGGCAGATGATGCTCTCTTGTTTTGGCTGGAGTTGTATAGCCATGGAATACAAACCGTCCCTCCAGGACAACAGAGGGGACCATGAACTACCTAGTGATAGGTCAGAATGAATACCGGGCATTATACCGGTGGGCGTCTACGTGTCCTGTATATTTGTTATTGCCGGCGTGCACGTGTATGTCTGCATATGTGTCTGTGTTGTGCACATGCGGTACACAGCTGGAGGGGGCACCAGGGAGGTAAGAAGAGGTGTTTTCTCTTTACGAGGCACTGGGTCTCTCAGCTCCACTACAGAGATCCAGCCAGCCAGACTGGGGCCCACCCAGATATGGACCAAGTACCTCATAGGGGATATTATCTCTGAGTCTACAGAGGACTATTAAAACACACTCGACTCCAAACCACGCTTCACAGTCACAACACAGCTAGCGCCGCTGGAGTGGAAGCGACAGCCATGCAGCTATTAAACTAATGTGCTAATCGTAAAACCCACAACATTGACTAATACATTTCGTTCATTTTCTTTAATCATCTGTTGGATTCCTCAGCCCCTGTGGACGGCGGACTGAAATGACTCTGGCGGGACTGTCTTGAGGTTGCTTGGGGTTTCTGAGAGTGCAGTGTTTCCAGAGGTATCTGCTGAGGAAGCAGGAGACAGAGGAGCGGACGCCGATGTGGTGTGAGTCACGGTTTGACATGGACGTTCAGGAGGCTACATTCAGGAGGGAGGGCAAGTGGGACAAGGCTGAGAGAGAGAGAGAGAGAGAGAGAGAGAGAGAGAGAGAGAGATAGATCCTGGACGAGGAAACATCGTTGGGAAAAATCGAGGCTACAAAGCAGTCAGTAATCAACCTGTTGTTTTAGGTTCTGGACAAACTTGCAGGGTGTGGGCGGAGTCAGCTCAGACACCATCTGGGTGGACTGTCTCTCCCTCCTCAGCCTCATGTAAATCCAAAATAGACTTTTATTATGTATCTGGTTTGTCCCAGAGAGGAGCAATTATTCAGCCTTCTCCCCATCCCGGTCATTCTTGCAAGGATATCCTGTTAATGTGAGGCACTGCTAGTGTGCTTCCAGTCTGTCTGAGGCAGTGTGTGTGTGTGTGTGTGTGTGTGTGTGTGTGTGTGTGCGCGCACGTTCATTTTTAAAGCCTCATTTCAGAGTACATTCCCAAGCAGGCTGCTCTTCCTGACCCCTGCCCTCCTCACATTCCTTAGCTATGCAAGAGGAGGATTTCAACATGTTTTTCTCTGCCAAGGAAAGTTGGATGTAGAAATTGTAAAGAGACTTTAAAAATAGAAAAACACCCACACACCCCCTTGCTCCCTCTTCCCACAAACTGAGCTCCTACTCAACCCTGGCGGCTGTTTGATGGTCCGACCTGCTCCGAGAGGATGAGGGTCCCAGGTCATACTGTAGAGGTCACAGCAGTCTCCACAGCACTGGTTCTCCACTTGTGAGAGGTTTTGAATGAGTCCTGGGCATCAGAAAATACGTCTTTTTTTTTTTTTTTTTACTGTTATGTAATAGAATTTTCTGGCATTTACCTAGGTTTTTTCATCTATGATCTAACTGCTACATCTATGGTCTATATAGCATGTCAAGTTTCATCACATATACAAAAATAAATTGTTTGCTTCTGAGACAACCTGGTTCAATTTGGGTCCCAAGGCCAAACCGACTGAGGGCTGAGAAGCACTTCTTCAGAGGATATTCCTCTTGACTCTGAACTCTCCTTGTGACTTTCAACTATTGAAATGTAGCCCATGTTTTCATTTAGTGTCCCTATGCTCCTCCAGACCGTTGTTGACCACACCCACGTCCCCCACAGGCTTGACCACAGCCTTCCATCCGGAAGCTGAGGACTCATTCATTAACTTCCAGTGAAATAAACCCATACCGTGTGGTTATTAAACACAGACAGAATGAGCATCGATCATGGATGTGCCGATACGTTGGATTGTAAAATCGGAGAGGATCAGCTGGTTGTGTCAGAGTGAAAACATGCCTCCTTCCCATGCAGCTCCATTACAGCCTTTGTCAGAGGGACTGAGTTATGGCCAGCCTGTTGGGTCTCCATTATTACAATGGCTGACCCGACCGCTCAAGCTGCTGCTGTTTGTTAAAGAAGACAAAAGGGATGTGAAGCTGGCCTGCCGCCGACTGGGACCAAATTATCAGTAACACACCCACAGACGTGCGCACGCATGCACACACACATACACACGCCCACTTCCACACACACACTTCCACACACACACTTCCACACGCCCACACACACAAATCAACAAGTATCCCTCACTTCCTGTTTGTTTGAAGGAAAGGCAGGGTTCAGCAACTTGGTGAAAAAACAACCCCCTCATCAACACTGTCTCAACAGGGCTTTTCCTAAGAAACCCGCCCCGGGGACCCGGCAGAGAGAACCCACAGAAACACAAGCCATCTCCACACGAGCAATCACTTGTTCTCTTTCTACCAGAAACCCTCCAAAGAACAACATGCGGCCAGAACAGGGCTCGCTCTCAGCAGATGAATTCAGTTGTGGTGGAGTGGATTAGAGCACCTTCAATTATGACTTTGGTGTCACAAGGGTCCTGAATCTCAGCCAATGGGACGGCTCGCTGCATGACAGAGCTGCAGAACAGGCGACAACAAAGACACAGGACTGTTACGGGAAAGGGCATCAGCTGGGTGACAACAGAGGGGGAGCGGGCTGGCGGGGGTGTGGGAGAGGGGAAGGGCAGGGTGGACGGCAGAGGACAAAGGAGTCACCGATGGAATACAGACTGAGCTGCCCCACTGCACACATCTCAGGGCGTGGACTGGCTGCATCTCCCAGATGGGGCAGACTGAAACCGTAGCCCTCCGAGCACAGGAAGTCAGCCAGTGCCTGGGATCCAATTCTAATCTCCACTCCCTGGTTCTGTCCTGGGAGACGGCAGTGGGTTGCACTGCACAGGGGGAGAGGCACAGGGCCAGGAACGGCACAAAGGGGGAGGCTGGCCTCAAACTGAACAGCACAGCAAAGCAAGTCCTTCTTTGTTTATTGGTAAATCCCAAAATAGAACAATGGCGAAAATTCCAGAGTGAGGAAGAAAGGAGGGGTGGGGGGTTACTAAGTGCTACTGATGTGTGAGCACGTTTCGGAGGAACCAATCATTTCCCCAATGTTCAAGCCTTTCTGTAACAACTGTGTTCTAATGACCTAAGACTCAAAGAAGCCATATCTTCATGCACGCAGGCACACACTAACACGCTCACTCACACGCACACGCTCACTCACACGCACATGCTCACTCACACGCACATGCTCACTCACACGCACATGCTCACTCACACGCACACGCTCACTCACACGCACATGCTCACTCACACGCACATGCTCACTCACACGCACACGCTCACTAACACGCACACGCTCACTCACACGCACACGCTCACTCACACGCACACGCTCACTCACACGCACACGCACACTCACACGCACACGCACACTCACATGCACACGCTCACTCACACGCACACGCACACTCACACGCACACACACACTCACATGCACGCGCACACTCACACACACGCTCACGCGCACACTCACACGCACACACACACGCGCACACGCACGCACACACACGCACACACGCACACACGCACACACGCACACACGCACACACGCACACTTCAAATCCAACTGTTGCGAGTTAGCAGGAGGCGTGTGTTGCACTACTTGTTGATCTCCTTTAACCCTAATGTGATTAAAGGGAGAAGTTACTGGATTTCAAGCACACTGGACCACTCCATAGGTTGGGCCACCTGCTGGGCAGCTGTGTGGGAACTGAGAGTGAAACATGTTTGTTTGTTAGGCCTAGTAAGCACAGAAGAAACGGTGATCAGCAGACGTTTCAGAGAAACAATACCCATCCTGTTCAAACATACAGAACATAAACCATTCATTGGTGAATCGGTCACACTCAATGACCCCACACTGCCAAGGGATGTATTGGAAGGGTTAAGCTGGGTTCATTTCACCTCCACAGAACAGCAGAAGCAGCTCGTGGACATAGGTTGCCTTTCAAGAAGAAGTAGGTCTGAATGGGATGCCTATCTAGGTCGGGGGTAACTTACATCCAGAGCCTCCCGACGTAGGCCCTCAGTGTTCCTCAGCCAGCAGCCACTCAGCTCACTCAGCTCCAGGATAGGCTGCACCTTCAGCCTCACCGTGTCCCCAGACTGACGGATCATCTCCACGATCTCATCCCTGGTCTTGTTCTCCACATTCCGTCCGTTGATCTCCACCAGGCGGTCCCCCGGCACGAGCCCCAGGGCCAGGTCCTTAGTGCCAGCCCCGGGCTCGGCGAAGTGCACCACCCTCCGATAGACCCCTCCATCTGCTCCGCGGTCCAGCATGGTGGTGCGGCGCAGGGAGAACCCAAAGTCGCCGGTGTTGCGCCGCTGGAGCTCCAGCTCCCGCGGTTCTGGAGACTGTGGCGGGATGACTGCAGGGAGCCTCAGGTCCGCCTGGAAAGTCTTGTCTACCACTTCGGGGATTCGGGCCTTCTTGACTGGCGCGGGCCACGGTGCCGGCCCGGCTCCCAGCCCAACCACTAGGCTTGGCTTCTGCTGTACGCTGTGATTGCGCTGCGGGTCAAAAACCTTTGTCTCCACCTGCGGCGACGGAGCGGCTGAGTTCTGTCCCGAGGGAGTAGAGGTCTCCGAGGGGCTCTCCTCTTTGCTCCTCTGGGAGAAGGAGAAGCGCTTCATGACCTGAGAGGAGTTGTGCTTGGCAATGGAGCCGAAGTGGGCCACGCGGTCTCGCACCGAGCCCCTGTCCTTGTCCGGACCTCCGCCCCCTTCGCCCTTCAGATCGTCGGTGGAGCTGGTCGTGCTCAGGCCGTCCGCGTCCAACACCATGCTGCTGCGGTTGCTCAAGCCATCCGACTCGATGTCAGTGAGACTGAGCTCGTGACTACTGGCCACCTTGATGGGGATGGGGTTGGAGATCTCCAGCTTGTTCTTGGACTCCCGCTTGGACTCCCTCTTGAGGTTGAAGAACCCGCGTCTCATGCTCATCTCCTCCAGGCTGCGGAGCTCGGCTGCAGACATCCTCTCCTTCTTGTCCTTCTTCTCCTTCTCCTTCCTCCCTGCATCCTTCTCCTTGTCCTTTTTGATCAGGTTGAACATGCTGAGCCTGCTGCTCTGCTCAACGCAGTACGTCCTCCTACCAATGTGGCTACTGTTTCCTCAGGCCAGGGGGGTGTTTCCATACAGAGGCAGAGGTCCAGTTATTTTAGGGTGTCCAGTCTTTCGTAACGTCCAAAACAGGGGGTTAAGCAGCCACTAATTCAAATGCCCTGAGGGAGAGAAACAGCATGTTCAGCCAAACTTCATATCTGGAATGAGGGAAAGAGTAAACGTCCTGACTGTGTCTCATAAATATAATTAGCTCACACCCAACAAATCATTACAAGGGAGGAATTTGTCACAGAAAACGGAATCCTGCATCAAAGAAAAAACTATTTAATTTCTCCTACGAACTAAACATCCATTAAAGCCTTTTGAATAGGCCTATATATGGAGCAATCCATAACTTGCAACAGTCTGTTATGAAAAATATATTACACACATTGCAACCAAGGATGTTTAAGTGATCTTGGCAAAAGAGACAACATTCCTAGATCCCATTAGAGCTCCACTTAGCCAAAACCTCAAAAATCAAGAGAAATCTTTTCACCAAAAAGCAAAGACACTCAACATACTGCATAAGGCAGGCAGGAGAACATTCCCAAAATCTGGGTTTCATTACTTTTTTTCTGCCATAGAGAAGCTACTCAGTCCCCCCTCTCCACAGGGTAGCATTGCGCAAAAATCCCCAACAGGCTAACTCTTTATCCCCAATTGACGTAGCCAAGGCCAGCGTTTCCCAAACTTGGGACTGTGACCTCTAGTCGGGTCACCTAATTCCAAAACATGAGACACCGGAGAACCAAAATGTAATTGGTTCATAAAACCGGGGTTGTGTGAATGATCTCCACTCAGCAATAAATGGACTAGTTTCTGTTTTCGTTGAACAAAAATGGAACCAACATTAAGCTACAAAAATATATGACCCCATTTCTGTAGAAAAAGACATGTGTAACATGTGTATGCATTCAGAATTACTTGTAACATAATGGACAGGACCAGTCATTAGACTGGTAGATAAAGAACAACATGAATAATGGTGTTCCTTACAACACAAAATGCCATACATAATAAAATGTCATTGATGTTTTCCTGAACTTACCAAAACTTTTCTGATGCATTTCAAGCCATACTTCCTTCAGATTCAAAAAAATATTCAAACTTAAACAAATACGTTTACGTCAATAAATTTACGTCACAATTTATATTTTTGCATTAAAATATCCTTTTACGCAATACATATCTCAACTCCAAACTGACTCCATTGTGCGTGGCCAACAACCACCATTTTCAGGTAATCTGAGCAAGCACCTGAGCGGCCCAATTGGTGCCTGTCGTTTTACTTCATTTGTTGAAGGGCATGTCTCAGATCAAAGGACCTCTTGTTTCTCTGCCTTTGGTACTACCCTCTTAAACGCCTGCTGGGTCAATCCTCCCCTATGGTTGTACCTGTTGTTAGTTATAGGTACACACAACTGTTCAGCTTGGTGTCTATATGTTGGTGTACAGGCAAGCACATAGAGTGCCTTCAAAAGTATTCATACCCCATCACTCCATATTTTGCTGTGTTATAGACTTCATTTATAACTGAGACCATTTTATTTCATGGTGTGTTGTGTGTAGATTGATAGCTGGAAATATTTATTTAATCAATTCTAAATTAGGTTTATAAATCCAGCAAGATGCGGAAAAAGTGAAGGGATCTGAATACTTTCCAAAGGCACTGTACATTTAGAATCAAACCAACCCTGAGACACAAATCACTATTTTGAAAACACTTGGCCCCCTATGTTTGATTTCAAAGGGCTCTAGTGAGGGGGAAAGGACGTGGCAGGAGGGAGGACTGTAGGGAAGGTGCAATAGCCTGTTTAGGAGGAAGGTGACCCTTTAGAATTTTGTGGCGAGAGGCTTTAGAGAAGATGGGACCCTAACATTCCAACTCAGTTACCTTTGAAATTCAAGTCTGAAAACAAGTGATATTGATGACCAGAGGCACAAATCGGCACCTAAATAACATAGCACACAATTTTAAGGAACACTTTTTGGCTTGATAGGGCCCCTTTTACAACTAGAGGACAAAAACTGTAGAATGCATCTTTTATGTCTGCCAAAGCAAAATAGGCAATACCTACCTCTTCTGCCGAAGTGATAGCATACATGTATCAATTGAGCAGTCTTACTGCAATTTTAGTGAAGGACGGAGCAGATGAACATGGGCCAGAATAAACACAGTCTACTCTGGTAGATACTGGGTTGGAACTTTCATGTCAAAAGTTCCCACATTTCCCAGAAGTAGTAGACCCCCAAACAAGCTCCACTAACAAGCATCCAGATGATTTCATCCAACAAACAAGGAACAAGAAAGCAAGATGTTTTCAGGACCAGCTAAAAATGGTCTGGAAGCAAAAATAAGAATAATAACAATATATGAAATACAATTTATTCATATTTCATGTACATCTTGTAGAAAAAGACCACCTGTGACCACACATTATAAACCCACCCTCTCTGAAATGACATGCATTCTAAAGGCTGCAACCATGCAACTATCCTCTTCATGTTGACACTGAGGATATGCAGATGAATTACTGTAGCCTAGTTAGAAGGTGTACCCACGATACATTGTATGATAGAACATTGCCAATTGGAAGAACATAACACTATGCACAAAACGTGTTACTCTAAGGCAATGATTACCAAGGGCACGAATGATCAGTCTGATCAGTCTTCTCATTTAATAAGTAATAAACAACAGAAGATTTGTCATTTTTCATTTAAAATGAACCTCTGAACACAAGCATGTAGATGAATGTCCTGCACAAAATAGGTCTAACGACAACGTTTAGATATTAATTCCTCATGAACGGTTGATTGACTGCTACAGAAATACAGTACTATATATTAGCAAACACTTCACATCGGGTCAGGCAGGCAACACACTTTCAGGCACTCAAAGGTTAAGCTCAGTTCGTTTAGAGTTAACTATTAAATTATTTGCATAGTTTAAATTATGTATAATCACTTTTAGGCATCATTTTAACAACAAATGCAATGGAATCATGGTTGCATGAAGCTCCCTGCTCCTTTTCAGATGACAGAATAATACTCTTTCATGATTTGCTTGCCTGATGCTGCAGAAGTTTTGATACAATATCTCTCTTATTTCTTCCCACTAACGCATGTATTCTATGAGCACACAACTGTACCACTTAGCTACATTTTGGTTACAACAATGAAATGCCCCTGAAATACTAGGCACGCTCCACTACGCTATCGTGTGAGGTGTCATCGTTACCCATTCACTCAATGGACATGGGGAGGACAAAAAGCGAGAACGCTACTAGCAAACTAGCTAGCTGCTTACTGATAGCTAGTTTTCACATATTGGGAATTCTAGCTAATGTTTTACAGCTCAGGGTTATTAGCTATAACTGTAAGGTAATATAATCTAAACCTGCTGTCAAAACAAAGCCTTGTCTACAAGACTTCATTGATAAAATTGTTAGCGTTGAGCTAAAGTTACCAATGCGCCTTTTAGTTAGCTTGCACAATTAGCTGGCAGCCCAAGCCTGTGTTCTTTTTCTCTTATTTTCTGCTGAAGCCTATATCAGCTAGCTAGCTGCTATAACCCTGGGAATTTTTTTTGTGGGATTTCTGAGACCTATATATAGATATCCTATGGAAAGCCATTTAACTTAAAATGTTTGGCTTAAATTCGTGCCATTGATTGACAAATATAACATCTTTATCAGATTATGGAGGACTCACCGTTTTCAGTGTGTTAGTCCTCTGTGTCGGTGGTTTGACACTGTCGGGTTCGAAATCCGAGGGAGCTGTGTTGATGGGTGCAGCTCGCGGTAGAAAGAAGCTGCGCTGACTGTAAGATTAGATGGCTGGTTACTGCATGCAACAAGAATCATAGAAAATCTATCAAATAGTGATTCCTGCTGGCCATTCGGGTTTATTGCAAGTTGGACACGAACTGCTTATCAAAGATTGCATTATCATCAACACTCCAAGTTGAAAATGACTGGTTATTTGTCCATTTTCGTGGAATGTCTGTGAAGATTGGTAGGGGGTGAACAAAATACATAAAAGTCTTTGTGAATTGTTTTCTGTTATTTTGTTGGTATATGTATTAGCATACCACCATTGTTTAAAACCTCTTTAATTTGAATTACAAATTATAGAATATGCCAGCTGAATGCAAGAAGGTGTTAAATAGACATTGCCACCCTGTTAATAACACACTGAAAAAACATGTTTCACGTTTTGTGCACATGAGAAAAGTCTGGGATCATTTATTTTAGCTCATCCAACATGGGACCAAAACCTTCTATATTTTATTTTTATACACAACAAAACAGATAATTCACCATATATTACATGCCAAAATGAACACTGAATACAAATTTACTGAGTAAAATGAGACCATTTACCATAGGTATGAAACATATATTTTCCACTGTTATAACTAGTTTATAATTGCAATAACAAACCTCTGGGTTTTGTGTTATATGACTAATATGTCATTGCTATACCACCACCACTGGCCTATTGTTTAAATACACCTTGTCTGTCAGAGGTTTCTCAAATTGATTCAGGTCTGGGGAATGTGGGGGCCAGTCAATGGCATCAATGCCTTTGTCATCCAGGAACTGCCTACACACTCTGGCCACATGAGGCTGGGCATTGTCCTGCACCAGGAAGAACCCAGGGCCCACTACACCAGTGTAAGGTCTGACGATGGGTCTGAGGATTACCTAACAGCAGTCATGGTACCATTGACTAGCAAGTGAAGATCTGTGCCTCCAAGGATATGCCGCCCCAGACCATCACTGACCCACCACCTAGCCGGTCATGCTAGATGAAGTTTCTAGCACCATACAGTAACATTCATCACGCCATCTGTCACGTATGTTCAGTGTGAACCTGCGTGAACCTCCTTTTGGTGTGAACAGAGTGCCAATGGCAGATCTGCCAATTGTGGTGTTCTCTGGCAAACGTCAATCAAGCTGCACAGTGCTGTGCTATGAGCACAGGTCCCACCAGAGGACGTCAAGACCTTATGCCACCCTCGTGGAGTCTGTTTCTGAGTTTGGTCAGAAACATGCACACCAGTAGCCCGCTAGAGTTCCTTTTGTAGGGCTCTGGTAGTGCTCCTCCTGTTCCTCCTTGCACATAGGAGCAGATACCGTTCCTGCTGCTGGGTTGATGCCCTTTAAGGCCCTGTCCAGCTCTCCTCCTGTAACAGCCCATCTCATAGTATCTCCTCCATGCACTTGAGACTGTACTGGGAGACAGAGCAAACCTTCTGGCGACGGCACATGTAGATGTGCAATCCTGGAGAAGCTGGACTGTCTGTGCAACCTGAATGGGCTGCAGGTACCGCCTCATTCTACCAGTAGTTACAAGGACACTAACAAAACACAAAACTTGAGAAGAATCAGTCAGGAAGGATAAGGAGAGAGCAATTGTCTGTGGCCACCACCTGCAAAACCATTCCTTTTTTCGGGGTTGTCTTGCTGTTGCCTCTCTAATGAACCTGTTATCACATAAATTTGTACCAAAACAGATTTCCTTGATTCACAATCGCTTATGCTTCCTAACTGGACATATTGATATCCCTGAAGTTTAATTGACTTGTTGTTATATTGTGATGATTACGTGTTCCCTTATTTTTTATTAGCAATATATATGGTGTATTGGAAAGTATTTATTTTCTACACATTATGTTGTGATATAGACTTAATGTATAATGTATTTCTTTTCACCATCAATCTACATGCAATATTCCATAATGATAAAGCCAAAACAAGATTTTATACATTGAAAATAAAAAACTGAAATATCTCATCTGCATTTCATGTTGAAAGAATCTTCATCCCAGTCTGAGGTTCTGTGTGCTCTTGATCAGGTTTTCTTCAAGGACTTATTTGGTATTTGCACAGTTCATTGTTTCCTCAATCCTGACCAGTATTCCAGTTGCTGTTGTTGAGAATCATCCCCACAGCACGATGCTCCCACCACCATTCTCCATTGTAGGGATGGTAATTAGCCAGGTGATGAACGATACCTTATTTTCGCTCTTGGCATTCAGGTCAAATAGTTTGATTTTGGTCACAACAGATCTTTGTGTTTCCAAACTGCTTACATTTCACAATGATAATGGGGAGCCCAGTGTGCTTCTGGAAACTTTCAGTGCTTTAGCAATTTTATCCTTTTATGCCCAATTCAAAAATCTCATACATTTTTATTTTATTTGCTTACAGTACAACCTGTGCCATATTTGTGTTGTTGGTTTACCTGTACTGGAAATTCACACCTTCGCTCATGTGTACTGAAGTGTTTCCCCCTCTTTGTTTGCTGCATCAGGTGTAACGCTTAACAACGGAAACATAACGCTTAGGTCAAGTCATAATCTATAAGGTAAGTGATAACAAACCTGATTCAGTAGTGAGCCTAGGCTTCTTCTAGACAAGAGCTAACATCAAGACAAGATAATGCAGGATGTTAAAATATACATTAAAAAAGCTAATATGCCAGACTAACTACATCACTGGAAAGGCAGCGTTGCTAAGAGTAGCTCTTTGTTTTGCATAACTTGACTTGCATGAATGAGAGGACTCTTGGATTGACTCACAAAGCATTTCTAAACAAGCTATTTATTTTTGGTCTTAATCTTATGCAATTCCATTGCCCTAGCTGAAAAATAAGGATGAACTCTGATTTTGTGTTTTGTTTGCTTGATGTCTGAAGTAGAAGTGCCTTGCTCCTTATGGCCACACATGGAGGGAATGACAAGGAATCCGAAGGTGACCCAGGCAAACTGTTATTCTGAAGTGGTGTCTGGCCATAATCCTGTTAACACCCAACCCATGATTCCCGGAGGCCCTCTACCCCCAGGCCTTGTGCCCCGTTGGGCTCCAGTGGTGATGCCCGCCCATCTAAGACCCCTAGACTGTCTCCCAGGACTCGTCCATCAGGATATTAATCTGGCTGAAGTGATTCTGGGAGGTGAATAATAGCTACATTGTGAAGAATAGCGTCAGGCAGCAGGTGTTTGCTGTAGCACAGAACAACTGCTACACTTTACAGTGCTGTGGCCCCAGCCACTCTCAAAATCAGTAAGCAGTGGGTCGGTATAATGCAGGAAGTCTTCACGGGTGCAGATAATTTTGGAATCTCCTTCCCCATGGACCTGGATGTGAAGATGAAGGCTGTGATGCTGGGAGCCTGCTTCCTGATTGACTTCATGTACTTTGAGAGCAGTGTGGCTTTTATATTCAGCTATACGTTATATACATATATATATATATATATTATTATGTATAAGTTAGTCAACTATAAATGCATTATTTAATTATAATTTTGAAATAATTTAATGCAGATATCAATCTTGGCTCAAATCATTTTATTATAATTTATCTTTTTTACCCAATTTCTTTAAGCAATTCCTCAGTTCTGGAAAGTCCAAAAATTGAGGTATCTGTCCTCCAATGCATATTTTGGTAAGCAGGTTTGAGAGTCGATAATGAAGATACCCATTGAAACACATCAACACAATGCTAAAGGCTGAAATACACTGCACAATATAGTCAGATCTATGGGCTTTACCCATAAGAAATCCACATATTCAGTAAGTCAGTCAAGTCACTCAATGAACTAGTTGTTTTTAGCCGTATATTTGGGTCAGAATCAGGACATACATTGGCAGGTTTACATGTGTTGCAAAAAAATTATCATGGCAACTGATGATATGTTGATTATCCTAAAAAGCCCTCAATGACCAGTTGTGTGGTGAAGCCACTGCCATTACTTCAAAGAAGCATAGAGGCTTGGCAAAATGTGCTTCTGTTTGTATAATAGAAAAAAAGCTGACACTAGAGGCCGCCATTTACCATTCTTTTTATTTCACAGATTAACTATCTGCGTCATGTAAAATTATAACAGGATAGCTTCTTAATAACAGACTACCGCGGAGTACTTTTTATAGTTTTAAATGCACATGGGAAACAGTTTGTTGCTAGTCTAGCAACACAAAGAACCATCCCTTTCTTATAAAGGGGCACAACATATTTCAAGGTTTAGACCCACACATCATCAAAATACAAATTGTATTATTTATTTTTTTAGACATCCCACAAGATATGCACGTTACATTGCTATGATGAGGCCCAATACTATCTTCTACACAGTTAACTCCCTATTGAGACTAGCAACTGAATGGTGAGCTCCATCTCTAGTCCAACATGACACTGAAGCTGGAGCACTTAATTCTTTTAGTTTTTTGGAAAAATATTTCCCATAGTTCAACTCATTGATGGGGGGCGTTGAGGGAGACCCACATGCAGGTAGCCAAATGCTCTCCTCCTTTCGCTCCATCTCTTTCCTTAATTCCACTCACCTTTCTTCCCTCTATCTATTCTCCCCTCTTCCGGTTCCCTCCTCTCCATCTCCTTTACTTTCTTCCTCTGTCTATTCCTATTCCATTCTCTCCATATCTTTTTCCTATTTTATCCACTCTGGTCTACTCTCTGTTTCACTCTGGTCTACTCTCTGTTTCACTCTGGTCTACTCTGTTTCACTCTGGTCTACTCTCTGTTTCACTAAGGTCTACTCTCTGTTTCACTCTGGTCTACTCTCTGTTTCACTCTGGTCTACTCTCTGTTTCACTCTGGTCTACTCTCTGTTTAACTCTGGTCTACTCTCTGTTTCACTCCGGTCTACTCTCTGCTCTTCCATGTCACCTTCTGGCTTTTGTTTCTCCTCTGTACCATTGTCTCTTATTTTCAAGAATCTTGTCTCTTCCCTGCCAAGTAAATATCTCATAAAAAAACAGAGCATAGCCTAACCTTTTAAAGTTGGTACTAAAATGTTCTAATTAATAAGGTTACTTTGCGTAATTTGGGCTAATGATTTGCACTAAAAAGCTGTCTTTATCTACTGTGGCTGCCCTCCTGCAGATCCTCACTTGACTGACTTGGGCCTGCCTTACTGTCATCAGAAACTGCCTGCAGGCCAGGAGGACAACATTTTAAATCTTATAATTTCAGTTAACCCTCTATACCTCTATAGAATTTCAAAACAATGTGAAATACAACATATTCATGAGAATGAATGGCTAAAATGTCTAAGAACTCCAAATTGTGTTAATTACAAGTTTGTTGCAATTTATAGATTAGAAATATCTTTCAAATGATGTATGAAATATTAAGAAATGTTTTTCATCATAGTTAATTTAATTTAAGAATCTATATCCTTCGTTGCTCCGTACAATAAAAAAAAAAAAACATGATTTCCTGCTATAAGAGGATGTCAAAAGTTTAGGTAGGCCTTTATTTGTTGTTTGCATAAACTTTTCACCACACAAATTTACTTGATATAATTATTTTTATAGTGGCTTACACGACAGTGAACATACTTCAGTCAATGTATACAGTACAATGGGTTAGATGATAAGATTAAACATTATTTCCTGACAACGATAAATTGTTTGATTTATCCAACCATTCTTTTTGTGTTCATTCATTATTTGCCTCTGTCCCCTCACCTAAATGCATAGTTATTGTCTCCACATTTTGCTGTATTTGCTAAGTGCAAAAGCCTTCTTGCCATTATTGTCAGACTAGCTATTCCCCTTAACAAATCTAATCTGCCAGATCTGGGAAAGTCAACAGGTATAGGATACTTACATTGTTTGGTTTTTGAAAAAACAAGGTGATTGTTTTTTGTCTCTTCATTGCCTTTATGTGGCATTTATACAGTCGATTCAGATCAGAAAATCACAGACTCAGCTCAGTCATAGATGGTATATATGATCACTATGGTAACCGGTTACCGCTCCTACAGGCACGATTGAGGCACCTACCAGCTCCTCATAGGACCCCGGCGACGCGTCACTCAGGAGTCGTAGCACACATACACAGAGAGTGAGTGTAAACACTGGTTAGTCCTCTGTTTTACCGATTTATTTCGCCTTTCGTAGCAATAGTGAGGGCGGGGGACGGATCGGGTCTCTATGAATATGGGGGGGTCATGTCCCCCCCGTCCCTAGTGCCATCTGCGCGCCTGGCATTATCCGATTACTATGACAACGCAATCTGTGTTTCTCAAATTGCAAGCAGAAAATCGCACAATAAGCTAAATACCCTTAAAAAAGATGTTGTACTCTGACAAATTTGTATAACAAAACGTTTTGATTATTGATGTTTTTTTTCTTGACAGAATCACTGGTCCACTGTACTTCTCAAGAAAGTCAAGTCTGGCATATCACAAAATAATTGTAAGGGATTACTTAAACTAACGGTTACGTTACTCGTTGCCATTGGTGCCAAACACTGGTGGCACCAGTAAAAAAATATATTTTTCCACTTACAGGGCCCAGTGCCAGTCGGCCACTAGGCCATGGCCGAGTAGTCCGGCTCTCACTTGGTGCCAAGCCACGGACTTTAGGACATAGGGCGGGGTTTGCAGATTGACATGTACGTGTGAAAACGCGGCATGTTGTTCTTTTTGAATGGCGATGTGTATCGTTTGCTTTAGGCATCTTGTAATGGTTGTCATCCTATCAAACAGATCCCTGAAAAAAATTATGAAAATTAAGCAACAGTACAGGGAAGCAAAGACTCGGTAACGGAAATAGTTGGAAAGACCGAATGTAGTACAAAACCATTGACTCAATAGAAAACCGGAGCACTGAGTCTGAGATGTAGCCTGCAGAATTTAGCATAAATCACCGGTGTAAACGCGATTATTCGGAATCATTTCAAAACAGATTTAGTCAACAAATATGAATGGATTATGCACATTATCGGAAAGACATTTCAAATTGCAATGTGCCTAACATTTTCTTTTTTTGAGAAGGTATGTTTATCAGTGTACAATACTACAGCCGTTATTTTTATTCTTCATTGTTCACTGCAATGGAGCTATTTAGTATTGAAGTCTGTACATATAGGTTGTTGAAAAAGCCTGGCCTAAACATTTGGAAGCACTTGCAATACAAAATTATTTCTTGATTTTTAAGAGATTCTTGATTAAAGAACTAAATGAAAATATAGTTTCTGATTATGGTATAATATTTGAGATGATAGGATTGGTCACTCATTGCTGTATAACGATTAATGATTAATAATGTTATATGCTGATGACTGACACTGACTATGGAATGCCTGACTATGGAATTATACGATAAAAAGGGCAGGTGACAAAATTAAGTATATTGGTCACCAAACCGATAGTTGTGACCCACAGCCTTAAAATATCACAGAGTTTAAACTGAGGTCTCCATTCACCTCCAGGACATTGATCTGCTGGAGGTGTTGTTGGCGGTGGTTGAAGGTGATCGTCTGATTCTCATTGACCACAATCCTGTAGCACTGAGTATCACAGTAAATAGACAGCTGAAAAGACAAAAGTAAGTTCAATAGGATTTGGTCTTTGATATAGAAAAAGAACAGCTGAATAAATAATGTGTCTAATGCAGTCGTTCCCAAACTAGAGGTTGCAGCCAATACTGTGCTTGTTTTACTGTCTATGAATGTGGTTCTTACCTTTTAACGGTATAAGCTACAACATAGTATTACTCCATCGCTGAAAGATATTACTCTCAGGAATAGAAATGGCGGAAATACTGTTATTGCACACACACACTGTACAAAGTATGCATTTCCAACTGAAATATGCTAACATATGGTGTTAGGACTACCCAACTCCACCAAAAATTTATCTAAAGTAGTTTCTTCGCATACATGTTTAAAGTCAATTTAGTGAAGGTTGAAGACATTGCTTGAGCTTAACTGAGAACCTCAAGCCAAATTAATTGGCTTTAAGTATTTAAAGAGTTGAATGATTTAGGTTCCTGCATTTTGAAGGAGTGATGAATCTGAAGCACCACCAACTATGGCAAGTGGAATCCAGTCACAAGAAATGGCAAAATAAAATTCTTATGAATGAAAATCTTCAAACAATTTTTTTTCCACAAACCCTCTCTCACTTGCCCAGGGCCCACTTTGTATCTCAAACCATATTTAAAATGGAACTGAGTGTCACTGAAGGTCTAGAATAAGAACAATATTCAAAATGCATAGGGTTTGAAAACCTGTTTATGGATTAGCCCAATGCTGGGCAGAGGACGATGAAATGCCCAGAACACCTGGGTTGGGGGGTTAGTGATTGAATATGGTTATTTTGCCAATTTGCCTCATCGTACTTTAGCAACTCTTTGTGGCAGCTTGGAAGCCTTTGAGCTCAATCAATGTAGAATGGATTGTGTGTTCATTCTGCCCATAATGATTCCTGTCTATATTTTGTTGTCAATCAAGCAGTGTGTTAAGAGGAACATATGTACTTCCGAGGACAATTCTCATCATTAAGAGTCCCAAATCGGTTGGGGGTTGCTGTGATGAAGCAGGGTCGTAATAATAAACTACAGTGGGGAGAACAAGTATTTGAAACACTGCCGATTTTGCAGGTTTTCCTACTTACAAAGCATGTAGAGGTCTGTAATTTTTATCATAGGTACACTTCAACTGTGAGAGCCGGAATCTAAAAATCAAAAAAACGGAAAATCACATTTTATGATTTTTAAATAATTAATTTGCATTTTATTGCATGACCTAAGTATTTGATCACCTACCAACCAGTAAGAATTCCGGCTCTCACAGACCTGTTCGTTTTTCTTTAAGAAGCCCTCCTCGTTACCAGTATAAAAGACACCTGTCCACATACTCCAACCTCTCCACAATGGCCAAGACCAGAGAGCTGTGTAAGGACATCAGGGATAAAATTGTAGACCTGGGATGGGCTACAGTACAATAGGCAAGAAGCTTGGTGAGAAGGCAACAACTGTTGGTGCAATTGTTAGAAAATGGAAGAAGTTCAAGATGATGGTCAATCTCCCTCGGTCTGGGGCTCCATGCAAGATCTCACCTCGTGGGGCATCAATGATCATGAGGAAGGTGAGGGATCAGCCCAGAACTACACGGCAGGACCTGGTCAATGACCTGAAGAGAGCTGGGACCACAGTCTCAAAGAAAACCATTAATAACACACTAAGCCGTCATGGATTAAAATCCTACAGTGCACGCAATGTCCCCTTGCTCAAGCCAGCGCATGTCCCGTCTGAAGTTTGCCAATGACCATCTGGATGATCCAGAGGAGGAATGGGAGAAGGTCATGTGGTCTGATGAGACCAAAATAGCTTTTTGGTCTAAACTCCACTCGCCGTGTTTGGAGGAAGAAGAAGGATGAGTACAACCCCAAGAACACCATCCCAACCGTGAAGCATGGAGATGGAAACATCATTCTTTGGGGATGCTTTTCTGCAAAGGGGACAGGACGACTGCACTGTATTGAGGGGAGGATGGATGGGGCCATGTATCCCGAGATCTTGGCCAACAACCAACTTCCCTCAGTAAGAGCATTGAAGATGGGTGGTGGCTGGGTCTTCCAGCATGACAACAACCCGAAACACACAGGCAGGGCAACTAAGGAGTGGCTCCGTAAGAAGCATCTCAAGGTCCTGGAGTGGCCTAGCCAGTCTCCAGACCTGAACCCAATAGAAAATCTTTGGAGGGAGCTCAAAGTCCGTATTGCCCAGCGACAGACCCGAAACCTAAAGGATCTGGAGAAGGTCTGTATGGAGAAGTGGGCCAAAATCCCTGCTGCAGTGTGTGCAAACCTGGTCAAGAACTAAAGGAAACATATGATCTCTGTAATTGCAAACAAAGGTTTCTGTACCAAATATTAAGTTCTGCTTTTCTGATGTATCAAACACTTATGTCATGCAATAAAATGCAAATTAATTACTTAAAAATCATACAATGTGATTTTCTGGATTTTTGTTTTAGATTCCGTCTCTCACAGTTGAAGAGTACCTATGATAAAATGTACAGACTTCTACGTGCTTTGTAAGTGGGAAAACCTGCAAAATCTAAATATCACAAAATTGGGGAGAAAATCTTTGGGGGAATAGATTCAAAATACATGGCTAGGATGTTGCCTATAGTTACCCTGAAGGGATGGCCCTTGTGGAAGGGCATTCCACCAGAGCGTTCCTCTTGTCCCCACTGGTCCCTCGATTTGTTGTTGCGTACAACTACATTCTCACCAAATCGGGGATTGTAGTGCAGTGCAATGTCAGAGTTGCACAGTAGGTTAACAGTGAACCTATAAGAAAACCAAAACAGAAGGTAAGCATTGTGGAGAAAGACACAGGAGAAATCCCTACACTATCTATAATGCACCTGTTCCTAAGGTACAATTTAAAGATACATAAGCAAAGCAATTCAAAAGAAGCAAACTAAAATTCCCCTAACCTGTTCCTCTAACCTGTTTTAAAGGGGCACCACAGTGAAAGATACTGTAAGTTTATACTGTACCTATGTATCGTCTTTACAGCAAAGTGTAATTAAAAACAGACAAAGCAGGATCAGACCTGTCTGCATTGGGGTTAATCACTCCCTGGATGTTGATGGTGCGTCCAATGCTGAGTCCACCATTGATCACATTCCTGTATGGGACAACCTGGATGCAAATGGAATATTGGAATGATTTCATTACAACTAATTAGAGTGATCAAAATGTTATTTATTTATTCACACCCCTATTTTACCAAGTTAATTCTGTCAACGGGTCACTGTATTTTTACTGAAATTCTGTCCCAGTCTGCCTAACTACAGTGACATGGATTGCAGACACAGAACAATAAAGTCCACTGAACATAATGGATGTATTAGCACTTTCAATATTACTAAACTGATTTTTTTCTGATAGGCTGAATTTAAAGGTGAGTTAAGTCAAAGGAAATGCCTGGTGGGTCCAGGGTCCTGAGGTATGACCTCTAAATCGACCCTTAACACCTCCAAAGTAAAGACTGCCAGCCTTCAGCCTGCTTTAGAGCTTCAATACATGCAAGCAGGTCTAGCTGTTTCTTGGCAAGTGATATGGAAACAGGAAGTGTCTCAGAATGTATCCTCTATTCTTTGCGAAATTGCTCATGCTCTGTCAACTTGGGTGGGGTTCTTTCCTAAGATTTGCAATTTTCAACTCTTTCCACAATTTCTCATTCGGATTGAGGTCTGGGCTTTGACTGGGCCACTTCAGTACATTGACCTTACTGATTCTAAGCCAATTTAATTGATCTTCTAAGCCAAGATTAATCTTCCAAGTCCCAGGTCTCTTGCAGAGTTCAGTAGACTTCCTGGATTTCTATGTACTTTGCTGCATAAAAACTGTGCTTTATCTTCACAAGCATTATATTTATATCATCAAATCATCTTCCACTTATCATAAGTGTCCCACAAACTGTAGCAAACAGTTCATTTGAGTGGTTTTCATTTTGCCACTCTCTAATAAAGGCCAATTTTGTGAATCACCAGGGCTATTGTCTCCCAGCTCATCCTTGGAAACCTGTAAATCCTTTAGAGGTGCCATAGGCCTCTTAGTAGTATTGCTGTCTAGTGAACTTCTTATCTGGATACTCCGTTTTTGAGGAGAGTCTGTGCTAGACAGATTCGCAGGGGGAATATTCATTCAATTGCCTAACAATATACTGTGCTCTGGGGGATATTCAATACATTGGCAATGCTCTTATATCCCATTCCTGATGGAATTCCAGATTTGCTTTCATTGTTCCTTTGTCGTCATGATGTAGTTTTTGTTAGGAATTGTACTAACCATCTGTGAGACCTTGCAGAGACAGGTGTATTTAACCTGAAACCATGTGAAACACCTTAACTGCACACAGGTGTACTCCATTCAGCTAATTACATAGACATTTTGTTGCACCACAGCTCATTCAGGTATGTCGTAGCAAAGAGGGTGATTACTTATGGAAGAAAAACATTGCTGATTTATATTTGTAAATAATTGAGACCAATTGGCAGACTTTATTTTTTTACTTTGACATTACATTGTGTGTTGATAATTTGCTCTAAACACCATTTTGATTTAATGTTAAATTGTAACAATAAAATGTGGGAAAGTCCAAGGGGGTGAATATTTTTCAGAGACACTGTATTGATTGATTGTGGCGATTATATACTATAAGGTCTTATTCTGGTGATATGATTGAAGAATGCATGCTGGCTCTTTGATATCATCACATAGAACCTACCGACACTGTATTTGCAAGCCTTTGGCAGCAGTGCTGGTGCCAAGGCCAGGAAAGGCAAATTTAGCACAACAGTTTGTAAGAAGATATCTGTATAGTTGGAAAATAAATTGAAACACGCCAAACTTGTCTTCATATAGATAAATACTTAAAATACATGCCTATGCTACCAATAATCAGTCACCAATCTGTCACCAATTGGAAACCTAGCTACTGATTCAGATTTAAATGTACTCACCAGAAGTCCTGGTTGTGCCATAAACCCTGGTTGCGCAGCATATCCTGGGTATCCAAATTGTGGAGGGAATGCTGGTTGTGCTGGAAATCCTGGTTGTCCCCCAAATCCCGGATAAGAAGGGACACCTGCTTGTGTTGGATATGCAAATTGTGCCTGATATCCAGGCTGTGGCTGAAAGGTGAGATACAAGAAATAACATCAATTTAGATTAGTTCAACTGTCATTATATCGTCTGTTGTCTATCTAATAAATTAGCTACTACTCACTGCAGGATTCTGAAAGGTGATGGAGGTCACCTCCACCTTTCCTTGAACTGAGATTGTGTCTACTACATGAATGGGCAAACGGTGCTTGTAGGTCATGAAGTGGTTCCCATTTACATTCAACTAAAAACAAACAAAAAAAGAGAGTAACATTATGCAGAGTTATTAATGAGCAACCATGGAACTTATGAGTAATTCACTCATTCACTCCATAAAGACTTGCAGTTAATTATTCCAAATTTCTGTTCAATTCATTTTCCAACCCAGGAATGGAAATACATTTAATTTCTGAACAACCTACTGTAAATAAATTAAATAACAATGTGAACTAAATTTAGATTATCATTGTTTTAAAAACAAAATATCAAACAAAACAACATTTGTATATACCATTTCTTTTTCCCTAATATGACAAAATTCTTCAGAGCACAGCGAAGAGCAAGCTGATACATTGGGTTTTTTCCCTGTGAGATCGACAAACTTTAGCACTGACTATACACTGCTGATTCTTTTGTTTTAAGGGAACACATACAGTGGGTATAGTGGGCTCTGGGATACATCTAATAGATGGAATGGCTGGGGCATCCCCAGGAGAGGGTTGAAGAGCTATGACCTAAACACTAAAGTTGGGGTGGGTGGGTGACCTGGAAGTAGAAATGTGTCTTCTATCCACTATAGTCGGGGAGGGTTTGGGTGACCTGGAAGTAGAAATGTGTCACCTAAACACTATAGTTGGGGTGGATTGGATGACCTGGAAGTAGAAATGTGTCTTCTATCCACTATAGTGGGGGAGGGTTTGGGTGACCTGGAAGTAGAAATGTGTCACCTAAACACTACAGTTGGGGTGGGTTGGGTAACCTGGAAGTAGAAATGTGTCTTCTATCCACTGTAGTCAGGGAGGGTTTGGGTAACCTGTAAGTAGAAATGTATTATCTATATACTACAGTCAGGGAGGGTTTGGGTAACCTGGAAGTAGAAATGTATTATCTATATACTACAGTCAGGGAGGGTTTGGATGACCTGGATGTAGAAATGTATTATTTATATACTACAGTCAGGGAGGGTTTGGGTGACCTGGAAGGCATCCTGTTGGACGATAATAATGAGAGTGAAGCTGAAGCCCTGTTGAAAGGGGGAAGGCTGCTTCCTCTCCTCTTCACCCCAGCTGGACTGCTTAAAGGTGTTGGTCACCACATAAGCAGGGTTTCTGTCAAAGCGTGGGTTAAAGTGAAGGGCAATGTCTGCTCCGGCCCTAGAACCACACTGCAAATTTACATGGAACCTGAGAGGGATAAAAATACAGGAGATTAAGTTAAAATGGCCCCTAAAATAAACAGTTCAGCAAACTTGACAGATAACAAAGCAGATCAAACATAAAATACAACCCTGTTTCCAAAGAAGTTGACACGCTGCATAAAATGCTAATAAACACAGAATGCAATGATGTGCAAATCACTTATCACTATATTTAATAGATAATAGTACAAAGACAACATATAAAATATATATATATTTTTTAAATACATGCCCATTTTAAATTTGATGCCAGCAACATATTTTAATGATATTATGTACTGTAGATGATGAGGTCCCCAAACTATTTATTTTTTTTATGTTGAGAAACGTTATTCTTAAATTGTTGCACTTTTCGCCCTTATAGTCTTTCACAGAGTGGTGAACCCCTCCCAATCCTCACTTCTGACAGGCCCATCTTCTCTGGAATTATGTTTTAATACCCAATCATGTTACTGACCTGTTGCCAGTTGACCTAATTAGTTGTGATATTCCACCAGGTTTAGTTTTTTAGCATTACACAACTTTTCCAGTCTTTTGTTGCCTCAGTCCCAACCTTTTTCAAGAAACAATATAAAAATACCTCAGTTTCAACATTTGATATGTTGTCTTTGTATTATTTTCTATTGAATTTAGGGCTGGTTACACAGAAACTCCATTGAGCTTGTTCTTTTAGTCCTAGACTGGGCTTAATCTGTGTCTGTGAAACCGGCCCATTGGGTTTAAATGATTTGCACATCATTGCATTCTATTTTGATTTACATTTTACGCATTATTTGGAAATAAGTTTGTAGTATTAATATCACTTGTTTCAGTAGGTCTACAGTGCATTCAGATTAAGGGAATGTAATACATCACATGACATTGATCATTATGTCAGTGATGGGTGATCTTACCTATCTGCCTCCTGGGGAACTTTCCCAGTAACAGTGATGGTTTTCATCACCTGAAGACCACCTTGGATCAAGTCAGTGAAAGGGAGTCTCTGGAACAGATGTCAAACATTTAGATGATTATATCAACTGAATAAAAAAAAAAAGAGTGATCATGTGGGCTGGAGATGACTTTTTCCTCTTCAAAGTCCCCTGACCACCCCTGACTAAATTCCTCTGAAATACTGAAAGATGGCTGTTGCACACAGCCACAGAGACACACGCAACCACACTGACTAAAAGAGAGAAGCTAGTTTACCACACTTAAACAGGTGTTGCATTTTCAATTTCCTTTTTGGTAGGTAAGGAGTTAGCTAGCAATATTACTATTTTTGAACAATAAATGCTACCATACACAACAATGACCCAGTGCTTCATCCAAAATGACCATTCCTACTGTACTGTGCCAATTCTGACCCTAGGAATATTTTAAGATAGTGAAATTATATGTTCTAATTTTTTTTTTTAAATGATGGTCTCCTTTACCTTAAAACCACATATTGGTTATAAAAAGGGTATTAAATGCATTGTGAAGACTTTTTGCAGCTGAATGTAGGTCATCTTGGCATGTCCAAGGTGCTACTCACCAAATTCAACAAATGTGAAATTTAAGGCATAAAATAATGAAATATTAAAAGCCTTCCTTTGCTGTTTTTCACATCCATAATGTATTAAATTTGTCTACTTATTACTTTGTGACAATGAAATTACTTTACACCCTGTTAGCTTGTATTAGTTTCCTTTAATTGATAAGCCTATCATCATGTTTTAGGGGGAAAAACAACAGCTCGAAAATATTGGTTCAATAAATTTTTCAGTGTTTAATGGTTATAACAGACATTTTATGCCTGTATCCCTCACCAAACTGTAATTGTCAATAATGATCTATTTTTGTCAATAATCAGTTAATGAATCCGGCTAACGCCATCCAATCCAATCCAATCCAATGGAAGTAGAGTCTTTCATAAACAAGAGACGTGTTCCTTGTTGGACCATCGTTGTACTGCAATGGCATAGGAAATATTTTCGCTCTATTTGAAACGTTCTGCTACCAACTTATGGCGTCACATCAGTCTCAAAACTCATGTGCACACAAGCTAGAGTTGAGAGAGCAGAAACACAAGCTGCGCATGCAGAGGACCAAACTTGCGCGCACACCGGTGCCACAGTCGAGAGAGCATGCAGGTACCCTGTATGTGCGTTTGTGTTTCTCCCCTCCTGCCATTTCCCCAGGTGTCCCTTATGTTCCTGATTGTGCTCCACCTGGTAGTCATGAGTGCATCGCCTGACTGCTGAGGTGGACCAATCAGTGGACACCCTCCCTAATTGTACCACCTGTTCCTTTTTTCCTGTACTCAATCACATCACACATCCCCTAGTTTAAAAACCCAGTCAGTTGGTTCTCCCAGAGAGACTTTTTTGCTTTACCCCACATGGACATAGACACTCTTGAGATACATACCCTTCTGATAGACAGACACTTTGTTCATTCATACATCACTTAATTTAGGACATCTCACTTATTTCTGTTTCATCTATGTATTGCTGTGGTGTTGTCTAGTCAATTGTTTGCTGTTTAGTCCTTGTTCAACCAGTGGTTTTGTTTGTTCCTGTGTCCCTGGGAAAAGTTAATTTTTTTAGTAAGTCACCCTTGGGCATACACAACCCATAGGAATACTTTGTCTAAAAACACTAGTTAGAACTGAGCAGACCACCGACTGTATTTTTGTATTGGTTAGTAGTCAGCTAAGCGGTTCTTGAGGCAGGCAAGTTCAGTTTAGGGGTGTTTGGACTATATTATTTCATTTCTTGTGTCCAACTCAGCCCCTTTCCCTACACCTTTACCGTGTGTTTATAATAAACGTTTTATGTTTGACAGTAACTTTGGTTGTCTGTGTCTGTTCTCAGTGTTCATTTACACTACACTATTTTGCATGAGTTTTATGTTACGGGTCTCTGTACCATCCACCCTAGACTGCTAGAGCCACAGGGTTCGTTGAGTGACATTGAGAGAGCAAAACCACAAGCCGCATGAGTGAAGGACCAGTCCCGCGAGAGTATAAACATTGTGAGCACAGACATTGTTGCATGGAATTTCTCTGCGACTTCTCTAAGTTCACCTGCGCCTTCTCGAAACGCCCTGCTCTCCAGTGATTGGTCGTTCGCGAACGAATGTCTCTTTTTGGTGAACGATGAGAGCCGATTCACAAGTGAAAAAGAGCTGTTCATTTGGCTCTTAAATACGTTTGAGGCAAGTTTTGTTAAAAGACGACATTTACAAAAGGCATTTGCCGTAAACCACAATTGTTAAAATAAACTTGTTGTACAAAATGGTGCCGACTGTTAATACTTTTTTTTGAACAAAAATATAATTCCAAAGGAATAGCCTGAACCGTGAACCCATTAAGGAAGACGTAACCCTTGTGTAATGAATGGGTGTAGTGTTGCGGGAGCAAGGAACCAGCTGCAGGCAGAGGTAGTCGGTGTGGATATTTTAATTGAACAAACAAAAGAAAAGGGCTGACGTCTCCGGTTGGATCCTGTGCGTCAACGGCGGCGGGTGATCAAGGTCCCGAGCTCTCTGGAGTCGGACCTTGTGTACTAGAGAGACCCACGCAGTCTGCTACGTGGGGTTCCCATGGGCAGAGTGTCGGTTCGGGTCCCGGTATTTACGGACGCATCCCTGACGGGCTGAAGCAGGACACAGTCAAAGGGATGTGGTCTCCGTCGGAGCGCCGCATCAACTGGCTGGAGTTGGACACAATCAGGCGCGTGCTGCTGCACCGACCCTGGTGTGGTCAGACAACCGCACAGCGGTTGCATACGTAAACAGGCAGGGCGGGGTCAGGTCTCTGCCCCTCCACCTTTTGGCAGTGCAGATCTGGGAATGGGCACAGGTGCACCTAAGGTCTCTGAAGGCTCTTCACATTCCCGGAGAGCTAAATATGGGTGCGGACTTGCTGTCTCCGGGAGGTCCCCGGGACAACGATTGGCATCTTCATCCCGACATTGTAGTCGAGGTCTGGAGACGTTTCGGGAAGGTACAGCTGGATCTGTTCGCGTCACAGGAGGACGTGCACTGCTCCCTGTGGTTTTCTCTTCGTGCGCAGGACAGGCCACCGTTGGACGTGGACGCGTTGGCTCACCGGCCGTGGCCGAGAGTACTGCTGTATGCGTTTCCCCCTCTCCAGTGTATTCTCCCTGTCATGTTATGGGTGCGGACGGAGGGGCTGTCGCTCATCCTGATCGCCCCTTTTCACCCGGGTGCCCTGTGGTTGTGTGGAGGCGGCCCAGATGGTGGACGCCATGGCCGATCCCTCACTGTCATGAGGTGTTGACACAGGCGAACGGCTCAATCGGGGCATTCCCTGTGTTGGGCCACCCTTTACGGGCTTGGCTCCTGAGAGGGCCTGGCATCTGCGGCAAGGACTGACTGAAAAGGTAGTTGCAACCATTCAGGGTGTGAGGGCGCCCTCCACATCGGCTAGCTATGCTGGCCGTTGGAGGATCTTTGCCCACTGGTGCGAGGACGCGGGGGTAGACCCCCTGTGTTGTGACGTGGGCAGTGTCCTGTCATTCCTGCAGGGTCTGTTTGATCAGCAAAGATCCCCTGGCACGCTGAAAGTATACGCACATGCAATCTCGGCGTGTCATGAAGGTTTCACTGGAGTGTCTGTGTTTAGTCATCCCTTGGTGAAACGGTTTCTGGCCGGGTCCCGCCGTCTCCGGCCGGTGGCCCGGCGGACGTTGCCACAGTGGGATTTGGCCTTGGTTCTGGAGGCGCTGTGCAATGTGCCGTTCAAACCTATTGATCAGTTACCGTTGAGAATGCTATCCCTTAAGACGGCACTCTTGTTGGCTCTGGCCTCTGCTAAGAGGTTCAGTGACCTTTGTGCGCTGTCGACACAGCCTGGCTGTCTCTCCATCAACGGCGATGGCAGCAGGGCTATGTTGCTCCCTAACCCGGCCTTTCTGTCTAAGTTGAACAAGTCATCGTTTCATTCCATGAAGATGGCATCCCCCCCCCCCCCCCCCCCCCATGCGGGAGCGAGGGAGGAGAGGTTGCATCGTCTGTGCTCGGTGCGTGCTTTGGCACAGTATGTTCACTGGTTGTGTGAGGCGATTGATCTTGCCTACTGGTCACGTGGCACTCCCATGCCTAGGGGGTTTGGGGCACACTCCACGCGTGGGGTGGTGGCCTCGGCCACCCTGTTCAGGGGCGTGGGGGTGGAAGACATTTGCGCTGCGTTACTTGCGTGACATGGCTGTGGCTACGTTGGCTCACTCTGTGCTCGGTGTGGCTGAGGCTGGAGTGGGAGTTACGTCCCTTGAGCGGCTGGGATGGTGCATTTGACATGGTTCTGTCTGATGCTCCAGTTTGCCTGTGCAGCTTTTTGGCTTGTGCGCAGTGTTTTTTGGGCTGGCCCCGGACGCTCCAATTCAGTTTTTGCCGTATGTGCATTTGTTTGAGGCTGTTTATCAGTGCGCAAACATGTGTGCCAATGGTTGAGCAGGATGGAAGCAGTTCGGTGGCGTGGTTGGTATTCCGTGCCTGAACCATCCTGTTGGACACTTGTCTCGTTGGTGAGGTTGTTGACCGGCAGGAAGTACATCTTCGGCTTGCTAGTTTTGCCGTAAACCAATAGGAGCGAAGCCCCTATGGGCAAAGCTTCACGAAGTAAAATGATAGTTACTTTTGTAACTCTAGTTCTATGAGTGGAGCGTCGCCCATAGGGTTCATGCCCTGACCATACTCTGACTGCTTTTTTCATAAAGAAAGGTATGTTGGGAGACTGAGCAGTGTGAGAACCTCTTTTATAGCCATGGGGCAGATGGCCATGAGAGGTGTGATTTGCATATTAACATTTTCAGTGACTGCCTATTGGCAGAGGGGTAAACCAATAGGAGCGAAGCCCTTATGGGCGACTAACTATTGCATGTGCGTATAACTATCGGTGTCAAGTGAGAGCAGGGGGGGTTCAAGAAGGCACAGGTCAATTTTGAGAAGTTGCTGAGAAATTGTACGCCATGCTCTCACACTTCGCTCACGCGGCTTGTGTTTCTGCTCTCTCGACTGAATTTTATCTTCTCGAAGTGGCACCAGGTGTGCACGCAAGTTTGATCCTCTGCACGCGCAGCTTGTGTTTCTGTTCTCTTGAATCAATTTATTGTTCTCGAAGTGGCAAATGCATGTGCGTGAGTTTTGAGACTGATGTGACGCCATTCCAACTAGAGGAAAAGCTAATTATAGCGGATTGGTGGATGGTGGAAATTGTTGGTGACTCTGGTCAGTTTTATAAGTTAGGTATGCGTTGTGAATGTGCTGTGTTTATTTAGCATTGATGTTTGTTTTATATGGCAGCACCACAGAAATACGTTGCCTGCTAGCATAGTGCTCATTATAACCTGTGTTTTTGCCTGACCGCGTTAGCGGAACCGGCCTAGAAGAGCAATTGTCTCTGTCTGACCGACTTAAATAGTGTAGTGGTTAGAGAATCGGATCTGCAAGCTATAGGTTCCGTGATTGATTCTCCTCACAGTCAAAACAATGTATGCATTTAGATTTGTTCAGGATTGACAAAAACGTGGGTGGCTACTACATTCAGTAGCCACGTTATATATAGTAAGCCTAAACAAACTGTTTTTGGTTATACAGTATTGGGACTATTTCTTGGGGATTTTTTAAGTACGCATCCAGGCATGCTTTTTGGGTCAGGATTGACAAAAACATAGCTTCCTACAACAATCAGTAGCTATGTTATAGTAAGCCTCAACTGAAACTGTTTATGGTTATACAGTATTTCGACTATTTCTAGTGGATTCCACGATTCTCTCGTCTTTTCACTTGACGAAAAAGTCAGTTATCGTCACCTATATTGATACAGTAGTTATTGTATCAATGTAATTCATAAATAGCTAATTATCTGTTGAATTGGCCAGTGGCAAAAGCCATACTGTTCATAGATGCTATTTGTGGTGGGGGAAAACTTAATACGAAATGTTACTCAGTTTAACACAGTGGTTAATGGTGTCTAAAGAAATATTCAAACTTGACATGTTAATGAGTGACAGAATATAATGTCAAGAGGCTATACTGACATTCGCCAGATGTATAGCTTGGTGGCATACTTAAAAACACCCTTTCACGTGGGCGATCTAGGTTTGAATCTCATGGGGCAACAACGATCAACGCTTTTTATTGCGGGTCGGCTGAACTAGGCTTGCCTGGTTTCTTGTTATTTTGCCCATGAGTGAGGAGTTTTTTTGGTTGGTTTCATGTTAAATTAAAAGTTCAGAGTTTGCAAGGGGAGATAGCCTCTGATTGGCCGTCACGTTTTCACATTTCAACCAATCTGAGTATATTCTGGAACACCAGTGTTTATACTTGATAGTGATGCTTTGCAGAAGAAAAACTGGTCTCGGTATGGTCGGCTTCTCCTACCCGCTGTATGTGGTCTCAGGACACTACGCAGACTATTTTACGAAAATCCATGGCACCCGATTTTGTATATGTGACATTACAATGTATGATACATTACCAAAACATATGATTTGCCTAAAACATAACATATCTTACGAACACTATTACAATGAATGAAATGTTACGAGCGCTATTCAAACGTAAAATAACATACGAACCCCAGACAAACGTATGATATTTGCGAACACTATGAAAACATCAATAATGACACATTTTTAAAACAACTTCTACTTGTGTTTCGAACCAGCGGCATTTGGATTAAAAGCCAGTAACCATACCCTTTGCCCCACACCAGATATGTAGATTAAGGCTGAGTAACAGCAACACCAAGGTCGCTAGAATATGTAATGAATGCATTTTTATGGTAAAGTTAGGTTAATGTTGGGCCTCACAGCGCTGGGTTTAAGGTTAGGGTTAAGTTAAGATATCACAGCACTGTGGTTAAGGTTTGGGCTACAGTTAGGAAACAAAAAAGGTTAGGTTAAGGTTTGGTTAGGTCTTAGAGCACTGAGGTTAAGGTTTGGGCTACGGTTAGGAAACAAAAAAGGTTAGGTTAAGGTTTGGTTAGGTCTTACAGCTCTGGAGTTCGGGTTTGGGTTAAGGTTAAGTATCACAGCACTGGGGTTAAGGTTTGGGTTAGGATTACAAAGACATTCACTTCTAACATATTTATGTTGTGACACCACTACTCGTCTTTGTCAGCCACAGGTTCCTGTCTGGAGCAATGGGTAGCATATCTGTCTGGGAAACGGAAAGTCTCCGGTTTGAAATATGATTTACTGTATATTTTTCTCGATTCAGACTCTTAAAATTTTTTTACTTAACGTAATATATCTTTCGAAATCGCCTGGCTAAAATGTACGTAAAATAGCCTGCGTAATCCTTCTGAGATCAGATTGACCCGCTCGTGCCTCAGTTGTTGATACTATACCAAACCTAGACCCAGGGACGTCGCTAGGCATATTTTAGGGGGGCTTTAGTTGCTAGATTTACATTTGCATGATTCCAAATATCAAGTTGTTTACAAATATGCACATTTTTATACAACTACAAAAGTAATTATAAGTTTAAGAATTGTCATTTCCATTATATTAATGTTAGGGTCTGTTACTTTTCTCTAGGACAATTTGTTGGATAACCTGCGGGATATTTTTCATGCATGATTCCTGCAGGATCTCTTTCCTGAAGGACAAACTTCAGGATTCCAGGATCCCGCATGAACTGTCCTACAGGGAAGTGGCCCCAAAATCCAGTAGGACAACCAGCAGGATTCATGTGTGACTTGTAAGGCTTGTCCAACAGGGCAAGAGATTCCTGCAAAACGACAGCAACATCTGTGATTGGTAATACGCGAGGGTAAAAATTACGTAGCCTGTACGTAGTCAAAATTGTTAACTTCTTCCCTGAATCGCGCAGCTCAGGCTTCCGCTGCACAAATCGCATGTCGACGCTAAATATCGATTTGAAATTAATAGGAGCTGGGCGCTTGGCTTTGGTAGGTGTATCATGAACTTTAGGTCAGTGCTGGTGCTGCCATCTTTACATGCTTTTGTTGCCAGTTGCTACTGGAGAAAATGAACTCTACGTAAAACTTCATTGGGATACTGGTGGAATTGAGTAAAGCATTATTTATTTGAAAAATGATATAATAGGGATTACTACAATTAACTAACGCGTTACCTGGCCGTATACATTGTAAAATGACTACTGCTACCCCCAACACATACAATGTATTAGTAATGGCCTCCATGGTTACTGTCCGGGACAAAACACTGGTGCTTGTCTGTGAATGACAAGCCCAAAGATGATAAATTGTGGTATGTTAACTACTTAAGAGAAGTCAAATACACAACACGAAATGGTTGGCGAGAGGTTGGTCTGCGGTGATGCTGTAGATGTCTCGTTCACGCACAATATTTATTTTCTATTTTTCTTTGGCTTCCCCAAGTTCGCATACTTTGATCGACTGTGATGGATCACGTTACCGCACTCCTATTTTCCATTTTCGTCAAAGAGAACATTTTGTAGTACGGGAGCACTCCGACCAATGTTTTTGGCATTGGTCGGAGTTTCATAGAAGTGCTATAGAAGTTCTATTAATTATTATCTACGCTCTAGGCTAGACGATATGGGAAACCAAAATATTTGGGCCTTAAAAACGACATGCATTTAAATGTACACAATTTTCCTCATAGATACAGTATTAATAATGATTAGCATTTATTCATTATTGAAGTTAATGACTGCTCTCAATATTTTTCTCAACATCTGTACATTTCCGGATCACCCAAACGTCTGTAGAGTTATAGCCTATGCAAAGCAAGGGTCTAAAAGTAACAGTAAATATAAAAGTAAAGATAACAGAACTTACCGTTCATATAAATGAAAAAAGCTATTGACATTCAATATTCGGACTCACTGAGATAAGAAATTGCTTTACCCCATCTGAGAAGCGGAATAGCTACGACGTGTCGGGCTACAAGTTTACAGTAGGTTGACCTAACGGTAATTAGGAGACATTTGCTGTAAAAACAAATGCTTCAATTCGCACAATTGCACATATTCGAACTATTCTAATAATAATTCTAATTATAATAATAAATATAATAATAATGAATATGTGTTTCTACCGATTCTACTTTTAGAATTAAAGATGACATCTAAGACCCAATAACAGGGACAATAAATGTCAGTGAAGCTAATTTAACCTAAATACCTAGCAGCATAAATGTTCAAATAAATGTAATAAGATTACCGGGTTATAAAATGCCATTTCAAACGAAGCGTCTCTGTTAATCTAGTTGCTCAAATCTCTTCACAGGCTTTGACGAGTGATAGAACTTTTAGTTTTAGTTTCGTTTTCATTGTTAAAAACCGTTTCCCCCCATAGACAAGGAAATGAGGAAACAGTGAAATATTTAACTATGCCCTGGTTAAACTATCTGCTGTATCCTTCAGAGGGAAGTGTCACTTATTGCACAGCCTTTGGTTTGGTTTCCCAATTAAGCACCTTCACAGTTTTAGAGAAGTATTTGAAACTTAAATTTCAATAGCATTCTCTGCATGTGACTGAGACATATCATTTTGATGCCAAATTATTTCCTACATAGAGCTACATGTTGCACAGACTTTAGTTTTTGGATTTTCTTACAAATATTTCTAAAATTACATATAAGTGACAAGTAACACTTGGAAATGCAATAGCTCCCTTATCACATGACCTAGATGTTTCAATCACTGGTCTGTTTTTCAGAGGTCACACATTGCACAGCTTTGGGTTTCCCAGTTAACCCTGTTAAGTATTTTAAACTTAAAAATCTTAATAGCTTTCCCAGCATGTGACGAAGATATAACATTTTTATTCTAGATTATCCTCTACATAGAACCATTGTGAGGCCAGCAGTCAAGTCTTGGTCAATCCCTGTTCCAGCACCTCCTGAACACAGCCTTCCCAAGCCCCTGCACCCAGCTCCCGCCCCCGCACCTCACTTTCCCAATCCCGCGAACACACCTCACTTTCCCAATCCCGCAAACACTCCTCACCTGTTTCACATCAGCCCCATTATTTTGTTTGATTCAATGGATCTTCTTCTTTGTGAGGCATTGTATGTTTTGACTGCATACTGAGTCTTTGTCAGTGAGTTTTTCCAAAGTATTTTTTGATGTACCGTGTATAACCTTTTTTTCATAGTCCTTAGTCTACAAGTTCTGTCTTAGCCCTTGTGTACCTTTACCTGTGTGCCTTTTTTAAATACTGGATCTTGACCTTTGCTTGTACCTTTGTTCAAATAAATGAAATAAGCATACCGGGTTATAAAATGCCATTTCAAACAAAGCGTATCTGTTTATCTAGTTGCTCAAATATCTCCTCAGGGTTCACAGGCTTTGACAAGTGCTAGAATTTAGGATTTTTGTTTCGTTTTCAATGTTAAAACAGTTTTAGACTTGGAAATGAGGAAGCAGTGAAATATTTAACTATGCCCTGGTTAAACTATCTGCTTTATACTTCAGAGGGAAGTGTCACTTATTGCACAGCCTTTGGTTTGGTTTCCCAGTTAAGCACCTTCACAGTTTTAGAGAAGTATTTGAAACATAAATTTCAATAGCATTCTCTGCATGTCCTTAGTCTACATGTTCTGTCTTAGACCTTGTGTAACTTGACCTGTGTGCCTTTTTTAAATACTGGATCTTGACCTTTGCTTGTACCTTTGACCGCTCTGTTTGCCTGCTCCTTCTAAATAAAGTACTTCTCTCTCCGCGATTGGAACCAAACAACCTGTTTGCCTAGTAGTGCTTACAGCTGCATGTTGCACAGCTTTTATTTTTCTCAAAGAATTATTCCAGATTTTTCAAAAAATACATATATGATAAAATCGATTAGGAAGTCAATAGCTCCTTGATCACTTAACCTATATGGTTCAAGTCACTGTTCTATTATTCAGAGGGAAGGGTCAGACATTGCACAGCCTTTTATTGCCCAGTTATGCCCCTACTCAATTTATGAGAAATATTTAAAACTTTACATTCTCAATTGCTTTCTCAAAAGATATGACCAAGACATATAGTTTTAATGCTAAATTATTTCCTATGTATAGCCGCATGTTGCACAGCCTTTAGTTTTCAGAATTCTTTCCCCAAATTTTTCTAAAATTACATATAAAGGAGAACACCACAAATTCAATAGCTCCCTGAACACCTGACCTATATGCTTCATATCACTGTTCTATTCTTCAGAGGGAAGGGTCACATATTGCACAGCCTTGGATTCAGTTAAGCCCCTACACAATTTTATATAAATATTTGAAACATTAATATTCAGCTTGTGTCTAAGACATTCATTTCCTACGTAGAGTCGCATGTTGCGCAGCCTTTAGTACTCACAAATAATTATTCCAGATTTTTCAAAAAATATATACAAATACACACAAAAAATGAAGGGAACACATAATCATCACAGTATAACACCAAGTCAATTAAACTTCAGGGACATCAATCTGCCCAGTTAGGAAGCATAAGCGATTGTGACTCTGTCACCTGTTTTGGTGCAAATGAAAGTGACAACAGTTCCACTGGAGAGGTAACAGCAAAACAAGCCCTAAAAAGGGAATAGTTTTGCAGGTAGTGGCCACAGACAATTGCTCTCTCCTTATCCTTCCTGACTGATTCTTCTCTGGTTTTGCATTTTGCTAGTGTCCTTGTCACTACTGCTAGCATGAGGTGGTACCTCCAGCCCATTCAGGTTGCTAAGGTAGTCCAGCTCCTCCAGGATGGCACATCCATACATGCCATCGCAAGAAGGTTTGCTGTGTCTCCCAGTACAGTCTCAAGGGCATGGAGATACCAGGATATGGGCTATTACACAAGGAGAGCTGGACATGGCCTTAGAAGGGCATCAACCCAGCAGCAGGACTGGTATCTGCTCCTTTGTGCGAGGAGGAACACAAGGAGCACTACCAGAGTCCTACAAAATGACCTCCAGCGGGCTACTGGTGTGCATGTTTGTGACCACACTGTCAGAAAGAGACTCCATGAGGTTGGCATGTGGGCCCAACATCCTCAAATGGGTTCTGTGTTCACAGCCCAGCCATGTGCAGCTAGATTGGTATTCGCCAGAGAGCACCAGAATTGGCAGGTCCAGCATTGGCGTCCCTTTCTCTTCACAGATGAGCAGGTTCACACTGAGCACATGTGACAGACGTGAGAGTCTGGATCCACCGTGGTGAACGTTATGCTTACATACATATGCAGCTTGTCACTGTGTTCAAATCCAGGTCCTGTCACAGCAACAAATCCAAGTCCTGTCTGAGCGTCAAGCTGAGGGTGATGCAAATTGGCTCAGTAATGCAGTGGGGTGTACGGGTTAACTGGTTGTATTCTAGCAACTCATTGTGTCAGTTTGGTCGCCTACCGTCTCAATTATAGTTGTTGGCCGGGTGTTGCTCTCTCCTATTGAGGAGGTTCCAGGAAATACTTCTAGTTTGAGCAAGCAGTGTGATAAGATGCAGATTTGCTTTGCAAGATGTGCATCAGAGTACACATGTTTTATGGACTCCCAAACTGTTGGGTATTTTTGCAATGTGTTTTAATAACTGATGAATTTTATGCTCCATGAAATAATCTCTTGGCTCTCACAAACCTTCTGTCATTAATCGACAGGTAAGTGTCATCATAACATGCAGCACTTTGGCCTTAAGGTTAAAGCAACATAGCTGTCTCCGCCTGTGCCATGCCGGTCGCTGCAGTTCTATGTCCTGTATGTTTTTGTTCTGTTTTCTGTTTCTTTGTTCAGTTTGGTCTTATCAGTATAACTGCTTTCACCTGTGTGTCGTTTGCCCCCTTATGTCCATATTTAAATGCCTCCTGTCCTAGTGCTTCGTGTCAGTCATTGTTTCCCACCTATGGCTGCTTTTCTTGTGATGGTGCCATTTTGGGTCTTTTGTTTTGCCAAGTCTGTTTATTAAAATATTATTTGTTCAAGAAACCTCTGTGGGGACTGTGTACTGGAACCACCTCCACTTGTGACAAAAGCGGCATATCCATTGTTGGAATATTTAATGGAAAATGTATCTCCATTAATATCTTACTGTGGGATGCTCATAGTAGCTAGTCAAATTTGCATCCTTCAGGAACATTAACATCAGTTTGCATGCATGCCATTACGCTAGCAAGAAAAAACCTGTTGGGTTGGCAGGCAACATTTTTACTCACACCCACCTTTTCTATCCTTGTGGGGAACTGAGACCTAAAACTGACCCAGAATTCCATGTTCCCTAAACCAAATTTTTATCCTAAACTTGACCATTCCCTTACCTTAACCACAATAAACTAACTTTTATGCCTAAACTTAAAAGAGCCATAAATCCTAAACCTAACTGGTTCATAAACCTGAATGTAATCCAAATACTAACACTATGCCAATTGTATGTTTTCCCTAAACCTAACCTTGTGTCTATAAAGACAATAGCTATATATAACTTTGCTAGTGCAGTGTGTTCCATTACCTCATGTTCAAGGTACACCTCTTATTTTTTCTCAGTTTCAAATATTTATCAAATACATTGAATAACACAGCGTCATCCTGCACATTGAAATGCTTGTTACATGGCAGCTGACATCTACATAGTAAAATATATAAAGCAGAAATATGGCCAAAAGCTATAATATACATAAAACAGTAAAATAGCAGCAATTTAAAAAGTGTACTGTAGCAATATGGGTTTCTCTAGAGTATACCTCTTAGATCCTCTCTCCTGCAATTTATTAACAGCTCACTATCCATTAGGAGCTAGACATCAACAAACAAGTGTGGTGTGTTTCGGGATGCTGGCTTTCTAGGCAGAGTTGCAAGGAAAAATCCATATCTCAGATTGGCCAATAAAAAGAAAAGATTAAAATGGGCAAAAGAACAGACACTGGACAGAGTAAAATAAAAAGGCCAGCATCCCAGAGTCGCCTCTTTCAGTTGAGGACCTGTGAGGTGTCTGTTTCTCAAACTAGACACTAATGCATTTATCCTCTTGCTCAGTTGTGCACAGGGGCCTCCTACTCCTCGTTCTATTCTGGTTAGAGCCAGTTTGTGCTGTTCTGTGAAGGAAGTAGTTCACAGCGTTGTACGAGATCTTCAGTTTCCTGGCAATTTCTTGCATGGAATAGCACTAATTTCTCAGAACAATAGACAGACAAGTTTCAGAAGAAAGTTCTTTGGTTCTGGCCATTTTGAGCTTGTAATCAAACCCAAATTTACCTTTGTTTTTATTGAGGTTATTCTCCAGATTATGCTAGATTGACCATATACATTTTTATACCATACTCAATGATGAAGTGGAAAACTAAACAAAACATTTATAATGTAGGCTATACAAAAAATGACATTGCAAAAATGACATCACATTTCACCTCATTCCCCTGCGGAAATTGTAGTGGTAGTGTTTTCTTCCGACAGCTGGGTGACTTCAAGTGAGTGGCCAGGGTAACATTTACGACCTAAATGATGCAATTCCTGTTCCACTTCATAAATATAAAATATAGTACCATATATTAAGCATATTAAGTCCAAAACAAGACACAAAACCAAATGACTAGAGAACTTTTATTGCCTTTGACTAATGAAAACAGAAATGCTTTCAGAGTTTTACAGCAATCTGTACAAAAATATACGTTCTTATAACATTAAAAATCCCAACCCATCTTTAAGTACTGTACAGTTCTGGGAGTGAAAATGTATTTTCTAAAGCTCTACATAGCTAGATGTGAAGTACCTATAATGTCACATAGAATGAAATATAAAAACTTTGTACACATAAAAGAAATGTTATCTGTACATTAAATAAAACAATTATATACATTACATGTAGATACACATATCTTTGTGTGGTTATAATTGCTAACATGCAATTACTGCAGTCTATGACATTACATTCAGCAACCACCCAAACAAGGAATACACGTTCATACACACACATACGTAACATACACACACCCATTACATATTCACACACACGCACACTAACACAAAGGGCATGGTGACTGAGGCATGCAAAGAATGTATGAGGCAAGTCAACATCTGATGTTAAAACCCATACTGCCACTTAGTCTTGCATGCAGAGAAGGTTACAACCTAAGATGTAGGGTGACAAAAAGGAGAAAGAAAAAATGACAAACAGCACAATGACAGAAAAATAGCAAGTGGTTAGAACAAGAGTGCATTAGTCAATATTAACACCATAATGCTAACAGCAGTTGCACAATGAACAGCAACCAAGTCAGGGAGTGCATTTTACTGGATTTTGAAGGTAACAAAGATCCATGACTCTATTGGTTACTTTATTAGACTCTTGGCTATTTCATTATTGTTAGGGCAATAGCCACAATATTAGGTTTGTGGTTTTTGAAGCTGCTAATGATTAAATTACAAACTCCTTACCACCACATCTAAACCAACAGAACTCCAATCTAGTTCAAAATGTAGATAAATAGAGGAAAAATATATAGCTGTTCTCTGCTGTTACTAAACAGGCCAGTTGTTACCCAACCTTGTTCCTGGAGGTCTACTATCCTCTAGGTTCTCTCCAACTCTAATTTAGCACACCCAATACTAATAAATAACTGGATAAAAAGCTAAATCAGGTTAGTCACAAATGTGGTCAGACAGAAAACCTACAGGACAGTCGATCTCCAGGAACAGGGTTAGGGAGCCCCTGCTAGGCCTGGTAAAAGTGGAATAAGCAGCAAATTGAGGACAGGCTTGAATTCCTTGTGTCTTTGAATTTAAAGCATTTCTTTGGGTTTCTGTTGAGGACAAACGTGCCACTGAGAGATGAGTTATTTGTACATATAGGGGCAGCGAGATTGCAGCCTGGGACTACAATGGTCCCGCAGGCAGTGGTGATGAACCCAGGGCCTTTTCAGACAGCGAGCAGTGGAGAGGAGCGGGGAAAGGAGAATTCAACAAGACACCATGTGCACAGAGGAGTCAAAAGAGGATGAGGAAAGAACATTGATGTTTGTTTGGAGGGTTGGAGGGGAATGGCAATAAAGAGGAGGATTAGGAGACGGGGATCCGAGGGAGGAGTTGAGCAGGAACAGGCGGAGTCAGTCAGTGGTCATCCAGGAGAGAGCAGCAGGGCGAGAGAGGAAGAGAGAGAGAGGGAGGGTTGACAAGAAGGCAGGACACAGGAAAGGAGTGAGACACCAAAGGCCACAGAGAAAGAGACCGGAAAAAGACAGGAAGAGACAGGGAAAGTATCCTCTCCTTTAAAAACATGGCCATATTTACACTTATACCAAAACGTTCAAAACTAAAAATGGCAAACCAAAAAGGTTAAAATCCGTAGAAATATAACAGCATCCTCGATCTTTCATTCATGGTCATTCACATTTTGTCCTGTTCTGCCTTAACTTAAAATAATTAAAGTTCTCTCAGTGAGCAAAGCTTGTGAATTATAGCACAGTCATCCCTTTAAGTTACTTCAATCTAATGTCCTAGAAAAAATGTTACACCCTACAATAAACACATTTCACACACCCAAACAAGGCCCCCATGTTCTCCTGGCTCAGTCCAGTGGTGTCATGACCAGGACAGGGATCAGGAGGTATACTGCAAGCCTGGACTGCACCCAAAGCCAATGGACTGGCATCCCCATAGATGTAGCAGGAGGAGAATGTTATACAGTATTTCTGGAAATGGTTTCCACGTCTTTAGGATACATACTCAGCTGACTTCCAGTGTCCAGGGTGAGACAGCCTGCGGTTGAGCTTCGGCAGCCTCTCCAACACGTCCGAAAGCTGGGTGAAGGAGGGACGCTCGTCCGGCTTGAAAGACCAACAGGCAGACAGGATCTCCTACCGGATGGGGGGAGTGTATCCAATCCATCATCACATACACCACACATAGAAAATACAGTAACACAACAAAATTACATTATCAGTTTGTTAAAATACCACTCCATTTTGAATACTGTTGTTTATTATCATGTCAACCCACTACACTTGCCAGAGGCCACTAAAAACTGTCACAAAACCTCCCTTTGAACTTACCGTGACCTCCTTGCCCAGGGTGAGCTCTGCAAGGACCTTCTTCAAGCCCTTGCCACTGCCTACCAGCCAGATGGTGGCCTCTGCCGGCTGGTTGGTGATTGGCCAGCCCCGGGCCTGCAGTTCGTACCAAATTGTTCTACGTATTGAAAAAGGCAGTATTGTTAGCCTCTGTTCTACTCTGTGTACAAAAGCAAAAACCAATTCATACATTCACTTCAAATGGAAACTGGTTACATTCATTTAACAGATCTCTGCATTCACGGCTTTGTTTGTTTTGAGCTCACTATTTAAAAAGCAGATGTCCTCGGTTCAAGGCAATTCAGTGCTACCATAATATTTCATATGGATTATGTGATAAAGTAAGAATGGTTAATGTGGTGATTACCCAAAAGCGTAGACGTCTGCAGCTCTGGAGAATGGCAGGCAGTCCTCATGGTTCCCAGGGCCCATCCTGCGGACGATTTCAGGGGCCAAGTAGTAGATCCAGCCGTTAGGAAGCCTGAGCTCATTCTCTCGCCTGGACACACACAGATTGAGAAATGCACACTGTTAATCCTTTATTTGGACTCAAAAAGATGCAGCAGTGTTTCACTGTCGAGAAATGTGTTTTTGTTTACCTCTTGTGGTACTCTTGTACCACTCCGGACATTCCAAAAAGTCCAAAGTCTGTGATGACCACATTGTTTGTGTCATAGAAGACATTCTTAGACTTCAGGTCCTTGTGGACAATGCCTTTGGCGTGAAGGTAGCCCATTCCCTGTGGAAGAGGTCAGGAATAAGTCACCTTAAAGGGAAATAAATGGTACGTTCTGTCTAATGTCTTGTAAAGAGTCCAGTAATGCCACACCTTGACAATTTCCTGAGCAATCTGCCTCGACTTGTTGATGTCCAGCGTGGTCTTGGAATCTCTTACAAATGAAAATAGTGTCCGTCCTTTGCAGAAACTAAAAAAACAAGAGATAAAGAAGTCAGTGAAAATATTGGAGTGGCTGCAAATACATTTTCTTCAAACTTTAGAGAGTAAGCATTTCTTTCGCTAACACTCAGAAGCCTCAGTGCACGTGCAGATGAAGTCCTGAACATGTATTTACTTTCCGTGCACTCTTTACGAAGTAGTCCAGTTAGCCCCTCCCCCTACCTGGTGATGATGGCAAGGTGGGGCGGGGCCATGCAGGCCCCCATGAAGAGGACCACGTTCTCATGGCGGGTCTGTCTGTAGTTCATCACTTCCTTCTTAAACAGCTTCAGGTGGTCCTGGTTGTTCCCATCTATCTCTAACAGCCGGATTGCCACCTCTCCGTGCCACCGACCCTTATGCACCTTCCCCCAGCGGCCCTGGAACAGAAACAAAAGGGGAGAGGTCTGCTATTAGCTGGTTGCCTTTTAATTGTATTAGCATACAATAAACTTTGGCTGTCTATTGGCCTTTTTCTTTACAGGTAGCCACCAATTCACATCTTAATGAACAATAATTGATGAGTATATTATTGAATAGGTGTAGACCCAGCTGTAGTCATCTTCACCTTGCCGATGAGCTCCCCCATCTCCAGCTGCTCATAGGGGATGTTCCACTCCTGCAGGTACACGCTGGTCTGGCTTGCCTTGCGAGAGATGGGGCCCCTCCACGGCCCCCCGGCCGTCCGTCCCCTGGAGCTGGGCAGGTCCTCTAACTCGTCCCCATCACATTCTCCGTCGGAGTGGCCTTGATCTCTGCCCTCCCTGCTACAGAGTTCCTCATCTCCATCTGCTGGATCTTCCTCCTCCTCCTCCTCTTCCTCCTCTTCCTCTGCCTCTTCCTTAATAAAGATAGGGAGAGACACAGCATGTAATGTCCAACCCCCCAAAATGCTGCTATGCAATCGGTTGCAATAGCAGGATCTCTATACAGTAAAATTATTGTGACAGAGGAAATGTACATTTATTCACTCTCATATTCTTGCTGTCAAATAATCTGGCTACTCACCGCTCCTCCTTCCTGTCCTTGAGACTGAGATTTAGGGACCAGCTGCTGTGTGTCTCTGTGGGGAGAAATATCACAATTGCTGGGATCCCTCAGTCTAAGACTGGTCATAGTTTTGCTTAGTAACTTCCAAAAATGTTCTCTACATTCTTCCAAAAATCATATTTATATTAATAATGGAAAGAGAGTTTCACAATATTGTTTCAGCCCTCAAATTGATAAACAAATGCAATGTTCACATGTTATGTTTTTCTAACTGGTGGTAATTAATCATTTGCGTGTTCAACCAATTAGCATGTCGTACATTTTTGTGTTTAGAAAACACAGACAATCTCTTGTAAAACGTATTGTGGCCATTAAAAGGCAACCACCAAACATGTTGAATGCTAACAACCAGGAAATGGCAGAGCAATTTCTACCCAGTTTAAAGCTTGACCTTTGTTAGCCAAAGTCAATTAATTACTTACAGCACAGTCAATACAAATGAACTCTAACCCTGTCTATGAGAAACAACTGTTCTCAATCTTATAATTGTTGAGACAACTACTCAGTCTTATTTGTATTTTATTTGGACTTTCCACAGACACGTCAGTCGAAGCAGTAACGTACCCAGTGTTGTGGTAGTCTTCAGGGTGGGGCTCCACTGGGTAAGGTGGAGACAGAACATCTGGAAGTGGGACAATGAAGATGTTTACACAGGACATATCTGATTCATTCCAGAACAGACGGCCACTATATCAAATCACATTTATTTTATAAAATGCTTTTACAGCACTAGCCTTCAACTCCAAACAGCAAGCAATGTGGATGCAAAAGCACAATGTCCAGAAAAATCTCCCTAAAAGGAAGAAACCTATGAAAAGATCCATCTCAGAGGGGGAGCGAGTCCTCATCTGGCCAGGTGGTGATTTAAGAGTTCATTCTGTTCTTTATAAATGACCAGCAGAATCAAATAACAATAGTGACTAAAAGGTTCAACTCATAATCCCACTAAGAAAAACCCCATTTGGTTATGTTTGAAAGGGAGGGAGCTTTATTTGCCTAATAAAAACATTGTTTGAGGTAAGTTTTCCAAATAAAAAAGTAAAATGTGTTGTTAAAAATTAATATTTCCCGATATCTGCGTCCAACTCAGTCCGACCAAGTAGATTAGAAGTATAGCAGATCAGCATGTCTCTTCTTTCACCACCAGGGGACAGGCATGTACTGTAAAAGCCAAAGCTATCACAAAATAGTGATTGTCCATAAACACTTAGGTTGAAAAAAACCTATGTGGAATAATTCTGCGTCAGATTTTTTTTCCTCCCAAAATCTGTTATATGACCTATGTGGGCAAGAATGAGGTTCGATTTTGGCTTCAACCACGCATGTCCATTTTCCCACTAACATGGGATGAACAGCGACATTGGTTGCTATCCATCCTATTGCACAAACATTCGCGTGTGGGACAGTGCATTACAAATACTGCACCAAACACCTCAGAAGTAACATTTACAGACTAAACCTTCTTAATGGCTTACAGACAGCTTGAGTGATCTTAGATTACTTGAATCTACTTAAGGGACATATACAGCCTTCCTTAAGTGGTATCATGGGGGACAAACGTTAGCCACGTCAAACCACACCCCCAGGACTGAAGTCTCCTTTTTCTTAATGAGCAACACAGAAACACGCCATTTTGCAGAAAAACATGCAAAATTGCATCTTTATGGCACTCTTTACAGATCTTCTAAAAGCTTGTGATCAATTGAGCAGTGTGATAACACACATCCTCATAGCCATTTCCAAGATAAACAAGGGGAGGGACGGAGCGTGAAAGGGAGTGGTGAGGTGGTGTTAGATTGGGACGGAGCGTGAAAGGGAGTGGTGAGGTGGTGTTAGATTGGGACGGAGCGTGAAAGGGAGTGGTGAGGTGGTGTTAGATTGGGACGGAGCGTGAAAGGGAGTGGTGAGGTGGTGTAAGAGTGGGACGGAGCGTGAAAGGGAGTGGTGAGGTGGTGTAAGAGTGGGACGGAGCGTGAAAGGGAGTGGTGAGGTGGTGTAAGAGTGGGACGGAGCGTGAAAGGGAGTGGTGAGGTGGTGTAAGAGTGGGACGGAGCGTGAAAGGGAGTCGTGAGGTGGTGTAAGAGTGGGACGGAGCGTGAAAGGGAGTGGTGAGGTGGTGTAAGAGTGGGACGGAGCGTGAAAGGGAGTGGTGAGGTGGTGTTAGATTGGGACGGAGCGTGAAAGGGAGTGGTGAGGTGGTGTTAGATTGGGACGGAGCGTGAAAGGGAGTGGTGAGGTGGTGTTAGAGTGGGACGGAGCGTGAAAGGGAGTGGTGAGGTGGTGTTAGATTGGGACGGAGCGTGAAAGGGAGTGGTGAGGTGGTGTTAGATTGGGACCACAGCACTGTTGACTCACCAGGGAAGACAAACTGCTGTCTAGGTTGGAAATAACAGCCAGCTAAGAGTAGAAACAACCACCAGAGGAATATCAAGTGGAGAGAGAGATATGATTTGGTTAGAAAATGTTAGACAAGCCACAAGCAGCTAAGGAATTAGGCTCCAATGGACTGGAGTATATGGCCAATATACCACGGCTAAGGGATATTCTTAAGCACATCGCAGTGCTGGAGACTGCCTTTATCCTGGAATATGGGCCATATACCATTAACACCAGGCGTGCCTTAATACCAGTTGAAACTTGTTACCAAGGTAATCATGCAAGTATTTTTGCCGTGCCACAGCATTTGGGTTATTAAAGTGTATATTATATGATTAGTGGTAAAAAAGCAGCTGTGCAATTGTAACTGAATATGCTTGGTCATTTTACTGGCTCATGGTAGATTTATTTATTGCTGTGAGGGGAACAGAGTAGGAACCTAGAGTTGTTCAGGTGATTGTGATGGATGGTGACTAGCAAAGCATAGCTCTGGATTTGAATGCTAGTGGAAAAGGAGAGAAATCCAAAGAGTGCCTAGACCTGTGAGGGCCTGTCAAGGGCCTTACCTGGGTAGTGGAAGTGGCTGTCTCTGGGGCCCTGGGGGCTGGGTATGGAGTTGGGGGGCGGTGTGGCAGTGACGCTGGGGGGGTTGTTCTGCTGGAAAGGGGCGGGCGAGGAGGGAGTGGAGGAAGTGGTTGAGGAGGGGTTACTGCTGGAGTCCATCTGGCTCAGCATGGGGGGGTAGTCCTGAGAGGAGTTTCATGAATAAAGCTTCATGAATAAAGGTTCATGACACATGAGCTCTTCCACTTACAGTAACATACTGAGACACTTTTCCCCCACCTTTTTCGTTAGCGCCTTTGGTAAAGTGCCAAACTGGATTGGAAGCTCCGCCGTACGGTCAATTTGATTATTGATACCTGATGGTACAGATTCTGCCCGGCGCATTTGTGGGTCTGAAACAAGAAACAATGGAATGTACTGAAATATCAGCCTCTGGATGTATCAGAAGAGGTTAGAATGAAACCTGGTTTAATACCTGGGAATGGGCAGGGCTTACATGGGAGAAACGATATCCTACATGGAAGGGCTTCTTTGGTACATCTGTTATGGCACTTTAACCTGGAAGGAGAAGAGACAGTTGTAGGAGACGGGGGTCATCAGGGGAGCACAGAGCGACTTGTGACAGAATGGAAGCAGATATGTACATGAGATCTCTTACTTGCAGTGTTTGCACTTAACGCCAAACATCATGTTCTTATGACACACCTGGCATGTTTGTGAGAGCCAGGACTTGGTTGAGAACCTTAAAAGGAGAGAGAGAGAGAAAAGCATTCAGAAATGTTCCTTTTATACTTTTCTAATAAATATTTCTAATAACTTGTGTTGTCAGGAGTGGACAACAAACTGTATTCCCAAAACCTTTGCACAAGATCAACACAAATTCAGACTGTCCAGTCAGATAAACACAGGGTCGGGCTGAGCGTCTGCATAACTCAAATTCCCAGATTCTTGAGGCGCTGTTCTCAGCAGACCAGTACAGATCAGAACAGGATTTGTGCCAAGGTATAACACTGGCCTTAAAACTGGGAATGTCATGTTTCCCCAATCTCAGCACATATTCCGCACTCAGACCCAGAGGCCTCTAGAGCGCCGAAAACAAACATAAGATGTGGTCATGAGGACAATGACAAGGATGAGATGTTCCACCTGTGTGTTACAGAGAGGCCGATATCCCTCCTCATCATCTGTGGAGAGCCCCGGTGCAACGACAGGTTGTCTGGAAGGGAAGAAGAGAAAAGGAGTGTGAGATGAGATAAAGTAGAGAACAGGAGAGGGAGGTGGAGGAAGAGAGAGAAACAGAAAGTGTGAGAGAAAGAGAGCGCAAGAGGAGGGAATCAGAAGGAAACAGAAAGGAGCAGAGTTCCCACATTGCATTGGGGCATCAGGACTCACGGTCCAGCAATGTAGGGGTTCCTGGGAGGGTATAGGGGGCGGTGGCTGGGCCAGGGGTACGGGCCAAGTCTTCACCCCCGTTCCAGCTGCTACTGTTGATATGCACGTTCAGTAGCAGTTTGTTCTTCTTACCACCCCTACAGGAGAGAGTGTTAGATGCATGGACTGCTCAGAAGACAATTGCTTTACTCACACAAAACAAAAAATGCTTCTAATTCTAAAGGCTTCAGGGAATAAAAACATTTCGGGAATAAAAAGACAAACCACATAAAAAAAAACTGCAGAACAGCAACCTTATGTGACAGCTTTGTGTGGCATAGAGAAACACCTACTTAATGGTCACCGGTTCTTCTATGCGGTTAGCCAGCTGTGACTCGTGGCTCTTGCTCCGCGTCAGGGTGAAGTTGAAGGGCAGATGCAGGCGCTTTCGGGAGGGCGGCGGTGGTGTTCGTGTGGGGTGCTTGGTCTTGAGGAGCAGCGGTGAGGAGTGGAAAACGTCCGACACGCCGTCCGCGTACACCTGATGCCCGGTGTCGTCCGCACAGGGTACAACGGTCACGGAGAACGAACGGCCGTGCGCGTGGGGACTGGGTGTGGAGCCGTGGGTTAAGGTGGCAGGGGTGGAGGGGCGACCGCCCGGGGGTGGCAATGTGTTGCTGTCACCTCGGGGCAGTTCTGGTATCCACGGTCCTGGGTCTTCCCTGATATCTTCACCTACAGCAGGGTCAGGGGGTTTAGGGACAAACAGCAGGGTCAGGGGGTTTTGGGACAAACCGCAGGGTCAGGGGGTTTTGGGACAAACCGCAGGGTCAGGGGGTTTTGGGACAAACCGCAGGGTCAGGGGGTTTTGGGACAAACCGCAGGGTCAGGGGGTTTAGGGACAAACCGCAGGGTCAGGGGGTTTAGGGACAAACCGCAGGGTCAGGGGGTTTTGGGACAAACCGCAGGGTCAGGGGGTTTTGGGACAAACCGCAGGGTCAGGGGGTTTTGGGACAAACCGCAGGGTCAGGGGGTTTTGGGACAAACCGCAGGGTCAGGGGGTTAGGGACAAACAGCAGGGTTAGGGACAAACCGCAGGGTCAGGGGGTTTAGGGACAAACCGCAGGGTCAGGGGGTTTAGGGACAAACCGCAGGGTCAGGGGGTTTAGGGACAAACCGCAGGGTCAGGGGGTTTAGGGACAAACCGCAGGGTCAGGGGGTTTAGGGACAAACCGCAGGGTCAGGGGGTTAAGGGACAAACCGCAGGGTCAGGGGGTTAAGGACAAACAGCAGGGTCAGGGACAAACAGCAGGTTCAGGGGGTCAGGGACAAACACCAGGGTCAGGGGGTCAGGGACAAACACCAGGGTCAGGGGGTCAGGGACAAACAGCAGGGTCAGGGACAAACAGCAGGTTCAGGGGGTCAGGGACAAACAGCAGGGTCAGGGACAAACAGCAGGGTTAGGGGTTAAGGACAAACAGCAGGGTCAGGGACAAACAGCAGGGTCAGGGGGTCAGGGACAAACAGCAGGTTCAGGGGGTCAGGGACAAACAGCAGGGTCAGGGGGTTTAGGGACAAACAGCAGGGTCAGGGGGTTTAGGGACAAACAGCAGGGTCAGGGGGTTTAGGGACAAACAGCAGGGTCAGGGGGTTTAGGGACAAACAGCAGGGTCAGGGGGTTTAGGGACAAACAGCAGGGTCAGGGGGTTTAGGGACAAACAGCAGGGTCAGGGGGTCAGGGACAAACAGCAGGGTCAGGGACAAACAGCAGGGTCAGGGACAAACAGCAGGGTCAGGGACAAACAGCAGGGTCAGGGACAAACAGCAGGGTCAGGGACAAACAGCAGGGGTAACAGCTGCTACTGAAGAAAAAGACAGACCTGTCTGAGTAACCCTCTTCAGGTGGGAGAGGGCAGCAGTGATTTGGGAGCACTCCTCTGGGTTGGAACCCAGCCGTCTCATGGTGTCCTGCACCTGACAACTGGACATCTTCAGCAAGGCATCCAGGGACAATTTAGTGGGTACAGCCTGGACACGAAGACAGACAGGTGACCATGAGGAACAGATGGGTGAAGACAAAGAAATGGAGGATTGGCAATGGGCCTGTGTGGCATACAGGCCGTCTCAGATGTGATGACACACCATGAACACAACCCTCAGACTGCGCTAGAATGTGTCACTTCAGGAAGGGAGGGAATGGAAGGCATTGTGCAAGAATGGACATTTGATGTGGAGGTTTTTTCCAATTTATAAACTAAGCTTATCCTAAGTTCTGTGAAAGGTTGAGGTAACTCAGAGCTTTCTTGAAAATTCAACTACTGCTGCGATGAGTTACTTCTGTGGTGAGTGGTAGAATCCAGAAAATCTACTGGCAAACTATGAATAGAAGGTTTAGCCCATATACCATCACCAACGTCTGTCTTTTACCAGAATGCACTCTATGGCCACTGGTTTCCCTGGCAACGGTCCACAGCTCAGTGGACCGTACTAACTATAGTGACTTGGGAGGGGTGCTCCTGGGGTGGAGGCTTAATCACCTAGCAACCACGTGCTTTCTGCATTGTCTCCATGGCAAATGAATGAATGGATGGCACAGATAAAAGGGGGCCTGACAGGGTTTCCAGGAGACGGAGGAGTGGGACATTATCCAGGTCAACGAGTTATTGTCACCATCTGGAGAATGTGTGAATGTGAATGTTTTACTACAGCGAATGCTACAGGAAAACTGGATCTTAAATCGACATTGAAACATTAATTATGCTAGGCCTTTGCCTAGTTTCTCACTGTGGCATGTTCAGTGAGATGAGATCAGGATATTCTATCTGAAGTAGCTCAATACCTATAATTTAAATGACAATAACATTACAATGTCCCCACCATAATAGAACTCAATACATTTGACATGAACTTTGAGAGCTAGCAACTGCTACATACCCTGAGACTGCACAGCCAAAACAAAGACGTCCACCTTTCTGATCCTATCATACTCCCTCAATCCCTAAAAACCACAGGGCTTGAAAGCAGGGCCCAGGAGGTTGGGCAACTGGAGATAAGAGACAAGCCGTAATCTATTTTTAGCCTGTCGTTGTTGTTATTTTGGACCCTATTGTTTCACTTGACAGAAATAGACATAGGACTGGCAATAGGTTTGTGTGGGCCCTGAGAAACCTGCTTGCCTCCTGCTATTGTATTGGCACTGATAGTCTAGTGTATGTTTGTGCAAGCCCTCTTGTCCCACAAACAGGATCAAGGGCAAGACGGAGTGAGTGGAGCGGCCAGCCAGACCAGGAATACTAAAATATCACTATATCAGAGGGTCTCTTGAAAACATAAGTTTGTGGACTGGGTGGTGTGTCTGTCTGCTTTCAGAATGATCTGTACATTCATTAAATGAATTATCTTGCGGTAGATGTAATTGTTTGCCAGGGAATCACTTTCATTTCCTAAGCAGACTCCACAACAGGAAACCCAGATCCACTGGGAGCCTGGACCAAATGAGCTGGAAGTTCACCTGGAAGTGACATGTCTAATGGGGATTATGAGTTTGCTTGAAAGTACCTTTAGACTCTTTATCTTACTGCCATCTTTACAATATCAACTAAATGCGCTGTCATGCTGCCAGTCATCTAAGAGATAGACGACAGCAGAACATATCCGACTGTTCATTCATCTGATGAACACACGCAGCATTGACACGCCTGTACCAGACAAGCACACAGGAGGTGTGTGTGTGTGTGTGTGTGTGTGTACACTCGTTTTACTAATGTTATAAGTTCCAAAAGACAACACTAGTAAAGTGAACCACGGAAGGTCTGTCAGTGTATACCTTTCCGATACCTACCTGCATTTTTGTACAAAGTTGCACAGATGTTTTTCTGTAGTCATTCAGAGACTGAGGAAGTAGCTGTCTGGCTCAAAAGGCAAAGTTGGACATTTGGCTGGTCCTCACAAACAAAATGCAATGTTAGGCTTAGGGTTTAAGGTTAGTGCTAAGGTTGGAAACAGGGTTATGCCACACCGTATGGTCCATTTTGATTGGACCCAGTGTTCAACTGATGACTAGGTGAATTGAATCATTAATGTGTTATTATGCTGTGTGTCAGGCAGGCCTGGACATCACACTGACAGTGTATGAAAAGACTCACCAATACCTTAGTACTGCCAGCCTGTCTGGGCATGCAGTGACTGGCTGTGTTTGGTGTTGACGTAATCTAACACTGATTAAAGTGGCTGACTGACTACACAGGACCAGAGAGAGAGACATTTAAAAACAGCTCAACTACACGGCCCTTGACCACAAACAGATGCATCACCACACACACACACGCGCACACACACACACACACACACACACACACACACACACACACACACACACACCTCATCCTTATCCCACATGCTCCCATGAATAACGCCCAGGAAAGCCCCCTCTGTAAATAATCAAACAGTTGCAGTTCATCACCACCTGAAAATAAACACACTAATAGACCTAGCTTCTGCAACACATGGAAATGTACTGAAGACACACAGTAAAAAACAAACACACAGACAATGTCTTAATAAGACCAGTTAACGAACAGCACAAAAAAGTGCCTCTCAGATCCCTTAACTTCAAGGAGACCTAACCAACTGGAACGTTCTCTGTACCATAAAAAATGTTATTCCTTGCGTACACACAACTATTCGCTATCTTGCTTGTCTAGCCTACAGAGATCTACAGCTCTATCACCACTGAAGAAGCAAGCCATTCTGGTGAGTTAACCTCTGGCAAACAGGAAATAAGGAAACACCTGGTGTTGCCGTACTAAAGGCTTTCCTTCAGAGTACCTTTCTTAAGTTTACCATCATACATACCGCGTCCTCAATATGGACTCTGTCGTGCTGAAGCCACTTCTTTCATATCCCAGTTTTGGTTAGAAAACCTAGCACTCAAAACTGCTGTCCTACACACTGAGAATTTAACTCCTCTCCCCAGCTCAGTCTCTCACACTCCCAGTTTTTTATTTTCTCTATTTCCCTCAATCGCTCGCTCTCTCAGTCCCTCCCTTCCTCCCTCTGTGTGTGTGTCTCTCTCTCTCTCCAAGCAGGCTCTGCCAGATAGCAGCCCTTCTGTCTTCCGGCTGCTGAAATGCCAAAGTGGTGCATCAGCACAACTGGTGGCGTCAGACTTAGTTGGTCGCCCCTGACCTCTTCCCTGCCTGCCTGCCTGCCTGCCTGCCTATTCTTCCCAGGTGTAGGGAGACATTGGGCTTCACTGAACCTTCCATGCTGCTCCAGGGATACATTCACAACCATGTTACAGAGAAACCTTAAGCAGTTGAAAATCTCAACAGATAGACAGTCCATGCAGAATCCAGCCAGTCAGCATAGGTGGAACAACCACAGAGACTACATTACGGCTCTAGATTCATGGACAACAGTACTGTGCAAATCTTAGGCCACTAACCAATTTTTCTAAACAGTAACTCTTTATTTTTTTAAATATACAACATTTACAGTACACCCAAAAAACATGAATACAATGAAAACTAACAAAAACTAGGTTTTTAAAACAAATTAGTATTTTTGTGCCCCCCCTCAGAATGCAGAACTAAAGCAAATCACTTTGCTAGATTTTTTTAAGTATTCCTGTGCTTCTTGCAGGATTTGCCATAACTCTTCTTTTGGCTTTCACTTCATTTTCTGTCTTCAACTTGCCCAGTTTCCTGAAATGTCTTTATGACATTCCATCTGACCATCTCACAAGATATTGTTAACATTTATTGTGTCTTAATGTTTCTTTGTATTCATTCTAATTCTAACAAGTGTATTTGTAAGCAAATAAAAACAATGCCCAGATTAATAGTTTTACACACATTTCTCAGGTGGCCCATGACTTTTGCACAGTACTGTACATCTGTCTGTCTCTGGTGGCTGAGGATGTCCTTCCCTCAAGACAGGACCACGAGGTCAAAGACAGCCCCATAACTAATCAGTGCTTTACAACCCAATCTCAGAAGAATGCCTCAACTTCCTCTGAACACTAGCCTTTTTCCACAGCCCATCATCCTGGAGCCTTCAGACAAGATGAAATCTGGCCTTATAAGACCCTAGAACAGAGGACAGTGAGAAGGGGGATGGAGAAGAGAGGGAATGAAGGAGGGAGGTGGGGGATCTTTCTACCACAAGGGCACAGGAAAGAGGTTTTGTTCAAGTCTTTGTACTTTTTCTGCTCTGACTGACCTTCTGTCAGAGGACTCTTCCTTGGGTTGGGCCTGCTTTTGAAGCTGACACCTATTCACACTGCAAGAATTTAATTAAGATTAATAACAGTTTTCCCCACACTAGTGTATGCAATAAAAGTTAGCATGTACATTTGATCAAATTAAAATTTTTGCATGTTACCTTCAGAGTTAATGTGCAGGTTTTCCACAAGAAAACCTAGCACTCAAAACTACGATCACTATTTTGAATATATTGCATTTTTCTAATGTGTTTTAAATTCAAGTTGTCACATGGCAGTGACATACAAGATCTAGGTAGTGTTGCCAGATGGAGAGGTTTCCCACACAATTGGGCTATTTTTAATAACAATGTGCGGGCAATGGGTGGGTTGATTTACAGATAGGGTTGTACAGAAAATACGTAATTTTTTTTGTGGAGTCTGCGGGTGATTGTGCAGTTTACAATCAATGAAATCTGACAACACTGGGTCTAGATTCTTAAAGGACGCATCCGGACCCAGCTATACATTACACATTCATAGAGAAACTCACAATGATGTTACTGCATTAGTTGGCTAACTAGCTAAATAAGTTAGCTAACAAACTCTACCTTTTCTAACATAAAGTCTTGCTGATCTTGTTTCATTTAAGTTGTAGACCTGCAGCCCCAAAATAAGAGTGAGCTACATTTATATTAAATCACTCTGTAGATTATCATATTAATCAACACTTGCTGCTCCTCTTCAGCTCGACCACAGCTATTTCACAAAAACATATGTTGGGTAGCTAGTTACTAACTCTGAATCATTAGCTAACTAGATGCATTTTTATTCCCTTTTGTTTCATATGAAGTTGGATGGGCTGGCTCTGTTAGCTAGCTTAGCAGCCATTAGCCAGCTTACGTTGGACATACTGTATGGTGATGGTTCCTTAGACTTACTGCTTACTGATGCACAAAACAATCTACATGTGAAATGATGTGATTTTCTCATCATCGTGACATTTTTTTAAAACAAGTTTGCGTTCCTGGTCAACTGTTGAGACAAAGATTCTGATCTACATTTGGTTTTGGTGAGGTCAAATTCAAATGTTGTCTGGATAACTCTTAATTTGAATATGCCTTTACTGTAACCCCTGGTTCTTTATACAGATTACTGTACTGTAACCCCTGGTTCTTCATACAGCCTATTGTTACTACTGTAACCCCTCAATCTTCATACAGCCAACTCTAACCCCAGGTTCTTCATACTCTGGATGCTACCTCAACACAACTCTTTATCCTACTTCTGTGCCTCTTCATACATTTTCCTAAACTGTCCAGTCATGCAAATATGATAGAGAGACACGTCTGATCTGGGTTCTGCCCTGAGGGCCATTCCTTACCTCTTCCTGTGTAAACAATGCCAACGCCGGACCGGGGCCCAAAGCCTCCCTCTCTTTCATGGGATCTCAATGGTTGAGGGCAGGGAGAAGAGGAATCCTTTTCTTGGATCTATTATAGCCTAGTTAATGTTCTCTTTGTGCTTTTGTCCTAACTCTTATGACCATTTCCATGCCAGGCAAGACTTCATAAGCTTTTATGGCACCAGGTTAGCTCATTACACCGATCAGATCCCAAATGTACCGAAGAGCAGAGACTCTCAGTTCACTGTCAGTGCCACTTTCAGTGTGATCATGAGGCTTGGGCCAATACATTCCTGTCCTGTGAGTCACATATCAAATGGAGAAGTGTCCGGCCTAAATAAATGGCCATTGTTGCCACGACACTTTCATTTACTGAGTGCAATGAAATGCCTATTCTATGACCAGTGGTAACAAGTAGAGAATGGTTTCTTCTGGTATTCAAACCTGTTCAGTTAGAATGGTACCTATATTTCCAGGAAAGGCAAAACATTCTTGTTCTGCAACAATGCACATTTCATGTGTATTAATGGAGTCAACAAAACCCCTTTGACAAAACAATGTTGATGGATCCATTTTATAGCAACCTACTTCCACATGCCTTCTTGTTGTGAATGGATAATATTGTTATTAGAAATGAGATGCAACGTTACAATACCTCTTGGTCCTGGACACAGCACCACATGTGCTGCTCTTTACTGGCCTGGCACCAGTCCACTTCAGCACAGAACAGCAAAACTCATCTCCACATCTCTGACTTGCTCTTTTTCCCACCTGTTCGAAAGCAGCAACGCAAGTTCCTATGCTGTAGTTCAGCAGTGATCCCACACAGCCCAGTGTTACGTGTCTACATGCATAATAGTGCTTGCTTTCGTGTGGTATGTGGGAGCCAGGACTCTGTGTATAAATAGCGTAGCGGACAGGGAATGGGCTGCAGCTGACTGAGCACATTCTGGGCCTTCCATCTCTCCCAGGAGTCTCTTTCTGTGACACTATTTCAGTATCATACTTTCCCTTTCCTTGCGTTAAATATTTTATCATTCCCTCAAATAATTTGCTGTAACCTCACACACGCACACACACACGCACGCACGCACGCACGCACGCACGCACACACGCACACCTTCTCCACCTATTGGCAGACCTTAAACACGGAGAGGAGCAGGTTAGACTGGTCTGTAATTGACACAGACAGACACATTAGTGACAACAGGCTGTGCAGTGTACATTAGTATGTGCAGTGTACATTAGTATGTGCAGTGAACACAACCCTTTGGTACAAAGTGCAGACATGAACATAAACATGGCCTGGGTATAGTGGGAAAGGCAGAAGGCCAGCAGCAGGGATGGGGAAGATCACAGTGTTGATTACAGACCAATAGGGTTTGGGGTGGGTAGTTCTCTGAACCCCAAGTCCTAAATGCTGATAGGGAAAAGGGTTTTCCATTGGCAGAACAGTCTCAGTAAAAAAACTAGATCATATCCGTTGTCTTTGTGTAGTACTAGCCCAGACAAAGTACTGACAGAAATGCTGTTAAACTCCTACTGCCATCTGGAAAACAGGGCGGAACTAATACATTCAGCTTTGGGCTTTCAACAAAAGGCCTTATTTGCTATGGAATATGCTTAATCATTTGCATACAGTCCTGAAGAAAGAAAGGTGAATCCAATCTGACAGATGATGGGATACAGCAAGGATTTTTACACTGTATTGGAGATGTTAACTAGTATAGAATGTATAAAAACATTAGCTCAGAATGTGCTCCTATGAAGACATTTTCTCTGGATGTCAACCGTAAACCACACCTGTACTGAAATTGCAGTAAGCAAAGTGCAGGAATGTGTTCTCTTATGCCAGGTCAATATCAACCTGGTTGACAGTATGGAATGCGTTCTCTTATACCATGGTGGTTAGAGCATCTGACCATTAACCAAAAGGTTTTAGAGATCAAATCCATGAGCTGATCCACAGTAAACAACATGAGAAGTTTAACATGATTGTCCATGTCTAGTATATATCCCCTGTTATCACATACTATGCATGAAGCATCAGATCTACACCAACTTCAGTGACTTAATGGGACTAGTTCTTCTAGATAATTGAACATTTCAGTGGGGAATGACCAAGAATCATCAATGTTGTTTTCTCCTTCTTTGCATGCACAAACATAGTGTGACTCAACAGTAGGCTACCTGTATGAGTTCAGGTCTAAGGTTGATGGTGCAGAACCAATCTCCCAGTCTAGGGTAGCTGTGCAGAACCCTGGTCCTCTCTCCCTCAGGCACTCTCTGTTTATACTGCAGCTGCTTACCGATGTACTTAGTCAGCTTCACCTGGAGGGGGCGACAACACAAACACAAGTGCCAAGATACAGATTAGTGTGATCGATATAGATTGTGAACAATGAATTCCAAAAGTTCTGAAACCGACAAAAATGCAGACGATGCTAGGCAAAAAATTTCTGCTGAGTGTTGTTCATGTAATTTTAACGAAGGAGACTGATTGAAAGCAGACCACTCTGTAAAACCCGCTCAAGTTTTGAGCACAAACTGCCTCTTGTGTCTTTCTTGTTATTTTCAGCACGGTCTGATGTTCTATGCAAAACGGCAGTGAGAAGCGACACTTAGATCACAGGCTGAGGAAAACCCCTGTCAACTCTTGAATGTTACAGTGCGATGCAATGAAGTATGAGAAAAGAGGAGGAAAAGAGTAAAAGAGATGGGGAGAATGCAAAAACGAGAGATCTAAAAAAAGAATACATTGTAATGCCACTGAAGGAGGAGATGAGAAGAAGCCTCTATGAAGTATCATTGTGGCCAGCTCCTCCACAACAGATAAGGTGCAGGCAAAGGGCTGGCTTCACTTCATCCTTTACTGACTGGGGCTTGATTAAATTTCTCCTCAGAATAGCAAACAGGCCATTTTATAAATAGGTCATTAGGCTGGCACAGCTCAAGGCACAATCACCTGAAAATGCACCTCTCCTGGCAATTATTTGGCTGAAGTCAGGATTGGATAACATATTTAACAGCTATGGCATGCCAATTGATCCTTCACCGACTGCCTTCAAGATTGAAACAGACTGCATTCAAACAATAACCTATGCAAATATAGGTTTTATTTTTGAATTTACTATCAGGATTTTTTTTTTAACTCTATCAACTACCAACGGATGGGGGGGTACACAACATTTCCCACTTTAATATACAAGATGACGTCAATCAATAATGTTGCACAATCTGCAAGCTTGCAAACCTTGGTGGAAGTTGACAGATATTCTCATTGGGAAAGTACCTTAGAATACCAAGAACTGGTTGGATAGAGATACATTTCATGTTAATTTATTAAATGACACCTACAGTATCTCACAAAAAAGTGAGTACACCCCTCACATTTTTGTAAATATATGATTATATCTCTTCATGTGACAACATTGAAGAAATGACACTTGGCAGCAATGTAAAGTAGTGAGTGTACAGTGTAAATTTGCTCTCCACTCAAAATAACACAACACACAGCCATTAATGTCTAAACCGCTGTCAAAAAAAGTGAGTACACCCCTAAGTGAAAATGTCCACATTTTGTGTGGCCCCCATCATTTTCCAACACTGCCTTAAACCTCTTGGGCATGGAATTAACCAGAGCGTCACAGGTTGCCATTGGAGTTATCATGGAGCTGGTGGATGTTAGAGACCTTGCGCTCCTCCACCTTCCGTTTGAGGATGCCCCACAGATGCTCAACACGGTTCAGGTGTGGAGACCTTCACCTTTACCCTCAGCTTCTTTAGCAAGGCAGTGGTCATCTTGGAGGTGTGTTTGGGGTCTTTATCATGTTGGAATACTGCCCTGTGGCCCAGTCGCCGAAGGGAGGGGATCATGCTCTGCTTCAGTATGTCACAGTACATGTTGGCATTCATGGTTCCCCAGTGCCGGTAGCACTCATGCAGCCCCAAACCATGACACTCTCACCACCATGCTTGACTGTAGGCAAGACACACTTGTCTTTGTACTCCTCAACTGGTTGCCGCCAAACATGCTTGACACTATCTGAACCAAATAAGTTTATCTTGGTCTCATCAGACCACAGGACATGGTTGCAGTAATCCATGTCCTTAGTCTGCTTGTCTTCAGCAAACTGTTTGTGGGCTTTCTTGTGCATCATATTTTGATATGATGCACAGCCATGCAGACCAATTTGATGCTGTGTGCAGCGTATGGTCTGAGCACTGACAGGCTGACACCCCACCCCTTTAACCTCTGCAGCAATGCTGGCAGCACTCATACGTCTATTTCCCAAAGACAACCTCTGGATATTATGCTGAGCATGTGCACTAACCTTCTTTGGTCGACCATGGCGAGGCCGGTTCTTAGTGGAACCTGTCCTGTTAAAGTGCTGTATGGTCTTGGCCACCGTGCGGCAGCTCAGTTTCAGGGTCTTGGCAATCTTCTTATAGCCTAGGCCATCTTTATGTAGAGCAACAATACTTTTTTTCAGATCCTCAGAGTTCTTTGCCATGAGGTGCCATGTTGAACTTCCAGTAACCAGTATGAGGGAGTGCGAGAGCGATGACACCAAATTTAACACACCTCCTCCCCATTCACACCTGAGACCTTGTAACACTAACGAGTCACATGACACCGAAGAGGGAAAATGGCTAATTGGGCCCAATTTGGACATGTTCGTTTAGGGGTGTACTCACTTTTGTTGCCAGCGGTTTAGATAGTAATGGCGGTGTGTTGAGTTATTTTGAGGGGACAGCAAATTTACACTGTTATACAAGCTGTACACTCTCTACTTTACATTGTAGCATAGTGTCATTTCTTCAGTGTTGTCACATGAAAAGATACACTCAAATATTGACAAAAATGTGAGGGGTGAACTAAATTGTGAGATACTGTATGTATACAGTTAAACATACCTACTCATTCAAGTGTATTTCTTTCGTTTTACTATTGTCCACATTGTAGAATAATAGTGAATACATCATGAAATACAACTATGAAATAACACATGGAATGATATAGCAACAAGTGTTAAACAGATCAACATGTCATATAGTAGATTCCTCAAAGTAGACACCCTTTGCCTTGATGACTGCACATTCGTATTCTCACAACCAGCTTCACAAGGTAGTCACCTGAAATGTATTTCAATTAACTGGTGTGCCTTGTTTAAGTTAATTTGCAGAATTTCTTTCCTTCTTAATGTACAATGCCATTTCCAAATAATTTGCCCACTTTGAATTTGATGCCAGCAAAAGGCTGAAAAAGTTGAGAAATGCTAAAAAAAATAAACATGGAGGAAAATCTCACAACTAATTAGGTTAATTGGCAACAAAACAGTACTATGATTGGGTATAAAAAGAGCATCCCAGAGAGGATGAGTCTTTCAGAATTAAAGATGGGGAGGGGTTCACCACACTGTGAAAGATTGCGCTGGCAAATTGTGCAACAACTGAAGAAAAACTTTTCTTAACATAAAATTGCAAAGAGTTTGGGGATCTCATCATCTACAGTACATAATATCATTAAAAGATTCAGAGAACCTGGAGAAATTTCTGTATGCAAGGGACAAGGCCGAAAACCAATATTGGATGGCCACGATCTACGGGCCCTGACTACAGAATTGTGTCTGCAATAAAAACAGACAATTCTGTAGTGGACACTGTATGGGCTCAGGAACATTTCCCAAAACCATTGTCTATGAACAAAGTAGATCGCTGCATCCACAAATACAAGTTAAAGCTCTACCATGCAAAGAAGAAACCAGATATAAACAAGATCCTGAAACGCTGCCGCCGTCTCTGGGCCTGAGTTCAATTAAGATGGACTGAGGTGACATGGAGAACTGTCCGGTGTTCTGACAAATCAACATTTGAAATTATTCTTGGGAATCATGGACGCTGCATCCACTGGACTAAAGAGAGGGACCATCCAGCTTTTTATCAGTACACAGTTCAAAAGCCAGCATCCGTGATGGTATGGGGGTGCATTAGTGGCATTGGTGACTTGCACATCTGTGAAAGCACCATTAATGCAGAACAATATGTACAGGTCTAAGTTATTTCAGCAAGACAATCCCAAACCACATTCTGTACGCATTACAACAGCATGGCTCCATAGTACGACACCAGATTGCTAAACTGGCCTGCCTGCAGTCCTGACCTGTCAGCCATTGAAAACATTTAGCGCATTATGAAACGAAAACTATGACAAAGGAGACTTCGGTTCAGCAGCTGAAATCCTATATCAAGCAAGAATGGGAATACATTTCACTTTCAAAACTAACGCCAATTGGTCTCCTCAGTTCCCAAACACAGATTATTGTTAAAAGAAGAAATGATGCAACAGTGGTTTACAGTGGCAAACATGCCCCTGTCCCAACTTTTTTTAAATGTCTTGCTGGCATCAAATTCAAAATGGGCATGGGTTCTTCCAAAAACAATAAGATTTCTCAGATTCAACATGTGATATGTTGTTTTTGTAATGTGTTCAATTAAATATATGGATAAATGATTTGCAAATTAATGCATTCTGTTTTTAATTTGCATTTTACACAGCTTCAAAGTTTTTTGGAAACAGGGTTGTACATTAGAATCTGTCCTTTGATCTGATGAATCGAAATTTGAGATTTGTGGTTCCAACCCTTGTGTTATTGTGAGATGCAAAGTGGGTGAACAGATCTCTGCATGTGTGATTCCCACTGCGAAAGGAAGAGGTATGATGGCGTGGGAATGCTTTGCCGATGACACTGTCAGTGATTTACTTAGAATTCAATCAATCAGCATGGCTACCACAGCATTCTGCAGCGATTCACCATCCCATCTGGTTTGTCCTTAGTGGGACTAATTTGTTTCTCAACAGGACAATGACCCAAAATACACTTCCAGGTTGTGTAAGGGATATTTGAACAAGGAGAGTGATGGAGTGCTGCATCAGATGACCTGGTCTCCACAATCACCTGACCTCAACCCAATTTTGATGGTTTGGGAGTGCAAAGATTTCATCAAGGCAAATAACAGCTATTTAGAAGAATCAGAAATGTAAATGTATTTTGATTTATTCAACACTTTTTTTTTGTTAAATGATTCCATGGGTGTTATTTCATAGTTTTGATATCTTCACTATTATTCTATAATGCAGAAAATACCCTTGAATGAGTAGGTATTCCATATATACAAAAGGTAATTATTATTCAGTTACTACAAAACATACGTGGTTTAAAAATATCGATATTATTCAAAAGACAATCACTAGCTGCCAGTGACTTTTTGTCTCTATGCAATGGTTAATGTGCTATAAATAGTAGCATCCTTTAGGCAGCATTTACATTTACCAGAAGTGTATTTTTGAAAGGTCATTTACTCTGGCAACCGCCATCATATAAAGCCCAACAGAGAAACACTGAGAAGCCCCTCACTGAGGAGTCGGCCTGTGTCATTTGCATGAAAACGACCCAGTGCTGGTGGAAACCCTGCAGCCACAGACGGCAAAACTGGTTGATGTCAGAGATGATGAGAGATGCTGGGTTGGGCCATGGGCATATAGGTATAGCGCAGTCCAGTCTAACACCTTCCCTTCAGACCTCAGACCACAGGAAGTAAGCTTTCCCTGAAAACCAGCGGATTCAACAGGGCTCACAAATATCTGTACCCAGCAACAAACAGCACCACTTGCAATATTTCCAGCTAAATGTCAGCCTGTACCGTAGGTCTGTTTCAGGCGTTCTGTCTTTTCAAAGGCTGATTTTAAAATGCTTTTACAAAATTCTACGTAGAATTTATAAAAACGAAAGGTTGTATGTATTTTACTGCTTCACAATTCATGTTTTGTGCATTTCAAGTTTCAAGGTGTGTCAAATGCACCGAACAACACAGCATCCGCACAGCGAAATTATGCCATGGCACCCGACAACTACATAGTGAGAGTTAAGGAGAGGAATATATAAGCAGAAACATAGCCAGACAAAAAATACATATAACAAAGCAAAATATAGATAACACTGTACACTAGCAGCAGTTTAAAGATAAGGGTACTATAAACAAGTACTGTGGCATACATTTTAGGTAATTATTATAGTGAACATCTGAGTGCCGACATCAGTCTTATAGAGGAATGATTCAAAAGGATGGGGGCAGACTTTTAATGGGAAGAGGGGAAAGTGTAAAGATGGAGGTTTTAGTTCATGTTTAGTCTACCACCTACAGTTTCCTTTAGTTTTTAAGGAGCCTGGCCTAGTGGAACAACATTAAAGTTTCAGCAGCACTAGAACAGTCTGAATGGCCTCCAGTCTTTTTCCCAATGAGGGAATGGCCATGGCTGATTTGATGCACTCCAGTGCTTATGACTGAGCGCCTAGATGAAAACGGGCGGTGTTGTTTTGCACCAGACAACGCCTGGCCTCGTTCCACTGTGGCGCTCATCATTATTCACTGTCTATCAGTCTCTCCATCTCACGGTTCTGTTACATGTCAGGCAAACACAGTGAAACGTAGGACTTGCTAAGGGGGTCCATGGTAGCCTGGCTGACACCTAACTCAAAGTCCTGCTGGAAAGGGTGTTTTGATGTTGTCAGTAAGAGGCTTCGATAATGAAGGTGACGCCCTGGTAAGATTTCCCAATTTCAAATGGAAATCATCAGGATCTGTTTTACTAAAGCACTGCCCCACCAAACTATCATGTTTACTTCCAATATCTTTGGCATAGCTAATTGATGAGTAAGCTTGAGTTGTCGCGCATGCAAACATACAGTAAATAAGAACTCTTTCGCACATTTTCTGAGCAAATATTGTGGGCACAATAGGGTCCTGGCCAGACCAGTGAGAAAGTGCTCTCCATGCGCTGTGAAGAACGCCAGTCGCATCAGTGAGGCTAGGTCCATGGGGCAGACCGGCAGCTGGTATCTGTGCCCCCCCCCCCCCCCCCCCCCACCCCAATTTGTTTTTCATGTGACAATGACGCCATACAAGGACCTTTTCACAGATCAGATAAAAGAGGTGGCCTTGGCTGCCAGCAGTCGAAAGGCCTTTCTATATAGACACTCACACAATCAGACACAAAATCACATATGCGTCACTGCAGCGTAAAAATGAGGGATATCCTTGTAATAAAGAATAGCAAGATCTTTCAAAGACCTTTGAATGTTAGTTTTTAAACAACTCCTTGGTGGGGGTGGGCTGACTGTGGTTCTCACCTCTCATGATATCCTTCTCATTCACTATGACAGTTCATATCTTATAGCTGCGTATGCAAATTACAGTTATGAAAAATACCACAGGACGCAAATAGAAAGCATCACTTTTCATTTGAGTTTCCATGTACGGGACAAAATAAAACGTTCAAGCATATTAGTAAGGCAAGCGACAAAAAGACAGAGCAAAAAGGTCAAGAAAGGGAAAGCGAACAAGACAGAGACAGAAAGAGATTAAAGGGAGGGAAAAAAGAACAGTTGCAAAACCACATGGGGGTTTTCTAAGACTACAAAACCCGTCATTTTCATTGCTCGGTTTCTTCCACTGACTGCACTGTTGCTGCCTCGTAGAAATAATAGTAAAACATATCACGCTAGCATGCTAAGACTTTACCAACACAATTACACAGAGCTCCAAATGTCCAATTATAATCTCTTTTTGACTAAATGTTGACAAGTTTTCATACCCGGTAACATACACATACTAGAATAAGGTAATTGCATCGTTATCACAGGGACCTGGAATAATTAGATTAGATTCAACTTCATTGTCAATAAACAAGTATAAGTACAGTACAAAAAAATGCAGTTTGTGTCTAACCAGAAGTGCAAAGAGAGGAGGGCAGAAAATGTACAAGTATTAAGTATATGTATGTACAAGTGGTATGTATAGATGTGCAATTAATGCAAATGCATTACATATGGCAATTCTAAATGTGCAATGGAAGCAAAGACAGGAGGGGAGAAAATGTACAAGTGGGATAAATATTTGTGCATGAATAAGGAAACAGTTTCACAGGGATTTGGAATAAGGAAAACGTATCACAGGGATTTGGAATAAGGAAACAGTATTACGGGGATCTGGAAATAAGGAAACAGTAGCACAGGAACCCATGACAAGGTTACTTGAGTTTAAATGGTCAATAATTTTACAGAAGTCCCTTCCCTGGTGTGTTTACAAGCTGCACTGCTTAATCCTCTAAAACAGTGTTTTGGTGCAACATTCATAGACAATGTTGTGTCTTCACACAGTAATGACATTATCATTGTGCAATTGCAGTGCAGCTAAGATGAGGAAGTTGAAAACCCAAACTTTATAAGTAAAGGATGGGTGGTTATTAGATGTAATTACAATTAATATTACAATTACAATTAATAGTTAACTGTCCATAACTGTCATTTTTTATGAGAAAACATCTGCTACTTTTCAATTATATTCCGTTTAAGAGATATTAGAAGACAAAAAGGATCCATTAATCCCATTTGGTGCGTCATTGAAATTATGCAGTTGTGCTCAAGTTTCCCTCCCCTTTTGAGAGTTGATAACATATGTACCATTTGTGAAGAAAACATGAGTGAGCAGGCAAAACATTTCTTATGGGATTCAAATTCAACTGTAGGTCATAACACAATGGCACAATCATAAAACCAAATATGGCAACAAAGAAAAAAATTAAATGAACCCTGTTCAAAAGTCTGCATACCCTTAGTTCCTAATACTGTGTATTGCCCCCTTTAGCATCAATGATAGTGTGCAGTCTTTTGTAATAGTTGTCCATGAGGCCCATTTATAGCTGCCCATTCGTCTTGCCTCCAGGTCATGCAAAGTCTTTGGTCATGAACCGCACATTTGAGATCTCCCCAGAGTCGTTCGATGACATTAAGGACAGGAGACTGTGATGGCCACTCCAGAACCTTCATCTTTTTCTGTTGTAACCACTGGAGGGTCAACTTGGGCTTGTGCTCAGGGTCATTGTTGTGCTGTAAAGTCAAAGAGCTTCCAATGCCCAGGTGTTGTGCAGAAGAATGTAAATCCCCGTGCCTTTTGAGCTCCCACACCCCAAAACATCAGTGAGCCACCACCATGCTTCACAGTGGGGATGGTATTCTGTTCACTATAGACCTTGTTGACCTCTCTTCAAACATAGCACTTATGGTTGTGACCATAAAGCTCTATTTTGGTCTTGTCACCCCAAATTACAGTGTGCCAGAAGTTGTCAGGCATATTGTAACCAGGCTTTTTTGTGGCATTGGCACAGTAAAGGCTTCTTTCTGGCAACTTGACTATGCAGCTCATTTTTGTTTATTACAATTTCTGGCAACTGAACAACCACCAGACTAAAACAAAGGAGAGAAAATAATTGGGAATGCGTTTGAAAATGTTAAACTATATGAGAACTTTGGTATCTGATCTACGTAAATCCTCCAGAGTGGTACGTCAGGCATGCTCTGACTGTACATGACTTGTACGTAAACCTCAAGAGTGATTCATTATTTGTACCTTTGGGGGTGTTTTATGTATTTGATATATACATGTATTCTCTGAAAATATGTGCACTTCGTTAGTCTAGCACACCTAAGGGACAGCACAGACCTTGCCAGGCCCAATACCTACTAAAAACATGAGGCCACTGAGAGAATAACACTGGTGTTTAAAGCAATGTACTTTGTCCTGTGTTTATTATCTGTGTCTTGTTTTGTCTGTACACTGTTTTTTTCTTTTTCTGTTTGGTTTTTAATCACTGAACCTAAATTGGATGTGTAAACATGTATACGCAGGGCCCAGCTGTAAAAGAGACCTTGGTCTCAGTCTGTGTTCCTTGTTGAAATAAAGGTTTAATAAACTCACTCTAAATAACATCTTTCCGCAATAATGTTTACAATATCAAAACAATTCTGCTTTTGAATGGTGGAAATCTTACAATGGCTCCTTTATCAGATGTCAATGTTTTGTTTTCCCACAAACATCCTTCCTGAATTCAAAAGTAATCATCTAGATTTTCTAAGTAACTAATCTGATTAAAACATTTTTGCTGGTAAAGTAACTGATTACATGTAATCCATGTAATGCGTCCAATTACTTATGATCCATGTTTCAAGCAGCGCCAAATGTTTCCAATTCTTCATAAGCTATTCCCAACATCAGCAACTTCAATGGTTTACACTTTTAAGACATAAAAGTGGAGGGTGGCTGTATTGACAGCGTTGCTCATCTCCAATATCCAATGTAAACACAATACAGGCCATTTACATTGGACAGACCTGAGTAACCCAACTCCCCATGCAAGCATTCAGCTCAGGCCTGACCACTGTACACACAGATAGACAGGCCTATTGTAGGAAGGAAGGGGGTGAAGATTGAAATAAAGATTAGGAGAGGAGAAGGTTAGTGATAAACCCAGAAGTGATCTCATTCATATAAAAGAAAGTGTACTGAACAGGAATTCTGAAATACTTGTGGACCTAGGTTATACAGACAAATGTTTATCCCATTTGTGTTAACAATTGGCGTGAACCGAATTTATGTTGTGTTACAAGCTGGTCGCTAGGTGCATTAATGGGCAAACTTAGAGTTAAACACAGTGGCTGTTTTCAAGGGCGTAATATACAACATATTTTTGCCACAAATACTGAATTACATGTTCCACTTTTATAAAGAACACCAAGAGTACTTGGAAAGCACCATCCAATGTGTTTAGAGGCTTTTGGTTGTATGCCAGCAAACAAGATATTTCTATACATTCATGCTGCTGCTGATCAGTTAATCTCCATCTCATCATCCATAAGTCTTTGTTCCACAAGTGTACAGGCTCTTTTAGATACTTTAAGCGAAGTGGAACCTGGCTGTTCGGTTCATAGGGTTTACTAGTGGTTGGCAGCTTGTGGTGCACCCTCTGAAGTTCTGCTGGTGAACACTGCATATGGTAATATTAAGCCTACCTCCTGAAGAGTGTTCCTGAACTATTGGGCTATTGTTGTTTTTTTCCCCATTTTCAATATTATTTGTTCATCCAAATTCTTGTGGGCCACATTAGAGCACATTTGAAAATGTTGATAAGATTATGCATTTCATCACAATCATTTTCATAATTTCACAGCAGTAATTATTACAAGGCATGATGGCCCGCTGGCCTGGGGCCAGTAAGACCTAACGTCGAGACAGCAGGCAAACAAAGTAGCTCCATTACCCAATTTAAATTCATAGTATCATATTAAAACGTTGCACTAAAATGCATCTGTGGCGAGTATTTTTGACCAATAATATTAAATGGTTCATTTGTTTTGACAAATCATAGTTCATTCCAGAGCAGGACCCAATCATGGCATTGTACAAGGCAAACCAGACACATACAAAAATTGTGTGTGGAAAAAACAGGTTAGGTGGATCGAAAACAATAATGGCAAGAGACACGCCGTTCAAGTAGTGCGTTCCCAACGAAAGTCGTTAAGGCAGGGTCGTTTAACGAGGGAACGAACAACTACTGAAAACCTTCTCCGAAGTCCCTGCTGTCACGTGTACTGTGGCCAAACGGGCTGCTGACAACCCTGCGACTGTACCAATGATCGTCTCCGAATGAATGAGGTGGCACGTAGCCAAATTGAAAAACGAATTATGACCGCCAATCATATTATGAAGAGGGAGAAACCATTCACAGACTAAGTCCATGAGATATTCCGTAAAAATATGGATATAGAAACCATACAGACATGGTTTGTGAACAGCAAGTGTCATGCTAACTATGCCAGCCTAAGAGCTTGCTAGCAGTAATACACAAGAATGCATAAGTAGTAGAACATTGAAAAAGGAAAACTGAAGTCTCGTTTCAGTGTAAAGTACTTTCTATCATGCCACATTGAGGTTTAAGAGGATCGTGGGAAATTAAAACATTTGAGTTGATGATTTTTGAATGATGTTAACAAGTTTTAAGAAATTGAATGTTTACAGGCGTAATGGATCACAATTGCCGGGCTGCATGTATGACCTGCCTGAGCCCTAGTTCTTTTGCAGGTCTGTAAGACATCACCGAAGCAAGCGATTTACGCACTTCAACACCATAAGTGTTTACAACCATTTCCTGTATTGCTCTTTGCTGCAGTGGCCTTACAAACCATGGAATGTCCCAAAATATCTCAGATTATGTGTTTCAATGGCAGATAAATGTTTAGGTTTCATTTCCATATGGTGGTGGCAACTAGTTTTGGTGTTTTAAAGTATGTAACATTGTAGGGATACAGCACGTCAGCAAGCCCTAATCTATAGGCCAAGACTATACGTAAGGAATTATTGTATAATTTGCTGAGTTATTTAGAACGTGGTATGTGTAATGTTTTTACTACATTTGGCCAAAGAAAAAAAACACACACCACATTTTCCACAGTACCGTCTCTCTCCCTTACACAACACTCACGCGCTCGTTCGCGCGCAAACACATGCGCACCTGCATCAACAAGCCGAAGTTTAACTACATGTCCTATGTTGTAATGAAAGACAGTCCTTAGCCTACCTCCAAAGTGCGTATTTCTTGCTGAGTGAGGTCGTTTGATGCAGCGCATTTGGTTCTGAGTCCTTGCAAACTAGAGATGGAGATGTCGATCATATTCTGGATGAGTTCGCATTGGTGAAGGGCGTCCATCCGTGAACCACCTTCCCTGTCACTTTCCGATATTTTATTACTTTGAACCATCCTTCCACCTTTGCCTGCCAAACTATCCATTCCTCGTCATTTGCAATACATGGCAGGTAAAGGTCGAACAGTTATAGGAAATAAACAGCATTTAGTAATATGCTCCAAAAAGTTGCAAACGAAACGAATAGAACAGCTCATAAAACTTCCGACATCGCATGTCACTTCTCTGAGCGCAGCGAGGTTTCTGTGTATGCTCATCAGCCGCGTCTACTTCTGGTGTTAAAAGTGGCCACGTTACAGATCGCTGCGCGTTACGCAGATGATCAGAAGGAACAAAACACGGATAGTCTTTTATCCTATCATGTTTTGCAGTAAAATATACAAAACAACTGCTTTTTCATGTTTGTTTTTTGTCACTTTTCAATGGCAGGGATTTCAAGAGCCGATCATCTGACCGCGCATTGTAACTACAATAAAGACTACCTGGAACGGTCCTTCCTAGGCGAAATGCATTGTTGGAGATGTGGTAAACTAGTCGCAAGCTAATTATAGAAATTATAGCTAGCCTATAGTTATAATACAGAGGTGTATTGTTTACTCTCAAACTACACTAAAGTCTATTTTTCTTTATCAATTTAAAGGTTTTCGTTGGCACAGAAACATTTTATTTTTCAATTTAAAACCAGTTTTTTGTGGCCTGGGTGTTCCTGTGGTCTAATCTGCTGCTTCTGGTACACATGTACTTCTGCATCATATTAAACTTACTTCCAATTAAACGTACTTCTTGTTCAGCAGAAACTCTCCCCTTTATCATTACTGGCCAATAAAGCATACAATACCTATGAAATAGACATCTTACAAAGTAACTATTTTCCTAACCAGCTAACCAAAAAGCATACCATTTGCTTAATCTAACCCTAACATTTACCTCAACACCTTCACCTGTATACCTAACCCTAATCTTCACCATAATTTGCTAAAACAAATTAAATAAATGCTTTTAACAATTTCACACTGTTTAATATTTTCTTTTAATCCCAGAACATTTTGGTCCAGAAGTGGTACGGAAAGAACTACTCACAGATACACACTCACACACAGCACTATAGTGACGTCATTATCTGTCTTTGCTTTAGCAACCGTGGGGTCCTTGTGATGCTAATAAAGCTTATCTCAATCAAAGAGAGAGTGACAGACAGAGAGAGAGAGAGTGACAGAGAGAGAGAGAATTCCAAATGTATGACCACATTAGAGTCAAGATTTCCCAAAGATCATCCAGCCCACATATACATTTTTTAAACATTGAACATGGATACCCTGCCATATGAAATGTGCCCTAACCCTAACCGTTGCCATGAGTGAAGAACAACCACTGGATTACAAACAACGTTGTCAACACAACCAATATTCATCTCTCTATTAACTCGCTAACAGGAATGTAAACACATTTGTGCACAAATATGCAAATACACTTTTTGTTCATATGGAAAATGGGGTATTTTATTTCAGCTCATGAAACATAAGACCAATACATTTGAAATGTTATTCATTATATCTGCACTTTGTTTCAACAATGTACATAGCTAATAATGGAACATTTTAAAGGTTCTGAAACCTTTGTGTGTAATGCATACTTAGAATTTTTGACTTCAGTTGTTTATTATTTGGATTTCATCTATCTGCTTGCTTTTGCAATAAAAAAAATGAAAAGTCAAGAAAACATGGTTTGTGTGTGTGTGTGTGTGTTTGTGTGTGCACATTCTCCAAATCTATGTGCACATGTAAGGACCCAAAGTCCACTCCACTAAATTGGTCTACACAAGAATTTTTGGCTGGTTCCCACCAGGAAAAATATGATTACAGGTTTAAGAGTTTGGTTTAAGGAAAAATGTATAATTTGGCATAGTGTTTGGTTTCCAGTTAGTTTTGGTTCAGGCATTAACTGCTAGGTTTGGAGTTAAGTGTTAAGGTTAGGTCGATGTTAGGCATACGTTTGAGGTTATTAAGGTTAGGGTTAGTGTTAGGGAATATTTTTCTGAGTTAGGGTAAGGTAATAGGTACCAGAAGAATAGAAAAACAAATGTGTGTGTTTGTGTGTGTGTGTGTGTGTGTCTGTCTGTGTGTGTGTGTGTGTGTGTGTGCGTGCGCCCACAACACCGGCTCTTAAGTGCTCCAGAGTGTATATAGAGTATTCAGTTCAAGATCTGAAGTGGAGGCAGACAACATAGAGGATAGTTCCGACTTTTATTTTGTAAGACATGGTTTTAAGTTTTCAGCAAAGTTTTTGTCATCATTCATTTTACCATTCTTCTCAAATGTTTAATTTCCTGAATTCATGGATTACATTTTTTTCATGGCCAATAGAGGTCCTCCTGTGTGAGGAACCAATTAACATCAAGTTTGCCATACCTCCTCTCCAGGATGCAGGGAACTGGCAATTTGCCCACCTTCCAAGATGTATCTGGTCCTGCTCTGTCCTTTTCAAGGAGGGGTCTTGTTGTCTTCTTGTTGGTATCAGGGAGCTTTCCCATGGGAAACACAGGGAGGGCAGGTCACAGCACGCCTGTCAGATCTTCTCAAAACACAAAATCTGGCTATTCTATGAAGTATGCTGACTACTCTGGTTCCCACCATATTTATCTCCCTATCATTTTCTCTTCCCAACCTGTAACCGGGTAGACAGGGTGCATAGACATTTAGAATTAATGTGTGCTGAACTATAATTGAACATACAGTATACCTTATGTTGGTTTAGAAGAAATAAAGGTCATTAACGTAATTAAACGGTTCATTTATGAGGTTTCATCTTTTACATGTCAAGTCTCAAAATCAGACATTTAACAAATGAATCAAATAATTTGCAAACCTATCTATTCTTTTGTGTGAAATTGCTCAAACTCCAAAATTACATAGTGCCTAATAACAATATGATGTAGATGGACATTTTGGTAATTGTTAATGGATTTAATTAGAGTATTTCCTCCAGTAAACAAATAACTAGCATGGACACATGGTGGTGTCAGTCATTTCCCAGCATTTTAGAAATGTGTTGATGGCATCAAATTGAAAACAGGCATGTATTTTTCCAAAAACAATAACATTTCTCAGTTTCAACATTTGATATGTTGTCTTTGTACTATTTTCAATTAAATGTAGGGATAAAGAATTTGCACATCACTGCATTTTGTTTTTATTAGCATTTTGCACAGTGTCCCAACCTTTTGGGAAACAGCGTTATATAAATCAATATTTTGTTTTTAAATTGTGAATGCCTTCTTTGCATAAATATGAACCCTCTTTATAAATGTGGTTGTATCTGGGTTCAGATTTAGCCAGTTGCATTCCAAATCATGTATTCAAATTACATTCAAAATCAAGGAAGATTAATGTACTAGAATGGCCCAGTCAGAGCTCTGTCCACAGTCCTATAGAAAATCTGTGGACTGACCGAAGATAACTGTATTTCTTTCCTAAGAAAATATCCATTCGTTTTTCATTTTAATATTATATCAGATCTGAAATGATTTGTCTTTATTTTTGCCTTTACATAAACAAAAGCTGGATTTTCAAAAACTGTATACAAACTTTTGATATCTACTGAATGACAATGTGAAACCAACCAGAACAAATTAAAAAAATGCTATGTAACAACTATTCAAACTATGATTTTATCTAAAGCTCAGAACTTCCGTAGGAAAATGATTTGGCTATTAGATAATCAAGCCAAAAAAGTATACTTTAGTTTAAAGTTCATGATCTTTCTGCAAAGCAATTCACTTTTAAGTGATTTGGAAGATACTCTTGTCCTGAGCAACTTCCAATAATAACTTTACATTTTCCTAATTAGCCCACAGTGTTTTTGCCTCAAACAACTTACGGTGTCTAATAAAAATCTAATACAATTATCACCAACCCTTCTCTGGTAGTCAGTTGCCTGGATTCCAGGTAATTAAATAAAATTGAGCTGTGTCTGTCAGAGCCTAAATGACAGGTGGCCTGTATTACTGTCATGTTATGCAATCATAGAAACATGATGCCTGCTCCCCTATTGGGATCAGTCAAGAGTGTCGGCTCAACCTGATTGGTTACATTTTAAATCCTGTGTTGACTACATTTTGGATTAGGTCTCAATACATATATTCAGTTTCATATACTCAAATAAGATTAAATAAAGAATTATCATTGTTTCAATGTATTTTAATCTTCCATCATCAGCAAAAAGAAAATAACAGAAACTATACTGACATAAACAGTGTCTCTGTCTTGGACTTACTCCTGATGTTGTGTGTACCAAGATTTATTTAAATACATATACTGCTATTTTGACTTTACTGCATTTATCCAACGTCTGCTTGTCTTGTGAGAATGTGCTTCCATCTACTGGAAGAATAAGGTAAGTGACTGGTGAGAGAGAGAGAGAGAGAGAGAGAGAGAGGGAGAGAAAGAGGTGGGGGGGTATAAAATAGTAAGTCAAATTAAACATTGATAATAAACTCCTATTTTTTGGTTACATATAACAATGTGCAATCACAGCAATAACATTTGTTTCCGTGAGAAAAGGGAGTGGAGCACAAACAACAGGGTTAACAACCAATACTCATCACTTAATTTATTTCTGCTTGTCATTCATACTTGTAACTCATTTCAAATAGTTGCCACAGTATATAGACAGGAGTATAAAATATGACATGCCTTTATGCATTTGGGAAATGCTGTGGGAATGGTGCAGGGGTTAGACCACAGCACCATCATAGGCTACTGGAGGGATTACTTCAAATGTTTTATTTTATTAATTTATTGGTTTTGACCCCTGTTATTTATTATGTTGCTTACATTTTTAAGTCTTTAAATTGACTTTTAAGAGATAGAGAAAGAGAGAGAATGAAGGAGAGAAAGGAAGAATGAGGGAGTGCCATTTCCCGTCTGGCCAAATAAATGTACAAAATGTAAAATGGCCTTTATTTTTCATTTTAAAAATTGGTTCTTTAGGTTTGACATATTTAGCACTGATGACGAACAAGGAAAGGAAGTGACTCTTTGTTCGGAGACTCAGACACCAGAAGTAGAAACAATTGAAGGAAGGGAAAGAATGTGGGTAACGTGAATCCATCCCCTGATATTTACACCCTCCATAATTTATCCACATAAAGCTAATGTCATTGTATCAGTATGTATTTGTCCTCTGTGATAATGCACATAAAAAAAAAGATATATGATAAGGACAACAGAGTGCAACACAAAAGTACACAGCTGTAATGGCTGAACAAATGTGATAAATTGAAGGGGAAACAAATAAGGCACAAATAACTGATCTGGCTGGGAACCAATGCAAATTGAACCAGTCAAATTGACTTAGTAATATTTCAGTTGCAGATTCTGCCTTTTAAGAAACAGTCTAACCCTTTTCCCACTGCTCTCTGTGCACAACTTATGCAGTACAGATGGTATGAGAATAATGTGATATTTTACAGGCAACAAGGAGAGGTGTGCTGAAAAACAGGCAGTCTCTCTATCAGCCATACCACACTGTTGTTTTAAAGTCCCCTTTGGTGGTGTATCTGAAATGTCACCTATTCCCTAAATAGTATATTACTTCTGGCCAGCACCCATGAGGCAATAGGCTACTATTTCAGGCACAGTTGTTACTGTCCAGTAGACCGCTGAGGTCCTCTACTGACTGATTAGCTAACAACCTCAAGTTAGAAATAAATCTCCAGCTGGCGGACTTAGTGATTGGTAGGCACCAGGCAGGGGCCAGTCTATTCTACTCTATTCTATTCTATTTCTGGACAGACATCAGGGGCTATCTAGGCCAGAACACCACTCCAGCCTAAACCTCTCATTACTGACCACTGATGTACAATGGACTTTTCAGCAGTAATACTCAGACAGCATTGGCATTCTTAAAGTCTGTATAGGGAGAAATAGAATGGGGGGGGAGGTCATAAGGGGGGGTGGCGGTAAATGAGGAACAGTTTTCTAGAGACTGGAGTCACATAACATGGGGCAATACGCCCCCCCCCCCACCCCAATGTAACTCTCACAAAATCCAAAATGTCACCATTCTGTTTTTCAACACCTCCTCTGGCTGCCACTAGTCTTAATCAACTACAAATTTCCTCTGTATCATCCCACCTTCTCAGCCAACTATTATATGTTCTGTATCTCATTTTAAGGACTGCTGGGATTTAAAACATTGCCTTATTTAAACAATAATAAGTTTAATTTAACTGTATGAAATGGCGTGTAAGGAAAATGTAAGTGGTGTAAAAATACAAGGCCAATTCATAAAAACACTTAGGCATTATTTTCTATTGGGACAAGATTTCCCGGGCGGCAACTAACCCCATGGGGGGGCATATTACCCCAGTAACTGGAAAAAATGCCCCTTTCCTAAAAATACATGTTATTAAATACAAATTAATCTGTACGGATGTATACAGTTAACTTAATTAAAATGTTAATGCAATCCCACATTGCATTTTCATTCTCCACTTTTGTCTGCGTCAATATGAAAATGCAATTGTGATTTGTGCTGGTTTGCACGTTCGCAGTCAAGATTAAAATGTTAATGAAAAGCCATTGGGCATCTGTCTCGCTCTGTGGTGAAGAAAATTCAAATGTTAATTCAAACGTAAAAACTGAGAAACAGCACCATCCTTTGCAATTGCATTTCCACCATCTAACGTTGTTTTCCTAACTTAATGAAAATGACATTGCAATGCGATGCGATGTTCTACCATGCGATGTTCTACCATGCGATGTTCTACCATGCGATGTTCTACCATGCAATGTTCTACCATGCGATGTTCTACGATGCAATGTTCTACAGCCCTGTGAGTCATTCTCTGAAGGCAGACAGACAATTTGATTTCCTGGTCAGATATTTCCATGACAGAATATAAAGGATATTAGAAAATGTAGCTGAATTCTCTGTGATCACTAATAATGATATTGACACATTAGTGGCACAGGGAATCTTGTGAAAACAGATGGCATGATGATAACAGCAGAAAGGTGAAGGTTCTGGAGTGGCCATCACAATCTCTTGACCTTAATATCATCGAGCCACTCTGGGGAGATCTCAAACATGCGGTTCATGCAAGGCGAGCAAAGACTTTGCATGACCTGGAGGCATTTTGTCAAGTTGAATGGGAAGCTATACCACCTGCAAGAATTTCCACATAGACAACTATTACAAAAGACTGCATGCTATCATTGGTGCTAAAGGGGGCAATACACAGTATTAAGAACTAAGGGTATGCAGACTTTTAAACAGGGGTCAGTTCATTTTTTTCTTTGTTGCCAAGTTTTGTTTTATGATTGTGCCATTGTGTTATAACCTACAGTTGAATGTGAATCCCATAAGAAAAAAAAGACATGTTTTGCCTGCTCACTCATGGTTTCTTTACAAATGGTGCATCTATTACCAATTCTCCAAGGGTATGCAAACTTTTGAGCACAACTGTATGTTACAGTAGTTCTTCAAGTCTCATTTATCAATTACATTTCCATAGCATCTCTTTTAGCTAAGTATTTCTGATCATATTCTCAAATTTACTAGCATGATTTGGCTCCCCCCAGCATTTTTTTCAAAGTGGAAAACATTTTGTTTTGTTTTTAACATAAGCTTACATAGGCTTATGTTACTAACGTTACTATAAAACATATTTTTATCTAAATACATAGACAATTGACAACATATAAATACATGAAGAAAACCTTCAGAATAATATTAGGTTCCTTTGATGCTAATTCAAGAATTCAACAACATAAAAAGATTGGATCATCCCCATCATATAACACAATTTGTCTTTACCATTGACATGAAGACTTGAAACCAAAACCCGCCCATTATTACTTAGGATTTGACTTGAGACTTGAAAGTTAAGACTTGACACTTGCTTAGGACATGCAACAATGTGGCTTAGTCCCACGTCTGCAGCTTTCTAATGAAGTGATGGTAAAGACATTGTGGCAAAATGACCTGTGCACTGTCTCTGCTCTCCTTCCCTCTTCTATGCTCTCCTTCCCTCTTCTCTGCTCTCCTTCCCTCTTCTATGCTCTCCTTCCCTCTTCTCTGCTCTCCTTCCCTCTTCTATGCTCTCCTTCCCTCTTCTCTGCTCTCCTTCCCTCTTCTCTGCTCTCCTTCCCTCTTCTATGCTTTCCTTCCCTCTTCTCTGCTCTCCTTCCCTCTTCTATGCTCTCCTTCCCTCTTCTCAGCTCTTCTTCTTCCCTCCTGGCCCTTCCTCTACCTTCTTCCTCTCTTGTCCCCCATTGGTTTCATGAAGCACGTCCACTGACTCTCGCCCAACATGGATAGGCCTTCGCTACAAAAAGGTAGAAGGTGCTCGACAACAATGTAAACCAGTTTGTCTTGGTAGTCCTGTTAATCTTGATAGACCTTTGCGTCAGACCATTTACTGCTGCCTTGTTTGGTATTGGCAGGAGAAGCATCATGGTTGAGAGAATCGCTGATGGCTCATTTAGATTTTATGCAGCAAGTAAGTAGATAGTATTCTGCTGTTCCCACAACAACACCACAACACCAATTCACACCCAATCAAACCGTGGGTTTACAGACATGGGTACAAAGAAAAATATGAAATAATGGGCATTTCTATCTGTTTTGTTATCAAATGAAAGTGACTCCATTTCAGAAATGCTGTTTGCCCATAGTCCGTGCCCCTCAACAATGTTGTATGAGTCGAGTTCGGTCAGCCAGGCCCCTTTATGTTGTAGGACCTCAAAATCAATGGCTTTGTTGACGTGGTGAATCACATGACATTTCAAAAAGCTGTCGAGGGGTCGCAGTGCAAAACTCTGCAGGACATTAAACTACTGAGTTACGTCAAGGTCATCTATGTCATCATAGCCACAGCAGAGTGTAACCTCCAAAGAATAACCAGTCCCATTTACAGTCAACAGTCAGACTACAGCACATTATTTTCTGTTTGATTAATGGCTGTTCTGGGTTGGAAGAACCCTTTCTTATTTTCTAATCATACAGTAGGCCACCTCAGTTTCTGACTCCAGATCGCCATTTCTGTGAGGCCAAATACCTGTTGTTCTGTCTGCCTGCTTTCTAAACTGCCAGGGTCCTTAATGTTTAACTTGAGTATTAGGTCCATGTAAATGATAAACCAGCTAGTCAGTGATGTGTTGCTTGCTTGCTGGTGTATTTCCACACAACATGGGGGAGAGAGGGAGGTGTCCTCAGAAATGTTTCCACTGACTACTGTACTCTTATCATGGATCATTGACCATGTGGCATTTTAGCTGAATGTGTAGCCCATGATCGCTGAGGATCACCAGTGATGTAGTTCACCTAACAGGATCATCTGTATGAGTGCAGCATTTGGGAATCAGATGTTCTGTATGTCATGTTTCAGGTTAGTACTTTGTTCAGGTAGCTACAGGTGGCTGGTGCTCAATAAAACAGGATCTTGATCAAAACACACAGCTGAATGCTAAAATCACATCTGAAGTTCTTGACAGACATTTGATCAATCAATGAATGTGTCATAAATATTATTACTGCCTGGATCAGTAAATCAGTCCGGGGACTTCGGTTTGAACACATTGACACATTTCACAAATTACTCAGCAGTTTGCCAAGCTTCAAAGTTCATCGTAATATTATGCAACAGGGTAAACAAGTACAAATATACTGAAGTTATTTTACTTTACTACGTTTCAAAATAAAATAATCTACCAACCAACACCCAATTGTGCTTGTAACACACACACACTTGTATTTCAAGCATCCCTAGTCCATCTGAACTGGTAGACCTCCTATACACCATCTCCTTGTATATGACACTGGTCCGTCCAGCAAGAATAGTTTGAGTGTCATATAATGCTACCATAAGTGATTTATAATATTATATATATTTGAAACTATATACTCAACTCAGACTCATGTAGAATATGACAAGGAAACGGTTGATGTTGATCTGGTATAAACCAAACTGATATTATGCAACGTGTGAGTCATTTGTAACAGCTGACATTGTTGACCAAGTTGGACATCTGGAAGTAACTCCTCCCTCTCTTCCTGAGATGTAGAACCTTCTGGAAATTATGTTACCACAGCTAAGAAGGCCTGTAGACTTCCAGCATTAAGGGTTTGGGCTACCATCTTGATATCCACAAGCAGCAGTGAATATCAACTTAACACACACATACTTCCTACACTCTTCACTGCTCAGCCCACCCCATGCCAGTTCTCCTTTTATTTGCTTCATTATGCTCCTGTTTGTTCCCGGCACCAATCTTTTCCTTTTACCTTGTTCCAGGAGAACAACTGCCAGGTGATTTGGCTAAGAGAAAGACAAAGACAAATTAAACAAAACCAAGGTCCAGATGGCTGATTTTTGTTTTCAAAAAGCCTTTATTAAATCTATAAATCCAAAAATGACAGAACAGACCAGAAAGATAAAACAATACACCCATTCAAATGCAACATATTCAACATTTAACTGCTGCATACTGCATTGATTAGAGTGCTTTACATTGCAATGTTTGGAGAACATCCAATCCCCTTTCAATCCCAGTGGGAACACACCTGTGGGACGGTGTGAGATGCCGGCAACTGGATTCATCCACCTGCTTTAGATAAAGCAGCTTTACTAAACACATCAACCGAACTGCTTATCGAAGACAACATCTTTACTTAAAGGAGAAATAAAAGCAGAAGAAATTAAATAGAAATCACAGATGCACGAGTTTCAAGTTTTTATCATGAGAAGTGACTGCCTACCAAAAAAAGGCTAGACAGAAAAATGACAGAGGCAGAGACCTTTGGCATTAGCATTGAATTTAGACAAAGAAAAAGTATTGCCAAGATTGACTGACCGCAGGTTTACCGTTTAGAATAACAATCTGAACCGGTAACAATCTGAACTGGTAAACAGTAGGTAGACCATAAATACTTTTCAATTTCCCCCTTTCATGATACCGATGGTAACTATAGGTTACTTCATACACTCGGAAACTCCACTATAGTCTTGTGCAGCATTACACAGATGAGAAGTGGGTTGTGGGCTTGAGACAGTCTTTAATACAAATGGCAACTGGTTTCTTTGTTTTCTATCTTCTTAGGCTAGGGCACACGAACATTCACAGGCTTTGTCTGACAACTTCTATATAGAACAGAGTCTACAGTGTTTCCCCTAAAGTGACTTAAATGGTTACCTCCACTCAAAAATGTATAAAAATCTTAAAACAAATTGGGATGGTTAAACGCTTTCAGTGTAAACAGAAATTATACAGAAATGTAAATAGAGCAATGTATTGCATTTAGAAAAAAAAATATTTGAGAACAAAAAATGAAATAAATTCAGGGAGAATCAGAAACTCTCCACCCAACTTTGCAACCACAGCAAAAAACTAAACGAAGACATCCCAGGGGAAACACTGGATTAAATCCTGGTCTCTATAAAATAAGACATTTTGTGACATTCATTCAGGTTCACATTACACAAGGAAAAATATGCACAGAAAAAAGTACAACCACATAACAATAAAAAATGAACAGAAGTATAAAAACAACAAACAAAAAAACCTAGATTCTAAATTAACTGTAAATACTGGTATATTTATAAGTATTTATATAAATATACACACACACACACACACACACACAGTTTGTATGGTCAAAAATATACAAATGATAACAAAACCGGTTAGACCAGAGACAACTACTGGTTTGGAAAGAAAAGGCTCTCTAAACCCTCCGCAGTGTGAGGCAGCATGTGTAGAAAGAAAAGTGCGAGCCAGGGCAGTGAGAGAACAACACCTGGGGAACATCCAGGGTAGCAGAACACTAACCCATCTCCGAGAGACGGATCAAAGGGGTACCCTTCAGCACTCAGTCATATCATGTTGTCGTTCTGATCCCACTGCCTCGAAGTTGCTGTGAGGTCCTCAAGATCGTTTTTTTTTTAATGTAGTGTGGAGAAACAAGCCATTCAAGTCAGAAGGTGGGGAAATGGTACATCAGTGTTGACGTCATCGCCACAGCGCCATTTATCAACAGCGACAAGTCTCTATTAGAGGAAGTCGCCATTCCGAACAGCATAGAATTGACACTACAGTAGTAAGGCTGTTTTTAGGTGTTGACAGACAGGGCTCTTAATACCTGGCGCACACACATGCACGTAACCAACCGACAGAAATAAATACAAAAAGACGTCGCCTTTCCACAGAATCAGATGAATCGGGTTCTTCTTCTTCCTTGGTGCCGTTTCTATAAAGATGATCATTCTGTGCAATGGGTTGGGTAGTGAGGGTAAAGATGGAGGCCTAAAGGATCTGGTAGGACAGGTAGGAGCGTATGAGCGACGGGATGGGCAGCGCCTGCACCTGCTGTGTGGGCATGACCCGTCGCAGTGCCATGCGACACAGGTGCTGGAGACTGGCAATGCTGTTAGGGGACGCCCAGAAATGGACACTGCCATCGCGAGACCTGAAAGAATAATTTCCGTCTTAAAGGAAAGTGTATATGTCAAGAATGAATGCTATATTTCTGCATCTGCTGTTTGTGTGTATGTGTGTATGCGTGAGAGAGAGACAGAGAGAGAGACAGAGAGAGACTCACCCAGCTGCTAGGACACTCCCGTCAGTCGAGAATGCACAGCAGAGGCCATTAGTGATGGGGGCGATGGCCTGAGGGGACTTTTCCTCAATACTCCAGAAACGTACCATTCTGAGAACAGAGGAATGACCGAATGACTCGATGGGAGGAGTGTGAGAGAAATGGGGAAGGAAAGAGACCAGCAGTAGGGTGATGGGCCAAAGACAGCAGTCACATGGAAACTGCACTAGGGCCAATACAAGTTTGAAACCATACACCACAAACACATGTCAATCATGTAAAGACTAAACGGCCATTGTTTCATATTGTAATGCTTCAACAGTAAACGTGTAAACTTCTAAAGCATTTCCCCACCCCACCCCCCCAAAAAAAATAACATTGTCAAACAGGATATTCTTTCTGTCTGCCATCTTATGAGCCTCGTTCCCCTGCTCCCTAGATCATGAACTTCTCACTGATAAATTCTCAGCAGCTTATCCAATCACAGTGTAGCTAGGGGCAGGAGGGGCTAAGTAGAGCAGGAAGCAAGGCGTCGCTGTGTGATTAATGGCTGTCATGTATGGGTCAAGTAACCAATCCCCTATGGGGCCCCTGCTCGGCTGCAACAACCGCCCTGCTCATACCCAGAACCCATTAGGACTCGTGACTCTTGTTTTCTCGCTCTAACAAACTAGTTATTATTCCTCAGAGCAGAGAGTATGCAGTTTATGTACAAATGGGTGTGGTGGCGCAGCTACGGCAAATCAAACAAGATTCCACCTAAACCATCAGACACCATGTGACCTCTCTGTGCTGAGACTGCTCCGCCTGGGGAAGAGCCACAGCAGACCGCTCGCTTTATCAGGAGTGCATTAAGAGTGTACTATTCAACCAAAAAACCTTTAAAAAAGGGGCCATCAGCAGACGCTAAATACATTTCGGGACTTTAAAGATCAGCCACAAAAAAAACAATCTTAAAGTGGAGTACTCCCATACAGGGCATGGATAATGGACGAGACAAAGACCTCAGGCTCAGTTCCTCACCTGTCGTCAGTTATGCTGGCAATGTGTCTCCCGTCATGACAGAACGCCACAGAGCGTACCCACCGGTCGTTGGCCCCTCCTGCAAAGATAGGGGAGGGAGGAGGGAAGAGGTGCCTGAAGGAGAGAGAAAGGAAGGTAAGGCCATGTTTACCAGGTCTTCCAACATGACTGGGTTATGGCTTGCCGTGGCATGTGTGGAGGTGGGTGTATGTCTTACGCCAGCTCCAGTAGCATAGTGCCCATGTAGGGATCCCAGACTATAACGCGTGTGTCATAGGACGCAGTGGCGAGCAAGGCTCCATCGGGAGAAAACTCACAAGACACCACATCGTTATGGTGACCCTCGAGCTTCCGGATCAGGGAATATTTATCCATATCCCAAAGGAACACCTGTGGAAGGAAGAATTCCATGTTATAGCTAATGGAACTACACCACACGGGGACAAGCAATTTAAACACTGAAACTACCAAAGATTTGATAACAGGAGAAAAAACTATAAATTAAGATACAACAATTAAGCAAGAATCAATAGCTCAGTGTCATTTTACGGCTTACGTTGACCACAAAATAAAAAAAACATGGTTCTCAAGAATCAAGGCTATCATGTTAAAAAAAAAGGTGCAAGTCACTGCACGTCTGCTTTCTTTTAACAGAGCTGCTAACGCAGTGCTCCATACAATCTATGACACAGGCTAGCATTTAAACACCAATCATATCTAATTTGTGAACATTAATATTAACAGTTGAAGTTGACAGAAAAGGGAGAAAATAAAACAAGTAGTAACTTAAGGTAACATAATGTTACTGCACTGGTTTCCCCTTTCAGAGTTTTAGTTCCCTGTGCTTACAATAGGCACCTCCGGCGGAAGCCTACGAAGAGAGACAGATACTGCAAGAGAAAGAAACATTTGATGGCCAAAAGGTTGACACCTTTGGACACACAGACAGACACCATTTTAAACAGTCAGCCATATGGAGCTGCCGTTTCTTTGCTCCAGAGTAATGCCCCTTCAAACGAGAACGTGCTTTGTCGTTTCAATTAGCCGCAGACAACTTGACTGCAAGGTTTCAGTTCTTGGTTACTATTAGAACCGAAACAGGAGTAGGGCAAACATTTCACTCGAGCAAAGTGCGACATCTCAGCTAAAGCAGCTAAATGCAATTCCACAGTCAAGTCAGTGGTTTCTGTTCAGTTCATAATGTTCACAGGCTCCCTTCTGTAGCGTTAATAAGAAAAGAAAGGACTCCTGATGCCCTGGGCTCCTGCCTGCATTCCAGCTGTACTGTTAATGATTGATTAGACAGTCAGCAGCCAGCTGGAGGAAAATACTCCAAAATGGCTGTTACATTGTTTTATTTTAACTTTTCTGTTCCAGGGACACAGAGTTTAGTTTAGCCAGATATGTCTGAAAATGAGACTCCCACAATGGTCACAGTCATCAAATATTGTTAGTTCTCTCAATCTGTGTTAAGCAGAAAAACGTAGCAATGCAAATCGAAATGGAAAGTTTCCATGGGGGGGCGGGGAGGAATGACCTTCGGCCAATTATGATGCAACATGGAATTCATTAACTTGCATCATGTTTTCCCCCCGACTCCAACATTGTCCTGGTTAAGTTTGGCCAATCTTTTGACAAAGACAGACATTAACGGGGATGAAGGCAGTCTGCAGAGCCACAAAGGGTCCTTTCAGTTCAAATTGACATCAACAATGACCTGACCTCTCCATTACAAAAAGGGGCTGAGCAGGACAACTACAACAGACAACGTGTTGCCGACTGACACAGGCCTTTTAACATGAGTGGGGTAAGGCTATGAAACAAACCTAAGTGATGCCAACAGCCTTGTTTTGGAGAGACATGAACAAACATATCATATATGTGGGGGACTGGGGGGTGGCGAAACTGGCATTGAACTGACAAAAAAACCCTACAAACCATAAAAACCAATCAATGAACAATAATTAAAAAAGGCAGTTATGGAATGGGTAGGGTTTCCAGGACAGATGGGGGTGGAGGGTGAGATATGGTGGGACAGTAGGGGTGGGGGAGATAAGGAGGTGGGTGGGGTACTTTCCTGCCAGTTTAAGTCATTGCTGTAAAGGAGGAACTGCGACAGCAGAGATAGACAGACACGGAGCAGCACCTACGTACAGGAGACCTTGCGGTCAGGCAGGCGCCAGGCTGCCCTGCAGTGTGGCAGCAGCGGTGGCACTGGTGCCCCCAGCCAGCGTTCTGCACCGGCTGCTCTATGTCAGCGCGGCGCTCCCTCCCTTCAAAACCATTCAAACACCTGCCACCTGTGACAGGGAAAGCAAGACACTTATGGACACACACAACCTGACAGCCCAGCTGCACTCTGCACGAGCGGGGCTGGATACAGTGACTAACGACTACCATGTTTATCACGTTGTTGCAGAATCTGTTCATCTGCGGCTTAAGTCGCCGGCGTCCGATCCCTCGCTCTAAGCCCTGGCCTAGAGGTCTTCACGGATATACCCGAACCAGATGACCGGAGATCCCATCCAACCCGGTAACTGACTGGGTCAGATACTGGGTGGGATGACACGGTGTAATTGACCCTTGGATGTCGGGGTCAGATTACACGCGGCTGCCACGGATCTCTGATCTGTATGAAATCGTGAAATACAGACAGGACCGAAAACTCAAACTTTCCTATAGCAAACTCAAACGTTTCTTAATGTCCCACTGAGCTTGGGAAAGACACAGCTATAATTGTGTTTCATGCATCAAGGGCCACTATGAAAAGGAGTGACTGTACGCACTCATTGCTAGGGTGTTCTGGGTAGGAACCTCTGCTAAATGACTTCAGTGCAAAATGTAGCCTGTTTTGATGTCTCCACTTCTTTCATACCACAAAGCCTGGTCAGGCCAGTGGAGGAGAGCAGTGTGTTTTTAACTGGGAAGATCTGTTCTAATATGCAGTAGTCGGAAACATGTTTGATAAGCATAGCATCGTTGAGGGTTAAATCACCCCAAAAATCACCACGATTACATTCTGTCAGGGTTGCTACATCTATGTATCCTCAAGCCAAGAAAATATATGAAAGTTATATAATTGCCAAAAGAGAACATTCTGGAGGGAGACTCGTCTAGTTAGTTCACCACACGCCCTTTAAAATGGTCATTTAAAATGAAAGGTGCCATTACGTAATTGCTGAGCTGTGGAACAAAAAGAGTATTAGTCAAGACTGGCTACATTGGTTATGATATTGTTAACTGCCAGACAAGACAAAACTATTTTTCTGGCTTGCAGGGAAATGCCTCAACCAATTATATCTTACAAATTAATACATCTCCGACTGGATGTAGAAATGTTTTTTCCTTCTTCCCTAACATTTTGGGTCCTGTCTGAATCAGATGGGAACATCACAGATTCGACTGAGATCGGATTTCAATTTTGGGATCCGAGAAGACCTCTACTACAGCCCATATATGGGCTTTACTGTCTCCATACATTCCATTTACTAAACTCCAGGATGACTGTATCAACAAGAGTCAAACAGCCTTAGAACTTATTTAAGGTCAATAACTAAAGCATAGTGCATCCCTCATTCCCAAGCTTTAAATGAAATGTTTCAATTGTGAGTTGGATGGCAGATATAAGTACATATACTGAAACTATATTTAAAAAAAAGTTGACTATTAAAACCATAAGATAAGAGAACTACAGGCAGGGTTGTTGACATTCTTATGACACTGAGCATAAATGTAAAAATTCTATTGAGGGGATGAGCGGAGGTGTTTCATTGGTAGGTCATTGAGCACAGCTACGCAGAAGCAACAGCACACAGAGTTGCAGTTCATCACCAAAGAGAAAGAGGAAGGAATGTTGCACATACCGATTTACCAGCTCCAACTGAGCAGAGGACTGAGGAATCTGGCGAGAAGGCGCTGCAATATACCCAGTTCTGATGCCCCCGCAACACCTTTACCATGTTACCTAGGACAGTCAAACATTACAGGTTATGACAAGGGCCAGAAAAATGCTATTTATTGCTGTGATGAAGTAACAGTTTAACAAAACGCGGTAAATCACTGTCAGTTTCTGCAGGCTTTCAATAGGCCAAATTGAATAGGCTCAGCTGGTACATGGACGTTTTTCTTCTGGAGACTTATTTTGTGCTAGATAGCCTTCAAGTATCTTTCAACTACGCAAATTCATACTGCTTGAATGTTGGTTATGGCTCTAAATGAAATACTAATTTAAATCACAGATGAAACCAATGTGTTGGTGTCAATGACGTTACAAAACTAGGCCAGGCCAAGCTATGTTTTTATTCCAAACACCTCCTCCCCCCTGAACTCCTTCAACACATTGATCTGTGCTCATGTGAGCTGAAAACTCAGGCAGCGGTGAGGGGATGTTGGATGTTTTTGAGAGGTGCCTTTCAAATGGAAACTATCAGCGGCAGTAGAATGCTCCACATTCCACAGGAACAAAGGCAACATTGCATACTTCATCTTCATGTGGATGTATCAGCCAAACACACAAACCACATGTTCAACATCACATTCATCTTGTGCTCTACAAAATAGTGGGGGGGGGGGGCTACGTCAAGCTTAAACGTGTTCCTCAGGGGTCAGTGTCCTTACCGTCATCTTTCAGGTCCCAGACCCTCAGGGTTTTATCTCTGGATGCCGATACCAGCACTAAGCTGCCGTCGGGAGCAAAGGTCAAGTCCCGCACTATATCGGTATGGTCCATCAGATTCAGCAACAGCTTTCCTGTGAAGACCAAACATAACCACAAGAGTTTACAGAAAACCTAGACACAGGACACAGACAGTTACTGTAGGCCAACTCTGCTGTATGCCCGCCTCTGTTTAAATTGTAGAGGAATAAAATAAAATTCCACAAGCCGCATTCCGTAACTGGATTTATATTTTTATATAAATAGATAATGATTCAAATTATACTCTACTTCTGTGACTACTACTACTCCCACTGCCCCATCCCCATATCATGTCTTCCGTCTGATGACATGGTGACAAAAACAGCTCCATTACAGAGGCTGGGCCTGGTGTTGACAGTCAGTGGCATAGAATATCCTCAGGGCAAACTGAAATACAATGAGCGCAATTAGAGTATTGTAATACAGGCTTAGTTTCCACTGGATCCAGGCAAAACTCCCTTACAATCACAATTCTCAGAAAGTCTGCTATTGCCAACTGTCTGACAAATCCTAATTAGGGTATAACAATCTATATCTAATTTAATTATTTGTGCGCTTCCCTTAAGGAAAGATAGCCTGGAGAACTTGGAATGTCAGGGGATAAAGTAAATAGGACAGGGATCGATGTCAGAATGTCACAACACACAAACCACAGACACAGCAGCTCATGAGCACAGCTGCCAATAACGACATGCCTCTGGGACCCGCCTCCTGGCGACTTCTGCATACGTCTCCAAGCGTTCAGCGACATAGCTCAGCTGGTGGGGTGACTCAGCGGGCCTCGTGGTGTGTGCCCTTGCGATCCCAAGGTTAGGGTGTCAATCCCCACCGAGTCATACCGAAAAAGGGATCATTTTCTGCATGGCGCTCAGCATTAAGAAGTGCCTGTACAGCAAGCTGCCAGTCTACAGAAACAGGAGATCTGACTCTTCTGAAGCCAAGGCTACCAACATTGCTGTTCATAGGTATTTGGATTCATAGGCATTTGGTGTGCCAAAATCAACCGTATGGTAAGTAAAAACACAGATGAACAAATAATGCTAATGATAACAAAAAGTTACAATTTTAAACAACTGCTGGCAGACAGGAACAATCCAGGAGGTAGGCAGGGAGTCCACCACTACCATGGTCAATATGTTGAGAAACTTTCAATCACTGGTTACCATGGTGGTATTAAGGTATGCACCCTCATGACATGCAGTGGAGCGGATTAATCCTCTCCTAAGAAAATAAGTCAGAAGTCGTTGTTACGAGGCTAAGCTCACTGCAACTGGACAAGTACTTCATAATTAATGCATATTGGTGTTTCTGTTCAAAACCCTTTTTGGGCAGGTTTAAAGCGCCCTGTATGTGTGAGAGAAGGAGAGAGCGGGAGAACAAGGAGTGCCTGGTGCAGTACTAACATCAGGACTGTTGGCAGCACGGAGAGAGGGTGTCTCTGGGTAAACAGTATTTATTTGGCGTGTCAGCGAAAAAACCTGGGAGCAGAAGAGTTGGTGCAACTCGAGGGGCTAAAAGTAACATCAACACGTTATATAACCCACAGACTTGTTCCAAGGACAGGCCATAAAACAGGAAGCCAACTAGAGGCGGGTGGGGTGGATGACGAGAGGAGAAAAAGGGCAGATGGCAATGCTGTTTCACTTTTGGAAAAGGGCCAGAGTCTTTTGTTTTTTATTTCTTTACAAAATACCCCATGAGAAAGAAAATTGAGCACAGTCAAGCCGGACGCTGGACAAAAATAATTTTGTTGTGTAATTTGCCTAAGAGGCTAGGTTCTCTGTTCAGACCGTTGCAAAATCTTCAAGGCGTTTACCAAAACCAGTATTACCAAATTTGCACTTTACTTGCCATTTACTGCCTCAGACCACTCAAGATTCAGTAGCCTACAGAGATCTGTCTTTGACTGTCACTGCTGCGTGGCCATAGTCATTCATCTAAAAAACTGAAAAACTTGGAAAAGAGCTATTGCAGATGTGTCCTGGGTCAGTTTGACCACTCAGTGGCACAACTTCTGCTTTGGCCAAAGGGAATACATTGATGACCATGGCCCTGCTGAGTAAAGGTTTAACCATCTTACCAGAGTGCCAGAACTATTAGAAACTTTTATAGAGCCGTATGCATCAGGAAGACCCATGTAACCCTACATGGCTAAAAAACTATTGAATGGGCGCTATTAAAAATGTTTAACTAAATCCCTGCCTCAGGCCAATGGTTGATCTCACAGCAGTCAAGCGTATTATCCAGAGCCAGGGCTTACATAACGCCCCATAACCATTTAGGAAATGACTGGCAACATTCCACCAGGCATGAGATAAGCTTGAACTGTGCACAGAATGTTGTTGCTTGCTCTTTGGGGTTTTTAGGCTGGGTGTCTGTAAAAGCACTGTGTGACAACTGCTGATGTAAAAAGGGCTTGAATGATTGATTTGAAGCTCCCTATCACACATCTGGGACAACTGGGTAGAAAAACATTTTAAACCACACTAACCACTTTCAAACATCTCCCTGTTAGATAAGGGGGGGGGGGCACAAGAGGTCATTCTGCCGTTGGTTGCAATGTTTAAGTTCAGTCAGGTTCTCACCATTATAGACATCCCAGATCTTGATGCGTCCATTGTTGAGGCCAGTGGCAAGCAGCAGCTGGTCCTGGCCAAACTTGAAACGGTGCCACTCGATGTTGACACAGCGACTTGGCTTCTCCGGCACAGACGAGCCAAAGGCCAGGCCCCACACGATGTCACCACAGTCGATGGAGTGCTCTCTGGGCTCCCCATCGGGCACTACTGTCCCCCTGTCAATGTTCTGTCGCGACAGCTGCTGAGGGACTGCTCCGTTGGGGCCCTCCTCCCCACTGAATAAAGACAGAGACAAGAGAGGAATGGAAAGGTGAGGCGAGATATGACAAGAGTGCAGAGGAGGAGAATTAGGGTGGGAGGTGGAGAGGAGTTGGAATGGTCAGTGTTTACAGTATGATAATCACATGATGTTTAAGCAATAAGGCTATAGGGGGTGCGGTTTATGGCCTATATTCCATGGCTAGGAACTGGTCTTAGGCACAATGCATCATGGAATGCATGTGCATCCCTTAGCGGTGGTATAACAGAAATATATCCTAATTCAGGATGACACCAGTCAGTTTATAATGTACTATTACATGTCTACTAAACACTGGTCAGTGACCATGCAACACATTAACCTGTATGATGCAGATTCTACACATTAACTTGACCGGTTACATACAGTAGGCTATGACATTAAAGTGGGATGGGCATTGAAACTACTAGCTTGACATTCAATATTGTACTAGCTTACCATTTTAGTAACTAATGTTGATGTGTTGAACAGTGAGTGACAACTCGATGGGTATTTCTATGTGAATGTGGACAGAAGACATTTTAAATATAGGATGTTTAACATCCCTTTCCACAGACATATCACAAACTATTTTTTTCATAAAATGATACAGTGGAAACTGTTGGCCTTTTTTAGAACTAGACATGCCTCCTACTAGACCTGTTGATCAATCAACCCACCATGCATTACACAGAGAGCCCATGGTTGTCATCATTCAACTGTCTATGCTTTGAAATAAGGACTGGCTAGACTTTACTTGGCACAATATGCTTTTCAAACATGTCAGATTTCCATAGTGGGCTCTCGGTTACCATTAGAGACATGATCAATGTTTCATAAATGTGAAATGCATGTCAAATCCTGATGATTTGCCAGAACAATGACATAACCCCAAAATAAATCTGTGCACATTGAAACAGTGAATGATTCACTCGACAGGACTGGCCTGAACAATTCTAGACTACTTAAACTAAAAAAATACAGAAACTACAACATGTCTAGTCTACAAACGTTTTACTCAGACAAGTTCAGAAGGTTCTGTGGGCATGGCAAGGCTTTGTTTAGTAAAAGAGCACACTCTGCTAAAAGGAATGCCACGTTTCAGCATCTTTAGCCGCTTGCCGGGGGGCTGGAATGAACTACAGCTTCCAGAGTATTCTAGAATAAGACCAAGGACTCAACTAGAACTGGGAACAACAGAAATACTTGAATTCTGTGACAAAAATGTGTACGTATTGGAAAAACAGACTGGATGCACTAATCTCTTGACTTAAAGGGTAAATAGTGTCAGACCATGTATACTCATCAGCCTTGCTTTATTATTCAGTTGATAAGTTATTGTTTACAGAAGGTTTTACAGCCCGAAACGCCGACATTTTGACTTCACGGCTGTAAAACCTTACATGCTTTTACAATATGAAGATATGGCAATAAATCCCTAACCTGTTGTTTAGCTTTATCTTGCCAAAGACAAGCCCAGGTTGGGTAAAGTTGGACTGCACTTTACTGCAGCTTTTCTAAAAAGTGTTGAAAGAGAGATAAGCTAAAATCATAAATCCATATCAAGGCCACTGAGTATATTTCCACTTCTGAATAACCAGTGCATTATTTCTTTTAAGGGTTTACAGAGAGATCGTCTTTAACAGATCTGTTATTTAGAAAATAGCAGGGTTCTTCCATGTTATTTTATTATTTCACATGAATTTGTAACTATTAACCTAATCTAAAAATTTGTAAATACTCTATGAATAAATACAGTAAGGCAAGAGTTCAGCGCGGTGAAATGTAGAAAGCGTCGTGAAATGTAGCAGCGCGGTGAAATCCCGCTTTAGTAAAAGGCCGGAGGAAACCTTCAGGGTCTTAACACCAGACATGAAACAGGGAGGGCAGACACCAAATTACTACCAAATGGGAACCAGAAATACTTATTCCAAGGGGCGTGGCAGATTGGGGCGTGGCAGATTGCAAAATCTCTTCCTTGAGTATCATTGACAACAAACAGCTATCAGGGAGGACGGTCTTCCTATCACCTACTGATGAACAGACAATTCATCAATCAGAATCATTAAAGGGCTTTCTGGTCACAGGAGAGAGAACAGAGCAGATTGGGCATGTCAATCTGAGATAAGACACTAGAATGTTGTTGGTCCAGTACAGGAACTTACAATTTTTTCAGGCATTTTGACCAGGGAACAAGCTTCACAATGCGATGCCCTTGAGACCAAGCGAAGTAAGAACCATCAGGTGCAAATGCTACGGTCCAGTTCTCTCGTCCAGACTTCTGGTCAAAGGGAGCGACAGGCACCAAGAGTTCACCAATGAACTTAGCCTTACCTGGGAACAGAGAAAAACAGTCCAGAAAGCAATAATTATCAATCATTGCTATTGCTTATTAAACAGACAGCTATGCCAGCTGTTAGTAGACAACTAAAACAGTTATTCTTAACGAACCAGATCATATTATATATAATTTCAACAACATTGCAATAGTATTTGTGTACTTGTTGACTTTTCTTTTATAGTTCTCAATCTTTAAATACAGAGTTTTAATGTGACACTTTTTTCATGGCTCTCCAAATGTCCCTCCAAATGTCCCTCTACAACATACATACATACATACATATGCACACTTACATATGAAGAAATAAGTTTGGAACATACAATCATAGTATTGCATTAATACAGAATCGAGAAATTCGCAGTACAAATCGCCTCCACATTAAAGTACCGAAAATCTCTTATAATAAAGCAATTCCCAGTTCTACAGATCACTACGTTCAAAATGTATTTTATTTCACATCGCAGGTTAGGCTGGTTAAACCAAGCTAAACTGACCTTTGGTGTAAACAGATTTTCATTTTTACGTAAATTATAAATAAGTGGTAATTAAATCGAATTTACTAAATATTTTTGTGGTTGACCAAGTACATATGTTACATTCTTTTGTTTCGTTGATAAACCGACTCGACCAGAAAAGAATGAGGTGGTTTGCTAAACGAACCACCACATTCAGGACATAGGGAAAAGGAAGCGAACAGACTACTACTCAGTAAACGATTTTAAGTAACGTTTGGTCAAAAACAGTACGTTGTCCAATAGAAACTCAATTTAACGAAATGTTTCACAACTAAAACGTTTTGTTTGTCTGAAGAATACACCCCAGTGCTCACGTAGGCACGCTGTATGTGTGGGGGCAGGGTGATGTGGACAGGCGCTTATGTGGGTGTGAATCTCTTGTCTAGCTCCTAGGATATAAAAAAAGAACCAAAAAAATATAACTAATACATACGGTTCACCAACAAATACGTTTACGAATGTTATTAAATACAAACTGCAGAATATTCGAGAAGTTTGCAAGCACCCCAAACAGAAAAGTGTGTGTATTAATCCCGCCAAACAAAACGTTTTAGTGGCGAAAAACGTCGTTAACAGAGTTTATACCGAAAAAATATCAATTGAAATATACTGGGAACGACCATTTACTTCTGCATGCTTTCATTTGGCGAAACGTTTTACAACTGAATGAACACCTATCAGGAGAGTAAAATGTATCTTAACTTACCTATTTCATTTTCGTTTACAGAATCTGGAAAGCTTGCCATCTAAATAGAAACTGGATCTCAAATGAAACGCCTATTGGTTTAACGGAAAATAAAATGTTATATTTCAGTATCAGCCTGCGAGATAACAGGATTCTATCCCGACGTCTGGAATGTTGGGCTGCGCACGTATCCTGCAGGCTGCTAATTTTATGTTGCGTGAGCCCAAAATGAAAATGTATTTAAATTAGTTTTCTCGTCTTTACAATCCGTGTATATAACTGTTCAATCCAACCGCATCACTAAAATCTACATTTACTGAAATACACAAAATTACTGTGGAAAATAGTATATCACTAAATACAGATGACTACGTTGAGGTCCAATAGCTGAAGAGTAAACGTTTGAACTGGATAGCATCCTTTCATTCACGGGGGAGGTCTCGTTGAGTGGGAGTAATTTTTTTCTCGCCATACGTCATCACAGTTACTAAGGCGATAAAATGGCACCTCCTCCTCGGGTTTCAATGGCTGCGTTCGTTGACTTTTGTTAGTATACTTCTCAGTGCGTTTTAAGGGAATTGAATGTGTACGATTTGCACATAAATGTCGCCTGGTTGACCTACACAAATTCAGCGGGATCAGGATCATGACGTTTTCAATTTAGACTTCGTTTGTTTTGGAATGCATTGCATGTATGTCAACCAATCATTTGGGCATTTTTGGTTGACTGGTTTGAATTTGATCGGTGACATCGAGTAGGAACTTGTCTTAATGACAAAATCTGTATATTGCCTCACATACAAAACCGGTCAAAGGGTTGGACACACGTACTTCAAATCCAAACTTTTGCCTGGTAATGTATTCATATTAAGTTAAATACGTTTTTTTAAGTCGGCCAACCACGGTATGAAAAGATAAATAGTACATTAAAGAATATATATATATATTAACACTGTGACGATCACCCAAGACAATGCATTTTTATGGGTCATTGTGCTCATTAAGCTGATATTAATATTTTCTGGCAAGACAAGTAGCCTACATTAATAATTAATGAATCATATTTATAATTATCGTACCCTACTATGGAGATTTGTAGTTTGGATTTTTCTTACCTGTGTACGGTTTTATATAATCAGTGTCATTATTCTACTGGCCAAATTTCACATAATTCAAAAAGTACATTTACGATCTTAATCTAAAAGGAAAATAAACATTAAAACAATGAAGTACGGAACAACAAAAAATGCACTTAAGATTATTAACATTTGTTTATCCCTTAAGTTTACAGTATGTAATGTCTCCAGGTATCCCACTAACCTAAATGCTTTATATGTATATATTTTCAACCTTCTACCAGGGTCCAGGAGAGAATGACATTAAGGAGATCATTTAAAATGTAAAACTAATGATTGTGAAATTGTACTGATATTATACTGAGTTTACAAAGGAAAATACTATTTTTTTAAATTCCTGGTAATTTGGTGAATATAATATTCCTGGTAATTTGGCAAACTGTGACCAGAGGCGTCTGTTGGATCCCTTTATATTCGGGGCTTAGCCCACCCCCTCACCCCGCCCGGGACAGAAAGTACAGCATTTTGAATGTACAGGTGCTGGTCATAAAATTAGAATATCATCAAAAAGTTGATTTATTTCAGTAATTCCATTCAAAAAGTGAAACTTATGTATATTATATTCATTCATTACACACAGAATGATATATTTCAAATGTTTATTTCTTTTAATTGTGATGATTATAACTGACAACTAATGAAAATCACAAATTCAGTATCTCAGAAAATTAGAATATTACTTAAGACCAATACAACATTTTTTTTTTTTCTAAATGTTGTCAAACTGAAAAGTATGAACATGAAAAGTATGAGCATGTACAGCACTCAATACTTAGTTGGGGCTCCTTTTGCCTGAATTACTGCAGCAATGTGGCGTGGCATGGAGTCGATCAGTCTGTGGCACTGCTCAGGTGTTATGAGAGCTCAGGTTGCTCTGATAGTGGCCTTCAGCTCTTCTGCATTGTTGGGTCTGGCGTATCGCATCTTCCTCTTCACAATACCCCATAGAGTTTTGTGATGGAAATTCCAATGTATTGACACTCGGAGTAAGGGACACAGAGACAAAATTATCTTTGTACATTATAACCGTTTTATTAACTATTATGCACAGAGACTATTATGAGAGACACGTCAACCGCTTACACACACATAATCGCCTGAGGTGTCTCTAACTCCATACATGAACAATCCATATTTATTACATAGAAAAAGGGGTGTGGTAAGTTGTTGCCCATCGGTCTCAAGTCAATCAAACACATGCCCTTTGTTCTATCACATGTCCTGGGCTTGACACAAGGGACATGGTGTCTTCCCTCATGTGGTTAACTTTCTCAATCCTTAAGGGAAACTTAAAGCATCTAGACAACCTCCAGGTCAGCAGATGATTAACCCCACAACCCATTGTGACCAATCAAGAATGACCCCTAAGACATATACCAGATCCCTCTCTCCTACGATCCTAAAGAACAGAAAGGACTGACACCCTTCTTTGTCTAGGCAGGAGGACATGGCCCAAATACCTAATAATCCTCTGATATTATACAGACATGTGTGTCACAATCAAAGTAAAGATTTACATACCAGTCAATAGAAAGACAGACATTTCTCAAATGCACCTTAGTTCCAAATTTCCATAACAGTTTCTATAGGTTTAAGGTCAGGCAAGTTTGCTGGACAATTAAGAAAAGGGATACCATGGTCCTTAAACCAGGTAGTGGTAGCTTTGGCACTGTGTGCAGGTGCCAAGTCCTGTTGGAAAATGAAATCTGCTTCTCCATAAAGTTGGTCAGCAGCAGGAAGCATGAAGTGCTCTAAAACTTCCTGGTAGACGGCTTCATTGACCTAGGACCTCAGAAAACACAGTGGACCAACACCAGCAGATGACATGGCACCCCAAACCATCACTGACTGTGGAAACTTTACACTGGACTTCAAGCAATGTGGATTCTGTGCCTCCCCTCTCTTCCTCCAGACTCTGGGACCTTGATTTCCAAAGGAAATGCAACATTTACTGTCATCAGAGAACATAACTCAGAAGCAGTCCAGTCCTTTTTGTCTTTAGCCCAGACGAGACGCTTCTGACGCTGTGTCTTGTTCAAGAGTGGCTTGACACAAGGAATGCGACAGCTGAAACCCATGTCTTGCATACGTCTGTGCGTGGTGGTTCTTGAAGCACTGACTCCAGCTGCAGTCCACTCTTTGTGAATCTCCCCCACATTTTTGAATGGGTTTTGTTTCACAATCTTCTCCAGGATGCGGTTTTCCCTATTGTTTGTACACTTTTTTCTACCACATATTTTCCTTCCCTTCGCCTCTCTATTAATGTGCTTTGACAGAGCTCTGTGTACAGCCAACCTCTTCAGCAATGACCTTTTGTGTCTTGCCCTCCTTGTGCAAGGTGTCAATGGTCGTCTTTTGGACAGCTGTCAAGTCAGCAGTCTTCCCCATGATGGTGTTGCCTACAGAACTAGACTGAGAGACCATTTAAAGGCCTTTGCAGGTGTTTTGGGTTAATTCGCTGATTAGAGTGTGGCACCAGGTGTCTTCAATTTTGAACCTTTTCACAATATCCAAATTTTCGGAGATACTGAATTTGGGGTTTTCATTAGTTGTCAGTTATAATCATCAAAATTCAAAGAAAAAACCCGAAATATATCAGTCTGTATGGAATGAATGTATTCATTATACAAGTTTCACTTTTTGAATGGAATTACCGGAACTTTTTGATGATATTCTAATTTTATGACCAGCACATTGTCATAATGTGCGATCGGAATTATAGATGAATCGATTTTATATTTGTATATTACCAAGGCCTAACGACGCCACTCTGTGAGACCAATAAGTTGTCTTATTTTAAACTGTAGTCACTACCAAACCCCAACTTAAACTCCTACAGAATGTACAACACCTACAGAATATTTGTATAATAACAAAGCAAAAGCAATTTTAATCAAATGTGTGCATTTATAGTGAATGCCCCTTAACATTTCTCATGTACATGGGTATTTGCCTATATCAGATTTGCACATCTAAATTTGGGGTGCTTCATCCATTCTTCCAGCTTTGGCTGGGCCAACTTAGGACATTCACAGACTTTTCCCAAAGCAACTCCAACATTGTCTTGGCTGTGTGCTTCCAGTGGTTGACCTGCTCAAGGATGATTCTTTGCCCCATCCTTAGGTCTTGTGTGTTTTGAAGTTTTCTTCATAGGCTTTTCTATTGCATCTATATTGCTGTGTTCATCCTTCCCTTAATTCTGAGCTTCCCATAATTCTTCATGAAATATCTACATAGGCATGGGGAAGGCAATGTGATGGTCTGTGGGTGCTTTGGTGATGGTAAGCTGGGAGATACAGTGGGGAGAACTAGTATTTGATATTTCAATAGAAAATTATTCCTAACTTTGTCAATTACTTATTTTTCCTATTAACTTTGCTACATTTCCTGTTCAAACTCATTTCATGTATGTTTTCATGGGAAAAAAGGACATTTCTAAGTGCTCCCAAATATTTGAACAGTGGTGTACACAAATACCTACGAAATATTTTTTGTTGTTGCTTTGTGTTGTGTGTGAATTAATGCCAAATGTTTTAATCAATTACAAACTAAGTCTATATTAAAACAAAATCAAAAGTGGTGGGTCTGAAGACACTGTCCACTTTGCTCTCCAAATCTTTGTGTCCAATTTGTGATTATGACCATGTCTTATAACAACCACTCTGAAGCAGGATCAGCAGAGTTAAAGATGTTTCCTCTGTTGAACATTGCACCAAGCCAGTATACTTCTAATTCTGCTGCTCATATAAACTAGGAAAAATATTCCAGCACATTCAACTAACAGTGCATTCCCTTTCCAACAACCCCAATTGAGCTTACAGGCACCTATCCTACTATACCACAAGCACTTGCCCAGACACAAAAAAAGCCCTGTCTGATAACTTTAGTAAGATGGCTTTGGGAAACCATTAAGGTATTAAATGAAGCCCATTCAGAAGTTCTAATAATGAATTTATCCTTTTGGTAAACCAGGACCTGGATGATGTCTTTTAAATCCAAATGTTTTGAAGATTCTATAGATTCAATGTCACAAAACAAATGTTAGACTGAAACATTGATTCACCCAGTTTGGGCCCAGTGGACATCCACTTGATATACCGAGACTATGTTATTTATCAACCAGAGCATATTTTCTCTTACACAACGAAAAAGTTAGAGCAGCAATGAAGGTGAAGTGCCTTGCATATGCTCAGATTTGTCAATGTCATTTTAAGGGTTTGAGCAAGCAATCTTTAATTTACTATCACAGAGAATTGGGAGCCAGGTGATAATTTGCTGTGTTGTCAAAGTGTCATTGTAGAAGTATGTAAATCCAGTATATATTATTAAAACTCTGTCTAAACACAGATAAATCATTTACATGAGTCAATTGTGACAATCTTGTCTAAGGGATCGATAGAAACAATTTAATGAGCAGAATCTGTTAATAAATCTTTACAGATGTAACACAATCACATCAGACAGGGTACAACACAATTTCATTTTTTCAATACCTCTAAGAAACTTACCATAGTTTAAGAAAAAACTCACCTGAAATAAATCTTGAGAACAACAATCACTTAAAGAACTTCAAAAACCAAATGTGTGTGCGAAAACCGGCAGCTTAGCCCATCCTTTATGAAACAAACACATTGAGATCTTTCAAATGTATTTTGGCTTTAATAATGACCAATGTTTTTTGTTTGACCAAGATTAACTGATAGAACTGGGTATGGTCCTGTCCAGACAGAGATCTATAAAAATACCTGGAGGTTAGGGCTACCAGGATGTTTCTGGACAGGACACCTATATCTCCAGTTACATAAAAAAGAGACTGAAAACCATCAGGCCCATGGTGGTAGTTCTTTAAAGTCAATATGGTATACATTCTTATGATAGTTTTTTTAAGCCATATAAAATGACAGGCTCATAAGTACATTGTAAACAAGTATGTTGTCTGCTATTACTGGCCTCAACTCCTTTCATGTACATTCATTAGGGAGCACAATCCCCATCTGTGGTAAACTCACAGTAGAAGATCTGTACTAAGAAACATCTCTAAAAACATTTGTGGTGCTATTTGTCTATCAGTCAGAAAAAGTTTAAATGTAAAATGACAGAGTATTTTCTTGTCCGTACAATTATATGCAGAATCACACAGGCCCAATAAGTTAAATCACATCTGACTACCAGTGATACAGTATTCGAAGGTTCTGCAGGAATAAACCACCACCACAGATGTAGATTTCTTACTCTTAATTGTGCTTTTACCAAGTTAGATTAAATTGAAATGGAACACAGTACTAAAGAGATGGGAACGTCCCTGAGAGGATAACATTTGAAAGTTTCTAGGAGCAGTCATCAAACATCAAGCCATTTTAAAATCACAAAACAAAACCATGCAAACAAGTGTTGTCCTTGAGAGTGCAGTAACAAAACGGCACTCCATTTCCGAGTGAACTGAACATTTAAAACATTTTAACTTAAAAAAAGACCAATGGAATGCAAGCACTTGGTGAGTGACTGACATCCTGAAATGGTGGAATGGACAGACATAAACCTGCTGATCAGTCAGTGGGTGAAATGTCACAGGCTTCTCTAAACAGAAATCCTGTGTCTGTCAAACGATGCTGCCTCCATTGCTGCAGATAGTAATTTTAAGGTCTTCTAACATAAAGGAAAGATCATAAATGTCAAATTACTTCTGAAAGTGTGGTGCATTAAGAACATTAATAACTGTTTTTTCATTTTTGAACATCCATATGGATATGTAAGTAGCATGACTAACAATGAAAGGTCATCAGTAGTGTATGCTTAATAATGGCGCCTCCTATCTGTCACTCAGTAACGGTACAAATGAATTGGTGTCTAACATGGCAGAACCTTTTTCATCATGACAAGGGCAATAAACTCAGTTTATTGGTAAACATTTGGAAGATCTTGTGACAAATGTTTATATCAAAACAAACAACTAAAACAGACACACAATTGGCTAAGGGCAAAGTGGCATCCATCCCAATCTAAAACATTAACAGGCTTAAACAGGAACACTGAGTCTTAACATTTATTCATAAAATTTAAACCTACAATGAATAGACCTCTCCTTATGTACAACACCAAGTAGGTCTTCCATCAACAACCCTGACAGAGAACAGGGATGTTCAGATTTACTTTTAACAAATAAATGGAACCACATTACATGTCATTAGTGGAACCATCTTACTATAAGTATATTTGAATTGTGGAACCGATTAAGTTTCAATACTTTTACATTGTGGAACAATCTGAATTGGTGATATAGCCAATCAACCATTTAAATGTACAATACCATTCAAAAGCTTGAGGTTGCTTAAAAATGTCCTTGTTTTTTAAACAAAACGCGAATTTTTTGTCCATTAAAATAACACCAAACTGATTAGAAATACAGTGTAGACATTGTTAATGTTGGAAATGTCAGAAAAGCATGATTTCTCATGGAATTGCTACATGGGTGTAAAGAGGCCCATTATCAGCAACCATCAATCCTGTGTTCCAATGCCACATTGTTTGCTAATCCAAGTTAATCATTGTTAAAAGCTAATTGATCATTACGAAACCCTTTTGCAATTGTTAGAACAGCTGAAAACTGTTGTGCCGATTATAGAAGCAATAAAAACCGGCCTTAGAGTAGTTGAGTATCTGGAGCTTAAACAATTGTGGGTTCGATTACAGGATCAAAATGGTTTGAAACAAAGAACTTTCTTCTGAAACTTGTCAGTCTATTCTTGTTCTGAGAAATTAAGGCTAGTCTATGTGAGAAATTGCCAAGAAACTGAAGATATTGTACAACGCTTTGTACTAATCCCTTCACAGAACAGCGCAAACTGGCTCTAACCAGAATAGAAAGAGGAGTGGGAGGCCCTGGTGCACAACTGAGCAAGAGGACAAATACATTAGCGTCTAGTTTGAGAAACGGACACCTCACAGATGCTTGATCGGACTCAATTTCCTCCTACAACAGGACAGTGACTCAAAGCACAGCTCCAAACTATGCAAGAACTATTTAGGGAAGTAGTAGTCAGCTGGTATTGTCTATAATAGAGTGGCCAGCAGAGTCATCAGATCTCTTTATTGCATATTGAGTTGTTGTGGGAGCAGCTTGACAGTATGGTAAGAAATACCCATCAAGCCAATCCAACTTATGGGAAGTGCTTCAGCAAGCATGGGGTGAAATCTCCAATTACCTCAACAAATTTACAACTATAATGCTAAAGGTCTGCACGGCTGTAATTGATGCAAATGGAGGAATCTGACAAAAGCAAAGTTTGTTATTATTTCAGTTAAATATCTGTATTTGTAACCTTGTCAATGACCATTTCCTATTAATTTGACTATATTTCCTACTCAAACTCATTTAATGTATGTTGTCATGGAAAACAAGGACATTTCTAAGTGACCCCAAACTTTTCAACAATAGTGTAAATCCATTCTAGAAGAAACAGTTGATAAATGTGTGTTCTAATGTCTCAGCCTTCCCTCTGGTGGGCACTCGGCAGACGATAACAGCATATCGTCCTTTTGAATGATTTAGAAAAGTGCACATTTTTAAGAGAAGGATTCAGGAGTCATACCGCTGTCAATAGTTGGGAAAGAGACTGATCACTTTGAATCCTTGTGCGTCGCCTAGTGACTCAGAGGGTGGATCTCAAATCTTGCTTGACACCAGTCTTTGAAGCTCACGATATTACAGCACGGGGCCATAATCAGTCTACGTCCTCCAGAAACATCCAACAGTAATCAACGGGGTCATCAAGAGCAATGTCAGTCCTCATAGAGGCACCATCATTTTTGAGTATGGCTTAGAACATGTCTCTACTAATGAGAATGCTTGGTTTGACTACCTCTGAGAATTCACCTCACACTACATAGCAAAACACACGTTTATTAACAATGTGCACGTCAGCGGCCTGTTCATTTAGCAAATATTTCTCTACTAGTCAAATGTTTTTATCATTAATAACACTGGAAAATATCGATATGTGCCCCTCCTAACTAAATGAGATAGGGTTACAATAGAAATGCAATATGGAAAAATACGAGAACAGTGAGATATGGCAGTAAGTGCAGCTTAAGGGATATTTCAGTTTACATGAAATCTTTTGACGAGTTATGACTGGAGCACTTGAAATGGGATGCAAGGTAACACTGCATTTAGTTACAAGTAGACAGAAATATTGGATAAAATGTCCCTCTTGGGTCAGATGACCACTCTGGCAGATTGGAATCCTTACTGGATACAGGGGTTCAGAGAAGGGCGCCATTTGAGCAGGACATCTAGATTAACAACCGTTCAACTGACACACAAGCATGTCTGTCTTGGTTAATATAATCTTCACTCAAATTGCTCCAAGGCAACTCAAGATTTGCAAGGGGAATCAGATCATCTGAAATGGTGACTAAATGTCGGGATCTGCTATTCCCAGTTGTTTCTGCATCCTGACCTTTAACAGCTATTGAACTGTGAGTGTATTTGTGAATGACATCACTGGTTAATGTCCATTCCATCTGGTGGCCTAATGGCCATAGCAACACATGGGTGCATGGAGTAAACAGGGTTTATTATGGGATGTTTCAGAGGGGGGGGTTGTGCCTCCTTCAGCTCTGGAGAGACCTCCCCAGCAATATGAAAGAGATTAAACCGGTGACAAGTCCATATAGTAAGATCATGAAAACAGCAACAAAAACTTATAGAAAATAAACAGAACTGTCAAAAGACTAATGCATCTGCCCTTTATATGAAATCATATTAAGAAGAGTTATGAGACAAATTAAAATGGTAATCCAATGCAGTTATGAACAACCAGTGAAGGAGTGGTGTTCTGTAGAGAACAGTCCAGGTATCCTCCGGGCCTCAAAATGTCTGGTATGTCTTAGGGGAGCCATGGGTCACCCAGCCATGGGTCATTCTCCTGTCACCATGGAAACCCTGATGAGGTGCTGCCTCTGAAGATCTAAAATGGAAGATATGATGTGTTTGAAGACTACAGCCAAAAGGGTTTTGGTTTTGCAACCAAACCCCCTCTCCCTGCCTCCACCACCTGTCTGATTCATTCATAGTGGCTACAGAAATGGTTAAGTGATGAATGACACCAGATTTTACCAAGACAAAAGCTCCTTGTGTGGCTCATCGTCTTCCTGAGTGGCTGACCTTCTGGGCTGGCCGTCTTCCGGGCTCCCCTCCACATCATCCAGGAGGTTGGCTGTGGAGTTGGCTGTGCCCAGCCTTTGGCAAGAAATGGTGAAGGGAAACCCTTTATGTTCTGGTTGTTAATAATAATAAATAAAAGTCTCCCACAGTATTCACATTCTGCTGTTGTATCATTTAAAAACACCAAAAAAGCATTACATTGGATTTTCCACCCCAGTACCTATAAAACACATACTTCACATTTTCACCGTTTGACGGCATGCTTTTTACGCCTTTACTAACGACTTTACAATAGTATGTCTGGAACATGTTCTATATAAAAGGCAATCACAGAACCCAACCAATCTAGCAACTGGCAACAAAGGATACGACTGGTGCTTCAGGAGTGTTCTTCTTTTTGTCTTTCTCCTCTTTGTTTTCTCAGAGAATGATCTGGCGATTTCAAACAGCTTCTTTCTTGTTGCTAACAGGAAGAGACCAAAACTGTGTCATCACAAAATAAATTGCCAAGGACTTTAAAAAAGGTTTGCATAAGTCTGCAGTTCTCCTGGCTGAGTTAGTTGACTGGCCCTTGAGAATCGGGGGTTAGTTACTATCCCAGTAGAGGATGCCTTACATTTGCCCATGTGTTTGAGTTTGTCTCTGAACATGGCCTCATCCGACACAGCTGTACAGGCCTCCATGGACCCCGACGCACCACAATGTTCTCCTAAAATAAAGACAGGTGACGTTCAAGACACAAATGTTAGTATGCAACACAAACACACCCCCATACAGTACTTACAGTACAGAAGAACATTAATGATAACAATGACCCGAACAGCTTCAGTACTTGACGTTTTTATTTGACCATGTAAAGTCAATGGAATGACACTGATTTACAACTACCTGGAGAAGTTCACAGCACACAGTAGTAGCAACATGCCACAATCCTTTAGGGACAACTTCCGGTAGACAGATAAGAGCTTTTTGGTAAAGCATACCCTTTCTATGTTTACAGAAAACAAAATGAAACTTTCCAAGATGAACACTTTCCCCACAGTCAAACATGGAGGAGGTTCAGTAAGGTTTTGGGGTTGCTTTGCTGCCTCTGGTACTGGGTGCCTTACACCAGTGGTTCCCAACTCCGGTCCTCGAGTACCCCCAACAGCACACAATTTTGTTGTAGCCCTGGACAAGCACACCCAATTCAACTCAGTGAGAGCCTGATAATTAGTTGACAAGTTGAATCAGCTGTGCTTGGCTGGGGCTACAATGAATATGTGTACTGTTGGGGGTACTTGAGGACCATAGTTGGGAACCACTGCCTTACACAATCTTTTTGTGCAATTTTGATCCCATTCAAAACCTGTAGAGAGATCCGAACAGAGCAGTTGGGAGGCACCCTTCAAATCTGGGAGAACTGGAGCAGTTTGCAGAAAAGTGAGCCAAACTGTCAGTACAGAGTAACAAGTTCTTACATGGCAATAGAAAGCATGGCTATTTGATTTCAGTTATTTTGGCCAAAGGCTGTGTAATATACACTCACCTAAAGGATTATTAGGAACACCTGTTCAATTTCTCATTAATGCAATTATCTAATCAACCAATCACATGGCAGTTGCTTCAATGCATTTAGGGGTGTGGTCCTGGTCAAGACAATCTCCTGAACTCCAAACTGAATGTCAGAATGGGAAAGAAAGGTGATTTAAGCAATTCTGAGCGTGGCATGGTTGTTGGTGCCAGACGGGCCGGTTTGAGTATTTCACAATTTGCTCAGTTACTGGGATTTTCACGCACAACCATTTCTAGGGTTCACAAAGAATGGTGTGAAAAGGGAAAAACATCCAGTATGCGGCAGTCCTGTGGGGGAAAATGCCTTGTTGATGCTGGAGGTCAGAGGAGAATGGGCCGACTGATTCAAGCTGATAGAAGAGCAACTTTGACTGAAATAACCACTCGTTACAACCGAGGTATGCAGCAAAGCATTTGTGAAGCCACAACACGCACAACCTTGAGGCGGATGGGCTACAACAGCAGAAGACCCCACCAGGTACCACTCATCTCCACTACAAATAGGAAAAAGAGGTTACAATTTGCACAAGCTCACCAAAATTGGACAGTTGAAGACTGGAAGAATTTTGCCTGGTCTGATGAGTCTCGATTTCTGTTGAGACATTCAGATGGTAGAGTCAGAATTTGGCGTAAACAGAATGAGAACATGGATCCATCATGCCTTGTTGCCACTGTGCAGGCTGGTGGTGGTGGTGTAATGGTGTGGGGGATGTTTTCTTGGCAGACTTTAGGCCCCTTAGTGCCAATTGGGCATTGTTCAAATGCCACGGCCTACCTGAGCACTGTTTCTGACCATGTCCATCCCTTTATGACCACCATGTACCCATCCTCTGATGGCTACTTCCAGCAGGATAATGCACCATGTCACAAAGCTCGAATCATTTCAAACTGGTTTCTTGAACATGACAATGAGTTCACTGTACTGAAATGGCCCCCACAGTCACCAGATCTCAACCCAATAGAGCATCTTTGGGATGTGGTGGAACGGGGGCTTCGTGCCCTGGATGTGCATCCCACAAATCTCCATCAACTGCAAGATGTTATCCTATCAATATAGGCCAACATTTCTAAAGAATGCTTTCAGCACCTTGTTGAATCAATGCCACGTAGAATTAAGGCAGTTCTGAAGGCGAAAGGGGGTCAAACACAGTATTAGTATGGTGTTCCTAATAATCCTTTAGGTGAGTGTAGTTTAGGTTCCGGATATTCAACTCCCAGCCTACAACATCCAGAGTCTCCTGGTTTTCTGTTCTATTTCATTACTAATTGGACACCTAAATAAGTCCCTGATTAGAGGGTTGACATTAAGAAATGGAGTGGAACTGGTCTTGAAGTCCAGAATATGGTTTGAACGGTCTAGGTGTGTACTGTTTCTGATTAAAAAATATTATGTTCTGAATCAAAAACAAATGGTTCTGTAATATTCACAGTGGAATAATTAAATGTCAATTTCAGCTCATTGTTAGAGACTATGTGAGTTATTTGAAGAAAGTGTACCAAATTCCTTTGGTCACACCTGTATACAGTACATCTCAAATCAGTATGCCTATTGTTTTTTTATACAAGCATGCATGTGAATGTAATCATAAATCTTAACTGGTGACGTTTATGAATGATACCTACCGGGTAAGGAATTCTCCATGCTGACAGATGAATGATTGGACTTGGATTTCTTTGATTCATACTTCAAGCGATCTAAAACAGAAAGTGAGATATGGTACTCAAATTTCAACTACGGAAGGACGTGGAACCGTTACACAAGACACCTTGCAACTAGAATAGCATGAAAGACAAAATAATTCAGCAGTAGCTGACATACTGTGTAGAAAGCATGAAGTACTCATTCGGGTTACCTGTGACATTTAGTTTCCATTTGGAGGTGACCATGTGCGTGCATGAGTGAAACCCACCTCTCTCTAGGGCCACAAGGAACTCGCGGTTGCGCTGCAGCTCCCTCATGAATTCCTCATTCTGGAGAAAAAGGGCGATCCGCTCATCATCCAGGTACTGTTTCAGTTTCCGCTCCTGCTCTGTGCCTACTGTATCCCCGACACTGCTTGGTCCTCCAGGGGCCCCTGGCCCTGCACCAACTCCTGGCCTGGAGACACCTCCCCGGGCCGTCGGCTGGGCGACAGAGGACAGAGACGAGGTGAAGGAGGACGGCTGGGACAGACTGCTCTGTGTTCCCTAGAGGAGGAGGAGAGAGGTCAGGTTTTTGTAAGCAGGACGTTGCCCCTCTGTTAACGACGGTTTCATTTGATACAACAGCTTTCTTCCTGTCCGCTGTGTACCTGTATACTGTCCAGCTGCTGTGGCAGGATCCGCAGGAAGTCATCCGGCAGGTTGCCTAGCAATGGGGGGTTCCAGTTCCTGTAGCTGCGGATCTTCCGGTGACCTGGAGGTGGCTGGGCCTCGAACCTAGGTCAGACCAGGTTTAAAAGTCAGGGCCAGGATAGAAGAGTCTTCATTTTTTAGGTACTTAGACGGCCATAAACATTGATTTTGTCAGTCACTCTCACTCATGTATCAATAACAACTGCACAAATATTGTTTCTATCGCATTTTAAAATTTTGAGAAATAGTTAAACTAAATTTGCGTGGAGGTATTAACTGGTCCAGTGACACCAGTACCAATTACGCACACACACGCACACTTATTATATGCATATTTTTTTATATGGCCACCAGGTGGAGCCTTGACTAACAATATCATCATGAGGTCAGTTGTGAATGCACAGGATCTGCTCCTAATTCAAAGCATGTAAATCCCAGGGCCCATGAGACCACTTCCTCAGTGGGTCAAAGAGAAGAGGCTGAATTGCATGTGAGCCAGATATCCTGTTAGGATTTTTAAATCTAACATATTTTTTCTACACATATTTCAACTTGTTATAGTGCTTCCAAACATTAAATAGGTATATACGTCAATGATAAGCCAGTTATTAAAAAGATTAGCCATCACTTTGCAATATGGAGGAAAAGCACATAATTTCTTTAATGCTTCACCACAAAGACTTGGATAATTTGGAAGCCTTAGAGCCAGCAATGTTTTCAATACATGGTAAGAATGTGTTGTTTCCAGTACTATAGAGGGAATGGAGCATGGACCCCCTACAACACTTTACCTGGGTGGAGGAGTGGGCGGGGCCTCTGGGTATTTCCTGTCATAGATGTGCATATCATAAGTGGGCGGTGAGTAGACAGGAGGCGGTTCTTCGTCTGAACTGTCCGGTTCTAGAGTCCGCTCTAGAATCTATCACAGGAAATGGACGAGACCAATAGAAAGAAAACAGCCCTGATCAATAACATGAATGCACATTTAAATTACACAGTAAAAAAGACAACAGCAGCATGCTGAGTTTGGGGTGTTTGATAATGTAATGAGCAAACAAACCGCTTTAGCATTCATACTGCTTTCACTATTTTAAGTGAGACAACTTGGGTTGCTGTTCCTTTTTTTGCTTAGTATACAATCTCTTACCACTGATTAACAGACACTAAAACCAGAACAGGAGGAGAGGCCAGTAAGCAGCAGAGGATATGACAGGCTACAGAAGGCACACGTCATGAGGTGCATTATGGTCTCACGCTTGAGTTGGGATTGGATACAATCTGTGCTTGAGTCAGCATCTTCAGTGGGTCATGAAGCTGCAGGCTAATTCTGAGAAGAGCTAGAACACAAAGCCTGCTTTACTGCTGTAGTGGAGAATCCATCCTGGCCATGTTATCCAGGAGGGTCAGGTTGAGATTAATCAAGTAATAGCCACACAAATAGTAGCGTGGAACAACCATGAATCAACACCGGACAGAGGCGAAGGACACAGAGAACTGGGAAAATAACTTAAAAAATTGAATAATAGGGCATCAAATTAGTGTACTGGAGACCTGTGTTCAAAAACTATCTATTATTTTCCAATTAAAAGTATTCTGATAGATTTTCTTTCATAAGACTACTATTATCAGACAAACTGCTAGATGTGCAAATACACATTTTTGGGCCTAACGCATTCTGTAAATGTAACATGAAACCAAGATTAAAGGGATAGTTTTCACAAAATACAGTCCGTAAGCCAAGATGAGCTAGACGACAAGCAGGAAGGGGTTCAATGCTGTTTTTCCTGACTGGTCAGCGGTGTTGTGACTCCGCACTGACTGACCTCTGGCGGTATGCTGTCATCGGAGTCCGAGCTGTCATCTGATCCCTGTCCGTCAATGCTCATCTGGAGGAGTTGGTCGATGGTGGCGTCCACCGCCCCGTTGTTGGAGCGCAGGACGCACTCGATGACCTCATAATCCATGGTGGGGAACATGGTCTTGAAGTCCTCCATGGCCTGGTTGAACTCCAGGCGCCGGACCTGGCGGTTAGGCCGGCTGTTGTTGAGCTCCCCTGGGCTGGCACCACTGCCGCCTCCCGCCCCACCTGAGCCTCCGTTACTGCTGCTGCGCCTGAACAGGCTGGTCATCCTGTTGCTCTGACTGGTGCTGCCGCCTAGAGGTCAGGAGGATCCCTTCACACAATGTGCTACCTCCCTCCCTCACTCTGCTGCTCTCTCCCTTCTCCCTCACTCAGTCCGCTCCCCGTTCGATCGTACGGCCTTATTCACCGTCTCATCCTACCAGCTCGTGCAGGGCAGTCCTCTTTCCTTTCCGCTTACTCGGCTTGATTTTCCGCTGCATCAAAGGGTACAGGCGTCCTGGGGCTCCTGTGTCCGTATCCCGTCCACAAAACAGTCACGGTTTCAGGTCAGAGAGCTCGGTTGAGGGACCTGCATCTTTAGTCTAGAAGTGTCAGCACCTGGAAGGGAAATGAGAGAACTGGTTAGAGAGATCACTTTGTTTCTGTAAAATGTACAGTTCATTAATGCGTAGACACGCCCCCAAGCTAACCACAGACGCAAAGCCCCAACTCCTTAGTTAAAAGGCCACACTCAAATATAATGACAGAAACTGGTGGTTCCACAAGATCCGACATGGTTTTGTATTACAGGGCATGGTGTCACAGGGGGAATACGGACTATGTCCCCTCTTCGATCAGTCTTATCTGGCTAGGCAACTGTAATATTGTCTAAAGACCAAACAGTAGCAGACTAGCAAATCACATAATAGGGCAGTATAATTTACACAACAACAAAAGAACATATAGCTATATTAATTTACATTTGCATGCCAGCAAATTGTATTATGAGGCTATATTCATTTACATACAAAAGACATAAGGCTATATTCCAACTGGACAACCAGGCTGATATGTGTGGCATGCAGGATGGCATGGAGGAGCCATGGGGACCAACGTCCTGTCAACTTGGCCTAACGGGGGGACGCCAACACAGGCCTACACCCATCCAGCCCAGAGGGAGCAGATACTGGCCAGGCGGCTGCCACAGATGTCATGACTCAGTGTGCGAAGTACAGACTACACAACAGGCACATACTGATTCGCAGCATAACCCCCAGCTTGCCTTGGGGACATCAGGCCTGGCAGATTAATATTGGGAGTTTATAAGACTGACCCGAACACAGACTGACTGAGGTCCTCTGCAGACAACAAGAAATGGCAGCAGCATCAGAAAATCTGCCACAAACCAGGGCAAGCACACAGGGAAAATGAGCCGGACAGGAAGATCACAAGACCTGACACAACAGAAGGATCTATAAAGGATTAAGGCCAACAGAAAAAAAGAAATCCATTAACTGGGAATCTGGAAACAAAGACAGATTAATGAGTCTGGATCTTTTATTTCTCATAACCAGCCAAAGAATACTTAGACATCAGTAGATATACGTACATGCTACTACAGAATCATTTGCTATTAACACAGAATGGCTACCACTTTCAAACACAGAAAAGCATAAAAATAAAGCGAAAGTCTAAACAATAATGTTTTATGCCATTTCAAAATGAAAGTTTTGTGCTTAGACCCATCCTTAATGTATTGTTCCTACATTAAGTATGATGAATATACCCATTGACCTCTCCACTGGAACTCCCATCTGTTCTCTGGATGTTAAGCATTGTTTGACATTCACCTGCAGGTCCATCATGCCTAATGGGCCTTCCAAAAACCCCCGCTCCACAACTAGCCTGGTGTACCTTACTGAATATACTCGCAGACCTTTTAGTGGGATTCTTAAACGCATGTCAACTTGCGTACACTGTTTATTTTGACTTTTAAATGGAAGCTCACACCTAGTCTACATGTAAACATGACCTCCATACACAAACCTGACAGAGATTTACCATAGTTGTTCTAAACTAAAAGCTGTCGCAATGTACAATATGAAACAGAAGATCATTTATGTTACCTCTCCACTACAGAAACCGAGCAGCGTTGTGGTGAGTGTTCAGTTCATAGAATCCCAGATAAGCTCCAGAATCCCTGACAACCAGAGTTCATCTCCAAGTCTAAGGGTTTTTGCTTCTTTCTGGTTTCCCTTACAAGAGGCCAAGGAGGGAGAGGAGGGAAAAAGCGGAATTCCAAAAATGTTTGGTGCTCCTCTCAGGGGAACTGAAGCATCCTTTCAATGCCTGGGCAAATCACTATCACCGCCTCCCCCCTCGCCTTCCCCGGCTCCGTCCTTATAGTGCTGGGAAGAGAAATCCCTGGCTGTGATGGAGGAACAATGAGCGCAGTGCCGGCCCAACCCACATGGCAGTACCAGGCCCCGTCCAGCAGAACAGGCAGTCCACCACTCCACAGTCTCTTCTTTACATGGTCACTGGCTCTGGTGGACACCGGGTCATGTCACCATGAGGTGGAACGGAGGATAGCATGTGTGGTGTGTGTGTGTGCTGTATGAACGTGTTAGACGCTCTCATCACACTAATGGAAACTTTGTGTAAAGAGTTGATTATTTCACAGATAAACAAGGCTTTTTCAGCTGGCTGCTAGGAGGATGAAATAATCAAGGACAGTGAATACTGATGGTCGGAATTATTTTGTTTATTTAGTTATCACTCCCTTCCTATTTCTGATCAAATAAATATTTGAAATGGCTACATTCCCTCTGTTGCTGCAATATTTAAAATCCCTCGGCAACAGATTCTGCTATGCAGCCTGATGTTTTTAGAGCAGCAGCAGTCCTCCATTTAGGCAGGAGCAAATCTCCATCTGCAAGGCCTCTATGTTGATTTACGGGGCCATATAACGCAGTAGGCTTTGAACTTCATGGCCCGTAAAGTACCTTTTCACAGTACCTCGCTCCAGCCAGCCAGCCAGCCAGCCTGTACATACACACTGCACCACACCATCTCCATAGGCAAGAGTCACTGAACAGATTCCAATCCTGGGTAATGGGCAATGTGTGAGACCACCTGTTAGGGGTGAATATGGATGTGCCAAAGTCAAGCAACAGAGGAGTGGAAAGGAAAGCGAAAGGGGGCACTTTCACATCTTGCAACCGGCAACATTTCAACACATCTTAGGACTAACATTTCTTTATCCAATTAATATGAATGCAGTGGATTACCAACCATTTGATTGGGACCATGGAGCTCCACCCCCCTCTCGCTGCAAGTTTTGGGCAAGTCCGTCCTTTTTAGTCCAGTGACTATTAATATGCGTGCCAGAAACAAAGTTCCTCATTAGTAGTCGCATCACAGTGTGTTGACAAACACATTCCACTTACAGTATGTTATCCTTTTCCTATATATTACATTCACTGAGCTGAATTACTGCTTCGGGCTGCTGCGGAAGGGAGACACCAACCATGACAGCTTGGAAACACTGGGTTCCCCAGGCCAGGCTGTGTCTGGCCAGCTGTCAGACAATATGTTGAAACACCTAGATAGACCACCCTTTACATGACAACATCAAGACCGTGACGTCATTCTTCCATACAACTACTAACTGCAATACAACTCAAGTTGATTGCAGTGGGTCAATCAGAATCAGAAGTGCTGTTCAGAATGCTGATTCAGATCAGAGAATCGCGGTATCAGTTCTTCATCGTATACACAGCATGGCTTAGTCACTCTGGTTTAAAAATACTTTGCTTTAGAAACACTCCATCCGTCAGCCATATTTGGGAACACTTCTCTTAATGCAAATAAGCTTCCTTCTTTCAAGCTCAACAACCCCATTTTTGTACCAGCAGCCTTTCCTGCATTTTATTACTGGTAACGATACCCTGAATATTGGGGGGGGGAGTGCATGTCATGTGTCTCCTGACTTGGCACAGTCACTCAACTATTCACTCCTTTCTCTCACACAAACATCACCACTTCAACAAGACATTACTTCATATGCACCCTGGAACCTGTTATTTATAACCTGCTCTTTGTCCTGTCTGTTGTTTGAGTCTGTTGTTGGCTGCTTCACAACACACAGAAAACAAGAGGAAGCCCAAGCGCTACCCTGCTCAACAGTATTGGACTTACTGGACCCATTGCATTCACTGTGCTAGAGCAGATAAGAAAAAACATTACCCTACAATAGAGCATTATAGAGCGATAAATGTTGTTGCCCTCACTGGATTCGAACCCGCGTCTCCCACTACACCACGCTGCTATACTTTTGCCCAGTATCAGCATAGCATCTCGACATCATTTTGTCACACATTAACATCACGCCAAGTTTTAATATTTCGATAGACACCATTGTGTTTAACTGACTAACGTTTCTTATTAAGTTTACCGCCACCACAAATAACATCTATGAAATGTATGGCTTGTGCCACTGGCCATTTTAACAGCTTATTAGCCAGTAATAGGCTTACTAGTATCAAACTTAATACTTGAACTTAACACAGCCAAAGCTATTTCATGGCACAAAAACATTTGTTTTTCTTTCATTCATGAATGACATTGATAGAATAACTATCAATATAGGTCACTTTTTGTCAAGTGAAAAGACGAGAGAATCGTGGAAACCCTTACTCTTTTACTGCCCAAGGGGTTTTTATCTAGCCTATATTACCCCTAAAAATCATGCACGGATGCATACCTCGAAAATCCACCAGAAATAGTCGCAATATAAACAGTTTTATTTTAGGCTTCCTATAACATAGCTACTGAAGGTTGTAGCCAGGAAATTTTTTAACTATCCGGAACAAATCCTAATGCATAATTTGCTTTGACTGTGACGAAATTCAACTGCGGGACCTATTGGTTGCAGGGCCGCATCTCTAACCACTACGCTGTTTAATAGGGGGTAATCAGTCAGTCAGGCAGTCAGTAAGAGACATTCGCTCTTCTTGGCCGGCTCAGTTTACACAGTCTGGCAAAAAGGCATTCCTTCTGTTAGTAGCCTATGTAAGCTTCGGAGAATTGATCTCAAGGGTTGGGTGTTTTCAGACGGCAGGCCCCATGTCCCAACAATTCCCAGGCTTTGTCCCCATGACAACCATGATCCCGGTATTCCATCTGGGGCCATCAGAGGTGGGACATTCTAGTCTACCATATTGAGCACTGGTTCTAGCCAAGCACTAATGATTTAGGGAAGGACAGCTCCTGTCTCCAATCAACAGGAAAAAGAAAACTGTTTCCACTATGATAATTCTAAATACTATAAGCCTAATTGGGACAGTAAAACTATTGTTAAGACAATAATAATAACAATTATAATAAAACTAACAACAATAACAATTCATTTTTGGATTAAACCCAGCAGTAGCTCTTAATATTTCAATCACCTAAAGAAATTCTACAAATGTCTGTGTCAAACTACACACATCTACAGGAAACACGGCGGAAAGTTCAGCGTCTGCGTGGCCAGATGTCTCTTCAGTACATCCGTTCTCTATCTACTTTTCATTGTCCCAACAGGACCAGTTGGCTCACAGGCCCGCTCGGCGCTGCAATTCTTTTACCCTGTATCAACTTCATGATAAACAACTCTTGATTAGGAACCTGCGTGGTCACAGAAACGCCCAGGTGACTCAGGACGGTCGTTCTCAAGACGTGTCTTCCGTACCCAATCGGATTGGCGTTCAGGTTCTCCTCCCACAGCACGCCCCACCGGGGAGTCCGGGACGGAATCCTGACAGGGCGAAAGGAATGCCCAAGCACGCACGCACACACATTTCCCCCTTTGTTTCTACTGAAGTGCAAGGGTTCTTAGATTGTGCACACGAAGCGAATTAAAAAGAGATCATATCCTGCCTGCATGTTAGCTCAGGGGCAAGCAGAACAGCCAGATGTTGCAGCCAGCTCTTAAAAACTAAATATCTCAAATCTGCCTTTGAATCCAGTGCTTGGGCCATTTGAGTTTGTTTATTTTACCTCACCACGGGGCTTGTAGAAAATCTATTTTGTACAAACGAGTAAACACTGATTTAAATACTTGATTATTTAACAAGGCTGTAGATCAGGAGGCAAGATGGGGACCACAGGGAGTAGATCCAAGTAAGTCGGGCTGCCATCAAATCAGCCAACATCTAAGTGTGTGTTTTCCCCACACAATGAACTCTACCAGATGATCACAGAGGCGCCAGACCCAGAGGTCCCCAGACTGATTTCACGGGACAACGGGTGGACTCTGTGACCTAATGTAAACAGACCTCCTACCATCCCGTTTTGTTTTCACAGCCGACAAAGGAGAGCAATAGCACCCAGAAAGGGTCTATTTCAGAGACGAGACCGTGTTGTGTTACAACAGGAGTAACCTGCCATAGGCTGTCTGTACTGAAGACAGATCCACAAACATAACATACATTTGAGGCTTTGAAGTACAAGTCACAAGGCTTTTAGTGTAATCATATTCTCACTATGATCTCACCCTGCAATCATCGATTTGTCCATTTTTTTCAACTCACACAGAAGTCTAAATATTATTGAATCTTGTCCATCCCTTAGAAGAGTATTTGGCAAAATTTCTGTTCATGGGCCATACTGAGATTTAATTTCAAGAGGGCTGCACATTCTACTTAAAATACTAATTGTTTGTTAAAATCAATGTGGGCCAGAAAGGGGCTGTTATTAAAACATAATACCAAAAGCTACATCTCCCAAAACACTTTCCCAATCACCTAATGCCCCTCTATTACATCAGCCTAGGCAATAAAGAAGTTCTGTTTTAAACACTGACTACGCCAAACAGAAAAGCTGGCTTATGATCTCTCTACTTGCCAACTCCAACAAAAAGGATGGGAGGCCTATATGGTTTAACTCCGACAGACTGCAAACACCCCTTCAGCAGAAAACCTGAAATCCTACTTTTTATGATCTATTACAGAAGTAATGTCTAATAGGTTTCGTTTACACTGAGAGAAGGTTGTGGGCTCGAGTTGAGGGTTGTGTGCCTCAAGTCTCTACTACTCAGTCCATTTCAGTCAAAGGTTTGGCATCATTATGGGGCATTTTGTATTTTATATGATAATACAATATTATGTATATAAGAAAAAGACAAAATTCAATGAAGAGATGTTAAAAAAAAAGTTTTGAATTTAGAATAAATAAATAAAATAATCAAAGTAAATGAATTGCCTACATGACACAAAGCTCAACTCCATGAGTACTTGGAAAAATAAGCTTTTTGGAACTTTCCAAAAGTTGGGAAATCTCCAAACTCTAACGCAAGTGCTTACATGACAACTAGGCACCTGGGCAACGTACTTAAAGTTCTGACACTTCAACCCGAAGATCAAACAGGTTTGCCGTCCAGTAATGTTTAACGTCTCATCTACTTCAGTGTGTGTATTACAGTCTTGCAATGCATGTTTGGTTTACACACAATTAATCAAAACTAATAGAACTGTTCTGGTGTGCTGCATGAAGAACCGGCATACTTTACCTGTAATGCTGAAGACCAGAAGAGGCAATAGAAAAAAAAATAATACAATGTCAGCTTCTAGGCCCTTAGCTTGGGATGGTGTTATTTAAACTATATATAATCATCTTTTGGAAACAACTGGTGCAACAGATACATTTGGTGAGCTAATGGTGCAACAGAGGGAGGGCTTCTATCACCGCGAGGAAATGGGAAGCGGGTCAAATAACAGGACGTCCTCAGATTAGAAAACCTGTCTACAAGCGAAGCAGAAGAGTGGTGCCTTAAGCGAGGCAGAGGCAATATGCTGTAAAGGTAACTGCTAAGCACAATCAATATAGGTCATTTGTATGGAATGCCACATTGAATGTATTGAGTGAGACATTTGCGAGACACTTATAGACACATTAACTAAAATTTCACACACACAGACTGTAAGATAAATAAAACTTCTGTAATCAGTATCTAACAAACAGACACGCAGATGGTGCTTGTAACAGGATTGTACAGATGGTCGTTTTGTCAATATTCAGAAAGTAGTTTCCGGTCTCCGAAATGTTCCATTCAACAAGTATAATTTGCACATTGGCTGGGCCTTCATGCCCAACAACATGGCGAAGGGATGACAGAAGTGATAAGAAACGGGAGCCAAAACAAAGTGATAGCGAGATGGTGTAATGAATCACAGACTGTCATGTCTGGCTCCAAACGCCTCCCCCACACCTCAATCTGTGGCCCAGCATAACAGAGGCATTTATCAGCCAGTCAGCAGAAGAAAAAACTAAGATTGAATAAGACAAATAGCAAACTGAGGTCAAAAATGAACTACATTTATTTTAAATGTTGTAAAGTTCCCAGACGTGACCCCGCCAATCCAGGCCCCTGTTTGTTTTTCTACTTTGGACTGTAGATACACTGCTGTACTTACAACATCCATCGGTTCATCCTTGGATGTCCCTTACATTCAGAAGGAGTGATAAGAAAGGAGATAAAGGTGGTAGAAGCTAACCCATGTCGACCCCACACTACCAGAAGGTGTCCAAGTCGTCATCACATGATGACTCAGACCAAACTTAAAAGCCTAAATAACTTAAAATAACTTTTTTTTTTTTTTTACCTTAAACAAACGTTATTTTCTATGCATCAATTTGCACTATTTGCCATTTTTGATCTTTATCCACCGCAGTGATGAACCTGGTGTTCTCATACGTTACATTAACGTTTCCTGTAACAGGAGGCCTACACAACAACCCATTACGTGTATGATACAGGTGAGGTGGATTGGAAAGTTTTCCAACATCCAGGACACAAAAGTTAACATTAAAATCTTAGCTCAGATTTGAAGGGGAAAAAGTAACCTGGCACCCTGAACCAATTACAGTAATTATTTTTGACCCATAAGCATGATGGGAATAGAACAGACAAGACAGCAGACCAGTAAACCAAAGCCTAGTGACTACTCTGATACCCTATAATCCTCCTGTTCAATGACCTGGTTCCCGGAAAAGAGAGTGTGTGAACTAAAGAAGAAAGAAAAAGTGAGAGTGGGGGGCACACTTCAGCTGGGGTGTTACTGGAAACCTCAAACAATCCCCCGCTTCCATTTGACCGCCTCAGCTTCCTCTCTTCCTGGAAGCCTTAAATATGTATGAAGGCTGCATCTGTCAGAGCACACACTATAAAACTAATCATGACCACAACGGTTGGTAGCAGGCCTTTTCTGGGCCATCAGCCATACAGGGAAATAGGGAGTTTTCCCAGAGAGGGAGTTCAATAGATCTCATTAGACAATACAGAGAATGGCACACTTGACATGTCCTTCACTCAAATGTATGGCTTGTTTCTTTTTTACTGGCAAATCAGAAAGCACCATTAAATTAGCCTAGGATGTTATACACTGAGAACTGAAAACTCTTATGCCACATTATATCATGGTCAGCAACAAAAACTCTAATGTTTCATGATAATTGGCTGATTCAATCAATGTTGGGCTACAATCAGTGGTGTGAAAAGCCAGTGACCCAACTCTTTCATCCCTTACCCACACTTATCCTATTCTCATGGTCACCACAAATCACACGACCACTGACAATTACCGTGGGGTGACAGGCCTGGAGGGGTGCACCTAGGTGGCAGCAGATGGTAGGTTACCCAGATGGGCCTCAGTCTGGTCGGTCTGTATGCCATTCCCAGAATCCCCTGGGTGGGCTAAATTAAAGGTCAGGAGCCATATGCAAACTGGGGACCATCTGAAGGTGAAGGGTGTGTCAGCAGCTTGCTGGGACAAGCAGCAGTCAAAGAGAAGATGGTCCCTGGGCTTTTTAACATGCCTCCTCCATCATTACCGGTCTCTCCATGATCGGTTAATGGGGACTGTTTCACCCCGTGGATGGACAGACCATCGGCCTTGTGGGAAAGGACAATGACCAGGAAGTTATTTTCAATGAGATTAACATTTACAGTACTGACACTAACCACTTACATCCATTTGTATTCAAATCAAATGCAATGTATAAGGTACTATGGTAACAACAACTTAAAAAAAAAAATCTACATACAGGAAACATGTAAAGTAAGCCAATTGCTGTACAAATGCTAATTTGAAAGATCTGGATTATCACTGAGAAGGGCCAAATGCAATTCTTTAGAGAACCATCACTGACCTCAACATTTTTTTACTGAACAATAAGCACTTCTGACCGACGAATCACACACCGATTTACGTGACTGTTTCCTCACCACAGACTGGGAAATGTTCCGAGAGTCGTCTGGAGGCCATATCAATGAATACACAGACCGGTTTTATTAGCAAATGTATTGACGACGTTGTACAACTATACAAACATTTCCTAATCAAAAACCGTGGGTCAACAGTGGTATCCGTGCCATGCTAAAGGCTCGGACTGCAGCATTCAACTCCGGCAGCATGGACCATTATAAGAATAGGTATGACCTCAGGAAGGCAATAAAAATGGCAAAAAGTCAATACAGAGTCAAAGTAGAATCTCTCTACCAGGGCTCCAATACCAGGAACATGTGGAGTGGTCTGAGAACCATCACTGACTATAAAGGCTATTCAGGTGGTGTGGGGGAAGTGTCGGCTTCTCTCCCAGAGGAACTGAACTCCTTCTCGGCTCTGAGAACATCATCCCTGGTATGAATACTCAAATTGACCAGGACGGCTGCCCTTTACAAATGACCAGGTCAGACGTCTGTAATGCCCTAAAAAGGAGTAACACTCACAAGGCTCCTGGACCAGATAACATCTCAGGCCGTGTTCTCAAGGTCTGTGCTGATCAACTGGCTGATGTCTTTACTGATATCTGCAAACTATCGCTACGTCAGTCAGTGGTCCCCACCTGCTTCATAAAGTCCATCATTGTTCCTGTTCCTAAAAAGCTAAAAGTCCTCAGCATGAATGACTACCGCCCTGTAGCACTCACACCAATCATCATGAAGTGCTTTGAGCAGCTAGTTAAAACTCACATCACAGACTCCATGCGAGTAACACTTGACCCGCTACAGTTTGCCTACAGACAAAACAGATCCACAGAGGATGCCATTGCTTTGACCCTCCACTCTGCACTCTCTCATGTGGACAAAAGGAACACACATGTGAGAATGCTGTTCATTGACTACAGCTCAGCATTGTGGAATCTGAGCATTAACAATTACAATGTGAATGTACGTTTCATTGGAAGTGAATGTGCCGAGATACTGAGAACAACAGAAACCTCTCTGTTTAGATTATCTCTCTGTAGGTTGCGCTCTGATAACCCCAGGAATGTTCACACTGAACATTTGGCATGGGGGTTACTATCTAGGAAACCTGATCTTTGCTAGGTAGACACACACTTCAATGTATATATCAGCTTGTAACCAACATTACAGTGAGAAGAGATTGAGGTTGTGTAAGAAAGACCAGGTCTGTAACCTCATGAACAAGACTCTCATGCTGCAATAAATAATTGAATTACTCTCTCCCTTGACAAACGGGTATGCGATAATTATTACAACCACTATACGAAATGGCTGATTTCTAACAGGCTTCAACACCATTGTGCCCCACAAGCTGGCGGTGAAGCTCAGGGATCTGGGTGTCGACCCCACTATGTGCAGATGGATCCTGAACTTCCTGACGAGCAGACCCCAGGTGGTGCGGATGGGCAACGCCACCTCCTCCTCACTGATTCTCAGTCCTGGCTCCCCCAGAGCTGTGTGTTGAGCCCGCTCCTGTACTCTCTCTTCACCCCCGACTGCCTGACAATTCAAGTCTCCAACACCATCATTTACGTTTGCAGACAACACCACCATCATAGGCCTGATCTCTGACAACAACGAATCAGCCTATGGAGACGAAGTAAGGTCACTGACTTTGTGGTGTCAGGATAACAACCTCCAGCTCAATATCAGCAAAACAAAGGAGATGATTGTGGATCCCAGGAAGCAGCGGCGGGGAGATGTTGGGAGACCACGCCCCCACACACATCGATGGGTCTGCAGTAGTGAGAGTTCACAACATCAGGTCCCTCTGGATTCCAGGATACTCACAAACTTCTACAGATGCACTGTCGAGAGTATCCAGTCCGGCTGTGTCACCGCCTGGTATGGCAGCTGCACCAGCCTTGACCGTAAAGCACTTCAGAGGGTGACTAAAATAGCAGAGAGCATCACAAGGTCTGACCTGCCATCCCTGCAGGATCCCTACACAGAGAGGTGTAGGAGGAGGAGCGAACGGATCATTACAGATCCCAGCCACCCATGCCACGGACTGTTTACCAAGCTGCCCTCAGGCAGAAGGTACAGGAGTATTCAGTCCAAAACAAACAGGCTACAGGACAGCTTCTTTCCACAGGCTGTAAGGCTGCTCAACTCAGGAACCCCTCTTCCCTTCCATCCATATTCCATGCACATCTCTAACTTTATATCAAGCACACCTGCCACTTATATCATGTACACCTGTCACTTTTACATTGCACTACGGTTGTATAGTTATTATTATTGATGTGTTTTTTGTATAGTGTTATTACCGATTGATTGTGTCATCTTATTTTTTTTTCTTCACTTTTTCACTTTTAACTGCACTGTTGGGAGTAGGAAAACCAAGCATATCATTTCCGCAACTTGTTATTGCAAATGACAAATAAACCTTTTTTGAACTTGATCCAGTTCATCCAGAATAAAGGTTGAGATGTTTTCAGCCTCACCGGGCAATTCCTGGCCTGTCCAAGCATTTCCTAGGGAAAAGACTCAACCAAAGAACAGCATCCGAAAAAAACTCCTGACCCAGAAGCGTTAGACGCCTAGATATAATTGGCTCTGTAAATAATTTCTAAAGCACAAAAAGAGTAGAGTAATATGTATGCAATCAGGTCAGTGTACAGGCAAATTGGCATCAAAGCAGCAGAGTTTTCAAGATAACATCAGTGCATTTTGTGTTACATGAGAATGTAAACAACCGTGACAGAAATGCAATAACTTATAATAAACACCATCAATAACAACAACTGCTCAGGAACAGCTAGTGCACTTTAGGAATTACTGACAGCTGCACATTATAATAAAGTTTATGATAGAACAAATGCCCATCATAAGTATTCTCCCCCTTGGATGTCCTCCCATTTTGACTTAATGGAATTAAAATATATTGAACTGTACTTTAGTATGAAAACTAGATTTAAAAAAAATATTTGGATTATAGAGTTCCCAGTGAACCAACTATTTTAATGTACGAAAAAATATATGTTGATTAGATAAGTAAGTATACATTTGACAGCGATTACAGTTGTGAAACTTTTTGGGTAACCTGCTAAGAGATTTGCAAGGACTCTACCATATTTACCCATTATTCTTCCCAAATTGTTTACAGCTCCGTCACATTGATAGTTGAACATTGTTTAACCTAACATCACGAGCATTTGAAGAAATGCCAGAAAATACACCCAAACAAAGTGGTCTTGTTCAGTAAAAAAAAGCTTTAAAAGACAAAAAGCAATATTCAGTGGAGGTTCTCTTCTGCACTGTTCAGCCAATCCAGAAAATCCATAAGAGTTGTTAAAATTGATGGCTGGCTTATTAACGTCAAAATGCAAAGTCAAACTCTTTCCATTTCCCCTGAAAACCAGAACTTCCTGTGTGGGGAACAGGGTCCAACATTAACAATGGTCAGCTGGCTTAGGGCCAGTGAAAACATGTCAGCCAAGTGATTGTTGTCAGTACTGTAAGCCAAAACTGGGTCAGCAGCTCGCTACTAGCTAGTAGAGATGGGATGATCAATCAAAAGTTATCAACACTGACCACACCAACAACACATCCAAGACATTCTGCTTATATCATATGTTAGAATTCATAAAAAATGTACAAAGAAACTGTTTTATTTATTTGTATTTAGAGAATTATTTTCAAAGTTTAACATAATGGAATATTTTGTGTACCATCAGTGGCAGTACCACATCAGAATGCAACAAAATGCAACAGAAACAATCAAAGAAAACGTCCACACAAAGTAAAGGGGGGGTGAATACTTATGCAATCCACTAGAACTACGTACTTCCATTATAAATAATATACTGAAATTACATTTTTTTGTGAAAGCTTGCCTTTATTATCCAATGTGGTGTTTATAATACACTGCGTGCGATCACGTAAGGCTCGCAAGGGTCCACTAACTGATCCTTCTTAAGACATTACAGTACAGCAATGCATCGCATCACAACACAGCACCGACAGCTGTCTATTATTGGTTAGTGTTGTTGACAAAAATCTGGCAACCGTTGTTAGCTTCATCAAATTTCTGAAAACCAGCTACATCTAGTTAGATAGCTGATGGTGTTGGTTTGGGCTTTACCACCAATGACTTCACGATATTAGCAAATAAAATTGTCTGATATTTTCTGTCACTTTCTAGGCTGCACATGAAGTCAGCTAACGTTATGTTAGCTTGCATTTACTGCTGATTAACAGTACAGCTAACGCGTTTGCTACTTTAGCTTTGTGAATGTGATTGTGTGAAGCGGGAATGGCCCCTTTTCATCGGTATATTTGGCATTTCTTAAGACAGTTACCGTAATTACTTACTTACAATACCTAATAATAATAATAATAATAATAAATAAATGATAACGGCGAATGTGAGGACAAGACGAACAAGCACCTACCTATCGCTAGCTAGTGGTCGATAGCTACAGTACTCGGGAAAGAACTGTGCCAGGGTGGACGGTTCACTCCTGGGACGCTGTAGCGTATGGGTAACGTTAATGCATGATCGGAAGGGCCTCACTGATTCCAAATCACAACATTCCTCCATATATCATACTACATACATTGATATATATCAGTGTTATTAAAATGAGCACAATCGACCAAGATCTACATTACCCAGGGTTAGGTACTTAATCTTAGTAAACTGAGAACAGTCAAAATGTTACTTATTTGGCTGTATCAAGTCACAGTAGCAAAAAAAGTATCATCTTCTTGACGTTAACGTAGCGAGTAATGGATATTGCATTTATAGCTAAGTAATTTCATTTGTAGGGTTTAAATAATGTGTTAGCTACTTACTCAAAACATCAGCACTCAAATGGTTCCCGAATGGTAACTATCGTTACGTCGATTTCTCCTATGTATTGTTTTTTTCACCCAAAACAAAACAATGTACTTACAGATTGTTCTTCACTTTCCAGCGTCCGCCGTGTTTAGATAGCCTAAGTCCAAATTCTTGCAACAGGGGGCTGTCCACAAAATTGTACCTATATTGACTGATAGTAGTAAACCGGATAAATGGAAAAATGTGTCTGTCGTTTGGAGACAGAGGATACATCATGTCCCAGAAACAAAGAACCACACAGCTTCCTAGCGGAGAAATGGTAGAAATACAGCAGTGCAGAGTTCATTGGAGAGGATACTCTTAATTCTTAAAGGGCCATACCGCTGTTGTTTTATTAATTCATGGACTTCTTAATAAGTAAAATTTACATATTGGTACTTAACGAATTTACTGTTGCAAAATACGTGATTCATGCGCTTCGCTTAACTCTCGTACCCAACATATACTCAGAAATCAGCAAGTAACTACACCTCAGATTGCTGCCCAAATAAAATCTTCCCAGAGCTCAAGTAGCAGATACACGTCAATCGTTCAGAGGAGACTGCGTGAATCAGGCCTTTATGGTCAGATTTCTGCAAAGAAACCACTATTGAAGGACACCAGGACACATAAGAAGCATAAGATTTGCTTGGACCAAGAAATGGATATTAGACAGGTGAACTTCTGTCCCTTCATCTGATGTGTCCAAATTTGATATTTTTGGTTCCAAATGCCATGTCTTTGTGAGACAGTGGATAAATGGTCATATGTATGATACCCATTGTGAAGCATAGAGGTGTAGTGGTGTGGGGGTGCTTTTGCGTGTGACACGGTCAGTGATTTATTTAGAATTCAAGGCACACTCCACCAGCATGGCTACCACAGCTATCTGCTGCAAAACACCATTCCATCTGGTTTGCGCTTAGTGGAACTATAATTTGTTTCTCAACAGGATTATGACTCAAAACATACATCCAGGCTGTGTAAGGGCAATTTTACCAAGAAGGAGAATGATGCTGCGGTATCAGATGACCTGGCCTCCATCTATCACCCAACCTCAACCCAATTGAGATGGTTTTGGATCAGTTGGACCACAGAGTGACAAGCAGCCAACATGTGTGGGACCTCTTTCAAGACTGTTGGAAATGCATTCCAGGTGACAATCTCTTGAAGCTGCTTGAGAGAATGTCAAAAGCATGTGCAAACTGTTGTGTAATACCAAAAAAGAACCTGGTGGAACATCTCACAACTGATTAGGTTAATTGGCAACAGATCAGTAACATGATTGGGTATAAAAAGATCATTCCAGACAGGATGAGTCTTTCAGAAGTAAAGATGGGAGGGGTTCACCACTCTGTAAGACTGCACGGGCAACAATTTAAGAATAACGTTTCTCAATGTAAAACTACAAAGTGTTTGGAGATCTCACAATCTACAGTACATAATATCATTAAAATATTTAGAGAATCCAGAGAATTATCTCTGTATGCAAGGAACAAGGCCAAAAACCAGTATTGGATGGCCGTGATCTTTAGGCCCACTGAATTAAAAACAGAAACGATTCTGTAATGGCCATCAGTGCATGGTCTGTGAACAGTTTGTCGCTGCATCTGCAAAGGAACAAGAACCAGAAACGCTACCAAGTTCTCTGGGCCGGAGCTCAATGAAGATGGACTGAGGCGAAGTGGAAAACTGTCCTGTGGTCTGACAAACCAAAATTGGAAATCATTTTTGGGAATCATGGAGGTTGCGTCCTTCAGAAAAGGGAGGAAAAGGGACCATCCGGCTTATCAGTGAACAGTTCAAAAGCTAACATCCATGATGGTATGGGGGTGCATTAGTGCACATGGCATGGGTGACTTGAACATCGGTGAAGGCACCATTAATCTTGAACAGTATATGGCTCTGTAGTAAAAGAGTCCAGGTGCTAAACTGGGTTTTCTGCAGTCCAGTCACCCGTAGAAAACATTTGGCACAGTATGAAACGGAAAACACAACAAAAGTGACCCCAAACTGTTGAGCCGCTAAAATCCTATATCATGGAAGAATGTGGAAAACATTTCACTTTTAAAACTACAGCAATTGGTCTCCTCTGCTTCCAAACATTTGTTTTGTCAAAAGAGGTGATGCAACACAGTGGTAAACATGCTCCCGTGCCAACTTTTTTGAAACGTGTTGCTAGCATCAAATTCAAAATGGGCATATATTTTTCCAAAATCAATAACATATCTCTGGTTCAAAATTTGAGATGTTGTCTTTGTACATTTTTCAATTAAATATGAAAGTATGTGCACATCACTGCATTGCTTTTATTTGAATTTTACTGTCCCAACTTTTTGAGAAACAGGGTTGTACATAGATGCCTAAAAGGGAAAGCTTCTGCCTCAAAGCATTGGTTTATTTCCTAGACACCCAGTGTTGTCCTCCCCTTAACACAGTATTACTTATTCAGCACCAATGTGTTACAGCAACACAGCACTAGTGCCAGAACAGAGCGATTCATTTGTCTCCTACAGCAGGAACACTCAAAACATCAGCCAATAAGGGTGAGCAGGAAACAAACAAAACCAGGCACAGACACCCCATCCAAGTTTCAAGTTTAATTGATAAAAATAAAATGAGAAAAGAAGAAAAAAAACACCCACACAATTGTTGTAACACAGAGCATGGTTTGGCACAATACACCCCAAATCCTCTCAATATGCAAACAGTCACAGAGGCACTTATTACACCATCCTCCAATAGCATGCCGACTGTGAGCCAGGCAGTGTGGTCACCTAAAGGGTAGGAGGGAGGCGGAAAAAGAGGAGACAGAGTGAGGGACCTTTTAGGAAGTGTTGAGTGAGCCACTGATACATCTGACCTCCCTACACTGAGACTCAGTAGGGACAGTCCACAATCATGTTTTATAGTTTGCTTTTATTCAGAAAACCAAATAAAAGGCACATAAAACATTGCGCATATGTTTACATAATTATTCTTGACAGACATACATTTAAAAAAAAATGTAGGAATGTTTTACCTTTCTGCTAACCAGAAAGTCTAGTTTTCGTATATACAAAATTACCAATGTTAATGTTCTAATACAAAAAGATTTATAAAAGGTTATCTTGTTTTTTTTTTTTCTTGCATGTGTCTATCATAACTAACACGTTCTCTGAACTAAATGGTTTTGTACAAAGATATACATTCATCAGCCATCAAAGGGCTCAAATATTTGCCAATTCATAGAGAAAAACAAGAGCTGACTAACTTTTCTCTTCCAAATCAAAGTTCAGCCCAAAAGCAACATTGCATTCATTTTTTTTTTTTTACATGTTGTGTCATTGCAACAAATTAAAAGTATTTGGATAAAAATAAATTGGTGCATAATAGTAATGGCTCTTTCAAAAAAACAATGATAGATTCCTGTATTCAAATATGTTATAATTGATACGTTTAGAATGTCTGGTACAAAAAAATACCCAATTCAATTTTGACCAAAAAAAATATATCTAATCACTTAAATTTGGTTGAGGGGCGGTCTGGCTTCTAGCCATTTGAACAGTGAAGGATTCCTTTACGTCCATCACACATCACACTGGAAGAGGAAGCATCGAGGTGTGAAATAGTCTTGTTGCAAAGCAGTTCAGGCACACTAGTTACGGCCACTGCGGAAGTACAAATGACACCACGCGCATACTCCAAACCAATTTGTTTTTGTAGTGTTTTCTTTCAGTAAAAAAAAAAGTCAAGTCACTAGCCTTCTAATGACATTTTTTTTCCTTTTTTAAATTTTTATTTTTAAAACTCACCCCAAACTTGAACGAGCTCAGACATCCACATGCAACATCGATGAGAGATCGATGGAAGGGGAATCCAGTGCCAACAAGATCACAATGCCATTCCAGACTCAAGGGACTCCCTTCGGGCACCGTACACATGCATGCAATACTATCAGAGGCCTCAAAATGCCTTGCTGCTACCAAGACCGAAACACAAGGAAGGTGAGGCCACCTGAAAGGGGAAAGGTCTCTGAAGAACGTCCACCAGTTCCATGTCTTCTCACTACACCCCTAGGACTTGACGTGTCACCCCTGTGGCATGTCGGCTACAAGTGCTTCAAAAACAAGTTCCCGTCAGTTGACTGGCTTGTGTACTGAAAGAAGGCTTAGGCTGGGCCAGTGGGCACTGGATGGAAGCAGCCTTGTGACCCATGACCTTCGATACTTCTTGAACTAAAGAGGATGCAGGCGTTCATCTCTGCTTCCATGATTTTTCAGGGCACCAGGTGGCAGTTTTGGTTCTACGATAAAGTAAGGACCTAGGGAGATTAAAAACCCGAAACTAACTTGGAAAGTAAACTACATCAACATAGTCCAATGGACGGCCATATTGACAATGATAAAGTAATTGCAGCCTTTACCTGTGCTGAAAGATATGTGTTTTTTTTCTTCTTTTTCCTGACAGGCAAAGACAAATAATAAAATAGTGTTTTAATATTTACAAAGAAAGGGTGAAAGGTCAAGAAGTTACATGATTACTTGATTTTATCCTTTTATTCTCATCAAAAGACTGGGCTACTCTCAGTAAGGTTCCTGAGTGGAAGTTGGTACTTATAATATAGGATCCTAAACTTACAGTAAAAAAGGGAGAGGGGGAGATAAAATGGGTCTATAGCAAAACTAAAACCTCTCCCAACATAACTATTCTCACAATACAAAATAAAAAAGGTGAACTTTGGGACCGCTTTTTCAGCATAGTGTCTAGTGCGCCACTAGGTGGCTCTGGTACATTAACAGGGCTCTCAGCCAACCCATTTTGATCTTTGATAATACTGCCGTTTTCAGGACATGAACTCAGGGAAATGCTTTCAGTGGGACATTTCCTCTTGGTGGTCCTGATTTACGTCTGCCGACTACTTTATAAAGTCATCTAAAACACACCGTAAAAATATTCCAAAAGCTAACGTCGACCATGTACAGCTTTACAGTATCCAGCAGTGAGGAGTGACCGTTTTCAGAGATGTACATAAAAAAAAAAAAAAAGGAAAGGACCTCAAGGGGCTCACCTTATGTAGTCACAGGCATTAGCCTAAGACAAGAGGGGAGCCTTTTAACCGAAATATCACCCTCCTGCGAAAAACGGCAGCCTTTGTCCCTTTTGTTGTACTTAACTCCTTACAATGCATACAACTATTAAATACTGATTAGCAGGCTATAATAACGAAACAAAAAAATATATATAAAAACCATCTGCTCTGTAAGAGAGCATTTTAAAAACATCAATACCAGCGTCATCTGTCACAGTTTCATTCCAATGCCAAATGTGCAGGTAGATTCTGACGCAGGTAGATTCTGAGACGAGGCAGAGCTCATCCGTTTCCACCAGGCCTCTTCCAACAGCCCCGCTCCTTCCGAGACTTCACAAGACTGTCCTTCTTTCGGCGGTTAAAAAGGAAAGGAAACGCACCGGATTACATCTACAGGGGCTGGCCAGTCCACCTCTCGTCCTATTGCGTTGACCGCTGCTCCTGCTGCAGCCAGTGACAGAACGAGGGATCCAGCGTCCAACTAGCCCCCATACTACACCTCTGCTCTAACACAAGATAATTTATAGTACTCCCAGAGAGGAGGAGCGTCCGCTATCGTAAGGGAGGAGGAGGTTAGGGGGGTAAAAGGAGAGTGGTGGGAGGGGTTGATAAAGGGACGCTAACCAGGGGCCGGGGGAGAGATTCCTACCAAGGAGGGGAGGAAGGGAGGACCTGGGAGAGAAAAGGCATGCTATCCATGGGTCTCATGGCGATATTGAGCGGCCCGGTTATATTCATTGGCATCCCGGAGGTGATGGCCACGGGGTGGGCTATATTCATGGGCCCCGAGGCCAGGTTGACAGGCCCCGTGATGGTCACCGGGTGCTGCAGGTTGATGGGAGAGGTGATGTTCACCGTGCTGGTGGTGATGTTCATCTGCGCAGCGATGGTTACCGGGTTGCTAGCGTTGCCGCGGTTCATCGCCGAGGTGATGGCGGCAGAGTTGGTGACGGGCGTCGCCGAGCCGGAGTTGTGCACATTGTTGGAGTCTGAGGGAAGACACGGGGGGGGGTGGGGGGGGTGGGGGATAAAAGACGACAAGATGAGCTGGATGACTGGTCCATACACACCAGCGAGGAGAGCCCCAAGCTCCGCAGCTCTAGAAGGGGCCAAACCACACTGCAACGGCCGACAACCGAATTCATAGACATGATTAAACAAAAACCAAACAATGGTAGGATTCTAATGAACCTACCTTGAAAACGAGAGATGTCAATAAGGACTTGGAACGAGTTATTTAAGATCTCTCCTACCGTCAACTCACCTGAGGGGGTAATTCAAAAAGCAGGATCAATGTGCTAGCCAGCTAACTTGCAGCTAATATTCAGAAAAAACACTTTCATACTACTAGTCAACTTGAAATGGTGTAATTAAGTCAATGCTCTAAACAACCCATATTGCACTTAAACTTTTGAGTTGCATTATTCATTGTATTCATAGTATTGAAGTTATTTAGCTAGCTGCCTTATTGATCCTGCTTACTGAAATACAACCCTGACACCTGAATAACCATTACACACAAAAGCATCTGCAATTTGACACACTAGACTAGAAGACAGCTATGTTGTGGGAAAATGGGCCACTTCTAAGCATAAGTAAACAGCTACAAATTTGGGTGTTTCGGGGGTGGGGACGGGGTTGGGCTTTACAGCTACTGTATTACCTTTTCGTAGCCCTGAGTGGTGGTTCCACTGCCAGTCACTTAGCCCTATTCAGAGATACACACAGATGGGGATATATTATTGACAGGACGGACTGGACAGGGCATCATTTGGGCCTGCGTGCCATCGGCGGCGGCAGAGCACGGGGGTGAAGGGGAGGGCAAAGGTCATCGGGTTAGACACACCAAGGGCCAATCACGTGGCGCTCTATTTGGTAGCAAAAGGTTGCTAGCAGATCAGGGTTGGTGGTGAAAATATTGATGTCAAATGATCATCTGCAGAAATAGATTTTACCCTATTTTGAGAACAATCCCATGGAATATGCTTCAGTGAACTTACTGTATTTCTCCAAAAGTCAGCTGAGGTTTGCCAAACCGACAAGTACACAGACGTCATAAACCTACGGTTTAACCATTGACAAGTTGCACTCACAGACCACTGAACTCTTAAGATAATTAATGAATTTGGTCAGATGACATGGCACTCCTCCTTGACTGTTGTAGTTTGCCATTTGAGTCACCAATCAAACATGCAAAGCATTTTAAATGTAGACCCTCTCCTTACATACTTGTTTTTACAGGCTATCCATTTCTGGCCAGTTGTGGACAGTTGTACAGTCAGCTCTAATCTGCAAGTCAATGCTCTTATTGACTTGCACTACATGATTGTCCATAAAAACGGCTGACAAACAAGGCCTGTTCCTAATCAGCATTTCTCCTGAACCAATGTGATGAAAAAACCCAGACATGGGTCACTGCATTTTTCCTAATCCAATGTTATAAAATAATCCAGACATGGGTCACTGCATTTCTCCTAAACCAATGTGATGAAAAAACCCAGACATGGGTCACTGCATTTCTCCTAAGCCAATGTGATGAAAAAACCCAGACATGGGTCACTGCATTTCTCCTAAGCCAATGTGATGAAATAGTCCAGACACGAGTCACTGCATTTCATCCCGTCTCTAGGGAAACCACATCTGACCGCATGCTACTGTTTACAGTACACAACAGAAGAAAACAAAGCCCTGAGTGTTTGAAGCATAAAGATAGCGGGAATGCAGTAGGAGAGAAAACAGATACTACGTAATACCTAGGTGCTGAGGATCCCAGTCCGAGTGTGTTTGAGGGGAGAGGCTGCCTGGCGTACCTTTGTTACAGGGATTGGTGAAGCTGGCCTGGCCATGGGTCTTCAGGTGGCTGGTGATGTAGGCAGCGCTCAGCATCTTGCCGCAGATGTTGCAGGTCACCTTGCCCTCGTGTCGAATCATGTGGGAGCGCAGGCGGTCTTTGGTGGCGAAAGCAGAGGTGCAGGCCTGAGGGGATGTGTACAGGGACAACGAGAGGGCTTTTAGGTGCAACCTCGACGTCTGTTTGCGTGTTAGCGTTTCCATTTTACACATGCCACCAGCCAACTTGACAAATCATTCTTTGCAGCATAGAAATGACTTGTTACTGACAACAGTTGTGATTCGGGATTCATTTAAAATGTCTGTTTGAACCACTGGTCTGTTAATTCTACTCATCTGACACACTGGCTCCAGAGATGGGCCCTGACCACAGGAAAGTAGGCGTGATCAATAATCCGTTCCACTCCACCTATTGAAGCATTGCATTTGAAAAAACCTACACTCTTAAAAGGAAGCAATGACCACATCTTGTGCCAAGCCAATTTGCACTGCGCCCTTTGAGAGTCCCAGACACTAAATGTATGCTGTGATCAAGATTTAACCTCCTGATCGCAATTTGCAGATATTGATAGCTCTAGACGACCCCTTCCAAGGTAGCGTGCACCCCATTTCCAACCTAGCCCCATCCCCAGAGGTTTGCAAGTGTGAAGACAACAGTGTCGGAAATGTATCAAGTTTCTGTGCAGTGTACGCATATTTCTGGAAGCATATAGCTCGATTTCCCCGCGACTGATGGCCCCAATCCCGCGTGGTACGGCTAACATGCCGGTAAAATTCAAACACTAGGGATTATTATGCAAACGTTAAGTCTACCTTACATTCATTCTCTCTTGTAATGGAAACAAGCCCTAATGATCCCATCCTTGAAACAACAAAGCAGCAGAGAATATGGGTGATGTAAAAGCAAATGTGAAACAGCAAGAATGGAGCCCCAGGGGACGACGCTTCTTACCGTTACTTGGCATTTGAAGGGCCTCTCGGAGGAATGAACATGCTTCACGTGACAGCTTAGATGGTCAGGCCTGCAGCGGGACAGGAGACAGAATAACGCAGGAATTTTAAACCTACTATAATCGCTACACCACAAAGACTTTCATAATTCAAATTAAGTGACAGGAGCCATGGCTGCGCGCGCACACACACGTTGATTAGATTAAGAAACGGTTGCAGGAGGACAAGTAATCTGTGAACTCACTGTCAAGTCATAATAGTCCAATAATGAACATTGTATTGAAGCCTATTACTGTAGATGATTTATTTAGGAAATTAATGTCTGTCTAGGGACCCTAGCTACTGCAGTATCAATCCTCTACATCCCACCCAAACCCATTCATACCCTAAGATGAATCTATAGTCTTGCAAAAAGACCAGGGAGCTAAAACAACTCTATTCTACACCATGAAAAAGGAATCCGTCCTACGGGCGGATAGAGAACAATTCTCAAGCAACAGCAATTCTGATCCTCTGGCCCCACCAAGCCTTACTAGTGACATTTAACTGAACAAACTCAACAAAGCAGGAGAGAGCGGCTTGGAGATATCTCTGAGGAGGCAGCTTCAGACTGGCAGGCTTTTTGTGATAGCGAGTAGCAGTCTGATCCCATCTTTTCAGCGGAGCTGAAAAGCTCATGTCCTCCCCACCCCGATACTCCTTCGTTTAAGACGGGAATAGCGTCTTTCAGGGTCGTCAAGCGTGAAAATGAGCCTCTCAACTCCACAAGAGGAAGATCACCTGTAGCGTTGCCCTGAGTCAGCCGTTGCAATACAACACAATTAGCTCACAGAAATTCAGCAGCATCGCCGTATTTACTGACAACTTTATGACGTCCGAAGGGGTTAAATTAAGGAGGGGGAAGGGGTGGGGGTAAGGGTTGAGGGGGGGGGGGGTCTTCTACTGAGAACTGGGGTGGGGGGGTGGTGGTGGGGGGTGGGGCTAAATCGATTAGAAATCAGACCAGTCAGTGAGTCAGAACACTACCATTGGCCTTGGGAGCTGCAGGAGTGACATTGGAGGCCCAGGCCCATCTCTTCTGGTGCTGTCTGGCTCCTGCAGACGCCTCCCTGCCCCGTGCTGACATCCCTGAGAGGGGGGACACGAGGGACTACCATGTGACGCACGCAAAGCTCCAGGCACTGTTGACATACATGAGCCAGTACTGGGGTCTCTGCACTTACACGGCATGGGCCATCTGTAACCAAGGCCATGCTTCATAAAGCCCAGGACAAACCAGACTTTGTCCCGGACAGCATTAATGGAGACTCTCTCAAAGGGACACCAACTAAACAGACCTACCAGTTAGGGATGTCATACATTTAATAAATACTGTCAGTTTCTGTTCATTCTAGGGATACTGGCCTCCATCTGTTCTTTGCTGGAAGTGGATGGGTACATAATGCTCCTTTAGGCTAAGGACGTTAAAGTAACTTTAAAACATAATACACCAAGCAATTGTCTTAACTTACTACCAATTGAAACTTGATTAGTCCAATTCAACGCAATTACATTCTAATAACTTGGGATGGTTTTTTGCAACTAAACATTCATTCAACGTGATAGATTTTGTTTTCCCCAACCATGGCCACCACAGTCTCGGAGTATAGACTTGAATGCCAGTCTTAAAATGATCAAGAACTACATGAACAGTCTGATGCAGCCCCACAAACACATACAGCTAATTATTTTGACACTTAGGCTTCTTTTTCCACAGCAGAATCGTACTGCGGCCTGCACGTAAAACAGACACTTTGGAAGGTTGTACTATTGCTCTCCTCCTGCTCCCCCCCCCCCAAAGATAAGGGAATATATTTGGGGCCCATTGAAATGGAAGCAGTGAAAAGGAAATTTCCCAAAACTCAGGACACATAAACCAGCTTTTAAATAGATGATCGACAAATACAACTCAACTAACACCACCATTGTGAACCACCCAATAGGGCATCTCACTGAAAGTGGGCTAGAACAGAACAGAACAAACACCAGGAGGGGACCCCCCCCCACCCAAAAAACACTGTCACGCACCTGGAGAAGCCCTTCCCGCACACTGAGCAGATGTAAGGCTTGTGGACGCCGCCGTCGTGCGAGCGCACGTGGTAGGTCATGCGGTCCTTCCTCTTGAAGCGCTGCTGGCAGATGGGGCACTCAAAGGGCTTCTCGTCCGAGTGGGACAGCTTGTGACGGTTCAGGTGGTAGACGTCGCGGAAGGCCTTGCCGCACATCTCGCAGCCGTGGTTCTTCTTCACAGGCTTGGCGGGCTTCTTGGGCTGGCTCTGCTGCTGCTGGTGCTGCTGCTGCTGGTGGTGCTGCTGCTGGTGGTGCGGGGGCACCATGGTGGGAGACATGATGCTCGAGCCTGTGGAGGCCGAGGTGGTGGCGGTGGTGAGGATGCCGGCGATGGTGGAGATGTACGAGGGCTGGCCCCCGCTGTTCTCCCGCTGCGGCACCGTGGAGATCATGGGCACCATGGTGGGCGCCGTCTGCATCTTCTTGGGACGCGACACCATCTTGACACCCGTGTGGCAGGACTCGTGCCGCCTGAGGTGGTAGCTGTCCCGGAAGGCCTTGTTGCAGTAGCCGCAGATGAAGGGCGTTTTGGACTTGGGCTCTTTCTTCACCACCGCAACAGGACCTCCTCCGCCGCCGCCACCTCCCCCTCCTCCTCCTCCTGTCCCGCTGGCCACATTGTCCTTGAGGAGCTCAGCGGCACTGACTGGAGGCTTCTGGTCCAAGGGGATGGGCATCACAGGCTTCTGGTCCACAGGTTCTGGGCCTCCTGACTGGAGGAGCGGCAGCAAGCTGTTCTGGGCCACCTGGTGCTGGTGATGCAGGGCTTCATTGGCCTGCTGGGAGAACAAAGACAAAGGCGAAGCACAGAAACAAACGGTCAGTAACACGGCCTCCAAGCTACTACAGCCGCATGTAGCAGAAAGAGACCCACTTGTTTCTGGCCGCTTCAGAGAGTTGAAACAAATGGCCTCGTCAGCATATAACAACCGCAGCATCCGAGATGTGCTTACCAAAGTAATCTAGTGATGGAGATGAAAGTACAATGGAATCACCAGGGCTTAAACCAATGTATCAAGGAAGGAACAGAATCCATTTAATTCACCCCCCCCCCTTTTATGAGGAGTCTATTGTATCCGTGGTAACCCTTCATAGACGCTGCGGTTGAATCCCAGAACAGAGCTTTGAATCCCTTTTCTGGTGATGTCTCAACATACCTGAGGAAGAGCATTGATGTCATTATATTGTACCAGTCAACAGGCCTCAGACAAACCTGCCCAGTTAACATGCAGGCTGCGCTGTAAGGACAGGCTTTGACAGAGGGACAGCCATTCACTTATCAGAAACAGAGAGTGGTTCCTAGGACACTGGGTCAGTCGGACAGGAGAACGGCCCCGACGGCTGAAGTCAAGGGAGGGTTATGAGCCAGCTGTTCAAGGGGATCAACGAGACACAGGAAAAGATGGCGACTCTGATCTTATGCCACCCAGTGAGTGGAAACCTCAGTCATGTTGTGCCAAAATAGGACACAAAACAATATACAGCACAATGACGTTATCATCCAGCTCAGGGAATCCCTTGCCAAAGCGAACACATACGAATCGACAGGTTATCGACCCGCGTCAGTGCTCCAACTTCTTTCCAGACGCTTTCATCAACTCAGACAAATAAATCTGGCATTGTACACGCAAATGTATTACAGCGCAGCAACTGGAGATCTGCTCAAACAAGTCGCACACACACCTCCCTGCCACTCAAGAATCTAAATCGGTTGCATGTAAGGTGATCTCCCGCCGTGATTGAGCTGATTTTTCATGTGACTTGTTCTCTACTGGCACAGCATGTTCTGGTGGGGGGCAACCTGCGTGTTAGCTTTAGCATACCACATCAAACAGGCTCACCCACAATAAGACTGGATGCCATTTGGACCAGTGCTCCGAGAAAGAGCAGCTACCGCGTTGAGGCAGCCACAGCTACAACTGGATAAGCTGCAAGATGGAGGAAGATGCCTATACCAGGTCACTATGCCACCAAGTCACTCGCCAAACATTAGATTGACAAAAACGGCACAGGGTGAACTGGCCACAGCGGTCATTTAGACAAATTAAACTACTGGACAATGTTGGGTAGTACTCCCTTGCATGCATCTACAACAACAACAAGGGACCAGCCCATTCACCATTTCAGGGCTGGTAACAGAATGTACAGGTGATCGTTATGACAGAAACCCCCAGAACCAGCTGTAATAATCTTCTTACACATCTGATGGAAACATGCATTTGGGAGCCATTTCACACATGGGGTGCTGGGAGTTCACCTCTGCCTTCAGTCATACACTACTTAGGCCCACATTGCTCATATCACAGATCACACAGACTCATACATCCACACCACCATTTCTTTATTTATCCTCAATATATTAGGACATTGGAATTAATGCCAAAATGCCAGCCCATACACTAAACAACCCTATTGTTCTGCACAGTGGTTCAAAATGTATTTCAGGGTAGCAAAAAAGGCCCAACACTTAAAGCAGTGTACAGAGGACATCTTAAGACTGCAGCTGCTAGCATTGTACAATTGGTCACGGCAGCCCCCAAAGAATGGGTGGGGGGAGGGGAAAAGGGGTTTATGAATATTTTTGGTTGGTGTGTGAATGGAGTTTCACATTGTAACCGGCAGCCTTACAACGGTCCGACCAAAGCTGCGACGATTGAGACAACCTTGTTGGTTTCCTTAATCACCATAGGGTAGGGTTAAAGAGCTGACCCCTGGGCTTTCAGGTTCAGCCAAGCATCCCAATACGGTCAGCCAGGCAGGCAGGAAAGAGGTCTGGGCTGGGGGAGTCGAAAATAAAATCCCAAATTGTGTTCCTTTTTCTTTATGCTCTTTGTGGAGCCGTAGAGGACACAAATCGGAGCAGCGATGGCCCTCAGGGGGGCCTTTGGAACAACAGCCCTGCCCGATTCGGGGATTGTGTTTCGGCGGGCAGGCGCTGCAGGCTGCTTGCGGAATAACCACAGACAGCAGAGCTCAGGGGACTGGGAGGAATACAGGGTGCTGTGAGAGGGGGCGTCCAGTCCCGTTCATCTCCTCTGTTCACACTGTAGTTGGATCCAGACTGAAAATCTTACCGCCATTAGGACTCCTAGCTATTCTTGTGTGTGTGTTTGTGTGTTGGGGGGGGGGGGGTAGACGCGCCAGACCCAGTGTTATGTGCGTGTGTGAAACCGCCAAGCGCTCAAACCCAGACACACAGAGGCAAAGGGAGCTGCAACCCGCTGTGCCTTCATGGTTCATGCTGCTCTGATGATTTTGATACAAATCCGCTCTGAAGGCTGAGGTCATTCCAAGATAAATAGTGTTGAAACGGAGTGGGGGCCGTGAAAAATAAAACTGAAACAAATAAAAGCAGCCTGTTCTGTTAATTCACTCATATGTGATGGCAGGACAATGGGAAAGGAGAGTAGCGTTTACAACAACGTTAATCTGTTTAGATATCAGACAACAAGGCCTCAACAAGGCAGCTTGCCATTTGCACAAACAATGGCTCACTTTGTTATGACAGATGTACAGAAACAACAGCAAGAGTTCAAATATACTGTATATATTTATATAATATAAAAATGTCCAGCTCGAACCGGCATGAGGAAAGCAACAAGACGTAGTAGGGTTTTAACCCTGAAAACAGGACTAGTTAGACTGCTGCTACAAAGTGACTACACATAGGGTTCTGCTCATGTTCCAGAAGGCCTGGGTCGGGGTCAGGTCATGTGCAGAAAACCTGTGAAAGAGGGGAATTGGATTTTACAGGGAAATTTCACTGGAGGACATTAACTTACTCTGATCCCTGTGTAGTAGTCCCTACGTGGATTTCCTGGAACCATGGGACCTACAGAAGACTAATACAAAAGACAAGGACATGACTGGGCTTGTTAATAATGTTTACATTAACATAAAACAATTTGTTGAGGGGAATTGTAAATTGTAGATTTTTTTTTCACCAAATAGGGAAAAAAGAAATTAGTAATTTTCTTCTGATTCAGGGGGATTATGAAACATATTGAGAGCAGCAGTTTGACAACCCCCCCCCCCACCGCAGGCATAACCTCCAAACGCCTACAGAACAATAACAAGTGAGGCGGGCCACAGTGCAACCTCATTAGACGCTTCATCACTTGCAGTCACTCAAACAGTGCCTCCAAAGAACAACTACTCAGTTTCCAGTTTCCTCCACTGCCTCCTCACACCAGCTTCAGGTATTTCAGCCTTGTCTGCCATGAAATCAAACCCCCATGAGTCCCCGGCTTGCAACAATTAACTGGCAAGAGCACGGAGGCAGATGGAACTACGTACAACTATAGCTGCAACATTATTAGATGGAAAAGGGACAAACAAGTTTGGACTGAGGACAATGTTTTACGCTGGTGTTCATCCATGACCTGGAAACGAGGGGTCCTGTATGCAGTAGGTCATTAAAGATGATCCTGTGGTGCATAAGGTCAACTGTGCCTGCGTTTGTCATCGTAGGTTACCAGATAACAGTACAAGTTAAATAAGTATTTATAATGTCCACCAGAAAAGAAAATGATCCATATTCCAGGAAAAGTGTCTTAAATTATGACTGGGGTTTCCTATACATAGGCTGGCCAAGGAGAATACACGTATGGTCCAATGTCTACACTAGGCCTACATACTCTGGATTCTCAAAAGCAATTCCCCTCCGGATTGATGGAAAGAGGGCTATTTTTAAGATCTAGACCACAGACATGCAACTGCTGGTGAGTGAATTCCCAGCGGTTACATAACGTCTACAATCTATGAATGTAGTGTACCTGGCAAGTTAACTGCTTTCCTTTCTTTTTACCAATTTAAAGTAACCTTCACAACTTGTCAGAATGGTACAACGAGAGGATAGTGTTTTACACAGAACTTCTCTTACTGACAGATCCGTAACACATTTTAAGGTGCAAGTTGTGCATTGTCCAGAAGGCTGGTTATGTACATGTCAATGATTTCTGAAACTGTATAGAATGCAAAGAGCCACAACAATCTTAATCACATCCTCAACAACACTAATCAGTTACTGACATTTCAAAATAGAAACGCTTTAGGATTTCAATTAGACAAATAAAATTGCCATTCATGACTTGCTCTTGATGTGCAACTTTTTGTCAATCAGGCTAGTAACTACTCGCAACTAAGTTAAAATATTCTCTGGGAGCTGTCTAGAAATCTGAGACAGAGGACACAGGGGTTACACATTATCAGTAGCGCAAATTAGCTAGTAGCTTGCCTACAGATTACGGCATAGTTTGAATTCTTTCTCCAACCCGCGGTTACATATTTTGGGACAAGGAAAAGGGGGGAAAGTTTAGAATCGGAAGTGCTGGGTATTCCCTCCTCTCCATCCTCGTGCCTTGAATGCAGAGTACTGCTGTTTGTTTGAGAAGTAAATAATTCCAATCACAGTACTATCAAAACGATTAAACAAATAACTGATTGCGAAAATGAAAGCACTTTTGAAGCCAGATTTACTCCCTGGCTAGCATTGCTCGCCGCTGGAGGTGGGGGTTGTTCTCGTTCTTTATGAGGCTATAGCTAGCTAACTAGCTTGCTAACTAACCAGCGCGCGGGCATGACCACTTTGCTACCTAGCTTGTTTGCATTTTCTATTTACTTAAGTGAGGGCCAATCCACTTTGTCTGGTATTTATATTAAACATGCATTGGCATATTTAAACTACAATCTGTCGAATACCAATATTATACTAAAATTGGGGGAGACGGACCAGATTTCCCTCCTCTCGAGCGTCATAAATATACCTCACAGCTGGAAGTCTGGGATTGATGTAGCGAGCTAGCTAGCTCGGTTAGCAAATTGCTCATAGGCTAGCAAATATTAGCTAGCTAGCTAACGCTACCATTGTTTTGCTTGGTTAGCTCTAATAAAAATTACCGTTTAAAATCACCAGTAGCAACGATGCATGAGAAATGTAGTAACATTTAAATGTAGTTAATCAAATTTCCCACAAAGATGTGACACTTACCTGGAATAAAAATGTACTCCAGCTCGGTTCCATTGCAACACTTAAAATCTGCAGAAAAACCTACAAGGAATCTACAACAAAGCAGCTAAACATGGCAGCTGCTACAACTTCCTGTAACCCTCTGGGCTGAACCATTTCATATCGACTTTTATGGGACATTGGAGATTTTTCTTAAAAGAAGAAAGTGAAAAGAGGACTATATGAACTGTGGTTGCAATAAAACGTATTTTTATACATATGTGTTGTAAAATTATGTTATGGAATATGACGTGGCGCTTCAATCCACTTAAAATACACACTACAGAGAATGTGGTCCCCCATTTGTAACGCTTAACTAGTCCATTGGAGCGCCTTCGAGACATAGTATAAAAGTAAATCATTTTCAATATGCCATCGTCAAAGATGGTTACTCATTGCGCATCTATATATCATTACATAAAAATCTAAAACACACACAAACATGGGAAAAGCAACATGTTATTTCTGTAAAACTTCGCTAATATATTCTCTATTGAAATCTAATTCAAATACATTCTTTCAAGATATGCTGGAATTACAAAATCTTAAATTGACATGAGATTCACACAAATGCTGGATAAATAGTTAACACAATGAGAATACAACGTTGCTATAGCCTGTGCATTTCTGTACAATTGAATAGTTTATTGTAATATACTCAAACACCTCACCCATGACTAAACCTTGGCCTTACTAACTATAACACTGTAATAATGACTTATTAACAGACTTCTATATTAATTACTTACTACATTAGTCACTAATAATATAGGTGAAACATTAAAATATTTAGTTTATTACAGATTGCTCATGATTAACGCTTTTACTTCAGTTTGTTGCACTCATAAAAAAATTTAGTTGGGAAAATTCCATACCTTCAGAAATTTCGAATTGAAAATATTTTACTTTCAGCAAGTAAATGGCCAATTCCTCACTGTATATAAGATTAGAAATCAATAAACACACTCAGTAGTTTACATTAAACCCAGACATCAGTCTGCATACAGGTATTAATACCACCTCAAATCAATGATCTGGACATCGCCCAGGCATTGGGCAACCCAAATATTGCTAATTAAATACTGAAAAATTGCATGTGTTATATGACATTTCATTTAAACCTGGAAATGAATAAGGAAATCCATTACAGATACTGTACACCTGATCTTCTAAGAGGTAAAATGACACCCTCTGAAAATAGGCACATGTGCTGTCTACTCAGTAAGGCCATGTTCTTATACATTGGCTTATTTCATGACGTTTTCTTATACATTGGCTTATTTCATGACGTGTTCTTATACATTGGCTTATTTCATGACGTGTTCTTATACATTGGCTTATTTCATGACGTTTTCTTATACATTGGCTTATTTCATGACGTTTTCTTATACATTGGCTTATTTCATGACATTTTCTTATACATTGGCTTATTTCATGACATTTTCTTATACATTGGCTTATTTCATGACGTTTTCTTATACATTGGCTTATTTCATGACGTTTTCTTATACATTGGCTTATTTCATGACATTTTCTTATACATTGGCTTATTTCATGACATTTTCTTATACATTGGCTTATTTCATGACATTTTCTTATACATTGGCTTATTTCATGACATTTTCTTATACATTGGCTTATTTCATGACGTTTTCTTATACATTGGCTTATTTCATGACGTTTTCTTATACATTGGCTTATTTCATGACATTTTCTTATACATTGGCTTATTTCATGACATGTTCTTATACATTGGCTTATTTCATGACATGTTCTTATACATTGGCTTATTTCATTACATGTTCTTATACATTGGCTTATTTCATGATGTTTGTTCATAAATGATGTCTGAAGCAATTACAGTGACTTCAGAAACATACAACCCATTTGACCATTTACATGTTTTGTTGTATCACAGTCAAGATTTTAAAATCATAAAACTGAGACGTGTTACTAGTCTATAAACAATATCCCATCATATAGAAGTGGACATTTGAATGAAATGTCTTTGCTATGGCAAGCCTAACTAATTTCAGGAGTAAAACGTTGTTTCACAAATCACATAATAATCTGCATGGACTCACTACAGTATGTGTGCATTAATAATGATTAATATTGTTCAATATAATGTTTTTATGACTACCCCATTTCTGTACACCCCACACCAGATTATTGAATAATGAAGTCCTTTAGTCAGGTACTGAATTTTAAGCAAATGTTTAACCATAAATACAATGAAATGCTGGAAAAAAACAACAATATGCACAGAATAAATGTAAAAAATTCAAAAACATGTAATATTTGCAAAAAGGCACTAAACTAATAAAAAGAAAATGACAAAGAATTCCCAAACACAAAGTATTACGTTTTCAGGCTTACAGAGACAACATATTCCTAAGTGGCTTACAACATTTGATTTAAATCAGTTTGACATTTTTCATAATGCCTTTAAAATTGCTGTCTAGTTAAGATCAACACCCAACTTGACATAGCTTGAACAATATTTCAAGAATTATTGTAAATATTGTAAAAGATTCTCATAACCCTTAGAGACGTATCTAAAACACTCATAGATGTAATTGCTGTGATTTTTCTAAACAAGATCCTGTATATTAGTGTGTTTTTTTTCATTTATGAAATAAATAAATCTATTTTAACACGACTTTGTAATGTAACAAAATGTGTACTGTACAAGAGAATATTTTGGGATAAAGGCCTGTCAAAAAACCAGAAGCACAAAACGATCTTGTAGCAGGATAATGATCCACACCAGAATGGCATCGAGGGTTATTAAATCGCCCACAACTTAATTATCTTATAATAAAACAATGAGCGGGAGTTAAAACAGGCTACACACGAAAGAAAGCCCTCAAAGGAGGAGTGAGCAAACATTCCTCCTAGTCAATGTAGAGAAACGTGAAATGTGTAGAAATCCTTTTATCAGTTCTGGGTAAGGGGCAGTATCACCTATTGAAACTCAGTGTGTACTTATTTTTTGTTTTATTTGTTAAATTAGATAAAAATTAAGAATACGTAAAAAGGAAAACAACATTTTTTAGGGGTGTACTTACTTCTGCACAGCACTGTAAATCTTATAAAGAAGGTATACACTGCATTACCATGCCTGGTGCTTTGTTAGCAATAGCTGTCTTTGTCTTTGACAGGGTTTTTCCATAAGCCAGATGATTCTTCAAAATTCTCACTTAGAGCAACTCGACCAGGTATTTTGCCCACTGACACTGGCTGCCCTGCAGTGTTTCCATATGACACACTCACCGACCAGACCTAATCCAGGCATTCAGCCCAACCACACAAAGTAACAATTGAATTCCTACTCTCGCAAACAGCAGGGGAATGGTCCTGTTGTCCCCTGTTCCAGAGCAACAGTGGAGCTCCACATCATGGTGAAGCAGCAACACAGATGCCGCGGAGGATGGCGCTTGATCTTGGATGTTGCGGAAGATACCAAGGCTTGGTCTTAGCGTGGGATCATTCAACGGACATTTAAGTGGATGGATAGACTCACCGCGTACATATTTTAATGGAGACGCAAACTGTTCTGTAGACTTGGAACGGATCCTTAGGTTATTGACACAAGCTGTTTACTGTCTTCGGGTATATCATTTGAAATGATGCCAAAGTCCTGTTTTGTCCAGACCGCACCTGGAACACAATTTTTGTGAACTTACTGTATTGTGAGGTTTGTATTTTTAGGAAAACTGGAGAAACTCTGTGAGAATCTCTGTGTTATTTGACTAAGGCACAAATCACTAAGGCTACAGGCCTTCAGAAAGATAAATGTTACAGTCATCACAACTGGTGAATACAGGCCAAATACTGCCAGGAGATTTCTCTTGTTTGTTATAACATTTCATTCAGAGATGGATTTAGCACAGTCTGGAAAATTGAACAATTTTCAATCTTCCATTTTTCTAAATTGTATTTTTGAAACGGGCTGCACAGCCTTTGCATGAACTGACATTGTTTTCCCTTTTCCAGTTTGTTCCCTGCAGTTACTGTTGAACTATTCCCGGGTTTTCAAAAAAGGTGCCTCCCATTGTACTTTTAAATCTTTGTTAAACTGTACATTGGATGCCTTTGTATCCTCACAGTACAATGAGGGTTTCAGACAGAGTGACTAAATATGTGTGGTCAGCCTATTCTACCACATCACGCTCAACACAGTTCATACCGTCCATCAAACAGCACCGATATTCATTATAGCCATGCAGACTGCATGGCGAGGCATTTTTTACAGATTTACATTGGAAAGAGACAAACTATCAAGGGGTGAGTGGAATCTTAAATATTTTACTAGGATTTTTCGTATCTGTTTCCATTTGATTTCAAATGATAAAAGAAACACATAATGACGATATAATTCTCATGTATAAACAGACGTATGTGAAGTTATGAGATGATATGTGATATTTTTTGGAAAACTATTTCGTTATTAGTAGAAATGGTTTTCTGAATTGTGAGTGGTCTTCACAGAGAAGTGGCCAAAAGGCTGTTATGGCATGGGCAGCTCCATTCAAGCCTACTACCATTTTAATGCAGTCAATATTGGCTGATCATTCATTTCCAACCAGGATCAGTAAAGATCGGGCAAAACTGTGAAAAGATAAATTTTACCAATTTAAAATTGAGGATGACAGAGTACCACTACAGGCAGTGCACTGGAAGGTTCTGATTTACACACCTGTCCCTTCTCTACCCCGTTAGGTTAAACCATGGGAGACTGGTCCATTCTCGGACGCTTCCTGTCCGAGGTGCAGAACCACTCCACAGTGATTGGCAAGATCTGGCTGACCATGCTGCTGATCTTCCGCATTCTGCTGGTGACCCTGGTGGGGGACGCGGTGTACAGCGACGAGCAGTCCAAGTTCACCTGCAACACCCTGCAGCCTGGCTGCAACAACGTCTGTTATGACACCTTCGCCCCCGTCTCACACCTTCGCTTCTGGGTCTTCCAGATCGTCTTGGTCTCCACGCCGTCCATCTTCTACATTGTGTACGTCCTGCACAAGATCGCCAAGGATGAAAAGTTTGAGGTCCAGAGGGGGCAGGTGATGGCTGAGCGGACCCCCAAGAAGGTCTTCGGGAACCTGGGCAGGGAAGGGGCGGAGGACATGGAGACCGGTACACATGCCTACTGCCCTGGGTTCAGGGAGCAGTGGGGTGGTCAGGAAGGGGAGGGAGTTGAACAGGGCCTGCTGGAGGAGGACTACGGGGAAGTGGGTGAGGACCCCACTCAGCTTTCCAGCCAGGTGTTGCTAATCTACATTTTGCACGTGCTGCTGCGCTCCGTCATGGAGATCACTTTCCTGGTGGGGCAGTACTATCTATTTGGCTTCGAGGTGCCCCACCTGTACCGCTGCGAGACCTACCCCTGCCCCACCCGCACGGATTGTTTTGTGTCACGCGCCACAGAGAAGACCATCTTCCTCAACTTCATGTTTAGCATTAGCCTGGGCTGCTTTGTGCTCAACATCGCCGAGCTGCACTACCTGGGTTGGGTCTACATCTTCCGCGTGCTCTGCTCCGCTTGCTCTACCTGTGTCCGGCCTGAAAGCGACTCCGTGGGGCTGTACGACCACCACAATCCCCTGCTGCTGCAGCTAAAACACTCTTTGAGGGGCAGGCTGGTCCTGCAGACTCCCACACCCATGGCCCAGGATAAGACTGGGAGCCATCTCTTAACTCACGCCCCAGCCATCTCTTTTGAGACAGACTCTACTGTAGAGTGCAGTTCCAAGAGGACTTTGGATGAGAGAGGCGTGGTGAAGGTTAAATTGGCCAACATGGCCAAGATAGGACGGACTAAGAAGTCTTGGCTGTGAAATGCCTATTCCCTGTGATTAGCAAAGTTCTTGACTTTCAAAGCAAGAGTTGATAGAAATATATATTTTAATAGCACAGTTTGATCAGATTGGTCATTGGAAAACAATTTGAGTGTACTACTGCTTAAGAGAAATATTAAGTTTAATCATGATTCAAACCATAGTGGAAATCATAGTTTCAAAAGGAAAGAGAAAGGATAAATTTTGCTGTGAAATTTTATACATTCTGTTGACTGTCATTAACTTTTGGCCCACTCACACCTGTGTATAAATTGCACCATCTCAGTGTTCTTCAATAGAAACAAACTGACTTCTTTTAACATTATAAAAATGTTTAGCAGGAGACATTCCTTGCTGAAACCATAAAATAGTTGACAACTGCACTTTGAGCATAGTACAGTAACAGTCCGCAGACGCATCATTTATGTTGTCAAAAGGTTATTTGTTTCTTATGATATGAAATATGAAAAATATTTCTAATTGTTTTTCAATTATATGATTGACTGGAATGTACTTTCTAAACTTTTTGTAGCATGTGTGACAACTGTTATTGATATTTGCATGGTGTGTAGATATAGTATAGTAATTTATGTTATTTTATGACTTATAGTTTGTTTCTCAATCAAATTTTTTCCCATAGAATTTAAAATCTGGCAAAATCAGAGAACTGCAACAATAATTTGTAATTGTAGCTATTTCTTAAATATTTACCATCAAGTAGTAGAATTTCAAGAGGATGTAATTTCATCATTCAAAGCAGGTAGAAACAATGTTTTGCACCATGTTTGATTGAAGACTAGTTTTTGAAAACCTGTTTTTGAATGAGTTTAGTTGCGAGTTTTACCTTTTGACCACCAGAGGTCACTATAATATCAGCTATAAGTATGTAAGTTATTAACCAGGGTTGCGCTAGAGCCATGACTGATTTGCAGTCCAAATAAATTGTGTTACTAAGAGGAAGAATTTCTTCATAAAAATACATTATAAAATGTAAATATCTGTGTTTCCAGAGTATTTATTGCAAAACTATATGGGAGTTTGTTTAACATCACCCCATTGTTCGAGATCCTTACAAATGTCTATAACATGTAAACAATGTCTCTTAGCGCCAAAAAAATGTATGGTCTAACTGATTTAGTGTCTTCTGGAAATCAGCACCACGGAGAGTGACAGTTGGAATCCGCGATATGACAATCACGTAGATTAGCACAGTAGATTAGTTGGCTACGTTTGCAGTGTAAACAAATAAAGCATTTGGTTAAAAAAAAAATCCGTAGTGCTGTGTAGGCTAAGCCAAGTAACCTACACTACATAAATTATCTTTGTTACGTCACAGCGGTACTTGATGACGTAAAAACTGTTAAAAGTGTATTAAAGTGATCGTTAGTCAGATAATTTCAACACTAAAGGTTGATCGATATGGATAGAGGCAAGGGAGGTAGCTACTAGCTTTAATGATTTAGCAAAATTTCATATAGCCTGTATTGTATGCTACTGCCAGCAACCACAACTTATTATACAGCTCCGGAAAAAATGAAGAGACCACTGCTCCTTTATCTTTCCTTTCCAAAAAAGTCGAAAAGGAAGGTTTTGCAACTTTTTTGTAAAGGAAAGAAAAAGGTGCAGCAGTCTCTTAATTTTTTTGCTAATATTTGGTTATATCTTTTCATGTGTCAACATTGAAGAAATTACACTTTGCTACCATGTAAAGTAGTGAGTGTACAGCTTGTATAACAGTGTAAATTTGTCCCCTCACAATAACTCAACACACAGCCATTAATGTCTAAACCGCTGGCAACAAAAGTGAGTACACCCCTAAGTGAAAATGTCCAAATTGGGCCCAATTAGCCATTTTCCCTCCCCGGTGTCATGTGACTCGTTAGTGTTACAAGGTCCCAGGTGTGAATGGGGAGCAGATGTGTTAAATTAGGTGTTATCACTCTCACACTCCCTCATACAAGTCACTGGAAGTTCAACAAGGCACCTCATGGCAAAGAACTCTGAGGATCTGAAAAAAAGAATTGTTGCTCTACATATAGATGGCCTAGGCTAAAAGAAGATTGCCAAGACCCATACAGTGGTTTAACAGGACAGGTTCCACACAGAACAGGCCTCGCCATGGTCGACCAAAGACATTGAGTGCACGTGCTCAGCGTCATATCCAGAGGTTGTCTTTGGGAAAAAGACGTATGAGTGCTGCCAACATTGCTGCAGAGGTTGAAGGAGTGGGGGGTCAGCCTGTCAGTGCTCAGACCATACGTCACACACTGCATCAAATTGGTCTGCATGGCTGTCGTTCCAGAAGGAAGCCTCTTCTAAAGATGATGCACAAGAAAGCCCACAAACAGTTTGCTGAAGACAAGCAGACTAAGGACATGGATTACTGCATGTCCTTAGTCTGTCTTGAGACCAAGATAAACGTATTTGGTTCAGATGGTGTCAAGCGTGTGTGGCGGCAACCAGGTGAGGAGTACAAAGAAAAATGTATCTTGGCTACAGTCAAGCATGGTGGTGGGAGTGTCATGGTCTGGGGCTGCATGAGTGCTGCCGGCACTGGGGAGCTACTTTTATTGAGGGAACCATGAATGCCAACATGTACTGTGACATACTGAAGCAGAGCATGATCCTCTCCCTTCGGAGACTGGGCCGCAGGGCAGTATTCCAACATGATAATGACCTCAAACACACCTCGAAGATGACCACTGTCTTGCTTAAGAAGCTGAGGGTAAAGGTGATGCACTGGCCAAGCTTGTCTCCAGACCTAAACCCTATTGAGCCTCTGTGGGGCATCCTCAAATGGAAGGTAGAGGAGCACAAGGTCTCTAACATCCACCAGCTCCATGATAACTCCAGTGGCAGCCTGTGAAGCTCTTGTGAACTCCATGCCCAAGAGGGTTAAGGCTGTGCTGGAAAATAATGGTGGCCACACAAAATATTGACACTTTGGTCCCAATTTGGACATTTTCACTTAGCGGTGTACTCAATAGTTTTTTGTATTGGGTTCACAAATTTACCTACACCTATGGCCTTGGATCTACAGCTTTTCCCATGTCCCACTACAGTATGTCAATAACATACTGTATTTGTTGTGTGCTCTGTCAGACAATAGAATGTAACTAAAAAGCTGGTTTTAATTTGGACTAAATATGTAAATGTAATATGTTAAAAGAACAACTGTCTTTTCCACAAGATGTTGTTTATTCAAGGATTTGAGTTTCACTACTTGGTATTACTTGCGCTGGTTGTGGCTCCGCATCCCTGCGATTCGACCACCGGACTAGATTGCAGCAATGGAATCAGAAACGGACGTAGATCAACCACAGAAGATACTGATGTATACACACTTTGGTCACCAACGGAGAGGGCCAAGAACCTAAATGGACGATCATACCTAGCAATAGTTTTGGGCCGGCTATATCGGAGATCTGCAACCGTTTAGATACGACCTGGAGGAGTTGGAAGCTATCTTCATGAGGAAGAAGCCCCAGGCTATGCGTAAACCTCCTCTCACCCACTATGCTCCCCCTCTGGCCACCAGACAGCCATGCAGGGCCCCAGGGGTCTAAGCGAGGCCATAGGAAGAAGTCCTAAAGGTGGACCCGGGAAGGGGTAGCAGCACACAGTTTGCCATTGGGATTGGGATGTCCGGAGGTGGACTCCCCATCCAGTCATGGTTTGGTGCCCTTAGTGCACCTTACGTCACCCAATTACTAAATACATTTGATTGATTAAAGGTGTAGTTCAGGAGCCCTCCACCACAGTTCACATAAGCCCGAGATCAGGTGGTCCTGTTTCCACCCCCTTTTGCTTATTAAAGCAACTACACTGCATTCAGACCCTCAAGTTGACAGAGGTCCTCACTGCTAAATAATGAAATATTCCCACCTGGGAGACCCTCCCCTAACCCTAGGGAGCTAGTGTGGACTCTTTCCCTTCACAGGGATCAATTGCACCGTTGAATAGTGTTACAGGTTTCAACTTGCGCTGGTAACCTCTGGGTTTTGAGGAATAGTGGAGTCGTATGCGGTAGGGGAAGGTGCCCAGATCTCTGGATGGTTCTGGGAGTAGACCTGGTGGTCCCTGTTATTTCCTCATCCAGGAAAAGGGTGTGGGTGTACAGCCCATTTACGGCACCTCAACTGGCACCACCAGATCTACAGGTTTAGAATGCGTTGTGCCGGGCCAGCTGTCACATTTCTATGTTCAGTGTGTTTTGGTTCTAGTTGTTCTGGTTCTGTGTGACTCCCCTCTGTTGATAGTGTAAACCTGTGTCTAATTTGCCCCTTGTAATCTCCCTATAAAGGTTTCCCTTGTTCCCTGTGTCTTTGTTGTTCCATGTAAGGTCAGTGTCTATTGGTTGTCTATGCCAAGTCTTTGTTCATTAAAGTTTAGTTTGTTCCACCACCTCTGTGTCTATGTCCTGCAACCTCCAAAAGATGTTACAATGCAACTGATCTGGATTCTGTTTTAAGACTCTGGACACAGCCCACATGCAGTTATTGACCTGCTGGACATCTGAACATGCAAAAACATTGTCATGTACTCTTATAATCTTCACCTGGCATACACAGAAGAGGCTTGGCCACCCCTCAGTCTGGTTACTCTCTAGGTTTCTTCTGAAGTTTCAACCATACTAGGGAGTTTTTCCCTAGCCACTGTGCATCAGTTATTGCTGTTTCTTGCTATTTGGGGTTTCAGGCTGGGTATCTGTAAAAACACTGTGGCAACTGCTGATGTGAAAAGGAATTTATGAAACAAATCAAATTGATTGAATGTATGCTAGTTTGACATTTTACCTGTAGATGGCAGTAACGTTCTACTTTTAATGTAGATCAACACACGACACACCTCTGTACAAATAGGCCATAAAGTAGCCCCCAGCGTGTTTCATACATATTCATTCAGCATTTTGTAACAAGCAAGTGTTATTTCAAATTCAAGTAAACATATATTGAGCAGACTATAGACGCTTATATGAGTGACTTGTACAGAGTTAAAACAGAAACTGCTGGATACCTTTGGTCACTAACATAATGGTTAACACATACTTCACTTGGAGGGTAGCCATTCAAGATAGCTAGGGACATGCTAAAATATTAGCTACATTTCATGGCAAATGTTTTTGCGCATCCTACCTTCGACATAGACACGCGACGCACGCGCATCTGCTCCACCAATCTCTTCTCCCCCTTCGTACTTGTTCGGTTTCACGATTTCGCTGGGAATACTTCCGGTGGTGTGTCATGGAGGCATGGTAAAACTTGAAAAAATAACCAACCTGTACTGTCTTCTTCAGACAGAGGTTTTTGCACTGGTACCTGGATAAACATCGCCACGAACAACGATATTGGTTTTGGAATTGCACGCAGTAAATCGCGGTTTCCATCCGCTCGGCCATGGCGGCACATAAACCAGTGGAATGGGTTCAGGCCGTGATAAATAGATTCGACGAGCAGGTAATATGAGTTGGGAGAGGGGACTATCAAGCTAACTGAAACTGCAAACTGTGAATGTTATGTGTTATGTAAATGGCTTGTCCTGGTGCAGAAATAATTGATTTAAATGCAACGTGTGATAATTTGCTATCCGTTTATCCACCGTAGTATACAAGTACTAGGCAGCTTACTAGAAGTACTAGGATAATGTGAGACATGCAAGTGACTTTAGCTGGCTAGTAAAATAACCATGACACTAACTCTGTTTCAAGCTAGTTAATGTTAGCCAAACATATATTTTCAAAATGTTGGTAATAAAATATAAACACACTGCATTAAGATAGGTAGGAGAGGTTACAAACAACTGATAATTGTCCGTTTATGCTACTTTAGGTAGCTAGAATATTTTAGGAAAATGTCATTAACTGCTATCTACCACACAGTCAGCTAACTAGCTAGGTAATTGTAAACAAATAAGGTGTGACTGCAAAATGCGCTGATTGAGTCTTATTCTTTATTCGTTTTAGTCAGCTATATGGACAGCTGACAAAAGAAATCAAGGAGCACATTATTTTGCTTGTCTGATGATTGTGGATTAGCATCATGAACATGTTTCTGCTCTGGGTTAATGGCTCACTAAGATAATTAATGAACTTGGATTCAGAGTAATGTGCAGATGTCTGTGATATTGTTGTCATTTACCAAAAACAGTGTGAGTTTCTTCCTTAAAATAATATTATTTCCATTCATGCTTATCTACTCATGGTCACAACAGCATATGTGAAATTGGCAAGGCAATCAACTTTGGTTTAGTTTGGGTATCAGTCTCTTCAGCTTACATGCCTTGCCAAAATGTCGTGTCAAAGGTCTGACCTTTCAGCAGTATTTTTAAGACCAGGCTGGATCCAGAGATTTTTCAAACATACTTACCATCATCTCTGCATAAGCTCACCATTTTTGGAAGATGGTATGTTTAAAGACCTAGCCTCATTTTCCTAGCCTGTTATATACGTATTGCTTGATTATGTTCTGAAAGTGCTATGAAATTGAAAGTGCTAAATTTAATAAGTAATTATAATTATAATTGATTATCTCATCTGACATTATTGAACTTGAGAACAGGTGGATTTGATCCTAATTGGATAAACCTGACATATATCCTCCAATCACAGCAATGATCCAAATGTTGGTGCTTTAATTTTGTTACGAAGCAACTATTTTTTGTTTGTTCAAATTAAACCACTTTGTCAAAAGTTGCCCGCTCAAGTCTAAATTTTAAACCTTAAAAGTACAACTTGCCTAGCTAACTTCTACATTTTATGTTTATGACGTTGTTTATAATTGTAATTATTTTTCTATTCTGAACATGTTGTTATTGAAAATATGAATGGTATTGCCTGCTTTTAATCCAGCTGCATATTGAATGTTCAGATTGCCTAAAGGCTATTCTTTGAAATTGACAAGGAGTGGCAAGGATTGGAATGTTAGCTAAAAAGACTTGTACTCAGACTTAGTCTACTTGTATTAAATGTGCCAAAGATAATTGAAGCTGCATGAATCATTGGGTCAGGTTGTCTAGCCAGTCCATCACTGTTTACATTGTTGCCTCTCAACAGCAGCCATTATCAAGTCAGCATTATCATTTTGTAAGTATGTAGAATTCTCCTGTTGAACGTGTTGTTGATTCAGAACTTGTATATTAGTATTGTAGCTCTAGTTCATAATCTCATCCATTGGAAACAACATGTTTATGTCTGTTTTGGTCATCAAAAATCACCCAAGAGACTGAACTGGTTCTTTTGGCATGGTTATTTCAACTATGTGGCTGTAAAAGCACTGCTTCCTTCTTTCAACTTCTTTAGACTCCTTTGTATACAAGTTGTTTAGACTATACACTTTAAAATGGTTATTTATTTTGCCTGCTAGAGTTTGCAGAGCAAGGCATGCACAAACTCTTACAGAGTGGCGATAAAGTTTCAATGGGGACTATCTCAGGCACTTAGCTTAAAACATTCCCTGCAGATGTCTTCTGGTCATTTATGCTAGCAGCACAGTAAAAAAAATCTTACAATTTGTACCTTTTAAAAGATTTATGAATGAAGTTTTATGAATATATTATTTTTTAATTAACATTTTTATCATAGCCTGGGCTTAATGGGTACCAAGTGTACCCCTTTAAGCACATGGGTGTTCCAACTTAGCCCATTTCCAGATATAGTGTTAAATACACAGGTGTTTAAAAAGGATGACATTTGAGTCATTTAAAAGCTTAGAATCTAAATACTTGAGTTATTAAAAAAAAATCTAATAATTTCTGGAAAATGCTCAGAAATAAATGAGAAATTATGGACAAATCCTTAATTACTGCATAAAGCATTTATTGTTGACATTTGCACATATAAAATTTTAATGGTCATCACTTTTTTTCCCCAAACATTATGAACAATGGTTTTATAGATATATTTAATATATTAACTTAGGCATGGTCCATCAGTGATATAGTGAATGCTGCTCAGTTAACTGGCGCTACTTGATTGTAGACAAACTCTAAGTGCACAACTGGCTTACCAGATTGGTGGTGCTAACTTTGGTTCACATGCAACTCAACCATGCAATTGAGATGAAGGATTTCTCCCTTCAAAAATGCAACTCATGCCATGAACTACAATGTGCTCTCTAAAAAGCAGACAACTGCACACCAAATGTATTGGAACATGTGAGTTATGTCGGCTTGACATCTAGCATGTTTTTCCAGTTCACAAAGTAGTTATGGTATTGGCTGTCACATGGTAGTGTCAGCACAAGCTCATGAAAAACGTCTTTTTATTTTATGTCAGATTATTCTATATTAACATTTTACATTAACGTAAAATGTTAATATACACCTGATTAGAAGAATGAATGACCTACCTAAACTTTGTATGAGTATTTACACAAGAAAGCCCAATTATTTTTCATTTATTATTTAACTTCTAAATTGACTGTCAGGAAGTACTTGCACACCCATAACTTAATAATGGGCTCAGATTGGCATGAAGTAGAACATTATATATTATTTTTTAGATGTTAGTAGACCTAAGGGTATGTGCACTTAGTAAATAGGATTACCCTACCTTTGAGTTGCCTACTTCTGGGCCTCTGGTTGTAGAGACTACTGAGTAACCTAACACAGCATGGTGATTATTCTCAGGCTTAGCGGCTCTGCTCAGCTCATTACAGTTTGATGGAAGTGTAATAAAGGATTAACTCCACCTCATTTGTTAAGTTCATTGAGTGGCCTCTAAGTCACTGGATTGTATGTGCAGCCTTTATGAGTGGAGAGTTCATGGTCAAAATCAGATTATTTTATTTCTCCCCCGAAACTGAAAGTATTGTGGCCATTGAAAAATAAGGCTATCTACAGTTGCACGCATCTTCAGATTTCTAAATGGCAGAGGTTTAAAAAGTACAAATTGAAAGTATTTTGTTGTGTTCACCAGATTTGGGATATTTGTAATTTAGACCTAAATGGCCAGGTAAAAGGACTTCAGAACTAACCAGTGACCTTAATTTAAACATTTTCACTCTTCCTTTTTAATTAATTACTGGTTATATATTAATTATAAACTTTATCCATAGTCTGGTGGTTGCGGATGGATAATTTGGAATTACGGCCCTATGTGGGTGGAAAAACCTCCCAAAACAAACCTGTGCACTCTACTGCCAAGGGCGTTTATAAGGAGGTGTGATATTTTAAACAGAATCACAAAGAAATTAAACAGATTTAAAAGGCCCTACAGCTGATTTCTTGTACTTTGTACTTTTTACACCCCCGGTAAATGTTTCTGTTTGTAATGGAATGCAAATATAAAAAGCTTCCCCACCAGAGAGACAGAGTGGTAATGTGGATGCCAGTGTGATGTACTCGTTTAATAAAATGGAAGAACCTCAACCTAGTAGTGTTTGACATCTGGGCTTTGTCCAGTCGGCTTGTTGTCTGTGCTCTACCTCAGTCCATGACTTAAGCAGTGCTTTTGCATTGTCATGGAAACTAAATCTTCTACACCACACCTCCTGTACCACCCCACCACACCCCGTAGAGCAGCCGAGTTGACAGAAGAGGAGATGCCTCCAATCAACAAGACCGTTTAAATACTACTGCTGATGTTTGAATTTATGGCAAGCGTGATCCTGTGGGAAAGTCAACCTGATCATGCACATTAGTTAGTCATTTCCAAATGTTTATAATAGTAAGTGTATTTGAAATTTCACAATGATATCCCCGCGACCCGGCCCCGGATGAAGCGGAAGAAGATGTCATGACAATGATATTCAGGTTAAAGTGCAGTCCCTCCATTTGTATTCATGTTTTGTACTGGTCCCATATCCATATCTCCTGAAAACTAAGTCCCAAAAACATTACCAGGTACATCACCTGGTTGTCATCCATGGCGATGCTCTGCCAAACATTTACTGCTGCCATTATCAGTTTCTGCTTGTTTCATTGCCTTCATTATTTTCTGTAGCATGTGTAGGTATGCTCAATTTGGTGCTGACAGTGTGTTTTGGGTTCACCATCCTGCTCCATCATGAACTCCATCAGATGAGTTTTCAGGCATTTGGTTGTACCCGAGGAGACAAGATGTTTCTGTTCACTTCAGAAGTCATCCTGCTGCTCCCTTCAGCATTTAGCCTACAGTACATCAATGAAGACACATCAGTCAGTTACAGTGGCAGCCATACTTGTCCCACACATGCACTCCCTCCACCATATTTCAACATTAGAGACGTGCAAGGTTATTTGAATATTCAAATATATTTAGTTACTGTTTGAGTATGTATGGGTATTAATTTTTGCGAAGAAATACAAAATTGCAATAAATATGCCTGAAAACTTTGAATACACAATATATGTTTCTTTTGTTTACGTTTCCAAGGAATTCTTATATGGCATTGCGCCCCTTCGTAGGTGTTTGCTTTATACATTGGACAGTCAGAGTGGCATTTGGCGTGGTAGCCCAGTCATAAAGGTGCAGAAAATGTAGAAAGCGTGTTATTTCTAAATGGTAAAAACAATATGTACAACAAATACCCTCAAATATAAGCTGAGTGTCTGTACTTGTCAATATTTTAAAACCCATCTTATTCAGTGTCACCTTTACAGTTTTTAGATATCTAGCTGCATATTGAATGTACATCAACAAGGTGACACTGAATAATAAGGATTATTAAATATTGACAGGCTAATATTGATGATAATTGATCAAACAGACATACCAACATTATCTTTTTATAGGTTTCCTTCAATGAATGAATCAGTGGAATTCCAAGAATATTCTATTCGAATGACAATAATTGGATTTTGAATTGTCCTAAATAATTATAGAGAATACTTCTTTATGCAAGTGGTCTGTCTCGTGTGGGGAAACCTGGTAGTTCCCTTCATGAAAAATAAGCCTCACTGTTATTACATTTCCTCTTTTGGCTGAGTCCTCTCATTCACTCTCCCACTCATTTTCCTGGTTTCCCCAGATCATGTAATGTGCTCACAGTGCTTTGGTGTTTAAGTATACAATGTCAGTCTGCTCTGCCAAAGTGCACATAAGGGAAGAGATGGCTCTGTGACCTTTGAGGAATTCCAATCCCAGCCTGTGTAACAAAGTGCTTACTGTCTGTAGTCCCGGACAGACTGAACTGGATGGGAAGGATATAAAGCAGGGATGGGCCTGTGTAGGTTGTGTGTGTGCCTCAGTTCAGATGGCAGACTCTCCTCCTCCTGACTTTCCTTCCCAGGCCCAGGCTTCTCCCAAGTGGTAGAGAGGATCAAGATAGGAAGCAGCACTAGTCTATTCCTTACCATGGATTCAGGCCTTAACCTGATTGTTTTCCTAACCATGGTTAGGACTTATGAGTTACCATTTTCCCATGCCCTGTTCATCACTTTGTTGGAGTCTGGTCTGGATGTGGAACTTCTATAGCCTCACATGGATTTGAGGGAGAGCCCATTCCACATCAGGACGAGTCATCCATGAAGAAAACCTTGCTGCTGCCCACTGCTTATTTAGAGCCCAATAAAATGCAGACAGTCACAGAATCAATATTCAGAATGAGTGAAAGGGTATACATTAAATCTATATCTAAATCAAGTGCTGCAGTTAAAGGAGTATTTCAGTCCCCTAGTGTCTGCAATGGGAGCATCAGAAACACGTGTGTTGACCACTCTAGGTAACCTTATCAGATAACTAGCTTGGCAATTTAGCTCATTTTAAACAGGGATATGGAATAAATTTTTCAGAAATCTGTCTTGCATGTGGTAAAACTATAACCTGACAGCTAGATTAGATTGCATCATAGTCATTTTGAGCCATTAGTCTACTTTTATTCAATTAAAATTCTGTTTTAGTTGACAACAAATCATGACATTTTTGTCTTGTTTTCTTTTCCTCCTACAAATGTTTTTCTTCTCAGGTCCTGGGACCTCCAGGTTTATATTATATATTTTCTCTAACCTAAACAAATTCAACCAGGCTAATACAAGTATTGGAAATTGGAGCAAGCTGACAGCTTATGCTAATATCTTTTTGACAGTTACAACAGACACATTCAACTGAAGATTAAGGTTAAGACATAATAAAACAGCATCTTTAAGGCAAATTCAAACCCAACTTCTCAATAGAATTACAGTGCAATTAATTTAAACAACTTACACCACCAAGTCTAACTAGCTACAGTTTTAAGGTATAAGAAGTGGCGCAAATCTGGATTGCCACAATGCTCTCACATTCAGGGTGTGCTGGATTAAGAAAATGAGCTCCTGTGCCATATTCTATGTTAAACGGCACATCAAGTAGCTATATGCAGCTAACATTATCATTAGCTAGCTAACCAGCTGATTTGCTCATGATTGTTTTCTCGTTGTCACTTGTTCATTCTAATTAATTAGCTACCAGTGACATTATTGTGGCATATAGTGTAGGACGACACGCATTAGACCTTTCTTGAGGTGTACAAGTGCATGCTGCAAGTTTTTCTGTGATTTGAATAGTCTTTCTGATGGTGCATTGTAGATTAAGTGGATCCATATTGATATCTTGGGCCTCCTAAGCTGTTCAAGGACTGTGGTTTGCCAGTGTTGTGTTTTCAGTGTGGCAGAAGATTCCCTTTTCACATAAATAAACATTATTGCACAAAGTTCTGTCAAATCGCATTAGTGGGGAGAGAGCATTATAACCAGAAGATGCTGCAGTCATGCTAGCTTGACCCTACTCTACCTGAATGAGCAAATCGTGCGTGGAGAAATAGTACAACAATTCAAGCTATTTATGAACTTCGACATTTTGGAGATATTTGTATTCCTCTTTAGGCATTGTGATCTTTCAATGTAGTTGGTCTGGTCAAAAGAGTGATTTTGAGTGAAAGCATTTAGAAAATGGAAACCTAGAAAACTAGAGATGAAATTCTGGGGGTGTAGTAGAACTAAACCATGCAATAAAAACAACTGATTTTATAGGGCCCAAGTCATTAACGCTCCCAGCTATTTGCTCTACATACACACTGGCCAGACACACCTCTACTCAAGTATATAAGGCCTCTTTTTGCCCACAAACTCTGGTCCAGTTGGCCCGTGTGAGGACAGATGTAGCCTGCAGGTGTACAGCTGCGGGTGTGTTCTAGGGTTGTGGCTGGGCAAGGTTCTGAGCACAGGGCTTCTTTTGTTCTGCTCCTTGCCCCGAGACACACTTCCACAGGTCCGGGGTTCCCTCATAGCACAAGGGGTGCGGCGCGGCACTTCCTGTGTGTGGAGGTGTGTTTCTGGGCTACTATCCGTACAGCGTCTGGCCCGGTTTTGTCCAGAGCAGCCTTCATTATTTTGATCATGGATTCTGCAAGGATCCATAGGGATGTTAGTTCATGCTGATGCTATGGCATCTTGCTGTTGCTGCAGATTAGGCCCTGGTAGAGTCATGCTGCTAACCACCTGTTTCGTGTCATCCTGAAGATGTCTACTATTCTGAGACAGTTCATACTTTTGGACATGAATATGGAGCTTTATCCTGCTGGATGCATCCATGTGATTAAGGTTAAATCGTAACCATGAACTTAGTCATCTGGTCAGGAACCAGGGTCAGATAAGCTGTGGCGTAAGACATTGTTCATTTGGGAACAGGGGACCTAATGTGTGGCAGGAAAACATTCCTTGCACTTTTGAACTGCAGCCATCATCCTATACTCTAGACCAGGGGTGTCAGACCGGTTCCACGGATAGTCGAGTGTCTGCAGGTTTTTGGTTTTTCTTAGAAACTGGTTCCCACTTCAGACCTAAACAACGAGATGAGGGTAGAAACTAACCAATTAGTAATCTAATTAATCAGTCAAGTACAAGGTGAGACTGAGAACTCGCAGACACACAGCCCTCCGTGGAACTGTTTTGACATCTCTGCTCTAGACACACACAAGCTTGCAAGATTTTTGAACTCAATGCGCTGTTTCTGGGCACATTTTAAGTTAAGAAACCTTTTTGAGTAAACAATATATATTTTGCTAAAAGTTGTGATGTTCTGTAACTCTTTAACCCACAGTTAACTATTCTCAAAGGTATATTTCTCATGAGGAAAAAGGAGAATAAATGTTCAAATTGAAGTATTTTGCATATTTAAGCATCTTTGCTTAATTCTCTGTTTTTTTTTTTTCATGTTTTGGTCATACATTAATCTGAGTCACGTCTTGATAACAAAATCTGTTTTCATGTTTCCTTGGAAAAAAAACAAGGGATTGGGTATGGGAGACCAGATATCTATGTAATACAACGAAACAGATTGTTAGAACAATATGCGGTAAACATGTAAGATGTTGGTAACGTGCAAACCGGAAAGATGCCGGCTTATGCAGAGTCAATTATACATTGCTATAGAACTTCCTCAAATGCCTTACACTTCCTTGGAGTGTTCATAAAGTGTATTTGAACTCATTTTAATAAGATAACCTAACTTTTATGCCTAAACTTAACCTACCCCAAACGCCTTAAACTAACCCATAATGCTTAAACACACACACATAGTTTTCCATTTTTAGTGAGTGTTCTCCTAGTTCTGGATTGTGGGTTGACTAACTGTTGAGGGACCTACTGACTCAAACAATACAAAGGGCCAACACCTGCCCAACACTGTTATAAAAGCCCTGTAACCGTCTTTACACAGGCCGTCTATAATTCCCGCATCTCTCTACTCTTACTCAAACATTGTATCTTACTCTCCCAACTCCGGCACACCTATTCAACCACTACACTTTTCCCTTTTCAGTTCTTTCAGTCCCATCCAGTCATCAACTTGTTAGTTAGCTAGCTAGGTAATGTCTAAAATCTGTTTAAAATGATGTATTTTATTATCAAAACAAACAGTTCTCTTGTGTGCAGTTTAAAGCATCCAGTGACATGATTAATTTAAAACACTCACAAATCTGACTGAAAGAACAAAGAATAACAATGACAGAATTGGACAGACCTTGTAAGAGGCACACTGTCATTAACCATTGTTGTGTATTGTCTAAGGGTCCACGTTCAGTACTAAAAAGCGATGAAGACGTAGATGTTATTAGTAAAGAATGTACTGCCTTCAACATGTTTTGCATTGAAGTGTGAACTTTGACAGCCCTAGTTTTATCCTCTTCATCTGAGGCTCCCCATATACGGGGTACTCCCCCCCAATCTCCAACAATGACGTAGTACGATGTTTAAACTGTGAATCCATCAAAACTGTTTTTGCCCAAATGAAATAATATTCTGACTCCAGGCAAATATATAAGCATATAGCAAAACCAGTACTGTATTTTTAAACCGTGCATGCCAATATGTATGTAGACAGAACTTATTTTTCTCAACCTATTTACACAAACGATACACCATTTCAAAAGCTGCTACTTCACAGATTCCAACAGTGATAGCAATGACCAACACTCACTAAACTATTAATCAAAAAATATTAATATTACAACAACAAACTGTGTCTTGCCTTTATTGTTTTAGTTACCAAAAGTAGTGTCTGATCGAATAAAACCACTTGAAAAGATATTCTAGTGTCCCTCATTCCGAGTCCATTAGTTTACATCTTTTTATATGGTGCCTAGTGGTGAAGAGGTTAACTGATTTAAATGTTGTTTGAGATTAAATTAATGTGCACATTAAAAAAAATATTCACTTCTATTCCTTGGCAATCCACCTTCCCTACAGTCTCCAAATATAATAATGTAGTGTTAGGATTTTTGGTCACTCAAAGACTTTCAAGGGGTATATTGCAATCCTCTGTAGACTAGTAGCAGGATAAGAATGTGAAACCATCCTTTCATGGTGCGCATGGAGTTAACTGTCTGTAACACACTGACATGTGGTGACTGGCTCGATTCTCCTGGGACTTCAGAATGACGCATCATTTATTTGTCTGTCTGCAGCTTCCTGTTAAAACAGGACATCAGAACACCCACACCAGAGTCAGCACAGAGCACAACAAAGAATGCCTCATCAACATCTCAAAGTACAAATTCTCCCTCGTCATTAGTGGCCTCACAAACATACTGAAAAATGTGAACAACATGGTAAGTGGAGAAGACAACCTGTTTTAGCCGTTTATCTGACTGTATCCACCCTTCATCCTGTAAGACATATGGTGTCAAAACTTAGACAACTGAAGTACAGGTTGAGCACAAGGGGAAGGAACTGGTGTCTGAAGTTTAAGATGGGCACTAAGGGATGGGACGGGTTTCTGAAATTTAAGATGGGCACTAAGGGATGGGACGGGTTTCTGAAGTTTAAGATGGGCACTAAGGGATGGGACGGGTGTCTGAAGTTTAAGATGGGCACTAAGGGATGGGACGGGTGTCTGAAGTTTAAGGTGGGCACTAAGGGATGGGACGGGTTTCTGAAGTTTAAGATGGGCACTAAGGGATGGGACGGGTGTCTGAAGTTTAAGGTGGGCACTAAGGGATGGGACGGGTTTCTGAAGTTTAAGATGGGCACTAAGGGATGGGACGGGTGTCTGAAGTTTAAGATGGGCACTAAGGGATGGGACGGGTGTCTGAAGTTTAAGATGGGCACTAAGGGATGGGACGGGTGTCTGAAGTTTAAGATGGGCACTAAGGGATGGGACGGGTGTCTGAAGTTTAAGGTGGGCACTAAGGGATGGGACGGGTTTCTGAAGTTTAAGATGGGCACTAAGGGATGGGACGGGTGTCTGAAGTTTAAGATGGGCACTAAGGGATGGGACGGGTGTCTGAAGTTTAAGATGGGCACTAAGGGATGGGACGGGTGTCTGAAGTTTAAGATGGGCACTATGGGATGGGACGGGTGTCTGAAGTTTAAGATGGGCACTAAGGGATGGGACGGGTTTCTGAAGTTTAAGATGGGCACTAAGGGATGGGACGGGTGTCTGAAGTTTAAGATGGGCACTAATGGATGGGACGGGTGTCTGAAGTTTAAGATGGGCACTAAGGGATGGGACGGGTGTCTGAAGTTTAAGATGGGCACTAAGGGATGGGACGGGTGTCTGTAGTTTAAGATGGGCACTAAGGGATGGGACGGGTGTCTGAAGTTTAAGATGGGCACTAAGGGATGGGACGGGTGTCTGAAGTTTAAGATGGGCACTAAGGGATGGGACGGGTTTCTGAAGTTTAAGATGGGCACTAAGGGATGGGACGGGTGTCTGAAGTTTAAGATGGGCACTAAGGGATGGGACGGGTTTCTGAAGTTTAAGATGGGCACTAAGGGATGGGACGGGTGTCTGAAGTTTAAGATGGGCACTAAGGGATGGGACGGGTGTCTGAAGTTTAAGATGGGCACTAAGGGATGGGACAGGTGTCTGAAGTTTAGGATGGTAAGTCACTGTTTATTGTGTGTGCTTAACCCATTATCTCCTCATTCTCTCTCCAGCGGATATTTGGCGAAGCTGCTGAAAAGAACCTCTACTTCTCCCAGCTGATTATCCTGGACACACTGGAGAAGTGCCTGGCGTCGGTGAGTAAAAACAGTCTTCTGTATCCCTCCTCACTTTTCCCTCCAAGCCGTTTGTGTTCATGTGTGGTTTACACATTTTACATTTAATATGTTCCCAGCCTGCTCAATCAGTCGTATGGCCTTCCCCAATGTTAACAGTGGGGAAGATGTATTGAACATTGTATTATATTGAACATTGCCAGTTATTAGAATTGGCCTAAATGATTAGTCCCATCTCACTCTGCTCAAATGCTAATGCCTGCGTTACATAGATTTGATGGTTCCTAGGTGTTCTGTCTAACTTTCCAGATGGAGACAGACTTCTGGTGATCCACACAAACCACTTCTTGCTTTCTTTCTCTTCCCTCAAAAAAAAAATTGCTTCTGCAACCCTGCGGCAGAAGATGACTTTTGCAGGTGTTTCCTCAATTTGAGTTAGTGCTTTCACATTCTCCAATGGGAGCTTCCTGCATAGGTTTTTCATTAGCCCATTTCATCAGATGGAAGCCAGTTGCTCCCCTCGTAGGCTATATAGAACTTCTGTAAGGATACATTTTACACAAGTACAGTTTTGGTGTTAACCTGTTACCTAGATATAGGTGAGTTGTCGAGGGTTTGCATTTGTGTTTAGTGTATGCCAGTAATAGCCTGTCAGAATGACAGGTTGTTTTGGAAACGAGCCAAAAGGATCTCTGGGGAATTGTCTAAGCAAGCCACTTAACCCACATTAGGTTCACAGCACATCAGCTGTATCAGTCCCAATGGTGTCCATTTGCCATTGATCACCTGAAAAGCACTGCTAGTTTTCTCCCAGAACCTGAAGATGCCAGCCTTTACACCAACACCCATTCCTGTCATCACGTCCGTTTCCTCCTCCCCTTGTTCCCTAGCAATCAAAGGACTGCCTGCGTCTGGACGAGACCATGCTGGTGAAGCAGCTGCTGCCAGAGATCTGCCACTTCATCCACACGTACCGCGAGGGCCACCAGCACGCCGCCGAGCTCCGTAGCTCCGCCTCCGGGGTCCTTTTCTCCCTCAGCTGCAACAACTTCAACGCCGTGTTCAGCCGCATCTCCACCAGGTAAGACTGCCGGCCCTGGTCCTGAAGAGCCGTAGAACTACAGCTGGGAAATGGGTTGGACTTAATGTTAAGGTAGGATACGTGCCGTACGATACTGTGATAAAAAAATGTGATTAGACATTCTGAAAAATGTTCACGTGTTCTGCAGAGGGAGATCAGAGAGAAATCGAATATATAAATTACTGCTGTGCTCATAAGTGGAATTGATGTGAGTGAATTGTGCTTGTTGAATAAAGTCAAGGGAGCTGTCCATTCAGAGCAGCCAGGTTGGTCAGTCCTCCTCCCCTGTGTTCCACCCCAGGTTGCAGGAGTTGACGGTCTGCTCCGAAGACACTGTGGATGTCCATGACATAGAGCTCATGCAGTACATAAATGTGGATGGCTACAAACTCAAAAGACTGATCCAAGGTAGCTACCCTACCTACTCAACCAACTCCTTCACCCAGTACGGATAGATCATCTCATGGATTCTGTGTGTTTTGATGATCATTTGCTAATGCTTGTTTACTTCACTCATTCTCTCAGAAACTGTGTTAAAATTTAAAGCCTTGAAGAAGCCTGCTCAACTTGCTGTCATTAACAGTTTGGAAAAGGTTTGTGCTCCAGTGTATTTTGTAATATTGTACCATCCGTAGCATTTCGTACTTCCACAATTAAATGTTATACTTTGTTGTTGTTGTCAGTTCTTATCGTTGTCAGTTGACTTCCAATCCAGGAAAGAGTGTGACACATTTTTGCTCCTCCTCAGGCCTTTTGGAACTGGGTGGAGAACTACCCTGATGAGTTTACCATGCTATACCAGAGGCCGCAGACCGACATGGCAGGTCGCTATTTTCAGTAGCTCTGGATTATACTGAGAATGCTCAATCATAAAATTCACTGTTTAAGTAAAACATTACTCAAAAGAAACTTGACATAAGAAAAGGACATCTGTTTTCATGTATGTGTAGATAGTTTAGTGTCGTATCACGCCATCTGTGTGCAACACCCTTCAGATGCGGCTGAGAGGCTGTTTGACCTGGTGGACAGCTTTGCTGAGAGTCCCAAGAGGAAGGCAGCCGTGTGGCCTCTGCAGATCATCCTCCTCATCCTCTGTCCCGAGATCACACACATCATCTCCCGTGAGGTGGTGGAGGAGAGCAAGGCCAATAAGGTTTGTGCTTACGCATGTGTACACACACACCCATATAATGAAATAGATAGTTTAATAGATTTTTCGAAGATATTGTAAGTGATTGCTCTGTCTCTCTACAGAAGCTGTTTTGGGAGAGCTTGAGGAAGGCCCTAGCAGGCCAGGGGGTCAGTAAGCAGCTAACAGAGAGTGCAGCCGTTGCCTGTGTCAAGCTGTGCAAGGCCTCCACCTACATCAACTGGGAGGACAACTTGGTCGTCTTCCAACTGGTGCAGTCCATCGTAGTGGACCTGAAGGTCTGGAAACCGCACTGTCGCCCCCTGGGGGATTGGGCACGCTACTGCAGAAGAGCGAATGTCTCTTACTGAGTGACTGACTGAGTGCCTGACTGTCTGACTGAGTGCCTGACTGACTGACTACCCCTTGTTAAAAAGCGTAGTGGTTAGAGAAGCGGACTTATCGCCTCGCAGGTGAACCAGTGTACGAATCCTGAAACTGTTTACGGTTATATTGCGACTGTTTCTGATAGTTATTGTATGAATGTCATTCATGAATGAAAAGTTGTTTTGCCATGAAAAAAAATTAAAATTCTTATGCCATGAAATGAAATAGCTTTGGCAGACTCGCTAGCCATTGCTCAACTCTTATGACTATTTCAGTAAGTTAGTAGATACCGGTAAAGCTTATTACTGGCTAATACGCTGTTAAAACGACTAGTGGCAAACGCCATACATAGTAAGAAATGTTAGTCAGTTTAACTGTATCAATGTCATTCAGGAATTGCCAATTAACTATTAAAACGGCCAGTGGCAAAATAAGATTTGTTCAGGTTAGAGAGACTAACACCCAGCAATTTTACAGCTCCATTGTGTAGTGGTTAATGACACAGCCTTTTATGCGGGTGACCTGGGTTCGAATCTTGAGGTGGCAACATTTTCTATTGCGGGCCGGCTGAACAAGGCTTGCCTGGTTTCTTTAAAAAACAAATAATAATGCGAAGTACACCAGTTACAGTGAGTCGTACATTTTCTAACCTTTTTGGAGTGGGAATCAAACCCACAACCCTAGTGTTGCAGGCATCATGCTCTACCAACAGAACTGCTGAAGGTTGATGCTGGTCAGTTCTGTCCGTGACAATGTCTTTAATGTATGGACATCTTTATTGTTAATCTCTGGGTTAAATACGTAACTATGGCTACACACTTATTGTGCAACCAGCTATCTACCACTGCTATGGACGTATGAGCAGCCTCATTCTGTCTTTGCTATCAGACCCTGCTCTTCAACCCCTCCAAGCCCTTTTCTCGTGGGGCAGGCAGCCAGAACGCAGATGTGGACCTCATGATCGACTGCTTTGTCTCTTGTTTCCGCATCAACCCTCACAACAACCAACACTTTAAGGTCAGTCCGTCTGCTCAGCTCAGTTTATTGTGCTACTGTAGTTGGAAATGTGCATGCCGTGTTTGAATATACAACACATCGTATAATATATATTTCCCTGTGGGGTAACAGCGGTCATTTGGACGACACTGAGGGTGTAACAATGCATACGATGTGTATTTTGCGTAAATATAACTTCATTTATTTGTGTTCTGCTAAAATAAAGTGTTTGTTTTTACAAGTTGTCATTATTTAATCTTTAGGTCTATCTAACATTTATTAAAAGGGTTATTCTTACTTTGTCTTACTGTAATAGTCACATAGTTGTCAGATGTTGCTATTTGAGTAATATACACATGATTTATTATATTATGTTTCCCCAATGTGACTCGGTTGTTAGAGCATTGTGGGTGATTTTGAAAGACAAAAAAACATTCTAAAATAATAGTAAGCTGTTTGTAGTCGTTTGTGTTTTCAGTGGCAAGATGAACGGACATCAAAACCATTTGCCAAATTGACGTTCTACAACGAGACAACCCAAAGTTATATGCAGTACAGAGACTGCCAATACATTGTATCAATCCAGTATTGTATCTCTGTCCTGTCTAAGGTTTACTTCCCCAGGGGACTCAATCTGTGTTTTTCATCTCTTCAGGTCTGTTTGGCCTCCTCCTCTCCTTCTACCTTTCACTTCGTCCTGGTCAACTCCCTGCACAGAATCATCACCAATGTAAGTGTTACCAACACCTTTGGTTTAAGTCAGTGATGACCTCGTTGACCTTTCACCTGGCGGTGGCTCTTAACGTTCCTCCTCTCTTTGTAGTCTGATCTGGACTGGTGGCCCAAGGTGGATGCTGTGTACTGCTACTCTGGAGAGCTGCGGCTGATGTTCTCCGACACGCTGAGTCGAGTGATGCAAAGCCTTCACACACACGCTCCACTACGCATGACGCCGGTGAGGAAGGCCGCGCACGTGCACTCACGCGCCAATGGTTCGAGAAACCAGCAAAATGTCTGCCTTAACTGAAGTAGCCTATGTTGCTTTGCTCTGACAGAGTCTAACGTTCAAAGAGAAGATGACAACTAGCCTCAAGTTCAAAGAGAAAGCCACCGATCTGGACACACGCAGCTATAAGTGCCTCCTCCTGGCCCTGGTCAAGCTCATCCATGCCGACCCCAAACTCATGCTGCATGTACGTGTCACCCCAACTGCCACAGTGTCTCAACACACCTCAGCCTCTGTATGACCTGCCGGGCCCTGTTTCAATGTGGGTGTGTGTGTGGGGTGGTTGTGTGTGTGTGGGGTGGGGTTGTAGAAAACAGAGAAGCAGGCTCAGGAGATCAAGAGCAGCACAGCGGAGCTGATCACAGGCCTGGTGCAGCTGGTGTCCTTGGCCAACACAGCCCAGCTCTCCCAAGAGGCCATGGAGGTTAGGTCACCCTGTCTGTCTCACTATTCATTTCTATTGGATTCTCAGTAAGAAGGGACTTTATGTGGAATTTCAGCATTGTAATATTTTATGAATGTAATGTATCAGCAGTATTACTAGTTATGATATGTAATCATGTTTCACAACACCTATCCACTGGAAATTAATTTGGGTGCGTACAAAAACTTATCCTAGAAAAGCACAATTTTTATTGGTCAACAAATGGAAAAGTTACATCCTCCCACATATCCATCAGCCTTAAAGGAAGAATTATTGGCAGACGGGGGCAAGCAAAATCCCTCACACACTTCCTGGTTGCTTAAAGTCTACACCATTCACTCAAGTTTTTGTTCACGTGAGAAAACAAGCTTTGAATACCGTAGAGAATCATTTTACCATTTACAGTAACACACTTCTTTTCATGAAAAAGAATTGTAGCTTCTGTAAGTTGGTCAACCAAAAGTGAAAGTGAGTGGTAATAATGTGCTGTAAGTGTAGAGTTGCTTTAACTGCTGTTGCTGCAACTGAGCTGATTTTCTTTAGGTGGGAGCAGATTAGGGCTATCTCCTGTAAGTAATGTAAATGTCTGCCTGTCCAGGCTCTGTTAGTGTTGCACCAGCCGGAGACCATCGAGCTGTGGAATCCTGAAGCCCCCATTGAAACCTTCTGGGACATCAGGTACAAGGACACGCTTTGGTTCTTGTGACCTTTTGGTCCATACTTTGTGTTATATGCTATAAGTCTTTAGGATATGTTTGTGTAGAGATTCAATTGGACTCTTAAAGCTGGTCTCTTTGTAGCTCCCAGGTTCTCTTCCTGATTTGTAAGAAGCTGATTGGCCACCAGATGATGAACAGTACAGAGGTGCTGAAATGGTTACGGGAGGTCCTGATCTGCAGGAACAAGTTCCTCCTAAAGAACAAGGTGAGGACAGGAAACCTAACATCATACTGATTAAACCTAGTCCTGGACTAAAATGCCCCTTCACTGGAGTCCATGCAACACATGGTTAATGTTCTCTTAAAAGACATCCCAGGGCTGTTTTGCAGTTGCAGCCGTTCAACAAAAGTTGAACACGTGTTAGTAACATGTCTGTGTCCTGCTTCCTCCCTGCTTTCAGGAGTGTGCCACTCAGGGCAGTGGGATCCCCATCTGCAGACAAGCCCAGACCAAGCTAGAGGTCAGCCTGTACATGTTCCTTTGGAGCCCTGACGCTGAGGCTGTTCTGGTGGCCATGTCCTGCTTCAGACACCTCTGTGAGGAGGCCGACATCCGCGGCTCTGCCGACGAGGTGCCCGTCCAGACCATCCTGTCCAACTACACCACCTTCACAGAGTTTGCCTCCATCAGCACCGTGATGGCCACAGGTCAGTGAAAGATCTCGTCTCTACAACCTTCTTTCCAGGCTTGGGTCGGATCCAGAGTTTAATACTGAGCATGTGCCGTCTCGAAATATTCTGGGATTCAGGAAATCAAGGTCCGCTATTCAACCCCACTGAGCCACTGTAATCCCAGTGATGAATCCTGTAGCAAATGCAAAGAAATGCTGCTCAGTTTGCTGCACTTTCACAACAAATATTAGACTGCAGGGGTTTTGATCCAGGAGGGGGAAATTATTTGTTATGGCACATCTACTTGACAGACATTTAGTTGTGATTGTCATACTGACCTGACAATAGCGGACCAGAACATTTAAAATGAAATAGCAAAATGACTCATTACTGTTAATGTTCTGCCCCTCTTTTAAAGTGTACCGGTTATTCTTCTGCCCATTAGAGGGCGCAAACTGCCTTCATTGGAAGTGTTCAACCAATATTCTACTTTGGGCTATACCGAGTAATATTAATGCCAAGTTCATCAACTAAAGTAGTAATGACAGACACAGTATGTCTCTGGGAATAATAAAAATACATTATTTTGGAGAATTATTAATCTGTAGAGCTGATTTAGCAAAGTGAAAGGGGAGCTCAGATACAAGGAAAACTGTCTAGCTATTCTTCGCACATTGGAACATATACACTCACCTAAAGGATTATTAGGAACACCTGTTCAATGTCTCATTAATGCAATTATCTAATCAACCAATCACATGGCAGTTGCTTCAATGAATTTAGGGGTGTGTTCCTGGTCAAGACAATCTCCTGAACTCCAAACTGAATGTCAGAATGGGAAAGAAAGGTGATTTAAGCAATTTTGAGCGTGGCATGGTTGTTGGTGCCAGACGGGCCAGTCTGAGTATTTCACAATCTGCTCAGTTACTGATATTTTCACGCACAACCATTTCTAGGGTTTACAAAGAATGGTGTGAAAAGGGAAAAACATCCAGTACGCGGCAGTCCTGTGGCGAAAATGCTTTGTTGATGCTAGAGGTCAGAGGAGAATGGGCCGACTGATTCAAGCTGATAGAAGAGCAACTTTGACTGAAATAACCACTTGTTACAACCCAGGTATGCAGCAAAGCATTTGTGAAGCCACAACACGCACAACCTTGAGGCGGATGGGCTACATCAGCAGAAGACCCCACCGGGTACCACTCATCTCCACTACAAATAGGAAAAAGAGGCCACAATTTGCACCTGCTCACCAAAATTGGACAGTTGAAGACTGGAAGAATGTTGCCTGGTCTGATGAGTCTCGATTTCTGTTGAGACATTCAGATGGTAGAGTCAGAATTTGGCGTAAACAGAATGAGAATATGGATCCATCATGCCTTGTTACCACTGTGCAGGCTGGAGGTGGTGGTGGTGTAATGGTGTGGGGGATGTTTTCTTGACACACTTTAGGCCCCTTAGTGCCAATTGGGCATCGTTTAAATGCCACAGCCTACCTGAGCATTGTTTCTGACCATGTCCATCCCTTTATGACCACCATGTACCCATCCTCTGATGGCTACTTCCAGCAGGATAATGCACCATGTCACAAAGCTCGAATCATTTCAAATTGGTTTCCTGAACATGACAATGAGTTCACTGTACTGAAATGGCCCCCACAGTCACCAGATCTCAAACCAATAGAGCATCTTTGGGATGTGGTGGAACGGGAGCTTTGTGCCCTGGATGTGCATCCCACAAATCTCCATCAACTGCAAGTTGCTATCCTATCAATATGGGCCAACTTTTCTAAAGAATGCTTTCAGCACCTTGTTGAATCAATGCCACGTAGAATTAAGGCAGTTCTGAAGGCGAAAGGGGGTCAAACACAGTATTAGTATGGTGTTCCTAATAATCCTTTAGGTGAGTGTATATGCCCAAGCCGAGTTAATATGGTATGACACTGACAGTTAATGTTTTGGACAATGACCAGCCTCCCCCTTGTATTCCTGTGTTTGATAGGTCGTTCCACTCTTCAGAAGAGGGTGATGGCCTTGCTGAGAAGGATAGAGCACCCCACCCCTGGAAACAAGGAGGTACGATGGATTGTGTTGTTCGACTCTCCTGGTCCCTCTAATCATGGGTCTTTGTGACCCATTTTGTCCTCTCTTCAGAGTGTTCAGCTTGTTTTAATGTCTCCTCCTAGGCTTGGGAGGACACGCATGCCAGATGGGAGCAGGCCACCAAGCAGATTCTGAACTTCCCCAAAAACAAGGTGGAAGATGGGCAGGTAAGACCTCAGCCATGTTTCCCTGTCACTCAGCCAAGTGAATCCCTACTCTGAGCTGTACCTGAACACCCGCTCTGTCTCCCCCCTGCAGGAGTGGATCAACATGACAGGCTTCCTGTGTGCTCTGGGGGGGGTGTGTCTCTCCCAGGGTACCACGCCATGTGGTCCGCCCACCTACAGCCCCCCCATGGGTTCCATGAGCGAACGCAAGGGGTCCATGGTCTCCGTGGCCTCCTGCGAGGCCCCCAGCACTGCAGCTGGGGCCTCAGCCGCCTGCTCCTCCTCCTCTTCCTCGGCAGAGACCCCTCTGGGCAGGTTCCTGGACCGGCTGCTGGCTCTACTGGTCTGCGGTCATGAAAGGGTGGGCCTGCACGTCCGCACCAACGTCAAGGAGCTGCTGGGGCTGGAGCTCAGCCCGGCCCTCTACCCCATGCTCTTCAACAAACTCAGGAACAGCATCGGACGCTTCTTCGACTCACAGGGTCTGGTAGGTGGATGGGATCCATTCATTACAACTGTATTTGCATACAAAACCGTTCCATGGAATTTTACGAACAAATGGAAACCACTGCTGATTGCCATACCCCCCTTGTACACTAACGGTTTGATCGTTTTCATTATTTCTGACATGGATCCATTGACACTGATAGGAATGTGGTTAAGACTAACTTGATAGATTTCTCTCTCTGCCCTGTCAGGTCCCCATCAATGACACGAATACTCAGTTTGTGGAGCAGACCATTGCCATCATGAAGAACCTCCTGGACAACCACACAGAGGGCAGCTCTGAGCACCTGGGACAGGCTAGCATAGAGACCATGATGCTCAACCTGGTCAGGTGAGACCCATACACACACACACACACAAACACACACCTTCTCTTTTAATCTTCAGGACCTTATTGAGTGTTGTCTCCGGTCTAGGTACGTGCGTATCATAGGCAACACGCTGCATGCCATCCAGATCAAGACCAAACTGTGCCAGCTGGTGGAGGTGATGATGGAGAGACGAAACGACCTGTCCTTCTGCCAGGAGATGAAGTTCAGGTGAGAGACCTGTCCTGGTCCGGGGCTTTAACAGCCATAAACATTAGCTTAACGCTACTTAATCGTATGTAAATCCAACCCTCACCACTTCTCTCCCAGAAACAAAATGGTGGAGTATCTGACTGACTGGGTGATGGGTACCTCCAATCAGGCGGCCGATGATGACATCAAGTGTCTGACCAGAGACCTGGACCAAGCTAGCATGGAGGCAGTGGTGTCTCTGCTAGCTGGCCTGCCTCTACAGCCCGAGGAGGGAGACGGGGTGGAGCTAATGGAGGCCAAGTCCCAGCTCTTCCTCAAGTAACTACAACTGGCTTCACTCCTGCTGCTCTCCGGCTTCCACTTTACTCTGCCCGCTCTAACGTTTCCACGCAAAAGTACCCAACTGTTTTTCATTTGTGTATCCAAACTGCCTCCTGACTGTTCTACACTGTGTCATCAGGTACTTTACTCTGTTCATGAACCTGCTGAACGACTGCAGTGAGGTAGAGGATGATGGCCAGCCCGTGGTCGGGAGGAAGAGGGGCATGTCCCGACGCTTGGCGTCCCTCAGACACTGCACGGTCCTGGCCATGTCCAACCTCCTCAACGCCAACGTGGACAGTGGCCTCATGCACTCCATCGGTGAGCTACATTAACACCTGGGACAGCCTGACTCTCAGAGCACAACGTTTTACACACCATATTATACGTCCATCATGTAACGGCCACCTCTGTTGAAATTTCCGTCTGCCATTCCTCTTCTCTCGCCCCTTTCTGTCCTCCTCCAGGTCTGGGCTACCATAAGGACCTGCAAACGCGGGCCACCTTCATGGAGGTGCTGACTAAGATCCTCCAGCAGGGGACAGAGTTCGACACGCTGGCTGAGACGGTGCTGGCCGACCGCTTCGAGAGGCTGGTGGAGCTGGTCACCATGATGGGAGACCAGGGAGAGCTGCCCATCGCCATGGCGCTGGCCAATGTGGTTCCGGGATCCCAGTGGGTATGTCAGAAACCCAGCCCTGGCTAGTGTTGGGTGTCTAACTGTGATCTTGGAGATTCCTGGAATAACACACATCATCATCATCAAGGTGCTGATTTGTAGAATCAAGACTGGAGGCGTTTCCTCTAGCTCTTCAGGAGGTGCTAGTATGAACGTAGTAGTTGTAAGACAGTGGTTGAAACCTGTTTGTGTACTGAGTTTCTAACTGGACGAAATGTGAAATGTAAGTGTTTCTCTGTTGTCTTCAGGATGAGCTGGCCCGTGTGCTGGTCACTCTGTTTGACTCTCGTCACCTGCTGTATCAGCTGCTGTGGAACATGTTCTCCAAGGAGGTGGAGCTGGCCGACTCTATGCAGACTCTGTTCAGAGGAAACAGCCTGGCCAGCAAGATCATGACCTTCTGTTTTAAGGTAAAAAAGACTTCTACACTGCGAGACACTTCAATCGCATTTGCCCCTAAAAATGGATGTGTGCGCACCAGGAAAAAGATTTACAAGCACAGTGTGAGTAAAGATTACATCCTACTTCAGTCTATTTTCCCCCCACATTCCACAAGCGGCATGCGCCAACCTCAGAAAAGATTTCTGTGACGATGCAGTCCAGTCAGAGTGAGTGACAGGTGAACAACACTGGGGAAAAAGTATCGATATAGGCTATAAGTTAACGTGCCGACATCGCTAAAATGAAGCCCATTAAATTAGATTTTGAGGGAAAAAGAGATGAGGAAGACGGAGAGGGGGATTCTCCAGGTTCAACTAATGAAACCTCTTCACAAGGTTTCCCTGAGGCGGCCAATGTTGACATGGTGGCTAACGTTAGCGAAGCTGCTGAGAACAACGTTAGCGACGCTACCATGACCCCCGCTGTCACTTCAACGTCCACTGTAGCCTGCAGAGGGAGAACATAGAGCTTGATATCGATTCAGACTGATATCCTGTGCGTCTTGAGGGCATGGGTCAATGTGTGATTTTGTTGAAATGTGCTGTTGCACAGATTTGTGTCCCTTAGTGCAGGCGCACAGACACACACACGCAGTATAAATATATGTAATACATTTTGTTAATAAACTCTGTGTTACTTCAAAAAATGTCACACTGCTCCTGAATTTCTTTGTGTGCCTTAATATTTTTCATTTAGGAGCTGCTTGGGAAAAAAGTTAGCATTGGGCCCTAATTGTAACATTGTGACAGATTTATGGGGACATTTAGAATGTAATGTAACATTTTGTGTCAGGTTTATGCAGACATTTAGAATGTACTGTAACACTTTGAAGGGGATGTTTAGAATGTACTGTTATGTTGTGTGTCAGGTGTGTGGGGACATTTAGAATGTAATGTAACACTTTGAAGGGGACGTTTAGAATTGACTGTAACCTTGTGTCAGGTTTACGGGGCGGCGTATCTACAGAAGCTACTGGAGCCTTTACTTAAAGGAGTCATCAACACACCAGAGTGGCACAACATCAGCTTTGAGGTGGACCCGACCAGGTAGGATCCTCCTCTGAAACACCATAACATACAGTGGGGAGAACAAGTATTTGAAACACTGCCGATTCTGAAGGTTTTCCTACTTACAAAGCATGTAGAGGTCTGTAATCTTCATCATAGGTACACTTCAACTGTGAGAGACGGACTCTAAAACAGATATCCAGAAAATCACATTGTATGATTTTTAAATAATTAATTTGCATTTTATTGCATGACATAAGTGTTTGAGCACCTACCAACCAGTAAGAATTCCAGCTCTAACAGAAGCCCTCCTGTTCTCCACTCATTACCTGTATTAACTGCACCTGTTTGAACACGTTACCTGTATAAAAGACACCTGTCCACACACTCAATCAAACAGACTCCAACCTCTCCACAATGGCTAAGACCAGAGAGCTGTGTAAGGACATCAGGGATAAAATTGTAGACCTGCACAAGGCTGGGATGGGCTACCGGACAATAGGCAAGCAACTTGGTGAGAAGGCAACAACTGTTGGCGCAATTATTACAAAATGGAAGAAGTTCAAGATGACGGTCAATCTCCCTCGATCTGGGGCTCCATGCAAGATCTCACCTCGTGGGGCATCAATGATCATGAGGAAGGTGAGGGATCAGCCCAGAACTACACGACAGGACCTGGTCAATGACCTGAAGAGAGCTGGGACCACAGTCTCAAAGAAAACCATTAGTAACACACTATGCCATCATGGATTAAAATCCTGCAGCACACGTAAGGTCCCCCTGCTCAAGTCAGCGCATGTCCAGGCCCGTCTGAAGTTTGCCAATGACCATCTGGCTGATCCAGAGGAGGAATGGGAGAAGGTCATGTGGTCTGATGAGACAAAAATAGAGCTTTTTGGTCTAAACTCCACTCGCCGTGTTTGGAGGAAGAAGAAGGATGAGTACAACACCAAGAACACCATCCCAACCGTGAAGCATGGAGGTGGAAACATAACTCTTTGGGGATGCTTTTCTGCAAAGGGGACAGGACGACTGCACCGTATTGAGGGGAGGATGGATGGGCCATGTATTGCGAGATCTTGGCCAACAACCTCCTTCCCTCAGTAAGAGCATTGAAGATGGGTCGTGGCTGGGTCTTCCAGCATGACAACGACCCGAAACACATAGCCAGGGCAACTAAGGAGTGGCTCCGTAAGAAGCAGCTTAAGGTCCTGGAGTGGCCTAGCCAGTCTCCAGACCTGAACCCAATAGAAAATCTTTGGAGGGAGCTGAAAGTCTGTATTGCTCAGCGACAGTCCCGAAACCTGAAGGATCTGGAGAAGGTCTGTATGGAGGAGTGGGCCAAAATCCCTGCTGCAGTGTGTGCAAACCTGGTCACGAACTACAGGAAACGGATGATCTCTATAATTGCAAACAAAGGTTTCTATACCAAATATTAAGTTTAATATTAACTTTTCTGATGTATCAAATACTTATGTCATGCAATAAAATACAAATTAATTACTTAAAAATCATACAATGGGATTTTCTGGATTTTTATTTTACAGTTGAAGTGTACCTATGATAAAAATTACAGACCTCTACATGCTTTGTAAGTGGGAAAACCTGCAAAATCGGCAGTGTATCAAATACGTGTTCTCCCCACTGTAGTTAAATGGTGGCGGTTACCAAGGCCTTTCTGTCTTTCATTTCAATAAGCATAGTTGTTTGTATGACTGTCATCATAATTGCGCTTAATTGTTGTTCTCATTCTCTTTAGACTAGATCAGTTGGAGAACCTGGAGGAGAACCAGAAGAACCTTCTCCAGATTACCGACCGGTTCTTCCAGGCCATTATCAACTCCTCTGGTGCGTTCCCTCCTCAGCTGCGCAGTGTGTGTCACTGTCTCTACCAGGTAGGTCTGTTGGTCTCCTGCTGCTCTCCACCCACTGACCCTGTGTGTGTCTATCTGTGTTGCTGTCACCTCCACCTCTCAAGCCACAGGCTTTCTACCTGTCCACTAACGCCTCAGGGCCACAGCTCGACCTCGCTCTAATCCAGACACTGGCTACACCCTGGTACTTTCCTCTAACTCCTTTCTAACATTCCCTCTATGGCCACTCTGCTAGGTCCTCCAGGCTAGTGCACACTCCCCCTGCATGTGACTGAACAGATTTAGGCCTGTCCTGTCACTGGTGCTGGTTAGAATAGCAGGGGCTGAATTACCTGGCTACAGCAACAAGAGGCACAAAGCAGTTACTGTGTCCCAACTGGCAGTCACCCCTCTACACACACACATTCTATTTAGACTAACTTTCAATGAAAGGACATCTCTGTATGGATCTGCGCTCTCTCCTCGCCTGTTTCCACCTGCATGTCTGATGAGCAGACATTACTTCCCCTGCTTCTGCTCTGAGGCTGGCTCCCTGCTGGGACTTGAGGCTGAGCAGCACATGATTCCATAGGACAAGGAGGTGTGTGCAGGGTGATTTGGAACCACTCATGTTGTTGTGTGGGACATTGAAACTGAAGGGGCAAGTCATGTGTAGATTCCTCTGCTGTGTTCTGTCCCATGCTACTAGTGTTGGACCAAAACCTGCTTGTCTAATACACACACACACAAACATGCAAGCGTTCACCTGCACACACGCCCACATGCTGTACTGAGTGTGTGTGTGTGTGTGTGTGGCCGGTGCTGTGACCTGTTTGTGCTCATCTCTGTTCTGTAGGCTACTTGCCACTCTCTACTGAATAAAGCAACAGTTAAAGAGAAAAAGGAAAACAAAAAAGCAGTAAGTTCAGTGAACTCTTTTTTTAGCCACTTTGTTTTTCTAAAGCAAAAAAAGCATTTTTTTCTTTCATTTGTCTCTTAGATTATCTTTGTACATGTATTTTTATGGTTTGATTTGGTGCTTAATTTGTTTTTTGCTGGAAAATGGTTTTCACATTCAAGTCTGTCTACAGCCTTCTCTTAAAATCATTGTACCAAAAATGGCACCAAGTAAGTTGCTTCCATTTTCTATTAACAACTCCAAGAAACCTGTGGCATTCTGCTAGTCTCGTTTTCCTTCTTTTATTCTCCCTCTGTCTTTCTATCTGTATCTACCTCTCTCTTTCTATCTGTATCTCCATCTCTCTGTCTGTATCTCCATCTCTCTGTCTGTATCTCCATCTCTCTGTCTGTATCTCCCTCTCTCTCTCTGTCTGTATCTCCCTCTCTCTCTCTGTCTGTATCTCCATCTCTCTCTCTGTCTGTATCTCCATCTCTCTCTCTGTCTGTTCTTCTGTCTTTTTCGCTAATTGTGCTCGACATCTTTCTGTCTGTGCTCAGAAATGGATTTTGAGACAGTTTGTCAGTACATCTCTAGATGTTGGTTTTAGTTCCGCTGTCGTGGGTTGTCCATGGAGCACAACTTTCAGTAAAGTGCTAGTATTCCTGCATTGTTTTTTGTTGTACAAATGCGGTAGAATGGACTGTAGGCATAATGCAACAGTCTTAAATCTTTCAGAAAACTACAGTATAAAGCTTTCCTGGCTTTGTAGAGATGGTTATTGGGACAAAGTTAACTTGCTGTGAATGGTTGATTACTGGGTCTCTTGTCTCGGTGTGTTCCTGCCTCTGTCTCATCTGGTATGTCCCTTGACTATGTATTAATGGCAGAATGTCACTCGGTTTATTGTATGCAGTTGTAATATATATTGTCCATTGTATTTGAGCTGTACCATATAGGAGCTCTTTGAAAGTGGTTGATTGAACCAATGATTTTGAGTGTGTGTGTGTACAATACAAGCATGTCTGTCTGTTTTAAGTTTTGACATATATATATATATATAATTAAAAAAAGCATACTAACTTGCTTTTCAATCCATAAAGCAAGGTGTTTGAGGTCATTGTTGGGTCGTGTTGCTGCTCTGGTGTGTGGTCACTGTTGGGTCGTGTTGCTGCTCTGCTGTGAGGTAACTGTTGGGTCGTGTTGCTGCTCTGGTATGAGGTAACTGTTGGGTCGTGTTGCTGCTCTGGTGTATGGTAACTGTTGGGTCGTGTTGCTGCTCTGGTGTGTGGTAACTGTTGGGTCGTGTTGCTGCTCTGGTGTGTGGTAACTGTTGGGTCGTGTTGCTGCTCTGGTGTGTGGTAACTGTTGGGTCGTGTTGCTGCTCTGGTGTGTGGTAACGGTTGGGTCGTGTTGCTGCTCTGGTGTTAGGTAACTGTTGGGTCGTGTTGCTGCTCTGGTGTGTGGTAACTGTTGGGTCGTGTTGCTGCTCTGGTGTGAGGTAACTGTTGGGTCGTGTTGCTGCTCTGGTGTATGGTAACTGTTGGGTCGTGTTGCTGCTCTGGTGTGGGGTAACTGTTGGGTCGTGTTGCTGCTCTGGTGTGGGGTAACTGTTGGGTCGTGTTGCTGCTCTGGTGTGGGGTAACTGTTGGGTCGTGTTGCTGCTCTGGTGTGTGGTAACTGATGGGTCGTGTTGCTGCTCTGGTGTGGGGTAACTGTTGGGTCGTGTTGCTGCTCTGGTGTGTGGTAACTGATGGGTCGTGTTGCTGCTCTGGTGTGGGGTAACTGTTGGGTCGTGTTGCTGCTCTGGTGTGGGGTAACTGTTGGGTCGTGTTGCTGCTCTGGTGTGGGGTAACTGTTGGGTCGTGTTGCTGCTCTGGTGTGTGGTAACTGATGGGTCGTGTTGCTGCTCTGGTGTGTGGTAACTGATGGGTCGTGTTGCTGCTCTGGTGTGTGGTAACTGATGGGTCGTGTTGCTGCTCTGGTGTGTGGTAACTGATGGGTCGTGTTGCTGCTCTGGTGTGTGGTAACTGATGGGTCGTGTTGCTGCTCTGGTGTGTGGTAACTGATGGGTCGTGTTGCTGCTCTGGTGTGTGGTAACTGATGGGTCGTGTTGCTGCTCTGGTGTGTGGTAACTGTTGGATTTTAGGGTGATGAATAATTTGAAGTAGGTGAAGTAGTTTCTAGATCTCTCTTCACTTCATTCTATTTTCCATTATCCTTTTTTGCGCTTATACTATTTCTCTGTCTCTCGCTCTCAGTCTATATGTCTCTTACTCTGTGTATCTGTTGGTCGGTCTTTCTGTCTTTGAGAAAGGCGTTGGATCTTGTCTGTTCTGTAATGTTGTTAAAGAATTTCTTTAACTTCATCCTGTTGTTTTGTCTCCTCTGTCCCCACCCCCCCTTGTTCTCCTTCCTCCCCCCTTGTTATCCTCTTCTCCATCCCCGGTCTACCTCCTATTCTCCCAGGTGGTGAGCCAGCGTTTCCCCCAGAACAGTATAGGGGCGGTGGGCAGTGCCATGTTTCTGCGCTTCATCAACCCCGCCATAGTGTCACCTTACGAGGCAGGCATCCTGGATAAGAAGCCCCCACCGAGGATAGAGAGAGGCTTGAAGCTTATGTCCAAGGTATGGTGTGGGATCTATGTCAAATAAATACCATCTGACAATGCTTCTAGATTTCCTTTGACAGAAAGTGTTTAATGAAATATGTTCTGAAAATATTAGTTTTTTATTTTTCCTCTCTTCAGATCCTCCAGAGCATTGCCAACCATGTTTTGTTTACTAAAGAGGAGCACATGAGGCCTTTTAATGACTTTGTGAAAAGCAACTTTGATGCTGCCAAGCGGTAAGTTGAAAGGATTTTAATACCAGTAAAGCTTTTAATTGGTAGCTTAATTGACATAAGAGCCCCACTGAAAGCGGATGAAGCAGGTGCTGGTTCAGGAAGGTTCTGGAAAACCTCTGGACCAGTTGATCATCCCTGACAGTGGTCCACATGGGCCAGTAAAAAACTATCTATGAATCTGGTTTCTGTAGTTGGTGATATTTATAACACACAGAATGCAGAAAAGGCCTAAAGCCTTGTTGGAGCTTTGCCCAAGTCCATTGTGTTTGTCCGTTGGGTATATGCTGTTGGTTTGAGCGTTGAAAGGTGGCTTCAATTTGGTTTTTCAAATAAAGAGTTCCATTCCAGGTTTTTGCTCGCTTCTTCATTTTGAAAGAATTGAATGAGTCTTTTATGAAACAAAATGTCTACCTTTCAAATGGCAATACTTTCTCTACTGTAGGGAACTCGAGGATCAGCCATTATTAGTCTAAGTCAGGAAGATCTACTGTTGCAGCCAGTTTATTTTTCCAGACAATGCTCATCTTAGTGACATATTACAATGTCAGTGCATAATGCAATTGGGAAGGCCTCTCAAAAATAGGATAGCCCGTTTTTTATATAAGTTCTTATATATTTAGCGCTCTGAAGAAGTCCTTCATATCCTGTTATAAACTGTTTTTAAGACTACAACAAACACTCTTCAAATATAGACCGCGAAGTCCGATCCAATCCGTTTTGTCCTTTAGGTTCTTCTTGGACATCGCGTCTGACTCTCCTCCCAGTGACTCAGTCTACCACAGCCTGTCCTTCATCAGCGATGGCAACGTTTTGGCCCTTCACCGGCTGCTCTGGAACAACCAGGAGAGGATCGGCCACTACCTCTCCAGCAACAGGTCAGGATACACAGCTTATCTTAACCCCAAAACCTGATCCTATCCTCATCACTGATCTAAACGCTAACTGAAACATAACCTTTTTATCCTTAAAGGGACTTGCAAAAAAGCTTGATGCTCAGTGATTTACTATCATTGAAAGTATGTTTTGTTCTCCCAAGTATAGTAAAGGCTGGTTTTATTATACCTACTGTATTAGAACCTTCTGTGGACAAAGACATTCTTAATCATATTCTCCCTCAAACTAACCTCTTGCCTAACCTTGCAACCCTAAACCTAATTTTAATTCTAACAAAGTCTAAATATGATGTTTTATGCACAAAAGTATAATGAAATCGGTTCTCACAAGCCATCCTGATATTAATACAGTTCCTTCAAATAACTGAAAAATTAGTTGAAATTCGCCAATGTATTTAATCAGTTCTTTATTTCAGTGTTAATATTACTGTACCTCCTAATTTCATAATGCCATGTGCAGAGTCAAGGCACCCAGAACCAGAAGCAGTAAAGCAACCCTGTAACATCACTGAACCTCCATGTTTGACTGTAGGGAAGGTGTTCTTTACCTTTTGAAGTCAAAGAACATCATTTTGTTTTCTGTGAACGTGGGGATTGTGAGCTTTTCCAAAAAGTTGTCAACAAGCGATGGTGGTATGTTGAGGTTTGTTTTGGCAAATTGTATTTATGAGTTCTTATGTCACTTTCTCTCAGCAATATCGCTCCTATCATACAACCCCCTTTCATTGAGTTGGTGACAGATGGTCCAAATTGAAACTTGACATACTTGAAACTGTAACTGAACGGCAGCTTGAATCTGTGTAGCAGTTGTTATAGAAATGTACTGGGTTAATCTGTTTCTGTGGATAGTCTTGAAATAATTGATGTACAAGGTTGCTTGCTGGGTTTATGATGAACACTTGATAGAGTGGAAAAGTACTGAGAGTGTGAAATGCACTCTGTAGACGGGTTGAGTGTTATAAAGGAGTAGAGAATCAACGTAATGTCATTGTAACCTATCACTGTCTGTTCATCTTATGACCATGGGCTGGGGAGACGGGCCTGCTGTGTGATTGGTATGCAGGGAACCGGTTAGACCCAGCTCTTGTGAGGGTGAACATGTTATCCATCTAATGGGATGTTCCTGGGCTGCCCCTCAGAGTTTGTATTAGTTTGGAACTGAAAAAAAAACGGAATCTCTCCGCTTGCAAGTGTAGTAACTATAATAGTCTTGCCTGCCTGTAATAGTTCTCTCTCTCTCTCTCTCTCTCTCTCTCTCTGAATTTCCACCACACGGTTGATCAAGCTGCTTTCTCCAATGTTGGAATAATACTTTGTTGCAACTTATCTTGTGGCCACATCCAGGTATGTTGGCTACAGTGGCATGGGCCTTGACCGTCTTATAACATTGCATACACTGAAACAGGGGCATCAAGGTCTTTAGAGATGGACTGTAGCCCTGATTGGCCATGCTTGGCTTTTTTCAAGCTTATTGCAGTACATACAATAACACCAATTTGGAGAATGAGTCCTGTTCTCTATTCAAGCTGGTTGAATTAGTGATTTTCATTTTGGAGAGCCTACAACTCAGCAACCACAGGTTGCTTCAGTTCCAAAATAAGGGACAATCCTACTTTAATATCATATTTCAAAGGTAAAATAGAATTTTCCGTTCCATGTCTTTGCAGTTTTTTTCAGCTGCAAACCAAATAAATACATCTATGGATGCTGAAAGGATTCAGTTCAACAGTTTTCTAGGCATAATGTTGCGTTATTTGAATCAAGTGCAAGGGTGACAATAGTTTTAGCCACAAGTGTATATTACAGTGTGAAAGCTGACAGTCCCTGTCCCTCTGTAGGGACCACAAGGCTGTGGGCAGGAGGCCATTTGACAAGATGGCCACACTCCTGGCTTATCTGGGTCCCCCTGAACACAAACCTGTGGCTGACACCCACTGGTCCAGCCTCAACCTCACCAGCTCCAAGTTTGAGGAGTTCATGACCAGGTAACTGTTCTCCTGTATTAGTGTCAAATATTCAGAGGGACCAGCAAACCATGACACCGAGTGCAGTAGAATACGAGGCATTTCATTGCCCATTTGTCCCTGATTATTAGGCACCAGGTCCACGAAAAAGAGGAATTTAAAGCTCTGAAGACCCTGAACATCTTCTATCAGGCTGGCACTTCGAAGAATGGCACCCCTGTCTTCTACTATGTCGCTCGCAGGTAAGTCCTGGCAAATTGTGTTCCAGTGGAAGTAGTATTATGGTTATACTTGTGTGTTTCACTATCCGTGCGGTGACCGATTGTGCTGACCTTAGAGGATGTCTCAACTGTGTGTTGTGGCATCTGTGCTGGTATGGGTAACGGTTTTGAAGCCATCTCAGTTAGGGAACAGTCCATTTCTCACCGGGAAGAATCAGCGTATGAATCTGGAAGTCCCATCCACTTTGCATAGATTACATAGTGCCTCTGAATGCATCCATTATTTCTGTCTTCCATATAACACGTTAACTCCTGTAACCATTGCTACGATTTGGACGGCCTGGGGAGGGATTGGGCTTTTGCTGGCTTGGAATGTTCCATCTGGAAGACCATGGCAGGTCCATTGACTTGGCACTTTAGTCACCTGCAGCAGGCTCTAGGGGGCTACATATCTTAGCCTAATATTGCCAGCGGAGTTGAACAGGAGGCCTGCTCTACCCTGTTCTGGGGGTGTCGGCTGCTGAAGGAGTCATACCACCACTCAGAAGAAATGAGTCAGGCAGATATTGTCGGGGAGCGGCTCACCTTTTTAATCGGTCAGTAATGTGTGATGATTTCAATACCCAGGAGGAGAATCGCTTGGTTTCATTTGTTATTAAGACTGCTTACAGCTATTACCACAAACTCTTGAATCATTATTGTGCATTCAATGTAAAATGAGTGGGTTTCAGAGATGAGCTGTGTTTTGCATTGGTTTGTTATCTGTCTGTCTTTTAGCAATGTAACAATTTATACACATTGGCCCTCGATTTAAATGTTTAACATCCGAGTGCATCTGAAGGACCTCAACCTCATTTCATATATTTAGTCAGAGAATCGATTCAAACGTTATGAATCGCTGCTTCACAAACCATTCTCCTGTTCCTTCGTCTTCTGAAAATGTATCTCATCTGTTGTGATGAATGACCCATCCTCAAGTTAATGCAGAACTATGCATGACAGTTATTCATTTACAAGTTATCTTTCTGGCTATATAATCCCAAGCATAAGTCACACAGCTTTGCGTTGCTGACCAAGTGATATATTCCTGATGCATTTAAATGCTTTCAAAATGGCCTACTCGAGATTGTTGATTTAATATTTAATCTCAATGATACCCAATCTGCTAGTTTATAGTTGTCCAATTTGCTGTTAATTGTTTTTTAAATCAATTTGAAAGAAGCCTGAACCTAACCCTAATCTGCCAGGAACTCTATAACTATTTAAAGATGAGTAATATCTAACATTCATCCAAACCACACAAAGTAAATGCATTCCATATATTTTTTTTACATTATTTATACCATACAAACCATGAAATGCAGCAGCAGCATCTGTCAACAGAACAGAGAAGCAGTATGGACTAGAGAGAGTAGAGAAGAGCATTCATGTTTCCACACCAATAGAGAATTAATACTCTTGTATGTGTACATACATTGGTCTAGATATCATGTGTATAGCAGAAAGATACAGCCGTACAACTATATTCTGAAGTGGTCAGAAGTCTCATAAAAGGAGAGAGAATACATGTGATATTCATTTTTTAGGCAGTAACAGTCAAGTTTTTTTTGTGAAAACTGAAGCCAAACCCTCCTTAAACATTTAGGCTTGTACATAAACAATTAGGCCGTCTCCATATCACTCAACACTTGGCTCCAGTTTCGAACAGTCCCAGCTCAGTTCAGAAGGCTTTTAAAGGCAGCCACCGTCACTAAAAGGTTCACGGCGACAGCCGAGCACGGGATCTGTGTGTGAAGCCCATGGCCTACGCTCCTCGTGCTTCCTGGTTGGGGCTTCTTGGCAGCGGAGCGCGGGAGTCCCGTTGTGCTTGTGGAGCGCCTGTGCGTTGGGGTGGATGTGAACACAAAAATTGTCTGGTCCCCCGAGTTGGTGACTGCCCCCCTTTCTCCGTGGCTCCCTGGTTCCAGCAAGGCCGACTTAGCCAGGTACCCAGACGTAACCACAGAAGACCTGGCTGGTGGGGGGCCACCGCGCCCTATCTCTCTGGAATCAGCCCCCAGCGGAGGCTCTGTGTACGAGGCAAAGTGCCACCCTCCCCCTGGAGTGGCCAGCTGGGCCTGCCCGCACGTTGGCCTGGTGTAACAGGGGCAGCCCAAAACGGTGGCTCTGGTGTCTTCGGCCCAGCGCAAGAGCCTTGTGATGTTCTCCTCCTCCTCACAAGCCCAAGGGTTATCCCCAAGCGTCAACAGCTCCAGGCCCTCCAGCCGGTCGAACACCCCCTCCGGCACCCAGGAGAAGCGATTGGCATGCAGGTAGAACCTCCTCAGCCTGGGCAGCCGGTCCAATGAACCTGGGAGGATCTGCACCAGGTAGTTGTGGGACAAATCCGCCACCTCCAGATTGTAAGGCATGTTGGTGGGCACAGTCCAGAACCGGTTATGACTCAGGTTGAGGGCGTGTAGGCTGGGCAGAGTGTTGTTGATTAAGACCACCCTCTCCAGCTCGTTGGCTGACAGGTCCAGGACCCGCAGGTTCCAGTGGTAGGCCGTGTCGTTCTTGTCCAGGGCTTTGAGCTGGTTGCCGGCAGCCCGGATGTCCCACAGGGCCCTGGGCAGGCCGGAAGGAAAGCGACCCAGGAGATTGTAGGACAGGTCCAGGGTGCGTAGGTGGGCATAGTGGCTCAGCTGGCCGTCCAGACCACCAAGACTTTCAGAAGAAAAGGGCAGGTTTTAATCTTAGAAAATGTGACACTACACAAAAAATTAGACATAACCAGAAGCAGAACTGGTTAAATAGAAATGCCCTGTCAACCTGTTGGATTAAATCGAAACACGTAGGGTGACCAAATGTGAATTGCTATAGTTTTATCGATTGGTTATACAGCAAATGCTGTAACTGCAACTCGAAGCATTCCCCTATTTTGGTCGGTCTTAGAGCCGAAGAAGATGATGATGAAACTTCTGAAGAAGATAATGAAACATGAAAAAGGATAAAACATGAGCTGGCGATGAAGAAGTTGTCTTCCTACCTGTTGTGTGAGAGGTTGAGGAAGCGGATGTTGTGCTGCAGGCCAGGTGGCAGGTGTGTGAGGTGGCGTGAGGAGCAGTCCACCACACGGTGGCCCCGGCTGCAGGAGCACACTGACGGGCAAATGGACAGGACCAGCCCCCCCAGGACCCCCGACAGAAGCAGCAGGAGTAGGCAGGCCAGTGGGGTTCTGGGGGCTGTGATGAGGGCTCTGAGTGGGAGATGGGACACAGTGACAAGAGAAACCGGATTCCAGGATGTTTATCTGCATCTACTTGCTCTCACTATTGATATAGATAAACACTGAGACCTTTGCTCATTCTTGTTCTTCTGCAGAATATTGACATTCGCAACAATAGCTTTTTAGCTTGGCTAGCTATTTCAAGCTGAAATTACTAACACTTGAGTACAGTTAGTGTATACAACATATTTTTTTAGACAACAGTAGTGGGAGTATTACATCTGCAGTAAAACAAGTCCCCCCAGCCCACCTCTTTAAATTGAATCTCTGTAGGATTTATCTTGTTTTGAGCTGCTGCAGTTTTAAGATACCCATTGATGCATAGCAAAAGCCACCCAAATTGGCAAGTGATGAACAAAACACCAAACAAAACCTTCTAGTTTCAAAACATTTCTTTAACAAAAGCAAACTGGGAAATACTGAAACAGTTTTTCAATTTCACAAATTTCAGGTAAATTCATCCCTGTTCTGTTGTCCTTCGTTTGCTCCTGTTCAAGAAAGGTTTGCAACAAAATTTTGTTTGCCAAAATGAGTACAATCATGGACAAAACATTAAAATACCCCACACTGTTGTTCTGAAAGAAAGTCATGATTGGGAACAATCTATCATCCTTAATATGTAATGTGACCATTCAATTAGTAGGTGGACCGAACTAGACTCCCCTTGGCTCTTCCCCTCATCCCCAGTTCTCATGCAACTTCGTGGACAGCATTTTGACAGTACGAAACGGTAATGCTAGCTAACCACGGCAATGCTAGGTAACCCCTAACAGTCCTGGGTGAGGGTCAGCCAGATAGATCTAATGGCCTCTGATGCACTTTACAAGGGCCCCAGTCAGTCTGTGTGTTGGCAGGCTTGAAGCATTGCCAGCCAGTAGGAGCTCGGAAATACTGCAGTGAGAGCCGGCTGAATTCATTTAGGGTGACACACATCTCTTCATCCGATGTACACATGCATGCACAGTGGCATGCGTCCTGTCCTGTTTTCACCGTGTCTTCTGCCATAAGTGATCTGGAGGACAGCTGGTGTGTGTGTGCATCAGTGTGCCATTGTATTAAGAGCTTGCAAACACATTTGTGTCGCAGGTTAATAATATTAAACCGTAAGCTGAGCCCTCTCGAAACTTCTTTAGGTTCTTGCATGCTGTAACTATAATTCTATTACAAACTATACCCATTTTAAAATGCTTTTTAAAAAGCCATCAGAATAACTAAAATTTTGAAGACCATGGGTAACATATATAACTGCTTAAAAAACTGCATTTTGTAATTACCTCCAGTTAGCCGATCATAATGGTCTCCGTGAATAGCTGTACTGTCTAATGGAGATCTGAGTGCGGTTAGAGAGAGCAGTACACAGTAGGTCTCTAATAAGAAGCCAGACACTGATAATCACCCTGCTGCAGTCCACTGAGCTAATGTAGTTCAGGACACATTGAGCACCTCTATGTGCAGCGGATAGTGTGTGTGATGTGTGTGTGTGTGTGTGTGTGTGTGTGTGTGATGTGTGTGTTAGCATGAACACACGTCTGTCCTACCATTTCTCGCCCTGCCATAAGTCACTCACCTAATCCTCTCCATTGCTTCAGTCCGTCATCTCTAGTCGCTGGTTTCCTTCTCTCCCCTTCCCTCGGCCAGCCCTCGCTCGCTCGCTCTTCCCCCCTCCCCCCCCCAGCAGCAGGGAGGGAGTGATTGTCAAAATCTGGGCGAGTTAACTGGCCTTATTGCCTAATGCACCCGTTCTTATTTTCCTCTAATTCTGCCTCACTCTGCTCCTTCTCACCTTCCCTCGCTCGCACTCTGCTTTCTTTCTTTCTCCCTTGGTTTTTTCTTCCCTGGTGAAGGAGGGCTTCTTTCCTCCTCCTCCCCCCCTCCCCTCTGCCTCTGCCTGGTTGGCTGTGGTCAGTGCTGGGCCAGCGCTCTCCCTGTGTCCTGGGTTGTGGCGTATTCCTGGCATGCCAAAGCAGGGTTCCCCCAGTCACCCTCCAGCACTCCTCTGCAGGTTCCTGATGCGCACTGCACTCAAGGAAAGAGCAGTCTGAGAGAGGAAGAGGAGGAGGAGGAGGAGTGAGTGAGTGAGTGAGGGTGGGAGGGAGGGACGAACGGAGAATTGCAGCACGGTACAGGCCCTCTCTGCTGATTATGAGGGGTGAGGACAGGGTGAGGGAGGGGTGCATCTGTGCTGACTCCAATCTTTTTACAATCAGGATCCAGCCCACTCGACAAAAGCACTTCTCTCTCCATTATCCCTCCCCCTCTATTCCCTCCACATTCATACATACTAACTAGTGGGCTGTTCAGGCCGGTCACTCGTCCGATCAACTCATCTCATCCTTCCAGTAATGTTCCGTCACCTTCCCTCCCATCTGTCACACAAACGCACAGACAAAAGAAACGCACAAACGCACACACAAAAGAAACGCACAAACGCAACTGAAACCTTCATTCGTTGTAGTTGTTTTCATTACGGTCACTACAAGCCCGCGGCTGCTGCTAGTTGGCAGGGTGACATTGTTCTAACTGAATGTGTATGGGATGCGTAACACACACACACACACACACACACACACTGCCCTCTGACAGCCAGGCTGTCGCACGTCACGTCTGGCACCTGCAATGACTGGTCCCCCCTCATCGTTGTCAGCCAGTTAGCTGCGTTACCTCTGCGTGTCACTCCTGTCATAACGTCCTCCTGGATTGGGTCCCTTCAGCAGGCTTGCTGAGAACGTCCTGTTGCTCTGTACTGAGCCGTGGCTGGGGCCGTGGCTGGGGCCGTGGCTGGGGCCGTGGCTGGGGCCGTGGCTGGGGCCGTGGCTGGGGCCGTGGCTGGGGCCGTGGCTGGGGCCGTGGCGCACAGTGACTGGAGACTGTTGTACCTCTGGTGGCCATATTTTGGTGTGGTAACGCTCCAGGCGCGTTTGAGTTCAGAACCTGTCTACCTTTCACCTTTGTCTCCACGGCACAAATTCCCTCTGATTCCAACATGCTATAAAAACAAAACAGTGACGCCTTTAAAACAGTTAAAAGATTATGCAGCGTGACTCTCTTTAATGTTCCATAACCACATACAATCAAGTCTATACCTTTTCACTTTCATTCGTTCCTTTCAGTTGCAAGCTATTATATAGAGTATTATTAAAATATTTTGCAAATGAAAAGTGTTTGTATTTTGATCTGGAACGATAGTTCCCTTGGGTGTCACATGATGCCATCGTACATATGGCCCATTTAAGTAACCACTTCATATTTATTTCTGCACTGAAGCTGTCACGAGTTGCGCCACTCCTGCTGGCTACGTCAGGGGTTACTTGCCTCCATACATTGTCCAAGCCAACCACCATATGTAATGCATAAGACCATCCATTCACATGATTTGCCATGACTCATTAAGTTTGGATGCCTGCATAATATTCCTCATGTATTTGTTTTGAATCCAAGATTAATTGTTCTTGCTTTCCGATTAATTTACTGTGAATCTGGTTGTAATCTCACAAGGGGGCACCAAATGCCATAGTACAGTAATATTTCATGTAGGTGTCGACTTCATGTGACCTGTGTAAGACTGCAAAATAATTGGGAAGGTCTATAAAAACATTATCTGACTCCAACTATGTAATAAATTAATTTAAATGTATAGGCAAGCAATTTTAATAAGTGAATTGACTGAAGTAATTGAGTTTGAGAATTGCATCAAATGAGCAAATACATTTAATTCACGTTGTGTAATAAATGGGTACATGATAAATAGCATGGCTAAGATTACAATACTGTTCTACGTTTAATATATTCTGATGATTTATAATACATATCCTCTATAAATCACATTTGCTACGCATTGCAGTGTCTACAGGATATCGCTCCTCTGCCTGTCTGCCTGTGTTTGTCTGATTTGAGTTCTCCTTATAGTGAACTTGGCGTATTACAACATTGTTTCAGCTGGCTGTTTTTTTCTGGCAGTGAGCATGGGATTAGTCTTTTTGCACACTGGTGTTCAGGTAGCCTGTTTCGTGATATTTTGACAGAAAATACTGGATCTGAAGCTTTTTGGTACTGGGTGAGGTCTCTGTTATACCGTGTATCTGAATTAATGTAATTCAAATTTGCAATCACTGTAAAACAACTGCTGGCTTTAAATCTTAGTTACACAGATATTAACACAATCTTAACTCAATCAGCTGATACCAATGATTTGTCATTTCTGTACCTGTGTAATTTCTGTAACTGGCATAAAATCAATTAAATCCCCAAATGGATGACGGTGAAACCTACGTCCCAGTATTTGCTTTCATATGAAGGTTGATTTGTTTTTAAGAGAATGTTTTAGTTGCCACACAAGTCTGTAGCTCAATGAACCTCTGAGGCACAGCCATGCAGTAGAACAGGAGTGTCTGAAAGGTGGTTGAGAAACTTTTTCCACAACGATCAGTCGTGGTCGTGAAAAACCACCGGTAACTGACAAATAACTGTGATGCAATACCAGAGCGGTGGCACCGGTGTGTTGCCAAAAGTTGGGTTGGGGTGGACCAGGAGACAATGCAGACCAGTCTCATTCTGTGAACTGAAGATTAACAAGGAAGTGATATAGTGATATATTATATCATCCAACATAACACATTCCTCACATTGAGGTTACAGAAAGAGTGACGTCCTATCAGCTGTTGGGAAGCCCGATCAGCCCGTGAAAGTGCTTGGGGTCATGCTGGCCATTTTAACGTGCAGAGGTGACAGAGAGCATAAAATCTGGGGCCCATGCACAACTCTCCAGACAGATGTCTGCAAATGAACGCCAGTAAGAAAGACCCTCCATAGTGCAGTGGCTGGAGCTAGCATGGCAACACGAGACCAATGAAAAGAGGGAAACTGCATGGCAACACCAATCACAGCTGCGTTAGTTCTTGCTTGAAAAACAATAAGCTGTAGGAGCTTGTGTGTGGGCAAAAAAAAAATGTTGTACTCTCCTCAGATCATTAAATTCGGAAATGTAAATCGCTCTATTTCTTTCATGTTGAAAGTTATGAGCAATGCATTAAAAAGGAACATATAATTGCATTCACAAACAGCAGGGAAAAGGTTTCTTTATAAAGTTTCACACTTTAACCTACTTGAGGGTGAAGGGAAAAAAACATTTTCAGGGAACAAGCAACAGACAGACTCTGTATTTATTGCCATGCTAAATGAAATACAATTACAATAGCTTGTTAAGACAGTGGAATAGGTGTCTCTGCGATTAGATGAACAAGGCATGGATTGTGTTTGTTGCAGGAGCCCCCCCCTTCCCCCCCCCCCCCCCCCCCCCCCCCCCAGTAGGATTGGTATGAAACAAAGTTGTTGCTTTGCAGACCACGTCAGACTGGAACAGCAGAGGTGACATGAGTAAGTGTGAAACAGGACTTAAAATAGTCGCTCAGTCTTGCTCAACTTTAGCTACTTCTTGTGCTGCTTCCCCTCTGACTCTGTTAACTTCTGTGTGCTTTTCTGCCGCAGTATCAACACAGGGAACTCTGAAATAATTTCTCAATAGAAACATTGTCCCCGGCTGATGAACGGTTCTGGTAGAATTAGTGTAGTGGGGATGACGGCAAGAGGGAAGGAACGACGAGGGTTTTGGATTTATGATGGCTGTGTCTTCCAGGTGACGTCCTTTATAGGGTGGGATAAAGCGGGTGCCGTGCCTGGCATCTAGTCTGTGGTGGTGGGGGGCGACGTACTCCTCAATCACTATCCAGCACTGTGAAATATAGCCTGCTGTCGGCCCTCCAGTCTGCCTCAGTGTATGAGGCAAGATGTAATACACAAATTCACTTCATTCTAGGTGGATTTATTGCGTACATGTATGTTTAATGAACAATGTGCATTTCACCATTCTCATTGGCTGACCGATATGAGCACATGCAGTCATTGGAAAGCAGTGTGGTTGTTGTCATATCCCGTCTTATTGTGTGTTGGCGTCTGTTCAGATGATACACTGAGGTGTTATTTGTATGTCTGACATTTTCCTGTTGCTGTCTCGGGTCTGACTGCTCTCTACCGTTAGTGTACTTCTCTACTGGCAGCTCTGAAATAGACTGGAAGCGACTGCTGCACTGCAGTAAGTCACTCGCACGCTGTCCGCCCTGGCTTACCGAGACCGCTTTCTCTCAATTATACATACATTTGTCCTTATTGGTTTCATCAGCTAACATATTTCTGTCTATTTATTAAAATACACCAATGTTCCCACCAGTTACCTGTTTACACCAAGATCCTGGCAGATAAAAAACTGTGAGTGAAGTCATAGAGCGCGTAAAGGAGAAACATGAACCTCTTGAATGCACTGGGTAATCTCCAAAACATAGTGAAAGTTTAAAGCACCAAGTGTAGTCACCTTTCAATAATCATGTCACCAGAATAACACTCTCCATATTAATTGGAAAGGGTTACCAAGCTATCATAACGTTATGCCAAATAAACCAAATAAACTGCAGGATCGTTGTGTAACAGGATCACCAGAGTCATTGTGTGACTCCAGACTTACTTCCATGTCATTTCAAATCAGCAATTTGTCTCTCAATGCTTATAAAGTTTTACCAGCATGTCCTGGTTCCATCAATTATAATCAGTTATTCCATCCATCTATTATAAAAAATTTTAAGGAGTCAAGTAATTCATCCATTTGAAGTGGTTGGATGGTTTTACATGTGTACACTTGTTTATTGTTCTTTTATGCTTACTCTTGCTAAATGTGCAGTGACTGGACATTTTGAATTGCCCCTCATAAACACATTCTCGGAATTATCATATGACGCTGATATTTTGGCCCCTCCATTACTGTGTTTCATTTCATAAAAGTAGTCTGGAGAAAAAGCTCTTACTGTTCCATTAAATAAATAACTAATAGGAAGAGAACCCGCAGTGAGAAAGCTTTCTCAGTTGTCCTTTGGTTGTCTTTTTATAAAACAAAAGGAACAATGAACATAATGTAAAAAAAAAATAAAAGCTGGTTTGTAGTCAACTTCCAAGTCATTGGGCAAAATAGTGAGATGGAATGGCTTTGTTTTAACAATCCAACAAAGTCTATAAGCCTAGTGGAAGATGCACTGTTTAATCACAAGGTAGCTTAGATAGAGGATGTGCAAGAAATGATAGGAATCAGATAGGCATCAGGTTTCTATTTTGGTAAGTGGTTTCCTATATTGTGTGTAGGGGGAGGAGTGGGTTTCCTGTGTTTTGGCATCTGCTTGGTGATTGTTCAAGGCGCGTCAGGTGGGGAAGGAAGATCTGTGTTCTCTGGTGGAGGGGGGCTGGTCTGCTCTGAGGTGGGGGGCAGGTCAACTTCCAGAAATGAGTGAGGAACTGTTTTTGGTGAATTTGGTGGAGGAGGAGAGGGATGGTGAGCATTATCTGGCTTCAGGTCAACATCCTGTAAGGGAGCCAAAGGCTGTACTTCATCGGTGGGTGCTGTAGCAGTAGTCCCTGAAGACGCTGATGTTGGGGGAGATGAGGAGCTATATGGAGGTTGTTCATTAGTGGGCTCTGTTGCATTGGTCCCTGGAGATATTGAGAGAGAAGCAGTTGAGGAGCTGCTTAGAGGTTGTGTCTCTTCGGTCTGGGTCTTTTCTTTATCCACAGCAGCGGTACCGTTGCTTGGTTTAACGTCGTCCAAAACCGACTCCCTCCCAAACGTAAGTCCTAACGGAAGGTCATCCATGTGAATTTGGTCGTCGGTCTCCTGTAGGAGGGACATCCTCTTGGATAGCCGTTGAGAAAGGAAGCCGGAGAAGGAAACCCGGTTGGAGCCCCTCAGGTGAACGGCACTGCTGTGGTCATTATCCATGCGAGACTGGAATTCACCATCCATAAACGGGGACGGTCCGGCCCAGGATGTGTTCTGTAGCTGCACCTTCCGCTGTCGCTGCTTCCTCACTAAGATGACCGCAATACCCACCATCATCAAAACCAGCGCCCCGCCAATCAGTACAGCTACCACCATGCCATGGTTCCCTCTATTTGTGCCATTTGGTGACAAAGGCGGTGCTCTCTTTCCTGCCGTGGTGAAGGCAACAGTCTGTTTTGTAATGGGGGCCATGGGTGTGGATTGACCCCTGGTAATGATGACTGCAGTACTGTCAGTAACCTTTGCTGCGGCAGTGGTGGTGGTCTTTGCAGGCTCAGATGAGGCATGTGAAGTCATGTGGGTTGTAGGATTTGTCATGGCTGTTGTGGGAGGTTGGATTGTGGCTGTTGAAATGGCGTAACGAGGCATCTCTGAGCGGTCTGTCGGAACTCGATCAGTGGGTCTTGAACTTGTTGATCTCCGGGTTGTGACTGGGTATTGGGTGGGGTCGCTGGACGGCTGAGTTCCCCCACTGGTGTTCAAAGGGGATTCATCTGCAGTGACTGTTGTTTCAGATCCAACACCAATTTGCGTGTTTTGGGTTATGTCTGTGTAGCTGTTGGACTGCAACATCAGAGGGGTGGACAGGGCAGGTCTCGTTTGGATCGTTGCTGTTTGATTTGGTGCCTGGGTTTTCTTTGGAGAAGCTGCCGTTTTAGTGGACAACTCAGAAATGACAGATAGAGATGGTGCTGTTGACCTTACTTGGTTCTTGCTGGTGAGTGTAGCTGACCTATCAACAGGCTGGATACCAATAGTGAATGCCGTTTCCTCTGTTTTTGTTGTCATGTCCATGATGGAGTTGTCTTTGTTTGTGGTTGCTTGACGATCCTGTCTTTCTTCAGCTTTCCTCTTTGTCCTAATGTTCTGTGGGTGCATTGAAGACCAGCTAACCGTGTGTTTTGTCGACACTTGGTCTGGGTTCTGTGCACTCTTGTGTGTGTGCTGCGATTCATCTACAGTGCTATGGTGTCCTACATTTGATGCACTGGTAAGGGATTCTTTCGTCACTTTTAGGCCATCAGTGTTTTTGTCTGAGGGTGTAGTAAGCTCACTACTTCTGAAGTTGGTAGAGTGTTGGTTTGGTGTAAATTTCACAGGGACATTCAGTCCCAGTGGTAGCATCCACAGAAAAATCACTGTGGCAAGATATGCCTCCATTACTGTGTCCTGTTGGCCTCTGAAATCTGCTGTGTCCTGATGACTGATAGGTTAGAAGAAAAGCAACTATGTCATTACTTAATAAATATTCTTTATTATAAATAGGCTAGTCAAATATTTCACAAACTCTCTATAAAATTAAATGTTATTGCATTTCCTTCCTCAAAACAGTTTCAAGTAGGCATAGAAGATTAAGGGTAGATGTGATCCAACTGTTTGTTTTGCAAATAAGTACATTCTTATTTTTTTATTTCACTTTTAAGAATGTATTAATGTACTGTACAGTTTTACATTAGCAATTATTTCTTCTGTTAATACTGACTGCCTAACATAATTCATAATGTCTCTATAACGTGCACATTTCTTTTCTGGTTACCAGAAGCGCCCCCTACTAACACAAACCGGTTTGATTATTATGTATTTCAAAGGTTTTTGTTCAGGACAGCTTGTTTTAAAAACATTGCACTCAAAAATTACATATTATTCTTATTCCTATTTTAGTCACATATCCCACAACCACCAGCTTATATTCTTGAATTATGGTGGTATTGGGATGGCATTTTGAGTGTAAAAAAGGTATTTTGTTTCAATTGAAATGCATTTGTTCTTATTTAAACAACTAATGTGGTAGCTTAATGACTACCATATTCATACCATTATGATAACATTGGAGCTCTTAGGATGTACACCAAATATACTTTTTTGGTAGATGCAGGTTTTCTGAAATGGAGGCTACAAAACTGTGATGAGTCATTTGGCTCATGATGTTATAATTTCACTTAAATTAAATAGACTAACACCAAATGAAACATTGGGATATTCACAACAAATCGTTATTTGCAGTTCTTGAATATGTTCCATACCTTTACTATAATTGATTTTCCAATAAGTTAGCAACTAGACAGAATGTTCAGTTTCTGTAATTATGTTCATGGCCGTAGCAACTATGGCATACAACTGAGATTTGCATTAGCCTTTGACATTTTATTTATCTATGCAATAAAACATGACTTTGGTCAGTTGTTCTCTATATCTCCAGAACATGTCAATATACCACTACACTGTCAGTGGGTTCAACATGTGCTTTCCCACATTAGCTCCTACAATCAGCACTAATAGATGTTTTGCAATATGAAGGGCGCATGTATGTTTTATTCAAAAACAGTTAGGTTAAACTAAAAGATTTTTACATATTGCTAATAGGGGTTGCATTTACTACCGCCATTAAAGAGGAACCCATTTCTGTTGTATACTAATACAATATTCAATCCAATTTCTTACCCTGTTCCGAGTTTTTAAAGACCTGGATTAGTTAGTGGGTCTCTGTTGAAAGTGGTCCCAATCCCCATAGAGTGTGTACGTGAAGCCCATCAAACCAGCCACTGTAGAATGCTGCCCATCCCTAATCTGGCAGTTTACAGAACTTTCGCTTGCCTTGCTTAACAGGAAGTGAGAGCTGTGAAACTAAAGTCTGATTAAATACACTCCGCTTGTTCTTTACTCAAAACTGTCCAGAGTGATGCAAAGGGAGCCGTGTGTGTTTTAAACATTCATTGATTTCACTTTTGAACCTACACACAATATAGTGACCCTATTCAGTGGGTGGCTTGAGTCTTAGTAGTTTGTTGTAGACAGTGCTAAAGGCTGTTATCACAAAGGTTTTATCCAACAACTAGGCCTAACTATGGCCACTGCAGAGATGGGGGGTACTTGGCAAACCTGTGGCTCTGCTGCTGCATGTTACTTGAAAAGCCTCTTGTTTGTTTCTGCCACTTATTTGTTTCAGTTGTACAGTAATGCGGAAAGTTGTTTAGTGTATTCATGCTTTTCACTTAAAATAGTTGTAGAAATGTCCTGTAAAAATAATTAAACTTTGGATAGGCCCCCGACTTGCATAGTATTATAGTTTTTAACACAGCTGTTTTGTTATTTCAGTGTTGTTGTTTTTTTGTCAAAGTGAAGCATCTTTTTCCAGTCACTTTTCAGTACTAAGTGACATAAATTAATATGAAAGCATCTATTCCACTGCAATACATGTACTCTTGCAACACCCTGTAGTCATTGTATTTAGTTATTTTCTGTTAATCCTTTGCCATTCATTCACATGTTGCAAAAAATACATTTATTTTGGTTGGGTGTTTAAGTAAAGGTGCTCTTTTTACAGAAAGGAGAAAGCTATACATACAGCAGTAGGGGTCAGTAAAAAATGAATGGAGTTATTATTTCTGTGACTACTTGACCTCAAGACTTTACACTAGACTTAAAATTTGAGAATTCCGGCCATATAGAACAGCTACTGGACATAGGTTTTAAGTAGCGTATAATAGCCTACATTTAAACTGCAATAAAACACAAACACTTTGATCCAACAAATGTTTATTTGAATTGGTCAGCAGAATGAACTCTTCAAAATCTTTTCGAACTAAGCAATAGGCTACAGGCTGTTGCAATTATTACATAATTACCTGATCGAAATAATTTGAGCCAGATGTCAATTCTTTTCAAATCCAAAAAAGGGATTTTGAAGCCAATGTTAGTAACGTCTCAACAAATAGCCTGCTATGTGAATTTTGTCAGAGAATGTCAAAGCGTTTGACTGCTCTGCGGAAAGTTACAGGTGCAGATCATTTACTGAAACTTCAGTATGTTTAAACCTAATTTAGAATTGTTTTGCAATGCACCATAATGTAGCCTATTTTCGCAACATTATTTAATAGATAGACACGTTTCAGTCAGGTTTTTTTTCATCACCTCTGATCGAATCAAAGGAAACAACACAAGCGAGTGCAACATTTTTGACTAATATTATAAGCCGAATTCTGTCATTTCCAACACATTCCAGCACATTAACGTGTGTGGATATACGTTGTCCCATTGCATATTACACGTTGAAACACACTTTGTAAGGAAGGCAATTTCAAATAATTAGGCTATTTCAAGTAACTACGCTTTTCTGTGGTCTTGCTGGCCTCTGTTGCACCGTTGCTTGTTTTTTCTTCTGTCTGCTTCGCCGGGGCCGGGCCTAACCATAAGAGCAAGCGGAAGCTTGTTGTTTTCTTGGCCACTGATCATATAGGTCACACAATATTAAGGTTTTTAATAATGAATCTCTTTATTTATTCATTTGGCATATTTCCCACTGGACATGTTGAGCGTTGATATTTTCATCTGCCGCACAACTACACATGATACCGGCATTTGCCGGCTAACGTAAACCCTGTCGGCCTACAGGCCCGTGTCCACTAGGTGTTTTAGCATTTTTGCTTGTTTCGCTGTTCTTGTTTGTCTGTTCCGAGAAAGTTTATGGTTTTCTTAGCAACGAATGAAGTTACATTAACTAGCTTATGTGGCTAGCAATATTATGATGAGCACAGGTAAGAATAAGGGATAATTAGGTAAATAAAAACAAACCAAATTTATAATAAAAATTGTTTTATAGGAGAAAGTACAGGCCAAATACTAGGCTGCAGTGGCTAGTGTAGTATTTGATGACGATGTATTCTGTTCACTAGCTAATAATAATACCAAATGAAGTGTTTCCCGCTCAGTAATAGTATTATGGTACATTCACACTATTCGCGATGGGGGTGATGGCTCAATTTCAATGAAGGGAAGCGTGGTGAGCGATTGGCTTGTTGTGCGATGAGCGGGATCCGTGAGAGGCGAAGAAAAATTTCCGATATTCCAACTTTATGCAAATTACCCGCACCTATCGCTGGGAACTGACCAATCAAAGGGTTTTGTGTAGGTGGTTGTGAAATGCTCTTGGTACAATTAAAATAACTTAAACCACATATTTAGCGGTCCTTTTTAAAAAGATTGAAAAAAATTACAAGTTATATGTCGTGGAGCTCCGCCCCCTAGAGGGGCTTTAGCTCCTAGTGGTTTACCCTGGCCGCATCTGCGGCCGTACTGAAAACTCATTATGCAAGATGCGACAGCCAATCAGGGCACGCCTGCCCATATATAGGACCCGTGAGCCCAGAGAACACCCTCCCTTTTTATTCAGCAAATTCTTGCTGAGTGCTTACTGATTACTTTACTTCAGCCTGAGAATTTTTGCCGTCGACGTTCTTTAGCTCAGCGTCTCAAAATGAAGTAATCTTTTGCCGCCGCTTGCGCCGTCCTGTCTCCAGACCAGAAGAAGCCGGTTCGGGGAAGAAGCCAGCCTTGCCACCTACCAAGGGCAGCTGTGGGATAAAGTTTACGTCCTGGGATCACAGGCTCTGGCTGCGGCGAACAACGTTGCTCTCCTCGCGTCAGCGGCCTCCCATATTTTAGACCGTTCTCCTACTCCGTCGTCACGTGACGTCGAAGAGGTAGCGGGTAATCTAAAGGCTATCCTCCACCTTAACCAGGCCCAGACGGTCTGAGCCGTGCGCACAGTGGCTTCCGCCGTGGTCGGACACCGTAATTTATGGCTGTCTCTCTCCTCCCTATGCGAGGCACCTCTCTCCCAGGCGGGCTTATTCGGCGATGCCGTTCACACGGCCATAGCGTCTTTCAAGAAAGCAGACGATGGACGGAACGAGTTATCTCGCCACCTTCCTCTGGCGGCCGCTCTTCCTGCTCGGCCCCACGACCCTCTGCTCATCGCCCGGGCTCTTTTGCAAAACGACGCCAGCGCCGTCACGTCTCAGCCGCCGACGCCTCTGCTGCTGCCTCGGCTCCTGTGCGGTGCAGACAACCCGCTCCCACACTGGATGTTCCATGGCCGACTAAGATGCCCAGGCCGTCCTGACTAGGCGTGGAGCGGGCTGTGAGTGGCGACGTTACCCTCACGGCCCCCACCTCTTCCTCCATCAGCAGAGTATGGGCTGAGTCTGACTGCGTCGCAGATTCAGCCCGACAATCTTTTCATTTCAATAAACAAGCTAAATGTTACTCGGGCGTAAGTTGTGCTTTTGTGCAGACTAAGGCGGTGTCTGAGCCTGTTAAGTCACTTGTACCTTTCACATGCCCTAGTTTGCCTCCATCTCTACCCGCCATTTCTAATAGACATAAGCGCCGGCTAGTGGTTTCAGAGGCGTCTCTTTTTCCACTGCCTGCCAGTCAGGAGCGTGTTCGCTCTGAGTTCTGCCCGGCAGGATTGTGTTTACATTCACTCGCCGTCAGGGAAACGTTTGCGTATGCAAATGCTGGTTTCCTCTCTCTCCCACCGTTGGCGGGCTACCGAGCGTCCTGTGAGTTCACCTGTTGTTACAGACGTAACCGTGGTGGCTCCTCATCCCACTTGCTATGAAGAGATCAAACGCCGGGTAACGCTGCCGGCTTTCACTGCAGTCTCGCTACCTGCTCTTTTTGATCATCCCAGTCCCGTCTGCCCTACTCGGCATCTCTTTGGCAACGCGTCCCCACTCAGGGTGCAACGTCCGCGTATGCAAATGCCGGGCTCCGCTCTCACTCAGGTTCCTATGGGTGAGAGCGCAGTGTCGTTTGTACAGCGGGATGGCTCAGTGGCTAGTGCTCTCGTTCAGCAGACCCAGATTTGCAGCACCTGTTTTTTCTCATCTCTTCCTCTTGGGTCGAGCTTGGCGGTGGTAAGGGCAGAGAGGGAATTCAAACTTTTCCTGACCAACTTCATGCTCTTCCTCTCTCAGAGCGTTATTGGGAGTGGCGTCGGCATTGTACCATGTCAGCCTGGCTCGATTGAACGATCAGGCTGGGTTATCTGGTCCAGTGTCGCTCGGCTCCACCCCACTTCTCGGGGATAGTGGAGACGGTAATGTTATCACCCGACAGAGCGATAACAGAATTGCTGAGCAAAGGAGCGATCTCCGAGGTCCCGGAGGATCTCAGGCAGGACAGCTTTTACTCCCGTTACTTCCTGGTTCCCAAGAGGATGGGAGGAGTGAGGCCGATCTTGGATTTGCGAAATCTGAATGCGCATGTAGCCAAACGACCATTCCGTATACTCATTAACTGGTGTGGGTTTGCCTCCTCCCTGGGGCGTTACCTCACATTTCTATAAAAAAAAAAATTGGGGATTCTCATGCCCCTCATCTCTTGGTATTTTCTGTTATGCTTGTGTGTAACAGATACATTTCCCTCTCGCTTGAGCTCAACATCCTTTCTCCCTGGGTTGGCCTATCTGTTCATGGGCCTCCACTAAGGGCGATTCCATCATTACGCATTCAATCATCCCTTTCTGACCTTGTCAGCTGTCGGGGATGTTTTCGTCTTGGGGTTTTTGGGGAAGGTTTTTACTGGACCCTGCGAGCTTACTGGTGTTCCCGCAGGGAGTACATCTTTGGCTCACTCCCTCCGCCGTGAACCACTAGGAGCTAAAGCCCCTCTAGGGGCAGAGCTCCATGACATATAACGTTAGTTACTGGGAATGTAACTCTGGTTATATGAGTGGAGCGGTGCCCGCTAGACCTGTTGCCCTGCCGTTATGCTGAATAATCTAGGGAGGGCGTTCTCTGGGCTCAGGGGTCCTATATAGGGGCAGACGTGCCCTGATTGGCTGTCGCATCTTGCATAATGAGTTTTCAGTGCAGGGTAAACCACTAGGAGCTAAAGCCCCTCTAGGGGGCTCTTTTCCAGTCATATAACCAGAGTTACATTCCTCGTAACTAACGCTTTTAGTTGCAGTGTTTGGATTCCCTGAGCTCTACGATTGCACGCTATTTTCCTATAGAGAAGCAAACAAAAACATGCAGCATGGAGAAAGGTGGCCGAGATAGTTGGTGCTTCTGGTTTCAATATTAGGAACGTTAGCTGACTGGTGGCTACCTAATTCTAGCAAGCTAGTTTGCTAGCTAGCATTGCTGGTTGTGCCGGAATTACATCAATGAGGCATATGAATTGAGTAGAAATATATAAAATGTATTAAAATAAGTTTCTATTCCAATTTTAACCATTGTAATAATCTGACGTTCCTTCATACAAATTTGCTATGCTCAAACCTTAATACACTGCTGTTGGGCGAATTCGCCCAAACCCACAAGTATGCTACAGGAGGCGAAGCACTCTGGGCGATGCTAGCGTTGACGATCAGATATTTCGCCAACAGTGTGAATGTACCGTTAGAACAGGAACACATTCTACAGCTCTGGAAATCCGGACACGGCAATTATGAATTTTTCCTCCATGTTGGTTGTAGAATAGTGAGATATTGGGCTATGGTAGGAACTTTTCACAGCGGTACTGCAGAAAGGAGGAACATACACCTTTTCTGATTGGCTATCGCCCAGCGCTGGCTAGCGAAATTCGTCTCAAATTTGCCTATTATAGAGGGGAGCTGTATTTTCCTGCCCCTCTCTCGCCAGCTTCAAGCTGCCAGGTATCCCACACTGCCTTGCGAGCACGGTCACGTGACTCCTTTGACAATTCATTGGAGGCAACATTTCGGTAGCCGAATTATCTCTTTAAAACGCTTAGTGGACACGCCTGTTACACAGACCGTATTGTTATGGCGTGTTGTCTTTACAACTTAGGAAGTAGAAATTCAGATGTCCATTAGCCTATATGGATTGTACTGTAAAGAAATTCTCAATAAAAAATTTACAAGCAACGAAAATGTGTTGCCTGGAATGATTCTCAAATGAATATCAATTGAGTAAGTCCTTCCGTATGATCTTCTCCAATTGGTTTTGAGAAGGAGACTGGGAGATAAAATGCATTTTATTTGCCAAAAAGCCATAACCCCATAGTTAGTTCATTTCTCAACATATTTAGTTATTATTTAGTTTGCAAAAGTGCTTAAGGAATTTAAATTGGTCCTTTCTAAGTGGAGACAACACGTCATATCAGTCCTGTTCTGAAGCATGCATACTCAAATCTTGGTGACCAAAGTTGCGACCAAGAAATCCTGCTAACATTGACAATTCCTCAATTATCTTCAACAACAAATACCTTTTTCCAAATGCTCAGTACCCATTGTTACACTTAACTATATCATGACATTGTTGAATACTTGATTCTAATTGGCTTAAAGGGCATTCTGGAGTATTCATGTCTTTTGGTCTTTACATCCCAGGCAACAACTTTGGTTCCACTGTCACCCAAGAGTAGAAAACCCAGCATGGTTTAATTTATTCAATGGCTAAGAATTTCATTCCAAAAGTAAAATTTTAAACATTGTTGAACAATTATATAACATTGTTGAATTACATTTTCTTTATAGCGAGATATTACTGATGGTTGGGTTAGCTAAGCTAGCTAGTCAGTTTGGTTACCAAGGCAATGACTGTAGCTAACTAGCAAGGCTCCAAATATGTTACATGATTGCCTTGGTTCAGTAAAAAAAGGATACTTTCTATGAAAAATAATGCAACGTTGTGAAAAACACTTTTCACTCCTGTATTATTTTCCAGAGAAAAACATGCCCCTTCTTCATCACTTACTTAATCAAATATTCTCAGTACCAATGCCATTATGGGAAGTTGGCAAAGTGTACGATTAATATGAATAATCCACCTTTTGAAATAACCCAGACCTTTGCAGTAAGGGCAATTAACTTCAGTAGTTGGCAGTAGTGGGGTGTTCATAGCACATTATTTCAAACTAATATCCTGCTTCCCATGACTGGATATAATTAATTTAAAAGTTCTGCTCCGAAACAATAAAATTAGTGGACAGTTTATTAGGTACACCAACCAGTTCACAAAAATTAATCGGTCCTGCAAACAATGAGCATATCTGAGCTTGTTCGATAGAAATTCCCCTTTGGAACGCATGCGACACCTTGCAGATTCCATGCTCTGAAGAATTCAGGTTGTTCTGGAGGCAAAAGGCAAAGTCTTGTCCGACATGGCTTTAGAAGGGGTTACCTAAATAAACTGGCCACTAAGTGTAAATCTTAACCTCAGATTTAACAGAAATTAATATACATCAGATAAATGTATTTTACAAAGCGAATGTGAGTTTATCTAACAAAGTTTGACAAAACAAATGTAAATGCTCCTAAATTGATTACATGTAGCAGGCTTAATAATGACAATAGAAAAAACTGCTCTTAACTTGTTGCGGCACTAGACTGGAGCTGAGCTGGCCTGTTAATATCGGTGCCTGAGTGAAGTTCAGCTCCTAGCCAGGCCATGGCTCTGTGAGGCTGGTGAAGGAGTGTAAGCAACAATGTATTCACACCACTAGAGGCATGTTCTCTAGATCCTGTGGAACTTCCAAAAATGAATCCCTGGGACTCTGCATCTGCATGGCCATTTCTCCAGTAGTACCTGAATCCACAGTTTGGTCTTCATCTGCAGCATTCCACTGCTCTCTTTCCTCCAACTCTTCCTCTCTATCTTCCTCTCTCTCTTCCTCCTCTTTTTTATCCTCCTTTCCATCCACCCCAACCTCCTCCAACATGACGCTTGCGTCGCAGGGCCCTACTATTCCCCCCTCTGAGTGGTCCGTGCCCCAGTAGCCCGTGCCACTCACTAGGTCCATGTTGCTGCGTGCGGGGCGTGGGGCACCGGCCTGATGCCTCGAATGGCACACCTGGCAGGCCAGAGTCACTGTGGTGACCAGCAGACTGAGGACCAGGCCCCCAGCACAGGCTAATGCTATTAAAACCAACAGGGGGTCAATCAGGCAGTCCTGGCAGTTGCATGGGAGGGTTGTGCTGTTGTTTGTTTCTGGAATTGTGGAGTTGAAGTTAGATGAATTGTTCTGAGCCTTGCTGGTGTGTGAAGCTACTCCAATCAGAAGGAAAACGAGTGGCTGGAGAAAGACTCTGATGCTGTTCATGTTTCAGGTTCTCTGAAATGAGAGAAGAGAGAGAATATCTGCGCTGTTCATTCAAGCAGTGTCTTTATTATTATGATTGTTAATGTTTGAAGTTGTCCATATGATGCATTATGTTTTAATGGCTGTAGCCTTCTTTGAGCCTTCTTCTTAATTTTTGATCTGCCACTGTAGAGCATTTAATCAAAACCTGAGTGTCACTAATTTATGTGTAATACAAGCGATACATTTAAAGAGAAAAATAAATAATAATAATAATTTCCACTTAATCGGAATGTCACTACTAAAACAAAATGAATGAGAAATTACTTGTTTTCACATTGTATGTTGAAGCATGTGGGGATTACTTACCTAGACAAGGGAACAGCTTGATGATGCTGTGTGTGGTAGGTGCAGAGAAAGTGGCTCGCTGAACTGGCCTAAAGATGTTAGGGAAAGAATCAGTCACGAATGTATGTCTGAATGAGTTAAAGGAGGCACCTGCTGAGACCATCTCTCATGACACTTTTTACACACTTCCTCTGGGGTATCTTTCTGGCTTGGTTATTTCTGGCTTGGTTATACAGATGTCTCTTGCATGCTGAAATAGAAATGTGTATGTAAATTAGTGCTTGATAGAATTCCGTCTAACACAGCCAGTTACCAGTAAATGCTGCTAATAATACTGCTCGCAATCAAAAAATGTTTTAACTAGAGTTTAATTGTCGAAAATTACGTATTTCTTGTCTCTGTCTTTAATTTGAAATGCTTTCTAGGACAGGAGAGATTACTTATCACTAGCCAGAATTTGTCTGCTCTTTGACAGACAAAAAGTTTGCAGCCCCTTATACAAAAAAGCGGGACATTGTGTAAAATGCTAATAAAAATAATTTATCCCTGTATTTAATTGAGTATAGTTGAGAATAGTAAATGTTGAAACTGAGAAATTGTTTTTGGAAAAATACAAGCCCATTTTGGGCCACAGACAATGGTTTTCTAAAGTGTTTTTGAGCCCATACAGTGTTTTCCACTACAGAATTGTCTCTGTTTTTAATGCAGTGCCCAAAGATTACAGCCATCTAAAATTAGTTTTCGGCCTTGTCCCTTCCATACAGAGATTTGTCCAGATTGTCTGTCTGAATCTTTTAATGATTATGTAATATAGATTATGAGATCTCCAAACTCTTTACAATTTTACATTGAATGTTATTCTTAAATTGTTGCACTATTTGCCTGCGCAGTCTTTCACAGAGTGGTGAACCCCTCCCCATCCTCAATTCTGACAAACCCTTTTAATCTTTTAATACCCAATACTTTTACTGACCTGTTTTGTTTTGTGATATTCCACCAGGTTGATTTTATTTTTTTTGCATTACACAACTTTTCCAGTCTTTTGTTGCCTCTGTCCCAACTTTTCTGAAACGTTTTGATGTGAAAATCATTTACATTATTTTTACATCATTGCATTCTGTATTTATTTACATTTTGTGCAGCGTTGAAACTTTTTTGGAAATGGGGTTGTAAATGAGACAAACTTGAAACAGGTTGACCGTTAGTCAAGTATCACACTTCAAAATATATCTGTTCTTATTTGGTTTGGGTTCTCCCTGTGTCCGTGTAGCTGATGGATGGACTGATGGACGTGCTTCAGGAGTCCTGTCTGAAGTATGCACCAATTACTTCAGTTACACCATACCTGTTCTCAATATGTTTCCCCCCCCTTCTCTTTCCACAGGTTTAAGACTGGTCAGATCAATGGAGACCTTCTCATCTACCATGTCCTGCTGACCCTGAAGCCATACTATGCCAAGCCCTATGAGATTGTGGTGGACCTGACCCATGTGGGTCCCAGCAATCGTTTCAAGACCGACTTCCTGTCCAAGTGGTTCGTGGTGTTCCCGGGCTTCGCCTACGAGAACGTGGCGGCCGTCTACGTGTACAACTGCAACACGTGGGTGAGGGAGTACACCAAGTACCACGAGAGGCTGCTGACGGGCCTGAAGGGAAGCAAGCGGGTGCAGTTCATTGACTCACCGGCGCGTCTGGCAGAACACGTAGAGGTAGAGCAACAGAAGCTCCCAGCAGCCACGTTAGCCCTGGAGGAGGACCTCAAGGTGTTCCACAACGCCCTCAAAGTCGCCCACAAGGACACCAAGGTGTCAATCAAGGTCAGCCGCAGCTCTGTGGGCCTGTAACCGTATGAACACACAGGCTCACAACACCTGTCCAGATCGGGGGAAGTGGGGACGTCAAAGACTAGTCGGTTTCCTCAAGGGGCTGATTGAGGGCACAAAATCAATTCAAATAGATCGGTTTGTTGTTGCTGAAAGAAAAGGCTGTCGACGGCTGAATCGAATGCTGCTTTGTATGAGACTGACTGGTCTGATGTCGTCGTTGTGTGTTTTTGTTGTTTTAGGTGGGATCCACAGCTGTCCAGGTGACATCAGCAGAGCGCACACGAGTCCTGGGCCAGTCTGTGTTCCTCAACGATGTATACTATGCCTCCGAGATTGAGGAGATCTGCCTGGTGGATGAGACCCAGTTCACCCTGACAATGGCCAACCAGGGCACACCCCTCACCTTCATACACCAGGAGTGTGACACCATCGTCCAGTCCATCATACACATCAGAACGCGCTGGGAGCTGTCCCAGCCAGACTCCATCCCTCAGCACACCAAAATCAGGCCCAAAGATGTGCCTGGCACCTTGCTCAACCTTGCCCTGCTCAACCTTGGCAGCTCCGACCCCAGCCTCAGGTAAAACATTCAACGTAACCTGGGGCAAATGTGTAGGGATTTAGTCAGAGAAAGTCTTGGAGAACATTATTTACTCCCAGATTCTTCCACGTGCTTCCTGATTTTAAGTGGAATAACACATTAAGCTAACCTCTGCCTATTCTACAGGTCTGCTGCCTACAACCTGCTGTGTGCCCTAACCTGCACCTTCAACCTGAAGATTGAGGGTCAACTGCTAGAGACCTCAGGCCTGTGTATCCCTGCCAACAACACCCTCTTCATAGTGTCCATCAGCAAGACACTGGCCGTCAACGAGCCACATCTCACCCTGGAGTTCCTGGAGGAGTGTATCTCCGGCTTCAGCAAGTCTAGTGAGTCGGGCACACGAACACAGACATGCATGCAATGCTTTGGTAACAACAGGTGTGTGAACCCTATTTACCAATCTGAGGGATACTGATTCATTTGTGTACGCATTGGTTTCACCACTTAGAAATAACAACACATTTTATACATGGTGTCTTATTTTAGGACTCTAAAAGTGTTGGGACAGTTGTCAAAACTGTGGTTTCGTCACTTCATTTTGCTTGCATAAGAGAACTGTCTAGTCTTGATTCAGTGCTTTGCATTTGCCTTTGATATCTGCCAATATGAGGAACAAAGAGATGGCAGTGATGGTCAAAGAAGCCATTACGAAGCTGAGAAATCAACAACAAAAACCTGAAACATAACTGAAACTTGAAGCTTACAAAAAAACTGTCTGGCGCGTCATTGAAAAGAAGGAAATCACTGGTGAGCAAAGTATTTGCAAGTAGTCTGGTAGGCCAAGGAAGACCTCTACTATGAATGCTCTGTAATGAAGAAGAAAACAGTCAGGGACACTTCACACCATATACGGGATGTTTTAGCCACTAACACCCACAAGACTTCACCAGCAGAATGGCAAAAGCTACACTGCAAGGTGCAAAGCACTAAACCTCAAACTGTATTGCTAGGTTATGCTTTGTTAAAAAGTATTGGGGGGGTTGTATGTTTTAGATACGTCTCAAACCAACTAACAAAAAATATTATAATAACATAATATTTCTGAAATGAATGACACGCTAGGTAATATTTTTATGTCACTATCACTAAATATTGACGACTTGATGAAACTCTGTACAAGATTTTTTTTTAAACGGCTGTTGAATATGCTGATAATAGGGGATTCTACGCTACTTGCCTCAGTGTGATGATGAGGTGGCATCTAGCTCATCTGGTTGTCTCACGTCACGGTTAACTTTCATTACACTGAAAATATTTTTAAAACAACAATATATACATTTAGCTATATATACAAATGCTTTACCTACTTAGCAACATATACAACTCTAAAAGGAATTCAGAGTCTGTTTCGTCTTGGCAATAGTTTGTTGTGTATTTTATCAGCGAAAAGCTGTCAATTGCTGGCTAACAGAAACCCTAACACACACACACACACACACACATTTACACTCAGAGAGGTGTGACGATCCATGTCAGCTAGTCCCTAACACACAGGTGTCGAACCGGTTCCACAAAGGGCCGAGTGTCTGCAGGTTTTTGGTTTTTCCTATAAATTGGTTCCTAGTTCATACCTACACAACCAGGTGAGGGTAGAAACTAACCAATCAGTGACCTAATTAACCAATCAAGTACAAGGAGAGAGCAAAAACCTGCAGACACTCGGCCCTCCGTGGAACCGGTTTGACACCTCTGCCCTAACAGGTGATTTGAAAGCCATTTGTGTTGGGGAACGGGGGCTTTTTGAGTGCCTGGTCCATCCGTGTGCACAGAGCCATGTCTCTGAACCCCTCAGCTTTCAGTGCCCGTGTCATTCACTAGAACACCTCCACACTGCAGCACACACGTGGTGTTATCTAACCTCTGTCTGTCTGTCTGTCTGTCTGTCTCTGTCTGTCTGTCTCTGTCTGTCTGTCTCTGTCTGTCTGTCTGTCTCTGTTTGTCTGTCTCTGTCTGTCTGTTTGTGTGTCTGCCTGCATGTGTGTCTGTTTGTGTGTGCAGGTATTGAGCTGAAGCACCTGTGTCTGGAGTACATGACCCCCTGGCTGCTCAACCTGGAGCGGTTCTGTAAACACAACGACGACGCCAAACGCTTGCGAGTTACCGCCATCTTGGATAAGCTCATAACCATGACCATCAATGAGAAGCAGATGTACCCCTCTATACAGGCCAAGATCTGGGGCAGCCTCGGCCAGGTGAGAATCAGCACAATAACATGCCATAATTTGCCATAGACCCCCATCATAGATTCACCGTGAATCATAGCATGTGTTTTCTATACAAACTTTATTCATTTCTTTTTCATGTAGTAGGCATCTGAATATAGAGATTTATCCGTAGAAAATTAGCGACCCTTTCTCAACACTTGTTAGGGTAAATGTAAACCAGGTTGCTTTAGAGTAGAAGCAAGGTGTTAAAAATTACGGTACAGTTTCAGTGAATATTATAATATCTCTGTAACATTTACATTTTAGTAATTTACCAGAGGCTCTTATCCAGAGTGACTTAAAGAATAAACAACACCGTCTAAAATCATGGAAAAGTTTGCAACTTTTTATGCCCAAACCATTGCTTTCATATCCATCCAGGACAGTGCATTGTGGGAGATGGGCAGTTTTGTGTCTGATCTTGTGACCTGTCAGTTCTATACAACAATCTATAAAATTACCCAGGGGTGTATATGAGCTGGTGTCCTGTGGACCTGACCTCTGACCTCTGCCCCCAGATAACCGACCTGTTGGACGTGGTGCTGGACAGCTTCATCAAGACCAGTGCTACAGGAGGCCTGGGCTCCATCAAGGCTGAGGTCATGGCCGACACGGCTGTGGCTCTGGCCTCAGGAAATGTCAAACTGGTCTCCAGTAAGGTGGGCAATCAAACTAGTAGCTGACAGGCTTATGCTGGTTAAAACTTACTAACTGGGTCAGCAATACTGTTAGGCTCATGTTAACATGTCCCGGGTAGCACTGCTGAGATAGCACTTCCAGACACACTTTTAGCAAACACTCCTGTCTTTGTCGCTGCCTCATGCTAACACTGCTACTGCTCCTTGGTTATATGCCTTGTCCCAACATGGATGACATCACTGTCCTTTGTCCTCAATGTACCCTTTGGTCGGAGACCGTTTTCCTCTCAGAAACTCTGAGGTCGATAACAATACTTTAGTGCTCTTAATCACCTCATATGTCCCAAGAACCTCTCACTCAGAAAAGCACAGATATTGGTGTTATCAATATGAAGATGCATCCAGCTAATAAAGTAGGCTTGATAAAGAAAATCTCACTGATCCAGACCACATAGAGTTAAGTGTTAAGTTAGTGCTAAGTATTTTCATCTAAAATATCCTAAAATAAAGATATGCTTAATTTAAATTGAAGAATACTTACCAATTTAGATTAGTTACAACCTCTCTCCTGTGATATCATCCAAAGTGACAGACGCATCAACTCAGTGTCTATAATCTGTGAGCTGTTTATCCCAATTCTCCCTCTTACTGAGATAGAACCACAGTCCCTCTCAGCCCGGGCAGACAATCGTAATCCTGGCCCTCGCTCCTATTATGGACACTGTAAAGCGTGGTAGTGAATGGTTGTCATTGTGAAGATGTTTTGCTAACGAACAGCAACAGTAGTACTATTGCTAGAAGTGCCACAGCTGCCCTCTTAGGGCTTTACATCTATTTAAGTGACTAATTAATTACATTTAGCTTCACATTTGTAAATGTGCATGGTTCCTGTGTTCTGATACATTCATCTTAATTCATGCTTCATCTATAAGAGGGTGGGTGTTGTTTTTTTGGCATGTGCCACTACTGATGTCATGACAGGCCAGCTATAGGGGACAAAGGGGACTTTGTCTCATCCCCATTGGCACTTTCTCACCCAAAGGCGTGAACCAATTGTGCTTTATTTACAGATGTAATCATTCCTGTCTTTTCTCTGCCTCCTCTGTCAACATTAAAAATGGATCAGGAGTTGTATGTCTTATAATGTCTATGTCTTTTTTTTATTTATTTATTACTTATGAAAGCAGCTTCTTGGCAGATACAACATCATTGGTAATCAGAAAGGTTGTTATTCCATGTTATTGACTACCTTAACACCTCCTAATGATTGGCTGTCTCCACCCACCCACTTACCAGGTGATTGGCCGTATGTGTAAGATCATCGACAAGACGTGCCTGTCTCCCACCCCCACCCTGGAGCAGCACCTGATGTGGGACGACATCGCCATCCTGGCCCGCTACATGCTCATGCTGTCCTTCAACAACTCCCTGGACGTGGCCGCCCACCTGCCCTACCTGTTCCACGTGGTCACCCTGCTGGTGGCCACCGGCCCCCTGTCCCTCAGAGCCTCCACGCACGGCCTGGTCATCAACATCATCCACTCCCTCTGCACCTGCTCACAGCTCAACTTCAGCGGTGAGGAAGGACACCTACTGTTCTCTGCAGCTGGACTATACCTCAATGGCTAGCTTCAGTGCTAGCTTTAGGTGTTCTGTTTTAAGCTTCAGTGCTAGCTTTAGGTGTTCTGTTTTAAGCTTCAGTGCTAGCTTTAGGTGTTCTGTTTTAAGCTTCAGTGCTAGCTTTAGGTGTTCTGTTTTAAGCTTCAGTGCTAGCTTTAGGTGTTCTGTTTTAAGCTTCAGTGCTAGCTTTAGGTGTTCTGTTTTGAGATTCAGTGCTGGCTTTAGGTGTTCTGTTTTAAGCTTCAGTGCTAGCTTTAGGTGTTCTGTTTTAAGCTTCAGTGCTAGCTTTAGGTGTTCTGTTTTGAGATTCAGTGCTGGCTTTAGGTGTTCAGTTTTTGAGCTTCAGTGCTGGCTTTAGGTGTTCTGTTTTTAAGCTTCAGTGCTGGCTTTAGGTGTTCTGTTTTGAGATTCAGTGCTGGCTTTAGGTGTTCAGTTTTTGAGCTTCAGTGCTGGCTTTAGGTGTTCTGTTTTTAAGCTTCAGTGCTGGCTTTAGGTGTTCTGTTTTTAAGCTTCAGTGCTGGCTTTAGGTGTTCTGTTTTTAAGCTTCAGTGCTGGCTTTAGGTGTTCTGTTTTTGAGCTTCAGTGCTGGCATAAGGGATTCTGTTTTTAAGCGTCCGTGCTAGCTTTGGTTGATCTTCAGTTGGCTTTAGGTATGCCCCTAAGCTCCTTACCAAGTAAAATACGAATCTGTTATTAGTGAACCATAACATTTTCTTTAGTAGAGCTTGATTTAGCTAGTGTTTGTGTTGAGCTGATTGGTAACGACATCAGCATTCCGGGTTCTCTTTCAGAGGAGCAACAGGTAATCTTCTCCCTTTGTCTTTGTGTCTTCCAGAGGAGACCAAGCAGGTTCTGAGGCTGAGCCTGACTGAGTTCAGTCTGCCAAAGTTCTACCTGCTGTTCGGCATCAGCAAGGTCAAGTCTGCGGCTGTTATAGCCTTCCGATCCAGTTACCGAGAACGCTCCTTCTCCCCCGGCTCTTACGAAAGGGAAACCTTTGCCCTGTCCTCCCTGGAGACGGTCACCGAGGCTCTGCTAGAGATCATGGAGGTGCTGTTACACACACACAAACCATGGGTTGATGGTAACGGTTACCTGATAACCCAGGTCAAGCGAACTGAACAGATAGGCATGTAAAATGTACCAGGCTGCCTAATGACATTTTGTGCCAAAGAACTGCTTCTGTCCTAAAGATAATGTTAATTTAACTGGAATCCTGTTGTATTTGTACACATGCTTTAGCAACCCACAACAGAATACCAAAGTCTAAGAAAGTGTTCCCTTAAATTCCAAATTCCAGAAATATACCAAAACATTCAGTATAACCTGACAGGCTCCAGACTGAAAATATGCCAAAACATTCAGTATAACCCGACAGGCTCCAGACTGAAAATATTCCAAAACATTCAGTATAACCCGACAGGCCTCAGACTGAAAATATACCAAAACATTCAGTATAACCCGACAGGCCCCAGACTGAAAATATACCAAAACATTCAGTATAACCCGACAGGCCTCAGACTGAAAATATACCAAAACATTCAGTATAACCAGACAGGCTCCAGACTGAAAATATACCAAAACATTCAGTATAACCCGACAGGCTCCAGACTGAAAATATACCAAAACATTCAGTATAACCTGACCGGTTACAGGCTGGAAATATGCCAAAACACTCAGTATAACCCGACAGGTTCCAGACTGAAAATATGCCAAAACATTTGTCTGGTAAAGACAAAGCGCATATGTATATCAGAAAACCCTAGTGTGTTCCTGATAACAGATATTGCCTGAATGCACTCTTAAGAAAATACATGCCTTGTAGCTGATGTGTCCCAATAATTATGGAGTTAATATTATTTCTGGCAAACAAGATACATTTCTAAAGATGTTAACTCACTATGTAGTTTATTTAACATAAGCACAAATAGCAGTTGACCAGAAGAATGGGTAGTGATGATTTAAAAATCAAATTTACAATAAATGCGGTCTTAAAAGGCTAACTACGTCTTGTCTCAGATATTTCCTATACATCTAGAGGTCTCTCTACTATTGTATAGCTTTTTTTTTAACAACCCGAAGAAGAAACATTTTGGAAATCTGAAAATTCAACACCACCATCTCTAAGGAATTAAAGACATGTTTTTCAAGAAAGGCTCAGCCTCTTTGGAATCGGTTTAACCCCTTTATAGGCACCTGCATTTGATAGCTTAATGTCAACCTCCACATACACACCCTCACTCACCAATTTATGTATAGTGCCTGAAATACATAGAGCCCAGAAACAAAGCATCCCAGTGTCTGACTGTGTCCTCTGCTGTAGGCCTGCATGCGGGACATCCCAGCGTGTAAGTGGCTGGACCAGTGGACCGACCTGGCTCAGAAGTACGTTCCGTTTTTCCATGAGACAGTTTCACTTTCAGCACTGTTGATAAATGTGCACATCTCAGCCCCATCTATGTTGTCTGCTGGCAGGTTTGCGTTCCAGTACAACCCGTCCCTGCAGCCCAGAGCCCTGGTGGTGTTTGGCTGCATCAGTAAGAGGGTGACCCATGGTCAGATCAAACAGATCATCAGGATCCTCAGCAAGGCCAGCCCCCTGCTCAGCATCGACCGGGTGGGGCTTTACAGAGAGGCTGCCCGTGACCTGTGTGACCTGTGCCACAGTACCTGGCTAGCCACTTCACCTTTCACTTATTTAATGAACACTCAAAGTTACTCTGTTAACATGGCTTAGACTCCTGAATGCCAATATGATGTTTGCATCGATACACACACCCACACACAAACAATGCTGTACATACAAACAATCACACAAACAATCACACACACACCCACACACAAACAATGCTGTACATACAAACAATCACACACACACACACACACACACACACACAAACAATGCTGTACATACAAACAATCACACACACACACCCACACACAAACAATGCTGTACATACAAACAAACAATCACACACACACACACACACAAACAATACTGTACATACAAACAAACAAACAAACAATCACACACACACACACACAAACAATACTGTACAAACAAACAAACAATCACACACACACACACACACACACACACACACAAACAATACTGTACATACAAACAATCACACACACACACACACACACACAAACAATGCTGTACATACAAACAAACAATCACACACACACACACACACAAACAATGCTGTACATACAAACAAACAATCACACACACACACACACACAAACAATGCTGTACATACAAACAAACAAACAATCACACACACACACACACACACACACACACACACACACACACAAACAAACAAACAAACAATCTCACACACACACACAAACAATGCTGTACATACAAACAAACAAACAATCACACACACACACACACACAAACAAACAAACAAACAATCACACACACACACACACAAACAATACTGTACATACAAACAATCACACACACACACACACACACAAACAATACTGTACATACAAACAATCACACACACACACACACACACACAAACAATGCTGTACAAACAAACAATCACACACACACACACACACACACACACACAAACAATGCTGTACAAACAAACAAACAAACAATCACACACACAAACAATACTGTACATACAAACAATCACACACACAAACAGTACTGTAAATAGAAAGAAACAGACACAAAACTACAAACACACACACAAACAATACTGTAGTAGTGCTGAGTGTGTTTTTCCTTACTGTAGCTCATTGTGATGATAGTTTTTCATCCCACCCTTGGCAAGGCCGTCTGTCTGTGCCGTGTGTATGTGCCCCATCTGTATTCTGCAGTGAACAGAGTGTTTGTGAGGGCAACAACCCATTAAGGTCAATGGAGTCTAATGATGCACTAGCTACCATACTGTCTTTTCCACTCTCTCCCTCACTATTCTCACTCTTCCTCCTTGTCTTTACTTCCCCCTTCCCAGTCCAGTGTTGGTCCTCTAATGCCAGCCCCTCCTCTCTCCCTGTGCTTCTTCTACAGGGTCTGGAGAGTTGCTTAAAGGGCCCTGATAACTACAACAGCCAGGTTCTGATTGAGGCCACGGTCATCGCTCTGACCAAGCTGCAGCCTCTTCTCAGTAAGGTACGCCAAACCTCAAGCAGGCTACACATGCAGCCCCTGACCCAATGCTCTGTGTTGCCAGGGTTCTATTCGTCCGCGAAGAACCCAGTTGGTGTGTGATCAGCGAGATGAGCGCTGTGTTGCAAATTCATGGCGGCGTTCCGGTGTGTGATTTGTGACCTCCTGCTGTGCTCCAGGACTCCCCCATGCACAAGGCCGTGTTCTGGGTGGCCGTGGCCGTGCTCCAGCTGGATGAGGTCAGCCTGTTCTCTGCCGGGACGGCCCTGTTGGAGCAGAACCTGCACACCCTGGACACCCTGAGAGTCTTCAATGACAAGGTACGTGCAAGGGGAAGCAGGCGCACTCTCATTCTCCCGTCGTATTCCCAGCATGTGTCTGACAATTTAGCAGATATATTAACTTATAGATCTCTGTCAATCTCCTTTCGCCATCCAGAGTCCAGAGGAGGTGTTCATGGAAATCAGACGTCCTCTAGAGTGGCACTGTAAACAGATGGACCACTTTGTGGGCCTTAATTTTAGCTCCAACTTCAACTTTGCTCTGGTGGGACACCTGCTCAAAGGTAGGACCCAGGGCATTTGACTAAGGTTTCATCGTGTGTGTGAAGAATTGTTCTGTGAAATATTTTGACTCCATGTGATGTTGGTCAAACACTTGGATGAACTGTCGGCATCATAGTACAGATTGACAAGCAAGGTGGCAGCAGGTTTGTTCTGGTGGGGAGGAATATGTTTACTGTACTGTATTTGATCTAGAAGAACCGCATGGAAACTCATAGTGAATCCAACAGCCAAGAGGAGGAAGTGCCAGGAAGTGCCAGCTGGCTTGGAATGTGTAGAAAGAGGAGGGGGGTGGGGTCAACTATAAAAGACACAGTTAAAATATGAAAGAAAAAACGGATTGGTTGCTCTTGTGATCTGAATGTTGGACATCAATATTTCAGCTCTGCATCTAGGCCCTAACAACTTCTCTTGTGAAAGTACTAAAAAATTAACCATTGTTCGATCGATTTCAAGTAACCATTCCATTCCAAATGTGTAAGATGATGTCATTTTGAGGGGTGTAGTCTACGTAGAGACTGGGTGGTTGGAAGACATTGGCCTGGCAGCAGCCACTGATGGGAATCTGTCTTCCCCACTCAGTCAGGGAGTCAAACAGGCTCTATTGACAATGTGTCCTTGTCCAGCAGAAACAAAGAGCTTGGCAGCAGTTGTTGATGTTTTTGCTTATCTCTGCAGGCTTTCCTTGTCACTAGCTGCATATAATTCAGTGTAACTGTCTAGGTCTTGTTGTGTTCTAAAGCTAACCGTGTTGTGTTCACGGGGCCCTGCTAAAATGTACCGAGTCGACAGTGCGTTGAGCGGTGACCTCGTTCCCCTTTGTGTCTGCGTGAAGGCTACAGACACCCATCCCCCGCAACTGTGGCCCGGACGGTCCGCATCCTCCACACGCTGCTGGCCCTGGTTGGGAAGCACCTGAACTGTGACCGGTTTGAGGTGAACACCCAGAGCGTGGCCTACCTGGCAGGTCAGTCTCCCCACACACAAACCCCTACTGACTCACCAGGCCTCCAGCCTGTCAATCAGATGCAGCTAGCTCTCCACACCGCCGATGGGCTTTCTGGGTAGCGCGCCATGCGATGCTTTGAGATACGTGTTTAGTTGAACGGATGCTATGCCCTGTGAGGTACAATCAGGAATTGAGAGGTCTCTCTTCGTGAGGATTTCTGCAGTGATGGGAACGTGTCCAGTGTAGTGTGTTTTTTGTGTGTGTGTGTGTGTGTGTGTGTGTGTGTGAAGCCCTTCTCACCGTGTCAGAGGAGGTGCGTAGCCGTTGCAGTCTGAAACACAGGAAGTCTTTGTTGTTGTCGGAGATGGCTGTGGAGAACGTTCCCATGGATACTTATTCTTTGCACCACCCAGACTCCAACTGCAGGTGAGAGTCACTTGACAGTAAGCTCCATCTGCCATTTATTTTCAGCGTACCTTCCGTCTGTAAATGTCTTGGCTTGTGGTGATCATCTCCCACAGGATGCTCCGAGAGAGCCAGCCATGGGCGTCTCCCAAGGTGTCAGAGAGCTACCTGAATCCCTACTACCCTGCAGTGGGGCAGATCAGCCCCCGGACACGCAAGTCCCTGAGCCTAGACATGGGCCAGCCGTCCCAGGCCAACACCAAGAAGCTGCTAGGTAACCAGAACAATACTGCTTCGTTACACTAAGAACATTGTCGCAGGGCTTCTGTAGCAGTCCTTTACACTTAGACCCCTGTGCCACTGTGGCCCTTCCTGATTAATTCAGGTTGGGGTTTTTTCAGGGGGGGCCCTGCCCCGCACCCTAAACAGAAGTGCCCATCCCTGCCCTTGACCCTCTGGTCAGCATCTACAGTCATTGCCTCATCACTGCCTTTGTGTTGGGTTTCTCCCCAGGCACCAGGAAGAGTTTCGATCACCTGATGTCTGACTGCAAGGCACCAAAGAGGCCAGAGATGGAGTCCGGCAATACCAGCCCACCCAAGGTGAGGCGCGTGGCCGAGAATGACTACGAGATCGAGAGCCAGAGAATGGGCAACTCCCACCTCCGCAAGGTGTCTGTGACTGAGTCCAATGTTCTGTTGGATGAAGAGGTGCTGACCGACCCCAAAGTCCAGGCCCTTCTGCTCACTGTGCTGGTGAGAGGAACACAAACAGACATGCACTCCTCCCTTATGGGTCCTCTGGAAGCAGCAGTTATATATTGTGTGCAGGGTCTGTGTCAGGGGTATAAAACTAATTTAGCCTCACATTTTGCCTTCAACAAGATCGAGGCGGGCTGCAATGAAAATGTCTCCCGAACCAAATCTGCACTTACTAGTACTCTATCCAGCTCTGCCTCATTTTTATTTAGGTCATTATTAGCGAGCTGGACACAGTCAAAAACATTGAATGTTGGTCCATGATGATTGGTATGATTTTTGTTGGTTTTTAGTTATTTCATAGTAGATTATGAAATAAATCAGACTTATTTTCCTATTCCGCCCACAGGCCGGTTTAGGCCGGTTTAGGCCGGTTTAGGCCGGTTTAGGCCGATCTGAGTAGTCATCATGAAGAGATGAATGAAATGCCAGTTAGGAGGGAGAAACAGCTTCCAGCATTTAATGTGGTTCACTCTGTATACTCTCTGTTTTTGTGTCCCAGGCCACCCAGGTCAAGTACACCACAGATGATTTTGACCAAAGGATCCTGTATGAGTACTTAGCTGAAGCTAGCGTTGTCTTCCCAAAAGTCTTTCCAGTCGTGTAAGTAAACATGCCACAACATCTCCTAGGGATTAGCAAACATATACCCTAAAGCAGCATTTTTTGAACCAGGGTTTTTAATTGATTCTGATTTGAAAATGGGTCTTAGGCGAAACCTGCGGTGGCCATTTGTTGCAGTTTTAATAAACAGAGTTCCATATGCAGCTCTATCTTTTAAAAAGTTTAAGCTTGAAAAAAGAACCGGCATATGGTTAATTAGCATTTCTGACAAAAAAGATCATACAAATCTGGTGATCATCTTAAGGTTTCTTATCCAATTTGGTTCTTTCTGGTTGTTTTGGCCCAAAATAGTTGGTTTTAGGAGGAAGTCCAATGGTCTTCTGTCCTGCACTTAGCTAGAGCTGGACTGTTGATCAGTCTAATTATGGGTGTATAACTGCTGCACATTCTGTGAATTATTTGAAGTTGACATCACTGCCTATATTGATTGTCAGGGTATCTCGCTAGCTGCTGTTCAACTGAATGTGTCGTGTGTTCCGTCCTCCCCAGACACAACCTGCTGGACTCTAAGATCAACACGCTGCTGTCCATGTGCCAGGATGCCAACCTGCTGAACCCAGTGCATGGCATTGTCCAGAGCGTGGTCTTCCATGAAGAGTCTCCCCCACAATACCAGCCCTCCTATCTACAGAGTACATATGTTCATCCACAGGACTTCTCGCCCCCTTTCTCTCTACCCATCTGTTCCTCTGTCTCATCCTTCATCTTCTCTGACTGTAATGGAGTGTGTTCTTCTATAGCCGTAAAACTTTGCCAGTGATACTGTCCTCCCTTCATCATACCGCCTCTCCCTCTCTCACACAGGCTTTGGCTTCAACGGACTTTGGAGGTTTGCCGGGCCCTTCTCAAAGGTATGATTCATTGCCCTCATATTTCCCTTCCGTTCTCTTCAAGGCAACGTGGCCTCGCCGGACGAATTCAGCTCGGTAAGCAATTACAGACTTGCTGGGAGTCTGCTGATTGCCCAGAGATTTATTGGAGATCCCTCCCTTTCTCCTTCCCCAGCCTCGGCTCTGTCCACCTCTGTCTTCCTTTTATGGTGGTTCTGAGTAAACACTTCATATTATAAGCACGGTCAGGAAGCAGCTTCTGTCTTGTTCTGTGGTCTTAGAGGTATGAGTTGTTGCCATGCCAGGTTTTACCATGGAGCCATATGGTTTAATTTCCATCTGTTTGTGTCAAAGTGAATGAGAAATTAATAATAAGCTGTGTATTAAATGGAGAAGAGCTGTGTCACTGGCCTGTTGTTAATCCTCTAAGGGCTGTATGTGTAGCCCATGAAAGCTTGTCGGGGCTCCTACGGTCTCTGTTTTCGATGTGTTTAGTGATTCTCCCTCACTCCATTTTCCTTCAATAAACAGAAGTTGTTTATTAGCAAGGGAGTCATGAAACAACATACTCTAGCCTGGCCAGCCACTGAGGATACATTTTTCTTGTGATTTTGCTCATGGAGACATTGGACGGTGAACTTGTTGCCCTGTGTTCACGCCTCTCTCTTTTCACTCTCTCTTTCCCTATTCCTTTCTCTTTCTTTGTGCTCACTATTCCAAACTGTACCTGCTTTTCTGCCTCTCTCTCCTTCCCACCTCTACCTCTCTCCCCCATCTCTGTCCCTGCCTCCATGTCAACCCTTCAGCAAACTCAGATCCCTGACTATGCTGAGCTGATTGTCAAGTTCCTGGAAGCTTTGATTGACAGCTACCTGCCGGGTACAGAGGAGGAGAGGAGCGAAGAGCATCTCCGCACCCCCACCTCCCCCTACCCCCCCGTCACTCAGAGCCAGCTCAGCATCACCGCTAACCTAAACCTGTCCAACTCCATGACCTCCCTGGCCACCTCGCAGCACTCTCCAGGTTAGCAGCACATATACAAGTCTACACAATACTATCTATATTGGTCCATCCAGATTGGCAGCACATTAACAATTCTACACAATACTATCTAAATACGAAATTCTGAAGTCTTGTTCTTGCTGCCGAATGTATATAATGTTCCACCACAGACTTTTATTTTGAAGGCAAAACCGGAGGACCGGAGGTCTTATTGCTGCTGCCAAATCTCTATTGCCTGCATGACGCTAATCCATTGTAGCTATCGAGTTGTGACAGTTAGCTTAGTCCATCGCTCAGACGACGGCTACTTGTTATGTCAATGTGACAGCCACTTACTGGCCGTTCAACGCAAACGTGTGCATGCACAGACGCAGCCAGATACTCTGAACGTGCAGGACTGGACGTTGTTGCTCTGCTCTGATGCTCGTAGGATAGTAAAGTGTGCATGATTCAATGAATCTTTTCATGCTCTGCTCTTTCATTTTTTTCTGCCCGCGGGCTGTCACTGGACTTTTTATTTCGCTTCTCCAATGGTGGAGTTAGCTGTTGTTGTGGTTCTGCAGTGCTAGCATTAGCATACTCCTTGAACTCTGCCCTATGTTGTCTAACGACATTTTATCAAATTGCTTGCGTTAAATTAGCGTTTTTTCTTTCTTCCTCGATAATTTAGCCGAGCAGAACTTACACTCTACTTGTGTCATTGCTGGCATCTCCGTCTTTCCGCTCTACCAATTTGAGTTATATATTCTATACTTAGGCGGCCAGAGGCGACACAACCATCGAGTTTCACTTAATGTTTCCATGACGTGGTATCGGCATATTTCTACGAGTACGAGTACATGAGCCCAGTATCGGCCTGCTACTGGTATCGGGTATAAGTACATTACTTTACCAGTGGCCTCCAACTGTAAACTATTGAATTTGTTAATTTTTCTAGATAGAAACTCTCTGTTGGAGGATTGTCAGACTGAATCTGAAACAAATTAAAGACCACCAAGCATTTCTACAGAAGTTAGAGATTTTGTAATTCAAATGCATATATTTGCAAATGTGTACGAAATATCAAACTTTTTGGATACAAAATAATATCCAAGTGTTTGGATATGCCAGTGAGCGCAGTTGTATCAATAATTAGTGGAAGCTGCCCCAAACCACCCAGTCACTGCAAAGAGAAGGCTGGCCCTCAAAACACAGAACTCAAACGAGGAGACTTCAGAAGCCCCAGAATGTTTGGGATTGAGACTTTTTTTTTGGTCAACTGAGATTCGACCGATGTCAGGACTAATCATATAATCAAAACAAATAAGAAACAAGTAAGTCAAGAGGTATTGACAAGATAACCGGAAATGGGGGGAAAAAAGAGTTCCTATCCTGACTCTCAGCTGCTGGCCTTCCCAGATTCTGCCGCTTGAATACTAAATGCGATGGCCTGCAGTACAAAAATCACCTTGGTACCTATTTGAGCATCGAAAGCTGTGTAAAAATGAAAAATGATGTTTAACCTGCAAACCGACAGAGTACTTAAATGAAACCGCACGGGCTGGGGAGTTGTCTGTATTCCGGAACTGCAGACGACCGATATCCACTGCGGGGAAATGTGCTTATTAAAGATTTTTTAATTCAGCATGTTCATGAAAGCGTAACCACACCTGGAAGAGCAGTATATATATATATTTTTTACTATATTCCATGTTGTAGAATAATAGATAAAGCATCCTAACTGTGAAATAGCACACATGAAATCATGTGGTAACCAAAATAGTGTTAAACAAGTAAAACACTGATTCTTCAAAGCAGCCATAATTTGCCATGCTTACAGCTTTGCATACTGCTGGCATTCTCTGAACCAGCTTCATAAGGTAGGTACCTGCATTTCACTTAATAGGTGTGCCTGGTTAAAAGGTACTTGATGAAGCTGGTTGAGAGAATGCAGAGAGCGTGCAGTCACTCTTTCAAAGTCACTTAGATCCTTTCCTGTTGCCATTTTGATCCATGATGGAGGTCAACTGGGCCTGCTCAGTATTTGTATATATGCCAAAGACCATGATAGGATGTTAACTGCTTAATTGTATCATGCAGTACATCTGTATGGAAGCATCTGCATTTATGTTCCTCTACCCATTTATTCAGATTTTCCTTTAATTTGTCACCTGTCTATATATCCCCCTATAGAAAGCTTACTACACAAGCAAATTAGTCATCTTTGAACAAGGTTTTAGAAAAGGGAAACTTAAAAACCCACAACTGACATTTCTCACCACAATGAATTGGCGCAACGTCTGTGACAGCGTGATCCTGCTCTCCCTGAGTGAGAGGGTTGTGTGCACACAAGTTCATTAATTACAGTTGTGCTCAAAAGTTTGCATACCCTTGGAGAATTGGTAATATATGTACCATATGGAAAGAAAACACGACTGAGCAGGCAAAACATTTCTTGTATTTCTTATGGGATTCACGTTCACCTGTAGTTCATAACAGAATGCACAATCATAAAACAAAACATGGAAAAAAATGAACTGACCCCTGTTCAAAAGTCTGCATACCCTTAATGCTGTGTATTGCCCCCTTTAGCATCAATGACAGCATGCAGTCTTTTCTAATAGTCTATGAGGCCCCAAATTCTTGCAGGTGGTATAGCTGCCCATTCGTCTTGGCAAAATGCCTCCAGGTCATGCAAAGTCTTTGGTAGTCTTGCATGAACTGCACGTTTGAGATCTCTCCGGAGTGGCTCAATGATATTAAGGTCAGGAACCTGTGATGTTAATAACATAAATGTACAGCCCTGTGGTGTAGTGGTTAATGACACAGTCTTTCATGTGGGTGACCCGGGTTTGAACCTCAAGAAGTCAGCAACAATCTTCACTTTCTATTGCAGACCGGCTGAACTAGGCTTGGCTGGTTTCTTGTTTTCCTGAGTATCCTATATTTCTCCTGAGGTTACCTGTGGGTTTTTCTTTGTATCCCAAACAATTCTTCTGGCAATTTTGGCTGAAATCTTTCTTGGTCTACCTGACCTTGGCTTGGTTTTAAGAGATCCCTGAATTTTCCACTTCTCAATAAGTGATTGAACAGTACTGACTGGAATTTGCAAGGCTTTTGATATCTTTTTATACCCTTTCCCATTATTATTAAGTTCCAAACCTTGTTAAGCAGGTCTTTTGACAGTTCTTTTCACCGCTCCCCATGGCTCAGTATCTAACCTGCTCAGTGCATCCATGTGAGAGCTAACAAACTCATTGACAATTTATTCACAGACACTAAATGCAATTTAAAAAGCCACAAATGTGGGTGGGAAATTCACCTTTAATTGACATTTACATATGTGTGTGTCACCTTGTGTGTCTGTAACAAGGCCAAACATTCTAGGGTATGTAAACTTTTGACCAGGGCCATTTGGGTGATTTCTGTTTTCATTATGATTTAAAAAGGAGCCAAACAACTGTGATAATAAATGGCTTCATATGATTACTCTCCTTAAATGTAAAATTTTATTTTTTTTTGCATGATCAGTCATATTTTCAAAATTAATGCCAACATTTCTGCCAGGGTATGCAACATTTTGAGCACAACTGTACATGAAGATATTCATGAATTTAGACACATTTTGTAAATGTGTTGTTATTCCCCTTTTAAACAAGCCAACTTGTTATTGCTCAGATGCTGCAAGGCTACTTACCTACCAGTTATGATGATAGTTGAGTCATACCAATAAAAGGTTTTCTGTGGCCAGGTTATTTTTCCGTCCTGTTGCACTTTTATTTCTAGCGCTCACACTAGCTTTCTCTGCATCTAAAACTGTCATTGTTGCTGTACACTAAATAATCAAATTTAGCAAGATTTCAAATAAGCATTGTACAATAGCGTCAATGTGTTACAAGCCCTCAATTACATTTCACAAATGCTTTATATGTAGTGTTTGAAATATGCAGGGAGTTATAGAAGTATGAAGTACTCAGTTACTGCCACCAAACATTTTGTTTGTAGCAAGTCACTATTGTCTGTGCTTTCTTGCTTGCAGCAATTAACAGTAACCCATTCGCTCTCTTTCCCGGTCTGGTCTGGGTATAACATCTCCATCATGCTCTACTCGCTGGGTTATGGTGCTGTAGTCTATAGACGCTCCCCAACTCTGTCCCACCACAAGCCGTTGGACGAGACGACACCACCGAAAACATCTGGTACAAATCACAACCATAGAGCATCCCTGGGCTGCTAACGCTAGCCCCAGCTAAGCCTATGGTTGCAAACTGTGGTAATCCGCATCACCTGTCCATCTGTGCTACTGTTTTCTCACTTGGCTGCTTTTTGAATCCCCTGGCTAATAGCAGTTCTAGTGGTCAGTTTTAGAAAACCATGCACTACCGTTCAAAAGTTCGGAGTCACTTAGAAATGTTCTTGTTTTCCATGAAATGAGTTTGAATAGCAAATATAGCAAAATGAATAGGAAATATAATCAATCAATCAGATATATTTTATGAAGCCCTTTTTACATCAGCACTTAGCCTGAAACTCCAGAGAGCAAGCAACAACATAGTTGATGCACAGTGGCTAGGGAAACCTAGAAAGGGGGGTGGCCAGTCCCCTTCTGGCTGTGCAGGGTAAACATTTTAAGAGAACAAATTGTAATCATTAATAAGTGCATGTGGGCTGTGTCCAGAGTCTGTAAAGCATAATCCAAGTCAGCAGCATGACCAGATGGACAGGGACAATCAGGGGGGTGGAATGGTCAGTGGGAGTGGCATCCAAATTGTCAGGTATCGTCAGCTACTTGATCTGCAACTCAACCAGGAGGACTTTGGACAGGGACAGCTACAAGTCTTTGGGCCTAGTAGTCCTGAGGTGTGGTCCATAGGCTCATGTCCTCCAGAGTTTAAACAGAGCAGGACATAAGGAACATTTTGAGAGCGCATTCCTTAGATTTACAAAGAATTTAAAAAGGAGGAGGATAACTGACCCAAATCCCCCAGCCCAATAATGTAGTGGGTGTAAGCCTTGGGGCTCAGAATAGTCATTGACGAGGTCAGAAATAATTATATTTAATTGAAATATTGTGTCCTTCAAATTTTGCTTTCATGAAAGAATCCTCCATTTGCAGCAATTACAGCCTGGTAGACCTTTAGCATTCATTTGTTGAAGTAACCTGACGAGATTTCACCTTATACTAGCACCTCCCATGATTTGGATTGGCTTGATGGGCACTTCTTACATACCATATGATCGAGCTGCTCCCACAACAGCTCAATAGGATTGAGATCAGGTGACTGTGCTGGCCACTCCATTGTAGACAGAATAGAGCTGACTGCTTCTTCCCTGAATAGTTCTTGCACAGTTTGAAGCTGTGCTTTGGGTCATTGTCTGTTTGTAGGAGAAAATAGGCTCCAATCAAATGCCATCCACAAGCTATGGAATGGCATTGCAAAATGGAGTGATAGCCTTCCTTCTTCATGATCCCCTTTACCCTGTACAAATCTCCCTCTTTACCACCTCCAAAGCACCCCCAGACCATCACATTGCCTCCACCATGCTTGACAGATGGCATCAAGCACTCCTCAAGCATCTTTTCATTTGGTCTGTCTCACAAATGTTCTTCTTTGTGATCCATAACACAGACAAACTGTGTTATGTCTGTGTCATTTTTCTGTCCATAACATCTCAAACTTAGATTTGTCTGTCCTTTTTTCACTGTGTTCTTTTCTCCATCTTAATTATTTTCTTTTTATTGATCATTTAGCTTTTTAAAATCATTAATTTGGATTAGCAAACACAACATGCCATTGGAACAAAGGACTGTTGGTTGCTGATAATGGACTTCTGTAGATATTCTGACTATGTAGATATTCACTTAAAAATCAGCTGTTTCCAGCTTCAATAGTAATTTACAACATTAACAATGTCTGCACTGTATGTATGATCAATTTGATGTTATTTTATTTCACAAAATAAAGTGACCCCAAACATTTGAATAGTAATGTAGGTGTTTGTTTTGTTATTGGTTCTGAAAATGGAGTAGAAGTAATATCATTTTAAGTTACCCACAGTCTACATTTCAACTTTTCATAAAACACCTTATTGTCTTTGCATTACACAAATTCTAATACATTTTAACTGTCTGTATCGGCACCAAATTTAACCTAATTGAAATATCCTAATTTCATGCCAATGCTGAAGATTTATCTGGCTGTCAGTTTATATATTTTTTCCATTTAGTGCATATTCTGCTCTCATCTCCCTGTTTTTCCATCTGTTGCTCTTGTTTTATTTAGTATCACATCTTTCTCTATGTTGATATGGTCATTCATTCCTTTTTTCCTCTTTCCATGCTTCTCTCTGTGAAGCCTCTCTGCCTTGCTCTAAGTCAGCTGTTTTTGCACAACATCACCTCCTTGTCCCAGGTACTCTTCCTCTTTGCCCTTATGACTCAAGAGGTTAAGCAAGGTCAAACACTGTAACCCTTAGTAAATCAACACTAACATAACTATTATAATGTCAGCAAATTTAAGTGAGATGCCCACTGACTGTAACCAGTAGCAAAAAAAAGATAAAGGTTATTAATCTTAGTTTACTGGTGTGGGTATCGGATAAAAATACGGGGCTCAGGGCCAAATAAAAGTGATCCCTGTCTGAAAATGTAGAGAAAGCTAGAGATGTAGAGTTCATTCACAGTGAGAATACGCCCTTAAGTTTCACCTGTAGACCAACGCTGTGACACATCGCCATCTGCTGTTCACGAGTGGTATTGAATCTTTGTAATAGAATGACATACCCCATTCTGATCTCTTCTCTATCCAGGTGTGGACAAGGAGAATGTGCAGCTCTCCCCCAGTGCGGCGCTGTCCTCCGGCGGACGAACCCGCCATGGCTCCGCCAGTCAGGTGCAGAAACAGCGCAGCGCAGGCAGCTTCAAGAGGCCTAGCATCAAGAAGATAGTATGAGACAAAGAAATAGAAAGAACAAACGAGTCAATGATGGAGAGAACAATAGCCATCCGAAAGGCCCCTCCTGGCTCACCGTGCCAGACATGCTGCACTCTTTTTTTGCCCTTATTAGTTTTGTTAATGGATTGCCCAACTTGACGGTCAGTGTTGTATGGAGAAGTAGCTGCGCTTGTCACTGTGTTTTCATTTGATTGTTGGGAAAAGATTGCTTTGGGTGGATGTTATTTGCATACAAAAACATGATCCAGGAGTTTATTTTATTTTAGCCTTTAGAAAGCACTGAAATGGTCAAGATGGGGGACATCAGTCTGAAATTATTAGGTATTTCTGTAGTTAGCTTTGTGTTTGCTCTTTGCCTATAGAATTCTCCATTAATCTAGATAGGAGTTCAATAGAGTTTAATCTGTTCAGTGTAAGAACTGGTCATTTGCATGTCACTGATGTATAAATCTGAAGTGGTTCCTCTCATCAGATAGAGCGATGAGGGAATGACCGTTGGCCCGCAGTGGGACAAATAGAGAGGAACTGCACTGGGCCAACATTTTACTGATTATCTCATTGTTCAAACATTTCAATATAAGTTTTGGTTCCCAAAACAATATACTGATATATACATTGAGATTGTGAACAGTGTGGACAACATTTTGTAGACTTACCATTTGCCAAAGTTTCTTAAGTGTTATTTAGAAGAAAAATGCAAGAGCGAATTGATTTATTGCACAAGAACACTTCACAAAATAGGCATTTCGCTAAAGGAAATATGCAAATACTTGCTAGAATGCGCCAATAGGATCTTGCTAATTCGTGCTTGGCTCTGCCACATTCTTGCTTGTTTTACCCACTTGGCTGTTCTAGCCTCCCATTGGAGAAGACAGACTGTGGTGTACTCTGGGGTAGTTATACAAATCTGATGTTTAGTGACTGTTGCATTATCTGACATAGGAAGATGACATGGCGAATCAATGTGGGCATCCATGTTGGACCATGATGACATCATTGTGCCCAGGGGGAAACGTTTGAGATTTTGGACGTGTAAACTGAAGGACAGCCTCTTGCCTCAGCTCCAACTCCATGATCTACGTCCAAACCAAGCCTTCACACAGCAAGGCTACAGCAGCCCGTGACCGTCGTGTTGTCAGCAAAACCGTCAAGCCACAGTCTTGAAACCTGGATTTGGATGCACATCATGCCATTCAGATTTTTTCCAGTTGTATACATATTTATGTATATAGATGTATAGAACGGATATATATATAACTAATCCTATGAATAATAATAATTGAGATGTTCCTCACACAGTTTGGGTTGTTGTTTTATCCATGGTGTGCCTTTGTCAGGGGTTTCTGACATGTATATTAACGTGTAAAATAAACTGATGCCTTGCTCCGGAAAAGAACAGGTACTAATTATATAGAAACTAACGTGTTCACTCTGTGTGTTGACTTCAGAGCTGCCAGTGTAAACTGTAAGGATCATCTAATATACAATCACCAGTATACCCTGCTGCCTAAAATGATTTATCCTGTACAGCTAAATAGTCCGCACTAAATATTGAAGTTATTATTTTATAAACATTTACCATGTAAGAATAAGAACTTCAAAACACTAGACAGAACTGCACACGTGTAAATGTTGAAATGTATTTTATTGATTTGCATAATTGTTTTCTGTGTATTGCATTGGTTTACCATTTAGAATGTGGCTTAATGTTTTGTTACATATATACAAAACGTTGTTATAACCCATCAGTAATAGCAACTGTATGAATACTGAAAACACTATGAAGATACTGAAACCAGTTGGTTTTGATCAGAGTTTAAATCTACCACCTGTATTTGATCCTGTGACAGTCAGATTCACATTTTGATATGGTAAGATGCCAATACATTTCCTTGTTTGCTTGTTCACACAGGTGTTTGGTTGAATAATGTTTATGGTTGAATTGTTGCTGGTAGCCAAATGAAAGATGAGGAAAATGAGGGTGGCTATTACTTTGTTTTTGGAAGGTTTATCTTCCGGTGAAGAAACGCTTATTTACTTCCTTCCCATTAATTTCGATCCTGACCTTACCATTTTTGCTGATCGGTAAGGTTATAGCTTTAATGGTGGAAGCTTCACCATTGCACTGCATGTACCTATTCAGTTTCTATACCCTTTGGATCTGCAAATGGAAGGGTTAAGGTCCAGGGGAGTTGAGGGAACGGCTTTTCCTAGTGTCATTGGGACCGGACCTTAATCCCAGACGCCCTCAGAGAAGATCCAGGGACACTGCACCAAAGACTATCTTGCACTATGGGAAAGGACAATGATGCTATCCATCCATTCAAAATGTGTTATAGAAATGTTTAATTCTGACTTCAGCTGGTATGTGTATGAATGTTGTTTCTCTAGGTGGATTCTTTGTATTTGATTTTCCAGTATGTTTTCACTCTGCAGCTTCAACAGCATTGTCTTCTAACAGGAGAGCCCACAAAGCCTCCCATATACACCAGTGTTGAGCTTTAGACTGAACTTCCATTTGTCCCTTTTTAGGTTGCTTAACCTCTGGTACCAGATTCCTAACACTCCTGAAAAGTAAAACCAGAGTCCTTGGTAATGTTTAAATGTTAGATCCATACATTTGGCCAAATTGTTTTCATTTTGTGAAATGGCATGAGTTAAGTACTTGTTGATATGTTGAAATTGTCTATGCTACAACCAATGTTCTCTCAGTATATTTATTAAAAATGCAAGTGTGTTTTACCACCCTGGAAAAAAGTTTTAAAAACTGCATAAAGGCATTATTAGGAATAAGGAAATAAAAATGAAATGGAGGTAACGTTCAGAAGTTGAACAACCTAAAATATGTCATGCTTTTATTAGTTAGTTTTTTATATTATGCACATTCAAATGTCTCTCTGGAGTGTTGGTCAAATTTGTTTACGTGGTGTTTGTGTTTATTCACCTCAAAATATTTTGTTTACAATTGGAAAAAATATGTATATTTACTACATTGTAAATACTTGTGATGATAATGTATACTTTTGCTTTTTGTAAAGCTGTTAGTTACTCTATAATGTATACCATATACATTTAATTATTCCTGTATTAGTAATAAAAAGGTTCTCTCCACTTAAGTGATTATTTATTTACACAGTCCCAAGTTACGGCGTATTAGAAACTTAGAAGCGTGTAGAATAACCTAGGCTTTATTCCTCTTTTCACGTACAGTACATTTGTTGGAACATGAAGTCCTACATGTGCTCAAGTGCTTCGGAACACATACCAACATCTGCTAGCTTGGTATGCTTGCTTATATTAAAGTTAGCCAACTTGCGTAACATTGTCATTATGTATGACTGTAACCATATTGGCAAGATAAAAGGTCAGCTACAGTAACAGTATTTTTCGGACTTGTAATTTCGATTTGGTAGGTCATTCAAGTTGACATTGCCAACTGTGAACAAGGATAACACGTTAATGCAGCATGTTTCGTTTGAGGGAGTCGAGAGACAATGCACAGCAAATTAGTAGTTTTAATTTAAAATGTAATTGATAAGATTACTCCGCGATATAATTCTGTCCTTTGTTACACTGAAACTACTGCATTTGGCCTACCCGACCCCGCGAGAGTACCGTCTTCATTGTCTCCTCTCGTTTGCACCATTATCGCGAGGTTTGATCAGCTGTTATGTCTGTTTTTAGTCTGGCTCTTGGACGGTCAACACGTGGGGAGGGTAGAGAAAGAGGCATAGGAAAGGAGTAACACGTTGGTGTTGAATCGGGCTCGGAATACGTAACATTATATCACGATAATCTAATTCACCGTGGCGGCGCGGAGGACGCTAAAATACAGTAAGTATGTTCCAGATGTGATTACAAGCGTACAACTTGACAGGCATGAACCCATAAAATTCGTCCGTGGACGATGTAGCCCTGGTTATATTGTAGTGAGACAACTCGAGTCCTTTCACTAGTTGGATACGATGTTATTCTACGAAGTGTTTCATTCAAATAAATGGAACGGTAGTTTCACTGAATATGTTACATGTATCACCGCTTTAGTACTGTGCAGCCCATGTCATTGAGTGCGCGCATACATTCGTCTATTGGATTCGGTGTCCTTACATTTAACAATTGACTCAAAATACAAATCAAGTGTGTTTCTTTCTTGTTCTCTACTCCACGACACGATGTTTCCTTTAAAAAAATCCAATAAATTGTTGGTTAACAAGGTGGTGTTAACGTTATGTCCATCTAACAAGCTAACGTGAAGGTTTTGAGGCCCACGCTGCACAATTAGCATAGCATTTCAATGCTAGTCTACATGAACATGAATGTAATATGCGACATTGTATCACTGGGTAGTCATTCTCGACTCTTTAAATGTAATTGCTTTTACATTGCTACTGCGCAGTCTGTCATGCACTTGGCTGCAAAATTGTGAATGAAGTGCCAATCATTGAGTTCAGACTCAACGAAGTTGGCTAACCGTAATGGAGAGGCTTAAATTAATTGGACTCTTGATTGTTTCGTAATATCTTGAATATAGTGTTTGTTTGAAGTATATATGTATTGCTCTGTTTTTCACAATAGTTCACTTAGTCTTTTCTGTCTCATCAGTTGATTGTTACCATTCGAGCAATACGCCTAACTTATTAGATTTTAGCGGTAAATCATCATGAGCCGCGGCCTACCATGCTTTTATTGCACGTAGTGTGTAGGTCATAGCTAGCAAGTTACCTAGCTCAGACTCGTATCCCCCAGAAACTCTGCCCCTTATGCAGCTATTACACACACACTTCGATCATCGAAGCGGACACCCTACATTTAATGTATAATTTATCTGCCGTGAAATCGCCAGTAGGCTATAAGATATTGAGTAGACGTATACGTGCTATATTTCTGAAGCCCTATCGCAACGACGAGGGCCGATGTAATCCCTGAAACTTGAATGTATTTATCGTGTTTTATGTTAGGACGGTCTGTGTGCAAATGAGCGGCAACTGTTTCCCTCTGTTCACGGGGCTTTTAATTTAGTATTGGTCTAGCATTTGTGTGGACTACAACGGGATTAATTATCGTGGGATAGCTTACAAATGGGATCTATCGACCGCATACAATTAAGTCTAGAACGCTCTCGACTGGGAGAAGCGTTGTGTTGTATCTGTTCCTTACAAGGTTGTCGGGTATTCCAACTGCAGCATCGCTCTGGAATTATGCTTACCCTGCTTGTGCGGACGCATTTGTATGGTTGGTAACGTGTAATGCAAATATGAAATGACCCTTTTGTTATCTACCTCCAAGGTCGTACAGCAGCGCAGCTCGATTCTTGACTTTGGAGCAGTCATTACTTGTGCATGTCCAGGCCGCCGGCCGTAGTGTGAAATAGACGGTTGGGCGTAGAGACTCACCAAATGCTTTTATTAGGCAACTGGAGTAAGTGGGCGTTGTTTATTCTAACCTTGTCGAAGGTGAATTCAAGAGTAGCGTGTGACGCCACTAGTTAGTGTATGTTTTTTTTTTTTTTTTTATCAATTTAGGAAGCTGTCATGGACTTTCACGTTGGTACTGTCACTTAACTCTGGTGAAGCTAGTCTGCATTGTCAGTTGTATGATGAAGCAGCCTTGAGGTACAACATGAAGGCCTAGATATTGTAGTTTACTTCCAGCACGTTGCTGGTGTGATTGTATGTCAACACTCAGAGCAATATGTCTGGCTCCTGCACATGGATATTGTAATTCAGATCAGTAAGTGTGCAGAAAATGTTCCTACATGTTCTGCCCTGTACGTCTCCATTAAGACAGCCAGTGTGCTAAGCAATGTTGCTAAGCAATGTTTGTCTACCCTTAGAGAATGATATGTTGTCTGTTATGCCACTTTTTCCAGCCAATCATCATCCAGTACTAGTGCTCTAAGAAGCAAGTTTATAATGATAAATGGTGGTTTGAATACTAATAACTAGTATATGTAAGCAATAAGACATGAGGGGTGTGGTATATTGCCGATATAGTGGTAAACGATCTCTTTTACCCATGGCTGTCAGCCAATCATCTTTCCAGATTTAAAATGTATGTTTTTTTTTACGTGACTGTATACCTTGTGTACCACATGGTAACTTTTTCTGCTCTAATTCCATTGGTAACCAGTTTACAAGCGCAATAAGGCATCTTAGAGTTAGTGGGGGGGGGTTGGGTATATTAACAACAGCCCCTCGTGTTTTATCACTTATTGCTCCTTATTGCTGATAAGTTGTGACATTGTTAACACGGTACACAATTTTCAGGGTTCAGTTTTGCCTAACTGCTCCACTTTTAAATCCCGTGGCCATACATCATGGTATGCATCTTTAAGAAGCCACGATTGGACCTTAATGACTTGTTTGGGCTAGACTGGGATCGGTGGCCCTTCAGGTCTGTCTGTATGTGACTAATGCTGTTTGATTGACCCCTCTGTAATCCCTGCCCCTCAGCCATGCAGAGTCCCTATGACTCATGCACCCTCCACCCCGCTCTACTATATACACATCCTTGATTCCGCTCTGCAGGAATCCCATCATTCCATGTCTGTAAAGCCCTGTGTGTTTAAACATAATGTGGTGTTTTTGTGTACTTCAAATGGTAGTGTGTGGTGATCCCAATACTGGGGTTGTGGGTTTGGTTCTCACGGGAGGCCGGGATGTAAAAATATGAAACTGTATGCCCTCACTATCGTAAGTTACTCTGGGTTCTGGTGTCTGCTAAATGGTGTACATGCCAAGCTAGTTCCAGTTTTTGGATGACATCACGTATTCACGTAGTGTTACGGTGGAGCAGCATTTTCTCCTGGTGTTGCTGTAAGAAATAAGGACATGTTTCCTTGGGGTCATTTTTATTTTGCACTCAGTTGTTCCTATTTTTAAGTTCACATTCTACAAATGAAATTATGCTGATGTACTCAAAGATAATTTCTGCCTCCACAAACGACACCAATGACATATATGAAATACTTTGCATGTATTATTAATCCATATTATCAGGTATGCAAAATGTATTTGGACGTACTATGCTGCATCGCTTGGGTAATATCTATAAATTGACTGAAGATTAGGCTTGCCTATCTACATTCACTCTATGATAATTTGCTAAATCCCAAATGTGATCTTTTACCTAGTTAGAATTATATTGATTCAGTGTGTAGGCTTAACTTTTATGGTAAATGGTGTTAAAATACCCCCTGATTTGCTTCTCACAGACACCAATAAATGTCACATACTCTTGCTCAACAAAACATTTCATTGGTGTCACGTGCATTTTTACTATCACTTTAAGAAAGGGTAGCATATTACCCCAAGTTACCCAACAATGAATGTGTATTATGCAGTGGCATCGGAAAGTATTCTGTAGATAGTGTTCACCTAATCTGCATTTCCTGTTATTGTCTAAATCTATTAGTGATTATAGTGTTTTACCCTCAGTCTATACACACTATACACTTAATTACAAAGTGTATTTTGCATTTTTCTTTTTTATGTGACAAGTTTTCAGGCCTTTTGTTCAGTTAGGGATGGAATTAGCCACTTCATGAGCAACATCTTGTTTTTGCCAGATGTTGCTCTTGGCCTTCTGGCCTAATAGTTTGATTTTGGTGTCAATGTGCATGCTTGCTGTCCAAAAAAGTGGTTTACTAATATCATAATTTAGCAAGATATTTTGTAAAAATGAAACAATATTTGCAATGTCTGTAATGCTCACAAACCTGGAAAGTAGTTCCGGTGTTAGAGTTGGTGAGATGGATAGCTTTTGGCTTAAATGACGACGCCTTCATCAAAGCTGTGCAGTTTAGGTTAGTGGTTGCGTCTTTGTGGCATTTATGCCACTCTCCTGTGTGTTTAGGTGAATTGCTGGCTGATATCACATATCCTAGGGAAAGTGGACTATACGCTCTAATCTGGATCTGGCATTATGCTCAGAATTCAAAAATATTCCTCCATAGCCTACCTTTATTTTACCTACAATTATATATTCTGATGTTTAACACAATGTGGAGATAATGAAGCCACTGTATTTTGCCCCAGTATCTTCTATGAAGTGGTGAATTGCAGTATATATGCGGGGTGAAACAAAGTTGGAATGCTTTATTGTCCCTTCCTTGTTTGTTGGCAAAGGCCAATGACCAGTTTTTCTTGTGATTGCAGTATGAGTTGTTGTACACTGACTGTCAGAATTCATGTTTCCTCCCTGTGGAACTGGCAACTTCACTTCAGAAGAATATTTATCTAGCTTTGAACACACAGCAACCAAGTCAATACTTGGTTATATTATCATATTTTGGGATTGTCTTGTTTTTCGATTCATTGCTACTTTTTTGCCGTGGACATTTTTTAATGTGGACTATCAGCAGCTGAAATGAATGCAGTGGAATCTCTGCAATGGAGGCTAGTGTGTTTTCCAAGACAAGGTTTTTAGGTACACAAAAAAAAGCATGCCAAAGTTAGAATAGATGGTAATGCTATAAAACATGGCTACACAATCCATGTAATAGGCTAATTACAATATCCTAACAAGTTCTGTTATGTTGTCTCGTCTGATGCCGGCATTGTGTATATTGAAGTCTCTGTGGCTGTGGTCAAACTGCCAAAAATGCTACTCCACGAAAAAAAATAATACATAGCTAGATGGAAAATGCTAGGACTAGGACATTACCTGTTTGTTAATGATTATGGCTTCATTCAAAATGTTTACTTTAGAATGTGTTTCTAAGTCTGTTGTGATTACTACTGGCCTGTGTCAAGTTGGGCAAACAAGTTATTTTAAGCGAGTCCCCATAAATAAACACCTTCTTGCTAAATACTGATGTGGCTCACCATTTAACCTCTCATAATCCCACAATTCATCTCTGACTTTGTGTATGTAGGTATATACAGTGAGGGAAATAATTATTTGATCCCCTGATGGTTTTGTGTGTTTGTCCACTGACAAAGAAATTATCAGTCTATAATTTTAATGGTAGGTTTATTTGAACAGTGAGAGACTGAATAACAACAAAATAATCCAGAGAAACGCATGTTAAATTGATTTGCATTTAATGAGTGAAATAAGTATGCGACCCCTCTGCAAAACATGACTTGGTACTTGGTGGTAAAACCCTTGTTGGCAATCAGAGGCTAGATGTTTATTGTAGTTGGCCACCAAGTTTGCACACATCTCAAGAAGGATTTTGTCTTTGCAGATCTTCTCCAAGTCATTAAGGTTTTGAGGCTGATGTTTGGCAACTGGAACCTTCAGCTCCCTCCTCATATTCTCAAGGTCTGGAGACTGGCTAGGCCGCTCCAGAACCTTAATGTGCTTCTTCTTGAGCCTCCTTTGTTGCCTTGGCTTTGTGTTTTGGGTCATTTTCATGCTGGAATACCCTTCCTCGACCCATTTTCAAAGCCCTGGCCGAGGGAAGGAAGTTCTCACCCAAGATTTTACGGTACATGGCCCTGTCCATCAACACTGTAGCTACCTTCCCGATTTGTGAGCATTACAGACATTGCAATCTGTTTAATTTTTACAAAATATCTTTGTAAATTATGATATTAGTAAACCACTTTTTTTTTGGACAGCAAGCATACAGGTTGACACCAAAATCAAACTATTAGGCCAGAAGGTCTGTGTGCTCGGTCAAACAATAAGCTCACTGAGTTGTCCTGCAAGTTGTGTGGAAGTCTCTCAGAGGTTATTTGATAGAGAGCTGCACACACAACAGTCTGTATTCTGCTGTGTTTTAAATGACCGATGGACAGACTACTACAGAAACATTTCCCAGGTTGTGGCTAGAAAACTGACCTTTTGGGTATCTTTAGTCTACCAGATAAGCTGGAGTTAGGCACGTCACACTCAGCCCTTCTGTTTTTTTGGTCTATACTCCACTCAACTGGGCATTGTGGTGACTTTAAATGTCTTCAGTAGTCAGTGAATCCATTTATATGTATCCAGCCGAGATCAGATGGAAAATCGCACCCCTCTCTATCACTCTGAAGTAAAATATGGGACGTCTTTCTTCATTCCTTAGGCCTAATGTTGAAAGCATTGCAATTCATATAGGGTTTAAAAAAGCATTCATGTAATCATATAGGCCATTTTTCTGAAAACCATGCACCTGTAGCCTATCACAAAACTGTATTCTATGTTTCTGAAGGAAATGGGAAGTGTTTTGTAATATGGAAGTGCTCACCCAAGTTTGCAAGCAAAAGCTCATGAACGGCGAAGACAGAGGTTTCTGAAACAGTGCTCTCACTATATATTTGATGGATAGCCTATTAATGCTTGCATAGCCCCTCCCCCTCCAATTAAGAACCCCTGACCTAAAGTGTTCCTCTGATAGACACACAGCCTAGCCTCTTCAATGAATAAGTCCACTGTCCGCTCTAATATAAAAATCCACCGACAGCGTAACGAGAAAACAATCGATCCGTACCCTAAATGGACTCAGCCCTACTACCTATTACTGGATTTTTAGTGACACACCTTATAGCATGTAATCTGCCCATGTGTGGACGCTTCACATATGTGGTAACCAATTAAAGATATCAAATCCTAAACACTGAATCCCACTTTTATTTATAATATTATTTCAATGTATATTTCCGTTTGTTTTACAGATACCATGAAAAGGAATAAAACTTTTCATAACAAAATCATAAAAAAATATATAATGTTTCGCTGCAGTCCAAATAACACCCTTATTTCTCTTATTTTGGTTTCCCCCAACTGCTTACAAAAAGTTTTGAAGAACAATTTGAAAAGTGAATTACTTGAAATAAGGAATAGCGTTGACTGCTTGTCAGACTGTTCCCATCCCTCCCTATCAGTGGAGGCTGAAGGACGGGAGACTCAGTTTAGTTGTGGACCACACATCAGTCAAGCCTTTCCTGTGTAAGTATATAGAAGGAACAAAGACCAACTAGCCTCCACAATACTGAATGGGGGTAATATGAGTAAAGATGAATTAGTTTCCTATCCACCTAAAGGGTGTTATTTGGACTGCAGCGAAACATCTATATATTTTTTAATGGTTTTGTTATGAAAAGTTTTATTCCTTTTCATGGTATCTGTAAAACAAACGGAAATATACATTGAAATAATATTATAAATAAAAGTTATGGCAATAGTATTATATTGTATAACAACGAAAGGTATTATAACCAAAAAAGGAATGGGGGAGTTCTCGTTGCATTAATAGTCTCTTTGCAGGGCTCCATCTTTTAATAAATACCGGTCTGTGTAATGTCAGTGAATGTGTTCTCTTCCATTTCAAAAAGTACACAAACCTTTTGTAGCCAGAAGTTCTGTGTTGGGAGATTTGGTTTTCATCCACTTAACTGTAATGCCCTTAATGGTGGCTGTGAGCAAGATCTTCCAAAGGATGTTTTGGCCCCTTCCCTCTGTGCCCTCTGGAATTATCCCATAAGGGCCACTAGGGGTTTTGTGGGATTTTTCTAATCAAGGTTTTACCTAAAAATTTTACTTTTCTATTAATATTTCTGAAGAGAATAATCCTCCTGTCCTTCCTTGAGGAGCCTCCCCGCTATGGCAGTCACAACTTGAATGATCCTTCAACAACCAGGGTAAATGGAGAAACCATATTATTGTGTGTCTGTATTATTTCTATTCATTGCTCATGTTATTTGCAAAGGAAAATGCAATCTGCGCAATGTAAGTGTGCCTTGAAGGAAATTATATTTTAATTTACCACTTTTGGTGTGGTGGCAGGGATTTTGCAGTGGTACAGTGTCAAATCTAAATTAATCACTTGAACAGAACATGTAGCGCCATGGGTAACGTTCACAAAAATTTGGTTCAGAGGTTCATTTAAACCATTCTGACCAATACAAAATACTGCAGACCTGTGACAAATGCTGGATTTGTTGAGCTATGGCTACACAAGACTATAGTCCATCTACTGCTGTGAGTAGTGAGTACTGTGGAGTCATCGTTGTGGTACTCTGAATGTGGCCCTATTTATTCCAGCATGTGAGCTTGTGTGCGTGCGTTCTGTCTTGCTTTGCAGTGGAAGACCCACGTCAACCACCCTAGTAGGCTGGGAGAAGGGGTGACAGAGAGGCCAGTGAGAGTATCCCTGTAATGCATTCCTTCCTTCTACAGCCTGGGCCTGATCTGGGTCTGTTAAGGAAAGGCATGCAATGGCTTCCTTTTTTAACATGGAGCGGGTCTCTGCTTTGACCAATCAGCAGCGAAGGAACTGGGCTTACCCAGTCAGGTCGCATTAACCTGATGGTTTGCGGTGTCTCCTGCTTGCTACTAGACCTTTTTATATTGCCACTTGGTTGAAAATTGGGAATTTCCCTCAAAGTTTCTCTCAAAGTCTGATAAAGGTGATACAGAACTGCTGTGTTACCTTTTTGTCTGGCATCTGCCTGTTCATTCATGTCTGTGTTTTAAAACCGGAGTGACAACAAGGAAGTGTTCTACACCAGTAACTGTTAACAGAAGTGTACGGCAATGCTGCATGCATCTCAAAGCACTGTGCCTGTCTTGTGAAGTTGCTTGGAACAGGGGAGTAAGCTTGTGGCAAATTTGCAAGAGCGAGTTCACTTCTTTACCACTCAGTAGGATACTAGTCATTGATTTGACATTTTAGTAATTTGGTATCATGTTTACCTGTTTTACTGAGTTTAAAGCAAATGCGAAAAGTCTGGGGAGATCAGTGGAATGGTTTGGGTAAACTTGGTCTATGCTTATTCTCAGTAATAATATTGTATGTGCTTTCATTCCTTTTTTCTTCTCCACATAGCTTGCCTCTGTTAACCGCCCCTGAAGTTTCCGCTCCCCATTTATTCCTTTCATATCATTATTTTATTTCTGAATGGCTACAATGGGGAATGTTTCCGTAGGAACCCCACACTGTGATTTCCCACTACCTTGCCTATTGACTGATCTCCGACTGAGAACCATAAGGTTAGAATTCAGGTGTCACTCAATGCGCTGTTGTAGTTACCATAGGGTATGAGTGGGGGCCATATGGAAGTGCTGCAATGTTATTTTTCACACCTACCTGTTACTATTATGCGTCTTTTTTATTGGGTAATAGACAAATGAGACTAACCTGAACTCTAGATAATGGGCAACTGGAAGATGTCTTGCTCAGGTCATGTGATAAACCCTCCCTGTGTTTTGTCTCCAACCAGGTGTAGCTGCCTGGGTCCCGAGGAGATGCCACTGAGGTTCCGCTCTATTGTCCCGTACACACTGCCTGGTGTGCTGGCGCTGATAGGCTGGTGGTGGTACATCTCCCGTAAGAAAGAGCGAGTCACCAAGCACGACAGTGAGGAGGGGGCAATGGCCATGGGCCTGCTGGTGTCCCCGTCCCCCAGTGAGGGCAGCAACGGCCTGGTAGAGAAGGGCAACTTGTCCCCCTGCTCTACGGCTGTGGCCGCTCCCAACACAGTCTGCAGCCGCAGGGAGAGAACGCCCAAAGCCAGAGAGCAGCGCTTAACAGAACTGGAGGTGGTTGCACAGATCCACATCCCGGCCTCTAAGACCCAAGCCGTAGAGCTACAGAGCACTTCCCTTTCAGCTACAGAGAGGCTGGACCCAGTCGAGGCAGTCCCAGCCCCCGGTTTGGTGAGCTGCCATCAGATACCCCGGACCAGCTCACCCACCCCTGTCTCACCCCTACTGACACAGACCCCTCAGGGAGAGCACGAGGCCATCGGAGGGGGGGCGCCCGCAGACGTTGCCGTGGTTACAGAGCCGGCAAAACCAACGGTTACAGAGCAGGTCCAGGATACGCCGGAGGAGCCGGTCGTTGTCGCGGCGTCAGAAGCACTTGTACAGTCCCAGATGGTCCACACCTCAGCAGCAGACCCGGCCAACGCAGAAAGGCCTGAACCCGAGGGTGAGGTGGCGGCGGCACACGAGGCTGGGGGGTCCTTCATCCAAAACCTTCAGGTGGAGCTCATGGCCAAAGACGCCCTCCCAGTCCTCTGCAGCAGTACCAAAGACCCGCTGCCCTCCTCGCTTGTCATGCCCGCCGAAGCCCAGGCCGTGAAAGTCACACACGAGTCCCCCATTTCATCGCAGGACTCTCATCGGGCTGACCTGACCAGCACGCTGGCCAGCTTCTCGGCCCCAGGCCCCCAGCAGGAGAATGGGGAGTCCAGCAGCGAGGTCCTGGCGCATTTGGCAGCTGGTCTTATCACGGAGGTCATCTCCGCAGCCACCCAGGAGGTTCTGAGTATGACCTCCTGTCCGGAGACACGGCATAACCAGCCCACGGCCGGGCCTGGCTACAGCAGCACCCCATTGACCAATGGGCGGCCGTGCTCTCAGCAAGAACCAATCACAAGGCACATGGAGGATGGGCCATCCCCAATAAGCCATTCTGAGGCCGGCAGGGCGGACTGGAGAGAGCAGAAAGAAGTGCTGGCCAACGGTTGTCCAGTGACGTGGGAGCCGATAGGAGCAGACAACACAGTGAGTCACTCCTGGGCAGCGGCCACTCCCTGGCAGGAGGGGAGGCTGCAGGCTGGCAGCCTGGACACACGGAAGGGGGAGGAGGAGGTGGCGATGGTGGCGGAGGACTCGGCCTGCAGTACGTGCCACTCTGAGGACGGGGTCAGCAGCGAGGACCAGCAGGGCACGGAGAGCCGGGAGGATCTGATCCAGGTCTCGGGGATATCCGAGAGGAAGGAGAGTCCGCCCCAGGCCCTGGAGGAGGTGGTGACGGAGGCGGCCCTATCGGGCCACTCGCTGGCCGCTGTCAGCGAGGTCAAGAGGCTTAACAGCATGTGTCTGAGGAATGGCTCTCACGGAACAAGCGAGACCGAGACGGATCAGTCTGGAGGTAGGACAGGGCACCGCCCGTAGCAGTCCGTGAAGGTGTGGGAGGGCAGAATGCATTAACCCCCCCCCCCTATAATGTTTCTAAATGGTTCTCAAATGTCTCCTGAGGACCCCCAGGTGTTTCCTGTATTATATGTCTACTAGAGAGAACACCTGAATTAACTTGAAGACTAATTATGAGCCGTCTGGTTGATTTGTGAGTGAGGTAGTTCAGGGCAACAATAGGTTTGTGAGACCTGGGAGTCACCAGGAGACATTTGAGAACCACTACTTAATGTTGAGGGCAGAATCAAAACGTTTGTGTTAGTGCAGAGAGCACCAGGTTAGATCTAAGTGTTAAGCAAGCTATGGGAAATGGTTGGTTTCATATATTTGGTCTTCTTAAGCATTTGGAATGTCCCATTATTTGGTCTTACATAATGCTAAATTAACCATTCTGAAGTAGCCCGACTTTGGTCGCCAAATAGTACCTGGAAGGATACCCGAGTGGGTCAGGGCAAGCTGCAAAACCGTGCTCTACTAGTCACTGACACTGACCCATCGCTGAGCCAATTGAGTCATGTAGATATCCGACAGGGCCAACCGTAAGCACCGCGGTGGCTAGTCACTCGTCATGAAGTCCTTCCTGACGGTGCCGCAGACTGGCCACACCGTCTGTACTCAGACAGTAGTGATGGTGTCATCGTATCTTTGGTCTGTCAGCAGCATTGTGATCACACGTGCCTGGTGAGAGCTGTGATTTGGTTTGTGTGAGCGGTGCCCGGCCTGTCATTGAGTTTGTAGGGGACCTGTCTGATTCAGTGTTTGTGCTGCATGTCCAGGCTCTGATGTGAACAGTATGGACTCTGTGGACAGCGGGTGCACCATGGGGGCCCGGGACGGCAGCCCTGCCATTGCTATGGGCTCTGAACTCATTGTGTGGGAGATTGAAGTACCTAAGGTGAGTCTGCTCCATTCAAAACCACATGGACTTGGTTCATTACCTAGTATTCGGAGACTTAGTTCATGCTTGGGTCATTACCTACGGGTGCTGGTCATATAATTAGAATATCATCAAAAAGTTGATTTGTTTCAGTAATTCCATTCAAAAAGTGAAACTTGCATATACATTCCTTCCACACAGACTGATATATTTCGTGTTTTTCTTTTGAATTTTGATGATTATAACTGACAACTAATGAAAACCCCAAATTCAGTATCTCAGAAAATTTGAATATTGTGAAAAGGTTCAATATTGAAGACACCTGGTGCCACACTCTAATCAGCTGCAAAGGCCTTTAAATGGTCTCTGTCTAGTTCTGTAGGCAACACAATCATGGGGAAGACTGCTGGCTTGACAGCTGTCCAAAAGATGACCATTGACACCTTGCACAAGGAGGGCAAGACACAAAAGGTCATTGCTGAAGAGGCTGGCTGTACACAGAGCTCTGTGTCCAAGCACATTAATAGAGAGGCGAAGGGAAGGAAAAGATGTGGTAGAAAAGTGTACAAGCAATAGGGATAACCGCACCCTGGAGAGGATTTTGAAACAAAACCCATTCAAAAATGTGGGGGAGATTCACAAAGAGTGGACTGCAGCTGGAGTCATTGCTTCAAGAACCACCACGCACAGACGTATGCAAGACATGGGTTTCAGCTGTCTCATTCCTTGTGTCAAGCCACTCTTGGACAAGACACAGTGTCAGAAGTGTCTCGTCTGGGCTAAAGACAAAAAGGACTGGACTGCTTCTGAGTTATGTTCTCTGATGACAGTAAATATTGCATTTCCTTTGGAAATCAAGGTTCCAGAGTCTGGAGGAAGAGAGGAGAGGCACATAATCCACGTTGCTTGAAGTCCAGTGTAAAGTTTCCACAGTCAGTGATGCTTTGGGGTGCCATGTCATCTGCTGGTGTTGGTCCACTGTGTTTTCTGAGGTCCAAGGACAACGCAGCCGTCTACCAGGAAGTTTTAGAGCACTTCATGCTTCCTGCTGCTGACCAACTTTATGGAGATGCTGATTTCATTTTCCAACAGGACTTGGCACCTGCACACAGTGCCAAAGCTACCACTACCTGGTTTAAGGACCATGGTATCCCTGTTCTTAATTGGCCAGCAAACTCGCCTGATCTTAACCCTATAGAAAATCTATGGGGTATTGTGAAGAGGAAGATGCGATACGCCAGACCCAACAATGCAGAAGAGCTGAAGGCCACTATCAGAGCAACCTGAGCTCTCATAACACCTGAGCAGTGCCACAGACTGATCGACTCCATGCCACGCCGCATTGCTGCAGTAATTCAGGCAAAAGGAGCCCCAACTAAGTATTGAGTAATGTACATGCTCATACTTTTCATGTTCATACATTTCAGTTGGACAAGATTTCTAAAAATATTTTTTTAGTATTGGTCTTAAGTAATATTCAAATTTTCTGAGCTACTGAATTTGTGATTTTCATTAGTTTTCAGTTATAATCATCACAATTAAAAGAAATAAACATTTGAAATATAGTATATTCCCCTCAGAAGTTGATTGATAAACATCCATATTATTGTTATTATTTGTTATTACCTTCATCAGTTGTCTTTGTCAATCTAACATACCTTTATTCTTTTAAGACATCCGGTCTCTATTCTCTTCCCATCTCTCTCTCCCTCTCCACAGCACCTGGTGGGCAGGTTGATTGGGAAACAAGGGCGCTACGTGAGCTTCCTGAAGCAAAGCTCTGGTGCCAAGATCTACATCTCCACCCTGCCTTACACTCAGGAGTTCCAGATCTGCCACATAGAGGGTGAGCAGGGTCGGCCGCCACCATCACAATTAGCAAATGACTCACTTGACTATAAATAGTATACTAGTAGAGGGATCTAAATGAACATGTTTCATTGTTAGAACCGGTGCTCCCTACTTTTATACATTAGGAGCACCATTAATGATTTGTGGAGTAGTACATTTCTGCATTGTTCAGTAGCTACTTTCCTGCTTAGAAACCTTGCATAGAACAACTGTTTCATGTATCAAGGTGCAAGATATCTGCAAGATGCAATTTCAAAGAAAGTGTACAATTTTTAACGAAGTGTGAGTAGTTTTGGAACGTCTGGATTCCTGAGGTATTTATGGGATGTATAGGATAACTATGGGGTTTAAATGTGTCCCTGCTAGGTTCCCAGCAGCAGGTGGACAAAGCCTTGTCCCTGATTGGAAAGAAGTTTAAGGACTTGGACCTGACAAACCTTTATGCCCCCCCACCTATGCCACTGCCCTCGCTGCCCATGACCTCCTGGGTAAGGATGTTACAGAGAAAGCCTGGCATGGTGAAGGCCCGGACTGTGTCCCTTGAACATTGTCTCAATCCTGCTTTCTTTAGCAACTGTTGTTAATGTTAAACATCCAATCAAATATTGAAATTCTCTTCAGTTAAATGTGACAGCTGCATAATGGTGTGAGATAATCAACTCATATTGACTATTATGACAAATCTATGCATCCCTTACATTTTTGTGGGACTTCAGGTATTCAGTTAAATATCATGACACGTGTCGCCATTTTTAACCACATATGCCCCTTGTGTTTTATATTGTTACCATGTTTGTAAAGTAACGCATGTGCATATACACACTGTGCACAATTATTAGGCAAATAGTATTCCTCAAGATGTATTTTATTTTTGAACAAACACAATGCTCTCAGTCAATCCAACATTTTATTGAACCTCAAACCTGAATGTTTAACAAAGAAAAAGTTGTTTTGAACTTTCTCAGGGGAGTACATAAGAGTGCAGAATTATTAGGCAACTAATTAAAAAATATATTTATTTTCAATTGTTAAACTAAGTGTAAGAAATAAGTAACACTAAATTACAATTAATTAAACATTTTGTCCTTTCAAAAATATTCAGTGACCAATATAACCACCCTTTTCAATAACTCCCATGAGCCTTCCATCCATGGAGTCTGTCAATTTCTTGATCTGTTCACGGTCAACTTTCGCTAAAGCAGCAACCACAGCCTCCCAAATGCTGTTCAAAGAGGTGTCTTGTCTTCACTGACTGGGCCCTTCTTAAATCTCACGTTTAAGAAGGGCCCACAAATTCTCAAGAGGATTTTAGTCAGGAGTGGAAGGGGGCCAGGTGATTATTCTGGCATCTTTGTGGCCCTTGCTGGCTAGCCAAGCAGTGGAGTACTTGGATGCATGTGATGGAGCATTGTCCTGCATGAAGATCATGGCCTTCTTGAATGCTGAAGACTTCTTCCTGTACCACAGTTTGAAGAAAGTATCTTCCAGAAACTAGCTGTAGGTGTGGGAGTTGAGTTTCAGTCCATCTTCAACCCAAAAAGTCCAACTACCTCATCCTTAATGATAGGAGCCCATACTAGTACCCCTCCTCCACTGGGCTGGCGCCTCACTGAAATGGTGCTGTGTCCATTAGTGAACCAGCCACAGGCCAATTCATTTGGTCCATCAAGAGTCACTCATTTCACCTGTCCATAAAACCTTAGAAAAATCTGTCTTCAGGCCAAGAAGCTGCCTAATAATTATGCACAACTTGATGTATGGTGTTATTAACTGTTGCCACACCCTCCCTCATTTCACAAATACATATCAACTGAAAATGATTCAATCCAATGAGCATTCAAGTTTATATGGTTTGGAGTTGGAAAATGTGCATGGAAATAATGATCCAATCAGAATACTCACTTGCCTAATAATTGTGCATGCAGTGTACATGTTGGCATGGTTTAATAATTTATCATTAAATCAGCGGTGTTTGGTACCACCCCATATAATGTTTTACTACCCTATAACATCCTCTCAGCTTTCACAGTGGGGTTCTACCAAAGAATTGGAACATTCATTATTCATGACTGATGTCTCCTAGAATATTAAATGCAGTAATAATGCTTAGTAGTAATGCTTTGTAACTAAATGGTACTCTAGGTTTGTGAACATCAACATCAATAAGCCAATTCATATGTAATTAATGTAGGAGCAATTTTCTATTCTTGAATAAACATTTGTTGGAATGTTTGTTAAAATTCAGACAGGCTTGGCTTCCATCTCAACCCTTTTTTAGCCTGGCGGATGAGATTTCTTCCCTTCTACCTTCAGTTGAGCGGGTTGTCTCCTCTCTTAGCTCCTGCTTCCCAGTGGTGTGACGGTGGAGGTGATCGTGGTGAACATCGTGTCGGCGGGTCACCTCTTCGTACAGCAGCACACGCACCCGACGTACCACGCCCTGCGCAGCCTGGACCAGCAGATGTTCCTGTGCTACTCCCAGCCGGGAACACCCGCCTTGCCCTCGCCTGCTGAGGGTAAGGCCCCTCCACGGTGGGCGGTCTGCCCGGGTGGGTTTTGGTGTTTTTGAGCCCGGACTTGATCCTTTCTATTCTTCCAGTTGGGGTGATCTGTGCGGCGCCGGCGGTGGACGGGGCCTGGTGGAGAGCGCAGGTTATATCCTTCTACAAAGAGACCAACGAGGTGGAGATCCGATACGTGGACTATGGCGGCTATGACAGGGTGAAGATTGACACGCTACGTCAAATAAGGTGGGTGGGTGCTAGAAAAGCAAGAATACCTGAACTGTATTTTCATGGAATTTCTTTTTTTTAGGTTAGAACAGGTTAGATCAGTTGTTATTCATTCTGTCCTGTTTGGAAATGGGGCCTGCTTTGTTCAACACTAGATTCGGGTCACATTTCGATGGATCAGAATGTAACGGCGACTGTTAAACTCTAAACTCCTTATTTTCAGGTCGGACTTTGTGACATTACCGTTCCAGGGTGCAGAAGTGTTACTGGACAACATCGCCCCTCTTCCGGGTACTGGCATTTTAAATTGTGTCTCTGTACAACTGCATGTTTTGTTCATAAGGACGAAAACAGTGTCAGACTTCCCTATGTGTGCTCCCAGGAGGTATAGCCATCCAAGATGACAGTCTAGCTTTGAACCTTAAGTGTGCGGTTAGCTGACGTGGGGCTGGGAGATGCATATTGGCATCTTGGGTGTGGGGTGGCGTGATCAGCACTGACTGACTACCTTCTAGCAACTTCTATTTGTAAATATACAATCCGACGTCACCCTGTCTGTGGATGATAGCTCCTTATTGTTAATGGATGTTAACTTGTCAATAAATACATGCATCCACAGGAGAAAACGCATTTTCAACTGAAGCCACCTCTGCGCTGGAGGAGATGACGAGAGGAGTAGCACTGCTTGCACAGGTTGGTAGAAATACAACGTGAAGCTCTGGGCTAGCTGTCCTGTGCTCTGCTGCCTGTCACTGGTGGCTAATCTGGCATTTGTCTCCCTTCTAGGTCACTAACTATGACAACAACACTGGTCTCCCATTGGTCCAGATGTGGAACATGGTTGGGGAAGAGGTATGTTTACATTTGCCCTGGGATTTGATGTAAAACAATTTGCCTCTTTAGAATGTAGATAAAAGCAATTGAAAAACGACAAAGTAATGGTCAACATTTCCATTTAATGTGGATAGTCTTTTATATTGAGTGTATGATAATTAATTGAACAACTTCAGACCGTTCAGGTCAACATTCTGATAGCTGTGCTTATTGTCGATTTGGGACGTTATTTTTCACTGACCCTTTTCACCCCTTCTTTCCGTTTTCCTCCAGCTGGTATCGGTGAACCGCACACTGGCGGAGCGGGCATTGGGTACTTGGGTGGAGGGCTTTTGAACCTACAACCCCTGCACCTCCCGCTACACCCCTCTTAGACCCCTTGTCCTTTCATCGCTGGAGGCTGGCCCCAACTAAACCTCCAGAAACAGTCTAATACTTCAATGGAAGAACACAACCACTGGATTTGGAAATACTTTATCTTTGTTGGTTTTTGTTTGTTTTTTTTTGTTTTTTTTTTCTCCATGTTTCAAAAGAAATAAAGATTGTTGTATGCAGAGGGGGAAAGAGAGAATGAAGTACTCCTTCAGAATATGCCAACCCCACACCCAAAAGAACTGAAAATAAAGTACTTGTACATTTTAAAAAGATATCTATATTGTAACTAAATCAAAGGTCAATCCCCCTTTTTCTTTTTTTTTCTCCATCCTACCTGATGTTTCCCTCCAACTTTCTGGATTGTCATTCTGTGGATGTAGAACTTGACTCCGTAGAAAACACTATCTGTCAATGGAGAACTAACCTCACCTTAACTACCTATATGCACTTGCATAGTGGCAACATGGCGTGGTTGTTTACCAAGGAACCATTTACGTTGTGAGACTGGGCTCAATGTGAGGCTTTTAGATTATTCTACATAATTCAGTAGCCACAGTCTATCTCCTAACTGGCTGGCTCTTTGTCATGGTCTCATGACAGCTGTGGACATGCAGGCCTGGGTGGCTAAGAATGGCTCCTGGCCTTGCTGTTGTGACTGACACCCTCGGCCGTGGTGACAAATAGAACACTCACCACAGTCTAAAGTACATAGACGAGGTGGGGGGCCTCCTCTGACCTAGGGGAAGGAGCAGAACCAGGTTCCCAGGAGTCATGCGAGGCCTGCTCAACTGGCCTGGTCTTCAGTCCGTAGAACACTGTGTGGCCTTATGAAGAAACTAAACGGGCTTCCTTTTCTGGCATCTCCACCTGACCTGGAGGCACACCTGCCTGACCCATCTGCCCCCCCCCCCCCCCCCCCCCCCCCCCGGGGGCGTCATCACACCGTTGCGGGTTGCCTGGCATCACAGCTGGTCCGTCCGTCCAACACTACCACTACATGGCAGTTTCACTACTGTTGAGTCCGAGGCGTCGCCTGGAGGGTCTGAATGCTATACTCACTCCTGGGGTCTTCCTCCGTTCTGGGTGCAGCTGTCTAGGCAGTTCAAGATGGGGGACAACCCCTCAGTTTTGTTCCGGGAGGAAAACGATACAAAACCATGGACAGGCCTCTGACATCTGACCTGGAACTCTTAACAGTTTTCAGTTAGCTCAGTGGCTCAAAGGCCCAGTGCTTATTTAAACCAGTCTGTCTTCTATATGCATGTTAACCTGCCCAGGTCCCCGTCTAACTTAGGGTCTTCACTGTGTTGACTCCTGCGTATAGCCCCTTTTACCCCTTACATTCTATTGAAGTTTGTCTGTGCAAGCATTACACCTTATGCTCTATTCCATTCTTATTGTTGCAAGCATTTTAATGGAGCCAAAATAGTCTTGCGGGCAATTCACTCATTACCCAGAATGTTGAGTGTGTTAGTTGGCCCCTTTTCACTGTGGGAATAGTTATTTTGAAGCTATGTCATCTCCACTCAATGGGCGTATGAAAGTACAGTGCTGTATATTGCGGCACAGAAACGGTGAGCCTGAAGAACAGTTAAGAGCTTTTCTCAAAGCCTCTCACTAACTCTGTTGTAGTTGTATTCAGGTTTTGCATAGGAATGAACTATTGTCAGTTGTCGAATCAAGTTTAAAAATTGGAGACTTGTTGTCCCGGGACTCTGAAGATGGGTCTCCTTCCACGCCGGCCCCGCTGCTTTCTCTAACACTCCTGTTTGGCTGCTCTGGTTGTTGATCAGAGATTTTTATCACTTCTAGATGTGTAGCTGTCATCTGTCCTGACTCTCATTGCATTTTCAAATAGTTTTCTTATCAAGTTGTTGTTTTGGAATTGAATTTATCAACTGCTAATCATGTGACACTTAAATTGGATCCCTCTGGTATTAAGGCAGGTACTGTCCCTCTGAACAGTCTTGTTTTGGACATGTGCAGGTGAAGTACACTGTTAGAGGATTGGCTCTTATGTAACTGTTCTAAATGACTGTTCCTACACATATTTAAGACAGCCTTTGCATCTATACCATGCGACAGAGGCCTATTACATATTGATCATGTAGGTTAACTGCACTTTCTCAACCTGGAGACATTGACATGTTAAGTGGTGGTGGCTAGATTTGAATCATGTCTCTGGAATGTTTGGTGTGAAGAGGTTTGTAGGCTTTTAGTGCAGATGGTGGCTGTTTCACGGTGTTTGAATGTTTAGTCAGTCCAATGGTAGTACTTCATCTCTCCTTATGCCTGTTCTTGTTTGTTGAAACTGCAGGAAATAAGGCACCTAGCTACTAATTCAGAATCTATTCAAGGAACTTACATTTCAAGGCCAGCAGGAGGGGTTAGAGTCCAAAGCTAGCTTGGAGCAGAAGCCATAATATTGTTTATGCTTGTCGGCCCTTCAGCTTTGTGTTGTCCCTACCTTGTTTCCAGCTGTGATGTCACAATCAGTAAAGATTGATAACTAGATTGATCCAAATGACACCACTCTCTACTCACTCCTATCATGCTTGATTTAACCCAAATTATTTCTTCACTTGTGCAGGTCTGTAAATAAGATATTTCACTGTACTTTTGTATAACACTGAAATGAGAGAATGGAAAAAGGGAACAGGTTTTTCTTTGGGTTCTTTTTTTGGGTTCACCATTTCCAAAGCTCTTTGTTCTGTCGGTAGGACTGGTTTGAAGTGTTTGCTTTGCTAGATAATTCATTTGATTATTTAAATGAGTGTAAGCAATCCTGCCTAGAGCATTTAACATGTACAGGTCAGTTTTTGTGAGGCTCATCAAAGGTTTGATTCTTGGTTGTACAGATCTATTAAAAAAAAAATAAAGTTATTAAAAAAGCGTCCACAGTTATGAGATATTCTAGAAATGTGTGTTTTTCTACAATAAGCCCTGTAGGTGGAGATGAAGTTTGGCGGAAGGATTATTGTGGGGTTTTTGAACTGCTCTGCAGTTAACATGCACATTCACTCCCGATATGCACATCATTTATCAGACAGAATAATACACAACAAACGATCGATTGCAATGCCACATTGTTTATACTTTTCTGGGCTGTTTAAGAAAAACAGTGACTCTCAAAAGTATTCACCCCCTAGGATCTTTGCATGTTTTATTCTTACAACATGCCCATGTTACAAAATGGGCTTTTCAAACTATGTACCGCTGATCAACCCCAAAGTGCATAATGCCAAAATGAAAAAGAATATCTTCGAAATGTTCTAAATTATTACAATTATTACACTGAAAATAATTGATTACAGAAATGTTCAACCCTTTGCTATGACACCTCAATAAGTCCTAGTGCAACCAACTGTGTTTAGAAGTTATGTATTTTGTTTGAATGGAGTCCATATGTATGCAGTTACAGTTAGGTGTTTCAAATGAATTTAGATTAAATACACCTGTCTCTGGGAGTTCCCACAGTTGGTTAGTACAATTCCGAACTGCATTGTGTTGATGAATCAAAGCAAATCTGGAATAAGTACCAGTACCAATCAGGGATAGAATGTAAGTACATATCCAAAGCATTAAATATCTGCTAGAGCACGGTAAAGCCCATTATTAAGAAGTGGAGAGAATATGCCGCAACTGTTAATCTGTCTAGAACAGGCCGTCCTCAAAAGGAGAGTATCTGAGCAAGCAGGATGCTAGTCAGGGAGGCTACCAAGAGACCTATGGCACCTCTAAAGGTGTTCTAATCTTCCACGGCTGAGATGGGTGACACTGCATAATGTATAAAGAATAGCTTGGGTTCTTTACATGTGAGAGTGGCAAAAAGCAATTGTTGAAAAAAAACTCAGCTAGTTTGCCAGAAGGCATTTGAGAGACTGAGACCAATTGTAAGAAGTTTTTAAGCTTTTTGCTTCAATGCTAAGAACTTGGCACAAGCCTAGCACTGCACATCATAGTGAGAACACCTCCCTTGCCATGGAGCATGGTGGTGTCAGCATAATGCTGTGGGGTTGCCAGGACAAAGCCTGGAGTGGCTTTGGGACAAATGAGAGAATGTCCTTGAGTAAAAGCAAGGACCTCAATCCAACTGAGAAAATGTGGAGAGTTGAAAATTGCTGTTTATGGGTCTATCCAACTTGATAGTGCTTGAGCAATTAGGCAAAGAATGTATACAGATCTATCCAAATAAATTAATTGCTATAATTGCTACCAAAAGTGCTTTGAAATATTTACCAAAGGAGGTGAATACTTAAAAGCAGTCTTTTTTTATCTGTTTTATATTTGCAATTCTCCAATTTGTGCTGAACACGGCTGCTTTAATCTTGTGGACACATTTACTCTGTGGACACATTTACTCTGGTATTAGCCTCTCTGCACTGGCTGCCTGTTAAGGCTAGGGCTGATTTTAAGGTTTATTGTTAACCTATAAAGCAATACATGTACTTACCTCTCTGAATTGGTCCAGCCATGCATACCTATGTGTATGCTAAGATCATAAGATGCAGGCCCTCCTTACTTTACCTAGAATCTCTCAACAAACAGCTGGAGGCAGGGCTTTTTCCCACAGAGCTCCACTAATTTGGAATGATCTGCCTAATAAGGTTAGAGATGCACTTAGTGCAAACCTTAAAGTGTCTACTAAAGACTAATTTATTTAGCAAGGTCTATGATTAAATGTAGGTTGTCCCAGGAATGTGAAGGTGAATGGAAAGGCTTGGATTTACGATCCACCCATGCCAGATGGGCTTTCATCTCCATTGGGATGTCCTCACTCCAAAGCCATTTGGGGGTGGAGTCACTGGCTTACTCTTGTTCTCCATTGCTGTGCTTTTGCAATGGGAGTGAACTCTGTGGGCAATACTTAGCTCGCTTTCAGGGTGGTTACGGTCGGTGTCCCTTTGGTTAGATGCTTGGCAAAGTGGTTGGAGTGACGTCCTGATGATTGGGCCATGTCATGGGAGGTTTTGCTCTGCTTCCTTGTGTCCTGCTCTGTTTAAACTTCAGTATTACTATTTGTACTCATAGAATGTTCACCCGGCACAACAGGAAGAGGACAGGCAACCCCTCAGAGCCTGGTTCCTCTACAGGTTTCTTCCTAAGTTTTGAACCTATTAGGGAGATTTTCCTGGCCGCTGTGCATCAACCCTTGTTGTTGCTTGCCCTTTGGGGTTTCACACTGGGTGTTTGTATAAGCATTTTGAGATGTAAACTCCTGATGTAAAAGGGCTTTATAAATTAAATAAAAAAATTTGCCAAAAGCTCACAATTAAATATATGTTGTAACACAATAAAATGTGGATAAATCCAAAGGGGGTGAACACCTTTGAGAGCCACATTTCACACAAGACTGATTTGACTTCTGTGAACTCATGCTTTTTGTATTCAAATAAAGCTTTTTGTATTCAAATAAAGCTTTTTGTATTCAAATAAATTTCAAATAAAGAAATCGTTTTTACAGATTAATAAAACTGAATAATAAGAGATTAATAGTTGCATAAGTATTCACTTCTGTTTAGGCAATCTTAAATTCATTCAGGAGTCCAATTTGGCTTTTTTGAAAGTCATAAAGTAATTAGTTTATAGGTAAGAACTATCAGATACTCAGAAACATCAAGTTGACAATGATACTGTAAGAGATGGTCATCCTTCTCAACTGAGCTGCAGGACTGAGGTAGATATTCAGAAATGTCACAATGAGGTGATTTAGAAAAGCCACAGTGTTAATGTTATGAGGGGAGGAAATATATAAATAAGGAATTCAAATTATATCAATATAGCAAATGGAAATATTTCAAAACATGTTTGTTCGTTAAGACAAAAAGAGGCAGGACGGTGTGCACAGCTTTTAGAGACTCACTCAAGAGGTCTCTCAGGTGTCGCTTTCAAAAGTGTTTCTAACATCTATTAAAATAAATGAGTGTCATTTTTTCATTCACATTAACAGAAAAACATAAACTTCACAAAATATTCTGTTTTGATCACATTCTGTCCAAAAGTGATAAATACCTACGCCATCCAAAGGATCTGACATGACTGTGTATGCTATTTTGGTAAATTTGCGGTCCCTGCAGATATTGATCACTTCCAAATATTCTACTTTGGCTATTGCTTTCACTATTGCTAAGGGGGATGGAGTTGGGTGGTAATGAGGCGGTGACAAAACTATAAGACTCTATCACTTAATGAATGTGTGAAGTTAACCTACAAATATTAACTCAGTAAAACCCTTCTGAGATTAATTCCATATGTATACTGTAATTAATGTTCATTAATGTTCTAGCCTTTAACAGGCTATAGGTAATGATGTGCAGTGCTGTGCTGTTTAATGGAGCTGTCAGCCATGCAGTGCAAGCCAGCTAGTATTTCACACAGGTCAGTATTCTCAACAAGCTGCTTCCAGCCGTAGTCTATGAGGTGCCAATGTGAAAGCAAGGGGCCTCTCTCAGTAAAGATTCATGAATTACAAAGAGTGTACTTCCTTGACTCTGGCTGCCAGTGATCTTTTATTCTTCTATTACAGGGGAGCAGTGAGGTGGCGCACTGCTGACTGGTTAAGTACAGTACTTCAGCCAGGCAGAATAAGTGATTCTCTGCACAGGGACCGGGCAAGAAGAGTGGTGCAGAATTGAAGAGCAACTGGATGACAGACACCTAAAATAATTCAGCTCTGGTAACAAGCAGAATGAGGAGAGGGAAGGAATAGGTCGCTACCCAACATAACTTGGTGGTGGCTCTTTCTTGGAATTCTGTAATGTCATTGTCATTGTGTTTTAGTGACTTGTTTATTATGGACCCAATATCTGCCATCCTATCAGCTCATATGTGATATCTGTCTCAGACAGGCCTAGAGCATAACCTGAGATTAGTGTGAATCAACACAAAGAGTCTTCTCTTTTCTGCTTCTGGCACTGCGAGTGCTGTCAACTGATAGTAGAATCTTGATAACGGGATCTGGCTCGGGAAAGGCAGAGGCCTCGGGTGAGACACACGTGAAATGGCCACAAGATGGTGTAAGAAGTCAAAAGATCAGTCGTAGATAAATATTCTCTTGACAGTCCAAATATGGATATATGAAGAGCTGTTGCCATCTAGGAACACCATGAGTTTCCAGGTCTCCAGAAGAACAAAACAAAGGAGACAGGCACTAAACCCAATTCTATTGTTAGCATAATTAGTTAACTTACAAAATACAATCCCAATTCTATTGTTAGCATAATTAGTTAACTTACAAAATACAATCTTACAATGTTAGGCTTTACATCTCAGCAGCCATATTACCTGCAGCCATATTACCTGCAGCACAAGTCTAACACATTTTTCCATGTTGCTGAAAGAAAATGTGTATTGTCTGCCTTTCAACAAAAACAATTTCATGAAGCAAATATATAAAAAAGGGTTAATTTCCTGCAATTGTTGACATAGCTAAGAAAATTGCTTTTATAGCTTGTGCTTCCAAAACATTTTTTTTTTTTTTACAAACAAGTTCACTCAGGTTCCTTTTACAAATTTTTTTGTTTTAGTTGAAAATCTGAAAATATAGCTACACACAAAAAATAAATAAACCAGAAACATTTTCTTGTCATTCTACAGTATTTGGTCACTCTAAATGTCACTCCACTTGGTCTTATGTAAAACTATATACATTTAAGGACATAGTATGCTTTCATTAACAGAGGAGAGAACGTGGAAAGTATTGAGGAGAGTGTGTTGGCATACTGATCAGAATTGAGTATGCCAAAATCTACGCCCTGCCGAGTACCCCCTGCATGTGCACGAGAGGTAATTTGGCAATTCAAAATAGATATGCCTTTATTACTTCCATAGATTTTTAGCTATGGCTGTTTAAAGATGATTCCCACTGTGGCAATCAAGAGTTTGATTTGTATTATTTGTATTTTTGTTATTACCATGTACAAATACTTTATTAAATTCATTTGTATTGGTCATTTTATAAAATGCATTTTCAAATATGTGTTTTAAATACCTAGAACTTGAAATCAAATTGCTAAATTATCCAGCATCTGATCATTGTGAAACAGTTGCATATGTTAGCTTAGTAGAAAGCGGAAGGGAAATTCTTTTTAAGGGTTAATGCTTTTTGGAACTTCGTATACTTGCCATGGCTGTTTTAAAGGGCTGTGCAAAGGGGTTGTAGGGCTGGTGCAAGAGGGCTCTTTCCAGGCGATGAACAGGTTACCAGCAGGATGTCTGTTCTAAAATCAGAGCACAGCTTTGACCAGTATCTTGATTTCAGTATATATGTTGCTGATGGATGGAGAAGTCTGTGATTGCCTGGGGCAGCACAGGCTTTAAATGCACAATGTCATCTCAGATGATGCCAAGGTCTTGGCCAGGCATTTCCTCCACACACCTCAGAGGATGCTTTGTGGTTCTCATAACAGCACAGATGCTGTGTGGTCCATATAACAGCACTGATGCTGTGTGGTCCATATAACAGCACAGATGCTTTGTGGTCCTTATAACAACACAGATTCTGTGTGGTCCATATAACAGCACTGATGCTGTGTGGTCCATATAAGAGCATTGAAATGTCTTCCCTTGCTGAGACCCCCTGACCATATATCGCTTAGGGCCAACAAAATGCTAGAGGCGGCACTGATATCAGGTATGCACAAAATTAAATAGGCATAAATAAAAGTACTATTCATTAGGTATATATTTTTTGTTCAAGTGTGAGCAAGTGTCCAGCACATGTATTTAAGACCATTTGATCTACTGATGTGTTTTGGAGAGAGCTACAAAGAACTGTGGATCCTCTACCTACACATACAGGAGTGTCTTTGCCTCTACTCCTCTCTCTCTACCAACCAGCTGGTGCGAGAAGCTGTGTCTTTGATGCTCAGACCTACAGCTCTTTGATGGAAGTTCATTAGAATGAAAGCTAACAGCTTTTGTTTTAAGGCTTCCTTGATGTGCCAGGTAATTATTGAACTGAACGTGTGTGTGTGTGTGTGTGTGTGTGTGTGTGTGTGTGTGTGTGTGTGTGTGTGTCTGTCAATGCACTAAAACTGTAGGCAGCAACAGGCATTTGACAACATTGGCACATCACACTTTAGCCAAAACACAACATCAAACAACAAGTCCACAAAGGCATGAAATGTCAAAAAATGAAGTAAAAAAACTAAAGGAAATGAAGGCATGTAATGTGATAGCGCTCCGCGTATGGAAGGCTCTTTTCCATTAACGTTGGACCACGCTACAGGGGAAACAGCACCACAAGTCGCCCCTGCACATGTGTTTTTGTTTTGATTCCAAAATGGAGCATGGGGGTATCCAGCTTTAGGGGGAAACAATCCCAAAACATACTCGGCTGTATTTAATTTTAGTATTTCAAATGTATGTGGCAGTTTCACACTTAATTAATTACATCACACAAGACATTTCTTTTGTAAATTATTAACAAATAAAGTTTTGTCCTTTTGACATCAGACAATGTGTAAAAAGAAAACAGGATGTTTGTTATTGAATCATCCCATGTGAAGTGGCCATTATGTGTTTGAACAATATGTTTGTTATTCAATCATTCTATCTGAAATGGTCAATATGTATTTAAGGTTGGTAAGAAACACTTAGGACCTGAAACCATGTGGAAACTATTTCATATCTCATGGGTTACACCTACACTATCAGTTAGTATTGGCTGGCAACACTACTAATGTATTTTACACTGGACACAGTGACAAAACCACGGTATACACAAGTCAATCAGAAGTAAATTAAGAGCCTAATCTTGAAATTGTTGCTTTAACCACTCAGAAAGAATGTCTAATCATAGTTTTGCTTCAGCTTAAGATGCGTAACATATTGACTCACAGCTAAAACATGTCAAAATGTGACAGACATCTTCACATGCAGTTGACAACGCAACTTGTATTTAAAATGTCTAGTGTCATTATTCTGTTGCTAAAATGAAGGGAGGTGTTGTTCTGTTTACTGATTGGTTGACCATTACATAATAATTAGTTATTCGGTAGTTACAGGCAATAAGCAGCATGAAGCTCTACAGTTTCTATGAATCATAAAATCATAAAAAGGTGACGCGAGTGTGAGGTGACCAGAGGAGTTTCTTCAACATGGGAAAATGAGTAGCAGACAGAATATAAGCATGTGTGTTTCTTTGACGTCCGGTCGCTGAATCAACATCAGACACCTCAAAAGACAATGGCTTCAGACTTTTTGGCTAGTGAAAATAAAAGAATGTCCATATAAACAAGACACCTGCTAACCAGACAAATACATATATTTTTTTTAATACAATTTTCAATGGGATATATTAAAGACCTAAACAATAAATAGGTTTAGGGATCATGTTAAAATTGAATGTAGGCATTAATTCTGTGTGGTTCTAGTAACTATAAATTGATATTTATTTCCATTATACATTCAAAACATCACTTCCTGAATTGAATGCCTTCAATTAGAATTGATACTAACCCTACTTTCCATTAATGTTGTAATTCACTAGAGTCTGTGCTGGTAATTATCAGCTGTTTGCTTTAAGTCACACGTTAATATTTGTCACTTATCAGCAGGCCAGGTAATACATAGTGTTTACTGTGGTTACTGCACAGTAATCAGAGGAAATACATGGCTCAAATGACAGCAGTTGAATCTGTAGTCTATGGTTGGTTTGAACAGATTCAGAGGCCACCATAAAATGTGTGGGGAGATGATGTGACTCCTTCCAGACCCGTGTTGGTTAATGAAGTCACACTTTGTCATTTCCTATTATCTTTGGTTTTGATAACGCTACAGCCTCCTTTCCTCCATTCATCTTCCCAAGAAGAGAAAGTCTTGGGGGATCCTCTTATCTCTGTTACTTGGTGTGATCTGGGAGAATTGCCTCTTTACAATACATTTTAATAGCAGCTCCAATTTGTCAGAGATCCCTGGGGCTCCAGGATTCTCCCACTAACTCCAGTCTATCAGGTCTTCTGCTTTATTTCATACGGTTTCATTAGGTCATGTTGCAAAATCACCACCATTAGGATCATATTATGGTGCAATGTATGACGTTTTGTATGACGACAGTAATGTATGACGACAGTAATTCATGGTTAAATAAAGTTGAAATAAATTGTTACAGTATCATCAGTTATTTTCTCAGAGTCAATGATGTGCTCATGTGAAACGTAACCCAGCACCAGAGAGCCTGTACTTAGTATTTCAGGTAGTTATCAATGAACACACCCATGTGCATTTCTCTTCAGATCCTGCTGACTGCTGTTAATATCGCAGAGGATTAATATTAAGATTAAGGCTATGTTTAAAGTTAAGTAACATATGGAAAGTTGTTGTTACTGTGGACTTTTTCCTGACCGATAAGTAAATGAGAGGTCATTTTTAAGACATGAAATCACAGGTTGTTGATAGTTGCAGACATTTCTGTACTGTCATAAACATACACTAGAGTTCTACAGTCTAGACTCTGTTTTAGGATCTGATTAGAAGTATAACAACGTCCCTGATTGGCTAATTGGGGCTCTGTCTCAATTGTCTTGTATCCTAATGTGTCCTCACACCATTTCCATATTTTTAATAAAATGTCCTCAGATGATCTTGAAAGTGAACTTTATTTCCAAAACGCTGTTTATCCATTTTCAGATATGTTGGTGTGTTGGCTTTTATTGATTAAATACTTTTTGAAGACATTTTACTGTCTAAACATGTCAAGGGTGTTCAGTGACAGGCCTAATTCAATATGTGACAAAAACATTTAAAAAACATTAATAATTCAATATATAATCATATCCAGAGATACTTTCATCTTAGGATTGCTAGGTGAGTCAAGCAAATACAGCAGCCAAATGTATAGTTTCAACACATATAATTCCAGCTATTGATATAAAACCATATCATAAATCTATTAAATAAAATGTAAGAAAAATAATATTTTACACACTCATGAATGATTTATAGCGTTCTCACTCTTGAAACATTTAAACACTCATGAAACGTTTAAACACTCATGAAACTTTTCAGGTTATGTTGCAAAAACCTCATCTTTTACATGATTTATCAAGAGGAAAATCTTTTTTTTTTTTTACCCACATTCACTTTTAAATTGTAAAGTTTTATCATATGTATTTGGTATTTGAGCAGCACATTACTGTTTCAATACTACAAGGGTGCCCCTAGCACCGTAAATAATGTAGTAATTTAGTAATGTGATTGTTACTGTTGATGTTAATTAAAAAAAGCTAATCGTTTAAAAAGTTATTAAAAACTTAATGAAACCAAGCAGAGGATATTTTTTAGTGTGTTGAAAAGACATTTTACAATGAGAAATATCAGCTTCATTTTGCATTGTAGTTATTTAGCTAAGCCCTCACCAGAGCAAAATACATTTGTGACTGAACAGATTTCCAACCTGTTCCCATGTGGGAATTGAACCCACAACTTCTGGCATTGCAAGTGCCTTGCTCTACCAAATAAGCTACACAGGACCACACTTCCTTAGATAATGGAACTAGAATTTAGCAAGTCACTTTACAACAAAAAGCAACATTGTCTGTCTGCTTGCAGCCTCACATGCCAATAGAAATAGGAAATTCCAACAGGAAAAACTGAGAAGCAGTTTTGGAGTTATGCCAAATTGAATCTATCCATCAACAAATAATTAACCTTTTAATGTCCATCATCCACAAAGAATACAAAATAACTGCATATTGTTGTCTAAATGATTAGATGAGGTGAACTATGATTTTGTTACCCGTAAAGCATTTTGTTGCTATTTCACATTGGATTTCTGGGTGAAAAGAAACCAGGTGCTTGGAAGGAAGTTGCATTATGAATTAATTGTGACCTCTCTCAGTGCCTCCCTCTATTTTATGCCAACAGTAAGACAGATCCTAAATGCTAGCTAGCTAGTGAGGTGAAACTGCAAGCCTCCACATGCCAATCAATCAGGCAGATTTAAGTCGACTTTGCCAAGTCTTTGGCTTGATGTGTGCCACCTTTACTTTATGCTGTTTGAAAGCTCTACTTAAGAAGAAAAAAACCATAAAGAAGTGAGGGGAAAGAAAGAGCCAAGACCTGTCAATGGGCCACAGGTCTTTCTCTTTAGACTTACTCCACCATCCTCATTTTGTTGTCTGTTCTCTGCCCTGCCTCTTTCTCTCAAACTTCCCCCTCTCGCTCACAGAAGGCTTACGGACATAAACAGCATGAACTGTAGCATGACTTACTATCCAGTGAGCACCAGCCTTAATTGAGCTCTCACTTTCACAATTCCTTGTTTCAGTGGTTACATGGCTATATATTCTCAATCTTTGTTGTGGATGTGCAGTGCTTAATTATAATATAGGCTGGTGTAACAATTTAAAATGCCCCGGATGTTTCATGTAAAGTGCATAATCATTTATATGTATTACACTAAAAAGCCACCCCCTCTATCAGCATAACAAAGTAAACGACTGCTGAACTGATGTGGTTTCAAAGCAGCAGGTAAATAAAGGACCATTTGTCAAGCTGCCTATCCAGCTGTAGGAACCTGATCTGGGCTTATAAGTGAAATTCCTAGATTAACTAATAACTGTGGCCATCTCAGTATATTTCAGTGTCATGACAATAAATAAATTATAGAGTATAGAATAGGATAAAAAATATATATGTACACATACCAATGTCAGTGATAATATAGTAGAGCAAACCTTTCCTTAAATGGTTAACCAAATAATCTTTGTCAATATTATTATCCAATAATGCTATTTTATTGGCAGATATGGCAGTCAATCGTCAAATAATTGTATGCAAGAATAAACATTTGATTGCTTACACAGACACACAGAAACACAGACACATTTTAGGAATAATTATATTATATATAATATTTTCATTCCAAATCTTATTTTCTCTAACCTTAACTTAACTTGGAAACCTATCGTAACCCTTGACCATTAACCCTGACTCTAATTCTATATTTTGCCTTAAACCTGAGACCTAAGTGTGACATTTTATTTTTACTTGTGGGAACCAGCGAAAGGTCTCAACCAGGTTAGTAACTTATGAACACACACATACATTTCAAATTACTATCCTCATGGGAAACTAAAATAGATTTCCATTCAAAAATAATATTTTTCCTAACCCCTATCCTAACTTCAACGTTTTTCTCGATTGCTTAAGCACCTTTGTCCAACCAGAAATCACTTTTTCAAAACAATTAACATGCAGACCATAACAAACATCGCTGGCCAAAATGACAAATTATATTAGCATAAAATGTGCTAAGATTCTCAAAACATTACAAACTTTCCACATAATCAAGCTCTTACATCAAAACTTAAAACATGTTTTCTCAAGAAAAGTTATTTCAAACAATTACTACAGAATGGCCAAAATAATACTGAAAACAACTATAAATATACCCTAACATGGTTAACACTCTTTTATATGTGTGTGACACTATTATGGATACTATAATAACAGCATGTACCATCAAACATATTTTGACATGTTTTTTCCATTTTGGAAAGCAAATAAATCTGCTAAAATAAAGCAATGATGAAAATGTTAGTTACACATATATACAATCATAATATAACATAGTAATACTGAAATTCATTGTAAATTAACTCTTGTTTTTCTTACATATTCTTACTATTGATGCCACATTTGATCTACTGACATTGGGATGGACCCAGCCTGCCCTACCTTACCCATGGCAAGGCCGTGATAGTTTTGGTATCCCCTGAGCTACTTCACCACCTCGCATCGGAACCCCACTTCCATTCCATTCCCTACTCTTCCCTTTGTCCATTCTCGCAAATAGGAACTCATAGGTGACCTCTTTTAAGCATGAATAAGGACTGATTTCTGATTGAACAATTATGCAAAAAAGTTTTGTATACGTGTCGAAAAGATTAACATGTAAGGAAGTACTTTGTATTTGCAGTGACCAAATGTTTTATGTTTACTGTTTGAAAAATGGGATTAGTGTTAAAGCCACGATAAATTAGCTTTAACACTAACGAGCTCTGCTCGTTAAGTTATCATGGAGAAAAACTAGACCCAAGTTAAATGAAAAGTATCGTAGTAATCGAGAAAAACATAACCCTAACCATAATCATTAAATAGCGTTTGACCTGCAAAACACCTCTACAAGGACGAACTTACCTTGTTGAACTATCCTAGAGATGTTAAGTCCACTGTGGTTACATCTGTATGTGGGCGGGGAATGCTTCGTGACGTCAATGGAAATGGTTAGGTGACGAGCCCCTACCCCGCCCCATGTGGGTCAAGGGAGGGGGAGGGAGACAGGCTGAGCTGATCCCACGTGTGACGCTTGCATTCCCGGCTCAGTAATATTCTCTTTAGCGGGCTTCGGGTGTAGCGTTGTGTCTGTGTGTGTTCGTTAGTTACTGGCTATAGTCGGGTTAGCTATGGAGGGAGACGGGAGCCAAGCCACCTCTGGAGGAAGCCCTAATGATTCGCAACACGACCCGGGGTAAGACTGTGAACAGCACTGACACTTTTTGACGTTGAACATTGTATCAATATTGCAAGACTTATCAAAGACGTGACATTGATGTTGCCTTCCGGGTGCAGTGAAGTACAGTACACCTTTGTTTGATTTTATTATCAAACGGGCCTGCCCCGTTTTCTTGCTCGCTGGGCTTGCTAACCTCTCTTGCTGCTGTTCTCGTTTTGCTCGCTTTTTGTCGCTATAGCAAGTAGTAGTTAGCTAGTGCTAGCCAAATAGTTAGCTACACGTCAAAATGGCCGATCTGACATCTGGACTCACTTCTGCTATGTTTTCCCCTTTACAGTAAAATGTTTATCGGTGGCCTCAGCTGGCAAACTTCACCAGGTAAGAGAATAATTGGCGGACAACAGTGTGGCATTGTCGGATTGTGTTCCGTTGCAAGCTGTGGCTGCCCGTACTGGTTGCAACGTCTGGTGTGCAGTGCTGTCTGTGGGATGTGTGTGTCTGTGTGTGCGTGCGTGTGTGTGTGTGTGTGTCGGTTCGCGCAAGGTTATTTTGATTTCCAATCGTTTGAAGTCCTCTGTTCGACCCCTATGTGTAGATAAGCATTTAAAATCATAAATATGCTATTGCATTTTTGACATACGAATGAAAATGACTGGTAACCCACCCCCGTTTGTTTTTCTTTTACAGACAGCCTTAGAGACTATTTTAGTAAATTCGGGGAAATCAGAGAATGTATGGTGATGAGAGATCCAACGACAAAACGCTCCAGGTAATTAGATAGTATATTTTACCTCTGTTTCCGTTTGTTTTAATTATCAAGGGATGTGATTTTAGTGTTCCTATGATAACGCAATATCAGTTAAGAAGCAGCCATTTATTTTTGTCCCGCGTTGCGCTTTTACAAGCGATTGAATCAGCGCTTTGCACATGTAATGAAATTTGACATTGACCGGGCACTTGGGATACAATACGGAAAAAGGCAAATACGGCGAAAACTATGCTATTCATTTGCATTATTCCTTGTGCAGCTTTAAAATGACATGTAATTAACCTTTTAAGAAATTATTTAATTTGATACGATAGTAATGCTGCTTAAACTATTTTGATTTCAAATAGCCAACTGGTATACCAACGCGAACGTGTACATATTTGTTAAATTAACAGTATTGAGTGTGTATTTGTTAGACTTTGCTATATTAGTTTCAATGTAACGCATGTAGATGCGTTTAATACTGACTAACACCGACTGTTTGACCACTCTCCTCCCTCCTGACTACAATGCTTCTTGTTGTTTCCACAGGGGCTTTGGCTTCGTTACTTACGCAGATGCTGCCAGTGTAGATAAAGTCTTAGCTCAGCCACATCACGAATTAGACTCAAAAACGGTATGTCTTCTCCCTTTCTCTCTTTTTAGTGTTAATGCTTAATTTTTTGTGACTCACCTGCCTGGGATCTGGCATTGCATTGCGTCTTTTACAGAGTTGTTCCATGCTATTTAGTTACTCTCTTCAGTAAGTAGTCTAGCTAATTATGCGTTCTGAGCCCACTGCATACATGCACACTGTCTTTGAAATAACAGGACCTCCTGCTAACCCTGACTTTACCTTTGGAGTATTGAGTGCTATATTATGTAACGTAATTTGTGCACCAATCCCACCTGCAAACCTATTGCTCCAGGAACATGTGGCTAATGTAAGATGAGGAACATGTTTGTTGAACCTGCATATTATATAATAGGATTGCCATTGTTTCAAATGAAGATAAATTCCCAACTGTCTTTATACATTTTAGTATACTTTTTTTATGTACATTTTTGGCTTTGTTTTACATGGACAATTATTTTTGCTAAAATTGCATTATAACTTCTGTTTACATAAAAATGCAATTTATTTATTAATAAATGTTTTTAAATGCATTGCATCTTGAGTTAAGCTTTCATTTTTCATCCTACCCATTTGCTCTTGTCTTCAAGAGAATAGTATAAAACATACTCTGATTGACTGTTGCATTATTTAAACCATTTTAAATGTATTGATGGATTAATTAAAACTTGCTGTTGAAAATAGGATTTAGGTTTTATTTGATGTTGAGTTACCCTGAATTATGTAGTGTTTTGAGTAGGAAATCTTAATTTCCTTAGCATTTCACTAATTTGGTTTTCATTGTAATGACATCGTAATGTTGCATGCATGTACATAGTTATATAGGTACATTGTAATCATTGTAATGCTGGTGCATATTGTCTGGTAACAGACTGTTTAGGACTTAGGGAGGCGTGGCTCTGAATGAAGATGGGAGCAGGTGGGGCGTCACAAGCTTCCATAGCTATAAAGCGATCAACCTCACCATGACTTCAGTCTAAAAATGGGACGTTAAGCCTAACCCAGGGCATATGCACATGGGTAACTGTATGCCTAACTCTAATCTTAAATACAGACAAGAACTCCATTTTTATTGTCTTAAATGTTTGTTATTTAGGCAATTTCTATTTGGAGTCTAGTGTAAACCAAATGGTGGGAGTCGGGAAAATTCCAAATATTGGCCATCAAAATAAAAGTTCAATCACAATGACCACATTTTTTCTGGGCATATAGCATTTATATTAAATATGTCTATGATGCATACTTTCCAATTGACCTAACTCATCATTGAAATCATTGATCATACTGGCTCTTTGAAGTGCCCAGTGTAGAGGGCATATTCTAAGAGTTGGTACCTGCTGATGGATTCAGAGGTCAGATGAAATGTTAGAGTAGCGGCCGAATTGCTCTATTCCGGTTCCATTCTGAGATGCTGTGAAACCATACGATACTTCAGAGGAGAGTCAGTTGGTGAACTAGATTAGGTACATTATAATGCGTTTCACCGGTTTGCCGTTTGTACTGAAGTCTTCTCAGTGTTCTGTTGTTAATGTAACATCTCGTGACTTGATACTAAACTCAGACTGTTTATGCCACCTATGCGACAGTTTATGTAACAATGTGTAACTACCCAATAGCTGCCTTTTACTACAATATAAATACTTATTGCAGTGTGGGACCAAAATAACTGATTTATTTAAGGGCAGTAGTCACATCACACTAGTGTTCTGTTTGGCACCTATATTCAGTGGTTGAAGTTTCTAACTTACCTGTGTGGGTACAGGCTGAAAGGAATCGTTCTTTACCAGTGGTGGAGTGGAGACAAGCGGCCACTGTTGTCCTCAAGGACTCATACTAACTGCTCTGACATTGCCAGAAGCTTTAGGATTATGAAACAGATAGCTGATGATGTTAAAGAAAATTCAAAAATCTGCAACTTTCCACAAGTCAGTTCAGAAAACAATGCACTGATGTTATTGTAAATGCCCTTTTGTTATGACCTTGTAAATGTACATGTTAATGTGACTTAGTTCACGTCTGGCCAGACCCAATTGGTAAAGGTGAAATATTGGTCTTGATTGAAATGATCTTGTAGTAGCCTACATGCTGTTAAATAGAGCCCAATGAAGGCACAGCAACACAGACACACCTGTCAGTTTTTATGATTTTTACTATTTCTCTTTTCTGAAAATGCATTTACATATTCTTATTAGAAAATGGCTCATGATAGTTTCCATGTATTAAGGAACCTAGAGTGGTGTATCATCTTTAGAGTCTTATTGTGCGGTATATTGGAATAGAGTCAACAATGAGCTGTCTACTCCCCTCTGTGCCTTGGGAGGTGTTCCACATTGAAGTGCAGTGCGAAATGGAGGGAGTCTTACCCCACCCTATCACTGCCAGGTGAGGCTGTATTTGGAAATTCAACCCAGACATCAACGTAGACATGGCTGGGTTTGTCTACATGTGGAAAGCTGTTTAATTATTTTTTTTTTATCAGGGTACATTCAGTCCTCAAAAATGTTATGGATAGTACATTACTCGCTTGGAGTGACTTCTACTTTTCAGTGATTGCAAAATGCCGTTGATGCCTAACTAAACATCAATTAGTCATACAACATGTTAGTCCCATGTGAACTTATTCCTAGTGTTTGTACAGTGTTTAACAAGTATATGTGTGTTGGCATTATTTAAATTGGTACTACCTATTGTTTTACATTTTGGTACATCTATTTCCTCTGATTGCATTTGCTTCGTCTTAGACACTGCTTACTCATTTGACATACTTTCATGTTTTATGTAATCCTTGACAGCATGGAAATGATTTCTTGGTGTTGAATAATACTGCGTGACTGTGGACAATAGAATTTCTGCTGATGTCATTTGTAAAAGCAATCTCTTGTTGACTAAACCCTTCTCTGGCTAAAACACATCCCACTCTGCTTACACATTCAGTCAGGTGAATTCAGACAGCCACTTCTCTACAAGTGGCTATTTTTGGCCATCTTACAATAACAATGCGCCATTACATTATCCCTCTGTATGTTATTTATATATATATTTTTAAAGAATTCACATGGATCTACTTTATACTGTACACAATATTCCACTAATGGTCTTTTCCCCCTGTAGTTATGTGACCTTAAATGAAGATGTGAAAGGAGAAATTCTTTGTTCACAGGAATGGGGAATGTTGGTGCTGTATTCAGCCACTGTAACGTGGCATATTTTTCCTGAATGTCCTAACTGTTTTAATGCACTGACTGTCCCATTTAACAGGAATATCTTCTGCATGATTTTACTTTTAGAAGGGGAACATTTATGGCAGTTTTAATCTGAGTTAATAATCATCTCATCCATTCTATGAATAAAAGTCGACCATTATGTAAGATCTTCAACATCTAACAACATGCAGCAAATTGTTTTGTGATTTCATTTGCACAAGTTTTTCTCATGCTGCAAGTCCGTTGTGGTGGGTTTTATAACCTGACATCTCACACTTTTCTTTTTGGCTAGTGTTTTTACATTGTACAATTCTTCAATTCCACGCAGAGCAAATGCTCTAATAACAGTGACAACAGAAAGGACGGTTTTGCAGTGAACTGACGCAACAATGAATAATACAATGCACGCTTTGTTTTGCGGCCTGTCTTATTCAGTCTGAACTCAAATGTGCCAAATCACATTGGCTGCCATGATAACATTTTGGATGGAATCAGGAAATAACTAGCTGTTCTCCATAAAATGCAAAAGCATGCAGTGAAGCAGCCTTGTATGACCTATGTATTGGAAATCCATAATGTGAACTAAAAGAGTAGATGACTCGGGTCAGCATTATTTGATTTTGAATTAAAAGGATGTTTTCCTGGAGGGAAACATTAGGTGGCTTTGAATAGAATTAGCCTAAAGAAAACACCATTGTTCAATATATTTTTAATATACCTTTTAGATTTAATTATTTCACAATATGCCAACAATCAAATTGGAGCATTGCAGCACTTGATTGTTTCTACATTTATTTCACATTACTTTACATTGTGTTTAAATAGCATCATTTGCCTTTAATGTTGGTTATGCATTTACTTGGTCATCATTGGTTAACTAAACCATGATGTGTGAAGGAGAATTGAGTAATTTATCGATCATTATGTTATATAAAAATTCTGAATTTCTTGAATGAGAAACGTATATATATATTTTTTCACAAATCACGATGCAAATGAGAATGGTGCTTTTAACATAAACCAGTGTTTATTTCACTGGTACTAACTGGTGATTGGTTGATTAGTCTCAGGGGTGGGCTAACAGAGTTTGCCCTGTTCTGAAACAGAAAATCCCTGTCCTGGGACCTCAAGGTCAGATTTGAATAGCCCTAGAGTACTGTCTCTGCTGTCCGTTTTGACATTTACCCCAATATTGTCTGTGTTGTGTATGCCAGTATTTAGCCATGTTGTGCAATCTATGAGAGAAACCCACACATGCAAAATAGAAAACCCGGTGATTATTGATTAACAGCTATGATGGTTAAAATCTAATATCTCCCTTTTCTTTTCTTCTTTTTTAATATTCACCAGATCGATCCTAAAGTTGCCTTCCCTAGACGTGCCCAACCCAAGGTAAGGAAACTGGCTGAACTCTCTTGGTGGCTTGTTTGTTGTGTTATTCAACACTGCTGTGCTGACCTATAGAAAAGAGAGTATTTGTGGAGCTCTTGTGCAGATCCGGTTTTGAAACAGTAGCTTGGTGTGCATGTTTTGCTCAGGCAGCCTAGTCTAGAGTAATAGGCAAATGTATCACTGTTTGGTTTGCTGACTTGTTTAGACCAAAATGAGGTGGTCTAGAAACCATAGTGAGGTGGTTGACTTCTGCGTTTGACTCAGTAAGAGAGTGGCATTGTAGTTGTCGCTGAGATTGGGGAATTTTCCTTTTTAGCTCCTTTTTAGTGACACAGAGGGAAGCATTGTTCCAGTGTTTTTCCCGTGTAGTTTAAGTTTCAAACCGGCTATTGACGGAGGTAAGGCTTTCAAAGCCGAGGCACATGGTCTCTTAAGACCGGGTATCGCGGCACTGAGGAACGGCTAGGGGATGTGTTTGTTTCTTCATAGCGTCTTTTCTCTCTTGAAATGGCACTGTTCATGTGTATTTTCAATGGTGGCGGTACTGATGGAAATCTACTCTGAATCAGTGTTGAACCATGTTGATATGCAATGTTACTGTATCTGCCGGACGTGTATGCTGCTTAAATGCTTTTTGCTCTGTGGGCTGTGGGCTGTTTCATGTGGAAAAGTGCCCTTGATATCATTTATACAATGATGTTTTAATAAACATGAATTTGTCTCAAGGACATTTAATAACAGTGCATCCCCTAACAAGCATATGTAGGCGATAAGAAGTGGTTTGTTTCAGAAGAGCAATGACACTAAAGGGTTTTGAAGGTGAAATGATGCCTTGTTGTCTTGGAGCCCTTAAGGGCAGGCTCATTAGCACAGAAACCGTTTGGATGTCTTTTCAACATAACTGCGGAGAGAGTGTGTCTGTCAGTGAAAGGCACAGCTATAGGATTAAAGGCAATTAAAGCAGCATTGCAGGGGGTTTGTTGCATGTGAAGTGGATGAATGATAGGTGTTATATACAGTAGTGTTCAAGACCTATGGTCAACATTGGTGTTTGGGGATTTTCTTTTCTGTTCAGTAACTCAGTAGAAGAGCTTTTCTTGCCCGTGTTGGATTTTTCTGTTCAGCATAATGTGTGTGTGTGTGTGTGTGTGTGTGTACGTACATCGGGGAAAAAAACACCTACAGCCCTTAAGGCTGGTTAGTGAGGGACTCCCCTGACTGGCTGGTACAGCTGAGAGCGCTGTGGTGTTCCAGATCTTCTGTACAGGTATGTCTTTAAGGTGGCGGAGGTCTGCAGCATACATGTCCAGCTAATTGAAGAACTCTCCCCTCTTTGTCCAGATTGGAAGATCACTGGAGGAGAAGTGACACGCTCTGTCCATTCGGCTCACATTCCAGGGAGGACAGACAGATAGAGCGGAAGGGCAGACAGACCGTAAAAAAGAGAGAGGCAGGCAATGCAGGCAGACAGGCAGGCAGGCAGGCAGACAAGAAAGCAGGGCATGGGACCTAATTCTTTTTCCCTGTGCACTGTATAGTGGCACTGAGATGAATGGGGTCATTAAATCAGGCTGTAGTTCTCAGCAGCAGTCAGAACACAACACAGCCACTAGGACTTTCCTTTCTGCTTAGCCAACCACCCAATAATACACTTAATGCAAATAGAAAACTGCCATTGCATCCAATCATGTAACATTATGGCATTATATTTGTGACTCGCCCCATATTTTGCGGAGTGTGGGTTGAATTACTGAAACCAGTCTGCCATATGTTGTGTACTGTGCTTGGCTAGGGTGCATTAGTTTGTTAACCACATGGTTACCCTATGTAAAGCCTTTTGTTTCCTCTTTCCTCTCCTACTGATGACTAATGTTCTGGAGTTTCTATACTGGCATTCCCACCTTCTCGAGTTTAACAGAAAATGTATGTATGGATTCACTTTTTATATTTCCCAAGTTGTGGTCCTCAAGAGCTTATGACAGTGATTTTCTGGTCCTTGAAACAAGAATGGTCTGGACTGGAACCTTTGCTCTAGACGCCTGTATAATCTTTGGTTGTTTGAAAAGAATAATAATAATTATGCTCTGGTCCTGTGACTAAACATCGCCATGATTTTAACAATGTTTCAACACCCACAATTTGGCCAATAAATGGCAGTTATTTTTGAGAAGATAGAGTCTATGAATGGTTACTCCAATTCCACTGGTGGGCTCCCGAGAGACCATTTTCTATGAGAGAGAGAATAGAAGAAAGAAAAAAAGGTTGAGCACACACAGTGCACAGCATAATGTCTCCTTGAATTTCCCTACTAACATGCCTTGGTTGCTTTTTGGCATTTACCGCTAGGATAGTTCCATCTCAAAAAGCACAAGAAAGAGGATTTAATCACCCACCTCAGATTGTGATGGAATCCTATCTGTAGTTAGGATAGCATTCCTGAAATATTTTATTGAAAGATAATTCATTAAGAAGAGCTTGATTTTTGCTAAATGCTGAGCACTTGGCTAGTAGGTATAGTGTAGTTTTGTTTCTTTTCCGCACAACATTGCATCGATACATTTTTATTAATGCCAAATATGAGTAGATTTTGGCATTGGCAAGTAGAATGTTTATTTCACCAGCCAAGATGGGGAGTGGTCACAAAGGATTCTATAGAGTGCAAGTGGTTCACTCACTCTTAGGACCTAAAAATCCTTTAAAGTTAAGTGTATGCAAGTTATGATTTTACAGCATGAGCAAAATCTGACACATATTTTTTAAGGTATTTCTGGAATTTAGAATGTCTCTATTGTTTTAACCAAGTGCAGCAATGGCATCGACAATGTGCAGACTGTACTGTAGCCTACTGTCGGTATTACTGGAGGGGAGCATTGAAAAATGTATTCCCAGTGCAAGAAAGTTTTTAGCTGAAAATCTCCTTAAAGTGTTTCTGGGGTATTATTTTTTTCCCCCCGGTGTCAGTTTGAGTTTAAACTGCAACTTCTAGTCAGATTTTATATATGTCTGTGGGATAAGAAATGATCTCACAGACACAGTGTGGTTGTGGGAGGACTTGGTAACTTCCTTTCAGAGGCAGGAGAAAATAACTGATTGTAACCCAAAATATCAGCAATCAGGTCACAAGGTTTGTTTGGAAATTGAGCAGCAATATATCACGTTTTTACTATAAAGACTTTTATTTTTGATCAAACATTACACGGCGTGTTTGTTTGGTGGTGTAAAAAATGTTCAGTGAAAATGTTAGTTCAAAAAATTGCTTTTTTATTGAATGTTCTATTTACTTTAATTTCAGTGGTTATTTGTTCTACAACTGCATCCTAGTAAGGTATCTGAGTAGTTGAAGACCTCCTTTCAGATAAAATGTAATATTTTTAAAGAAAACAGGTTTATCACAGGTAGCGCTGAACCCTAACCTTTAACGTAACTGTTTCAGAATAAACTTAAACTGAGTGATTTCAATGCTGGAACTACAATCATTTCTGCCTTCAGGACATGTTTGAGTGAGTATAAATTACACCGCTGTTAAGAGATGAGATTTTAGCTGTAAAGAAATGCTGCAACTCTCTTTGAAAACTATAAACTATGTCTATGGGCAAAAAAGCCACTACCTTTTCGGAATTCAAAAGATGCTTGGAGTTAAAAAAGAATCTCTCCAAAAATTTGAGCTAATTGCGCACATTATCTAAACTTTTTTTAATAAAAACTTAGTATCATGGCAGATCTATTGTACAATTTTTGTTCACATAGTCTGTCCACGTGATATGTGCTGAAAATTGCTACTAATGTCACAATATTTTAAGTAAGCACTAACCCATTCCTTTATCATTCTTTTTGGCTTGTAAGAGAAGTGTTGCACAGTAGACATAGCCCTCTCAGAAAACTGTCAGACTTTTCAGAGAGTTATGCAAAATAATGACATACTAAGAGAAGGATATACTGGATTGCTGTGATGGAGGACTTGCTTGACCTGTTAGGAAAGCTATTGATGTTCTACCCAAGGCAGCAAAGAAAATGTTTTGATCCATTTAGGAAATATCACCAGAGGAAAGCCAAATAGATCTAATAATGTGGCTGTTGTAGAACAGTGGGAAAAACCTGCTAGTTTCCCCCTAATTTGTTGCTGTGGGCTTCAGTGGCTTATTTCACAGAACAGAGGCAAAACCATCAGCAGATTGACAGGGAATGCATTACACTGGATCAAAAAGCAGTAGTACAGTTGCTTTTAACTACCTGTCAGACATTGGGTGTCAGTGGGGGTCTGATAAATGTAATGAATTCCCCATTGATAGGACAAAGTCTTCTTGAAATATTTGTATGAAGTTGGATACAATATGTGTTAAATGCTTTGTGAATCTAAATATGGTTGCGTCCAAAAGAAATAATTCTGCAAGAATGCTAATGGTTTCCGACTGTAGAAAGCATTATAGAACGTTCTAAGGTGGTGGGTGTCGTGACATGCTGAAATGACATGGAATGACTTGCCATAAGAAGTGTCCAAACAAAGCCTCCCAGGGTGCAGATCTCTCCCTTCCGCTCAGCATCCCATGCCCAACCGGGCCACGTAAAAAGACCCAGTGTGTGGCTGCTGGGTGGTAAGTAACTGTAGGGGGTTGGCGGTAGCAATGAATTGAGTTCACAGTTACTTTTACATGTCATTTTCCCTCATGGCGCAGTAGTGTGGGAGCATTGTGTACTGAGAAGTAGCTGAGCCGTTAGCTTTGGCTGTGTATGCGTTGGGAAGGGCGGTGGGGGGGGGGGGGGGGGGGGGGGCGGGGGGGGTTGTTAAAACTACTGGCCAAGTTTTTAATGAAGTCCAAAGGTGAGGTTGTGTGAAGTGCTGATCTCTTGTTTTTTTCTGTCTTTCTTTGCCTCTCTCTCTTTTGGTCTCTCGCCCTCTGCCTCAGTCTCACCCTTTCTTTTTCTCCCTCCCTCCCGCCTTCCCTCCCTCCTGACAGTGGATGCTTGGGAAGAGAGGTGTCGGCCCAGGAGCCCAGTTCTCCGTCACTCTCCTGTGTGGTGTAGTACTCCAACACCAATTAAGAAACCGTCCCCTTCAGTCTGCGCTCCCTTGCTTTCGCTGTGTTTGTGCGTGGGTGCGCGTGCGGCAATGCACTTCCTCTCTACATTTCATCTCGGTTTTTCGTTATTTTACCACTGAAGCAGGTGCTGTTTTTTTTTTTTATATTTTTTTTTATACAAGTAATAGAATTTGACAAGTTGTTTAATCTGATGCGACTACTTCACGTTTTGATGTATGCATTGAATAGGTCTAGATGTTGATTCAGGAAGAAAGGTTGGCTGATAAAGAGAACAACAAAGAAATGCGCTTGCGATCTGCTTCTGACATCACAACAATCGTTTTGTTGAGGGAAGCCAGCTGCTATCTACAATGTAAAAGGATAACAAACCCTGGAACATTAGCCCATTATTTTTAGACGGCGTCATCACCAACCAGTCATTCTCAACGACAGTTTTTATCAAACAGAAGTCCGGTTGAACCACTGTCTTTGTCCCTCTGAGATGGCATGACTGGCACCTTGACCGGAGTTGGCCTGGCCCTGCCTCCGTCCGCTTTCAGCACTCTGCTTTGTCGTGCATCTCAAAGGATTGCTGGAAGTGTCCCTACCTTGCTGTTGCCTCTACGCCCGGAGTGGGGGTCCGGCCGGGACTGAAGAGTCTGTTAGTGTGTTCACGTGTGGAACAGGAAGCAGCGCACCAAGAGAGTCTGGACTGGAAGCCAGTGGGGCTGGCCTACCCAAACAGATCCTGAGTGACGTTAATGAGGCCAAAACAGAGAGCACCATGCAGGGCGAAACTGGTCTCTGGTCCTCGACAAGACCATTTTCAGAGCCCTGTGGTCTGTCTCTACGAAGGCCTCCTTCCCTGCCCTCTACCCCTGGTCTTCCTCATTGATGTCGGCAGCTTCAAACAGAGTGACACTCATCTCATGAGGCATCCTGCTTTGATTGTTCCCTTGAGGTCCAGGAGTTCTGCTAGTGAGGGTGACTTGAGAGCATCTAGTGTTGGGGACATAATAATAAAGAATAAAAAGGACGCATTGTTTTTACAGTCTAGTCTAGGTGTGTTCTAATGATCTTGTAGCGAGTCCCAATTGATGCCCCTAGACCATATCTCAAACTGCACTCCACCTCTATCTCCTTCCCCCCTGCCCAGACAAATAGGTCTGTAGCATCGCTTCATCTGTCTTTCCTCACAATATATGGATGGGAAATTGGTGCAATACTTTACTCCAAACTTGACCCAACACAGTGCGGTTCTGTCAAACAGACTTCAAAACCCCCTGTCGGCTGTGAGACAGGTTATTATACAGTGACAAACTGGGTTTGTAGCTACCGGGAGGAAAGTTTCATTTGTGGGCTCTTGTCTCTCACAGTGGGGGGAGGGAGGGAGGGAGGGAGGGAGAGAGCGATGCCATGTAAGAGCTAGGAAACAGCATGCCAGTCCACTCCCTTGTCTTTGATGCTGGTTGCTGTTCTGTCATGTGGCAAAGGCTATGCAGTGTAGAACTGGTATTGTATGAGAGGTTAGTGGACTAGTGTTTGAGTGGTGTCTTCCAGGGTCGGGGCCAGTTCCATTTGAATTCAAGTCAATTCAGGAAGTACTCTGAAATTGAAATTATTTTGAATGCCCAATGCCCTCTTTTAATAAGTGAAACTTTGAAAAGTTATTGAATTTTGATAATTTTTTTATGGAATTGGAAGTGGAATACCCACATGTTCATGTTTTTAAAGGGGTTTGAGAGATTTTGGTATTTACAATAAATCCTATATATGTCTTTATACAGCTTGGGTGTACAAATAGCTCATTCTGGTAATACTGCCATCTTCACTGGCTTAGACACTCATTGAGCTTTATGCTAGCAAAGCTGACCAGTCAGTCAGGTGTTCATGACCAAGGAGTCCCACTCCTCTAACGCCGCTGTCCCCGATTTCTGTCTGAGATGCAGGATGTGATGTGGAAGGACTCCGACCCAAATAACGCGCCAGTGTCCTTGCCTGCCGATTGTCCTTCAGCCGGCTGCAGGGCTGTTTGAGCGTCGGCACCGCCACACGTATCTCTCTGGTGACTGCGGAGGCTGCCGTTACTCTGTCCATTTTGTCTGCTGCTGTTTTCACTGCAGCACAGAACTGACCCTTTTTCTGTTCGCTTACTGAGCCTTTCCTCTTGGTCTCTTGAGTTAAAGTGTCCACTTGTCTCTCTATAGTGTATACCAGGCAGGCTCCAGTCCTGCTCCATGGCTGTATTCAGGGCTGGTGCAATTACAGTCATTCCTAGTCCAGCTCGTGCAATCTCATTGGTCCTGAATGGAACTTGTGATAGACAGCTCCTTACTGTTAACGTTCGCCCCCTGACTCCTCTTCCGTTCTTACCCCACATCTCCCCAGCCACCCACCCACTCATCCGTCCCCCTCTCTCTATCCCTCACTGGCACGCATGCCCCCCCCCCCCCCCCCCCACACACACACACACACACACACACACGTGCACGTTGCCTTCCTCACTCTCTGCCAGCCTCTCTCTCTCTCTCTCTCGTTTGCTCCAGCTTTTTCTACAGCATGATAAATCTGATGCTAAATTTAGAGGCCGTTTTTCTCGAGCAGTGAGGGATTACTGGCACAGACAGACAGAGAGGGAGGAAGAGCGAGGGAGACAGTGAAAGCATGGCAGGCTACTTTCTACCTCCATGCGGAGTAAAAAGGCCTTTCCCTTACATTGTTCGAATTTAAAGCGCCCCCTGTGCATTAGTTTATTTTCAGTGTCACATTACTACTCCTGTCTAAATGCACAAGGAACATTTCTTTTGGATGTTTGTGTGTGTTGAGTGTATGGAGTCAAAGTTGAAGACATGTTCACCGAGTTGCTAAGCTGTTCTTTCTGCTTATCACACTGCTCGCTCAACCAGGAAGTTTTCGCTGGCACACATAAGCTGGAAGAGAATGCATTCCCCGGCCAACAACCTTGTTAGGGTTTGTTGTGCAGCCTGAGCTTGCAGGCTGCACAACCTACACAAAGAGTCGCTATTGTGTGGAGAGACTATATATATGTGAGTGTGTGAGCGAGAGAGAGAGAGAGAGAGAGAGAGAGAGTGTGAGAGTGTGTGTTCTACCTGCTAAATACTATACTGTATCTTGTCATATGCTGCTGCAGTGAGTGGCTCACTTGAGGGCTTGTCTGCACCACGGTCCTTTTCTTTTGTCCGTTACCATTTGAGCGTGGCCTAGGGTGGTCCGTTACCATTTGTGATCCGTTACCATTTGAGTGTGGCTTAGGGTGATCCGTTACCATTTGAGCATAGCCCAGGGTGGTCCGTTACCTTTGAGCGTGACCTAGGATGGTCTGTTACCATTTGAGCGTAGCCCAGGGTGGTCCGTTACCATTTGGGTGTAGCCTAAGGTAAACCGTTACCATTGGTCGCTGCCTCTGGAGCATCGAGCTACCTTTCTGTCGACAAGAAGTGGGCTGTAGGTTCTTGTGATGGCCACCCGGCTCTTTCTCTGGTGCCCCACGTTGATGGGGTTCATGTCAGGCGCTGGAGATAATGACGGGCTTCAGGAGGGAGACCCCAAAACGGCCCGCGGCTTGATCGTTCGTACAGAACCGGGTCCCAGATGTTGATGCATGTGAATGCATTGCCCTGTCTCCTCCCTTCACCCATCATCCTGTGTCTTCACACTTTTACCCGCTCACCGTGGCTTTTCTCTAAAAGACGCATGAAGAGTTACATGCTCATTAGTCATTCGTTATTACAATGGTAATCCTGTGTATGGCATTAGTCACACACCTCATGCACATCACTTATATGACTACTGTTCAGTCATTACATGTACTCTCAAGCGGTTATGTTATTTATTTTTTTAACCCTTTTCTGTGGATTCAAACCAGAAACCTTTCAGTTCCCTGGTCAGGTTTCTTTAAACACTTTAAAGGGAACAACGTGATCACCCCATTCAAATACTTAACACAAAAGCTTTGCCCGGAAATAAGGGGCCCGGAAATAATGTCTAACATTTTATTCTAATTTCTAGTGAAACATGCAAAAGTATCCTAAAATAAACAGCTAAAAATGTATATAAAAATTTAACTTTAAATGTGTCATTTAGGTCTGTGTATGTCGGATACAGTCCTAGTGAAACAAGGTTTAAATGTGCAGGGGAGGAGGATGTACTGATGTCTGCTTCAATGGGATTGAATTCTTATTTATTCTTATTTGTTTGTGAAGTGGGACTTTTTAGATTGAAAGAGATTTCAGGTGGTTGATCATGTGATTGTTATTCCCCTTTAAATACTAGGTTATCTGCTGCCCCTGGTCATGATCAAAGTAAGCATATGCTGATTAAAACACCTGTTTCTCTCAGTAGTCTTTTGCATTATTAAGACATCATTTCACGCTTATGAGCGAGTGAAGACAATTTGGTATGACTGAAAGTATGCATCTCAATAATAATTATTAATGTACAGATTTTGAGTCAGCGCTAAGAACACTTTTGGAAAGTCTATTTGTTTATGTTATATACATGACGGAGAGATTCAGAAGGATGGAGAAAAGAGCGAGATGGAGTGAGTAATAGGGGTAGTGGGATGAGAACGACGGATGAAGAAAGAAAGGAGGTAGAGAGGGATGTGAGAGAGAAGGTTTGAGTGAACACTTTCACTGCAACCCACTACGCTCCCCAAGCTTCTCCATCAAAGACAGAAAGCAATTAAAGTCATAATCCACACAAGGGGAAATGTATGACAGGTACAATAGGCTTTACCCAGAGAGAGTAAATGTCAACTCCCACGGTGATCCCAGATTATGTTCCGACTTACCGTGGCGCTGTCTGTGCAGGACCCGGCAGCCGCGTCTTCTCTGTTAGCATGCTAGGTGACACACTTCTCTCCGGGCCCTGGGGAAGGAAAGGACTAGGTTGACGTTCGCTTTGTAGTTGCGTACCACTTTTTGTTTGATGTCGGTTGACTCTGGTTACGTATGACATTGTACGATCCAGTCCACCTGAAGGGGTTGACTGTTGGGTATTGATCTGGACCTGAACATTCCACCGTGGACCCCCTTAGCGCTCAGTCAGTGACCTGACCACCCCTAGCCCCAACAGCTGTGACCTCTCAACTCTCCCCGTTCACCCCCCTAGGGCGTTGGGACCCCAGGCTCTAAGCGTGGTATTGTGGATTGCTAGGCTCTGTGCGAGGGGAGGAGATATCCCGGGCTGGTGTGCACTGTTTGTTTGTGGTCATGGCAACCAGTGGTCCTATTGTTTCCACAGCTGCCACAGCAGGGGTCAGTCCTGTTATGTGCTTCACCACATTGACCTCGGGGACCAGCGGCTATTGATGTGCCCTCAGACAGGGACATTTCACAACAATACCGTTAAATGCTGTACAACAAGCCAAGACGAAAGCTCCCCTCTCACTTTTAGACTGCCAAGTTATTAGTTGCTTTAACTTCCCATTGTGGGGGATTTTTTTTTTTTTTAAACTTGTCAGCTGCAGGGAAGTAGGAGTGTCTCTGAGTCTGCAGCTGGTATTCAATTTGTGACTTTGTAATAAAGCGAACAAACAAATCCCAAGTATTACAGTTGGATAATAATGAAGTTCCAAGTGTATGTGGCGGGTCACGTTCTTAAAACAGTCCCAGTCTAGAGAATGTATTCTGTGTTCTGGGCTGTTCTGTGTGTCCCATTGTTCTCACACTGTTTGGTACCTGGCCTCTACACCATCAGACAAATGTCATGTATGAAGGCAGCTCTACTTTCACCACACATGCTTTTATCAGGTGTGGGAATCAGTGCTATGCTCAGAGGATGAGAGCAAAGCCTAGATGGAGAAGCCCCAAAAAGCAGATGTGTGCAGGGACCTGCTGCATTGCAATTCTGTTTGTTTATTTTATCAGAGTGCTCACTATGCAACCACGATTGTGATGGAAATCCACCACAGCTACACTTTAGAGGTGGTTTGAAAACAGTAGGCAGCCCTTTTTGATTCTTCACAGATGATATATTCTTAACCGCAAAAATATTGAATGCATGATTTTGTGTTTACCCCCGGGCTTAAGAAGCCGCTGTCCATATGACTGTTCTCCCACTAACAGGGTAGAGACAAATAACTCAGAGATTGGAGACAGCCGATGACAGGTGATTTATAGGTGCCTATAGTTCAACACTGGCTCTGACTGCTGCTCACACAATTACACAATTACTGGTTTTAATACGGCCCTGTCTAGCAAAGCCGCCAGCTAATGAACATTGGAACAGAAATGATACATAGTCATTAACATTGAAAGGTTTTATAAATGATCTCTCTGTTCGTTCTCCATCCAGGGTGCAGTTCTCTATGGATGGAAAGAGAAAAGGACGCAGAGAGAGAGAGGGGAGAAAGAATAGCGTTGAGTGATAAACTGCCTAAAGATGGTTCTTCAAATTTCCATTCTCTTGATGCAGTTATTTATGATGTGCTGCAGAGACTTCAAGGGGGATCTTGAAGTGTGTTTAAAACTCCATATTGAAATGGTTGACTCCAGATTGGAATGGTTGACTCCAGATTGGAATGGTTGACTCCAGATTGTAATGGTTGCATGTTGAAGAATTGTAATTGATGATACAGTGTCCTCTGCAGTGATTAGCCTATTTTAATAATTTTTTGAATTCTTGGGGGGTTGTACCGAGTTCTTTATTCAATGCATAACTTACAATGTGCTGAAACTTGGTCTTGCTGTCGTACGTTCTTACCTTATTGATTATAATGCATGATTTGGTTGAGGCCCACCACCTTGCTGTGAAACTATTTCACATTTTGCCTGATTGATGCCATTAAGTGGTGGGTATGAATATTAATAATTCAATATGATTGATTATATTCTTTACATTAATTAGCTGATTCTTTTGCACACTGTGTGGTTAATCATAGCTAATGAAATGACTATTTTTGTATATACTTTAGCTGACTTTACCAAACCTCACTCAGATTGATCCTAGCTACTAACTAGCTAGCGAGCTAACCAATGAATTGATGCTTGTGCACAATTGATGCTTGTGGCTAGTTAAGTTACCATGGTTTGTCTGTTTTAGTCAAAATGTTCTAACATGCTAGCTACATTGGCTAGCTTGTTCAACACTCGGGTTTTGAGTTTTTAGCTATATGGATAGAAATGGAACAGGCACAAATTATAGAAATCTATAGATAGTTATTTATTTCCATTTACGTGGCTGGCTATACTAAGTACCAATCAAATTTTTCAATGTTAATAAAGTATAGATGTATTTTATACGCCCTAGCTGTGGCTGTGTGTTGCTGGAGCTGTTTATTTGAGGTGCAGTGAAGGTACTGAGAAGGCCGTTGAGACAGTGGAAATCTGGACTACACCACAGGTCTGAGGGCTCTGTCTCTCTCTGATCAGCTGGGTTTTATCTCCAACATCATCTGTAGTTTAAACAAACAGCCGTGCTCTCAGAGCTTTAAAACAAACACTCACTGACTGGAGCTAGCTGGAGTGGGGGAAGAAACCCATCTCCAGTACTAACAGGATAACAGAGGCTGTCTGTGGACAACGTAGTGCTCCTCATCCTGAAGAAGCTCCAAAAGCTCATTTACCATTGCTCTGGGTTTATTGGTGCCTGACCCAGACTGCAGATGTGTGTAAGTCTATCTTGGACCATCTCTAACAGTGTGCACTGGATTTAGCTCTGACCTGGCTGGTGAATAACTGTTGGCGAAGGACCCTCACTTTCCTTTGTCTACATCCACATCCACTCATTTACTGTTTCTTAGAAAAAGCGTAACCAAAATCAAGGCTTTCACGTAGATGCCAATTTCTGCCTTTCTTTGTTAGCCGATGACCTTTCTTTCTTCCTCAACTGATAATGTGACCTTGTCTTCCATAAATTCTTGACTCTTCTGTCCTTTCTCCTCTCTTTCTATAAAGACTCTGATTACAGTACTTTGGTGTCCCGGCCTCTGCATGGGACTGCAGCTCATTCCTATTCCCAAAGGCATTCTTGTACCAAGATGTTTGCCCTCTTGTCCCATACAGGACACAGGAGTCCCTTTTTTTCAACAATAGCATCAATGTGGGGAAATGACTATCTTCAACCTTTTCACCTAGCCTCTTCCACAGTTGACATGTTGTGGTTCAGTTTGAGGGAATCCCATCCAAGTCGCTCAGACCTGCTCCATAGAAAGTCATGGTAGTGCTTGCTGGTGGTTGAGTTTGTCTACAGTGACGTAATGGAAACGGAATGAGTTGGGTTTGCGTTGTTTTCTAAAATGTTCCATGCTCAGTACATACATCGTGATGTTCTCCATCTTAACTGGAAAGCAAATAGTGTAGAAAAATAAGATTGTGTGCTATCATCTGTTGCTACTCTATTAGCATTAAACACGAATGCATTTCAATTGGTTCTGTCAGCCCATATTGCTTGTGCTCATAACACCCCCCGAACGTGATACTTTCATCAGTTTTGTGTGTTCTGATTTACCAGCTCTGTTAACCTGGGATGATTTTCTGCTCCTCCCCACGCCTCTTACTCTGTCAGAGTTTTATGGGAAAAAATAAGGCACACTTTTAACATACTGCAGGGGCCCTTTGACAGCACAGACGGCAGAAACAGTGTAGGTGACAGCTCATGATTTATTCAATAATATTCCGTTTTTATTTATATATTATTTTGTCAGAACATTATACCTTGAGTTAGAGGATTTACCAATTGAGTATACATCTCTATGCACTGTAGAGGGAGTCTATCAAATGTCTGCGGCTGATGTCGTGTTAACACCCACCAATCAATGTGTTTTTTCCCCCCTATTCTTTTTCAAATTGCAGCAGTGATTACTTTGTTCTCCTTAGAGGCAGTTCTTTTTCCCCCCTCTGTCTCGCACAAATGCATTTCCATGTTGGATTGACGTTCCTCATCAATGGCTTCTCTCCCACCATGACTCCCATCTAGTTGGAAGGCATTGTGAGTGATGGAGATGGGAGCACGTCTGCCATTATTCAGTAAAATAATTGACTTTGAGCCTTTTGTATTGGCACATTTGCCCTGCCTATTTGAAAATAAATGATTTTTTTTCTCCTCGACAAGCATGACATTAAATGTGCGAGCAGTAGAGTGTTCTGAGCAGACCTTCTGGTTGTTTAAAGAAATGAACCACCATTGCTGTTAAGTGAAAATCTGTCTCAGGGGATGTCATATTGGTATTCAGTCGCACCCTAGTTGAATTTGAGTAATTTTATGAAAACTGCAATATTTGCTGACATGCGTAACAAAAAGGGGTGTTGTAGGTGGGGTGTTGTAGGTGGGGTGTTGTAGGTGGGGTGTTGTAGGTGGGGTGTTGTAGGTGGGGTATTGTAGGTGGGGTGTTGTAGGTGGGGTGTTGGGGTGACATGGTGAAGTACTGAACCCTTCCTGCTGTGTCCAGTCTGCTGTACCTACGTCCTGCCAGCTCCTTTTGCCAACCGTGTTGTGGCTCTCTACTGCTCTCCTCCCTGGGCAGTCTTTCAGAACACCAACCCTGCGATGTTTAAGGTAATTGGTGTGTACCACACACATATTTGTGTGTACAAGGACCCCTGAGCTGACACTTGACATTCTAATCCTGCTGTGTTTGGCTTGGCTGGGTGTTGTCTTAGCACTGATATGAAAGCAAAGATGGCGTCACGGGAAGGAATTCGTCTCAGCAGGGTGCAAACATTGGACCCCGGTTGTTTGCTTTTCTTCAGGTGGCCGTTTACATCCTCATTTACATGTTTTCCTAGCACGCTCACTGTGTAGCGAGAGGGGGAAAAAACGCAGAGGGATTTCTGAGCAGCACATTTCAAAGTGAAGTAATCTGACAGAAATACCCAGATCTGTTCCGTTACTCTGTGTTCATTGGACCAAGTGCAGGGGTGTTTGGATGGGAAGTAGGAGAGATTGTGCTAGATGAGTTGGTCAAATTCAAACCCGTTCTTGCATCCTGAGAGCAGGGGTCCACTCTGGTTCACAGGTGCGTCCACCCGGGCCCACATTGTCTTCTTAGCCCGGTCCAGACAGACGGCATGCTGCTTCAGAGGTTTGTTTGCTTGCTCTTTTAGTGAAGCAACACTTTGTTTCCTTCTCTGTCAGCTGTCAAGTGTCCCGGCATCAAAGTGAGAGTCCCCCCGCCTTATAGTTGACTTGCCTAGAGCTGCACACACAACTGTGTGTCTGCCGTTCATCGGCCATTGGTTTGGCCCGGTTTGGGCTGTGGTGTTTGACTGCAGTTTGACTGCCGACGGCCTCTGCCGTTTGTTCGCGCTGAATCGGATGTCTGGAGTAAGGCGGAGCAGCTCCCGCCCCCTCGGCAGGCTGGACCTATTAGACAGATTCTCCATGTTCAACAGATGTACACCCCTCTCCCCTGTGATTTATTTACCCATCTTTTAGAGTTGTTACTCAGGGGAAATTGGGCATGTTCAAAGGAGGAACAGACAGGAACAGGAAGAGGTCCAGCCCCCCCCCCCCCCACACTTCAAATCCCTCAATGAAAGCTAATGGAGCTGTGGGCTTCAAAGGCTCTGAGCTGCTGACTGACAGGCCTACTCCTGACTTTCCACTCCAGCCACTCAAATCAGGCCACACCAGCAAGATTAAAGCTGGCCTGCATCAGCCAGGCCTGCTGTGTGTTCTGCCCCGGCCCTGACTCTGACCCGGACTGGCCCTGGCCAGCTGCTCTCTGGGTTGCGCCAAGAGGATTGGGGGGGAGGCACAGAACCCACCAGCAGCACCTGGTACTGGAAAAAGGGCGTGGGTGTTACTGTCACGCATAAAAACATGATGTCCCTTTTTTAAGCCTGGAGAGTTCACTTATTTGATAAGGAATTAGCATGTGGAAATGGGACTCGAAGTTAAATAAAGCTGCCTAGAAGGTTGGAAATGACAAACATATACTTGTGACAGTATTAGGGTTGGTTGCTGCAGTACAAACGGTGGTGGTTGTAGCATTACAGTTCGTAATAGGGTGGTAGAGGCTGGGTTAGATAGAACAACTTTCAGATGGGTGTTTCACATGGGTCCCCAGCTATTTAGTATGGCTGTGTGTTGGGACAAAAAGAGCATTGTTGTGGATTTAAGGACACGAATACAATGATTATGTAACGTCATTATCCGTGATCAGAGAAAGTTACTGAACAACAAACATTCTCAAGTCACTCAAACAGTGCAGAAGGCTGAGCCCACGATTGGCTGATTTTGCTGTCAGTAAAGACACGGCGGGGTGTTTGATGATCCTGCTCTTACGATTGGATTGTAATAAGTGGAGCTGCCCTCACATTTCCCATAGTGTTCGCCCACTTAGTCTTAGTAATAAATGTTCTCAGTTTCTTTCTCCGAACACATGCTGTGTTCTTTAGAATCCTTTGATAGCCACACATTAAGACACTTTTTGTTAGCCAGCGATCTCGCTATATTCTTAATATTGTGTTCTGCAACAATGTGCATTAATGTAGCAACCCAAGTTTCCCAACAGCTCTCCATTCCCTCAACTCCCCGGGCCATCACACATAGGTCAGCTCCAGATTCTTCAATCTCTGAATGCGGGTATCCCTTCTGACCAACAAGTATGATAATGGACACAAAGTTGGGTCAGAGCCTTATTTTCAGTTTCGAATGGCGCTTAAACTGGGGAGTAATGGGTACGATCTATGGCCATTGAAATCCATTGGGATTTATGCAAATAGGGTGGGATGGTTAAAGGTTTGGATTAGAATCTAAAGTATTTCTCTTTTTTTAGGTGACGTTCTCAGTCTGCATTTGTTTTGGTGTTGGTGACTTCTACAGGTTTTATGCACGCGGTATTGGAATAATGCTGGTAATTAGAATAACAAATAGGAGCGTCTCTAAAGTTTGCCTTTGCTGATTTCTTGATTTCTTAATTTTTTTCTATGAATAATGTTGCCTTTTTGAGCCTAATTAGCAGCACATCGAACTTTTCCGCAGCTATGCAGCTGAGTGCTGAGTGCTGGTCCATGGTGCTTCTGTGGTAAGAAAGTGAATCTATGTGTGGGTAATTTGTAGACCTTAAACACAGTCCATGCATACAGTCAATGAACCCCCTGGTTTCCTTTACCCACAGTACACTGAGCAACACGCTGCACTAATTAGTAGGAATTGAATCAGAAGTGGGTCCTTGGACTCTTTCTTCTCCCTCCCTCCCTGACTCCCTCCCTCCCTCCCTGACCAAAAGCTCATGTTTCTTAAACTGTACATCAGTAATTGAAAGGAGCAGCTTTTTGTTGTGCAGGGTTTCTCCTTTAAACTAAGGCCTGTGTTGCTGTCGTGTTGTTCTGTTTCTTTGAGTCTAATGTCAGTGCTGGATGCCAGCCAGCCAGCCGTCTCAGGACGTGAAATGTGATTACCCACACTCCTCCGTGTATTTAGTAGTCATTTACAAACACCCAGCACACACCCAGCATCCTAACCCATCTTTTTTACTTTGTGTATATTGTGTATTTACATTTAGAGCTGTGTGTGTTGTTTTTTTCTTCGAGTTTCAGACAGATATTCTGGTGTGTGTTTGAGTGGCTCGGTGCTTTACTCTGACTGACATAGAATTTCCTCCCTGTGGTGAGAGCGAGAGAGTTTTACATGGATGGTTTCTTTTCTGGTTTTTACCGTCTGATTGTTTGGGTCTAATGGCATAGATTTTCAGCTCTGCACTGTTTCCAATGATAATGACTCCAGGAAGCCACAATAAGGTTATTGCTGGGCTCTGTGTATGATTCTCAGATCTGGGGATCGGTGGTATTCACCACAGAATGTATTTTCTCCTTGCATGTGTTCATAAGAAAATGGTCTGTTGGACATTACTGTTAATCATTGTTGACCCTCTAAGGAATTGCTGTCATAGACAATATTTCATCAAATATTTGAGAAATGAAAAGCTGTGTATCATGTTTAATTATTGAAGAATTTGCCATTTGATAAAATCTTGTTTACTCAATGTGTAAATCTGCAGTCCTGTGTTTTTTGAAAGCTGCAGGTACTGAAGTGTGTCCTGTAAAGAAGCCGTGTGAGGGTGGCGTCTGTAGACCTCTCAGTTAGGTAAATGTTCAGAGAAGTGTAATGAAATATTTGAAAAACCATTCAAGTGATCACAAAGCCAGGCTGTGATTGCCAATCGCTGCTAAGTGTTGTTCCAGCCCCTTCCCTCATACAGGAGGGGATGTACGGCCAGGAGCTGAGAAAAAGCTTTCTTTCCTTGGACCTGACGTCACCGTCTCCCCCGCTCCTGCCACTCCGCTCACCGCCTTTAAATATGAATGGCCTGCTATTCCAGGACTCAAAAAGGAGGAGTGCAAAGTGAATAGAAATAATTGAGTGTTTGTGTGTGTAGGCAGGGCAGTGTTTTTAAATTGCCTAGTTTGTGATTATTTTTAGGGAAACAGCAGCGTTCATTCACTCTGGATACATGTATGGGAGGATTGGCGGCTGAGCAATGCCACTGGGCTTGATCTGTGCGTCTGTGTGAGCTTCCTGACAAGTGTGGGAGTTGGTGTGGCTTGTATTCTCCTGAGAGCAGCTCTTAAGGGGAACTTTCCACGCTAAGGTCTCCATCGAGGCCTATTGAAGATTACGTCTGTGATCTCTTTCTTAAGATCTCTGCGAAATCATCTCCAGTAACACGCCTATGAATTATGCACACTGCTCAAACCTTCACTAATCTTCTCTCTCTTCTCTTTCTCTCGCTCTTTTCTTTCTGAAGACCCCGGAAGATGTCCTGAGTGCGGCTGTGTGTGGTGTAGTTAAATGAAGTGTATGAGGTGCTTCCATTGGTTACTGACCTCTCTGCCCTTCTCATCATTTTTCTTTTGAGACTAATAAATGCTGTCGAAACGGCTCCAAAAGGGCCGAGAGAGACATGGCTCTGAAAAATGATTCTATCAATTCACATTCTGCCAGCCTGCCACCTTGAAATGATTGAACTGTAGTCATCGGGCTTCAGAAAAGACTGTACTGTAAGGTATATTACTCCCTATTATGGCAAGTCACGCTCCATGCTGGTCAGGGTGTACTGTATGTCAGCAGGCTGCACTATACAGATCATGTGTCTGTTTCCAACCCATCCTGCTCTACTGTCTCTGTCCCTCTCTGTCTTTTTCTCTGTCTCTGTCCCTCTCTGTCTTTTTCTCTGTCTCTGTCCCTCTTTCTGTCCCTCTCTGTCTCTGTCCCTCTGTCTTTTTCTGTCTTTTTCTCTGTCTCTGTCCCTCTCTCTGTCCCTCTCTCTCACTCTCTGTCCCTCTCTCTGTCTCACCCTCTGTCACTCTATTCTTTCTCTGTCTTGCTTTCTGTCTCTTACTTTCTCCCTCTCTTTTTCTCTCTGCCGTTCTTATGCTATCTCCCTTTCTTCCACTGTCTCTTTTTTCTTTTTAATTTTCCCTAATTGTGTATCCATCTTTCTCAAACTCCCACCCTCTTTTGCTTGCTCTGTTTCTTCATGCTTCTCCCTCTCTCTCCCTCAGTCTTTTCCTGTCTCTCTCTCCCGTTCCCTCCCTTTCCCAAGGCACTGTGTCATGCTCAATGACTTTGCTACCACATGGAAAAAGTTCTAAATTTAGCTGGGGTTTGTTGGTGTGTTTGTGCCTGTTTGTTCCAGTCCTGTGGAGTATTTATATGCTAAAACCTTTAACGCGTTAATGATTCAACCACTGCTTGGGGCGAGAAGGAACCGTGCAATAAAGCAACCTTAAACGAAGGCTGGACCATCTCAAAGGCCGGGCTGGAGTGTGTTGGGTCTGATGTAGGTCTCTGAGGAATAGATATGCTGTTTATTTCGCTCATGCCGATGGTTACACCATGACACACGTCCTCTGGCCTTCCACCTGGCCCATAGCCATGTGTCTCCTCAACTCCAGCCTATCCCTGCAGCACAATGTGTCAGTCAACTTCCTGTTCAGCCAATCAACATAAACAGGGTCCTGGCAAAAGGGGAGGGAGGGAAATATCGAGGAGAGATATTGGAGAGGGAGGGAGGGAGGGATTCTCAGTTGCAGTATGTCTTGCCTGATCCTCTTTCATACCGTATCAATGGAACATATGGGTTTTCATCTAATCTGTAGCGTGTGGGATTTCCTGATTCTGCACCATGGCCCTCATGGTTGCACAATATTGTGTTTCCGACGCACATACCATCCATATATCATGTAGCAATGAGCTGTTCGGTCAACCCAGCCTCCCTATCTGGACACAGTGCATTGCCTCGCAATGTACATTTCCTGTTGTACATTTTAGTCAGCAGATATGCTATCCTGATCCAAGTTCAGTTTGTGTGTACAGCTTATTAAGTGAATTGAACAATGGCATTGAATGAGAATTATATTGAGAATACCTATAGTGTTGTATAGTGCTGACCGATTGTATTGGGATTAAGCTGTCTCAATGCCTGTGGAATCTAGTTTGTCCTCTGTGGTTGGGCTATGTGATAACATGTATCTAGTTTGTCCTCTGTGGTTGGGCTATGTGATAACATGTATCTAGTTTGTCCTTAGTGGTTGGGCTATGTGATAACATGTATCTAGTTTGTCCTTAGTGGTTGGGCTATGTGATAACATGTATCTAGTTTGTCCTTAGTGGTTGGGCTATGTGATAACATGTATCTAGTTTGTCCTTAGTGGTTGGGCTATGTGATAACATATATCTAGTTTGTCCTTAGTGGTTGGGCTATGTGATAACGTGAATCTAGTCTGTCCTTAGATGTGTGATAACATGGCGGTCTGGTCAGTTGATCCTCTGTCTCAGAGTGGTGGCAGATTCATGTGGATGGATGGATAGTACAGTGGTGTGGCTCAGAATAACCTGGTCATGGCTGACAGGCCCTCAGAAGCAGCCAGTTAGCCTTCAGCACATTGGGGGATTTGTCCATATAAGGAGACAGTCAGCCACTCTGAGGGGATGTATGTGCTCTTCCTCCATCTGTCTGTCTGTCTGATCTGTCTGTCTGATCTGTCTGATCTGTGTGTGTGTGTGTGTGTGTGTGTGTGTGTGTGTGTATCCAGGCATTGTGTCTGACCTGCGAGCTCCCACAGCAAAAATACACTTATTTATGCTGTGTCTCAGTGGGTTCATACCTTTGGATTTATACATGCATGTCATCATGAGTTATCACAGTTGATCTTTTCAATGTTTCCTGAACACCAAAGCTAATGGTCAGGCTAGGCTGTAGCTGGAATCCAGATCTAATAGCCGCTCTCATGTGTCAGTTGAGTGCAAAAGTAGCTTCGTTAGTACTGAGCTCCCCAGCTCCATAAAGTTGTGTTGTGGCTGCTGGGCTGGTTATTTTAAGGCAGTGTCAGGCTTTGGAAAGCACTTAATCCTGGGAGGTAAGCCAACCACCTCACTTCTGCCGTTACCTCAGCTCGCTCTGCTGGAGCAGAACAGGAGTGGACGCCGATTGGACGCACTTTCACTTTGGCCTCTAATACAACGTGGGGGCCTCATATGAAGACAAACAGCGCACCTCCTATTCGCCCCAAACCCCAACACTGTCTTCAGGGAGCGCTAACGACGCATTTAGCTGGCGAGCCGCGAGGCTAACACCGACCAGTCATGCCCTTCAAGGCCTTTAGCTCTCTCTCTCTCATGCATTCAAACAGATTATTTTACAGCTGCATTGTCTTGATTTTTGCTGAGAGGGCCAGAATGCGCCCCAGCCACACAATGAGCTGTTGCGGCTAAGTACTGTGCTGCTGTCTGCCTGCCTGCTTCCCAGGTGATACTCTACCATTAACACCAGCACTCACCTAGCAGATAATGCAGAGCAGACATTGTCCTCTGCCACCACGCTCCAACCCTCTGTTGGGGCTTTAATGAGGTTACTGCTTATTATAGCCCAGCCCGACTTTCTTATGGAGTCGTGCTTATTTGGACATGGCTGACGGTTGCATTTTTAGGTTTTCTTTTTGTTTGTGTGTCCGGGAATCTCCCCCACCGATTCTGTCCCTGGAAGGAATCATTAATGGACACCAGTCGGTCATGTCTTGTGGTGAGGGATTGCAAAACGGGACATGATCATTTTGGGGCGTCTATGAAATAAGGAGAAGGAAAAGCTGCTTCCCAGAGGATTTCTTTCTCTGAAGATTGTCTGCTGTCCTAAATACATATATTCACTCATATTCCACTCACGACTGAAATAGCAGACATGATGGGTATCCACTATTTCTCTCTTCAGATGACAAGAAAAAACACATCCCCACTTGAAGATGACAGGTATAGGCAGTATAGGCAGTCTGGTACCTTAGTGGCATACACTGTTTGTAGTGTTTCAGGCAAACAGGTACTGTAGGATACAATTTGCCATAACACGTTCTCCATAGGCAACAAGGAGCATAAGTAGGAGAAACAAGCGCCGAGACAGAAAAATCAATGGGCAGGGTAGAGGGCAGCGGGGCTTGAAGAGAGCTAGCTCTCACACTCACCGCCTCAAGGAGTCTGTCAAACCGAGTTCTGAGAATCACGCCTCGGAAGCCTTTCATATAGTTAGATAATGATGTGTTCTGTTTGCATTCCTATGGCTGCTAGGTGGTCGATCCCATGTTATAGCTTGTTTACTCTCCTCTACACAATCAAGGTTTCTTTTATTGCATTTTGATTTGCCCATGAGGGTCCCTTAGGATGAAAATCACTTCCAAAGGCAACCTGGTAATGGATGCAGTTGTACTTTTTTTTTTACGTTGCGTCCTAGAGTGGCGTCTTTCCTCTGGGAACATCAAGAATTTATTAACCCTTAAAGCACAATGTTAAACACCTGTTTGAGTGTCTGAATGGAATCAATGCATAAAGGGTATTTACTGTCATCAATATAAGATTCTAATAAAAACTTGGGGCACAATTTGCTTTCTGATCTGAGCACTTAATATATCAAAGATTTGAGCTTAAAAGGTCAAATGGTAGAAAAGGTATAATTTTTCTCCTCTTTTTTCTTGTACTTTGTCTGAAATATGAGTTTCTAATATTTTACACAAAATGCTCATTAAAATTACAGAGAAAATGTTGAATGTAGAATATAAATGTATATTCATTTTTTAAACATGCTCACATTTAAGCAAGCAGCGACTACAGTTAGCTGGTCTTTGTTATAGGCGATAGCATAATTATTGATCACTGTTTCTTTTTCCCATGTACTCCGTTGTGGATGAAAAACTTTTTATCATCAAATTAAAGAGGAATTGTCTCTTAGCTAAATGTTTGCCAAACGGTTTAGCCAACTAGAAGCACAACGAGATAACATTACATTGTAGTCCGGTGGCCAGCTGCCTGCTAGTGCGCAGTATTGAAATAATGAAACAGGGCAATAGAAAAGGATTATGCAACTGAAATATTTAATCAAAGTACCTAAATGCAGGTAATGGGCAGTTACAACCGTTAATAAGAGGCTTATGGTTTTATTCTGTGTTGTTGTTGCAGCATTAAACTTGATGTCCATGTCAGGGATAGAACAGGTGTTGACTGATGGAGGTCAGGGAGAAGAGGAGCTGCCCTGTCTGTCATATGGGGGAAACTGTCATCTGCAGTGTGCAAAACAGAAATCCAATGTTTGTTTGGGAACACAACCCACCTCACAGATCATCACGTGTCATTATTTCATAATGCACTTAATGTAAACCCCCCCCCCCCCAACTATTTCAACAATAATCAAAAATTTAATTATTTTGAATCAAACTAAAACCGAACCAAACTCTAAATCACTAAACGTTCAGGCTCATTCAAAGGAGCTCCATCTCTGCAGGTCCCAAACATCATCTGAACATCCTAGCCAATGTGACTGCCAGTCTTATAGAGAGTGCCATTAGAATATTCATTCATAGCTGAATAAAAGGGGGAGGAATATAAACAGTAAGTCATTTACTGACAATGAACCGCTAAAGCTTTTCTTCTGATTTGCAAATAAATGTTTTTGTATTGTAGTTCATTCAGGAACCTGGGGAAAGCACGCAAGTGGCATCTCTCTGTCACGCACACACACAGAGACGCGCATACACACACACACAGACACACACAGTGGATGTGTTTTGATTGACAGGTTGGCACTCTCTTCCGTCTTCCATCACTGTCACAGATGTTGGTTGATACTCTGCTGCCGGGATGACAAAGCCCCTCTTCTGGTGGCTCTCATGTAGATCCTTTGGAAGGCGGATTCCACAGCCATGTTCTTTTTGTAATCCAAAGAGATCACGTCGGCTTTGAATCTTCGTTCTGGCAGATTTTTCCTGTCATCCCCAGAGGAAGCATACCACATCTTTGACTGATTCACTCTTCTTTAAGTGACGGCCCTTCAAGACTTTGGGATGAAATAGAATCTCTTTCCAAATTCTACATCTCATATTAGTGTATGTTCCATGTTGTGCCAGCCGGCTCTTTCTCTGCTGTACTGTAGCCTTTTTGTTCCGTAGCTTTCTCAACCAGTTTGATGCTTTGACAGGGAGGGGTCTATTAAACAAACTGTTGTTTTTCTATCAGTCTGCTCTCCTCCTCTCTCCCCTCTGACCTTCACGTCGCCATGGCAATTAGTATGCTCAGACAAAGGTGTGCCCCGTGGAACCCAACTCCGCCGCCTTTCGCCCTTCATTAGCGAGGTCATTTCCTGGAGTGGACGTCCGTGGCAAGGACCCCGGAGTCAGACCCGCCCGAAGGATTATGACACACACACACACACACACACACACCCCTTATCAAGTGTAATAACATGTCAGGCCAGCGCAGAGGGAGCATTGGATCTGCATACGTGAGAGGGTCCATGACCTCCTATTCGTATTCCCCTCAGCGCTCTGTTCTGCCAGTGAACCAGGTCCCAGGTAAACGTCCAATGGCTGTTGGTTTAGATGGGGCTGTGTCACAGCTAATATGTGCGGAGGGGACAACTTTGTAAAATGTCAGTGCTCTGGCCTTTCTAACCCAGCGTCAGCAGTTAAGGCTTGGGGGGGAAGCACAGGAGTCCTGGCACCTCACATTCCTGTGGCCAGACTGCAGCTGAATAAGAAACGGAGAGGAACGCCAACATCGGTTCGGACTGGTGGGATGGTAAATGGCCACTCTTGATTGCATTTGAAGATATGGAAAGGACGCTGTTAAATGGACATATTAGTGGGTGGTTGTAAATGCTACTGCTCCATAATATTGAATTCTAGAGTGTTATCGTTTTGGGCAGTTAGAAGGGAAATAAGTATGCAGGGTCTGCAGGCTAAGTGATTTTTTAATATTTTTCAGAAAAATTATTAGATTTTTTTTCTCCCCTTAATAGAGCTTGATGAAAGTGTTAAGTAGAGAATTGTCCCAAAACGTACCCTTGTTGTCACTGGGAGCGACACTGCACAGCACCGAGCTGGATGAGCAATCTGCCGTGCCCTCATTTGATGTAATTTGTATGCTAGAGAGAATTAGGTAATTGGCATTTATGCAGAACAAAAGAGGATCTGCTCCCCATTTTATTTTTAAGTACTGTAGCACCAAATTTATACACACTGTGTCCACAGTGCGGTTTTATACTATATTTCTGTCTGTGGCTCTGTCGGTCTGTTTCTCTATTTCTGTGTCTCACTCTGTCTGTGGCTCTGTCTTTCAGTCTCTCTCCTTGTAAATTCCTTAAAGTTCCTTACAAATGGGATTTGTCCCATGTGAAAGTTATGGAAATAAGAGTAGTATGTTACATTCGAATAAAATCTCCACTCCCTCTCCCCATATTGCACATACAGAATATCTTTCCTTCACTTAGTCTGTCAGTTCGAAACCGCTATAAAAACAATAGTTTTGCTTATATAAAATACATTTCACAGCGATTTAGATAGTAACACAGAATGTAATTACGGAAATATCACAGCCATTCACAACACTGGCGAGTAAGTGATACTGCGAAATGCCATCGTTCCACTATTACAGCAGATTTATTATGGACATTTTAAGCAATAACAATGCAAAAACTCCCAAATGATCCTGTGTCTGGCGCCCTTCGGTGTGCGGTTGGTTGGGTGGGGGCAGTATTGTGTGGGGTCTATGGGTGCAGAGAGCAGCCCCCCCTGGATGTCAGTCACACAGCAGATCATGTTCATATGAGGAATATGGTGGATGTACTGGATGTCTCTGTAGAGGTCAGAGGCGCTTCCCTCAATGACTCAAAGCTCTCAAGCCTATATGGGAAGATGGGATTGGAAACAGTCAAGCCTGAGAACCTGCTGCAAACCCACTAAAACGATTCACCCAGATATTACACATCGGCCGTGGCACTCGTGTCGTGCTCTCTCCGTGTGGTTGTACAGAGAAGTAGCCCATGAAGGAGAGGGGGCTTTGCCCGCAGGTTAATGGGGTCTTTCAGCCATATTGGTTTATGTCTCAGAGGGAGAAAAAAAAATGACACAGAAGGATCAAAAGGTGGGAGAGATGGAGATGAGGAGCATCTGAAAGTGGAGAGAGATGGAGTGAGACAGAGGTGGTTAGGGTGAGATGGAGATGGAGGGACAAGGAGATGAGAGAAGTACAGTGGGGAGAACAAGTATTTGATACACTGCAGATTTTGCAGGTTTTCCCACTTACAAAGCATGTAGAGGTCTGTATTTTTGATGATAGGTACACTTCAACTGTGAGATACGGAATCTAAAAAAAAAATCCAGAAAATCACATTGTATGATTTTTAAGTAATTAGTTAGCATTTTATTGCATGACAAAAGTATTTGATCACCTACCAACCAGTAAGAATTCTGGCTCTCACAGACCTGTTAGTTTTTCTTTAAGAAGCCCTCCTGTTCTCCACTCATTACCTGTATTAACTGCACCTGTTTGAACCAAGCGTGCCGCACAAGCCCTGAAAAGTGAAGCCAAAACTTCTCGATCGCCCCCTGGTGAGTGGTCCCAGTATAGGTCATAAACCCCGCCCTCCCCATGTTATTCAATGGGACGCGAGACCAACTCAACAATTAAATTATCCTTCAAATATATTTTTTCCGAAGCTGGTTTCTGTCATTTACTGTAGTTTGTATCACGCTAATGTAAATCCAAGAGTTTGTTTTTAAAATAAGTTTGTTTTTAGTTAGTTATTTAATGCTCTAAAAACGGTGGTGTGACGTCGTGATTCACAGCTGTGATTGACAGCTATCTGAGCCGAGGAGCCACTGAATCTTCGGAGGACTGAGGAGATTGGAACTTTACATTTAATCTCTAAATTTCTATAATTGATATAATTTCACACGGACATAATGGGTTGTTCTGCAGTACATTGTGCTAACCGATCTGGCATTTCCAATCGATCTTTGAATTTTTTTCGGTAAGTTAAATTTATAAGCTATTTAATTAGTAAGTAAATGTAATGGGCTAGCTAACGTTAGCTAAAAGACATCAAGCCTCGTTAATAGCCATGTTAATAGCTAGCAGGTGATCGTTAGCTAGAAGTTACCAATTATTTTTGTATTAGGCCTATTCTAAATTAAGGTTAAACATGATGTAAGTTAGGCTATAACATATCGTCTAGGTTTTTAGACTGGTCCCAAGATCGCTATCTGCGCAGACGCAAGTCCAAGATGTCAGCGCCGTATCAGGACACTGGTGGCTTCATTTTTCACCAATGGAAAAGAGCGAAAGGGCGTCGTCCATTATATTTACAGTCTATGGTTTGAACACGTTACCTGTATAAAAGACACCTGTCCACACACTCAATCAAACAGACTCCAACCTCTCCACAATGGCCAAGACCAGAGAGCTGTGTAAGGACATCAGGGATAAAATTGTAGACCTGCACAAGGCTGGGATGGGCTACAGGACAATAGGCAAGCAGCTTGGTGAGAAGGCAACAAATGTTGGCGCAATTATTAGAAAATGGAAGAAGTTCATGATGACGGTCAATCTCCCTCGGTCTGGGGCTCCATGCAAGATCTCACCTCTTGGGGAAGTAATGATCATGAGGAAGGTGAGGAATCAGCCCAGAACGAAATGGCAGGACCTGGTCAATGACCTGAAGAGAGCTGGGACCACAGTCTCACAGATAACCATTAGTAACACACTATGCCATCAAGGATTAAAATCCTGCAGCGCACGCACGGTCCCCCTGTTCAAGCCAGCGCATGTCCAGGCACATCTGAAGTTAACCAATGACCATCTGGATGATCCAGAGGAGGAATAGGAGATGGTTATGTGGTCTGATGAGACAAAAATAGAGGTTTTTGGTCTAAACTCCACTCACCGTGTTTGGAGGAAGAAGAAGGATGAGTACAACCCCAAGAACACCATCCCAACCGTGAAGCATGGAGGTGGAAATATCATTCTTTGTAGATGCTTTTCTGCAAAGGGGACAGGACGACTGCACCGTATTGAGGGGAGGATGGATGGGGCCATGTATCGCGAGATCTTGGCCAACGACCTCCTTCCCTCAGTAAGAGCATTGAAGGGGGGTCGTGGCTGGGTCTTCCAGCATGACAACGACCCGAAACACACAGCCAGGGCCACTAAGGAGTGGCTCCGTAAGAAGAATCTCAAGGTCCTGGAGTAGCCTAGCCAGTCTTCAGACCTGAACCCAATAGAAAATCTTTGGAGGGAGCTGAAAGTCCGTATTGCCCAGCGACAGCCCTGAAACCTGAAGGATCTGGAGAAGGTCTGTATGGAGGAGTTGGCCAAAATCCCCGCTGCAATATGTGCAAACCTGGTCAAGAACTACAGGAAACGTATGATCTATGTAATTGCAAACAAAGGTTTCTGTACCAAATATTAAGTTCTGCTTTTCTGATGTATCAAAAACTTATGTCATGCTATAAAATGCTAATTAATTACTTGAAAATCATACAATGTGATTTTCTGGATTTTTGTGTTAGATTCCGTCACTCACAGTTGAAGAGTAGCTATGATACAAATTACAGACTTCTACATGCTTTGTAAGTAGGAAAACCTTCAAAAATGACGTTAAACATGTATTACTTCTCATTATTGACCCAATGCTCTATGATGTCTGAACAGGTTATGAAAAGTATTTACCCGTTAAACCCCGGTGCTTACGTGGGTAGAGAGTGTTTGAATTTGTGTACTTTAAAACAATTACATCACAAATTACAGACCTCATGCTTTGTAAGTAGGAAAACCTGCAAAATCGGCAGTGTATCAAATACTTGTTCTCCCCACTGTCGATGTGCGGTAGATAGAGGGATGGAGAGGCTGATGAAATAATAGAGAGAAGGATAGAAGAAGAAGAAATGGAGGTGAGCAGAAGATAGAGAGAGATGGAAAGAGTGAGAGCCGGAGAACGGGAGAGAGGGAGAAAGAGATGGATAGAGGGAGCGAGCAGGAGTGTGTTGGAGAGAGGGAGGAAGGAGAAAGAGGTGGGTTGAGGGAGCGAGCAGGAGTGTGTTGGAGAGAGGAAACAGTAGCAGTAGCCCACTCAGACGGCTCTTGAACTGGTTTTTAACAACCCTTATCTGACTAAGGCAGATCCCTCGTCTCTGTTGACAGTGTAAACCAATTGGACCACGTGCTTGTGTCGACTTAAATTCATTACAGCAGCCAGACTTTTGTAGTTCAAATATTTCTCCAAGTAAGATGGAATTTTTCAGCTGATATCGCTCTGAGACAGATGTTAAATTATTACCACAGAAAAGCATTTCAACAGATTTTTTTTTTGTAGGGACTGTGGTGAAGTGTAGGCCATACATGCCAGGGAAAATGTTCACCTTCCTTAACTAAGGAGAAATGAAAATGACAGAATGACATTTTTTCCCCAAAAGCTCTTAATTTATGTTGAGAAAGGCCTCATTCTATTTGTAATGACATTAGCTTGGTTTTGTTCCCTTTGATTGTTCATTTTGCTTTGGTCATAGTTTGTTTTTGATGTGTTTCTGTATTTGATCTAGTCCTTCATTTGATTCATCAGATTTTTATGAACTGAATTTCCTCAGCTAGCTTGCTGTTCATCATCCTTTTAATAAAAAATCCTTGTTCTAATTGGCATTCAATGAATGATAGTTCCTTGCCATCAGATTTAGAATCAGAAGTCAAATATTGTCCCTATTTTTTGGGGGTGTTCTTTTAGAGGCAATCTGAAGTTGCTTCATACATATAAATGACATATAAACTTATAATTAATAATAAATGTAACTAATCAATGCCTCATGAGCCTAGTGTAACTCACACCGTGAATGTAAACAAATCGTCTGCTGCCGACATTTTTTCTTCAGACTGATGTTGATATCATGATGGGTCAGTCCTTCCATATACATCTGTCTATGACTTTGAGTGTTTAGGTTTCTCCAGCCCATTTCCTCAGTGCTTTATAGAAACACAGGCAAGGAAAAAGTGTCTCTGTTTAGATCATTGATTCCTTTCACTTCAGGTCAGTCAGATTATATTTTTGCGCTGAAGGAAAATGAATGTGTCCAAAAGGTTAACAGCTGTGACTTGTTCACCGCATGCCTGAGTGACTGTGTGGTTCTGTATGATACTGTGTCGGTACTGCACGGTACTGTTTAGTACTGTATGGTACTGTGTGGGTGCTGTATTACAGAGTGTGTGTTTGTTAGCCCAGTATATGATCTCCTCCAATACGCTTCCCGAGGCGGCGCCTGTCTGGTCTACAGACTTGGCTCTATAAAGGTGTGTGTGTCTGTGTAGATGTGTTTTAGAGACTCAAGCCCAGGCTAACGAGGAGCTCAGCCAGGACAAGCGGGATGTAAAAACCTAGCTCTGTGGTCTGTCAGTGACGCCCTGGTCTGCATTTACAGAAAAACCACTGGCCACTTAGATTTGGCCACAACCATCTGAGTCTGGATGCATGTGTACGGGTGTTGTCTCTAAGTTTTGTTAAATGATTAACCTTGTGTTAAACATTGATAACCCTTCAGGACGTTCTGTTGACTCTACAATATTTTAATAGTCTTGAGACAAAGGACTAATTGTCTCTTGACAGAAAGGTAGTACAGCATCAAGGGGAATGCAGGTTTTTAGTCAACATAGAGGAGGAGACATGGTCCCTCAGATGAAGTAGCTAGTTCACAGATGCAAAGAAAAACCTTAAATGTGTCCACTTGAATGAAAACCCCTCAAGAGTGCATGGAGAAGAATTGAGCATAGCCTCCCAAGCCCTCGGGGTGTCAGAGACAGTGACTGATCCTCCGTCCTGCTGATCCATGGGGGCCCAGGAGAGGACGTGTCTGCATGTAGAGCTGACAGCTGGCTGGTTGACGTGGGCAAGTGGTGTTGCTGTCGCTGATGTGGCGGGCTGTTGCCGGGGTGACGTCAAAGCTGCATCAGCGGCCCTTGTGTCTCCTTGTGGCCCCGGAGGCTCAACAGCTGTGTTGGATAAAGTCTGAAGACACTGTAGACTGCAGCCATCTACACGGGGACAGCCTCGCGCCACAGCCGGCGTCACAGTCACCAGCAAGTTCCTGTTGTTCATGCCCTCTGCTAACAAGAGAATGCACTGAGGGTTTGGTTTATAGTTGGAGTGGTTCCATCCAAAGACTCTATGAGTTTGTGTGGGTTGTGTTGAGGGGGATCAGTGTGGTGAATGACTTATAGTGGGTAAGGTTATTAGTTATGTTGCTGGGGATCAGTGTGGTGATTGATTTATAGTGGGTAAAGGTTATTGGTTATGTTGAGAGGGATCAGTGTGATAATTGATTCATAGTGGGTAAAGGTTATTGGTTGTCTTAAGAGGAGATCTGTGTGGTGATTGATTTACAGGGTGTAAATGTTATTAGTTGTGTTAAGAGGAGATCAGTGTGGTGATTGATTTACAGGGTGTAAATGTTATTAGTTGTGTTAAGAGGAGATCAGTGTGGTGATTGATTTACAGGGTGTAAATGTTATTAGTTGTGTTAAGAGGAGATCAGTGTGGTGATTGATTTATAGGGTGTAACGGTTTTTGGTTGTTTTGGGGGGATCAGCTTGGTGATTTACTTATATATTTTTTAAGGTTATTGGTTGTGTTAAGAGGGGATCAGTGTGGTGAAAGATTTTTTTGGGTACTAATTTCACAAGGATTGAATGTATTCCTGGCAGATGTTTTGGATGTATCTTATATATATGACCTTTAACTAAAATACTGTATATTGTGTGAAGTGGACTCCTAATACATGGATGCCATCAACAAGGATTATGTTCCATTGATTGTATCTCAACTCTATCTCAGCTGTCACCTGTCCTGATCGATGGGCAGATGACTCCCCCCCCCCCCCCCCGTCCTACTGAGGAAGATGGATTCTTATCAGTCAGTTTCTTTCAGGTCAATAGTCTGACGAAGGGCCATATTCACAATGCTTGGTCATTCTATTTGTATATCTTTTGGGGGAAAAAAAGCTTAGCCTGATGCCTCAAGAGTTACATCTCGTTTTACCTCATGAGCTGTGCAGACCGTTTAAGGCATACCAACACGTGTCCTGATACTTTTGGCTTATCGAATAAATACATTGACTGCTTGTGTTTATGCCACAAAAGGATATACGCAAAAAATGTCAATGACTAATATTTCGGTTATATTGTTAGCTGAACAGTTGCGTGGATCAGAAAGGTACAATGTGCATTAAGCTTTCCTGAATAACTGGGTCTCCTAGGAGCATAGGCTTATGTGACCACACTGTTGAATGACATGATCTGCAACAAATACCACATCCATGTACGAAGAAAAGGAACCTGTCACGGTGTCTTTCTAGAAATAATAATCTGTTGCAGACCCACAACTGATCCAAAAGTTATGAATAGAATGAAACATTCAAATAACAGGGCTTATTGCAGAATTATTCAAATTACATTTATCTGCAATTTACACTTACAGCCTAGAGTAGAATTGTCCTCAATTGTACTCACTTGAAAACAGTAAAGCAATTAGAAATTGCATTGTGTTGTTGCAGTAGGTTAGTCTAGGTAGGGCTGTTATATTGTGGTCATGTAGGCTAGTCTAGCTAGGATTATTTTATTGTTCTTAAACAAGTGCTTTTTGAGCCATGTTTGTAGATTTATATGAAACGTTGGAGCAGATTTGTGGTATAATTACTTGTTAACCTATTTTAGATGCAGCAAACCATTTTCTAACGTCTGGGTCTACAGGGTGGATGGAGAGCAGGACCGTAGACTGGGGAACTATTAGCTGAAGGTGGAGGGAACATACCTGGTTGGGCTGGGTGCTGGAGAACAACGCAGAAACGGTGCTCGAAAATATTAGAAATGGCTGCACACTCTAGATACTCTGCAATAATTGATTACCTAATTATAATAAAAATGTACGCTACCCTATTATGGTAATAAATTGTGGTTTCGGAGAATGTGTGCCGCTATTTCATTCCTAGACATTGTTAGACTAAGCTGACCTGAGGTTTGGGAAGCATACAGAAAAGCATAGTGCATAAAGTATGGTCCTAAACAATAAAATGCCAGCGGATTAAACACATGTTCAGTATCAAATGATTATATATGGCAAACTACAAATGAGTGAATGTAAACCAGGGAAAAGGGTACACCCTCCCAGATGTTCTATTTAAAAAAATAAAATGAAAAACCTGGCAACTCTATAACTGATGATTGAAATGCATAGACCAGTCTCCATGGATTGAGATCAAATGGTTAATACGCAGAATCGAAGTAAAAACTTTTCACAATTAATTATCCTTCACAATTCAATGTGGTGTGTTTTTGTCTTACAGTGACACTGCACTACTATTACATCCTGCCTGGTATTATAGCCAGAACAGCCTTTCTCAATCTTTTTTGTGTCAGGAACTGGCAAAACAATGGCCTTTTTCCTCTGGGGACCTTCTTCATACTTGGGTAAAATAATTGACCTTTACTTTTCTCCTCACTTTGTTTTTGGGGGATGGATTTCTTCTCCCGTCTACCCTAACACATTCAGTGGTTTCAAGATAGTAATAACATGGTTCATCAAGCAATTTTATTCCATATTTTAGGACACATTGGGGTTATTAAAATTACGTGATTAAACTTGGCCTCAAACTCCCCTAACTAGCACACACAATTATATAAAATCAGGTAGGCCAATGGTTTGTAGAGACTGAAATCCATTCAGTTTGGTATGGGGATATTCATGGAAATGTCAGAGATTATCATCTAGTAATAATTGTATAGGAAATAAGCTTTCAATTGCTGTTTTGCCACAGTGCCTTTTAACCTGTATGTGAGCATCATAGACTTCCAAATGACCTCCCATACAATACAAAGTGTATGGTGTATCCCCAAGGCCAGCACTGATAACAGTAAGATTGTTTCACATTAGAGAGCAACTGCCCTCAAACTGATATGGCCTTGTTTTTGAGCTTGCTCATTAAAAAATGCAGTAACCATGACATGCCCTAACATGATTTGTGTTGGAGGTGTGGTTTGATGTGGGTGTACCTTGGCGAGGCAAAAACACGCCAACCAGTTAAAACCTTGAAACCAAGAACCGTCTTTTTCCACAAGGGCATCAAATCAAGCTGCTAATGACGTTTTGAGCCCAAGGACTTTGAGCCCGACTGTCACATACAACCATTCGTGGTTTAGCCTTTGGCTGGCCAGGCCTCGTAAAATGAGCATGTCTAACTACATAATCACATGGCTACATAACCGAAAATCCACGTAGGGCTTTTCTTTCAGTCTCAAAGACGATGTCACAAAAAGGATTAGCCACAAAACAGCAACATCTGGGTGGCTTCAATGTTCATCCAGCTAGAGATGGATGCTTATGTCCCGGCCGTTTTCCTGTCCGTCCAGACGGCACCTTCCACCTGTCCTGCCTTTTGCAACATTACTCCATGCCCAGATCGCATCCCGCTCAACGTTATACAGCGTCTTGACCGCCCTGCTCAACATTACTCCATGCCCAGATCGCATCCCGCTCAACGTTATACAGCGTCTTGACCGCCCTGCTCAACATTACTCCATGCCCAGATCGCATCCCGCTCAACGTTATACAGCGTCTTGACCGCCCTGCTCAACATTACTCCATGCCCAGATCGCATCCCGCTCAACGTTATACAGCGTCTTGACCGCCCTGCTCAACATTACTCCATGCCCAGATCGCATCCCGCTCAACGTTATACAGCGTCTTGACCGCCCTGCTCAACATTACTCCATGCCCAGATCGCGTCCCGCTCAACGTTATACAGCGTCTTGACCGCCCTGCTCAACATTACTCCATGCCCAGATCGCATCCCGCTCAACGTTATACAGCGTCTTGACCGCCCTGCTCAACATTACTCCATGCCCAGATCGCATCCCGCTCAACGTTATACAGCGTCCTGACCGCCCTGCTCAACATTACTCCATGCCCAGATCGCATCCCGCTCAACGTTATACAGCGTCTTGACCGCCCTGCTCAACATTACTCCATGCCCAGATCGCATCCCGCTCAACGTTATACAGCGTCCTGACCGCCCTGCTCAACATTACTCCATGCCCAGATCGCATCCCGCTCAACATTATACAGCGTCCTGACCTCCCTGCTCAACATTACTCCATGCCCAGATCGCAACCCGCTCAACGTTACACAGCGTCCTGACCGCCCCGTCCATCCTGTTTAACGTTGAGCTCAACATCGCTGCTCTGCATCCACTTGAGTGCTCCCCCTGGCGACGACATCCAGGTGACAATACTTGACACGACACTTTACATCTAGTCGCGCTGAGGGATCTAGCTGCCTCTATCCTCTTTGCGACTGAACAAAAAGCCCTGGATGGATTTTCTCTTCATTGGTATTTCGCTGTTGGTTTTTGTAGCACCAGATCCAATAGATTTGAGTCAGATAATTATTTGCCATTAGTAGTGTTATGATAATTGTTCAGTCAGTTTGTCTTCATTTATGCATGGTTTGTGATTTTGTGACAATATCGAATTGTGAACCAATCGAATCAAACCGTATTTAAACGTGAGCATGTCATCCCCTCCTGATAAACTAAGCATTTCACTGTCAGTTTCCACCTTTTCGTAATTGATATGGCTAAAATGAGAGAAGCAGATAGCATTTTAAACTAGCTTGAACATAAAAACTATCAAGTAGATGCAGAGACATTTGCCTGAGTCTCCCTTCCTCTGTGAGTCATGGAAGAGGCAATTGCATATTTTGCTGTATGATTTATTTGGCTGCAGACAGAACTAGTTCCTGTCGGAGTGTTTGGAGATGAGGATGGGGGGTCTGGGGGTGTTTTGGCCCTATTTCAGGCCCCTGGTCTCCAGGCTTTTCTTGCCTGCTCTCCGCTGACCAGCTGGGTCCAAATTACAGAGAGCCTACCACACAGGCCCTTTATGTGCAATCCCACTGTTTATTGAGAAACAAGATTGTTTTCCCCCACACAAATTGTCTTTTCTTTGCGCTCCTTCCTGCGACCTCTACATGGCCTTTTGGAACACAGCAGAGCCCTATTCTGTTGACAGACACATCTTTGAATGTTGGACGGAAGACTAGCATGTATTGATCTCTCTTATATTTCTCTTTTTCATACTCTGTTCCCGTTGGTGTCCTGATCAAGCGAGAGGTCAGAGAGGTCTTTGACCTGGACGGAACCTGGTAATCAGTTCTTTCCTCACCCTGGAACAGCAGATTGAAGTCTCGGGGATGATCCCCAATCTCAGAGGAGCTGAATGATCCTGACCTTTATGCAGTAAGAGCAGGGTGTTGATGCTCCAAGGGGCAGCCTGGTCACAGTACTGACTGTTCAATCAATGGGGAATGATGATTTTTCTGAAGTATGCTGCGTTTTTCATGTGAATGATTCAGGTTGCCCAAATTCAACATTACAGAGTACAGTGCTGTTACAGTTCTTTGAAGACACACAGAAATTGTATTTGGCACCGTTCATCTTGAAATACTTCCCTAAGGAATGGTTTTCTTATATCATTTTTGGTTATTCTCCTTCGTATATTTAGTTTCCAGTGATCTGAGGGGAGTGTTATTCCGTGTGTAATTCTTCACTCTGACTTTAGACATTTAGTGAATGAATCGTTTGCTGCGCTGAGGAATGTCATCTCTTTCCAAACGACTGGGAACATTGATAGATCTCTCACTGTTAGTGAGGACCTTCAAGTCCACATATCTCTCTTATTATATTCCTAAATGGCAACTGGGGAAATTTCCTTCAGTATCTGGAAGGTCTATTATAATAGAAAAGGAGAGAAAATAGTCACTTTAAAAATGTATACGGCTTCAAGCGTAATAGTGTAAGTAATTTGTTAAGTGCTTATAACTCCCTTGCTAAAGTTTCCAAGATTTCTGCCTCAAGCAAGCACTTAATTAGCATATTAATTTTTCAGAATGGCTTTGAGGAGCTCTCCTCAACCCCCCCCACCCCCCTGCCCCCCCTCCCCCTTTACCCCTTTAATGTGAAAATATTTTCTCCCGTTTGGCAGTGTGTTTATCAGAGCTGAAGCTTCATTTGGATTCAGTGGGAGTTGTTTCCTGTGGAAGTCTGAGAGGAGGATCTGTATCGGTTCTGTGTATCTCCAGGGCCCTATAATAAGCTACAAGCTGCTTCTATCAATCTTCATAACTGTACAATAATCTATTGACCATGGCTAGGAGTGTAAAACACATCTAATCATTAAGATAAAAGAAAGGAGTGGGTATTACCTCCGTTTGTCATGTTAGAATATTGCTGCCTGTTCTGCCGAGGCTATATGAAAAAGGTATGTCATAAAATAAAGAAACAGCCAGGACAGCATCATATCATTCTCCTGAAGAGTGTTTATTGGTCGCCGGGGTGTAATGGTTATGTACGGGCGTGGACTGTTGCCCTAAGATGAAATCAGCATGGTTTTTGATGTAAGGCTGTATGGGAGAGATGCAGGCCATCACTTTGAAACGTTCCGTGGGCTGCATTCTTAGGTTGACGAGATTCATGCTTTTGCTCATTCATTGTACAGCGAGTGTCGTCTCCAGATTGTCTCGCAGCACTGGGACGATCAACTGAAACGGATCGACAGCGTCCACATCCAACATTCATTGCAAGCATTTTGCTGATAGTGTTCATTATGATAAGTAGCCTGTACTAGAGAAATGTGAAGTAGGAAATTAAATGTTTGCCAGTCTGGGTGACTGTTAATGGGGCAACTGATAGCAACAACTCTAGTGGTACTTTCAAATATTGCATGAAAAAAAGACATTGCCCTGTAAACTTTCCCAACCGCTGGTTGTGTTCAGTCCGGGATCTGTCTAAAGAACTGTTTGGATTGACATCAAATGGGATGAATGTGTAGCGGTGTGTGGCCTCTGTCAACCAGATCAGTGTGTCTCAGTGACATGCACCCACACACATGTGCGTGCATACATACATACACACACACACACACACACACACACACACGTGCACTCTTTCAGTCCTGGTCTACTAACTGGGGGTCCTGTGAGGAGGGTTTTTGGCTGGGTGGGCTGGGACGAGGACCAAAGACAGCAGGGCCTGTCTGCATCCCTCCAGAGCCTGGCAAATGTAACTAATCAGCTAATCGGGAGCTCTCAGTCAAACAGGGCTACGGTTGTCAGTCAGGGTTAGTGGCTGCCGCAGAGGGAACAGCCTGTTTGAATATATGCATAAAAATTCAACCTCACAAATATGGACAAATTGGAGCTGTGTGGCTAAATTTAGAGAGCGTGAATAGAATGTGGCAAGCACGCCATCGCACTGCCACTCAAAAAGCCGGTGACACGCTCCCTGCATGAGCTTAAGGAGACAGGGGGTAAAGGAGTTTTTCCATTCACAGCAACTGCCTTACCGATTACTTTATCCCCCGAAATCTTGTGTTTGTGTGTGTGTCTGGGGGGGGGGGGGGGGGGGGGCAATCAGTGCTGGTTTGTGATGAGGGAGGGAGGAGAGCGCTTCATTATGAGTCTGTAATCAGGTGGGGGGCCAGCCACGAGGAAGTATTGCAGAGGGTGTTGTGGTTTAGGAAGTGGAGCTTCCGACTTCCTCTTACACTGTCTAAAGTAAACAACAGTAGCGGTAGAGGCTGTCACTTAATCAAGCATAATCAAACGCAAATATGTTATTATAGGCCGCTCCGCTGGTCCCTTGGGGGCCCTTTAAAGTTGGACCCCTCCTCCCCACACTCTCACCTTGCCAGCGCGGACAATATAGAGGCTTCCTCAGTCTCCTGCATCTATCTCACTTCGATTTTCTCAAATCATACTGTATTCCTGTAGTAGGTCTGCTCTGTGCTGGATAAGGATCTGTGTTTGAGGGCACCACAGAACATCATCTAATGAAACATCTTAATTAGATCTCCTCTGTGCCCAGAGGATTATAGAAGCAATAATCAGACTTTACTCCTATCTATTGCTTTTACTCCCGTTTCATACGGCTCCAGGACACTGCCTGCCTGCTCATACATCTGCCTTTGTTTGTTTTTGATGGTGTTTAAAAACTTTAAAACCCTCTCGTCCTCTGAAGGAAGTCCGGAGTTGTGGAGTTCAGAGAGAACATCTTCTCCTGCCCTTGGAAATTGTCCCTGGCCCGTCAGCACTCGTACCTTAGCAGCCTCCACAGCGTTTTCTTTTAAAATAAGGTATTTTTCGGTAGAGCGTCCATTTTATTGCGCGCGTGTCATAGAAATGTCATTAAAAGTCTTCTTTTTTTGGGGAGGGGGGGATTGGCCCTCTCCGTACTCCTCGGTTGATTTGATGCTTGCTTGTCAAACAGGCTGCTTTTAAAAGTGCCTCAGCATCATTTAGCTGTAGGAGAGTAATGATACTGTTAGAGGACGTGGATGAAGCTGTGACTTAAACCCCCTTTGACGACAGACAACCTTTTCTTCAAGGGCTCCATCATCTGTGAAACAGCCCACCTTTTTCCCCTCTATTGTTGCTGCCGTTTTATCAGCACTTCACAGCCCAAGCAGGCAGAACAACTCAGCCCACTCCAGACGTGTCAGGGTTTTGGTGTGTATGTGTGTGTTTGCCACTCTGTGTGTGAGGGGGAATCTTTCAGCAGCAGGCTGACAGCTGACATTCTCACAGAGGGGCTAGGCAGGTAGGCAATAGGCATTTGGATGCCAGGAGAGAGGAATGATCAAGCTCGGCCCATGAAAGAGGACAGGGCCAAAACAGCAACATCTGCAGCAGGCAGGGGACTGACTGGGAACTCCCCGGCTCAGCGACTGGCTCCCAGCGCAAATAGAAATACACATCGCATTCTCTCCTCCATCCCCATCAGGCCATGCGCTGGTGTGTCATTTCCATTCCTCTGCTCGTCTCTCTCTCCAGAGACAGCTTTTTCATATTCATGGATTCGGGCCTGTGAATTTATGTACTTGAGATTGCAGAGATGCCCAGATCGCTTCTTGCACAGACAGTATTTTATCCTGCTAAGCTCTCTGTCTCTGAGCACTGTCTCCAGTCTCTGGGAGGAGAGGAGCATTAAGGAACAGGCTTGTTTAAGCCCATGCATTGTTTGTTTAATTTCTTTGTAACACATACTGAACATCTCGCCTCCTCTCCTAGCGCGGCACGTCGCAGCTCTCCCTCGACTCCCTCGCCGCCGCTGCTTCACAGATAGAGCTTTTCAAATTTGCACAAATAATGAGACGCCGTTTGGTGCATTAACTAACTGCAGGCGCCTTGATCCCTCCAATCCCTCTGTGATAAGAACAGAGCAGAGAGAAAGAGGCTGCTTGCTTCTGCTGTTGAGGCGTGCGATTACACAAGGAGGAGAGGCGACGTCTCCATCCATCCATAATCTCAACCTGTCCCTCATCACGGCCCCTTGAGTGGTTCTGCTGGAGCTGCTCTCTGACACCTCTTTGCTGGATCTCGCGGTTCGTCATATGACGGCCACAAACATCAAAATGCTTTTCTTCTTTCACTTCGCCACCTTCGACCCTCCCTCTGCCGCGCCATCCAATTAAAATAATTATTTCACCAAACGCCGGCAGGACAGTGTCTGGCTCTATTACAGCATTAGCTGTTCTGGTAATGTAATCTGAGCTCTGTGTCGTTTGGTGGTGTGCCTGAATGTTTCTGTGGGGTATGTTGATGCTGCAGGTGAACGCCGCTGTTTAAAGTAAATGCCTTGGTCCCTGCGTTTCCTTTGGATGCAGGCAATATTCGCAGCTGCTTTCAGCTGTCTCTTCCCGCAGGTTTTCTCATCTCTGATTGGCTAGGCCTGTTCTCACCATTAGCCGGTGTGTGTAGGTTTGGAAGAAAAGGTGAGTCCGAAAAGACGTATGACAACAGGGATGAGTTTGGTAGGAGGATAGGGATGAAGATCCTAGGAGGACAGGGTTGACGACGGCAGGCGGACAGGAAAGAAGATTCTAGGAGGACAGGGATGAAGGTTGAAGATTGTAGGAGGACAGGGATGAAGGTTGAAGATTCTAGGAGGACAGGGATGAAGGTTGAAGATTGTAGGAGGACAGGGATGAAGGTTGAAGATTCTAGGAGGACAGGGATGAAGGTTGAAGATTGTAGGAGGACAGGGATGAAGGTTGAAGATTGTAGGAGGACAGGGATGAAGGTTGAAGATTGTAGGAGGACAGGGATGAAGGTTGAAGATTGTAGGAGGACAGGGATGAAGGTTGAAGATTGTAGGAGGACAGGGATGAAGGTTGAAGATTGTAGGAGGATATGGGTGAAGGACAAGGATGAAGACTGTAGGAGGATAGGGATGAAGGGAGCATGGCAGATGACGTCTGTGTCACAGCAAAGGGAAATGGACAGAGTAATTGGGCTGTTCTGGTGTCTGGATGATGTCTTCGGCCATGGGCTTGCTGACACACCACACACAGAGGCAGAGGCAGGCGTGTCTGTCAGGAGGCATGAAGACGACAGGGGCTCAACTCTCTGCAGACTAGTGGAGGCTGCCGGCTTGCACCAGGCCCAGCCTGAAAACAAATGGAGAGGAAGACCGACAGGCAGATTATCTATCAGGGGAAGCAGATTAAACTGCAGGAGGGAAAATATGTTGGACGGACTGTGAGATGGGAAGGCATGGACGGAGACTGAAGTGATTCTGGCTGGCGTTGTTGTTGCTGCTGCTGCTAAAGATGGCAGGTGTTAAATATGAGTGAGTTTGACGGATGTCCTGGATGCATTTGGCCGTCCATTGTGTCAGGCTGATTTGCAGAGGCTGATGGGTAGTCCCTCTGATCCACCAGGTGGTCACTTTTCACTCCCTCCTCCTTTTCCGGTCTCCTCCAGTGTGTGAATAGGAAGGTGCCAGAGGTCGAAGTGGGGAGGGGTTGGGGGTGTGTGTGTGTGTGTGTGTGTGTGTGTGTGTGTGTGTGTGTCTCTCTGTTGGGGTATGTCAGTGTGTGTCAGTGAACAGGTAATGACTTTCCTATAAAACATTACTTGTTACCATTCAGACTCAGTGGTTATAGGCCCTTGAAGGCTCTTGAGATTTTGTCCTCTAAAATGCTTTCATGTGTTGCTAATCTCGCTTCTGTTTTTTTTCTTCTTCCAGATGGTCACAAGAACAAAGAAAATATTCGTGGGAGGATTATCAGCAAACACAGTAGTTGAAGATGTGAAGCAGTATTTTGAACAGTTTGGCAAGGTAAGGTTTGTTATAGAGCCCAGGGCTTGTGGGATGGATGCTGACGTTCGGTTTGACTCTCCTTTCCCGTCGAAGTCTGTTGTGGAGGTTTACAGACTGATTCCCATGGATGCAGCTGGTTTCCCTGCCTTGTTTTCCTGCCTTGTTTCTCAGCCTGTTGAGGCTGTTTCTTTTTTAATGGACTTACTCAGTGTAGTAAAATCCTATTGCTTGTACCAATTGTTTTATCACTGGTCATTTTGTGGACTGGTTCCATTGATTGTTCAACTTGTCTCCTTTCTGTCCAGTTGTGCTGTCTGTAGTTCTGTGTTGTTGTTAGATATATGCGTGACAATTCCCTTTCCTCCAGTCATAATGGTGGTCAGAGGTTTGATTAAGTAGCCGGATGATTCTGGGTGTATTGCTTCATTCAAGCCTTCTTTCCTTCCCTCCTGCCTTAGTGGTGGTATTCATTGATCCAACTGGATCCGACTGGGTTTGTAAATGCTCATATACCGGAGCTCTTCCTTTTACCTGTCTGATTGTGTTGGATCAGTGATTACTCTAGGAATCCCATGGTCCCTGTCCAGGGAGCCTCTCAATCTCCGGCTGTCCTGGGTTCACAGAGGCCAGTCAGACTGACAGAGGGCCCAGACGCTCCCCAGGGCCCCCGACTGACCGCTCGCCGCAGGGCCCCTCCTGTCTGCCCCCGTCAGTCCGCCTGTTAGTCTGTCTGTCCATCTGGCTGCATATCTCCTTACCGAGCACTCAGGGGTCATCCGTTATCACACCGTGTTGACCCACGCGCTCACACACCCCGCTGTTGGCCCTGGGTTTGTGTGTGGGCTCGTCAGTGAGGAGTCTGCCTGAGACAAGGAACACTTTAATTAGCCTGTGTCCTCTCTGAGTCATGTGGTCAGACCCGTCCAATCACGGTGACTCATCAGGTCTGTCCACCTGGAGGCGGGGTGGTGTCGGTGCTGCTGATACCTGATGGGGCGCGTGTGTAGGTGCGGGTGTGTGTGCTCGTGGGTGTGCACGCCTGTGCGTGTCTGTGTGGGTTTTTAGTGTTGTGTTTATCTGTGTAGAATTTTAAAACTAGTTGGACGTTTGTGTGTGTAGCTGTGGCTCTCTGTATGTGCGTAGGCTGTGTCTAGATTGCAATCTGTGGGTGAATGTAGCTTTAAGTGTGTGTGTGTGTGTTTCCTGCTTGTAGGTAGCAGGTGGTGTGAGGTGCCCAGGTCATAGGATGTGTCTTCTCACTGTGGTCTCTCAGACCTAGAAGGCTGTGTGTGTGTGTGTGTGTGTGTGTACACCACTATACCAGAGTGATCTCCAGAAGGAAGACCTTCCCCCCCTGCTCTGTGTGTTGTGGGCCAGACAGCCCTAGGCTGCAGATGCAGAGAGGGTTTTTAAATGGACCAGCGAGACTTCTACCTCGGCTCAGAGGGTCTCCCCTTCAGCACTACAACGTGTCCTCATGGAGACCATAGTGACTGTCTCTTTGGATACAATTTTCATATGGTACTAATTAGTATCTGTCCCTCATCCTCCAAAGCCAGTACTTTGTCAGCGGCAGTTAGCCTATTGGTTAGAGCGCTGCGCTAGTAATCCAAAGGCTGGTAGTTCGAATGCCCGGGAAGACAACGCAAAACATAAGCCGCTGTGCTCTTGAGCAAGTCACGTATCGTGCAGTCTCTCAATTTCCGACCGTGGCCGTCACAGGGGACTTGGGATGTGCAAAAACGCATTACCAGTAGACGCATATTATTACAGTTCTGTACATGTGTGAAAATGGACAAATAAGTGCCCATCAAAATGATAATTATTGTTAGCCAGCTATCCTCCCTGTAGACCTATACTGCAGTGTTGACACAGCCTCTGCCATGCTCTCTGGAGGGCTACTGTTGGACTGAACAACATGATGGGGGCCGCATCACTTATGATTAATCAGGATTATTCAGTGGAGCACTCTTAACCTCGACCCAGTTGCTGGCCTAATCTTCCAAATAAGCAGAAAAAGAGCAGAGCCCCCCCCCACCCCGATTCTTTGTTGCTAACACATCGGCGCGGGCTAATTAGCGCCTGGCTAGCTAATGCTTAGTCATAGGTTTGTAATAATCGCCTTGGAGTTTGTCTCAAAACAAAGTGCACTTATTTTAAACAAACTTGCCCTTGGATTGTTTACTGAGCTCTGACCTCACATTTAACTGATTATTGTAGGATTGTGTACCTGGGCACTTTGATACAGTTTATCATAAAAACAGGCTAATTACAGCTATTTTTGGTTGTATGATTTGAAGACTGAAATGTAATATTCCAATGTGTAAAATATGTCTTCATGTTGATGGGAAACCCCTATTAAAAGCAAGATACTAATTGCAAAATAACTAATTCCAGACACAAACATGTTTTACTTCCACAGTACTGCAGAGCCACAAAAGCTAAGCAGTTAGCAAAAAGGTGAATTTTTTTTAATATGGTTGAAACCCTTAACTCAATCTCTTAGCTCCCTCTCCCAATTCCCTGTTGGAAAGGACAGAGAGAAACAAATGAGGAGTTATTGAGGGATGAAAGAGGGAAGGAGAGACTCCTCTCCCGTCCACAGGATTAGTTCTGTCATAATGCCCACCTCTCAGAGCCCTGCCTGTGTGTGTGTGTGTGTGTGTGTGTGTGTGTTTGTGTGTGTGCGTGTGTGTGTGTTTCTCTACTAATCCTAATAAGCTCTCAGAATGCTCGTCATAGCCCTAGTGCCAATGAGTGAAACTGAATCTCCTTGTGAAGATTGAAAACACAATTGATTCAGTGTTGGCCAAAGCTGGCCCGGACAACACTCTCACCCCTGTGTGTAATTACAGTGAAGTTGGAGCTGTCGAGGCTGGCTTGTTGTCCGTTTTCTACCGAGGGACAGAAGGTCGAGGGCGAGGGATGACGTTCTCACACTCTCATGCTACGGGGAAACCATCCAAAATGAACATCTACTTGTACTATCATTTGAGCTTGACATTTTCTTGTTGTGTTGTCTTTAGGTGATTGATTCTTTTGGGGTTGAGGATGGCAGTATTGCATCTCCCTCACAGCTCGTGTTTCAGCTTCTATACCTACCATTGTTTCTCTTTATGAGGGTCTTTTGCCTGTCCTCACAACCCCACAGTATATGGCTTTTCTCCTTAACCAAACCTGTTCACCACCCCCACTGAGTCACATGTCAGCCCACAACATTTAGCTGTTTGTCCAGGGCCTTGTAATGCTCTTGCAGAAACAGGCTCTGAATACCTTTGTGGTTTTGTCTTTCTAATACAAGGTTAACATGTCTTATTTGACTGGTTCACATCACCAGGGAGCGGCTTCTGTCAGCTGCTGTTAGCTCTTCTAACAGTTTACCGTGTAAATGATCTATGAAGCGCGTTTGTTTGGTACCCAACAGACTTCTCCGCTCCACTCTGCCTTACGGCTTCTGGGCCGGGCTGCTCTGTCTGTGGTTTTAATCCTGATGAAATCACCGGTGGGCAGAGAGAGAGACTGGGGGGGGGGGGGTGAGCTAGTGAAAGGGGGGAAGAGGGTGAGACAGTGGGGTAAGAGCAAGAGGGAGAAAGCGAGGGGAAGTTTGTATCATTTGGAAAAGACAAATGATATTATATTCTCTCCGACCTTTGTCTGCTGTGGGTGTAAGCAGGGTCTCCTGCAGTCAAGGGCCATGCTTTTTAAATGGCCACTGTAGGAAGTTATACTGCTTCCGGTTAGCAATAATTTCTATACTAATTCCAGGCCTTTTGCCTTCTTTTTGCCTACAGGTATAGTTCTGTCTGTAGTGAACCCTGGTCTGTGTGCCCTTTTAGAAAGCTGTGCCCTCCGCCCCAACTGAATACTGGCTTTTGGTAGCAATGTCTTCATCCTTTTAAGAAGTCCCTACGGGTGGCTAATCCGTTTGGGTCTTTGGTCAACGGCAGTGATGTGTAGTTTGAGACACACTCAAACCTGTTCCATTATTTTAATCAAGTGAACAGCCATTCACTTAAATGACCCGTCACAGTCCACATTCATTCCCTAAATTCAATCCCACTAATGACCCTCCTAACTAATGCCTTTTCTCTTAAAAGTCCTTGAGCTCTGAGATTATTTAGTGGCTGGGGGGGGGTCTTATGGATGTATTCAGTGTTGGATCACCAAGTGGTTTCTTATCAGCACTGAGGAAATTCACCACCTATCCACAAAAGAATTGCCAATGGCCAAAGTCAGCACTCTTGTTCTTTCACATCGATATACTATAATTTGTTTTTGGCTTTGGCTTAAAAGCCATATATCCCCTGGTCTTTGGGTTTCAAACTCCCTTAGGCAATTTAGGTTGCGGTGTGCACCAGAACTGAGAGTTGGTCCTCACAATATGGTTCGGCTTTAGCCCGGTAAATCCTTCTACAGCATATCCCCCAGGGTAAGACGGGATTGCCTCAGAACTAAGTCATTGGGTCATGGGTTTAAAACACCTGTAGGCCCGGCAGTTCTACTCAAAGGCTGAAGCTGTTTATAGAAAATTCATTGTAATTGAATGGATTGCAGGCACCTGCTCACCTGGCTAAATCCCATGAAGATAGCAAGTGACAATCTGTGGTGGTCGACGGGCATGCGTGGAGGGGAGGAGGAGTGGGGCTGGGGATCGAAGGCGGACGGCTGTTTGAAGCGCACAAGGCAAAGCATTCTCTGCTCTGAGATTGGCCACATTTTTGAAGATTTTGTCAAAGGGATCTGCCGGAGAGCTTTGGATGAGCTCACTTTGGCTGCCACGGTGAGTCTCGTCCTATCAGATAGCTGCGGCTCATCTCGTCTCTCTCGCCGCGCCCTGAAGTAGAGAACAGATTACCATCAGCTCAGGCATGAAGTGAGCCAATTAAATCAGGCCGAGGCGCTATTAGGATTTAAAGGAATCGGGCTGCTCCTCTGCACAGAACACGGCAGTGGCATTTCCTCCTATACATCAGGCCGACGCCGCGTCCTGCCGAGGCGTCCCCGAACGCGTAATAACTTTCCCCTCGGGGGCCTTTTCTTCAAGCAGAGGGAGGCTTCCAAGAAACCCAGGCTGGAAGCCTTCCCCGCCAGCGCTGCTCTGAACACCTGAAACGTCTGGCTCTTTTGTCGTTCCTGGCCGCTGGGAGCAGGCTGTAAGGAATGGCAGGTGGCTGATTGTCTGTCGAAGTCGCAGAGGACCGTTCAGAAAACTTGGGAGTGAGTGGCAGGTTCCATCTCGGGCTCCACTCGACCTCGAAAGCCAGGGCAAAGAGGGGTTATGGTTTCGTGTTTCAGGCGACGGCGAGCGGCGACCTCAGAGTTTAGCCTTCTGCTCCCGTCCTGTGGCTGCGTTGTTCAGGTGGGATCGTATTAGGCCGGGACGGAGGTACTCGGCGTGGCCTCGAGTGCAGTAGCTACGTTCTGAATCAACATTTAAATGCTCAGCGTGAACACACACGAGGAAGAAAGGATAAGATGAGAAGAGAATCCCAACACTAGGTTGCCTGTTAAGCTTTCCACCCCCCACCTTCCCTTTTACACATACAATCTGATTACAGCCGCAACAGCATGGATAGTGCATGCTGGCAGCCTGTGACATATCTAATTTAGAAAAAAAAGACAAACCGCCGTCTCCCATTGGGATAACTGCCTCCCACTCAGAACACTTTGAAAACACTCCGTAAATGATGTATATATTTTTTTTCCTCTTCCTTTCTCCCCTTCTTTCTTTCTCCATCCCGCCCCCCCCCTCCCTCCTTTTCACTGCGAGGTAGGACTTGTTTTTGTCTGTAGTCTGATGCAAAGGCTTAATGAAGCCTCACAGGTATTGAACATCATATACAATTACTGTGCTTACACAGCGGAGAATGGGTGTGTGAGGCAGGCAGCCCGCGCCGGTGCGGCGCGGTGAGAGGCTTCCTCTGAGCCTCAGCCGGGGAACTGTTCCGGCACAGGCACGTCACACTGACAGACGGATATCAGGAGGAGACATTCACCGTGAAACGCCGTCTGGCAGGACCTTCTCTTTAGCTGGAGTGCTTACGTGCTCTATGGAATGAGTGGAAACAACAGCCGTGATGGCCTGTTAGACGGGGAGGGGTTACATGTGGGTGGGACAGGTTATTTAGTGGAAGAGTTATGTATAGGGAGGCATAATGTATAGATAGGGGTTATGTAGAGGGAGGGGTTATGTAGAGGGAGGAGTTCTGCTCAGGCAGGGTTTGTGTAGACAGAAGGGTCTATGGGTGGTGAATGATGCAGGCCTTCTAGCTATGGAACGTCCCAGACGTATTGATGAATACTTTCCTGGCGTTGTTATCGAGATGTGTGGACAGACAGATTGAGGTGTAGATGAACAGATGATCTACTGCAGGTACACACATGCTGTTGGAGCTAAAGGAGACAACAGGAGGCAGTCATATGCGCGCACACTGACACCGACACCGACACACACACACACACACACACACTCACACATTGTGTTTTGGCTGCTTCTCCAGCACGTGCGCCATGTTAATGTGTGCTGGTGAGCTCTTCTCGCCGAGAGTGTTCTCGCCTTGGGAGTCAAGTGCATGAGGAAAAGGGGTGAAGGACTCACAGGCTGGCTCACTAATTGCTGAAATGCCACCACATTGGCTGTTTTTTTTTTTTTAACGAACGTTCATACCTGGGTCCCGCTCCGGGGGGCGCCGCCGCCGACCGAAACAGTGCTGACACGGTAGCGGCCGTCAGGGTGGCGCTTCAGTGTCCGGCGTGCATGATGCCCCCGTTCGGAGAGGTTTCCCCGGGTGGAATGTCGTGGAAAAGCAGGGTGAGCCACGTCTGGCTGCAGCCCTCTCAGCGCTGCCGGCTGGGACTTAAGGGATGTGCTGAACCTGGGACTCAAAGACCAATTCTATCTGATGTTCACACCCCGATGACATTGTTGCACTGAGATCATCACATGGCGATGTCAGCCTCGTAGATCATAGCAACTGCAAAAGGATATTACCCTATATTTAATGAAATGTAGATGTTTTAATTGGAATGGCTGTTCGAAGGTAGGCAAGGTAAAGGAAGGCAATTATCTGCCTTTATCTCTGCCAGCTGTGTAATGAAACGAAATGAGCGTGATAGAAAGTGGAATTCTGCTTCCTCAGGCTATCCACCTCTGTTCCATTATGGGTCGAGGAGCAGTCTCATCCCACCTCAGTTCTGGCTCGGTTCCCAGCTACACCCACTCTAGATGTGCTATGAAGGAAGATTCACTGTCTATTAAAAAGACCACTGTTTACAGAAGGTTTTCTTTATACTCTTTCAACAGGAAGCGACGGCCCATTTATCGTCCCATTATAACTGTGGTTCAGAAGAGCTCATAGGGCCGACTGTAGTTTTGTCGTTGTGTGGGAATGCGTTCCGCCTCCTGTAATTAACAACACAAAACAATATGGATGTAACATGGTTCTGGAATGTCACTCTGCTTTGTCGTGCTGCTGCTTTCTCCCCTCTGAAACGGAGAAGACAGATTGTGAGTTTACACAAAGTGATTCTCCAGTTGATCAACCTGTCTCTATGGTGTTATTCAGGAACAAACCTCAATGAAACAGTGAATAATTAATCGGAAGGCTGAAAAAGAAAAAGAAGAAAACAGGCCTGACATGTTTTCTAATATCCCTCAACGGCAGGTGGTTGTCATCCATCTGAGAGTAGTTACAGACAGCTGGTGAGATGGAGTGTGTGTGTGTGTGTGTGTGTGTGTGTTTGAAAGGGCAGTTGGCAAGGTAGCTGGGGGTCTCTGCGCCATGTCATCCTCTCACCCCTCTAATGATCACACATTGCTGCTGTACCTTCAGAGGTTGGCACTGCCCACAGGGTTTTGACCTTTGACCCTAAGCCTGGTAGCCACTGCTCAGAAGTCGCCGGCTGAGTAGAGCACCTCTGCCTGCCTGTCAGTTTTAATGTCAGAACAGAATAGATATGACCCCGGCTTTTGTAATCCTCTGTAATCCTTTTAGTCTCTGTCTTATGGCAAAGGTTGTTGTCTTAGCTCAGATAAAGTGCAACAAAAGAACTAGCATTGATTCCACGACACGTCACCTGTCACAATGGGAAATGTGTCGACAGCACTTAATGGCAGTTTAGGTGCAAGCGTTACAGGCATATGATTACGTCAAGTTGAGACTAAACAAACATACAACTAATTTGCACGTTGGAGCTTAATTAAATCACCCACAATGGAGAAACTGAAGGGAACAAGAATGTCGGGCTTAACTGCCACGAATAGAAAGCTCTGAGATTCAAGCCCCTCGCCCTCCGTGCCTCTCCCGTCGTTTGATCAGTGGCCTCTTTTCAACTGCTGTGTCCACAACAGCCTTGGCAGCAGGGGGAGCCTATTAAAAGACTCACCCAGTCTTCAGGCCGGTCGATAGTCTTTGAACACCCCATGTGGTGCGTTATTGCCGTCTTGACTAATTACAGTAATGGAATGAAGATGAAGGGCTGGAACGATTGGTTCATCGCTTCCTGCTCTTCTTTGGACTTGGTCCTCTTTCTGTGTTGTCCTGTCTTTTACCCCAAATATTTCCAACGCTGCAACCTCTGTCTTTTGACCTCCCTTATGTGAGCTCCCCTCTACTCAACCCGCTTTCTCTTTTTCTCTTTACTTTCTGTGTTTTGGCCTGACCACACATCGTACGGGTTTCTTGGTCGGGACTGGATTTGTACGACTAACCTTTCCTTTGTGTTTTATTTTTTTATTTTTATATTACTTCCATGCCATCCTCTATTATGATTTTAATCGATGCTACTAAAAGGCCTCCTGCATTCAGCTGTGTAACCACTGCACAGCTCATTTTGTTTTACAAGTTCCCGGATAATCACAAGCCTCCGGTAATTATCTTTTTGAGGGAGCCCCCGCCCTTTTTCGTGTCGGTTCCCTACGTCGTATTGGGGTGTTCTGTCTCTCTGCGTGTGTTTAACCTTTGTGGGCATAACATCTGCATGTGCACGAGCATATCCGTGTGTGTGTTCTACACAATGTTATGCTCCAAGGCCGATGTGAAGCAAATTGTTTGTCGCTAATTGCCAAACACTTTGATACTCCTTGTCCTCCTGCTGTTTGGAAATGGCCCTTTACTTAATAAGGGCCAATTAGGTTAAAAAGCTTTTCTTCTTCCCCTCATGTGACCAAGTCTTCATGTTTCAGTTCATTCAGTCCACAGGAACATATTTTCACCCATTCATACCTCGCTGCTGTTTATGAGCCTTTTTATGAACTAGAATAAACTCTAATCACGACTTTCCTGTCAGAGTTACTCATCAGAAGCTGAGACAAAACCTGTAGTGAACGAATGGCATTTTAACACAAGGTGGTGTCCTCCCTCCCCTGTTCTGTGCTGTGTATCGGCAGTGTGTATCGGCAGTGTGTATCGGCAGTGTGTATCGGCAGTGTGTATCCTTGTTTTTAACGGCTTACGGACAAGGAGGTAAATTGGCTACATTTTTTTCTTGGCCAGTGAGGTGACTTTGGCCTGTGAACTGTGTGAGCTGTGTTAAATGAGGCTGACAGAGAGCAGGGCCGCCCCAGCGCTCAGATGCCTGTGTGTGTGTGTTGCTGTGCCCGCCTGGTCCCAGGAGTGACACACTCCATTTGCTGTGGCATTGGAGCGACTGTGCCAGAGCCTCCTGTTCTTATGTGGTCCAGGCGGCAGAGACAAATGTGCGCACACACACACACGCACAAACTGACATACACACACACAGATGCAGACACAGACATGTGCACATACACCACAGACATGACCATACACACCTACACAAGCGCGCACACACACACACACACACTGCCACACAAACACACATTCCCTGATGGCCCACTACAGGACCTGTGTTTGTGTCCAGCTGGGTCTACTCACTCTCACTCTCTGACACACTTACGCACACACATACATGCACGCGCTTGCTCGCTCTCTCTCTCTCTCACTCAATCACTCTTTAATGGTTGTTCTGTTCTCTGCCCATAAACCATGAAAAACCCCAATGCACACATGTATTTTTTATTTCGGAGCGTTTGAAATGTTGTGCTTGTCTTTGAACTTAATCGTCTTGAATGTTTCTAAATGTAATTTCGAGGGGTAAAGTTCAACAGTAGCTTGCTCAAGTGTGTGCTTGCCTCATTTTGATGTATCCCTGTCAAAACGAAACAAAATAACAATGCGTCACGACAATTAATTTTAATAGGTACAAAATAATGTCAAGGACTTAAACTAAACAATGCTCTGCTTGCTGCAAATAGAGATGATGCTGGTATTTCCATTTCTCCAGTCACACAGAGGAATAATAATTGTGCACGACTACAAAGCTGAGCTCATCAGTGCGCCAAGCCTGAATGTGACCTTTCAAGAAGACACATTGTGTGTACGTGCGCCGCCTCACATCTGATTTCAAGCATTTTAAACCTCTTTTATATTCCAATGTATTAAAAGTTTCTGGGTGCCCTGGGAGAGATTTGGAGCCGGGGTGTTTGGCGTGGCAGAGGCTGTCTCCCGGACACAGTTAGCATGTGAAGCGTTAAACACAGTGCCTGCTTACAGTGAGTGTATTTGTCTGGAGTTGTGTTTCCCTGAGAGACTTGGGGATGTGTCTCTGCCTCTTTCTCCACAGCTGTCTCTGTGAGAGGAAAGCTCTGGCAGACACTGTGTGTGTGTGTGTTGTGTGTCCTGAGCTCGTGTTGTGTGTGTTTTTTTTTTCTTCCTCCCCATCACACCTGATTCCCTTTGACAAAAGACTCTAATGGCTCAATATTTTAGTGTCTGCTCAAAGCAAGCGAAGACTAAATCCTGACTCCCCATCTGCTGCAGCTGTTCCCCCCCATTTTCTGACAGATTCACACGCAAGTGTTTTAATTTGGCGGCAGCGCTTGGAGACCTTCTCCAGAACAAATTATTCAAAATTATGACAGAAAAGCTCCAGAGAGCCATGGCTGCTCTCTAGGGGATGACGGCCGTGTTAACCTTTGTGGAGAGGTGGTGTGTGTGTGTGTGTGTGAGATACTTACCGTATCGGTAGCCAAGGACAACGATGTAGGGAGAGGGAGAGAAGCACCCCATCTCCAGGCACGAGGCAGCTGAGATCGACCTGAACCTCATGGTCTCCATCTCTCCAGGAGCCATGAACCAGCCAAGGCATGTAAATGTAATCGGAGAAGAGTCAAGGACTCAGCTGGTCTTCACGTTGGAAAACTGAGGACTGAATCAGAGAGCCATGTTATACCTCCTCATTGACCTTCAGTCTCACCACTCTGCTCGCCTCCATTGTAGAACTGATTCTCTCTATACCTTCACAGGGCCAACAAGCTCAGGGTTGTGTGTATGCTGTCCATGGAGTTAATAACTATTCACTCAATCAGAATGCTTCATTACGCACCTTGACCTCGCTGACATTTCACTGCAGCCTGGATATTAAGCCAGCATGGTTCTGCTGAAGTGTCTCCAAAAAATCTGCCCCGAAACCTGAGAGTAAAAGAGATTGGGAATGAGAAAAGAGAGGGAATGGGAAAGGTAGATTGGGAAAGAGAAAAATAGAGAATAGGAAAGTTAGCGTAGGAAAGAAAAGAGAAAAAATTGGATAGGTAGATGGGAAAGGGAAGTGATGGGGACCAACTCATTCTGGAGTGAAGCACCGTATAATTTCTATGGGTCAGACTCAGAGTCTGGCAAGCCTACATTTTCTTTGCTTACACACATTTGTTGATTAGATACTATGGTACTTCACAGTATTTCAGGACCACAGGTGATTGTATTAATCAAAGGCCTTTTATTGATTTGAACTAAATGACAGGTTTTTCCAGACGCTGGCTTTTATTTGTTTGCCTGTGTATAATGACGACTCTTCATAAAACAAACAAGCTCTGGATTTTAATTTTATGATCCTCTCATGAAACAGACAGTGATCATTGCCGTTACATGACACAGGGATTGGACATCTGCGCCTGGGTTTTCTCTCTCTCCCTGTTTTATTGATTGAGAATCATGCAGCGTAGGCTGGGCTCCTGGCTCTGACTCTCGAGAGCAGCGAGCACTTTGCGTCGTCGCCGCTTGCTTGTCTATTACTACATTAGAGCAAATGAATTAGCACTGAAGTGGATATCAAATGATTTCTTTTATTTCCCTCTGCCTGTGTCCTGGCAGGAGGCGTACAGGCTTATAAATAGCCATGGTGGATGAGAGTGAAGCATTGTGGGAGCCGGCACGGATGCCTGGCTGCTAGGTTAGTCATGGTTCGCTCAGGCAACTGTCTGCGTGGCCCTGAGCCAGATTAGCTGGAGTAGAAACTGACGTCCTGCATTGAGTTGAACTAGCTAGAGTAGAAACTGACTTCCTCAGCTAATCCTGTACACCTAGGTCTGTACTACCATCGAATCTAGGGTTTAAATTGCCCTGAATGTGTCTTCTGTGCAGTTTCACAACAGATGGAATCCAAGTTCTCCCCACCAAAACCGAACCCCGGTTAAAAAATGGTGTGAAATCGAATTGTTCCCGGTATCGCGGGTACACCTCACGAGTGGAAAATGCTGCTGAATCAATCTGGCAGTATTGCTTTTGCCAGCTCGTACCTGGGCTCGAACCAGGGACCCCCCCCCCCGCATACATCGACCACAGAGCTACATTGAGACCTGGTCATTCGGTGAAGGGCTGCTCTGTGATGCCAGTGTGACCCCCGTACCCACTAACATACTCAGCTGCCCTGAATCCCGAATGGCACCTGTGGAGGCATCGGCAGACTGGGGGGCTTGTCATGGTTCTCCCTCTGCCGTACAGGGAGCTCTGCCTGGATGGTCCGCCTGAATGCCGCAGCAGGTGCGACTTGAGCTGAATTCCAAACTGAACATGGACTGCCCTTTGCTCTGTCCTTGGTTTTTCTTCCTTTCCTGGAAACCTTGCGGAGCCCAACTTCACATGCTGTTAAAATATTGCCTTTTCTGTTTGCCTCCAGTATCCTCTCGTCTTCCACGGTGAGTCGGAGGCAGAGGTCACGTTCTTCTGAATGGAATCTGGGCCGTAGCTCTCTGATTTGAGCTGTTGTCATTGTTATGTCCTGTCATAATGACCAAACAACAGCCTAATCAGGCGGGGAGCATTGAGGAGGTGATTGTCATAATGACCAAACAGCAGCCTAATCAGGCGGGGAACGGAGAAAGGAGGTGATTGTCGTAATGACCAAACAACAGCCCAATCAGACAGTGAGCTGAGAGGAGGTGTTTCAAATAATGATTTCCTGCTATTCTGTTGGGTCTCTTTTGACCTCTACAAGTACTCCAGGCTCTTTGGTGGCAGTTACCGCATCTGATAACTTTCCAGCCTTAAAAATAAACACTTTGCCCATTAAGATGTTGGTAGGGCTGTTGATGTGGCAGGACAGGTTGTGGTGACTGGTCAGAACATGCCTCTGGTGCATCCAACCACTAGGACTGTCATACCCTTGTTTGGAAGAAGACCACCAACTAGAGAAAAGATGTCAGTGTAAGTACTGCAGTGTACCTCTGGGGGAAATGGATGGACCTGTTCCTCTCTCAGACCATAACTGGTCACACTGTTGTATTTGTCACTGTACACCCCCCTCTCCTGATGATGACCGTGTCTTTTGACTCAGGCCCTGCCAGTTCACTCTCCCCTCTGCCTTGTGGAGTGTTTTCGACCTTCATTGACAAACGGGAGGGAGATTGAGGGGGGGGGGTGTAAAAGCTGTGCCAAGAATCCATTAGTTCTCCACAATGAACAGAGGAGCCAGATATTCCCTTCATTTCACCCTGCCTTAATTCAATCAGTCAACTGCTGTCTGTGACTTGGGTTTGTGTTAACTAAACCTGATTCAAGTCATTGTGAATGATCCAATTGTTGCATATCTGCCGTTGTTTGTTTTTCTGAATTTCTGGAGGCATGCCAGCATGTAAGTTGCCACAGAGCTCTCGTTCTGACTTGTCACAAGACAGTCAGGCGCTCGCTGGGAAGAGCGAGGAGCGACACAGGGGTTCTAAACCCAGCGTTACAGTGTTCTTGGGCTCTGATAGCGGTAATGGGGTGAGCTATTTCACTGACTTCAGACCGGTCACCTCATGCTATGCTCCTCTGATATTAGTAATGTAGCTGTCATGCTCTTTCACTGATCCCAGATGCCTGAAACTTGGAAGATCTTGAGACCCCGGGCGCCATTTGGTTTCCATCCTCACCTCCCCTAACCCTGCATTTCTGTCTGAAGGACAACCCTGCTTATATACCTTATACTGAGACTGGTTCTGTGTTCTGCTCTGTGTTCTGCTCTGTGTTCTGCTCTGTGTTCTGCTCTGTGTTCTGCTCTGTGTTCTGCTCTGTGTTCTGCTCTGTGTTCCGGCTGGCTGGCTGGGCTCGGCTCGAAATAGAGGCACAGTAATCACAATTACCCAGCCGGAGTGGAGGACTGAAGTGTCATTTAGAAAGATAATCAAAAAGTCATCGCTCTCTCCTTTCTCCTCTACTCCTCTCTCACTCCTCTATTTTTCTCCACTTGGCGATGTTTAAAGGCGCCTTCGTAGTGGCAATACATGGTCAGGGCTGAAGACAGTGAAAGGTTGGTACCTTCTCTGAGTTGTACGTTTTAATCAAACTTTCAGGATATGGTGTCTCATTAATTCCTCTATGTATTTCGTTTCACTCTGCGATGCACCTAATCCTTCACTCAACCTCCCCTGAGACTCTCAGTCAGGAGCAACAGACGCATGCAGCTGTAATATTTCAAAGTACCTTGATTAAAACATTAACCGCCATTTAATTCTCCACAATATCAAATTTCCTTTTTATATTAATGCTGTCTGGTAAGGTTTTAGTTAAATAACTAATGTGGTGTAATGACTCGAGTGCTGTGCCCTGTTCTGCAGACAGTGATGGGAATCTCAGAGTCAGCCTCTGATGGATGCACTCAGATTCACTTCCTGCACTGAGGACACAGGAAGGGGCGGGAAGATGCCACTCTGAGTGGTAGCTTGCTCTGCCCCCCCTCCCCCCCCGGGGAAGCATGTCATCAGGAGTGAAGCAGAGGAGCGGAGTGGGAGAGTCTGCATCAGTCACGGCCCGGCTCTGGATATTCCCATCCTCCTGGGCCCCACTCCTGGGCTTACAGGTGATCCGTGACGGAAAATGGCTTTTGACACGAGGATACATCCTGTCCTAGATGTTTTCAAATGAATTGAAGAAAACAAGTCTGTTTTTATTGAGGTCTTTTTTAAAAGGGAGGTTTTAGAGGTACTTAAGGACAGAAACCTTCCAATCCTGTCTCTTTCCAGTAAGCGTTCTCCATTCTTTGTATCGAACAAGCATAAAATAGCGAGCAAGCAACCCAGTAATGGCCTGGATAGCTGTAAGATAACCAGGGAAACAAAGTGATGGCAGATGTTAAAACTGATAAGTGTTTCATTTCTGTTACAGTTTACAGAGATGTAATTCAGTTAAAGTATGCTTATAATAATTCACTTTAGAATAGAAAGGCACACGAGGAGAGCACTGGAAGCGTGGCCTGAATAGGTGTGGGAGTCTGAGTAGTTTTGTAATGAAACCCAGCAAACAGTGTGTTCAGGACAAATGTAAGCACGTCCTTTGACCTGTGGGCTGTATGTTCTTGGATGCATTCACACAACACTGTGTGCGCATCACGAGGTCTTGTGGTCCTTTGAGAGTGCAGCCTATTCTGATCACATTTATTGTAAATCCTCCATGATTGATAGGCACACTGCGAATTAATGGCTTCGTTTAAGGATCTCAGTAAGCAACATGAATTAGCATTGATTGAAGACGAGAAAGTAATGGAGCCAAGTTACAGAGGAAAATAGTACTGAATGAAGATCCCCAGAATCTCTTAGCTGCCTTAAGAGGCCAGAAATGAAGCCTGGAGCACATCAACCTGAATAGATGGAGTGTTGCAAACGTTACGTTGGTGTCGGAGTGATGGTTTGGTCAAGAGAACATTGGGTCCCTTGAGTCGGTTTGACTTGCAGATCTCTCTACGCCGTCGGCCTTACCAATGCTTTAAGAGTGTGTTGAGCCGATCTACAGCGCACGTCTCTTAAATTGCAATAAACAGGGCTCAGTCATGGTCTATTTCATATTTCAGGTTGTTGACATAGTTGAATGTATTGAAGAGTTGTGTAGTCATTACTGAAAGCTGCCTGTTTGACTTGTGAAAGGCAACCCTTTTACTGTCTCCGTGTACTTCTAAGCTATCCATGAATCTAGGCCTATCAAATATTAAACAGATGTTTAAATGCTCAAACAACTGTTTATACTCACTCTCCGCTCAGCCTCTTGTGACTTTGGGCAGCATTAAAGGTCTGGATTTATTTCCCTGGTTTGGACCATTACCAGACATTGTGGCCATTTGCCCACAGGGCCTGTTGAAAGGGGGCAATCTCTCTCTCTTTCTGTCTCTCTGCTTTTTTTCCAAAGCTCGTAATAAAAATAATTGAACTACACTTGCTTTGCTTTTCATTTAGTCTAACTGTTTTATTTAAGCTTTGTGAGTACAGAGAGAGCTGCTCCTGGCAAATAGTTATTTTCACCATGACGCTTCTATCAAATCCATCTGTAAATGTCAGCTCCAGCGGCAGGGTTAGCACTGGTCTCACCCGGGGAATGTGGTCACACTCTGCCATATTTGTCTTTCACTATGTGGTCTGGCAGGGCTCCTAAACAGCTGGCCGTTGTTGAATCCGACCACTGTCAATCACTGAGAAGGGTACGAAACCGAGTATGTGATTGGAGAGTGGGCAGATAGGGGAGGGATGACTAGGCACCTTGTCCTCACTTATTTGATGGGAGATATGATGCTCTTAGTGAGTTCTATTTTTCTTGCTTTTTATGAGTTTACAGAGCTTGGTTGTTTGGGAAAGTCTAAAGTAGATTGAAGAGTGTTTCTTCTATGCACAGAGATGTAAAATGGTAATTTGATTTAGTGACGCAAAATAAGAAACTTTTGAATAAAATGTGAAAACACACTATAGAATAAAAAATGGTTTGTAAGATTGAGATGTTTTTTGTCTTGTTTTTTTTGGGGAATCCCAAGACTAGCAGGTACTTTATTCTTTATCAAACAGGCTCATTATAATGTGATCGGGTTTAAATTGTGGTGGATGACTCATTAAACATATTGTGTTTAATTATAACCTCCTAACTTGATTTTAACTGCACTTTCTTCAAACTGGCTAAGACGCAGGCAGGGATTCACACACTGTGGCAAGCAAAAAAGGATTTTTGCCATGTATCATGTTCATTGGATACCTTCTCATCTTGCCCTCCGTCCCCAAATGTCCCCTTAGCCCTCCCTGACTGCGGGCCAAGACCCAACACAGTCACAGTTATATTTAGATTGACCTGCCTGAGTTAGAAATGGCAGCAGTCGTGTTTACAATCTCTTCCCCTGCTCTTGTCACGGGCTCTGGTGGGCGCCCTCTGTTCAGATATCCTGTCTGGCATGGGAACACCAGGGAATGGTAGAGTCAAAGCCCACTGGCGCTCATGGTCCCAGAGGTGAGACATCCACCCCTGCCATCCGGCTGATTGTTCAAGACTGAATCGGATTCAACCGACAAACTGACTACCTGCATGCCTCGGTGGCGGGCGGAGTCTCATCAGTGGGTGATGAGGGCGGGGTGCTGAGGCTGTGTCGGAGGAGTTGAGGCTCCCTCGGGGGGGTACTTCCTGAGTGTTTGTGTACTTGTATATTCATATTTGGAGTAATGACATTTTCTTTGCTGCCGTATAGCCATAGCTAATGGGGATCCGAATAAAATCCTCAACCTCAGCCCACTCTTTGCCTGACAACAAAGTTAACCCTTTTGTTGTGCTATCTTTGCTACATATTTTAGTTTGACTCTCTTTCCATTGCATATGTTTAGGTGATGTCTAAGTAAAGGGGTGTGCTACAAAGCAATAACATTAGTGATTGGATACTCTTAAACTTAGCCAGTGAAACATTTGGTGGCTATGACATGGGAGTTCCACAGGGATCAGTTCTTGGACCACTTCTGTTCAATCTCTATATGCTACCTCTGGGCCAAATTCTACAGAACAACAACATTAACTACCACAGCTATGCTGATGATACTCAAATATATATGGCTCTCGAACCTTATGACAACAGCCCAATAGACTCTCTGTGTCACTGTATAGAGCACATAAATACCTGGATGAACCAAAATTGTCTACAATTAAACCAAGATAAAACTGAGATTATTGTGTTTGGCAACAATAATAAAATAACATGTATTATTAAAGAGCTGGATTCTCTGGCCCTTAAAACCAGGGATCAAGTGCGTAATCTTGCTGTTCTGATACTCAGACCTCACATTTAAGTCAGCAAAACAGCATTCTATCATCTAAATAATATAGCCAGAATCAAAGGCTTGGTGTCCCAAAAAGACCAAGAGAAGCTCATCCATGCTTTTATCTCTAGTAGGATTGATTACTGTAATGGCCTCTTAACTGGACTCCCGAAAAAGACTGTAAATCAACTGCAGCTCATTCAGAATGCTGCTGCTATAATGTTAACCAGGACCAAGAGAACAGAGCACATCACTCCTGTTCTTAAATCTTTGCATTGGCTTCCAGTCAGTTACAGAATAGATTTCAAAGTGGTGCTTTTAGTTTATAAATCTCTGAATGGTTTTGGATCCAAATATATTTCTGATATGTTTGAAGAATATGAACTGAGCAGGGCTCTTAGATCCATGAACACAGGTCAGCTAGTAGAGCCCAGAGTCCAAACTAAACATGGAGAAGCTGCGTTTAGCACTTATGCTATACACAACTGGATTAAAACTACCAGAAGATCTTAGACGTGCCCCAAATGTATCCATTTTTAAATCCAGGTTAAAAACACTTCTATTTTCACGTGCCTATGACTGAGCACTTAAACTTAACCGTACTGTTTAGCCATATAGCTTCCTATATTTTTATCCCATTTTTAATCTTGATATATTTTCTTATTGTATTTTTTATTATTATGATGTATTCATCTGTTTTGATGTTTTCATTTGAGTATTTGATTTTATGCTATTGTACTTTCATATATTTTTATTTGTAAAGCATATTGAATTGCTTTGATTTATGATTTGCGCTAAATAAATAAACTTGCTTGCTTGACCCATGTGTGTTCTGGATCTGGCCCCACCCATTGGTTTGTAGGACCAATCAGAACAACTAGATAATGTTTGTGAAGTTGTCTTGGAGGTCCTCTGATCTAGACTCATTACTCGGAAGAAACTAACGCACGTGGGCGGGACTTAGCATTTGGCCGGGCAGGCAACCCCTCTCCACCCAGGCCCTTTTAATCATCACACCATCTGCTCCCTCCTGGGGAAGGTTACCAGTGCCACCACAGTCCTGCGCTCACGTCAGTCTTCCTGCCTGCAGTCGATCAGTCCCTCCCTTCCCGTCCGCTCTCTCTCTCTCCTACCAGTCATCCAACCAGAAAGACTGGCAGCTGGATGTCCAGACACAGCTACAGGGCGCTCCTTCGTAGCCCTCATGGGCAAGGCCCTCATGGGCCCTTGCTTCCTGTCGGTCTGGGTCGGTCTCAGTGGGCTAGGTAGAGGGGTGACAGGGACATGGAGTGGCCAACTGATCACATAGAGGCAGAGGTACGGGTAGGGGAAACGGAACAGGGAACGAGGGAAGGAGGGAGAGATGCTAGGGAGGGGTGATGGAGAGATGGAAGGGAGAGGGGCGTCATTACTGCGAGATATGGGCCTTCGTTCTGGCTGCCAGCACAGGTCATAGTTCACAGGTCAGTGGCGTTAATCCCAAAGATTAACTTCCAAACAACAGCTTACATACATCACGGAGGCTTCTCTCGTTAGAAGGTCAGGTTTTAATGAGCCCAGCACATTCATTTATCTGGTCCAGGTCAGGCCACGTTGGTTTGTTGTCTTTGCTTGATGACAGACAAGCAAAGACCTGCCAGAGGGGCAGAACCTGGCGGAAAACAATTACTTATTGTGCTGTATGTTCATGCTAATAAAGTTGTTCCCTATATCGTGGTGCAAACATTCATGTCATGCTCCTCTGTGACACGAACAATGCCAGTCCTCACCAGGCTCAGATAAGGACCTCTGTTGTCTCCATTCATTTGACTCCCTATTGAATAGCAAAGACAAGATAGCCCACGTTTGAGCATTGTGATAGCCACGCACTGGAGGACAGAAAAGTGGGTTTTACTGTATCCTTCCTTCACTTGCTGCTATAACTCATCAAGACCCTTCAGGCGATTTCTATTTCCCACTTTAGTATTTATGAATTGAGTGGCCTGGGGTGGCCTGGTGGTGGAAGCCGCTGCCTCCGGAACACACACACACACACACACCCTTCTCATTGTCTCATTTGATGAAAAATAAAAGAAATGAAGAAGGAATTGTAAAGCGGGACGACCCTCCTACTAAGAACTAACGACCCTAGTCCTAAAAAAATCTTTATTCTTAATAATCACCACAATGATCTGGCTACTTTTTTATAGATGATAATCTCCTGGTTATTGTTTGTCAGCTAGCGTACTCGTGTGATGTTGGGTCAAACATCTACATATGAACAATCAATGGGCGGAAATCCCTCCCACATTAATGTATTGCAATGGACAGATGAAAGGACAGGAAAAAAGCTCCCTCTGTCTATTAGCCTGATATTTTAGCCATACATTTAAGTATGTTTAGCTCAGATCCCCTCCCCAGTACCCTCGGACCCCTCCCCAGTACCCTTCAAACTCCCTCCCCCTCCCCAGTACCCTCAGACCACCTCCCCAGTACTCTCAAACCCCCTCCCAGTACCCTCAATGGCAGTAGAGTTAAATGCCAACAGTTTACAAGCTAAATCAGCTTTGCTCAAAGCTGTCTTGTCCTCCTTCCTCCTACTCCGGCATCTCAGGGTTGGGGGGGGGGCATTTCTCTCTGTAATGATGGCCCAGGGCCACAGGTATTTTAACACAAACAAAGGGTCCTCTGGCTCCCAGTCAGTGATGGTTTGCTGTGAGATTTGTATTAAATGTGTGCACACACCACAAGACATTTCACTCCAGGGAAAATCAAATGTGGTCCTTTTCGAGGCTGGCCATCCCTGCTTATTTCAACTTTTCTCCCTTAAAATAATCCCCTGGTTCCATTTTACATCAAGCTTGGTGGAGATTCTTTCTGAATTCCATTTCAAACACACGCAACTTGTCTTAGATGTTTGAAAGTTCCAAATTTTGCATGTTCTAAATGGAACTGAAAGTAGGCCTAATGATAGTCCTTTGTGGTAAAAGCAACAATAATTTGGTAGACACTGGAAGAGTCTCTGAGATTAGTGAATTGAGGTTAATCTAACACAGCCTTGTGTTTTGTCTTTGATCCTGGTCTATTTGCTCTGAGCACAGCTCACACTGTGGAGCTGCTGGATGGACAAGCAGACAGTGAGATTGGAGCTGCCCGGTCCTCTTCTCCTTTTATGTTCTCCTAAGCCCCCTTCCTCAACCGTTAAGAGCAGAGGTGCTGGAGGGGGTAACCATAGTGACAAGCCATAATTGGCCTGAGTAGGAGTTACATACACTGGCACAGCTGCCAGAAATTGTCAAGTATTTACTTTAGACGGCTGAATTGTCTTACACACCTAAAAAGGAAAGGCCTCAGCCACTCACTCAATTCCTCTTGATGAAGAGCACAACCACTGAACGTATTCTGAGCCATCAAATATGGAAAATGAGTGATCGGGTTCTCCAGCTTCTTGCCTTTTTCCTTATCACTTTACCAATGGACACAAGCCCTCAGTCCTTTCTGTGGGCAGCTGGCTCCATTAGAGACCACTTGTGAGGACGACAGGCAAATGCAGCACTCAGTCAAGTGAAGTTCCTAGAGAGACAGAGAGAGAGAGAGAGGGGGAGGGAAATAAAGGAGGGGGAGGGAATGAGAGATGATGAGAGAGAATTGTATTACCAACATCAACAGATTAACCAGATTAGCCAATGGATCTGCAGAGCACATTTAGCGGGTGCAAAACATACAGTAAATATTACCACACGACAGACTTCACATTGCCCAGAAATTATCACACACCTCTGCAGTTCAAGACGATTGGAGTGTGTTAATGCTCTTATGAACGGATGCCAACATATCTGTTTGGAAATGAAAATGTTTAGGCACAAAAGGCATACTACCGTCGTCACCGGGTGTAGTTATCTTTTTGACATGAACGTTTATTTGAGAGATGTCTTTTGTGATTAGACAATTTTTTTTTTTTTTTGGTTACTACTGGTTACAGTTTTGAGGCTAGAGATAGTCTTTTTTCGGGTCAGGGTGCTCAGAGTTGGGCTATTGATAATTTGACTTCACACACTTCTTCAGTGATTGATTAAGCTGCTTCTGACAGTGCGTGTAAAGGGGAACTGTCAAAGCCTTAAATGTAAGTCAGTTGAATTACAGCAGATACCTCATAGAATTGCATATTTGTTTCTGCCTTATGGACACAAAAAGAATGGAAATGCAGGATATTAGTTTTAACGCAGCAACAACAGTAATCTCTTTGGTCCATGAGAAATTGTGCCGAGTTGCAGGAAAACTGATCTCATTTAATTTTTATTTATATGAATTTTTCTCCCCTTTTACCAAGTGAGATGAACACATTCTCATTTACAGCTACGACCTGAGAGCAATTAAGTTTAACTGCCTTATTCAAGACACACAACAATTCCTACCCAGGACACAAGGTTGGGTTTGTTGAGCCATTTAATGCCCCCCCCCCCCCCCCCCCGACTTTTTGTTATGATTCTATGCTGTTGTTATGGTTTTGAATATGAGGGAGTTCCAGATGTTCCCGGGCCCCTAAAGGTTTGAGGACCACTGCCATTGTCCACTAGCATTTCAATGTCTTCTCTTTTAGTAGCTCTTACAGGCAGTACATGAGGCTGACACTCCCCTATAGCTGTTGGCTCACAATTGTCGGGCTTTAAGTGCACCTTGGGTTGCAAACTGTTGCCTACTGCATTGGCACAGGGAACCTCAATGTCCTGCCAAACGGCTACATTTATTGAATAAAATGTTCTAGTAATAAAAGGCAATAAGGGAGCATATATAAAAGGCAGTTCCTTTAATTCCTCTGTGTTCCTAACAATATGTTTGACTCTATAAAGAGATCAATCGGCTCAGCCATCAAAACACATGTAAACACATTCACTCCCTCTCAGAGGACAACCAGCATGGATGATAGTTAACGACAAACCAACCCTTCATTAGTCCGTAACCTGGATGAAGTGGAGAGGAGATGGAGGGGGAATAGAAGCAGCTGCTGCTTGCAGGGAGGCTCACCAATACTCTGAAGTGAGCTAAGACACTCACAAGATGTCCGCCAGGATGCCATACGGTGGCACAGGGTAGACATCCAGAACCTTCCCCCGGTCGACAAGGTAACGGAATGACACAGCTCCCATCCGTTCCCCTTTTTCTAGTTGATCTCTTTCCATTTCTCTTTTTCTCTCTCTTTCTGCCTGAGTGTTATCAGCATTGCCATGATATTTAATTGGGGAACACATGCAAACACAGGCCTGTGAAATGGTTGCAAAATTATAGGAGGAAATCTGTGCCTGTCATTTCCTATTTCCTGAGTTTGGCAGAGTTTGAAAGCTGATGTGGAGCGGCCTTTGAAAACCCAGCTGCCTGCTTGAACAAAGCAACCATCGAGGCACGTGACCTGTAGTTCACCTTAGGTTGTGTCACACAAGCCTGTTTCCAAAACATAGATTACTTGTTCTCTGTTTTTCATTTGTTCGTCCCCTCAGCCGACCTCAGATGTGGCCTGTATGGTTGAGCTGTCATCGTTTGGCGACATTCGCCTCCCGAATCACACAGCTCTTGGTTAGACCATATGACTTAAAAAGAAGCAGGGCATCTTTCAAGGTTACAAGCAGGAAATTCAACGTTTGTTTTTTGTTTGTGTGGTGACTTCTGAAAAAGCTCCCTCTGGATGTCCCATCTGTTTACCTGGCTAGATCAGGAATGCTGGCCAATGGGGGCGCTGCGTTGTTTCTCTTTCCAGCACTATTCTCTTTTGACTTTCTGTCTCTTGCAATTATGGTATTTGTTCTCTGTAAGTAGTTGAATTTGGGGCTTTTTTGTGCATGAGATTAAACCGATGTGGCGCATTAGTGGCAGGACGCGGTGAGGCTGGCTGATGTGGTGAGTGTCATTAATAGGAAGTGCAGGGAGAGAGGGAACAGACAACTACTGAATGAGATGGAGGACTCTTCAGGCTGGGGAGTTGCACATTGATTGACTGACAGAACGTGTGTGTGTGTGTGTGTGTGTGTGTGTGTATGTGTGTGTCTGTTAGTTTGAGGGAGAGAGGAGGGTTCAAGCTGCAGGTAACACACAAAGTAATTATTTTCATTATTATTTGTGAGTTCTGCAGACTAAAATATATATATATATATATATATATATATATATATATATATATTAATCTGCAGAGAAAAATAAAAATAAAGCTTAAGCGGTGGAAACAGATGACAACATTGTTTATGCCCACCGCTGCAAGTTAGATGCAATTCAATCATTTGGGGAAATACTTATTATTTTATTGCCATTATGCAAAATAATGACAGCACTCCAAGCGCCCTGCTATGATATTGTTCAGTTTTGATTTCCACAGTTTTTTTTTTTTTAAATCACGTTTCTGCTTTTACTGTGTGTGCTGAAAATGCCTTGCATCACACACCACGCTGACTGCTTGAGGTGAATTAGACTGCATGTCTAGACAGCCACGCACACACACACACACACACACACACACACACACACACACACACACACACACATACACACTCTCACACACACACACACACACACACACACACACACAGCCTGGTGAAAAATGACTCTAATGTAATTTCCTTAATATGTGGTGATAAGCAACAATAAGGTATTGCTTTTAATTACATCAGGCAGTCATCAGTGAGTAATTAAACCGCTGAAAACACAAATGATTCCAGGTCTCCATAAAAATATAATTGCCAATTAATGCAAATTAAAATTATCTTGATGAATGTTCCCAAAATGCACTGCCTTGCCCGTTAAACTGTTATCATTGTCATTGGTATCATTACAACTACTGCTATCCGTCTCCAGCTGCACCACTCCAAAGCACTCAGTGCGACATTTCAAGCAAATTTCAAGTTATCACATGCCTCCAACGATATCGCCAATGGACCGGAAGGTTCTGAACCGTCTTCCCCACTTCCACCTCTCTCAAAACATTCTAACAGTCTACACCTGGTGTGCCCCTCCAGTGCTTGGGTTCTCCGCTCCAGTGTGCCGCCCAGGTCTCACGGTCCGCCGACGCCGTCGACAGATCCAAGTATGTGCACCCGAATCTTCATGGACCCACTTAGACCCCTTCCACGTCTGCTGGCTTTGGTCCCGATTACAACCAACGTCGGTGGTCCATGTAGTTCTACCCCGTCCAGCTATAAACAGAACCTTCACCTGACTCAGACTGACAGAAACTACAACCGCTTTATGTATTTCTTTGGGAGACTGATTGATGCTGCTTGTGTACTCAGACATTTTAAAAACAAAACATGCTGCAATTCATCTGATCATTTCTGATATTCCTAATTGCCTGTTTCAGGTTGTACATGTTACAACGATTCCTCTCTCTGTAGGTGAGTGGTATAAGGTATAGAGATGCAACCACTGCTAACTATTTACGTGATGCTGGCAACAACCCATAGCCGTGTTTCTTGCAACTGTATAAAGTCATCAGAGAGAAATAGCCTGTTTAACCATCAGTATTTTGATCATCCATCTGAAATCTCTTTCCAGCTGAGAAGTCCCACCTTGCATAACAAATCAGTTTTTTTGGATGGCTATGTTTTCATCAAGTTTTTAAATTGATTTTGTCATACTGTAGAAAGCGGGAGTGTACATCGGTTGAACAAGGAGAGGTTGGATTACGGAAATGACTGTCATTGTATAGCTTGGTTAAATTGCAAAGTAAAGAAGATAATATTTGTTTTTCACAGATGGGTTGTTTAAATAAATATAATGCAACCACATGCTAAATTATTGTATTTTGGCACAGTGTGCATGGTGGATTGATTTAGATTTAAATCGATTTTGGGTCAAATTCCCCTTTAAATATAAATGTATTGATATGTATTATGTAAGAGCACTTGCACTTTAGTTCTCTTTTATTCCTTAGGGCATCCCAGTGTAATACCTGAAGATATTCATCCTTGATAGTATCAGACAGTGAATGTGTGAGCGGGCCATGATCTCTACTAGTATGTTAGGCCAGGAGAGCAGAATTTCTGAATGGTCCATAATGTCTTGAGAGGACCTTATGGTCTCAGCTATCTGTGCTCAGAGAGCCACTTGGAATGTCTCTGCCCAGAGGCTCAGATGACAGAAAACAGACACACACACGACATCCCATGGCCCAGCCTGGGGGAGATAAATGAGCTGCTGTGTGACTGCGGATTTCTCCCACTCAGGGCGGCCATTTGTCTGAGGTGGGTGAGCAGGGTAGAGGGGTGCACAAGCTGTAATTCTTCTTTATTTTCTCCTCCTTGATTTGTTACAGCGTTGCTATGAGCCATTGTTGCCTTGAAATATAATATTTTGAAATGATAAAAAGCTGTCAGAATTGAATGATGAATATTTCATAGTTTGCCAGCTGGAGTGTTTAGCAGTGATCGATAAAGGGGGGGACGATAGTGCCGGGTGAAGGGCATTAGTCACAAGGATCTGTGATGCGGGAGACCGTTTCCTTTATGCAGGTCACCCATAGAGCCTGAGTATTACACTATCACCTCTAGTCCTGGACTCCCAAGCTCCTAACATCACTACTGTCTGGTGTCAGAGTCAGGGCTCTGTGTGCGCCTGCTCTCTAATTACATGGCGTCCCGCTCTCCCATTCCCTCTGACTGTGGAAGTAAAATATTTAATAGGTTGTTGGATATTATTCCATTGTTTTCTGTTTTGTCTCTAGCTGTCTGTTGATGCTTGAAGTTGAACTAAAAACCTTTCACAGTGTTTCTCCTATATTAATTTAGCGGAGGCGGGCCTCCTCCACTCCACCACAGTATTAAAATATTTAAGAAATAAAATGTTTGGGATAGTGTAATCTCATTCCCAGACACCTTTGCCCAAATGCATGAAAGGTCTTGTGGAAACATTTGTCAAACTTGGCCTTCATTAGCTGATAAGAAAGCCATGAGATATTTCAGCTGCGATAGGACTTGACTAAAACAGCTTAGTCTAACAACAAATCATCTTCCACAACACCTTCCCCCACATGTCTTGTTCACCAAAGCATCAATCATTATGTTGTGGGACGGCTGAGCATACAGTGCAGCTGAGCTGTCTTGATACGACACTGAATCAGGGCAGAACAACTGCTTCATTAAAACGTGTTAGACGAGGTTAGGGATTGTTCAATGCTTCAGTGTATTGTTTTGTTTATGTAAAAAGGATAATTGAGCTTTATACTGTATTTTGTTATGGCTGTTGAGCTGTTTTCGCTAGCCAGAGAATTTGGGTGCATGCATGTGGTTTTTTCATGCCGAAAACATTGTCTGAGATGCAACTCTGGCACTGAACTTGCATAGTTGTTCTTTTCTGCCATGAAATAAGCCTGTACGGCAAGCCTAGTGTAAAACAAACCCCTAGAAGTTGACAAAAAGTTCAAAATAGTTTAAATGACAATGTATACATCACATGAAATGTGTCTATGGGTGTATTTACAATACGATACATTTTCTGAGAGAAAATCAATGACTCAATCAAAGACTTGACTACATTGTTTTGAGGGATAAACATGCAGATATCGATAGTTTGAGACGCCACCTTCCGAAGTGGTGTGTGCCACATTTTTGGTCGAGCCCCCATGTGTTGGAACAATTCTACAATTGTGTTGGAACTGAGTCAGGTTTCTGAGCAGTACGCACACACATTGCTCAATTTTCCCTCAGTTGCCGCCCACGATCCTGCTTGGTAAATATCAAACATGCCCGTGTAAATTGAATTGCCAAGGCAAATGATTATGCAAACTAAGATCCATTTATCTGGTGTTCAATTCTCTCCCTTTTAATATGTATAGGCCCTGAGAAACTCATGGTAGCATCAAAGGAATCTGCTAGCTTGTCTTGCCACTAACAATGCTTTCTGTGCATGCACAAATCAACAATCAGCAAGATACTGCACAAACTTGGCCTACATGGGAGGTCAGGAAGAAGCATCTGCTCTCAAAAAAGAATATCAAGATTAATTTCTTGGTTCACTCCCTGGACCGTTGGAATTTCTTCTTTAGCAGGTCATCAGTGGCGGATACCAGCAATTTTCATTTATGTGTATCATTCATACGTGGATTGATACAACGGATTGCTTAGTTAAAACATGTACTCACCAACCTTTACCCAAGAGCTTTTAGAATGAATAGGATCACAAAGCTACTTTCATTACTTTACAAGCACATGCATACATTATTAAGCTATGAATGAACACATTAAGCCTTTATGGCTTCACAAAGACCATAAAGCTTACTTAACTAATACCTTATTGCCACAAAGTAATGCTTTAAGCATCTCCAAAAGTTAGTAAAGGATAATATACAAATGAATAGATATGACTTTAAAATAAGGATAAGACACATTAGCAGCCAGTGAATATATACCTTTTAAAGACGCGTTTTGAGAATCGCCACTGGTTGTAAAAGTGACACTTTCGAGCCAAAATAGGTCCCAAAAGGGTATACTATGTCAGTTATGTGCCATATCATCAAAACCACTCTCTTTCAAAACCTCAGATTTCATGGATAATTGGATTATGTTAGTGTTTTTGCATAAAGATTATGCATATTAGGGCTGAAAAGATGATTAATGTGAATAATAAAAAATGTATAATTCGTATCTAATAGTTAGGTGTATAGGGGATGCAGTCAAACATTTTAAAAAGAAAGATAAAAACAATGACCAAGTCTGTGGTTCAAGCAGTGGAAAGTCTTAATTCACATGTCACTGGAGTGCGAAAGTGCATATACACCTAATTTCGGTGAAATTCGCTCATATATAGACTGAAAATAAAAATTTTGGGCACTGTAACTGTAATCTGAAATTGTGAAAAGAAATGCTTAAATGCGGAGTGCTTCATTTTCCTATTAGGAAATGCTTTCCTTTTTCCTTTTATATACTTTGAATTATAGACTAATAATATGGCTTAACCTATTCAATTGTATTCATTTTATTTAAAAAGCATTGTGGTTGGCATTTGATGTTATTTATCAGAATGGGCCATAGACTTCATTCAAATAATACAGGGTTATGTTTTGTATGTTTTAGGTATATAAAAATTATTCTAAAGAAAAATCACATTCATGTAGGTATTCTGTCACTTTGCTACAACACACAAAATTGGGCTTGGTGCATCAGGTTTCCATTGGTCATTGAAGAGATGTTTGTCCAACTTGATTCAAATGTACCTGTGGTGAATTAAATTGATTGGACTTTGTTTGAAAAGGCACTTACCTCTCATTAGGTCCCGCACTTAAGAGACGATTTTGAGGCACAGATCTGGGAAAGTGTTACAAAAAATATTTGATGCATTGAAGTCTCTAAGAACACAGTGGGCCCCATCATTCATAAATGAAAGAAGTTTGGAACCACCAACACCCTTTCAAGAGCTGGCCTTCCAAACTGAGCAATCATGGAAGAAGGGCCTAGATCAGGGAGGTGATGGTCACTGAGACAGAGCTCCCGAGATCCTCTGTGGAGAATCTTTGAGAAGGGCAATCATCTCTGCAGCACTCTACCAATCAGTTCTTGATTGTAGAGGTGCTACACAGAAGCCAGTACTCAGTAAAAGGCAAATGACAGCTCATTCAGAGTATTCCAAATGGTACCTAATGGACTCTCGGACCATGAGAAAGAAGATTCTCTTGTTTTATGAGACCCAGATTGAACTCTTTGGTCTAAATGCCAAAAGTAATGTCTGGAAGACACCAGGCACAACTCATGACCTGGCCAATACCAATCTTATTGTGAAGCATGATGGTGGGAGCATAATGCTGTTGGGATGTTTTTCAGTGGCAAGAACTTGTAGATTTATCAGGATCTAGGCAAAGATGAACTGAGTAATGACAGATCCTTGATAAAAACCTTCCAACAGGACAGTGACCCTAAACGTATAATCAAGACAACGCAGAAGTGGCTGCAGGACAAGTCAGTGAATGTCTTGTTGAACCAGATACTACATCTCTATTACATCTCTGGAAAGGCATGAAAATGGCTGTGCAGTGATAATCCCATCCAATCCAGAAAAGTATTATAAACCTCCCCTAATATATTTATAAATATATACAGTATAAATTAATATACAGTTTTTTTGGCTTTGGATCGGTTGTTATGGGTTTTTGTGAGTCAATTGATGTGGACAAAATTAATGTAATCCAAGGCTTTAACGTAACAGAATGTGGAAAAAGCGGGTCTGAATATTTACCAAATGCATTCTAGTTACAAATGGTATGTGTTTTGTTTAAAATATTACTTGAAAATTAATGAAGAGAATTAGAAGAGGCACTTTTTTTTCCACTTGAGCGAGATGCATTCTTTAGTGGAGTGGTTGGGAAAGGCATGTAGCAATTTCACCAAGGAACTAGTGTATAGTATGCAAGTCTATTAAAACTTCATCTCATTGGCTAAAGCCAGGCACAGATTTCCAGGGCTCCTTTCTTTGCTGTTTGTCTCTATCCTTGTTTGCAAATCTCTGTTTACACGTTCAAAAAAAAATCTGACTACGCAAAAATGACATGTGCATGTATGTAATGCTTTAATGTATATTTTTTATATGTTTGCTTTTATGCTTTGTCATCTGGTAACTGTTGATGGGAGATAACACTATTATTTTGTAACGCCTTTAAAACATATACCTCTAGATTACCAAATTAGCCAGGGGGTGGTATTGGCGTACTTGTCTGGAACACATCCATCCATCCTTGTTGCAATAACAAATTATTCATTTTATTTAAATGTTTTCAAAGTACACACATTGCCATGTAAACTTCAAAAATGTGAATCATTGCAGCAAACCGGCTAAACAATCAAAGTTCCTCTCCATCACATATGTTGTCACTGTGGCCAAAAGGTGATTTGCTAAATAACTAATATTTGGTGACATTTGCTTAGCCCATTACCACCTTCACACACTCTGCCAAGTATTGCTATTACTGCTTTGAGTGTTCAGGGGAAAGAAATGCCATTCTGAGTGGTAATCATGTTTTGTATTTAAACAATGCTCCAGGTGTTCATCCCAGTGAGCTAATAGCATCCAATTTATGAGACACTGTTTCAGGGGTGTTAGTTTTCCTTTCCTTTCTACCCTGGATGACATCTTCTTAACACTAAAAAGGCCAAATGAGTCACACTCATACTTCCTTACGATGTACACTGCCATTTTTACCCACTTTTATCCTTGACTTTTTTCAAAAAGTCTTTTTAACACATTTATGTTTTTAAAATTGAGATTTCACAAATTGAAAGTGTTATATACAGTTGTAAGAGGAGTTGAAATTCTTCCAAGGACTTTTTAGAAATCCTCCTACAGGTAATAATGACCATATGAGAAAGGAAATGAGCAGAATATCAAATGATATTATATTATTTTTCCAAGAATAACCTGTTTCACAAATTAATGCAGCAGCAGTACGAATGTCATAGAAATGCTACTGCATTATTAAAAATGAAATTGTATCGTAATGACACTGAGAGATTTGTAAACATAACCAAATGATACACATTCCTCAACATAACCAAATTATAATTTTCCCAGTGGTATATATGAAATGTATATAAGGCTGATAGAATGTTTTTGTTCAAATTAATGCTTATTGGCAGGAAGGGGAGACCAGTGTGTCCTGACCTTTCTAGTGTTGAATGCATATCAAATACCTCCATGTCCCCAGGATGTTGTAAGCCAGAGTAGGGGAGAATAGAGGACTGGATTATATGGACGTTATGGGGAGTGGCTATCAGAGAGAAGACTCTTTTTAGACCGGAGGGGGACAGCTCATTTGAGATTTAAGTGTCTGTCTCTCTTTCTCTGTGTGTGTGTTATTGCACACTGGTGTGTGTGTCTTTCAGTCTCTCTTTTGCAGCCGGTCTCTTCAGTTGAAGCGGCTGTAGGGAAACAGCAGATCAAAGCGTGTTCAGTACATGTCATAATATATCATTTACACTTCTATGAGATCCGGCATAGCCAAGGACACCCAACCCTTGCATTCATTAATACATCCGTTCATTAAAGACAAAATGTTGATCCTCATGGATATTGTCATACTTTGAAGCAATATCAGAACCCCCCCCCCCAACTGCACCAATTTATTCAATTTGAACTTCAGTCATCGCTTAGTGCAAATGTCTTTTCAAATGACAGGGCTGTGTGAGTGTGTGCTTTAATCCATTAGGAGATCAATCGAGGTTCCATTATTTATTTTAAACCTTGTATTCTCCCCGGATGGTCTGTTTACTGTCTGTATAGCGTTTCTCATGAAAGATACATTTTGTTGAGGGTGGAGCATTTCTGGGTGTTAAGTGCCAGATGCCCTTAAAGGCGATGAACAAAATGTTGCTCAGGTGAAACAGTGTGGTTCAGTTGAGTTGTTTTGGTTGAATTTATAGATTTGACCCCCTCCACACCCAGCTTGCTGTCAATTTGGGTTGAGGACCCAGACAGAAGTCTAAAGAACAGCAATGAATAGAGTGTGCAGAGTAGCTCTGCTACCTGTGCATCTTTATCCTAGCTATGAGCAGGGCTGGTCTTCAGGCCTTGGTCAACATAGTAGCATCAGAGAGCATATGTGTTATACCATTACAAATGCCATGAGATGTGTACATGGAATGGATAATGTGATCAGCTTGTCCAGCGTACACTAGCTAGGAGGATTGAGCAGTACCATGATGCCTCAGTCTACATGACATTCCTCAGAAAGGGCCAGCATGGCGGCAAAGACTCAGTCAGTACAGTCTAGTGCCTTGGAAACCTAGTTTTGTTGCTTTATCGCCAGCATGAACAGAGCAGTAAATAAACTTCAACTATGCTTTATAGCTTGTTGTTTGGTAGGAATGTGTTTAACACAGGAGCGCTACTAGTGTACTGTATTTGTCTTTTTTATAACCAACAGTAGTGGTGAAAGCACTGTAAGCTTCTGGAATCAGAGTTCCTGCGAGTTCTTTGCTAGGTAGACTGGTAGCCCACTGACACCATTTATAACAGACCTGTAATGATATGGTACTGTAGGCCTACTCAGTGTCTTGATTTTACCACCGGTAATTATACATTTGACCTTCACCGTGGGGTTTGCCAGGATTGAAGCTCTGTAGGAACATTCAACAAAGTTCGTGTTAGGGTAGATAATATATATATATTTTTTTTTTTACCATCACTGAGTTATTTTGGTCTGTACAGCTCTGATTAGAGAGGACTATTTTAAACTCTGTGTGGGAGCTCCCCTGACTGATCTTACTAATCCCACCAGTCGCGGGGTGGGGGGTTTGGGGGGCAGGGAAAACTGCGAGACTAGAGAAAGACAGGTCAGATGGGCATACACACCTGTGATTGATTCTGAGGTTTTAGAGTTTTGACACTGACCCGAATTTCATGCTGTAGCTTGGGTGTGGGTCCTGGTTAACATCAAATGATGGATATATTTGGGGCAATGCCGTACTGTAATTGGGAGACACGTGCTGTAGAATCCCCTAGTGGCTCTTTTATTGTGTTATTTGTTTAATGAGTTGGGGAATTTGATTGATCCCCTGTGAGCTCCTGTTGAACAATGAACTGAAAAGTGGAATAAAAGGAAAATCAGTTGTTCGAAGGACGGCTAGAGTTGTAAAACACTATTGCACCCAGGAGGACAGGAGAGCAGGCAGACAAGACAGCCCTACTGAAGTTGAATGGGATTTCTGTAGCAGCTCACTACATTTCGATCTGTTTTTAATTTGGATGTGTTGGGTGCTTGACAGAATAATTCCAATGAACTCCACGTTTATTTATTTTTTTAGTTTATTAAAGGGCCGCACGATTTGGATAAAATATTTAATCGCTATTTCTTTGACAAATATTGCAATGACATTTGTGATTTGCGATTTTCAATCGGTGTAAACAGTGTAGATTATCTCACTTAAAAGTCGGGATCATAGCCTACATGATATTAAACTCAATAAGAATCAAGTTGATGTTCAATGTTTTCTATTTTACATTAATTACCAGTTTGAAGGTGCAGCCTGTGTCAAACTATTCGTTTAACTGCTCGTTTAATGCAATGGCGTTTGCAGCATTTTCTATGCTTGTGCAGCTACCATAGCTGGTTAGGGAACATTTCTCAACCCTTGCACATTTTCTTCCATATTCAATTTGTTTATAGGCACCAACATTGAAGCCGAAATGTTTTATAATCATGCTTTTGTGTATGTGGGACAATATCTTAGTGCCAGCCACTAACTTGAAGCAGGTGTCTTTGCTAGCAGTTACAGTGTTAACACTGAACAACCATCAAGTATTTAAACAAAGTGAGTCCAGGTATTTAAGTAACCTACAAAAATACCTAGAGCACCCGCAAGATAAACAATTACGGGTGTACAATGCATGCCCGTTGCCTCACGTAAAGCACATATCATTCACCTTGTTTGGAGCTGAAAATTGCATAAGTTGGCGATTTGGATATTGCAGTCAATATCGCAGTTTCGATTATATTTCGATTAATTGTGCAGCCCTAGTTTATTATTGCAGTACCTAGTCAGTTGTCCAAGGGTGTCGTGATTGTGATGCTTGTACCATACTGCCAGGGGCCGGACCTCCCTCCTACAGGCAGTCTCATGGGCACCGCGGATCAGGCCTACCATCATATGTGTCAACAGAAAACTCTATGACGTAGATTGAGAGTCTTCCAAGCAGTTGTAGGTAAACAGGGGACTCAACACTCACCCCTGAGGGACCCCTGTGTTGAGGGATCAGCGTGGTGTTGCCTGACTTTACCACCTGGGGCCCAGGAAATAGATGGGTAGGGCCTACATCACTAACTGCTCTCTGCCTGCTTTAACAACTGTTGTTAAGGAGACATTCCCCTGAGTGGTGTTTTTATGGTCCTTGTTCAGTCACAACTCTGTAAAGCAGACTGTTCTATAGCTCCCCCAGGTGGGACAGTCACAAACCAAGCTCAAATTGAAGCTTCAAAAAAAGCATCAATCCATTTGAGTCATTACTGCTTCGTAGCTCTATCACACAGTAACCTTCACAAATACATTTAAATGACTAAGCTAGTGAAAACAGACAATCTGTAATTTCTTTACGTTTAAGTCGTTGATTGATGAACCCCATTATACCCATGCTGATTTTATGACAGACATTGTGTGTTTTTATACCTGTGCATATTAAAATTAGAAGTGCATGCATCTGTTCTGGCTCTCTTATTAAATCTTCTGAGTTGAATCGTAGATCAGTAATCGATCAAGCGTGTCACATTTATTAGTGTGTGTTCGTGATTCGGCTAATCTTTTGGTTCCTCATCAAATGGCCATTACAGCAATCTTGCTTTAGCTGTTCTGTTCGCCATTTCTCTCTCTCTGTCTCTCTCTCTCTGTGTCTCTCTTTCTCTCTGTGTTTGTCTTTCTGGATTCTCTCGGTTTCCCTCTCACACACTCTGTACCTGATTGCTTGTCTTCTTTACAAGTTGAGACATGGAGCATCTCCCAGTAGTTGTTTTTACATGTCTCCATTGAAACATACTGTAATTAAATTATCAACAGATGATTGGGAGAATGCTCCGTCGCCTGCCAACTGATATCAGACTGGACTGCCAAAAGCCTTCTCTCAAAGCCCATAGCTGCAGGAGGGCTTCAGCTCAGAGATAGCAATGGGACTGGCTGCTCTTTTTTAGCAACACTCCACAGCATGTTTTTATGCCGAAATCTACACAGCGTCAGCAACTACATTTGGAAGATGGTCAATGAACTGGTCTACAGGGGAAATTCAGACCTGAAATTACATAATTAAATATGTATAGTATTTCCTTTGCCTAATGGCGGTAAAAAAATCCTTAGCCCCAAATGAAGAAATTACCACCACAATTGACATGGTCACTGTTTAGTTGGTGATAACCCTGCAGGTTTTGACATGGTCACTGTTTAGTTGGGGATAACCCTGCATGTTTTGACATGGTCACTGTTTAGTTGGGGATAACCCTGCATGTTTTGACATGGTCATTGTTAAGTTGGTGATAACCCTGCAGGTTTTGACATGGTCACTGTTTTGTTGGTGATAACCCTGCAGGTTTTGACATGGTCACTGTTTAGTTGGTGATAACCCTGCAGGTTTTGACATGGTCACTGTTTAGTTGGGGATATCTGCAGGTTTTGACATGGTCACTGTTTAGTTGGTGATAACCCTGCAGGTTTTGACATGGTCACTGTTTAGTTGGAGATAACCCTGCATGTTTTGACATGGTCACTGTTTAGTTGGAGATAACCCTGCATGTTTTGACATGGTCACTGTTTAGTTGGGGATAACCCTGCAGGTTTTGACATGGTCACTGTTTAGTTGGAGATAACCCTGCAGGTTTTGACATGGTCACTGTTTAGTTGGGGATAACCCTGCAGGTTTTGACATGGTCACTGTTTAGTTGGAGATAACCCTGCGGGTTTAATGCCATGGATCCCAGCCCATTTGATGGGGCGGGTGGTATACATTATGTCAGGACAGCAGATCAGGACATTGCCGAGGCTACTCTTCTCCCACGATATGCATCTTTGTAGGATTGCTGGATGAAGGAGTTTCCTCTCAAACCAAGTGCTGAATGGTTCCTGATGCCAGGGGGCCATTAAACAAAGACCTGCCTCAACTGTCCTCAGAGACAATTCGTTATTACCCCGGTTCAGCCATACACAGTTGTGAGTAATATAAGAGCCGTTGGCTGGAAAGGCCTATGCTGTTGGACTGGGTTTGGGTTATCTGGATGAAGACAAGGTCTTAGGGGTGGAGATAGATATGGTGTCCAGCTTCATCTAGTGTTCTGTAATGTACTAAATGGTAGTAGATGACTGATATACTGTTCAGTTGTCTGCCTTATTGTTTGTCTAATGCCTAGTTGCTGCGGTTATTCTGTTCAGCTAAAACAGATGGGCACATCAAAGAGTGTTGCCTTGATATCTTCTTAACGTACATTACAAAATAAATGTTAATGTAATTGCAAGCTCTCTAATTAGTATCACTAAATCAACATGTTTGTAAATTAAAGTCAATACAAGCGATTGTTAAATACATGTGCAGTAGTAAAGAGTGACAAAATCTTAATAGCCTGAAGTACAGAGAAGAACATCCTTACAATTCAATAAAAAGCAGTTTATTACAGTAAAGCAGTAAATGACAGACTACTCTGGCTGTATCTACACTTCATTCTGATGTGTAGATACAGTAACTGATTTGATTGGTCAAAATGACTGGATCATTTGTAATGGTTAAATAGTTCTAGTGGCACTAACTTATCCAACAAAGAAGATAAATTGATGTTGCGCAAAGCCCATGAGCTCGGTCCAAAAGATTTCTCCTAAGCACTGTAATTAAAACAATGTCCCACTACTTAAGATATTTGAGAAGCCATACCAAACATATCATATAGTAGCCAAGAGGTTCTTCGCAGTGTTTCAGGTAAAAAAAGAATAAGGGGGTTTTAATATGGTCCTTATTCATTTATTTTCCTAGGCCCGTATTGTGGTGGGGCTATTCGCAGGTAGGATATATGCCGTATACCCACTTTTTTATATGGGCATTTTATATACTCACGTTTTAATCTGCATATATATGTAACAAAGTAGTTTAGTAGAGATATCACTGATGAAACAAAACAGACATAAGTATAATGACATTCAGTGGCTAGGTAATGTATCTTAGAAGGCCTTTGATATTGCCTTGTTGCATACATGGGGACTTGGTCTGCATTTGCTTTGTCAAAATGTTTGTGTTCTTGTGAAACCACAATGCAACCCCGTTGTCACGTTAAATGTGTTCATTTTCTTGCAGTAATGGTATACAGTGGTGTAACTACCAGTGTTGATTTGGCTTTTTAGGTTCAACTTTTTTCATGCTACAATTATTTTTCTATTTCAGCTCTGGTTTGTGGCTCCGCAACTCAATCTTTTAGGTTTTTGGCATTTTAGTTTTAGTGCTTGTATGGCAAACTTTACCCACAGATTAGATTCTTACTTTAAAAAAAAATATGCCGGATGCTATCCGTTGGTTAAGTGATTAGATTTTCATCAGATGTTGTTGTAGGCAGAATTCTCATAACCACTGGTGCCTGGGGACCAGACTCAATTGAACCCGTGCTTGGACCTAACTAATCCATATTGAAATTCTTGGCCAACTATTTCATTATCTACTAGGCAGCCCTAGTAGATAAATGTACAAAATCTCTATTGCAAGCCATTTGAAGTCTGTAAAATGTATTTGAACACTCCATATGTCTCTCACCTCAGTGTCAAGTGGTCCAGTGTAACCATTGGGGTGGAACGTCAAGTGCACATTAGAGTGTAAAATGGAGATATAAGTGCACTTTACTTAGTCTGCCCAGGCGGCCAGTGAGAGGGATGTGCACCAGGAGGGGAGTGAGGGATACTGCATCACTCTTTCCCTTCCTGCCGGTCTGTCAGTCTTCTCTCCATTCTGAAAATGAGTGTGTATCTGCAAGGCCGCTGCTATTATCATACTAGTGATTTTCTGTGGTGTCAAAAAGAGGATTTGCAGCCAGATTTGTTTTCAACATCTCATTTGCAATTTGTCGGTTCAAGATATTTTCAGATAGTGTGTTTGTGTGCCTGAGAGAGAACTGCTTTTTCTCTCAGCCAACGTCAGGAAACACCACTATCCTGTCACGATCGTCATGTCTTATTTATTGTTGACTCAGTTACATGCTCACATCGGTATAGCACTTTTTTCAATCTGTCGGCTGAAATACACCATTTCTGCATTATTGAATTTTATTGTGTCATTTGAACTAAATATGCTATCAGCCAGCTTTTGTACACCATAAAAGCAAAAAGACACTGTATTGCAAGTGGAGGCAGAATTGCAGTATCACTTTTAACACCCAGACCTGCTAGTCTTAAACATTGTTCGCTGTGGAAAAAGGCAGACTGCTATTTGCATTCATTAAGGTTTTTTTTCACAGTGGTTTCGGTTAACCATTCTTTCCCCCCAATAATAGAAACACAAATTAAGGCTGGAAGCCTGGTGGATGGAGGATGATGGGAAATATATTAATTCGTCTCTTGTCATTTGCGAGGATAATTTGAATGTTGTCATGGTAATTTGGCGCTGGGAGGGTACGGGTCACTTTCCAAACAGAGACCTTGCTCTGCGAGGCCCAATCCTTGTGAAGGCCTGATAAGGCGCGGTGTGTAGCCTTCAGCGCAATGATGAATTACCTGCTTATCTGGCTCAGCCCAGAGAGACGCACAGCACAGGACGACTGCAGGAGACGGAGCCCATCAGACAGAGATGGAAAGAGTTCCATAGAGGAAGAACAAGAGAGAGAGAGAGCGAGAAAGAGGGAGGTAGAGCTTGAGTGGGAGATAGAGAGAGATGGTGCAAGAGAGTTAGAAAGAGGGAAAACAGGATGTGATTGTGCTATAGAGACAGGAAGAATGAGCAGGAAGGAGAGGCATTGGTGGTGACAGTGAGGATACAATGATTCATTGTAGCCATTCTTCAGCTCATCTGTCCTGGGTGAAACCACAGGTGAATGCGCGCGCGCACACTCTGTGGCGATGTGATTCAAAATATCTTGTGCTCGATCATTTCAACTCCATTTAAATCCATTGTTTTTTGACTGTGATCTTTCTGGTAGATTTTAGGTTTTTACAATGTTTTTTATGTTGATGGGATAACGAGTGGCCCAAAAGTTTGGTTCTTCAGGTGAAGTTTAGTAATGTGCTCTGGTAGTGAACTAAGAGGACCTCCAAGTCCCATTCTAGGCCTGTGTCTTCCAGATTTAGTGAGCCGAGTGGAGGATAGAGTACAGCTAGCACAATTAATCTTGGCTGAAGAGAAGGTTTAAAATTTTTGAAGCGGCAGCCATTTAACAAACACTCCAAGTGTTTGTTGAATTATGTTTGAAAACCAAATAATTATTGAGCACCATTTTCCTCCCCTGTGAGCGTGAAATGGTTTCCATCATAGAAGGAAAATAAACGTTGAGAGTGCAAGGGATGCTCTGCAAGTGATGTACAACCGCTCAACACCACTCATATTCTTCCTGACTGTCATCCAAGTTATTTTTCTGCATAGTACATTCTTAGGTGTGCCACCCGCTTTTTTTGGCCGAGAGGGGTGGGTTGCAAAATTTGAAAATGTGAAATCCATTTTAGAATGGATAATACACTGCTGCCTCTACATCCTTCCATATTGAACGTCTTTGTCTGGCGTAAGAATCGACGAGTTATAGGCTATAGTAAACGTTGCTGCCTGAGGTAACTTGTAACAGTAGCTTGACACACAGCCAGTCTAAAATACAAGCGAGCAGAAACAAACAGAAAATGTAACATCATTTTTTTCAACAGCTAGCATCAGCAAACCCTGTAACCACAAGACAATTGAAACAACGTCTTCTGATGTAATGTCCGTCATTTAGACCCCATTGCATTGCAAGGATGTTCGATGGATGGGTTTGTAATCACATGGGAGGTGACGTGTTTTATTTTTGTGCTGAGCAGCTATGAAAGTAGTGTTCTTTTTCAATAACTTAGAGAACAATATAGCTTAAAACGCAACTTGTTTTGGCCTAAGTGCAAATTGTGGTTTAGCCTTTGATATACCCTAAATGATTATGTAACGTTATCTATTGGCTAAAGAGAATGTGAAGGAAGAAGGTTCAGTGCATAAAACAAGGAAGGTAGGAGTGAGAGTAAAGAGTGTATAGGAAATAAACGCTTGTAGGACGTGATCCACATATTCGCAGACGTCAGATATTCTTTTGAGTAAACCAACTGAGAAAAATGAAATTGCCTTTAATATACCAACATATTATCTTATAATATTGGCTGTTAGACTGTTCATTTCTCTCAGCTCGATTGGAAAATGAATAATTGCAGGAAATCAGCTTCAGAACTGCAGAACATTCTTTCTTACCAAGATACAGGCCTCTAAAATGTTATTTCCCAGGACCCAAAGCCCCCCAACAGGGAGGCCACTTCAATAGCCTTGCCTTCCATTGCCTTGTCCTTTGTCATTTCTTTTGGCCTATTTCTTTTCTCTTCATCTTGTTCTTCCCTTTCTCCTTGTTGCCCATTTCTTATTAGCTATGTGGGATTGAAGTTGGGAGAGTGCCGCTCCTCTTCCTACCTCAACATGTCCCTGACCTTCCCTGTCACTGTCAACGCCACCTCTCCTTTTGTTCCTGTCTCTGGACCTTAGTTTACCTGCACTACCTGTCTCTTTCTTCTCTCATTTGCTCTACCACTCTTGTTGACATCTCTCTCTTTCCCTCTCTTCTTTTTCTCCCATCTTCGCTCTTTTCTGTCTCAATCCCCCCCTCTTCTCTCTTCCGCTCCTTTCTCTCACTCTCTCCTATCCCCCTCTCTGTCTCTCCCCTGTCCTCACTTCCCCTCTCACCTTTTCACTCTATCCTCTCTTCGCTCCTTCTCTTTTCTCTCCTCTCTCTTATCCTCTCTTATCCTTTCTTCTCACTTCCTATTTCCTCTCTCCTCTCTCTTATCCTCTCTTTTCACTTCCTATTTCCTCTCTCCTCTCTCTTATCCTCTCTTCTCACTTCCTATTTCCTCTCTCCTCTCTCTTATCCTCTCTTCTCCCCTCTTCTGTCATGCTCTCCCTCTCCTAGTGTGCCTCAGGTACATTAGGTGTGTGTACAGTGACCTGGGTTGACAGCTGTCTCAGTTCTCCCATGTTCCTGCTCAGTGTGGGTTAAGATCTGCCATCTCCCACTGTCTCCTCTACCATCATTAACTGGTCTCTGTCTGGGAGCTCTCCTTTTCCTCTCACTCTTCTTCTCCTCTGCCTCTCCCTCTTCCTTTCCTTCTCTCCCTCCCCTACTCTTCATGTCCCTCTCTTCCTCTTTTGCTGTCATCCTGCTGTTATGAAAACACAAACCGCAGTATGGTGGTCCTCTTTTTCTTTGTATTTTCTATGGGGACTGGGGTCGCCAATTGGGAAAAGAGATGTTGTGATGTGGAACCTATCTTCTCTTCCTGCCGTCTTGAATGGTTTGAGCTGCGACCCAGTTTGTAATGTGTGGCTCATACAGATCCTTTGAGATACCTCCCTCTCATTGCCTTGTGGAGACACACAATGGTCATTCAGTGCCCTTGCCCTGCCTCTCTCCCTCTCTTTCTCTCTCTTTCTCCATCCTACACAGGGTGGACTGGAGGGCAAGAAAGAGAGCGGAAAGAGACACGGATGGAGAATGCTTTCAATTTACCCCCGGAGAAACAGGTGTCATACTTACCTTGTCTCCCTCTTTCCAAAGCTGGCATCGTCTCTCTCTTGAGTCTTCAAGGGCACTTACAAATTCTGCTTCCCTGCCAGACCGAATGGAAGATTAGCTTTCTGTCCCGCTTGGTTACCACAACATGGTTGTTCCACCTTCTCCCGGTCTCCTTCAGGAGGCCAATTTATACAATGACGCTATCTGGCATGAGCCAACGTGTGAATAGCGACCTGAACAGCCCAATTGTCTGGCTTCATTTATCACAATGCTAGCAGCCTATCATATTTACTCAACTGAAAGTCTTTAAAAGGAAACTTTAATACTTTAAGGTATTTTAAGGCTACATCTATGAATTGCATTACTGACTATTAGGGATGCGCCGATCAGAAAATGATTGTCCAACACCGATAGTTGTATACCACCATCAGCCCATACCAATGTTTTGTCATTTCTATACCTGTGTACCCTGGCATAGATTAAATAAAACGTTGCTTCTGATGATGCGTTTTATTTCAACTAATGTGAATTAAGTCATACACATTTTCTTTTTCTATATTTTACTAAAAACATACTCCAAATTGGTCTGATATTTAATGGAAAATGCATAAATTAATCCCTTTCTGCAATTGTTCTTTATACAATGCCTGGACATAAATTTAATAAACAGGTCAGGTAAGGTATTTAACTCTCTGAATTGCTTTAACAAATGCCATTGTTGGTCTTTGAATAGAGAGTAATTTGCTAAGGAGAAATTTGTTTAAATGATCTGTGTTTCTGAAGATCATTAAGTGCACTGACATAGTTTGCAGCCTTAAAATGACTTAATTGTTTAGGCAGGGTGTCAAGTTTTTGGTTCACCAGCAAATGTGGCAGGTATATTTAAAAAATATACCAGCCACTCATTTTGACAGCCAACCTCCATCCCTTTACATCAAAACACAAAACAAATGAGTTTTACTCTGGATTTAGCCAAGAGAAATGTATTTATTATTCCAATTGGACTCTTAATATCTCAGCCGGCACGGCCAGAAGAGGACTGGTCACCCCTCTGAGCCTGGGTCCTCTCTAGGTTTCTTCCTAAAATTCGACCTTCTTAGGGAGTTTTTCCTAGCCACTGAAATTCAACACTACTGTTGTTTGCTCCTTGGGGTTTAAGGCCGGGTGTCTCTGTAAAGCACTTTGTGACAACTGCTGTTGTAAAAAGCGCTTTATAAATAAATTTGGATTGATTGATTGATGAGTAAGCTGTCTAAAGATTCAAAAAAATCATATTTCTCTAGTAACAAGTAACATTGTATGTTGCTGTTCAGCTGAGTCTACTCTAAGCCAAAATATGACAGATTGTGAATGTTCAGCTGCACCTGAAAGGAGGTCACCGTGGTAACGGAGACAACAACACTTACATGTGCCTTTCTGCCGCCACTCGCTAGCTGGCCAGAATCTGAATCCTGTAGTCATTTTACATTGTTGATAGCGGTTGCAATTTAAACTCAGACTAACATGTTGTTGCTGCACGCTCTCTTCCTTTCCCCACTCAGAAGTTGCTTGTGCGGCTAGAATATGCAGGTTCATTGGCTGCTCTGACCACGAGGACAGTGTGATCTGTGATTTACAAGTAGCACACAATAGCACCAGAAGCTCTCCAATCTTCAGAATAGTGTTGTAACTCGACAGACCTGTATTCCAAAAAAATTCAGTTAATGTGTCTAACAAAAATCTAATGTCAAAAGTTGGGACATTTTACAGCAAGTTAAGGAGTTTTGTGCATCGTAATACTGTACAGTACATGATCGTATGTTTCACTGTGTTGTGAAAGCTAGCAGGATTTGCTGATTTTGCTAATGTTACCTAAGACAAACTCTCACACAAAAGGGATACTGCTATCAGTTTACTTTCTTTACTGAGTATATTGCTGGTTGTTTTGGATATCACCTAGACCTATATGATCAGTCTATCACCTAGACTAAACTTTGCCTTTTAACAAGGCACTATGCCTTTTAACAAGGCACTTAAACGTGAATAGCTTCAATAAATACCCATAGTACCTGTGTAAATGGAAGCAGTGCTTGATACGAAATCCTTGAGAACCGAGCGCCCTCTAAGGAAAGCTGTATTCAGTCATAGCGGTATTCTGCAACTCTCCACCCAGTGTTAAGTTCCACTCCACAGAAGAAGGTACCCCTTTGGATGTGAGATGATTGACAGTTGGCATGAGATGTTTAAGACTTCCCTGGAGGCTTGTCCTCAGTAACTTACTCTGGAGAACCTGGAGGACGGGCTGAACGATGCGCGTTCTCACAGTAGTCCCTGGGGGGCTCCATCTTTGGTCCCCATCCACCTTCCCAGCTTCATCCATGTTCATGAGACATTAAAGTGGAGAGCAGAGCACCAAAATGGAGGTCAGCTTTAATCTCTTCATAGTGTGTCCAAAGTCCATTTCCAGCGTACTCAAAATATTTTGAAAAGTGTTGGTCAGATTGTGTACTATCATCCAAAATGCAATATGACAGGAATATCTCAGACAGCTGCAAAGGACAGTGGAAGGATGTCCTCAAATATCCTCGAATCATCTTTCCTCACAACATGAGATACCTAGATCTCCCTTGGAGTAGAGATTATTTATCTCAGTAGGACTTCCTGGTTTAAATAAAGGTTAAATGAACAGCAGTGGTATTGGGTGCAGCATGAGATGGGGATAAGGGAAAGCAATATGGTGAATACAGATACAGGCTTTCAGACATTTCTCAGACATTCAATTTGCTCTTATCTTTTCATTTCATATTTACTGGCATTGGTTAATAACACTGCATCTGCCATGTGGCTCACAGTGGGATTCTGGAAGGTGCAGCTGTTTTTGAAGGTGGTGGAATCAGTGCTGACAACGCCTATGAGAGCCATGGATAGCTTATTCTGGCTGCCAGCAATATTTCATATTTCTTCCAGAGATAGTAACCCAGACAATCTCCAGAATAACATTTATGGATCTGAACAGTGTGGCTGGTGGGAAGGGAAGGTAGAGAGAGGAGAGAGCCAATCAGACCAGACCACCCATGAAATTGAGCCTTTCTATTATTGAATGTAATAAAACAACTCTTGAGCTGAGGAGAAGAAAAAGGAAAGTAAATGTGGCTCATCTTTCTCCTGTCAACAAGTCCGACTTAATCCCCTTCCACTGTCTTTGTTTTAATTTACTCCTCTGGGGTTTCGGAGCTATCTGGAGGAACGTATGTGCCTCTCATCTCTAGTGCCTTCCCCTCCCCAATTCTACCTTTGTATTCACGCTTCAAATAAACCGTCTTTTGTTCAGTTTTATAACGCCATAGAAAGTGGCTGCATCAGTCAAGTATATTAGCTATAGCCCGTTACTGTCTGTCTCAGGCACATAACTGTTCCCCAGGCTATGGTGAAGTCTCCCAGGACAAAACTCACTGTCATGTTAATCCAAGCTTCAATAAATAAGAGGGATATGGAGACGGTATTCAAATGGCAGAACCAGCTCTGCAACGTCTGCAGACAATAAAAGGAGGAGTTATCAGAAAAAACACAGATGACAGCGTCTCACAAGTGATAACTCGGTAGATTGAGTAATTGTCTTTTTCTATTGTGGTGAATGTCAAATTCTTGAATCTGGCATTGAGGTAGCTCAAAGCGTAAATGATGGACTATAAGGGTTATATCCCAAAAATGAGGGTCCCGCCCGGGAACTTTGATGTTTCCTCAAAAATATTTTCTAAATGTTTCCTCAAAAGATGTATAGGGCTTCCCCATCAGTGGGTTATCCCACGGTTTCGAATTGAAAAAAAGTCTTACTGATTTTCCACAAACCTTTTCTTTTTGCTGGACCACGTAAGCGGAGAAGTGTGAATGTCTCTTACTGAGTGACTGACTGACTACCCTTTAAATAGCGTAGTGGTAGTGGTTAGAGAAGCGGACTTGTGAACTGTAGTTCCTGAGGTCGTATATCCTTGCAGGCAATGCTTAGTACGCATTTTGAATTATTCCTTATAGATGAAATCTTCGCTGGCTAAAACCGTTAGTATCTACATTATGGTAAACTTGAAATGTAACAGTTTATGGTTATATTGCGACTGTTTCTGGCATGGAATAGTTCATCTTCAGTCTCACTAGCAATTGCTCAATTCTTATGATTATTCCTAGTTAGTAGATACTAATAAGCCTATTTCACACAATCCTTAATGGAGTCTAGTGACTGCTGAAACTTATAATGCCGTAGCGTAGGGGTTAACGACATTGTCTCTCATATGGAAGACCTATGTTTGAATCTGTTGAGAGCAACCACATTTATTAATTATTTCTGGTAGATTCCACGATTCTCTCGTCTTTTCACTTGATGAAAAAGTTAGTTATCGTTGCTTTTATTGATAGTTATTGTATAAATCTCATTGACGAATGAAAGAAAAAAGTATGTGGTTTTGCCATGAAAGAAAAAAAAACTTTCCTATGCCATAAAATGAAATAACTTTGGCAGACTCGCTAGCAATTGCTCAATTCTTATGACTATTCCAGTAAGTTAGTAGATACTGGTAAAGCTTATTACTGGCTAATACGCTGTTAAAACGGCCAGTGGCAAACGCAATACATAGCTGCTATTTATGGTGGAGGTAAACTTAGTAAGAAACGTTAGTCAGTTTAACTGTAACAATTTCATTCACGAACGGCCAATGAACTATAAAAATGGCCAGTGGCGAAAGAGGATTTGTTCAGGATAGAGACAAGAGGCTATACTGACACCTGGCAAAGGTACAGCTCCGTGGTGTAGTGGTTAACTACACATCCTATCATGTGGGTGACCTGGGTTTGAATCTTGAGATGGCAACACTTTCTATTGCGGGCCGGCTGAACTAGGCTTGCCTGGTTTCTTGTTATTACTTGGCCTTGCATGGTTGAAGATGAATAGCCATTCAAGTGGCTTGTAGTTTACTGCAATGCATTTAAACTATACATCTATATCATCCGACTGAATGCTTGATAATAGATTGTTGAATCATGCATGTAGGATTTGGGATCTGGTCTAGCTATCCACTTCTGAGATATAATCCTCATTGGTCCGTAGCTGACTTAATGTATCCTAAAAAAAAATGCGTACTAATATCTGTGCCGCCTTTGTGTTTTAAAAGGCAAGGGAGACTTTTTATATATTTTGTTATATAAAAAGATGACATTGCTCTTTCCCAAATCAACTTGGATTATCTGGCTCTGGGTTTGGTACCTCTTGGTAAGCCACCTAGCCAAGTGGAAGCTGGAAGAAAGGGTAAAGTGTGCGTGCCTGCGTGCGTGTGTGTGCATGCCTGTGTGCCTGTGTGTGTGTGCGTGCCTGTGTGTGTGTGTGTGCGTGCCTGTGTGTGTGTGCGTGCCTGTGTGTGTGTGCGTGCCTGTGTGTGTGTGCGTGCCTGTGTGTGTGTGCGTGCCTGTGTGTGTGTGGGTATGGGCTGCCAGGCAGTATAGAGTATGAGGTGCTTCCTCTACCTATAAGATATTTATGACCTGTAAATGGATTAAATCCCTTTGATTGTAATTGGATTTGTGGATTCTAATAAAGTTATTAAAATGTGTGAGTGTGATAATGACAGTGGTTGGCATGCATCTGTTGAGCCTTTCCTTGGCGTGACAAACTCGGGTCAGTACCTGCTGGTCCCATTCCATTAGAAGAACGTCTAGCCTGTTATACTGTTGCCCTGGCTGTGAATATTGTGGCGCTCAAATGCCAAATGAAAGTGACAAATGGATATTTATATAAAAATCTAAGGCATTGTGGGTCTGCCAGTGTTCTATTTACACACCAATTAACAGACTTAGTGGCTGCATTTTCTACTGCTTAATGGCATTACCATACTGTATAGAAGAGATTAAGGAGGGGGAAGAAAGATGGCATTAGTGAGAGCTTTATTGAAGAAACTGGAGTACAGTGCCTATTCAGTGGAGTAAGGATTCTCTGTTAAGTAGACTATCTTCCTTGTCTTCTTCCAGCTCAGTATCAGATATCTTCAGTACCAGTAAAAAGTTTGGACACACTTAACTATTCAAGTGCATTTATTACTTCCCAGTTATCACTGCAGCTGCTTGAAAGAAAAATTAGACCCTTTTTGTTTCCTAGAAAGCTCTCTGAAATGGACGTAAATGGACATAAGACTCTCACAAGTCAAGATGTAGAGAGACAGACAGACTTCAAGATGGAGAGGTTAGAGTTAACCAGGCTGCTACATTAGAGCATGTTGAGGAACAAGCTCGTCTGGCACAGTTAAAGCCCTATAAATAAACAGCTTAAGGTAAATGGGGGCCGTTCCTCTTCTTTCCTCCAGCTCAATGCTACACAAAAAAACAGAATGAATCACCAAGAGTTGTGGTCAACGGGCCACAATCTTTTCATTCGCCAGAATAAATCTCTCCTCGTCTGGCACCGCAAAACATTCAGCCAGACTGGCAGACCTGAGTAACAATCACAACCTCTAAGTCTTGATATTTTCTTTTTGTTGGATTTGGCGTTGTCGGCAGCCTTCTCAGAGAAGCGTTGTGGGCTGTGAACTGCGAGGGAACCATCAGTGTAGTAGCAATAGTTTTGATGCGGTTCAGGGCTGTTAGAATATGCATGGCCTTGGTTGGGTCACTGGCTTCCCTGTCTCTCCATACCTTCATCACACCAGAGAGTACCGTTTCATGAATATGTAGTCAGGCAGGCAGGCAGGCAGTAAGCCAGGCAGGCAGTTAGGCAGACTGGAAGGCAGACACTACTGGAGTGTCTCTGTCTTATGTTCATATAGAGAGAGAAACTGCCACTGCTTTGTACTCCGTTTGACTCAGGGTGAAATGTGGGCTGTTTTATCACTCATCATGTACGCTTTCAACTTTGAATTGAATTGCATTCGATTAAACACTGTTGAATTTTATTAGCTTGATGTCCCAAAGGTTCGAGTTCATAGGCCACCTCAAATATGTTGACCCCCTCAAAGTAACATGGAGGCCACTTATTATTGTCAGTTACAAGGATTATTCGAGCGATTATTAACAATTTGCCGGGTTCAAACCCCAAACAAAAAGCATTCAGTGTATGAGTAAGACGCTGTGTCTCTTGCTTCCAGAGAAAGTAGCGGCCAGTGGACTTGTGTTTCCAGATCAAGGATCCCTGCAAGGATATTCTAACTGTACTGTATCATCACATTGCTGTACTGACAATGAGTTGCATGTAAGCTCTGTTCACTGCATATCATGTACCGGAATAGTCCTCAGAGAAAAGAAACTCCATGCCTGTTAATGCATGTCGGCACCCACGTCGGCACGCACACAACCAGCCCAAACCCTTTGTTTATATTGTTCAAATAAAATTATAATTAAACCTTTTTAGAGACATAATAAGCTTATGTGGTGGCTGACTGCAGAACCTAATCTGATTCGTTTCTCATCTTTAAGGCTGTCAGTGAAGTGTGCCGATTTACACACATTTACATCGCAGCCTTTGTAAGCGGCAGGCCTCCAGTAAGCGATGATGAATGGATAATATGCCCTAATCCTCGTTCTTCTGGGGAGCGTGTCCATACTTACTGGGCAACATACAGTGGCTGGCTAAGTGAAGGGAGTGGACGTTTCTAGGTAGCTCTTGTCCCCTAGCTCCTCAACACCTTGGGAATCTGGTCGTGTTGTGTTTCTCTGTTGACCTCCCTTCTGCATAGCTGGCAAATGCATACAGAGGTTCACGAACCTGGAAGAACAGCGTTGTAAGCTGGCCCTTGACCGCTGATGCGTTCACCCCATTGCTCAAGTTATTCGACACGACCCCTTCTCCAACCATTTAATAGAGGCTCATTGTCTTGGCTCCGAGCACCGGGCACAGTGTACAGTGCAGACACTGGCTCTACCGCGTGCCGGTGATGCCTGAATCCATGCGGTACATAGACACGTAGCGCTCATCGTTCCTGGTAGCTAGGCCCTGGGAGGAGACCCCCCCCCTTCCTTTTTACTGTGTTGTTTTGATGCTGCCGACATTAATTGCATTGTTTTCCACAGAGAGTGGTGCAGCCCAGAGCTCCTTGTTTAATCACCAGTGATAAAAGTGAATGGAGCGTGAGGCAGGCTAGGAGACGTAGTGGCTGGCTTCTGGGGAGGACAGGGACCAATATTCCTGTCTGACTTCACAGTACAGAGAGGAACGCGGGGAAACGGGCTAGTCGCATACGGTCGCCCTGCATTTTACGGACTGAACCTTTTCCAGCCTCCATCCTTGAGATGGAAAGTGCTTCTTCCTCCTAATGCAATACGTAGCATTTCCAGTGGAATATAAAGTGAGACAGGGTTAAGATAAAGGTCTGCTTTCAGCCGGGAGACCGGGCAGTGGGCTTGAGTCATGACACTGGCTGTCATTTCCAATTCTCTTATGCTAATGTGTTCTTCTGTCTAACCAGCATGGCTTGTAAACAAGGCCTGGCTGCCTCAGAACATCCATCTCTCTTTCTTTCACTCTCGCTGTCTCTCTCGCTCACCCAATTTCTCTGTCTTTTTCCCACTGTCTCTCTTCCTGGCGTTCTCTCTCTTTCTGCCTCTTTTATTTCTCTCTCCCTGTCTCTCTCTTGCCCCTGGTCGTGTCAGAGCTGCGTCCTAGTGGATGTGAGAGACTGGATCGATTAGGCGTGTGTGTGCAGTGTGCTGTGTGTAATGTATGGATGTTGTAGCCCCGTCCTGGTCGTGTTTGCCCAGTGGTGTGCGGTGTGGTCTGTACCACTCAACGCAGCGTCCCTGAGATTCAGGTGGATGCCCCCTGTCATTAATTGAGTGATTGATCGCCGAAGGTGTTCTGAATCTCCTCAGTCCTCTATCTGTCTCTATCTTCCTGCCCCCCCCCCACCCCCCACCCCTCCCCCTCTCTGTCAATGCCTCAGCACTGCAACCTTGCGAAGCCATTGTATACGACCATCTATCTCCCCGCTCTATCTCAGAGCAGTTAGCGTGAAGCTCAGCTGAGGGCTTTGGCTTTTCCCTGACAACTCGATAGTTCCAAATGCCTTCCTTTCTCCTTTCCCATCCGCTTTCCGTCATCACCAGTCACCTCCTGACTACTTAATGAAGGAAAGTGATATGGAGAAAACCCATCTGAAACCCATCCAGTCCTTTTAGTCTCCAGTCCTGAGACACGGCCAGGGACAAATGAACGGCTTGTAATTCCCACATGTGTAGCCAATGTAAATGGTGGAGTAGTGGTTCATCTCAATGGCTGTCATAACTCATTAGACCAAGTCTTAAATCTCAGACATCCCCCGTTGCTCGCCGCACGGCTTCCAGCAATACCACATATTGCGGCTTTTGTCTGTCGCTAAATTATTTAGCTTGCCTGACAGTTTTTTTTATTTTTTGTGGGGTGTGCGTGTGTGTGTATTTATTTTCAGGATTTTGTGTGCTATGATAGGAATGTGCATTCTTTTTCATGCTTTCCTCAGTCAAGAAGGGACATTTTGCCATCTCCCTGAATGGCAGTTTTTCTCTGTCTTTCCCACACAACCACCCACCCACCCTAGGGGTCTTGGGGATTTTAACTAAGTGCTGGATTGCCGTTCCGCCATTTTCTCTACTGGATAGAAACACAATCTACCTGTGTCTGTGAGCCAGTCAGCGCCTCCTGCCTCCACAAGCTTGTATTCCCTCCCGCCCTTCAGTAATATATTTTGCGGTTCATAAAAAAAAAAAGTGCTCCCGATTTCCAATTATATTTCCACCATAAGTAAAACATGCTGTCAACAAACTTCCCACAACCACCGGAAAGAAATATTGGCAGCAGAGAACAGTGTCAGCAACAAATACCACCTGATTTAATTGAGAGACTGCCAGGACCTGCCAAGCAATTGTTTGCTGCATAAGTTATGTGTGTTTGTTGTGTGTTTGTTGTGTGTACACACGTCTACACGACGTCAACATGAATGTTGATTACAGTACATGATGGTTGATCAAAAGCCACCTCACTGTCCAGTATGAAGACTTAATAAAGTTAAAGGGGCTTTATGTGAGAAGGAAGCTTAATGTCAAGCGGTTTTGGGTTTTACAACTAGTAACTAACCCAGAAGTTCTGAAGTCTCTGTGCGTGTGTGTGTATGTGTGTGTGTACCTGTCCACATCCTGTGGAGAGCTGTGCTTTCATAAAACGCTGCTGGAGATAGCGAGTGCCGTCTCCAGAGGGGGGGAATTACGGCCCCCTGTAAATAAGAAACATAAATCTTCAACCCTCTCGCCTCCGACCGCGGCGCCCGCCTTTCCAGCCCCTAGCCAACCCCTCACTGTCCGCTCCAAACACCATTTAAAAGCAGTTTAACAGCAGCGGTGGCAGATGTGGCTTGCTGTGTGGCCGTCATAAAGCAGGCATTATGACGGCATCCGGCCCGACTTCTCTGTATCAAGCCCTTCCAGCAGGGCGCCGGAAGGACAGTAAAAGACGGTTATGGCCGCGCTAATTAGCTGTAATGGTGTTTGACGTTGTCGTAGCTCGACCAGCTCAGGTCTAACACATGGGGGCTTTTAGCCGGAACCCTGGGCTGTCCAGAGAAGTGCCGGAGCCATTTAGCCTCGACGGGTTTGGCGGGAACCGGTCTGCGCGTGTTAGCTTGTGTGTGGACAGAGCCGGCTAATTAATTCCTCGGCACATCTGAATGCATTAGGAGACGTCCATCACTCCGCCACTCGGTGCAAATGGCTGCTAAAGTGGCCGCTTTGTATCGATCTAACCCTCTATCTCTCCGTGGAGACAGGGCTCTGGCCTCACAACGCACACACGCACAGGCGTACACTGCAACTGGACTGACAAGTAAAAGGTCAGGCCTGTTTTTGATGGGATGGATTGCGGGAGACACTGACATCCAGTGTGGCTGAGCAGTGCCACGTGTGACTGAGGCTGGCTGGCCCATAGCAGGCTGGAGACAGGTGAAGGGAGACCAGGGGAGGGCCTCCCAGCAGCAGTGCAGTACTCCCTCCCATCGGCTTACCCTGACACGCTGTCAGCTGACACAGAACAGCTCTACTCCCGAGGACCGAATGAGTGGAGACAGAGGGTGGCTGTGTGTGTGTGTGTGTGTGTGTGCGTGCGTGCGTGTGTGTGCGCGCGTGTGTGGAGGGGTGTCTGTTTGCTGGCCACTGTAGCCTTTATCCAGCCAGACAGTTACATATGAGGCACACTCTGGTGCTGTCCCCTTCCATCATCTGCCAGCTCTACTGGCTAGGCTAACCAGGAAACTGTATCCACCCCCCAAACACACACACACACACACACATCTCCCTGACCAGCCAGTTCGGCACTCATCGCCTGCTTCACCCCGTTACCTAGTGACTGGGGAACACTGTCCTGGCAGTCAGGGCTGCATACGTGTACACACACAACATATGTACACACGGGAGACATATTTAAAGGTACATATTTGAACTGTACCCCCACCACGCCATCAGTGGTTTTGCTCCTCGTGACTGCTCCTGCTGCTCTTGGAGAAGAGTCAGAACGTTTCAGTGTAATGGCGTGACATACATACGTGTTGGTGTGTGTTCTCCATGTTCCGTCATCATCAGGAGGTCCGTCAGGTGAATCCTCATTGAGCCTGATGAAGATGATGGTGGCTCACTGAAACAGGGCTCGTCGTGGAGGATGGGTGTCTGCCTTCTGGGGAGGTGGTGGTTGAAGCTCTTTTTATTTGGATAGATGGAGAACAACCCCCACCCCAGCAGGGTGGTGCAGGAGTTGCAGGTATATCTGAGAGGGAGAGTGCTCATGTGTGTTTGAGGCATTTTATTTAATACGTGTGCATGAGTGGGGTTTAATTAAGCATGTGCTGGGATGTGTGCCAAACATGCTGGTGTGTCTGTGTGAGCATATCTCCCCGGTCCTGATTTGATTCCATTGCATGGTTGAGTGGACGCTGTCCCTCGTGTCCAGACAGCTCTACACACACTGAGTCTCTCTGGGTTCCAACTTCATGTTGACCTGGTGACGCCACAGCTCAGTCATTACTCACTCAACACGTCCAGAGACACACAGTACCAGTCAAGGTTTCAGACAACACTTGTGCTTGCTCGATTGGCTAAGTGTGTCCAAACTTCTGACTGGTACTGTGTCACATGCCCCACACCATTACTGTCTCTCCCTCCCTCTCTCACACCCCTCTCCCTGTGTCTCCCCCTCTTTTTTTCTGTCTCTCCCCCAGTTCTCTTCCTTATCACCCCCTTTTTCTGTTTTTGGCACATACTTGTAATGTTTACCCCCCTCTCGTTTTCTCCTCATGTTTTTCTTTAATGACGGGTTTCCTCTGTGTCTTGCAGGTAGAGGACGCCATGCTCATGTTTGACAAAACGACAAACAGACACCGAGGTAAGCCTCTCTTCTTAGCGGCTCTCTGTCAGATGTGTCTGTTGGTTGGTTGTGCGAAAGGCTGATATTAGTGTGCCGTAAAATCTCTGATTATGTCTTAACCAGAATGACGGTGCACTGCGCTCGTTTTAGCCTGTAGTTACCTGCAGATTCAGCCCGGTTGCCAGATCTGTGCTCTGCGTCACCATCCCACTATGACAGGATTTCCTCCTGAAGCATTTTACTCCTCAAGGTCAAAAACAATGTTGTCCTGTAGATACCGTTTCTTTTGCTCTCCCCGCAGATCCATACTAAGCCCGTTCTGTTGTCGGTACCGTTCCCCGCGCTGTAGACCATGAGCCCTTCCGGCCCACACGCATCCCGCCGCGACGCATGCATGTAAGGCCACGGTGCTCCCACTATTAGATTGACCCTTATTCATGACGTGACGCGTTGATACGGATCTGGCCGGGCGTTTTGGAGGCCATCTCGGAGTAAAGAGTTACAGAGCAGAGAGGCTGTGTGTGGTCCGATAACACTGCCGATAGTCAGCCGGGCCGGAGACGCGCTCGCGTTTATCTCCCCTCTTATCTATGGGCTTTATCTGGCTTTAGAGGCGCGGCTTCTTTCTACGGCAGAGGACTTTCCAAAGACGCTGACTCTAAAAGCTGCTGCCTTTTTTCTTTTTTTTTTTGCTGGATCTATTTGCTGGATCTATACAAAAGAGCTCTCTCACACACGCTCACGCACGCACGCACGCACACACAGCTGAACACAGGACTGCATCACCACTCCAAATCAGTGTTTATGGCTCGAAGAACAGCAGCCTGATAACACCAGTTCTATCATGGCATTCTGCTTAGCGGGCAACTTTATGTCATCCTGTCTCAGTAGCCTGCTGCACAGGTGCTGCGTGTGCATGTTTGTGACGTGTGTTTTCACTGTGTCAGCTGCCTAGCGGCAGGGGGTTGCGAGGACTGTGGAAGGGCTGTTCATGTTAGCCAACAGAGTTACCGCAGTCAGACTCCATTTTTACATGTCCTTCATTTCAGTTGTTCCAATGGATGGTGGCCTATCAGAAGATAAAAAAAAACTGTGTATCGTGTACTAAGTTTTTAGGTATTCACGGTTAATGAATGTTCATTGAATTTTTGTTTGTTAAAATTTTGCCCGAAATGTTTTATTTTAAAAGGCCATGCATTGAGTTACAGGAATAAGGTGCTTTGTAAGGGATGGAAACTATGTCAACTTACAGTTAGGTCTGGAAATATTAGGACGCTGACGGAATTTTCATGATTTTGACTCTGTACACCACCACAATGGTTTGAAATGAAACCAATGATATGCAATTGAAGTGCAGACTTTCAGCTGTAATTCAAGGGGTTGAATAAAAAGATTGTAATGAACGTTTAGGAATTGCAAGCATTTTCATACACAGTCCCCTTATTTCAGGGGCTCAAATGTGATTGGACAAATTAACACAATCATAAATAAAATGTTCATTTTTAATACTTAGTCTAGAATCCTTTGCAGGCAATGACTGCTAGATGTTTGGAACGCATCACCAAACGCTAGGTTTCCTCTTTTGTGATTCTTTGCCAGGCCTTTACTGCAGCTGTCTTCAGTTGTTGTTTATTCATGGGTCTTTCTGCCTTAAGTTTTCTCTGCCTTCTGTCTTCTGTCACATCATCAATAAACACTAGTGACCCAGTGCCATTCTAAGCTATACATGCCCATGCCATCACACTGCCTCTACTGTGTTTTACTGATGATGTGGTATGCTTCGGATCATGAGCCGTTCCAAGCCTTCTCCATTCTTTTTTTCTTTCCATCATTCTGGTACAGGTTGATTTTAGTTGTATCTGTCCAAAGAATGCTGTTCCAGAACTGGGTTGGCTTTTTTAAATGTTTTTTGGAAAAGTCAAATCTGGCCTTTCTATTCTTGAAGCTTATGAATGGTTTGCACCTTGTGGTGAACTCTCTGTATTTGCACTTGTGACGTCTTCTCTTTATGATAGACTTGGATAATGATATGCCTACCTCCTGGAGAGTGTTCTTCACTAAACTGGATGTTGTGAAGGTGTTTTTCTTTACTATGGAAAGGATCCTACCATCATCCACCACTGTCTTCCGTGGATGTCCAGGCCTTTTTGTGTTGCAGAGCTCATCAGTGCATTCTTTTTTTCCCAGAATGTACCAAACTGTTGATTTGGCCACTCCTAATGTTCCTGCTATCTCTCTGATGATTTTTTTTTTTGCAGCCTAAGGATGGCCTGTTTCACTTGCATTGAGAGCTCCTTTGACCGCATGCTGTGGTCTCACAGCAACAGCTTCCAAATGCAAATGCCACACCTGTAATCAACTTTTACCTGCTTAACTGATGAAGAAATAACAAAGGAATAGCCCACACCTGTCCATGAAACAGCTTTTGAGTCTATTGTCCAATTACTCGAAAAAGAGGGGGCGACACATTAAAGAGCTGTAATTCGTACAACCTTCCTCCAATTTGGATGTGAATACCTTCAAATTAAAGCTGAGAGACTACACTATAAGCCCATAAGCTCATTATTCAACTGTAACTTCAATATATACTGGTAAACAGTCAAAATAACAAAACTTGTCAGTGTCCAATTATTTCCGGACCAAATTGTTAGATATACAGTTAGATAATGGATAAACCAGAATATTTATTTTGAATTATCACTGTGGACAACACAAGTCCACAGGTACATTAGATACAGCATCTATGTACCCAATGTTTAAGCAGACAAACTCTCTTCTTTAAATGTTTCATGAAGATTTTTACATTTGCTCACAACACACACATACGCACGCAAACAAAACCTCCCAGGCATGCACACACAATTCTCCAAATTCTGGATTGGGTGATTAACTACTGCTTACGAATATATACAGGCTCAATGGATACAAAGATCCAACACCTGTCCAACAATGTTATTAAAACACTGTAACTCTGCTATTACTGTAGCATTATATACACAGGCCTACAAATGTCCCCTGCCTCCCACATCTCTCTAGCTAGCTAGGTAACGTAAATACAAATCAGTTTGTGAAACCAAAGAATTGAGGTAGTTGAGCCATTTAAAGTGCCTGTGACATGGTGACATTTAAAGCGCTTACTAATCCGCACCAGAAAGAATAAACAATAATATTAGAAATACTGCCTTTTCTCCAAGAGCTCCTGGAACTCTTATTCCCAGGGTTCTCAGCTCCACTCAGGATTCTGTGGTCCCTCTGCTTTGGAGTGGTACTCGTTCCCTGTGAAACGGCCAGGAGCACTTCCACAGGGAGCCATGGTGGCTACGTGGGTGGTCGGACAAACTGACTACTGACATCGTGGGTTTGAGGGAAGGAGGGAGGGGGCAGGAGGTAGTGGTGGGGCGTAGAGCCAGGAGAGTGTCATTGTGGGGTGAGACTCAGGTTAAAAGTGTTTTACCTGGGGTTAGTATCGCTTAACGTGGAGTAAAAGGCCCATTATTCTCCTGTGGCTGTGTGATTGGTATGATTGTAGCGCAGGACGCCCGGGTCAGCAGTACAACTGTCATGGCCATTAAGAATGCGACTGACTGGTAAACACACAGTAAGATAGTCAGACAATGGCAGCACGGATAAGGGCAAACCGTTTCCATGATTGAGAGAGAATAAAATACCCACCATTTCCCTGCACATTCAGTGTGAGACAGACAATGGTGTTGTACAATTGCCATGGCTGCTGTTGTTTCGCTGCAGATGTGTTTCACTCCAGTCCGCTCTGCATTTGGAACGTGTGTGATTGCCCTTTTGTTTGGCTCTGTCTTTTCTGTTGGTCCTCTCTGCTCATCCCTCCTCCATTACACTGGCTGTTAAACAAGGTCCTGGAGGTTACATTTAGAACAGCCTGCCAGAAATTGTCCAGTTCCCTTCAGTGAATTGACTGGCATGCACACCGCCGTTGCATTGGCAAGGCAAAGAGCCATTACAGACATAAAGCATCTGAGGACAGCTTTGAATGGATGTGTTCACACCAAGGTAAACACAGTCCAATGGCTATTCAAAGAGGCAGGAGAGCTCCCCTATTCACACTCATATCGCCGCTATTCAGAGACTGATTGTCAGCTGGGCGAGTCAACATTGTCTCCGTCTCAGAACGTCCTCTCGCTTCGCCGTCCCTCTTTCTCTTAGTAGCGTTGTTACGTAGTGTGCGATTAGTGCCGATGTTGCAGTTGGTTTGATTTGATTCTTAAAGAAATATAATTGTGTGTTTACGATTCCCGTTGAATTGTTAGGATATGTTATCTTGTTTTACATTGACTGTGTTTTGTAATAGTGATGTGAAATGATTCCTCGGGCTGGTTCTTTATCCAGCATTTTGATTTCAGGTTTTGTACATTCTGGATATTGCTTTTTCCCTGTTAGACGGGGCCCTTTCCTTTGAATCACATCTCTTTTCCCAGACCACAGGTCTGTCCTTCCTCAGCCATCACATTACTGTGATAGAGGGTTGAAAAGATAATGCAGATAATTAGATAACGCATACTTTCAAGACCTCAGAATACCAACTACGACTATCAACAGAGCTTTATTTCATTATCATTGTCGTTGCTGTGTGGCCCAACGCCTACCTCATCTGTTGGTGACCTTAATCCACAATGGATTATGGCCATTGTAGTTAATTACTACTGTACTGAAAAAAGCTATTTGCCTAGTGAAACTACAAATCCCTTCAGCCTAGAATCAGTTTTTTCAAGACTTTCAAGTTTCTGAACTGCTGTGATTAGCCCACAAAAAAATGTAATTCAACTAAGTCAATTGACAGTTGTTAAATTATTTTTTAATAATGTACTTGTACTTGTGGGTTCGCTCAGCATTCGTATGTTGTTTGGTGAATTGCTGCTATAGCTTACCAGGCATCACAGCTAGTGTGTGTGTGTTTGTGTGGACTTTCAGCTGTGTGATTTGTGGAATCCACTGAAGCCCATTTCTCCACTCATATGAGGTATTCAGAAGTGTCCTTCAGCATGTTGCGAGGTGACTGATGAAATGACTGCTAAAAGGCGTCCTCACCAAGGCACAGTCACACACCCGTTCCCTGGCATCTGGAGGACGGACACAAGGACAAAGGCTTGAAATGGAGCTTTCAGAATGGAAGTGGTCTGAATATGCTTCCTGTCCTTGTCTTGACGTGAGTGTGTGTGTGTATGTGTGTCTTTCTCTGGGTTGATCTTTCTTTTCTAAATATTTTACCATCAGCTGCTGATGAAACCCAATGAAACTCTTCCTGCCGTAAATGGATGTCTTAAGACAAACCAAAATTCCACCCACATCCAGCAGAAAACCAACATAACACCAAGAGAAGTCTGGGTAATAATGCAATAATGGTTAAAACAGTGTAATATTTGATGTATTAAACGTTTAAAGGAGAGTTTTATCCAAAATGAATGTTAATGTTTTCATATTCAATCTATCATGCAAACAGTCTAAAACAATCAAAGAGTAGCATACGGTCACATTACAGCTATTAGTCCAATAAGCACATTCCAAACATTATTTTGCTGTTCGGAAAAATACTCTTTTACAGTAATCTTTTACAGATTATAGATCATTAGTTGTATCCCTTTTAAATGTGACCAACTCATACACCATATGTTCTATAGAACACTGTGTGTTCTACACCGACACGCCATCCATTCTACTCCACTGTAGTGAGGGGAACCTTGGGAATTGTAGGAATTGACTCGCAGGCAATTGGGAACATCAGGACTCATCAGAACAATCAATTCTAGATATTTAGATGTTTTTCTGAACATATTTAGTGAAAACAAGACAACCACTGGATTAAACGGGTACAGTTCTACTTTAAATCGGGTCTGTACTTCAAAACACTATTTAGTAACCTGTAGCAGTCACAACATAGCAGCTATTAACAATAATCATCAGTCACAAAAAATTAACTATGACACTGATGCATTTGATCAATAGAAATCAAGTACACTTTAACTTAACAGAACTGGCTGTGGTGATTGGACATGTCCCTTGAAGCAGAATCAGAGAGGAACAGAGAGAATGAGCGACAGAGCTATTGGAAAGTGTATGTGTGGGCCTCTAATCTGTTTACCTGGACTGGTAGCTCAGGGTCAACAATACGCTGGTCCCGGATCAGCAGCAACGACTAAATCAATGTCAAAGCATTCTGGTAACCACCACAGGGAAAGGCGTGTGAGAGCCTAGTTTGGGAGAATATTATTGCCATTTTCCCCCTGAGACAATGCCCCGTGTCCTACAGTATGTAGTCTAGAACACCATGAAATATTATCGAGCCAAAACAGTATGCATCATGAGAATGGTTGTGATTATGGAAAGTGCTGTTTGAAACCACAGGTCCCATTATCTTAAACACAGGACTTGTATTTGATTTGGGATTACAGGAATCCTACGCAGACCAACAGGGGGACCATGTCTTGGCTGAACTGATTACTGTACAGCAGTGTCTCCTCCCAAGTCTCTGTCAGCTGGAATAGAATTGGAGCTCCTCGGGGGTGGGGGGGGGACTCTGTGATGTTGAGAATCGGTGCTCCCCTGCTCTGACTCAGAGTGGAGCCTTCAGAAGCTCCCTCACTCCCCACCTCCAGCAATTACAGATTAGCCTCTCTGCCATTCCATCAGCTACACAAAAGCAGTCCAGACACAAAGAACAGGCTTTAACTGGATGTTATGTTCTGAGTAGAAACTTTGTGCGATAGACTAAAACAACTGACATGGCTGGTATTCAACCAGGCTTTGCTGCTGGACAGAAACTTTATTAAATGGGTTGCAGTGTATTAACGGTTCACGATATTGAACATTGAAATGTTGATGTGAACGTAATCCATATTGTACAACCCTGTTTCCAAAAAGTTGGGATGCTGCGTAGAATGCTAATAAAAACAATGCAATGATGTGCAAATTATTTATCCCTGTTTTTAATTGAAAATTGTTCAGACAACATATCAAATGCTTAAGCTGAGAAATGTTATTGTTATTGGAAAATTACGTGCCCATTTTGAATTTGATGCCAGCACCACGTTTCAAAAAAGTTGTGACAAGGGCATGTTTACCACTGTGCTGCATCACCTCTTCTTTTAAAATACTCTATAAGCATTTGGGAACTGAGGAAACCAGTTGCTGTAGTTTTGAAAGTGAAGTGTTTTCCTAGTCTTGCTTGGTATTGGATTTCAGCTGCTCAACAGTTTGGGATCTCCTTTGTTGTTTTTTTGTTTCATAATGCGCCATATGTTGACTGCAGACAGGCCAGTTTAGCCCACAGACTAATTTACTAGAGAGCCATGCTGTTGTAATGTGCAGAATGTGGTGCATTCTTGCACATTGCATTGTCTTGCTGAAATAAGCAAGGCTTTCCCTGAAAAATATGTTGTCTGGATAGCAGCATATGTTTCTTCAAAACCTGCATATATTGTCCGCGATAATGGTGTCATCACAAATCTACAAGTCACCCATGCTTTTTTGCACTAATGCACCCCCATACCATCACAGATGCTGGCTTTTGAACTGTGCTCTGAAACAAGCCACATGGTCCCTCTCCTCTTTAGCCCGGAGGATGTGGCATCCATGATTCTCAAAAGGAATTTCTAATTTTGATTTATCAGACCACAGGACAGTTTTCCACCTCGCCTCTGTCCATCTTAAATGTATTCAGGCCAAGAGAAGGCGGCAGCGCTTCTGGATCTTGTTTATTTATGGTTTCTTATTTGTATGGAAGAGTTTTAACTTGCATTTGTGGATGCAGCGATATACTGTGTTTGCATTTTTTGGAAGTGTTCCTGAGCCCATGCTGTGATGTCCACTACAGAATCGTGTCTGTTTTTTATGCAGTGCCTGAGGGCCATCCAATATTGGTTTTTGACCTTGTCCCTTGCATACAGCAATTTCTCCGCATTCTCTGAATCTTTTAATGATATTATATACTTTAGATGATGAGATCCCCAAGCTATTTGCAATTTCAAATTGAGAATGTTTTTCTAAAATGTTTGCAATATTTGACTGCGCAGATTTTCACACAATGGTGAACCCCTCCCCATCCTGTCTGGGATGATCTTTTTATACCCAATCATGTTACTTCCCTGTTGCCAATTAACCTAATTAAGTTCTGAAATGTTCCAACAGATATTCCTTTTAGCATTACACAACTTTTCTAGTCTTTTGTTGCCCCTGTTCCAACTTTTTTGAAACGTGTTTCTGGCATAAAATTTAAAGTGGGAGGATGTTTTTCAAAAAACAATAACAATTCTCAGTTTCAACATTTGATATGTTGTCTTTGAACTATTTCCTATTGCATGTACGGTTTAAATGATTTGCACGTCATTGCTTTTTGTTTTTCTTTACATTTTACACAGCGTCCCAACATTTTTGGAAACAGGGTTTAGTTTGAACCTCCCGAATGAGCCAAGCACTGTCTTCTGTGTAATGTGACGTCCCTAAGAGCGATCTTCCATTTCGGCTGACTCCCCGTACAGATGATTCTGGGACAATAATGTTGCAGTTGCTGTGCAAATAATAGTGGCGCCGCCAGGAAGCCGTCAATCATTTTCCAAAGGTCTTTAAAACCCACCAAAGTTTATCCCGGTTTGTCTGTGGCTGAAGCCTCTTGCCCTTTAGAGAAATAACAGCAGTAAGTCCCAAGCTCACACTGAGATATTAAGGTGACAAAGACCCCTGAGCAAAGGGAATTAGATATACGTTAACCTTTCCTGGCACCATTTCATGGGGTTCTGCTAACCCTCTATTAGCTGTTAATAGACCCTTTTGGTGCCGCTTAGATTGTCTTCAGCCAAATATTATAGTTTAGCAGGAAGTGTCATTGGAATATCATGGCAAATCGTATGCATGTCCCTCGTCACTGCTTAATTGGAGGTCTAATCACAGTGACATTGACAGTAATGCGTTCAGTCACTCTAAATGACTGTGACTCCAGCTGACTGTGTGTGTGTGTGTGTGTGCGCACGTCATTGCCCTTCAGGCTGGACAGCAAGTTTCCCAGTGACTCAGCCCCAGTGTCACCAACACTCTACCAAGCCCCAGGGCCTCCACACAGCCTTTGCCATGATGTGCCCTCCAGACGACATTCCAGCCTTACAGAAGCTTTTCCACTTGCACTGTTCAAGGTGCATGCTTGTGTGGTCAGTGCGAAGAGTGTTTACTATGTCAGGATGGTTTAGTTTACCACAAAAAGTCATTATGGGGTTGACCTTCATCCATTTACCGGACGAGACCAGATCCCTGGCTGAAGCAGTTCCAGATTGGCCAAACTGGAATAATTTACATTACATTTCAGTAATTTAACTGACACTCTTTTCTAAAGCGCCATGCAAACACTGGTGATTGCATACATTTTAGTACCAATAGTAGTTTAGTTTCGAAGGAATGAGAGAGGAATGATCAGCTAAATGGATACTGGGGAGGATGAGGGGACAATGGAAATGTAGCTAAGATGTCAAGGTTAGCCCTCTTACTCATATGATAAACACCTTGAGGTCTTTTAGTGAACACGGTAGATCAGGACATCTGTTTCATTTATGAAAGATGGTCCCCTACAACCAATTTTATTTCTCATGTTTGACTGGAGGATAATAAGAGGAGGGTGAACCATCGATGAATAGTTGTTGCTACATTCCCCAATAACCAACAAATAGTAAATATGTTAGCTAACTGCAAGTAGGTGGTTGTTCTAATGGCTACCGAAGGCCAATGTTGGTCAAGAAACTCAAGGTCTTAGCACCCACCATGGAAGCCTCCTTGATGTGTCTGATGACAAACTATAAGAAGAGCCAACTAAAGATACTGAGTAAAATAGGGGACAAAAGGCATTGATTGACAAATTAAACAGTTAATTAAAGGTATTGCCCTCTGGGCCAAGGAGTCTTAAATATCATCTTTGCTAGTCCAGGTGAAACACATCCAGACTCACCAGGATTAATCCAGTCAGGGCACATTCAAAATCCAAAATGAACCCATTCAAAATCCAAAATGAAAACTAACTTGGGAGAAATATTTCCCATGTTTATGTTCCCGCCTCTCACTGAACTACATCTTGCAGCTCTGTGGAATAGTCTGATATAATGATGGAACAAACATTTTATATGGTATTTCTCTTTTCTTATTACATACTCTCCGAACCCCCCAATTTTTCCTTACATTAAAGTGAGGAATATATGTACATTAGTAAATCTAAGTCAACTTGCTATTGAGGGGTACATATTCGTGTTGGTGTGTTTTCTGAGGTACATGTAAAACCAACTGCCATGGCTGTGGTTCTGCTGAGAGAAATGTGTGTCTGAAGATATTGCACACAGAGCCCACGGTCTCTTCATTTGAATAGCCAGTATTCTTTAGAAAAGGGCAAACATTATACTTGGAAATGCTTGACTCAGTGGAGACACATTTCCCTTCCTAACTAGTACCAGGACAGAAAAGGCCTCGGAGCGACAAGCAGCCACACGGAGCTTGATAAATATATAATGTGGTAATTATCATTAGCTGAGGTACTCAGCCAAGAGCCTGGAGATTTCAGAAACAAGTGTTTGTGATATGCCCTGGAAGAGGAATATTGTATTTTAGATGAGTTGGAAAAACAAAGATCTCATTGACGACACGGCATTAGAGGATTCAGTCAGATTGAGTTTGTCTGTTGTTCTCTCATTGTGTTCCCACTGCAGTGCTGCTGCTGGGCCCATAATGGCTGAGGAAAGATAGAAAACGTTGATCTCATCTGTCTGCACCAATGAATGAAGTCTCTTGGGTTGGCTATGGGCCGAAAAGCCTCCTGCGATTCCCTGTAGTGGCTGAACCTTCCAAGCGTCTGCATTTGTGTTCCCTAACCAACTCGCAATGAACCTCACCATTTCCTGTGCATATCTATGGCTGATTGACACGTACATGCTCAACTGCTGTGATTGGTTAGAGTGTGCCTTTCCCTCCCATGATTGGACAGGCTTTGTGGTGGCTGTCAACCCCTACTGGGTTTGATTGGCAGCCCAGCGTGAGCCCAACTCTTTGGCAGTGTCGTGCCCCGGTGCACCATGGGAGCCGTGGGTAGCAGCTGCCACAGTGGACCCAGCCACTTGATGTGGAAATGGTTTGGATAAATAATGTAACCGTGGTAATAACCAGCTGCTTTTGGGGCCACGTGACCTCAGTGCTGCCGATTCCGCCTCAATAATGACTTCACAGAGTCCCAGGATTGGTTTATGAATTATTTACCCTACTCCACCCATGGTCCTGTGCGTTTCAGTATGTTCCTGTACAACTAGCGTTAGAGTGGTAGGTTGTGGGACACTGTGGTCAATGGTTTGGGATTTTTTCCCAATCTTTTTATTAGGGAGTAGTCACCTGTCTTGTCCTTTTGGTTTTTATGGCTTTTATCATGACCAGATATTCAATCTAGTTCTATAAGGAACAGGTGTTTAGACTAGTTCTGTAATGACCAGGTATTCATTCTAGTTCTATGAGTAACAGGTATTCAGGCTAGTTCTATGAGTAACAGGTATTCAGGCTAGTTCTATGAGTAACAGGTATTCAGGCTAGTTCTATGAGTAACAGGTATTCAGGCTAGTTCTATGAGTAACAGGTATTCAGGCTAGTTCTATGAGTAACAGGTATTCAGGCTAGTTCTATGAGTAACAGGTATTCAGGCTAGTTCTATGAGTAACAGGTATTCAGGCTAGTTCTATGAGTAACAGGTATTCAGGCTAGTTCTATGAGTAACAGGTATTCAGTCTTATGAGATATCTCTGGTCACTGATGACAGTCACCTTTACTCAGTGGTGCCTTAGAGATTCCATATAATGAAGGCGGTGGTCAGAGGATCCAGCTGTGCAACACAATAGAACAGCTCTCTGTCTCCCTCTTTCTTGTTCATTTAGTTCATAACATCCCGAATTACGGAATGTTCCATGTCTATGATGGGTTTCATTTTGACTTGGGAGTAAGCTAGTTAGTGACTGGTGATGTGCGGGCCATCAAAGTCATTTCCTACCAGTGTAAACCACTGTGTATTTACATGTTTACATCTTATACACTGCACTTATTCCACAAACTTAGACCTGCCTTCCAGCATCCCTCCATCTCTAGCCGCACTTCTGTTCTCTTCACTCTCAATGTAAATATAAGAGCACACTTCTGAGGAAACAGGGAAACAACAGAGCAAGCCTTTGATTTTACAAGAGAATATAAATGGAGACAGAGACCGGGTTTGGTCGCGCTGATTCTCTTTGAAAGTCTTGATGTGTTCACGGTGCTTCACAGTGTGTCTGCCCTTGCACGGCTGTCAGTCACTCAGAAGAGGAGCAGGGTGGAGCACAGATCCATGACAGACTGGAAAACTTTATTGTGAGAGCGGAGTGGAGTGGATAGAATAAGAGTGGAGCGGAGTGCAGACAGATGGAGACAGATGGAGAGGGGTGAAGGAGAGGAGGGCAGTGGAGAGGCGGGGAGAGAAGTTCTCATCTTCCCCCCTTCAGGGGAGAGTGTCAAAGGAGGGACAGACGCATCTTACCTCACCTTAAAACCAGTGCCTAAAATTGGTTTTAATGAGCGGCTATACACGAATGCAATTTGTTTTTAATAATGATGTGAAATACTGTATGGTTTAATAGATTCCGTTTTCAATTGCATATTATTTGTAAGATCTTTATACATTTTCTGGGGAATGACGTCGTAACAGTGGCCCCTTCTTGTGTGTTATATGTGAAGAATTTGTCTGCTTTCCAGTGATAGCCTGTCTTTAAGCCCTATTGTCTGGTCCTAATTTGGGTCCAGTGCTTCTTGTCTCATTCATTTCTCTCCCACACACTGCTCCTTGTCTCCATCCCTCCATCATTTCATTTCTCCATTAACTTCCATTCCTGTCAGGTCTGCCCACACACGTTCCTCGTTTCACCCATCCCTCTCCTTGGCCCTCTGGTTTCTTTATTGCTACACTCTTATTTTGCGTCTTCATTTCCTCCCGCTCTCAGTAGCTCCCCCTCACTTATCCCTCCCCCCACCCATTTTCCCTCGCTGTCATTTTGTCTGATGAACATGACAGACAAGCCCCAGTGGATGTGAATGGGGAGAACTGGAAGACAATACTCTGGCTTTAGACGCCACAGCACAGCACTTACTTTGTGTTTCAAATGTTCAATCAAAATGCTAATGGCTTGTGCAACAAGGGAGCCATATTATTGTATCACTAATTGATAAGAAGACAAAGATAGAGCATGGTTCCACAAGAAGCTGCATGCCGCATGCCTTGCTCACAGTCACTTGTTTTAATTTCAATTCCAGTACAAATGGTGAGCAAATTGCGTGATGAATGTAACTGTTACAGGTTGTGCCTCTGTTTCCCCCCATACATTTAGAACTAAAATATGTTGTTTGCATAAATATTCAACCCCATGTGCCTTGGAAGCTTTTCACAGAGGTTTTACTTTACCATTTGTCTTAACTAATAAATCATTAATGTTGCTGTGAAATTTTCTAAATACATACCACACAGTTGAAGGGTCATTGGTCAGGCTGTGAATTAGAAGGAAAATGAAGACCAAGGGACGTTCTGCTGAAGTTAGATATAAAGTAATAAAATGCATATATTTGGAAAGGTGTTGGATCAAGAATTGGGCAATTATTTGGAAAGGAATGCTGCATCATGCCATCCAGGAACTGCAGAGAAAAGTCTGTCCCTCAAAACTCTGAGAGAAGCCTACAATCACTGGGAGTGGTAAAATGGTGCACATATCAAAAGCTCTGCATAAAACTGACCAGAAGCCAAAGTCAAAGCAACATTAGACCAGCTCCGTAACATAAAGGTGAATATCCTTCAGTGGCCCAGTGAAAATAATGATCGCAATCACTGAAAGTTGGTGGCACTATTTGAAGATTTTGGTTCAAAAGAATTATCAAACCAACAGGAACAACCTGGAGCAAAACTGCAAGAAGAATGAGGCAAAATCACTCTGAAAAACAGAAAGTTGTTATTGGAGCAGTGTCTCTGTTTGGGGTTGAATACTTATGCAACATAGGCTATTTCAGTTTTAGATTTTTCTCCCAAATATTTCCCAACACTAATGACATATTACAATTATTTATTTTAGGTGTTTTATTATTAATATCCAGCAGAATTAAATTTCAATGTACCTGGGATTTTTCTGCAATAGAACCCCTTCGGCGCCCTGACTAAAAAAATATTCTGCCCACCCAAGAAGAAAATACATTGAAATCCATCCATTACTTCGGTAAGGAAATATGCCTGCATTTTAATATAAAACCAAGGAGCGAAGATGGCCATTCCATAAGCAATCCGGTCTTAAACTCCTTCTTTGGATCTTGGGCAGAATTGTCTGGTAGCTACTAGCTAGTGCGGTAGTAAGATAGTCATTGTTGTGCTGACAGTGAAACGATGAACATATTTGAAGCCAGATAATCCCCCAGACTGAAGGCTCTGCCTTGTCTATTAACTATGTTGTCTATACGTTTAAAAGTTATGGTAATGCTGCTGCCTGCATTTAAGTTTTGTGAATAATTAGACAGGTAACTGGATGATTGCTTCATGTTTTGCCCGTGAAACCATGGAAAAAGTTAAGAAGCCATGAATGGAAACTATTTTAGCAAGGTGAACATTTCACTGTCAAAACCTTTTAATACATTTTTTATTATAAAGTAATACTATCTCATTCATTGCCATAACCCCCTGTAACTGCTTTATCCAATTCAAGTAGGTTTTTAAAATGGAAAATGGATCGTAAACTAAGGGGCCAGTGACTGAATTTGGCGTAGAGATGCTGGAGGAGCAGCAAGCTGAGGGACAGCCGTCAGGAGTTGGAAGACAGAATGGCCCAGAGAGTAGAGAGAGAGCAATGAGCAAAGTTAAAATTTTGGGGTTATAGGAATAAAATTGACGCTTATTATCAGTGTAGTTACTGTAGTTATAAAGCCTTTAATACATAGAGGCATTTATTCAATATCTTCCCATTACAATACCAGTCATATATTACTGGTATTCCTATTAATAACCTCTTTACCCCTTTTAGCTATAGGGCAAGTGGTTTTAATCCTGAAATACTTTGATTTAAATAATTTCATAGGATATGGATATCTGTAAAACATCCAAAACCGTGAGACATCTAATTTTGTTGATTGGCTTTTCTCAGAACATTTTGTTGCCACAATAATTATATAGGATTATAGCTAAATCTGTAATACTGAATGTGTATGCAATGTTTACAGCTTCATGGAACTTTTTTTAGAATTTCAGGAATTTAGCTTTAAAATAACAAACACATCCTTGGAGAATTTTAAGAATTTTAAAAAAAATATTAGGGGTTAAGATTAAGGGAGGTGCCTCTAAAATGATTACGTGAGGGGACTCACGACGCCTATTGCTGTGCCCCCTGACACATCCCTGACCACGCCCCCCGACCTAAGCCACTTATATATCTATATATGTGTTTTTTGTGAGACATACTGTATTGTTCTAAATTTCCTTGGCCTACCAAGGTTTTCCAGCTCACAGCTTTGACATAGTAGGGTAGCTACATTGGTCTATTGTACATGTTACAATGTGTAGCAGGTTGCTTAGGATTAAAACCTTCTCAAACATTCTAATTCATACTCTAAGAGGTGCGCCTACAGTAATGGGATTTGTTAAATTATTATATTCTTTACACACATTAGACATTTGTTTTTTATTATGTGAATGCATGCTTTCCACAGTTGGCCTAGCGCATATATCTATCTAGTAAATGTGCACATACTTATAATATACTCTACTAACATTTTGAACATGCAAGGGCCTGCTTAACATATTTTTAGCACGGCTTTGTTAGGTGCTTATTTTGACCAACCTGTTGTAGAAACACTATTTTAATAGCAGAACAATGTGAACTAAATTCTTCTTCAGAATTGTCTGAGTTTGGCTGCTAGAGAATGTTTGAATCCAAAGCAACTTGCCTGCTCTTTGTTTTAGATTAAATAGCCCTATATAGTTACTGTAAAAGGTCAAAGCTGTGTGCTGGAAAACGTTGGTAGAATATTTGTGGATTAGGCATTGTTTAAATTTTATTTTATTTTTTGCCTTCAGAATAATCAATCCCTTAGAATATTGTTTTTATATTGTGCTAGAGTGCTCATAAGCAGCGTTTAGAAGGATGGTGGGCTGGCTGGTTGACTGATGGTGGGCTGGCTGGTTGACTGATGGTGGGCTGGCTGGTTGACTGATGGTGGGCTAGCTGGTTGACTGATGGTGGGCTAGCTGGTTGACTGATGGTGGGCTAGCTGGTTGACTGATGGTGGGCTAGCTGGTTGACTGATGGTGGGCTAGCTGGTTGACTGATGGTGGGCTGGCTGGCTGACTGATGGTGGGCTGGCTGGCTGACTGATGGTGGGCTGGCTGGTTGACTGATGGTGGGCTGGTTGGTTGACTGATGGTGGGCTGGTTGGTTGACTGATGGTGGGCTGGTTGGTTGACTGATGGTGGGCTGGTTGGTTGACTGATGGTGGGCTGGCTGGTTGACTGATGGTGGGCTGGCTGGTTGACAGATGGTGGCCTGGCTGGTTGACACATGGTGGGCTAGCTGGTTGACTGATCTCCAGCATATTTGCATCTCACACAGTATCAATATGTCAGTTGATGGTGCGCTGCCATACATGGTGTCTGGAGGTTGTTCTGTTGTTTTGGGGGATCAGCACTGGCTACTTTGCTTATTGCATATGGGGATTGCGTTTCATGATATAATGGGTGGATATTGTTATTAGTAGTATTGCATACATGTTCATGTGATGGCAGTGAGGTACCCCAGACGATAACCTAACACCAAGACCTATAAAAGTATTTTGTGCATAGTTCTCCAGTAAATGGTTAAACTAATGTGGTGTTTTCTGTCTTTATCTTTTGGTTTTGGAAACTCCTAGGGGGTGTGAATACAAACCCGATTCCAAAAAATAATAAAAACAGAATGCAATGATGTGGAAGTTTCAAATTTCATTATTTTTTTCAGAATACAGCATAGATGACATATCAAATGTTTAAACTGAGAAAATGTATCACTTTAAGGGAAAAATATGTTGATTTTAAATTTCATGGTATCAACACATCTCAAAAAAGTTGGGACAAGGCCATGTTTACCACTGTGTGGCATCCCCTCTTCTTTTTACAACAGACTGCAAATGTCTGGGGACTGAGGAGACTGCTCAAGTTGCTCAAGTTTATGAATAGGAATGTTGTCCCATTCTTGTCTAATACAGGCTCCTAGTTGCTCAACTGTCTTAGGTCTTCTTTGTTGCACCTTCCTCTTTATGATGCGCCAAATGTTTTCTATGGGTGAAAGATCTGGACTGCAGGCTGGCCATTTCAGTACCCGGATCCTTCTTCTATGCAGCCATGACATTGTAATTGATGCAGTATGTGGTCTGGCATTGTCATGTTGGAAAATGCATGGTCTTCCCTGAAATAGACGATGTCTGGATGGTAGCATATGTTGTTCTAGAACTTTGATATAACTGTCAGCATTGATGGTGCCTTTCCAGATGTGTAGGCTGCCCATGCCACACGCACTCATGCAACCCCATACCATCAGAGATGCAGGCTTCTGAACTGAGCGGTGATTACAACTTGGGTTGTCCTTGTCCTCTTTAGTCTGGATGACATGGCGTCCCAGTTTTCCAAAATGAACTTCAAATTTTGATTCGTCTGACCACAGAACACTTTTCCACTTTGCCCCAGTCCATTTTAAATGATCCTTGGCCCAGAGAAAACGCCTGCGCTTCTGGATACTATTTAGGCTTCTTTTCTGACCTATAGAGTTTTAGCCGGCAACGGCGAATGGCACGGTGGATTGTCTTCACCGACAATGTTTTCTGGAAGTATTCCTGAGCCCATGTTGTGATTTCCATTACAGTATGATTCCTGTATGTGATGCAGTGCCGTGACTGCCATCTGAGGGCCCGAAGATCACAGGCATCCAGTATGGTTTTCCGGCTGTGACCCTTACGCACAGAGATTGTTCCAGATTCACTGAATCTTTGGATGATATTATGCACTATAGATGATGATAACTTCAAACTCTTTGCAATTTTTCTCTGAGAAACTCCTTTCTGATATTGCTCCACAATTTTTCGCCGCAGCATTGGGGGAATTGGTTATCCTCTGCCCATCTTGACATAATAAGTTGCAAATTGGTCCTCCAGCTGTTCCTTATCTGTACATTTAACTTTTCCGGCCTCTTATTGCTACCTGTCCCAACTTTTTTGGAATGTGTAGCTCTCATGAAATCCAAAATGAGCCAATATTTGGCATGACATTACAAAATGTCTCACTTTCAACATTAGATATGTTATCTATATTCTATTGTGAATTAGTTGTTAATAAGTTTATGAGATTTGTAAATTATTCCATTCCTTTTTTACTCACAATTTGTACAGTGTCCCAACCTTTTTGGAATCAGGTTTGTACTTTTGTGAGCCACTGTGTGTTCCAAAGGCTAGCTTATGGTCAACACAGATTAACTGTCATATATCTGTATATATATGTAATGTACAGTTGCTATCGTACATTACAGATGCTAGCTGTCAGCAGACCGGTGCTATCATACATTACAAATGCTAGCTGTCAGCAGACTGGTGCTATTGTACATTACAGATGCTAGCTGTCAGCAGACTGGTATCTTTCGTACTTTAAAGAGGCTAGCTGTCAGTAGACTGGTGCTACCGGTCATTACAGAGGCTAGCTGTCAGCGGACTGGTGCTTTCGTACATTACAGAGGCTAGCTGTCAACAGACTGGTACTATCGTACTTTACAGAGGCTATCTGTCAGCAGATTTGTGCTATCGTACATTACAGAGGATAGCTGTCAGCAGACTGGTGCTATCGTACATTACAGAGGCTAGCTGTCAGCAGATTTGTGCTATCGTTCATTACAGAGGATAGCTGTCAGCAGACTGATGCTATCGTACATTACAGAGGCTAGCTGTCAGCAGATTTGTGCTATCGTTCATTACAGAGGCTAGCTGTCAGCAGATTTGTGCTATTGTACATTACAGAGGCTAGCTGTCAGCAGATTTGTGCTATCGTACATTACAGAGGCTAGCTGTCAGCAAACTGGTGCTATCGTACATTACAGAGTCTAGCTGTCAGCAGACTGGTGCTATCTTACATTACAGAGGATAGCTGTCAGCAGACTGGTGCTATCGTACATTACAGAGGCTAGCTGTCAGCAGATTTGTGCTATCGTACATTACAGAGGCTAGCTGTCAGCAGATTTGTGCTATCGTACATTACAGAGGCTAGCTGTCAGCAGATTTGTGCTATCGTACATTACAGAGGCTAGCTGTCAGCAGACTGGTGCTATCTTACATCACAGAGGCTAGCTGCTGTACAGGAATGTCAAAGTGTTGAACTCAGCTGTAGCAGCTGTATCCTTGCTGATCCACCAAGTATGCAAGATTCTGCTGAAAAATCTGTTGACAAATGTGTCGCTAATAACCGTATCAAGACTAGTGCGTTGTGGTTACTTGCCATTTAAGTTAACATATAATATAAATGAACATATCATATAATAATAATTATTAATAATAGTATATATAATATGCAAATATAACATTCAATTGATCTATCTAGCTATTGCCTCTACAATAATGCACTATTAATAAAATCCTGTGGGGAACCATCAGGGCCCTCTATACCCTCAGAGAGGTCCTAAGGATGTATATAAATCTGTATATATTTTATGTTATAATTTGTAATTTTTTCATACATTTTTCATTAATCATTTTTGTCGTAGTTGTAATGATCTTCAAAATGATCGTTTTAAGTATACATCAATAATTCTGAGCCAACAGCGAGCCTTATCTTGTTTTCTCATGCTTTAGCCAAGCTAGCTGGATAGTTTTCTGCAGTGAGTGTATGTAATGATGGTTTTGATCTCAATTGAAAAAGAACTGCTTTCAGATTTAAAATCAAAAGACAAGCTTCATGAACCTGCAATTATCTATTTCATAAAGAAGGAAAGGAGAATAGAGATATGGACTTCATCTACAGCTTTCTTTTTGTTGCCATCTTGTTCATATAATTTTAAATACAATGTGTAAAATATTATTTCATCTTCAGATCACTTGTTGTGTGGTGAAAACAAAGGCAAGGATGTTGCATGTTGTGGAAATTTCTTTATACAATGTATTCTCACTGAGTAAAGGACTGAGTCCCACTGTTAAGATAGGTAGAGGAATGTGGGGGATCTGGTATTTGCATAGGGGGCATCTATTGTCTGTCCAGATGCAGATCAATGGGTTCTAGGACAAGATAGGAGAAGATACAACAGGGGGAGTAAGGTCAGTTGGCCCCTTTGGGTAAACACAACAGTAAACATTATGGCAGGAAGGATAAGGTGGGGGAAGATAGCATTTGACTTGTGTGATAGAACAAAGGGAATGTGTTTGATTGACATGAGACAGATGGCAGCATCTTACCACACCCCTTTTCCTATGTAATAAATACTGTCGAAATTATGTTTTTATTTAGAGACTATTCACTGTTACCTTGTAACCTGCATACTTTCTCCTTGCAAGAAAATTAAAACCTATTGCGCAATTGATTTCTCCTGTCTTACCTACCATTTTCATAGAACTATTTGGATTTTAGAAATTGCCATCACATGCAGTTGGAAGTACTGGGTGTATGACACTTCATGTTGTGGTCCATTTCTTTTATTTTTGCATGCTGGAGATCGACATAGTCACAACTTCTTTCAGAATAAACTGCAGAGGCATGGCTTAGGACCACTTGACTCTGTCATCAAAGAATTGCTTCTCTTACATACTAGAGGTCTGCAAAAGAAAGGTCTTAAGTCATGCTCTGTATACACATCTGAGTTTTCTATATGTGTGATGTCAGATCTTTTTTCGCAACTGAGGGCCACCAATAGTCACGGTTCTTCCACTGATAACCTTGAAGTGCAAGCACTTAATTGAAGAGGTGTATATTTCCCCTTGAATTTCAAATTGTCTTTGTCTCAATACGAGTATACCATTTCACTAATGAAGTCTACTGCTGAAACCAGTCTGTTTTGTAAATTTCTCTTACCTTTCTCCAGTATAGTAGCACAGGGTCATTGTATCAGCTCTACTTTGACTTGCTTAAGGCCCTCCAGATGAAAAGAATTGCAGAGCACAACAACCTTGAAATTAGAACTCTTCTTAAACCAGGAGGAATCGACTCCCTATATCTGCAGTGGTGGCGGCCAAGGTGCAAGCACAATCTCTGAGCTATGGATGCCAAGTACTGCAAGGAATACAGTTTATCTCCAACACATCTAATTACGGGCAGACAGGCAGGCCGTGTGGACAGAGACTGTTCTTTATAGATCTCCTCCCTGAGGGGAAGGGTGAAGATCCCTCTGTACTGGCCTGGCCTGTCTTGGCATACATCAGCCCCATCAGCCCACTCTTGTCGGATCTGCCTCTAGTTGCTCCTTTCTGCCTCCTCAAGAAGATTAATTAATTGGCTTGAAGATCGTCTCCTCCACCAATCTGACTGACTGACTGACTGACCGTCTAATGAGTGTTGTTGGTCCAGTCAATGCTTGTCTTATTAAGAAACAGACTCCTCTCTCTCTCTGTCTCTCTCTCTCTCCCTTTCTTTTTCATTTTATTTAGTTTTGAGATAGCACATGGGTTGTTGTGGTATTCTTAAAATATGACCCGGTTTCCAAAAAGGTTGAAATACTGCATAAAATGCAAAGAACTACAGAATGCAATGATGTGCAAATCATTTAATCCCTGTATTTACTTGGAAATAGTACCAAGACAACATATCAAATGTTGAACCAGAGAAATTGTATTGTTTTTGGAAAACTATATGCCCATTTTGGATTTGATGCCCGCATTTAAAAAAAGTTTGGACAGGGGCATGTTTCTCACTGTGTTGCATCACATCTATTAATAACACTGTAAGCGTTTGGGATCTGAGAAGATCAATTGCTATAGTTTTGAATGTGAAATTATTTCCCATTTTTGCGTGGATCGCAGATGCTCAACAGTTCAGAGTCTCCTTTATCGTATTTTTCATTTCATAATGTGCCAAATGTTTTCAATGGGTTACAGGTCTGGACTGCAGGCAGGCCAGTTTAGCACCCAGAGTGTTTTTACTACAGAGCCATGCTGTTGCAATACATGCAGAATGGGGTTTGGCATTGCCTTGCTGAAATTTGCAAGGCCTTCCCTGAAAAAGACGTTGTCTGGATGGCAGTATATGTTGCTCCAAAACCTGTATATGTATATTTTTCAGTATTAATGGTGCCTTCACTGATTTGCAAATCACTCATGCCATGTGCACTAATGCACCCCCATACCATCACGGATGGCTTTTGAATTTTGCACTGATAACAAGCTGGATGGCCCCTTTTAGCCTGGAGGACGCGGCGTCCATGATTCAATTGTTGCACTGTTTGCCTGTGCAGTCTATCACAGAGTGGTGAACCCCTCCCCATCTTTACTTGTGAAAGACTCGTTCTCTCTGGGATGTTCTTTTTACACCCAATCATGTTATTGACCTGTATTGCCACTTAACATAATTAGTTGTGAGATGTTCCATATTTTTTTAAACCTGTTGCTGGCATCAAATTCAAGTAGCATGTATTTTTCAAGGAACAATAATATTTTTCAGTTTCAACACTTGATATTTTGTCTTTGCACTATTGTATATTGGTTTAAATGATTTGCACATCTTTGCATTTACAGTGGGGAGAACAAGTATTTGATACACTACCAAGGTTTTCCCACTTACAAAGCATGAAGAGGTCTGTTTTATCATAGGTACTCATCAACTTTAAGTGACAGAATCTAAAACAGAAATCCAGAAAATCACATTGTATGATTTTTAAGTAATTAATTTTTATTTTATTGCATGACATAAGTATTTGATACATCAGAAAAGCAGTACAGTTCTTGACCAGGTTTGCACACACTGCAGCAGGGATTTTGGCCCTCTCCTCCATACAGACCTCTTCCAGATCCTTCAGGTTTCGGGGATGTTGCTGGGCAATACAGACTTTCATCTCCCTCCAAAGATTTTCTATTGGGTTCACGTCTGGTGACTGGCTAGGCCACTCCAGGACCTTGAGATGCTTCTTACGGAGCCACTCCTTAGTTGCCCTGGCTGTGTGTTTCGGGGCCCATCTTCAATGCTCTTTCTGAGGGAAGGAGGTTGTTGGCCAGGTCCTGCCGTGTAGTTCTGGGCTGATCCCTCACCTTCCTCATGATCATTGATGCCCCACGAGGTGAGATCTTGCATGGAGCCCCAGACCGAGGGAGACTGACTGCCATCTTGAACTTCTTCCATTTTCTAATAATTGCACCAACAGTTGTTGCCTTCTCACCAAGCTGCTTGCCTATTGTCCTGTAGCCCATCCCAGCCTTGTGCAGGTCTACAATTTTATCCCTGATGTCCTTACACAGCTTTCTGGTCTTGGCCATTGTGGAGAGGTTGGAGTTGGAGTTTGACTGAGTGTGTGGACAGGTGTATTTTATACAGGTAACGAGTGCAAACAGGTGCAGTTAATACAGGTAATGAGTGGAGAACAGGAGGGCTTCTTAAAGAAAAACTAAAAGGTCTGTGAGAGCCTGAATTCTTACTAAAAAATACTGACTTTACATGCTTTGTAAGTAGGAAATCCTGCAAAATCAGCAGTGTATCAAATACTTGTTTTCCCCACTGTATATTTTATATATACTGTTCTGGAAAATTAATTTCCAAAAAAGTAGAAAAGGAAGGTTTTGAGTGAGGAACAGAAGGGTTAATTAAGAGACCACTCCAAATTGAAATTAAACTTTTTTGGAAAGGAAAGATGAATTTGCAGTGGTCTCTTAATTTTTTCAGAGCTATATATATATGTGTGATGCTGTGTAAAATGGAAATAATATATATATATATATGTGTATGTATGTATGTATATATATAAATACATATATATTATATCCATTTTACTTAACATCACAACTTTTTTGGAAACAGTGTTGTAATTAGGTAATATTAATATGGTCACATTTTTATACATTTATATGTATGTATAATATATTTATATATATGTATTTATACAAATGTTTACTTTAATGTTGGGTGTGCGCTCATTTTATACAGACATTGGTTTAGATGTGCGTTTACTTTGGTTTATTCAGTGATGTAACCCAGAGTTTGTGGCTTAGTACTGTTGGCTAATGTATGTTGGTCATTGTTAATAGCATGTATATTGTTTGTATTGTTTCATATTATCTTTTGAGTTAACTAGTTAGCCAAAATGCGTGAATGAAAAACAAGGATTTGGCGTGCCAGTGCTGGCCAATAATTATGGCTTAATAATTATGTAGTACGCCAGGGCTTAAATGAAGCATGTATTATTAAACAGTTTGGTATTAATATGCTTTTTGGAAGCAAGCACAAGAAACAGTGAGTTCTTTTGGTGAACAGCGTGTCCATAGAGCTAATAACATTAGATGTTGCATCACTTTAAAACATTGTGATTGGTTCATGCCATTGAGCTGGGACCACAAAGTCACAGCGTGTTAGAGCGTAGTGAGGGAAAATGCTGCTGGAGGATTACTGCTCCGTTCATACTAAGCCGGAGCCAATACTTTACGATAATGATCCTCGTTGCCGAATAGAAGTGTCGGCTTGCTTGCCTCCATTCTTTTCGGGGCACCTTTCATACAGAAAGTGTCTGCACAAAATTCACAGCATGGTCAAATTGCCAGTGTTCTTTTTTTTCCAGAGCGATTGCTAATTATTGCATCTCCCTAGCCAGCGGCCATAGTCAGGTAGAAATACAAGAAAACACCTCCCTTATCTTATCAAGCTGCCTCCACGTCCTGTGAAATAAATGCTAAAAGCAGAAGGAAGCAATCTTCCCTGGATTTCCCCCAAGTGAGGAGGGAGAGGGGCAAAGAGGGGGGACTCACACCCCATAGGTTAAAATCATCAGTAAACAACACGAGCACATAAAATAATCGATTTGACACAGGGGTTGAATTTTTCTGCCTTTTAACGTTGTTGAGTGCAGGTGCACAAGGTTAATGAGAACTGCTCTCTCAGGGGGCAGTCGTTGGGAGTGAAGCAGTTTGTCGAGAGAGACTGAAAACTGGAGACAAAAGGTAGTACAGAGGGTCACAGGGATCAGTTGAATATCTACCTGCCTGATGCACATTCAGGAATAAAATGTAAGGCTTTTTTAATTACAGTGATATCCAACAAGCCATGGTTAAGCGCCCAAATTCAACGCGTGTATGTTTTCAATGCCATTTTCGATTTTCTTTGAGTGGACCGGACCTGGGTTGCAATTCTTCTGCAGATAGCATCCAGCTCAAAGGTGTTTTTTTTTCCTTCACAATGGAGAGATTGGCGAGCAGTAACAGAGACAGAAGCACAGAGACCTAGCTATACTCCCCCCCCCCCCCCCCCCCCCCACACTTTCCCCATCGTGCGACTGACAGATAAGCTCAGGGGGGTAGAGGAGAAAATGGGCTCTTTCAACCTTCAGATTTCATTTCAGACTGCCTTTCTCTCCAGAGAACAATGCCAATGTGAAAGCCTTATCGGAGGTCACTGGCCGCAGCCTGGCCTGGAGTGACCCACGCTGATCAACACTGCACGCTGGGCTAGCATATATGTGCATATCACACACACAAACACAGTCACACCCTGCCCCGCTCAACCGCATCCACAGGAGAAAAGATTTTGTGCATTTTGTTTGTTTTGTTGTGTTTTGTTTGCACCCACCTGGCTATAAGCATTTGGATAATGAGCCTCTCTATTTCATATGAAATAGTTGTCATACTGTTTGTTGTGTTTTCTCTCTCAGTGTCACATTCAATGAGCGAGGGGATCAACCACACATTTCTTGGATAGAAATTCAGAGGCTCTCCTCATTCTCTGTAATATCCAGGAGCCACCTTGTAAACCACAGCGCTCATATTCTCCGTTCTGAGGAAGATTAATGGACAGTCCTCTCATGTAAAAAATGCCAAAATGAATTGTTTGAGGGGGGGGGGTGCAATTTTATTTTAGTTGAAGCTCCAATGACATTCAGCTGCTACATTGAGAAATAGGTTGGAGAGATACAGAATTGTATTTGTTGTGATTACTTATGTCATCATAATAAAATATGTGATATTTCTGTTTGAGGAGATATGCCTGTATGGAAAGACATTAAGGTGAACAACAAATCTCTCCCAATATGCAGTTTAATAAATCCATTGCATGGTCAATTTGAGATGGCAGAGGAATCGATAAATCAAAGTCCATGCGCATTTTCTTTTAGAGACATGGTTTTTCATGGAATTTATACACCTCATTTTATGTTTTCTGAATCTAAATATAATCCCGGACATTATATTTCTTTACACTGAAATACACGAAGCCCTCCCCCCTCATATATACACAGAAACACCACAGAAACTGACTACAATATTTAAATACAAAATAAAGCATAGAATGAGGAGGAAACTCAGAGGAATGAAGAACTTTAAAACTTGCTGACTTAATACACTTTGTTCTAAGAACTATCTAACTATGGGACAAGTGGAAGTTGGAGCACTCCCAATCACCGACTGGTTATCTACTAGTTAATGAAGGACCTCGTTAGGTGGATGAGGAGACAAGGGTATGGCATCAGATCGATGCCAAATGACAAACGGCACTGGAATTCTTCACTCAAGTAAATGTTCTGCTTGCGAGTCAAATTCTCTGCTCCCTCTGTGTATAATTTTTCTCGTGCAAGTCATTCTGTGCACGCATTATAGGATATCTGCTTGCTATTCAAGTCATCATCTCTCTCGGTACGTGTAATCTTGCTCACTCAACCCACACTGTGGATGCGCAACAATCTCTCTGCTCGCAATTTCTCATCTCTGTCGATGGTGAACGATCTTGCTCGCGCGAGATATGTCGCGCACGAGAAACATTTGCCGTGGATCTGACGTCATACAAGGGTGTCTCTGGGCTCAGGCTTTCATAGGGCACATTGGGAGGCAGCTTTGTAAAGGGGCTGGAGTCCACAATGTCTCGAATCCCTTTGTTAACGCGTGTATCGTCTTTCACTTGATTCCATTGACTGTTCTCCTCTATTCCACCTGACTTCTCAAGACCTAACACAGCCTCTCATCCCCTTACCCATTTCCCCTGGTCCTGCTACCTGTTCCTACTTTATATCTTGAAAGCCAAGACGATCCCTGCTCACTTTGTTTCTGATCAGAGTGCCCGGGGCACTTCACTGACGTGGAGGGCATGACAAGGAGGGGAAAGAGAACTGAACAGATTTTCTGAATAATGTTCAGTTTGGATACAAACTGTGTTTTGAGGCCTATGGTTTTTATTCGGCTACTCTGGTGTGATTGAAATATAAATTATAGGTCCCCTGTTTTCTGTAACAACAATGGAAAACATTGAGAAAACTGATGCACATTTCTATGTACATGACGCTGTTCTCTGCTCAGGGCAGCATTTTACTTTGGCTTTTGAAAATATTGTTTTAACAGAATGTGTGGAATTTGATATTTCGATTAAACTCCCCTACAACAATATCCATAGTATTTTCTAATACTAAACACCTTTAAAAAAATTAAATAATTACTTGGAAAGTTGTTCCATAGACAAGTCAAAACATACAAATATCTGGGATTTAATTGTAGACACAAAGCTTGTTTATCCTTTACTGCCTGAAAGGAGTTGATTTGTTGTATTTTTCTCTCTGTATTGGAGACTGGTGATACTAATTATGTGCAAGCCTCAAGTTCTACACTGACGGCTCTTGACTTAGTTTGTTATGCTGGCCTTTGTTTTGTCACCAATCAGAGACGCCTGACTCATCATTGTGATATCTACAGTTCTGTTGGTTATCTCTAACAGCACACAGGCTCAAACAGCAGTACATTCTTGTTTATCAGGGACTCTTAGGAAAACTGCCATTGTATTTAACGCCTCTACCTACTCCAAAAGAAAACATATACCAGTTCAGATCTCGGTCTTGTTTTAAGTTAACTAAATTAAAACCCAGCTTAAAGAAAGAGCTTTCATTACTCTGCCCCCTGGTCACAGAATTCTTTCCAAGCAAACGTAAAACTCAGGACCTGGTGTCCCTAGGGTAGTTCAAAGGACAAATCGATGAACAGGTTGCTGAGACATGTTTCTAGTTGTTTCCTGATGTCATTGCCTTGGTAAGCATGTTTTTTTTTAGTACACACAGACCTATACACACACTACAGACATGCCTGCAGTCAAACAGACACACACACACACGCACCTTTTTTTCATTGCAGCCACTGTTCCAACAGGAGGTACTCAACCTCTTGCCATTGTAAATAGACATGTGTTGTTTATTTATTTGCCTGGTAAAATAAAAGAGATTTCTATCATTTCTACCTCAAGAAAAAGAAAACTCACTCAACAACCAAGCTCTTTTTTAATCCAACCATTAAATCACTTCTATGCATGGCCCAGCATACTTGTTGATTTCATCCGTCGCCCAATCAGCTGGGTTATAGTTGAGCTGTTCATTATCCTGTGTGGCATCTTCCGAGAGCCGTGTCTCTGAAACAAGTGATTGAAGGATTTCAGACTGAAAGGCGGCTTCTTCACAGCAGACATTTCTGAACACTACTGGGGCCCACTTTAAAAGATAGAGGCAGAGACAGATAAGGTGCATTGTGCATTTTGTGACAGCTACATTCTCTTGGATTTAACGGCTGCAGTCAATGTTGAATTTGTGTTTGAGAGAAATTAGGGTGGGAGGGAGGTCGTCAATTCAATTTCCTCCCTCCTTTTGGCTCTAAAGTGTTATTAAGGAATAAGGAAATGCTTTGAGGGAATGTGTCCAATGATCTGTTTAACCTTAGGCGGATGGCTCCGAATGGCTTTTTGACTTTGGTAGGCCGTGAGCCATAAGCAGACTTCTGACAAGGTATGAATCAAATTATAAAAATGACAGGCAGTCATTTTTTTCCATATGTGTAATTTGGCTGTCACTGAGAAGATGAGACGGGGGCGTGTTGGTTGGCCAGATGTGTCCGTGTTGAGCTCTTCAGCCAAGACTGTCACAACAAGGAACCAACCACTTATGCATGACTTCGTTTCCTAATGTAAGTCTCGAATATTTCACATTTGCCTGAAGTATATATGTTTTTGTAAAGGTTATATGTGCCAGATTAAGGTATTTTTGCCCTTTTACAAAGACACGATAACAACAGCGATGTAGGAAGAAAGTATAATTTACCAAGGATGCACTTCAGCCTTGCCTCCAGGACACCTGAGATGGAAGAAATACCATTCTGTCTACTCTCACTCTTTCACTTATACACTGTCTCACACTATCTTTGTCTATTTCTCCTTCACACAATCTTTTTCTCTCGCATTCATCTCTGTATCTCTCCCTCTCGCTCAAATGCTATTTCTCGCACTCGATCGGTCTCTTTCTCTCTCACACTATCTCAGACACTTTCTCACAATATTTCTGTCCCTTTCCTCTTTCACGCAATCTCTCCATCTCTCATTTACTTTCGTTCTTTCACTCTCTTCCAAAACGCTTCACTGTTAACAGAGTATCATTGTGTCTGTGTATTTGTTTTCCAGCTACAATTGGCCCACTCCCTGCCCACTCGAGCTATCGTCTCCATTCAGCAACTCTTCTTTTAGCTGGCACTCTTCTTATCAGGGGCTGCAGATATCGTAGCCACTAGAGCTTCTGACCAGTTTCCAAAAGGTTGCTAGATCAAACCCCGAGCTCTTCTGTCTTAATGGCTAATGTCTATGGAAATGAAAAACTACAGGCTATTACCCCAATTATTTCAAATGACTGCACGTCAGCTGTATTAACTTGACTGCATGTCAGCTGAATTACATTGGAAATGGACTAGGGTACACTATACCCTTTCAAATTCTGCTTTGGTTCAACAAGAACATAAACATGTGGCCGAAGTGGAAGATAGTGTGGACGAGACGGGCATCCTTGAACAGCAGTGGACACATTGACTCAGGCTACAAGTGTAGTGGACCTAATTATAGGTGTGGATTGTCATTAGCAGTAATATTTATTTATTTTACACGTGTTTATTTACAGTAATGAAAGGACACAGAGTATGGATGCTTAAATTATTTTAGTTCATAGGCAAGCCCTGCCAGTCGGGAAGTGCCTTTTGAAGTGAATTATTGTGTATAGGGCTAGGCGATGTCAGAATTGACACGTCATTGGAACAACCTGTCCGAACATCGGAGATGATGTAATCATCTGGTGTTTCCGTCATGTGTGTCCTGTGCATAGAGGGGTAAATTAGTGGGAATCACGTAATTAAAATACATTAAGCTAACTTACAATACTTATCTGCTAAGTTACATGGCTGGTTCGGCCACAACTATTGACACTGTGGCGTTTTCCTGCACTTCAAGTGACGTATTTAGCCTACTGAGCCTCTTAAGTATTCATCATTGCAATATCTAGATGCATGCAAAAAATGTTTGACCTGTGACCTGAACTCAAAACTGCCAAAATTCTGTGCACAAATGTAATCTGATCCACGCACACAACTTGATCCACAAAAGCACACTCGACAATTCTGACACGAAAGTGTTGACTATCAAACCTGGTTGCATTTATAAAAATGCTATTTTATTAATATGAGTCAGGTAGTGTTTGTTTGTGGATAGTGACTCACATTTGTGATTTTTTTGCAATTCCAACTACACATTTGTGAGTTTAATGCTGTTTATATATATGAATCATAGTTTACAATCATAGATTTGCTGCTGTGTATTTACGAATCACAGTTTACATTATGAGTCAGCCTACAGGGAGGAGGTCAAGTGCCTGGCAGCATAGTGCACTGATAGCAACCTGGCCCTCAATGCAAAGAAAACCAAGGAGCTCATTGTGGACTACAGGAAATCTGAAGGCTCTTAGTTGTCATTGATGGCACTGGGGTGAAGCGTGTGCCCAGTTTCAAATTCCTGCATGTCCACATCTCTGAGGACCTCTCCTGGACCCTCAACACCTCAGCCCTTGTCAAAAAGGCGCGGCAGCACCTGTACTTTTTAAGGAGGCTGAAGAAGGCCCATCTGTCTTCCGAGATCCGAGTGAATTGAGCACGTTCTGACTAATTGCGCCACTGTGTGGTTTGGTGGTTGCTCTGTAGCCGACCGGAAGGCCCTGAAAACTGGTGGTGAAAACTGCCCAGCACTTCTCGGGTACCCAGCTCCCAGCCAGCATAGACCTCCAGCGCAAGCCGTGTCTGCACAGGGCACACGGAATCACCAGGGGTCCTTCACATGCATGCCACAAACCATTTGCTCTCCTCTTCCTCATCAGGGAGGTGGTACAGGTCTCTCCGTTCCCGCACCAGCAGGCTCTTTCCATCTGCTGTAACCCTGCTGAACTCTGTGACCCATCACTAACCACACCCACCCTTTGTACTACTGGACTCTGTCACGGCCTTACAAAGTCTGATTAGAAAGTTTTCAGGTGTCTACGGGTATGTGCCATTGCTGCTATTCCTGTATTTCATTTGCACATGCCGAATTGCACCTTAAAATGGCCTCCATTGCACACTTAGAACTGCCACTGTATTTGCATTTTCAATTGTTACATGCACATGTCGATCCCTGCATTTCAGTTGCACATGCTACCCTACTCCTTCAATTTGCCTCCAATGCAAATTCAGAATGCCAATGGGAATTGCCACTTGCGCCCCCACAAATATTCATCCCACTTGTAAATATATTTGACCTAATACAAAATGTTCTGCCCTCTGCTTCCATTGCACATGTAGAATTGCCCTATGTGATGCATTTGCATTAATTGCACACCTATGCATTCGATTTGCACATACATTATACTTCATACTTGTTCATCTTCTGCCCTCTTCTATTTGCACTTCTGGTTAGACACAAACTGCATTTCAGTGTACTGTACTTGTACTTGGTCAATGACAATATAGTTGAATCTAATCTAATCTATCATGTGGATTGTTTGCTGTGTATTTACAGATCATAGTTATAATATAACACATTGTTGTGTACTTGTAAATAAAGATGTTTGTGAGAACTCATTTTACAAATAGACTGTTAACAAATAGCCTTTTGAAGTTTCATTTGTGGTATTATTTGCTGCCACTCTATTTACCGAAGCCTATGGTTAGTTTTAGGTTTTGCTAGAGCAGTTTAACGTCCCATTCATTTCTAATGGCAGTATAGTGTCGATAAGCGTTTTGGGCAGTCAGAAGCGGAGCTGTGCTCTCCTTTTTTGCGAAGCAGTGAACTTCACAAGATTGTCATGATTATGCAAATCACCAGCTGTGAAAGCTAAGCAATAATCAGTCATGTGGGTTACTTTCAGTGTCTTGCTGGAATGTGTGGTTGTCAAACCAACTGCGGATCCAAAATGATCCTCCACAATTTTCAGTCAAAATAATGTTCGTTTCCAAATCCCAATTGTAATGGCGAGGGGACAACTTGCATTTTGAGACTTCAGGATTTTGGTTGGCACCAACAGATCTGTTGGTCTGCATCTCCTCTGTCATACTGTAACTGTGAAAACACCCAAATTGTTTTATTTATGATAATAGTTGTATGACTTGACCCTTTTTATAAACATGGACATGCACTAAATGAATAAAATTATATTTTAGTGGTTGGGGGGACAGAATCGTGAACCTGCCAATTTGGTATCTGGAGAAGAGGGCACTACCCGTTATTCCATAAAGTCTGTTTCTAAATGTTCCATTTCAAAATTCTATTTTTCTGAATATATATATATATATATTTTTTTTAAAGCCATATTTTACCTCTGAATAAAGTCATGAAATGATAATGAATTATACTTTTCAAACCACTATTTAATACCCGGAGCTTCCTTCGTATGAACTTAATACAGTGAAGAGTCATTACAACAGTTTCAGTTCAGCTGTAATGGAAAAATGTAATGTAATAAAATACCCACGATCACTTTTTGCTTTTATAAAGCAGTTATCAACTAAATTAGCTAGCAAATATATTCCACTGTCCATATAAGCTGGCTTCATAACTAGCATATAGAGTTTGTTTATAAAGCAGTTACAAACACAACTACAACATTATTTTATATCAAGCAGTTACCAATGTAATTAGAGCTGTAAAAAGTGATGTGATGGTATACGGTCTCACATTGCTCATCTATCTGCAAATCAGCATTCAGTATATAAACTGGTATCATAGCTTGCTTAAAGTAGTTGTGAAATATGTGTGTGTGTGTGTGTTATACTTACACTGTTAAGGTACACAACAAAACATGTTGTATAAGATCATGCTAATCCATGTCCTGGGAAAGAGATCACCGACTTGCACTGGTAATTAGCCGAGTCGCCCTTTCAGTCAGTCTACAGCTAGGGACCGTGTGGAGCACTACTTTCACCCTGGAATGTCCTCCGGTAGCTCTGTCACGCCCAGCCAATCGATGAAGGCGCCCTATTTCTAGTCTTAAACTCCGGAGCCCTCTGCCAGGACAACTCACCTGGGGCTGCTGGAGGTCTTCTACCTGTGCTTGGCCCTCTCTGTGGTGCACGTGGACCTCTTCAACTTCTCCAAGGGGTTAAGTGAAAGTCACTTAACAGAAGGCTGAAACTGAAACACCCCTGAAAGTCACTTAACAGAAAGCTGAAACTGAAACACCCCTGAAAGTCACTTAACAGAAGGCTGAAACTGAAACACCCCTGAAAGTCACTTAACAGAAGGCTGAAACTGCAACACCCCTGACCGCCGCTTCAGAACCCGTTGCGGCCCACTGCGTCTCTCTCCAGGCCCGACCCATCACACAGGTTATTTATTTAGCGGGTGGACAGGGGTGCTGTCTGTCCATCCCAGAGTGCTCTGCGTCTGGGCTCTGACCTCTGATAAGCACCCCAGCAGTGGCCCGATAACAGCTGGCCACTTTCCTCCTCTCCAGACGTCATTAGGCTCCACTGCCGGCCGCAGGCTCTGCCACCGAAACAGCCCTGGCCTGGCGGGAGCCCAACATATCTGTGCACGATCTCATTGCCTCTGTAATAACGCCTGCACAGCGGCAAGCGGGCAGAAATTGTTTTGGAGAAGAATTTTTCGGGGCATCTCAGCCCGGCCGCATAAGTCTATCTGAATAACCTTTAGATGAATTAAACACAAGACAGGACTCCCGCCCATCCACCCCTCCTTCCCTTCCCGGAGAAGCATCTTCAAAGCTTGGCGCTCACAGTTGGGAAGCCTGCCATTGAATTGATCAGGTCCAGGCTACAAAGGCAATTAAATAGGGATGAAACACCTCGAGCTACAGGCTACGACTAAAACCAACAAACCTCTCCACTCGTTTTCAGCGCAGCAACAAATGCCAAAAACTATCTTTTTAAATTTTTTTACAGCGGATATGCAGATGCTTTGAACCATCCTGACAGTGTTTGTTTTTTAATATACTGTGGTGGCTTCATGTCCCAGGTTTTCAGTGCCCTGTGGATGTTTTGCTGTAGATGCAGCCTTTATTTGGTCACGGGTCACTTCTTTGGATGTCTCACCCTTCCTGAAAACCAAAACTCTCACTTTCTCACTCTTCATGTTTCTCTCCCTCTCTCCTTTTGTAGTGTCCTGTTCTGTTCAGTATCCCCCTTGGTACAGGATTAACTCCACTCGTTTAAAGCTCGCTTTGCCTCCACAGATGGCGGCTTTGAGATTGAAATGAACTCTCTGCAATAAAGAGAGTGAATTAAAAGGATGGAAAAATAAACCTGAAGAAGGCTGAAGAACAGAGTTCTTCTAAATGAATGAAAAATAATGAAAAAAAATTTAAAGTGTGGTAGACAATTGCTTGGAAGTACATACTGTAAGTGTCCTCTAGTGAAGTGGATTCTGATGTAACATCACTAGAGATGTGATGTTACACAGTGGGATCTCCTATGATAGAAAGATTCATAACAGAGAGACATTCTTTTGCCTCGAGAATAAAATCTTGATTCTGGTCAAGCTGCTCTCAAGGAAAATAGATGCAGTAAAGAGTTCAATAGAATTCAGACCATGGGGGATAAAAGAAGGGCACTGACATTAGGGCACAGTCAAAAACTGTGATGTAACAAAGTGGATATTCATCAAATCCGTCATGTTTTATTTATTGTATCAGTCCCACAATGTGGTGACTTATGTCTCATTTAGATTTACAGTGTTTGGCTTTTTTGTTGCGTAAAAGTAGCTGACAAATGCTACACCCGTTCGTGTAAGCTGGTATCATAGCTAGCATACAGAAATCCGAGTTGTTTTTAGCTGTGATACAGTTCATTCTGCTGTTGATTGATCTGTCCTGCTCCCATTCGGCTCTGGTACAGCTCAGCCATGAGCCCAGGGCAGGCACTGCCAAGCTTTTTATTTTTTGATAGCAAAACCAAATGGTAGCCTACATAATCTCAAAAATAGATGGCGTGTTTGTTAATTTATGCTTTTAGCGGGACAGGAAAATGGATGTTGCCCACCCGTAATGGTATGCAAGGGCTACCCCTTGAGCAGTGAGCAGGATTTCCAACAGGTTAGCTCCAGTCGCATCATCTTGTTGACATACCCAACATATGCAAATTTTTATGTCAAAATATAGTCAAATATACATACAAACGTTGGCAAATCTAACTTTAGGGCATTGAGGATATTTGGAATCTTGGACTCCGCTAAAGCATTCTTCCCTCCCAAACGTTTCTATGACATTTCCATTGTTTTGGTTGAGTTCCATTAACCTTTTTACTGCATATATCCTTCTGAAAGTCGGAAGCTTTTTTATAATCACCCGTGTTCTTGAGGACTGTCTTTAACTCGCTGCATGCGTTCTGCAGTGGGAATCTGTCTTGCTTTCTCCGCCATACGTTTTAATTATGCAGATCTTTTAAACCCGCATTACTCGCAGAAACACAAATTGCCGCCCTCTCCAAACGTTCCAAACAGCTTTTCCACAGTCTTTTAGCGTCTGGCTAATGCCTGATTTTGGCTGGGGCTTTCTGAGGCGGATGTGCTGATTAAGACAATGCTCTTAAATCTTGACCGAGATGAATGCAGGGCCTTATCTTTGTACAGAGGCCCTTATGAGAGAACGAAATAAGACAATCTCACAGAATAAACAAGACACACAAAGAAAGGGAACTAAAAGCCACGCTTTTTCTTTTTACATTTTTTACTAATTCATCTTGGCACTGCCCCAAACCCAGTGATTAAAATACTTTGTGATGTGCTGCAATGGCTCCATAATGTACATTTTCACATTTGATTATACAGCCAATTATGATTTACTTAATAAAAAGTATGCAACATATGCAAATTACCCCCACCCTCCACCCACCACCACACCAGCGCGCTCTCTCACACACACTGCTAGAGGATTAATCGTCCATGTAGGACTGAATGAGCATCTCTGGGGATGCTGAGTGAGGGCTGGAGCGGGTTGGCAATATTGAAGTGACATCATCCTTCATCATGCAGGTGTAAAATCAACATATGGTGCACCTAAAACCTGTGTTTTGGTGTGTGTTTTTATGCACCTATTGTGACTCAATAGATGTGGCATTGATACTGTTTTCTATTTACTACAGTATGGCTGATTCCCTGGCTGCGTTCCAAGAGGTGGGGGGAGTTGTCTGTTATAAGGTGTGCCATGTGCTTTCTCCTTGGCCAGTCACACTGACCTTGTTCTCCCAAGCCTGCCGTCCTACACTGTGCTGTTGCCTCCTTTGAAGGCCACGGTGACACATCAGAGACCATCGCATGCCAAGCTGGAAGCTATATCAATACACAACAGAAATAGTGTGACGCGGTGCGCCCACACACACACACACACACACACACACACACACACACACACACACGTACAGCTGTCCTCTCATTCACTGTAAGTACTGCTAATTAAGAATGAATCCTTTTTGGGTCTTCCTGTTGATCATGCCATGTGTTCATTAAGTGCTTTATAAGCAGTCTGGACATACTACAGCAGTAACTTAATCGCATCAGTTTCCACACTTTTTCTTCTTCTTCCCAAATATACACTGATCAGCCATAACATTATGACCACTGACAGGTGAAGTGAATAACACTGATCATCTCGTTATCATGGTACCTGTCAGTGGTTGGGATATATTAGGCAGCAAGTGAATATTCTGTCTTCAAAGTTTATATGTTAGAAGCAGGAAAAATGGGCAAGCGTAAGGATCTGAGCGACTTTGACCAGGGCCAATTTGTGATGGTTAGACAACTGGGTCAGAGCATGTCCAAAACTGCAGCCCTTGTGGGGTGTTCCCGGTCTGCAGTGGTCAGCACCTATGAAAGGTGGTCCAAGGAAGGAAAAGTAGTGAACCGGTGACAGGGTCATGGGCAACCAAGACTCATTGATGCACGTGGGGAGTGAAGGCTGACCTGTGTGGTCCGATCCAACAGACGAGCTAATGTAGATCAAATTGCTGAAAAAGTTCTTGCTTGTACTGATAGAAAGGTGTCAGAACACAGTGCATCGCAGTTTGTTTTTACTTGTGGGGACCAGAACTGGACCATGGATCAGTGAAAGATGGTGGCCTGGTCTGATTAACCACATTTTCTTTTACATCACGTGGATGGCCGGGTGTGTGTGCGTCGCTTACCTGGAGAAAAGATGGCACCAGGATACACTATGGGAAGAAGGCAAGCCGCCGTAGGCAGTGTGATGCATTGGGTAATGTTCTGCTGGGAAACCTTGGGTCCTGCCATTCATGTGGATGTTACTTTGACACGTACCACCTACCTGAGCATTGTTGCAGACCATGTGCACACTTTCATGACAACGGTATTCCCTGATGACACTGGCCTCTTTCAGCAGGATAATGTGCCCTGCAACAAAACAAAAATGGTTCAGGAATGGTTTGAGGAACACAACAACCAGTTCGCGGTTTTGAATTGGCCTCCAAATTCCCCAGATTTTAATCCAATTTAGCATCTGTGGGATGTGCTGGACAAACAGGTCCGATCCATGGAGGCCCCACCTCGCAACTTACAGGACTTAAAGGATCTGCTGCTAACGGCTTGGTGCCAGATACCACAGCACACCTTCAGAGGTCTAGTGGAGTCCATGCCTCAACAGGTCAGGGCTGTTTTGGCGGCAATAGAGGGACCTACACAATATTAGGCAGGGGGGTCAAAATATTATGGCTGATTGGTGTATATTTCTTTGTTTGAGGACTTAAAGAGCTCTGAAATGATATAAAATGGCATTCGTCACAAAACGTGTGCCACATTAAAGTGAGATTTTAGAGGTGGTTGCAGGTTCTTGACTCGTTAACTAAGACGTTGAGCACAGACATAACTTCATTTTCAAGTTTTCCTTGGCTTATGAGGGTGTTTTTCCCTGGGGCCTTTTGTTGTTGGTATGGCTCCAGAAAGGCTATGTCAAAACTCAAGAGACCATTCCTCTGACGTGCCAGCCGCGTAATGGACGTCTGACAGTAATTGGGCCCTTTGATAGATTTTTCCTGTTCTTTTAAGATTGTATTTATTTGACGAAAGTGGGCTATATCAGCATTGCCATATGCAGGCTCATTGCAGTGCTTTGTGCCTGTGACTGGGCCTGATTAATTTCAACAAAAGTTTCTTAACTTCCGCTCTAAACTTATTCCAAGGGCTCTCTGCTGATAACATCCAAGGGAGGCTACTTTTTGTTGTAACTGCATTAGCTTTGTTTTGTTCCTATGCATTTCGTCTTGTTATCGCACTAACTGAGTTTTCTGCTGGGTGCTGCTGGGTTTATTTACTGTACTTTTATGAAATGGAGGACTGAGGAGTATGTAGTCTGCTATTGGTTGAGGAACACTATAAGGTGGGTTATGAGAACTTGAGCCAGAAATGCTGCTTCCATCAATGCACTGTGTGTGTGTTTGTGTGTGTGTGTATGTTTGTGTGCATGCATCTTTCTAACTAGGACAGTAGAATGGATGGGCCATTGCCGCTAGGTGACCTACATACACCAGCACGGACATAACGGATTTGTCAACATGCTGTAGGATGGAGTTGTTGCTGATAGACTCAGTAGATCAGAGAGAAGAATTGCTGACATACTGAAAATAAATGTAGCTGGATATTTGTCAGGACATCTTGTTTGTGTGATGTGTAAAATAGGCAGAAAGACGATTAAAATGTCTGTATGCATACATCATTTAATAACGGCTATACAGTATAGAGAAAATGTTTGGATGAAGACATACAATGGGAGACAAACATGCAAAATAATACCTATAGTAAAAACAAATGTACAGACCGGTACATACACACATTTACACTTTTACTGTCCTTATGAGGACAGCAAACAATTTTTACTCAAAATCCTATTCTCCCTTAACATTTAATCTTACCGTAACCCTACCTCCTCATCCTAAATCTGCCCACTTATTGGAATTAACAGTGACAAAACCCCCTACGTAACTATGAAAAATACAATTATCTGGTTTTCAATGGGATTAAGGTCAAGAGACTGTGATGGCCATTACAAAGGCTTGATCCTATGGTCAGTGATCCATTTTCATGTGGATTTAAAGGTATGATTTGGATCATTGTCCTGAAAGATCCAACGTCCCAGTTTTAGCCTCCTGGCAGATGCAGACAGGTTTTGGCCTAAAATCTTCTGGTACCTGATAAAGTTCTTGTTCTCATGTTTCCTAACCAAGTTCCCAGGGCTTTGGAAGTAAAACAGCCCCACAACATACGACAGATCCAACACCATACTTCACTGTGGGGGTTATTTTCTGCACAATCGTGGTTCTTTTTACACCAAACACACCTCTGGTGTTTATTGCAAAAAAAATTTTTTTTTTGTCTCATCAGACCGTAGAACCTGTTTGCAATCAAAGATCCAGTGACATTTAACAAACCCCAGGTGCTCACGTTTGTGGAGTGGTGACCTCAGAGACTTTCTTCTGGCAACAAATCCAAATAATTTTTGGAGGTGGCATCTAATTGTAGTTTTGGAGACTTGATGACCTCAAGATATTGCTGACTCCTGCAATTCTCCATATATTATCCTTGGATATTTGTTTGCCATTTGAATCATCATTTTCATTGTGCATGGGACCAAAAGACACATCTTGTATCATCCACACGGGTTCATCACAGCTTTGCCAGCATTCAGCCTTTTTTCTCATATAGTTCATTTCCCTGGCTTTACTATCCTGGCAGGTGTATCTGCTTCCCATAAGAATAGTATAACCTGAATAAACATCTTTCTCTGTGACTTGTCATGAAACTATATTAAAACCAGTGTCCTAGAGTCCTGCATGTTACCATGTGGTTGGGGTGAATGCACATTTGGAGGCTCCTAAACACAAGCTATTTGATTTTTGAATCTTTGGCCTTGCATTCACCTTTTCACAGTACCAAACATTTCAACACGTTTATAGTTTACCTTTTCTCTTTGTGTGCTGCAAGTTCTAAAGTCCAGGCTTGCTGCCTCTGGCATTTCAACCTCCGACATGGCAGACAAAGTCACCCAAGTTGGCGATATGGATTCTCTTTCCCGTACAGTCACTCTTGCCGACCTGAAGGAAGTCATGCACGGTCTGTGTTCTCTTCTGTTATATCTCAACCTTCGTCGCAATTCTTGAAATCAGTGATCGAAGAGGCCCTTCCCAGAGAGGTTGATGCTGCTTTGGCTCCCCTCTCTGCCAACAGTGTCCACGCTAGTATGGACGCACAGCTTTGCCGTGTGGACTGGCTTGAACATGACTTGACCGGCTATAGTAATCGTATTGTCGCACTCAAGGAATCGGTGGCCTGCCTGTCCCCTGAAAACCGGAAGCTACTGGACAAGACTGATGACCTGGAAGCCTGCTCACGGTGCAATAATGTCTGTGTCATTGGCAAACCAGAGTGGCTAGAAGCCGGCGATCCTATTGCCTTCCGCTCGTTGTTTTTCACGGAGGTCCTCGTCACCGATCTGCTTCAATCGCCCTAATTGGACAGAGCTCACCACATTGGTCCCCGGCAGGCTGGAGATCTCAGACCCAGAGCTTTCATAGCCCGTTTCCATAATCACCAGGATAAAGAAAAGATCCTTCACATGACCAACAGGGATCTGCTGCTCTTTCGTGGTCATAAGGTGTTCATTTTCCCTGATTTCACATCTGCAGTAGCTGAGAAAAGGGCATCATTTCTTGACGTAATGCACAAGTTATACCAGAAGAAGGTCAGATTCTCCCTGAAGTATTCTGCACGTCTCCAATTCGACCATGCCGGTGAAAGACTGTTGTTTGACTATCAAAGGGAGGCATAGGTGTGGTATGACTGCCACTTCTGATTTGTTTCTTTCAGAGAGTCACACCTCCATTGAATGCAGCCCTGGCAAGAACGATGCTTTTTTGTTGTTTTATTATTTTTCTGCCCTGTTGCCTGTCCGGCCCCATGCTAGCGAGGATGGCCTGCAGCGCACTCGGTGAATCACCTTGCTGCATTCTCTCGGGGTATGTGTAGCGATGCTCCTTGCCATCCTGGGCTCTGTGGAGCTGTCTACCGGACTTCATGGCGATTCTTTCCTTCTCATACAGGCCCGCTTAAGGTATACTTTGTCGGGCTCTCTTACTCACTCAATCTGTTTATGACTCATGTGGGGTAGTGGTGCTCACCCGGCTAGATGTTTTGCTTGTTTGCGATTTGGCTGATTAGCTATGATATTACCGCATTAATCCGACTGCTAGACTTGTTTTGTTTTCTAAGTAGTCAGCAGACATAGGCGGCCTCATGTTGCTCACTACCAGTCCGCTTTTATTGTGTTGCAACCAAACTACAACCTGCTGGGGTGTGCTCACTTGGATGATTTCATTGTTGATGCTGTTTTTTGGACAGTTTTCTGCTGTGATGTGCTGGGGGTTTTCTGTCCTTCTCTGTCTAAGTTGTGAATCTGCCTGACTAGGCTGCTTCTGAAGGACTGTTTTGGCGTAGTGTGCCGTAATACTGCAGTTTTCTAACTGAATCTGTTTTGGCTTATGGGCTGGTTATTATGCTGTTTTCGAATGCCTTTAAAACAAATCTGTTCTTGTGTGTGTTGGGGAGCCTCCACACATTAGAGTTGGAGGATCTCTGCTGATATGCACCCAAGTTGGGTAGACCATGGGCCTGCTGTCTGCACACTGGAAGGAGATTATGGGTTTGGTGGGGAAGGGTGGGGGGGGGGTTGGGGTGTGTGAATTTGTTTACTCTGTTTTCCTGTGTATGTTTATTTTTGTGTCTTCTTGTCGTGCCGCCATCTGCTACCTGCTGTTGTCTCTCTGTGTGCTCATCATGCTGTCACACTTTTCACTTTACACAGCCTCTGATGTCCGGCACTGGTAACACTTGGCTGGGCAGGCCAACCCCTATAACATTTCTGTCTTGGAATACTAAAACCATGAATTCCCCAATCAAAAGGTCCAGGGTCTTTTCTCATCTGAAAAAGCTTAATGCGGATGTGGTATTTTTACAAGAGACCCATTTGCATAATGGGGACCACTCAAGGCTTCATAACTTTAGATTTAGTCAGGTGTTTCACAACTTCAACTCGAAGGCCGGAGGAATTACAATTTTGGTTAGCAGTAGAATTCATTTTTCAGCAACTGAAGTTGTTTCTGACAGTAACAGGAGGTATTTAATCAAAACTGGCACACTCTGTCACACCACTGTAGTACTGGTTAATCTGTACGCTCCCAACTTTGATGATGTTGTATTTGCCAATGGCCTGCTGGGGAAAATCCCATCCATAAACACTCATCTTTTGATATTTGGGGGAGATCTAAATTGCGTTGTCAATCCGAGTTTGGACTGTTCAAACCCCTGGGCCTTGTCCCCGTCTGGTATGTCCAAATCCTTTTGAGAGTTTATGGTCCAGAATGGGTGTACAGATCCCTGGAGATTTGCAGTGGAGCCACGGCAATGGTATCAAATCCTTCTATTCCTCTCTGTCCACATCTGAGTTCCCAGGAGATTGTGCCAATATGGCTCAGTTCCTGGATGACCTAGAGACCCCTGATACCACTGCCGACCTTGATTTGCCTACTTGCCTTGCTGAGGTTAGTCAGTCCATCAAATCTATGCATAGTAGTAAAGCTCCAGGGCCTGATAGATTTCCAACTGAGTTTTTCAAAAAATTCCATGCTAAGTTGGCAGCCTTACTACTTTCCATATACAACGAATGAGTAGAATGCAGCTTGTTGCAGCCGACCCTAATGCAGGCATCCGTAGCCCTTCTTCTTAAGAAGGGGTAGGACCCCACTTCCTGTTCGTCATACAGGCCCCTAAGACTCTTAAATATGTATGTGAAGGTGCTAGCAAAACTGTTAGCAATGCGTTTGGAGACTGTCTTACCTGGAATTATTAAGGCTAGATAAAAAAAAAATCAACATTCACACTTTATTTAATGTTATTTATTCCAGACAATTCTCTGAGTCCCCTGAGCACCTTGTCTTATTATATGTAGAAAAGGCATTTGATCAAATTGAATGGGAATATCTGCAGTTCTTAATGAGTTTGGATTTGGGATCATCCCCTCAGGCCGGTGTCTGCACAAATGACCCCCGTTCAGAATACTTTGCTTTGGGGCGTGTCACTAGACAGGGTTGTCCTCTGTCCCTTTTGTTGTTGGCTCTGGTGATTGAGCCTCTCTCTGTCACACTGCGGTCTTCTGTCTATTTCCAGGGTGTGTCAAATGAGGGGGTTGAACACAGGGTCTCATTATATGCGGATGATTTACTGATCTCTGTCAGTAACCCATCGGCCTGTCTACCCCCTTTTCTCTCTATTTTGAACAACTTTGGCTGCTTTTTAGGTTTCGAGCTGAATCTTCAGGAGTGTGTCCCAATCAACCCGGCAGCACTCCAATTTCGACAAGATGACTTGCCCTTCCAGCTTAGCTGCTCTGGGTTTAAGTGCCTTGGTGTGAATGTTACTCAATAGTTGTTTTGACCCCCTTCTTACGTAGATGATGTCTGATAATCAGTGGAGGAGTACTTTGCCCCTATCACACACAGGGAGAATAAATGCTGTTAAAATAGTCTGCCTAAATTCCTTAATTTTTTTCACTCTATTCCTTTGTTTTTAGCCAAGTCCTTTTTTAAGTCAATCAATAAGGCCATTACCACATTCATCTGGGGAGGTAAGGCACCCCGTGTCAGTAAGTCTTTACTTCAGATGTGTACATTTAGTGGAGGGCTTGCACTGCCCAACTTTCTCAACTACTACCAATTTTCAGAAATAGCCATTCTAGATATACGGACTCCTCAAACTCGTGGTGCAATCTTAAGAAGAGCTCCTCCATCTCTAACTCTCTCTTCTCGCCTTACTTTGCCCATCTCTCCCTACATCACCCTCTCGTTACACTGGTAACCCAGTCATACTCTCCACTCTACCAATTTTGAAGTCATTTTAAATTCTCTGCTGCGTCTGCCTTGGGCCCCATTGATAAGAATCATGCATTCCCCCCATCCCTAATAGGCACTGCGTTCTCCCTTCGGAAAAGGAAGGGCGTTGTGTCCTTGCAGGACTTGTAGTTTGTTTTTGTTTCCCCGACCTGGCCTCCAGGTATTCTTTACCTCCATCATCATTTTTTTCTGTTAACCTCAGATTAGACATTTTGTTTCCTTCCAATTTCCTGACTGCCCTGCCCCGCCTCCTGGCCAGCCCAAGGATGGTCTAATGTCTCTGCAACCTGGACAGACAGATTTAATTTCTCAGATCTGCTCATGTATTATGTCCTTAGATGCACAAGCTGCCTACAGCTCTAGACTGGCCTGGGAGCGGGTGTTGGGGGTTTAGTTTACTCAGGAGTGGTGGGATAAGGAAGTTGATGATTCACTTTAGCCTGTGCTCGCATCGGTCTTATTCAGTTTAAGGTTGTACATAGTGTTCACTTTTCCGAGGTTAGACTGGCTGAGATGTATCCCGATGTGAATGATGAGTGCGATAGATGTCATGCTTCCCGTTGTGTCCTCACCCATATGGTCAGTCAATGCAGAGCCTTGCAGCTCTATTGGAATTCCATTTTTAAAACTCTGTCCCAGGTGCTTGGACTTGCCCTGCAACCATGGCCATTGATAGCCTTTTATGGGGTGCCTATGGACTTGACCTGCTTGAGCCCTAAACAAGTTGACATTGTTGCCTTCCCTTCGTTGTTGGCCAGACACAGAATCATTTTAAATTGTAAATCGGCGCTCCCCCCTACTGCCCCTCAGTGGCTAAGAGATGTAATGTTGTTCCTGAAGCTGGAGACAATGAAGTACATGCTCAGGTGCTCCAGTGGCAGCGTCACAAACAAGTGGCAACCTTTTATTTCCTACACTGAGCAACTGCGGAGGCTTCCTTCTGATTATATGGTTTCTATAACAATGTGTTATTATTATTAAGTGTGTTTATTATTATCAGTGTTTCTTTTCTGTTCAGTAAAAAAATAAAAGAAACTAGCCATGAATGTGATGTTATGGTTTGCAGTTGATTACAGGTAATGGCAGATGAATTCAGTGATAAATCGGTGGAATGAATTCGGCCAGCCAGTTGGATTATTCTGCAGTTTTTTTTACTTTTCTTATTTCCTTCATTGTCCCTATCATTCTCTCTCTCCCTGTTTACCTTTCTCTCACTCCATCCGTGCAGGAGTACTCATTCCTTCCCATCTCTTTACATCTGCCTGTGAGGTGATGGACCATGCGTTGTGCCCTCAGCTCAACAATTAACAGACCCAGCTCACTGGTTGGCCAAAGGGTCAATGCAACTCCATAGCACTGATATACTTTAAAGGTGGAGGGAATGAATCAGGAGGAAATGAATGACATCAGCAGTTGAGTCAGCATCCAGATGTCACTAAATTCCCCCTGTACTGAGAATAAAAATATTCCAATATGTGTTTTGTGAGAGGTGTTTTCCAGGGAAAATATTCCTATCAGAAGTAGTGATTTATATAATTGATAAATGATATAAAACTGAAAGCTGAAGGAGAGCTATTACCTAATTTGCACACTCTGATAAATCTCTGATTTTTCAGCCAGCCTGGCTTTGACTGGTCAACCCAGAAATCACCCAGTATTCTGCAGTCCCATCTGTCTGCCTTCTTTGCCACAACTTCCATTTAAGATTGTCTGTCTGTTAGCAATCACATAATCTCATGTTTTTTCTCTCTTCATTGTTAATGCCATCTTGGGCCCAGTGAGAAAGGGCTCTCAAGGCTCCCGCCTTGATGTGTCTCGTTGTAATTAAATACCAAATTGTTTTGAATCCAGTGTAATCACATTAGTCTGTGATGGAGGGAAAGAGGAGAGGGAGAGAAATGGAGAGAGACAAAAAGAGTTTGAGGGAGGGGTAAAGGGGAGAGGACAATTGAGAGAGAAAGTGTAAAGAAGACGGAGAAAGAGAGCTAGGGGGATGGAGGAGAGGTTTGAAATTGGACTTGTTGCTCCAGCGACACAGCCACCATGATGGTCTCTCTGCTGTTGTTATTATGAGCAGAGATCTGTCACAATGCATTGGCCTCAAACCTGCCGCCCATATGGTGTTCCATTACCGGGCCTGTCAGAGCCACTAATGCAATCACACACTAATACTGATAGTTAGGGAAAAGAATCAGATAAATGTTTTGGACTATATGGGGGGGGGGGGGGGGGGGGTACAAAGATGGCTCAATTGTACACGAGAAATGGAGGCCCGGTTTGGTTTGTGTTCATTGGACTGTGTCAATATACTATGTGATATCTTCTAAACTGCCATTTCATAGAAAAGCATTCTGTTGTCGTAGTAATTATTAATACACAGTAATTAGATTTTTTTTTTTCTCCAAAACTGGCTTTAGATACCTGTACACGCTTACTTGTAGGGTCATTCCATTTCATTTCAACAACACATTTCACCAGGATTCTCTAAATGTTCTCAAATCTTTTCTTTAGTTACAATTACCATTCCTGATAAATCTTTTGGGGACAAAAAGTACTTTGCTAATTTATTATTTATAAATGGTCTATTCATAGGATTAACCTGATGCCAAGCTTGTTCCTGCCATGTACAACATAAGGAATATAATCATTATCAATCCCACTTCCCATTACCTTGTTGACAGTTTTGGTTCTGTTTGGCAGTATATCAATTTAAAAAAATCTACCAATCATTGATTTTATGTGAGTTTTGTCATGGTTCTTTTCCCCTATCAAGGAGGGGTAATCATTGAAGTTTAGTTTATGGATATTGTAGGTTCACTGGCCATCATACCAACTGGTATTAGTGATTCCTTCCGCTAGGTGAATACAAATTTCAGAATCTGCGTTGCTTCAACATTTTATATTCTAAATATAACGATTCATGCATGTGTTCATGCAAATATATTAAAAAAGTGTATTTCCTCAACCCCAGAATCCTTAATTACAAGCCTGTATTCATCATCATGGCAGCATAAAAACATCTGATCAGTGTCACTAGAAACTCTTTTTACCAATAAGGCTTTTGGAAAGTGCGTTAAACGAGATGATAGAAGCTGTGGGTTTTTGGTAGCATTCTCATATCCTATACTGAGTACTCAAAGTTTCAATGCAATATTTCCTTAATGAAAAACGCATTGATTCATTTAATTTACTTAATGCAAAATGCATACTTTATTCTTTTTTTGTTGCACAAATTACGTTTTTAAGAGGTCTTTCAAGGCATGCTCAAGCTATGAGTCATTTTTGCTTTTCATTTTGTATTGCATGGCGATGTTCCATTACTTGTGCCATGTAACGACCAGAGGCACCAAAATCACTCATATGGTTGAAAATATGTATCCCTTTTTTATGAGAAAAGTCCTGGATATGCATTGTGTTTTGTGTATATTTGACTTTTGAAGAACAGTAAAGACAATAACATGTTAGTCACCTGGATCTAACTGTGACAGACCTTTTTTCTTTAAGAGAATAAGCGACACTTTCAGTATATTCTCAGTCAATAGTGAGGTTATTTAGTGCTTAAAGCAATCAGGTGCATGAGGGGTCATAAGTCTACACAATTTGAATTTGGGTCCCCAGAGGTTTTCAATGGTCTGTGGGCAGGTTTATAAAAAAAGTTTATAACTTTAATTTTGAATGGCTAGTACTAATATATTAAGAGACGTGCATTGCTTTTAGTTATAATTTTTATTTTGTAGGAATGCTGCAGCATACATCAAATAGAGTACATGGCTTATTGTTGCTTGAGATACATGTATACTGTACATGGGTCTCAAGTAACAGCACGACTTGGTTTATTTTAATGACCAAAATTTGAAGCAATACCTCTGTTAATAATGTAAAGTACTGTGGTATGGCTTAGTCATGTGCTTTTACAGCTAGTTAGAGACTTTTGTGCACCAATTATAGTTTAAGAATTTTGAAAATGTCATGAAAACTAACATGATTTTCTAATTTTGGCAACATATGAGATTGAAACTCAGCTTCTTCATAGATATTTCATATGAAAAAGAGATGGTGCTAACCAGTGCATCAAATTCAAAGAGATGGTGCTAAACAGTGCATCAAATACAAAGAGATGGTGCTAACCAATGCATCAGATACAAAGAGATGGTGCTAACCAGTGCGTCAAATACAAAGTTCAATGACTTCCACCAAAGCAAGCTAGCTATTGTTGGTAAGTTGCTTCTAGCCAATACAGTATAATAACATTTGTTTTGATTATGACACAAGTCTGTCGGCCGGCAGCAGTAGCATTACAGTTGACTTCTGTGATTTAACTGATTGAAAGTAAGATCACAATGTCCATTTGCAACAGCAGTCACTCCAAATGTAGAGGAAGAATGTCAAAATTATGTTAAAAAAACCAGTTAAGCAAGCTTTTCACGTCCGGCAATTTATATTTCGCTCGCTAGTCTTGCTACTGGTCATTAGTTATGGGAGGGATCTTAACCGATTTAAGTGGTGTGAAAAGCCTGGTAGGAGCGAGACGATTCACGAAGTATTTCAATTACGTCACTACTTATTTGGTTATATGGAGCAATTAGATCAGTGATTTTCCACCGTTCAGTGATCACAATTGATCCCTATAGTTAAAAAAAAAAAAATACCCCCAACCTTCCCACTGTTTGTGATGCCCATTTCTCTCTACTGCCTTAGCAGCCACATACAGGATACAGTGCGTCTTCCAGTTAATTAGGTACGTGGTTATGTTTTTATGGCAATTATTAAAACTGGCATGGTTAAAAACACTGTTCTGTGTTTTCATGCTGTTCAGAAGTTAATTGAGGGTTGATTGGCCAATTTTGTGTATTGTGTTTGCACTAAAATACTGTTCATTAACGCCTACATTTCTTCACTGATTTTGAATAAGCAATGTAGCAGAGTCTATTATTACATCCCGCTCTTAAATTGATCATTTATAATGGATCATTCTTTTAAATTGATAGTCCATTTTTCTAATGGTGAATTGTTGTCAAGTCTTGTCTTTCTAAACAGAACTATAGCATATTTGTTATTTATTTATTTTATTTTTCCTTTATTTAACTAGAAAAAAAGCCCAATGAGATGCAATATTTTGCACCCTAGACCTGTCCAAAAAGCAACAATTAAAAACTAAATAATGGTAAATCGCAATACAATCCTTAACATACAATATTGGCTTGCGACTGAATTATCATTGTCAAATTATAATCCAGAAGAAAAAAAGATTGGGAACCTCTGCTCTACACCATTAGTAGTTGCTCCCTGTCCTCCATTAGTCAAACACACTAGGCTACATCTGCATACACAGCTCCTAAACCTCCATCCATTCCACCTAATGAAGGGAAAGGAGCTGTGGATCATTAGTGCTTTTAGAGCGATGATTTGTTTTGCAGCATTCAGTATTTGTGTTATATTTCTCCCCTCTCTGCACAAGGTTTTTGGTGTTTAATGCTGACATTTATCTTGCGAGACAGCCCACTACATCAGTACAAGCGTATGCAAGAGTGTGACCTTAATGTTTGATTTGATTTATTTTGAAAATGTTAAATACGATACATCCACACGTGTGGATGTAGTGCAATGCCATTATAATCATCAAGGATGACATGAAGCAGTAAAATTAATTCCATTGTGGTCCTGTTGAAAATACACTTACAAAATATACATACAATTATAACATGAAAATAAATTACATTTAATACATCTCACTAATAAAGCGAGAAATCATAATAGATGACCGAGCATTGTTCATTGATACATTGATACTAATGCAGTTTGTTTGAGTGGTATTACAACTATATAACTATTTATTGTACAACCTAGTCACTGAAGTAAAATTGTACCTAGCCTGCAAGAACGTAGTGAGATTTAGTTTTTTGTCTACAGGTTTGTTAGTCTCAACAGATTCCTTTAAAAAATATAAAATATTAGTTGCTAACTGTGAAACTGTGAAAAGCAGGAAAATCTCAACATATTTTGTTGTCATATAGTGCGTTAGTTAATAATGTATGTTGTAGGAATGTGTGGTTTTGGGGCATATTACACCTACTGGATAAAATTTACTGTCTCATCACATTTTTCCACTGGCTCTGCTGTTATATCGTTTCAAGATCAGCACCATCATTCAGAAATTATGTTAGATACGATCTTAAAAACAGATAAATAAAATAAATAAAACTTCAAAAATACAGTCACGGCTGCATAATGGGCTAAGATATAAAGCAAATGTTACAAGTCAATCAAGTGTATACAGTATTATAGAACTCACACAGTTGTTTATTTCAGCAAGGCCCCAAAGGGGGCGTGACCAGTGTACAGCGATGCTAAGCCTTACCCGTTGTATGTCAGCTATTTACCAACCCCAGGTTATAATAAACTACCCCATCACAGTCTCCCATTAACTTTTACCATGGCTTTTACCCACACTTTTACATGACTGATGTCATATTGAAACCAAGGTGGAAATGTATAGTGACTAAATGGCAGTTTATCCCCATCCACCTCCCATTTACCTTCTCTACAGTCCTCTCTCCCTCCATCCTCTCATCCATCCTCTCCCTCCATCCTCTCATCCACTCTCCCCCTCCATCCTCTCATCCACTCTCCCCCTCCATCCTCTTATCCACCCTCCCCCTCCATCCTCTCATCCACTCTCCCCCTCCATCCTCTCATCCACTCTCCCCCTCCATCCTCTCATCCACCCTCTCCATCAGTCCTCTCATCCACCCTCTCCTCCATCCTCTCATCCACTCTCCCCCTCCATCCTCTCATCCACCCTCCCCCTCCATCCTCTCATCCACTCTCCCCCTCCATCCTCTCATCCACTCTCCCCCTCCATCCTCTCATCCACCCTCTCCATCAGTCCTCTCATCCACCCTCTCCTCCATCCTCTCATCCACTCTGTCCCTCCATCCTCTCATCCACCCTGTCCCTCCATCCTCTCATCCACCCACTCCCTCCCTCCATTCTCTCCTCTACCCTCTCCATCTGTCCTCTATTGTACTTTCTCCGTCAATCCTCTCCTCTACCCTCTCCATCAGTCCTTGCCCTCTACTCCTCCCTTGCTCCTCCCCTCTACACTCTCTTCTTCTTCAGTCCTCTCCCTCACTCCTGTCCACTACCTCAGTCCTCTCACCTACCTCAGTCCTATCCTCTCTCTGTTTCTCCTCCTGTCACTCTGCTAAGCGTATTTCACCCCAGTCATTATAATGTAGCGGTATTGCTGGTACTTCAATCGATTCCTCTGTCCACTCTCATTTAGTTTACAAGGGATCTGAGTTCCGAAGAGCTTACCATGGTTTTTTTCTCCCTTTTTGATTAAGAGGATGTGTAAATAAGGCCGATGCATGCCAATCTATTTATTGACTTGTAAGGATGCATCTCGCCCGTTGATTCCCTGTGGCCTCTCCCAAGGAGAATCAAGGCAAGGTTTTTCTCCCTCCTCCCTGCCTCCTGCTACCCTAGCAAACAGAGCAGACAGGGACAGCCAGCAAGCCTGCCAGATAGACAGACGGGTAAAAAATGAGCCCCATTGACACGTTTTGTGGTGGCGCTGGTCTCTGGTTATTAATGGATAGGGATGTGGACCCATTTATCAGCCAGAGGAGAATTTAATTGACATCAACTTTTTATTGTGTCGGCTGTTGTCTGCTCCTTCACAAGTTCTCCCCTCCCTCCTCCCGTCTCCCTCGTCTCTTCTGCTGAAAGGTGTTTGATTGCCGTTTGGTGCCAGGACTTGTCAGGCGACGCATGGAACTCACACGCACGTAGTCTTTTATGCTCAAGGGAGTACAGACATGCACACATGACTAAATGGGTACATGTGCTATTATGCACTCACAAACACACACATAAGAACAACGGCCCAGAGTCAATCCATGTCAAAATGACACATTTGTTTCTTTTTTTTGGAAGTTCATTCAATTCACTGGCATTTAATCCATCCATGAGTTCCTTTGGAGTGATTGTGTCCCAACAAACAGACAATGTCACACAAACCCACACTAATAAACTGTACACACAACACCCCCCGATGGAGGGAAGAAATGGGATGCCATTTGTGACGGTGCTGTCATAGTTTCGGTGTGTATGCAAATGACTTCTCACACTTGGGAGTAAATTGAATGGGGGGGGTTTTGGAGGAGGAGAATGAGAAAAAGAGGGGGAGAAGGAGACTGAGAAAGAGAGCGAGACAAAGTGCCCTGATGGAGGGAAACAAAACAGAATATGTGCCTCCAACCCATTTCACCTACATTGAATGCTGGTGTCTTTTCTCTATCACTCACAGTCTGGCCAGCTGATGCAGTGCATCTAGGTATTTACTCCACCTATAGGGCTACGATGGTGCATGAGCTGCTTAGTTCTGAAAGATCGCTACGCTATTCTGAGTAAATGGTTCATGTTTATACATGTTCATTGCCCCATTGGGATTTGTGGACTGTATTTGCCTTGAGGAAAAATGCAGTGCTCTTATTTTGAGTGCTTATTTTTTTATTACTTGATGAATCAATACTGCAAGACATCATTAGGGTCATCTGGCTTCCTTTGTGTGTGTGAGGGTGTGTGCGTTTGTTTGAGCGTGCACGTCTAGGCCACCTGACCATGTTGAAAGGGCCACCGGCTAACAGCAGAATCCCTTCCCCTCTTTCCATTTGCTGTATGCTTCCTCTGTTTACTGATCCACCTCTGGAGGGGGCGGGAGCCGCGGCAATTCTATCTGATTTGGTCATGTACCTCTTCCCTTTAAATACATGGAACGGCCCGGGGACACGCTGGGCTTCTTAATGCAAAGGTCAGCTGAGGACTCAGCATTGATTCAGCATTTACATTTCGGTTGCGCTGCTGCTCTCCGACGGGGACTGGCATTAAGACTGGCTGTTCCAGCCTCTTTGTTTACTGAGAGGCTGTGAAGGTCTGTCTGTCTGTCTGTCTGGGTGTGTGTGTGTGTGTGTGTTCGTGTTCGCACGTGTGCGTGTCTCTGTGGAGACAACTTTGTGGCTGGCCGGCGCACGTTAATAAGTGTGAGATCCAGCCAGACGCCTCTGTAATACCGCTAACACTTATTACCGCATCCCAGATTGGAAACCTGTGTGTTGTCATTGGGAGGAACCGTCTGGGAAGGATACAGAAAAGAGAGGAAGAAAAAAAAGAACTATAAAATAGACATGTTGACTTCCTCCGTGACACATTGAGGAGGAGAACCCCAGCTTGGGTGGTTCTCCAGCAGCACGTGGTGGTAGCTACGTGTGTAAGCCTGCCAGCTGCGGGGGGCGGAAGGCACGAGCAAATGGCCTGTTCAGCGTGGTTAGGCCACTAAATGGAAGAGTTAATGTTGCGAGGAGGCAAGGCGGGCGATGCCACATCTCAGACGCTACCGTGTGGAGGTGTAGAAAACACTCTTTTTCTCTCTCAGGTTTCCCTTTCCCGACACCTTCTTCTGCGTATCTTTCGGTCTGTCGCTCGTTTCCCTGTTCCCTGATTTGGATAAGGCGTTGGCGAGGCGTTTGTCTACTTGGTGCGACCGACCGCCTTCATTAAGAGATCTCGTTAGATGCAGCCTCTTCATTAAGAAGCCCCTTCCCGGAGTGAATTGATTGGCCACCTGCCTCGTCCAGTGCTTAGGTGGTAGCTGACTTTGTCAATAGTGCTGTGAACTCTGACAGACACGGCCGACCAGATCGTTACCCCATCCTCACCCCTGCTGCACGCTTCTGGAGAGGCAGCTTAGAAGGGGGAAACGCCGGTCTACGAAGAGACTGATATTGGAGTGCGAGACAGAGAGAGAGAGAGAAAGTTCCAGAGATACTAAATACAACATTGCATTTTCAAGGTGCGTTAAGGAACCTTTCTATGCAGGTCTACAGCCTGTAGCTGTTTGATTGTCTCCGAGCTCTTCTGTAATCTGGTGCTAAAGAACTAAGCCTTACAACTCCAAGCTGCATTATGGACTAGATATCTCCGGCAAGGGGGCAGGTGTTTCAACCCCTGCCGCCGCCCCCTCCCCACACCACCCAGCTGTAGCAGCTCCTTCTCGCCTGGGAGAAATTGCTCCTGACAGCTGATTTGTTGGTTGTCAGAAGTGGTCGGTGTGGAGCTGATAAGGGTGGAGGGGTGGTGGGAGTGGAGGGGGAGATGGAGCATCCGTGCGATCCTCAAAGGCAAAAACCATTACCCCCCCCACCCCCCGACACACACATGGAAATGTCTTCCTCTCTGGAAATCACAGGGGACACTTCCTCATATCCAAAGCACACACCCCGAATGCTCTCTTTAAAGAGCCCATTCGCTCACACAACAACACACCTGCCTCAACGCACTCTTTTCACTTTATCTCCTTGGATTTGTGCCTATTCGCCTATCGCAGGAAACTTGTTGGAGTCTCCCTCTGTGGATTTCTATCTCCAAGAGCCCCACAGATAAATGTGTCCTTTGTGGACGTGAAATAAAACGTCTTCCGTCTTCCGTACACGCCAGCCCTAGTGAGAACTAACCGTACAAGAGAACATCGTTTCAGACAGACCACTGTACAGTATAGATGTTCCCTCCTGCTCCCATTGCGTGCTCGCCGTCGTTAAACACAACTTATGTGCAGCGGTTGTGCCTTTGATTTGATTCATCCCTAATGGGGACTGGAGTAGGCCCCAGGACATAGGGCCAGGAGTTATGCGCTCTGAACTGGATGGTTGGCGGGACTGAATGCAGCTGGGAGGCCGGGCACTGCGTTTTGGTCACTGACACATTTGAAGTAGCAGTGCTTTAGCGAATGAGAGCAGAGAATTGTCAGGGGAAAGGCCCTGGGCGACTGAAACCCAGACCAGAACTGACGGGAGGATCTGTCACAGAGAACGCAGGGAAACAGCCGTTGTTCATTCTGTTCTGACACCTTAGACCAGGGGTGGGCAATATCTTTCACTGGGGGGGCCACACTGAAAATGCCAGAGAGCATCGTGGGCCAGATGACCTTTTTAACCAACATGCCTAAAAAACACACAACATAGCGAACTCTGTTAACTTGTAAATTATATTTATGCATATTTATTTTCCATGCAACACCGTTTTCATAATTTAAATGTATTTACTTTCACAATGTTTTCTATTATTATTTTCTGTTAACAGCTGTTATTATGGCAGGCAAAGGCCTAAAAATCCCTTTTTAGGGTTATTACTCAACAGAAATGTTGCGACACGTATTTGCCTTAAAACTTAACTTTCAACTCAACAGAGTAAGCTACATTACATAAAGTATTGTGTATAACAGTTATATAGGTATAATAGTTATTAGGGCAGACATAAGTCTATGAAACGCAAATACCTTATTTCAACTTAAAGGTATCTTAAACAGACAGTATGATACTGTATGGTACTTATTACTTGGAGTGCCACGGGACTTTTAATTTGAAAATAAATATACAACAGTAAATAAAGTAAAGTAATCTGCGGACCTCGTCAGGTATTTTTTCTTTTGTATTATTTTAAAAGTTTTGGATGTATCGCGAGCCGGATAGAATGACTCAACGGGCCTGATCCGGCCCGGTGGCAGAATCTTGCCCATCTATGCCTGAGACTTTGCTATGATTAGCGGTGGTTACCTGTACTCCGTTATTACTCGACTGATATGTGTGAGAGACTAACAGAAAGACTGAGAAGGACAGAAAGCAGGTGAGACAGGCAGAAAGGTGGTGAGACGGACAGAAAGACAGTGAGACGGACAAAAGGACTGAGATGTATGGAGAAACGTTGTGGAAGCCAACAAAGGGAGTCTTAGGAAGGAGCGCTGAGTTAACATGTGCTGTATATTTCTCCAGGAAGTCCCCACTGGGTCAGAACAGGAAGTAATGGAGAGAGGGCAGCTCATTGGCTAATGAGTTTCACTTCCTGCCATACACCAGAGAGTAATACGCCTGTCAACGACACCTGCTTGATGACGGGATGTCAGTGTGTGTGGGAGTGGAAGGTTGTGTAGATACACGGGTGTAGAAATTGGGTTGCTCTTTCCAAGGCCCTCTTATCAGCCCTCCCGCCTCCTTCTCTGTCCTCATCGGCTGGCGTGTGGAGAGGGTAGGGGGGTGGGGGGGGGGGGGGGCACCCGCCTGCTCTCAGCGAAACCCTCTGGACCCCCTGACTCCATCAGGCTTATACACCTGTCTCTTAAAGCCCCAGCCTTGTCTCAACTTCAGCCCTGCCGTTCCCCTCTCAGTGTTTCCCTGGTGGGTTTGTTTCAGAGAGTGTGCTGATTACACCACATTAGTCCTACCAGAATGGAAGGCTTTCTGTGTGTGTGTGTGTTTATTGTGTTTGTCTGTGCGCACATGCTGTGCCTGTGAGTGTGTGCATTTGTATATAAGGGTCAGTTCATATTAACAAGAGTAATCGTGTTGTTAACGGTACGTCTCTCACATTTGCTAGGGAAACCAGGCTGACAACACATGCCCAATCCCTTGTACAACACATGCCCAATCCCTTGTACAACACATGCCCAATCCCTTGTACAACACATGCCCAATCCCTTGTACAACACATGCCCAATCCACAGTACAACACATGCCCAATCCCTTGTACAACACATGCCCAATCCCTTGTACAACACATGCCCAATCCCTTGTACAACACATGCCCAATCCCTTGTACAACACATGCCCAATCCCTTGTACAACACATGCCCAATCTCTTGTACAACACATGCCCAATCTCTTGTACAACACATGCCCAATCCCTTGTACAACACATGCCCAATCCACAGTACAACACATGCCCAATCCACAGTACAACACATGCCCAATCCACAGTACAACACATGCCCAATCCACAGTACAACACATGCCCAATCCCTTGTACAACACATGCCCAATCCCTTGTACAACACATGCCCAATCCCTTGTACAACACATGCCCAATCCACAGTACAACACATGCCCAGTTCACAGTACAACTCATGCCCAATCCACAGTACAACACAAGCCCAATCCACAGTAAAAAACAAAAAACATTTCAGTAAAATAGCCATGCTAGCAGAACAGATTCTTCATCTCCACAAAGTTATTTACCACGATGCATTCAGATTTTTATGTAATATTGTTCTGGCTATGACCTAGCTATCATGTTTTGTCTACTAATGAGCAGTATTTCTGAAGACTGGCAAAACTACCATGATTTTTGTATCAGATGATGTAAGGTGAAGTGTGGCAATTGAGACATCTTGTTTATTATTATTATTATTGCAGATTCTATTAAGTCTTGTGAAACTTCCTGTTAATTAAAATGTCATAGTGTGAATAGGCTGTAATTGTATGTCAACTTTAGTGTAGATGTTGCGGATTCTGTCTACAGTGTATGTTGTCTATCACTAGCAGCGCCAGTACTTTAAGTACAATTTTGAGTGCATGTAAATGTACTTTGCAATTAAAAGTCATTCAATGTTCTTGTGTGCATGTGTGGTGGAGCACTTTTGGGTGACTGTGTTCTTTGCATAAGCTTTTGTAATTCTTCTATTTCTTGATGTGACCTGTAGGTATTCTGTGTAGCTCAGTTGATAAAGCACTGAAACCACAGGGTTGTATGTTCGGTTCTCAGTTGGTGGAGCACTGAAACCACAGGGTTGTAGGTTCGGTTCTCAGTTGGTAGAGCACTGAAACCACAGGGTTGTATGTTCGGTTCTCAGTTGGTAGAGCACTGAAACCACAGGGTTGTAAGTTCGGTTCTCAGTTGGTGGAGCACTGAAACCACAGGGTTGTAGGTTCGGTTCTCAGTTGGTAGAGCACTGAAACCACAGGGTTGTAGGTTCGGTTCTCAGTTGGTAGAGCACTGAAACCACAGGGTTGTAGGTTCGGTTCTCAGTTGGTAGAGCACTGAAACCACAGGGTTGTAAGTTCGGTTCTCAGTTGGTAGAGCACTGAAACCAAAGGGTTGTAGGTTTGGTTCTCAGTTGCGTGCCAGTGCCATTGAATTTAAATGGATGCACATACCTCTGAGTGTCTCTGGATTAGATGGCAAAGTGTCTTAAATGCAAAGGATTATCAGGGTCAGGCTGTGGCCCCCACATGAGCCACTAGATCACCCTCCATTAGTTAGGAATTAGCACTTGTTGCTGATTTGAGAGTTTGTATGAGGTTCTGTGTATCGATATTTTGATTTAGCCTGACATTACCATAAAACCAGAATGTGTATTATAGTGAAATATCAATGAAGGAGCAGACAGAATATCAGTAATGTAATTCATGGGCTAGGCCAGACTCCATGAATTACCTTTAATGAGCTTTGTGGCATTTCCCCCCTCTTCTCTCTGAGAAGCAGATTATAGTTATTTTAATAATGAGGAGTGGATCATTTTTATTGCACATAGCTGTATGGCGGATTCCACATCTCAAACCGTTAGGTCATGATATCCCACAGTTCAGCACAACCCACTGGACTTATTTGTTCCTTCAGATCAATAGATCTGTTGCTCTGTATAACTTGTTCACTAGATGTTGATTTTAACCATTGCTCTATTTTTGTCTCCCCTGTGTATCCGCCTTTCACTCCCTCTTCCTTCCCCCCTCTTCCTGCCCCTCTCTCCTCCCTGTAGGTTTCGGCTTTGTAACTTTCGAGGTTGAGGACGTTGTGGAGAAAGTATGCGAGATCCACTTTCATGAAATCAATAATAAAATGGTGAGTGGCTCTCGCTTTCAAAACTTCGGACTGAGCTGGATGGATTAATATTTGATTTTCTCTTTAGCACAGCAGTAACGACAGCTGGCAGCGCACGCACACACACACACACACACACACACACACACAGGCATGCACACACACATGGCTAAGTTTTTCGAGGCATGGAGTCAGTGGTGTGGACCGTCCGCCGACGACCATGAAATTGTGTGTGTGAGCCGTTCATGGCAGAAGGGCAAAACAACCTGTCCCTTCCTCACCCGCCCATTCCCCCTCTAAACTCAGAACCAGCCAGCAAATCAGGGTGGAACGGCTATCCATGTCTGAAAGCTATTAGTCCAGGCTGTTGCCAAAGCCACACCTGATGCCAGACCTGGTTATTTTCAGTGTGTTTTCGTGAGATAGTTCCCAGGTCAGGGTGAGTGGCCAGCTGACCAGGTGGCGGCGAGTGGGGTGTGGCAGGGCTCTGGTCAGGCCTGCTCAGGCCCTGGGCACTGAGACCATGTCGGGCGGAGAGGAGGAGGACGGTGTGGGTGGTGAGGAGTGACTGTTTTATTTCCTACCAGCCCTGTGAGTCATGCAGCCTGTGGCTCAGACTGTAGGTGGAGGACTCTGTGTGACTCCATGTTCTGGCCTGCAGTGCTCTGACTATCAGTCCTCTCATGCCAGCCACCTGAACGCTACCTGTGGAAACAGACACTGTACAGTACATCATACTTAACACAGTGATGATTATGTCCCCCTCCTCCTTAGCTCTCCCAGCACACTCACACACACTTCTGAGGTGGTCTGTCACCTCGGTGTCAACACCCATTCTCCTCCCGTCCATTAAACCATAAAGCCCCAGAGAGCTGAGATCATGAGATAATTCTGGTGATTCAGACAGCAGAGCCAGGCACACATCCTACCTCATCACCAACCACCATGTAACCAGCAGTCCTGACATCCTACCTCATCACCAACCACCATGTAACCAGCAGTCCTAACATCCTATGTCCTCACCACCCACCATGTAACCAGCAGTCCTGCCGTCCTATCTCTTCAGAAACCACCATGTAGCCAGCAGTCCTGACATCCTATCTCTTCACCAACCACCATGTTGCCAGCAGTCCTGACATCCTATCTCTTCACCAACCACCATGTTGCCAGCAGTCCTGACATCCTATGTACTCACCAACCACCATGTAACCAGCAGTCCTAACATCCTATGTCCTCACCACCCACCATGTAACCAGCAGTCCTGCCGTCCTATCTCTTCACCAACCACCATGTAGCCAGCAGTCCTGACATCCTATCTCTTCACCAACCACCATGTTGCCAGCAGTCCTGACATCCTATCTCTTCACCAACCACCATGTAGCCAGCTGTCCACTCGTCTCCTCCCCCATCCCATGGCACCCCCAGACAACTGGGGAGTGGAACGGTGTGTGTCGGCTGTGTCTCAGCCCCCCAGACACACAGACAGACACACAGCATCTGTCCAACCACAGATCTGCCAACTCGCACCAGTACCGATATTGATTTTCACATGATAGTGCATCAAAAGCACTCATTGTTCAGGGAGCGCCCAGCTCAAAGCTGTGATTTCTTCATTTTGTCAATCTCTCTCTCTCTCTCTTCTCAGCCCATCCACTGGCTGCATTAAATTAGGCTACAGGGGAATTGCGTGATTCCTTAGCATCTGTTGGGGAGGTTAAGAAAGGAAGAGGGATGAAAACAGTGATATTTCCTGCCCTGGCCTCCAAGTGGAGAGTTAGAGGGATGGAATTGAAGAAAGCTATTTATGTGAAAAACGGTTCCCACTTTTCTTCCTTCTAATTTCCAGTGTTGTTTTCATAGTGTCTTTACTAGAAGGATCAAGCCATCTCAGAGGCATTCTGTAATATTCCATCCTGATTGGGACGGGGTCACATGTTAGTAAGGTTAAGAACAAGTAAGAACTAGCAAAGCTACAACACTGGAACAAGGAGTGATTTACCCCCACAGCTTGAGAAGTAGCAAGTTAAAGAGTTCACTGAATGTAGTACCGCTGTATGGACTAGCATGCTACCACCAACATCCTAGATGTTGTGTAGCCCTTCCAAATCTGGTAGCCACAGCTGCTTATGTGTGTTTTCGTGTGTGTGATATACTGATTACATTGTAAAAGGCCGTCGTAACCATGTCGTCTACTCTTGGAAGCGTTACCCTGGTGTAGGAGATTTATTACAGCTGCTATTTCACCATCTGTGCTCCCTTAACTTGGAGCCTTTAAGAGGGCCACCTCCACCTCTACTGTGGGGAGCTAGCAGAGTTGACCCCCGACCTCCTCTAGTGAGAGGTTCCAACTGGGACTTACGAGGCTCCGCATAAAGAGGTGATGATGATGATGATGCCAGATTAGCGGCGGTATTGGGGTGAGGCCCTCTTCTCAGAGTGGCAGCCAGCCGAGCCAGCCCTGTTTGATACCCACTCTGAGTAGACATGGAAAGCCATGAAACATTCAGTAGATTCTCCTCTCCTAGAGAGCGAGAGAGAGAGAGAGAGAGAGAGAGAGAGATATAACAGGCAGACTCTCTTCAGAATTTGCTCCACTTCCTCTCTCCTCCTAACCCCGACAGAGCTCTTACATGTGGAGAGGCTGAGAGAGAGTTCACATTTTATTACACTCATAAAGCAGTCGGCACCAACTGAAACCATGAGCATACAACATGCATAAATGGAATGAGACAAAGATAAAATAAAAAGGTCCAGTGATTCTAGTGGCTCATTCGTCATGAGCATAGTATGGTGTCGGAGTCCCTTTGTACCGTTCAGTTCTTGACATTGACGTTGTCTGTTGATTTTGGCTACCAGGGTCCCTGCCTGTTCCTTTGTTTTTCGGGAGGCTGACGTCAGCCTGCGCATCACTGGTTCTGGGGCCAGTGAGCTGTGAATGTAAGACGGACATATTCCAAGGCGGGGCGCATGTAGCGGGCGTACAGGCCCCCCAGGCATGCGCCGTAGCAGAAAAGGTGCGTATTTCGCAGCGGTTAGTGTTGTTGCCACCTGCTTGCTCCGTGGTAGATCCTTTTGTACAGTGACCCCCTAAAATCTTCACATTATCGCACATTCGAAGCCCCTCGTCCCGTCATCCGGTCACAAACCTGCCGCCCAGTGCCTGAAGGCAGGTCGGACACATGGTCGGATCAGGCATCGAGGGTGATAGTGTGGTCGATTTGATCCCAGGCATCGGAGGAGTCAGTGCTGGTGAGGGGGGAGGGGTGTGTGTAATTGCTTGCATGAAACAGTCTTGGAGGTGAAAAACTATGTGAGCGGATTGTTCCTGGTCTGCTTTCGAACACTCCGAGTTATATGGGTGTTATGCCTTCTCTTCATTCAGGTGGCAGAGAGGATCTGCTGTGGCACAACTCGGACCGGGGGAGTTATTTGTAAATAAATCAGCCTTAACCTGCTGTGTTCCTCACAGGGGTTAGATTTCTGGGAGTAGCTGGTGAGAGTGCTGGGAGGGCTGTTGGGTCCAGGGGGATTAGTGATCGGATGACCTGAGAAACAGGTTGTTCATTTCATTGCTCTTCCAATTTAGTTGTTTTAATCAATACCAGGAATATTGATTTCCCGCTGGGGGCTTTTAAAAGATGAGATATCTGGTTAGAATAGAGGAAGAGCAAGAATGTAAGAGGATAAACAAATTGTAGACAGAGTCTAGTTCCAGCCCAAAAAAAGAACCAGACTGACTGCCTGATTGTGTGGCAATCTGTGTAACACAGACAATCTCACACCCTCTCCAAATCATGGCATGTGTTCCTCTGCCTGTTGTATATGGGTGTTTGACTGGAGTTCACAACGCTCAATAAAGCAGTTTAATTTTAGAGGAGCCCTGCCACTCAGGATAGTGTTTATAGGCTTGGTGGGGGTGGTGTGGGGCACACGGCCGTTGAGCACAATGGGTAGAGAGTAGCTCCATTATGGCCTGGGATAAACCCTTCCTTGGATTCCACCCAGGCAGGAACACATGAAGACATCAACACCTGCCCTACTGTAGCTGTCCCCTGTCTTGCATACACATGATAGGATGTGACCCTTGGGAGGAAGTCCAGGTCATCATTGTCTCAAGCCAGTTATGGTGTTAGTAGTGTCATTATGTACACGGAAGCGTGTCTAACTCAAACAATACATTTATATTTATATTGCTGAGCAACTGCCATTCGTGACGTTATGCAGAAGCAGTGCTTTTGTTTATTTGATTGTGATTTTAATAGTGTGCAGTTGTGAAAAAACGTGCAGGCTATGTCCTGCACAAATGCTGTTCAGAAAAACATATGGTCCTCTACGTATGGTCCTATATGTATGGTCCTCTATGTATGGTCCTCTATGTATGGTCCTCTACGTATGGTCCTCTACGTATGGTCCTCTACGTATGGTCCTCTACGTATGGTCCCCTACGTATGGTCCTCTACGTATGGTCCTCTACGTATGGTCCTCTACGTAAGGTCCTCTACGTATGGTCCCCTACGTATGGTCCTCTACGTATGGTCCTCTACGTATGGTCCTCTACGTATGGTCCTCTACGTTTGGTCCCCTATGTATGGTCCCCTACGTATGGTCCTCTACGTATGGTCCTCTACGTATGGTCCTCTACGTAAGGTCCCCTACGTATGGTCCAATACATATCTCCCTTTCATAATGGCTCTGCTCTGTTCCCAAGACGTCACACCCTACCACCTGTAGACCTGGTACCTACCCACCTCCGTGACTCCCCCGTGTAGCCTCCCTCTCCAGTACAGACGGACCCGACCTCACTCCAGTCACCCTACCCTTCCCTTCCTCAGCTTCCAGCCCCGGCACCCCTAGGCCCCCCTGCCGAGTCACGCCATTAGCATGCATGATCCGTGCCGAGGCGTGTCGGAGGGCCAATTTAGAGGCAGCCGAGACTTGCAATATCATTTGGAGATAATCTACATCTGTGAGGGGGGGGGGAAGTGGCGGCTTTCACTCTTTATTTTCTCCTGGTCTTACTGGCCTTCCCTACTGACTGTTAACACCACCTCCTGTGATGACACTGAGAAGAGCGTGTGCAGATACGAGGGAGGGGGGAGGTTGGGCTGTGTATGTGGCTGGCGTTCCATGTGTATATCAGAGGAGAGATGGAGAAGGCCAAGCCAGAGGGGACAGGACATGTGGCCATGGTTGATACTGTATATCCCTCAATCCTTTAATCTCATTAGTGACATGTTAAGTTGATTCTTCTTATCTGTGTCTCTGTGTGTATTTACTCGGCTCTCTATGTCCAGGACGAGGCTTAGGCTACCTATATCTGTCTCTCCCTATCACTCTCTGTTTCCCTCCCTCCATCTAACCCTCCCTCTCCCCCAGACGGCCTTCTGTCTGTGGCTTTGTGCACGGCAGCGCTGCAGTATTTTAATAGTAGGTTAAGCTAATGGAGGTGAATTGTGATATTTGAAAAGATTACAGTAATTTAGGCAGTTGTAACGGAGCATGCCATTGCCAAATTGGTCTTTCAGAAATGTCACAGCAGAAAGAGCAAACCAAGAGACAGTGTACAATGTCCTCCACATAAATGACCTTGCCCCTCCTCCACCCCCCACAAAATAACAAAGTGGAAATGGGATCATAAAGCTAACTGGGTTTTATGTCCTCTTAACTAGTTGATGTAACACATAAAGAAAACAAAGCAATAAAGGAGAGGGGAGACGCAGGGCAGGCTGGAGAGAGATGACACTAGGGAGAGTGATGAGAATGAAGCTGGGGGGAGAGATGAGGCTGGAGAGAGAGATGAGGCTGGTGAGAGAGATGAGGCTGGGGAAAGAGATGAGACTGGGGACAGAGTTGAGACTGGGGAGAGACATGAGACTGGGGAAAGAGATGAGACTGGGGACAGAGTTGAGACTGGGGACAGAGTTGAGACTGGAGACAGAGTTGAGACTGGAGACAGAGTTGAGGCTGGGGAGAGGGTTGAGGCTGGGGAGAGGTTTGAGACTGGGGAGAGAGTTGAGACTGGGGAGAGAGTTGAGACTGGGGAGAGAGTTGAGACTGGGGAGAGAGTTGAGACTGGGGAGAGAGTTGAGACTGGGGAGAGAGTTGAGACTGGGGAGAGAGTTGAGACTGAGTAGAGAGTTGAGACTGAGGAGAGAGTTGAGACTGAGGAGGGAGATGAGACTGAGGAGGGAGATGAGACTGGGGAGAGAGATGAGACTGGGGAGAGAGATGAGACTGGGGAGAGAGATGAGACTGGGGAGAGAGATGAGACTGGGGAGAGAGATGAGACTGGGGAGAGAGATGAGACTGGGGAGAGAGATGAGACTGGGGAGAGAGATGAGACTGGGGAGAGAGATGAGACTGGGGAGAGAGATGAGACTGGGGAGAGAGATGAGACTGGGGAGAGAGATGAGACTGGGGAGAGAGATGAGACCGAGGACAGAGTTGAGACCGGGGAGAGAGATGAGACCGGGGAGAGAGATGAAAGACCGGGGAGAGAGATGAAAGACCGGGGAGAGAGATGAAAGACCGGGGAGAGAGATGAAAGACCGGGGAGAGAGATGAAAGACCGGGGAGAGAGATGAAAGACCGGGGAGAGAGATGAAAGACCGGGGAGAGAGATGAAAGACCGGGGAGAGAGTTGAGACCGGGGAGAGAGATGAGACCGGGGAGAGAGATGAGACCGGATAGATATGAGACTAGGAAGAGGATAATGCTGCAGAGGATGAGGCCTGGGGCTGATATTTCCAAGTTCACCCTGAGAGACCCTACTGTAATGTATTGCCAGGACACACACAACTGCCTGATGAAGAGAGAGGGAGAGAAACACACACACACACAGCAAATGCCACTGTGAAAATATATGTTCTGTTTTGGAAGCATAAATAGCCTCTGACAGCAGTTCAGTTTTTTCTCTGTAGATATAGAGTTGTGTGTCAGGCCAAATAGCTGTAAGTGTATCAATAATGTACTGGGGCTCCCCATGTCTCCCATGTAATCGAATTCAACTTGCCATGAATTATGCCTCAGTGTTAAGCTCAGGGTTCTGCCCTCAGGCAACAGGGTAGATTTCTCTTTCTTCCTCTCGCTCTATCCTCCCCTCACTCCCTTCATCCCTCTCTCCACAAATACAACAGAACAGTTTGCTGCCTGTGACCTTTTCCTATGGTGTGGAAGATGGCTACAGGGAGTCAGTGACCATAAAGGCAGTGCTGTGTTGTTAGGTATTGGGAGATGGAGACGGGGCTGAGATCTCTGTGGAATAGCAGGCACTTTACTGCTTACAGCCTGACAGTATGTACACAAACAAGTGGTTAATTGTGTCTTTATACTATTGTGATTTTCCAAACATGGAAACCACTTTCTAGACTAGAGCCCTCCCTCCTTTTACTAAGTTTACCTCTTCGATGGCGATGCTGTGCTGGTTTTGACTTTAGTGAAAACTGCCTTTTTTTGGCTCCCTGGAGTGACGGTACTGTGGTATTGATGGGATTAGTCACTCTGCATATTACAGTATTGGAAGATTAGTCACTCTGCATATTACAGTATTGGAAGATTAGTCACTCTGCATATTACAGTATTGGAAGATTAGTCACTGCATATTAGAGTATTGGAAGATTAGTCACTCTGCATATTACAGTATTGGAAGATTAGTCACTGCATATTACATTATTGGAAGATTAGTCACTGCATATTACAGTATTGGAAGATTAGTCACTGCATATTACAGTATTGGAAGATTAGTCACTCTGCATATTACAGTATTGGAAGATTAGTCATTCCGCGGCACTGCAATATTTTGGGATTAGTAACTCTGCATATTACAGTGCTGGAAGATTAGTCATTCTGTGGCACTGTAGTATTGTGGAATTAGTGTGGGATTAGTAACTCTGCAGTACAGGAGCATTGAAGGATTAATCGCTGTTCAGGACTGTAGTATTGACTGGTTCAGTAATTCTGCACTACTATAGTGTTAAAGGATTAGTCACTCTGCAGTACTGTTTTATTAAGGGTTCAGTCACTCTGCAGTAGTGTTGTTTTGGGGTTTAGACACTCTGCAGTCCTGCAATACTGAGAGATTAGACTATTCCCCTGCAGTACCGTAGGGATTGAGGGAATACCTACAGTAGTATTATGGATTAGTCATTATTCAGTACTGTACTATTAAGGGGATAAGTCAATCTACAATACTGTAGTATTGAGGGATTTGTCGTGTTGCAGTCCTGTAGTTTTGAGAGATTAGTCATTCTTCAGCACTGTAGTATTGAGCTATTAGTTACTTTGCATTATTGAGGGATGAGTCACTTTTCAGTACCTTGGTTTGGAGGAGGGGAGATGTGAGAATGAATCAGTTCTGTAAATGATGTACCTTTTCTCTCTTTCCTCCTGCTCACCCGCTCTCTCTCTCACTGTTTTCAGGCCTGTCAAAGGAAGTGCCTGCTCTTATACAGAAGCAAATGTGCTTGAGGGAGCAAAATGTTTCTCAAAAGGACGTTGGTTCCACAAATATGGCAGTCAGGAAAAGAGAGTTTTTCTCTTTCTGGGCCCGAGAACCTAAACAGAGAAAGTGCTGATGATCCGTTTCCACCTCTGTCACTTTTACAAAGTTCTACTTTTAAATTGTAGATGTGAAGGAGGCTATGATATATACAGTATGCCGGCAGTATTGTCGACAGGAGTGTGTGCGTGCGCTTGTGTCTTGTGGGTTTGTCATTAAAGAACAGTACAATACTACTGCCTTCCTTGAATCCGAATCATCTTTAATTGCTGTGCACTGTAAATGTGCAACATACTCAGTGGTAGACAACATATGGTGACAGAACAAATCAAGTGAACATTATGTATCATACAATTATATACAGTATGAGTGGTGAATAACTAGAATATGCATGGATTGTCTATATTCAGTCTCTACCATTCACGCTTAATGTCGGTTGGTGAAATCTAGATATCTGTAATGTTGTCCTCCTGCCTGAGATTGTGGACTGTGAGAATCCCTGGAAATAAACTAACATCTGAGCCCCTTAATCTCAAGGTGTTGAGGTGGAGGGAGATTCCTTAAGTCAACCACCGCCTTCATGGTTTTGTCGGAATTGTGTAGAATTCCTAGTCATTTTATGTGGAAAATGTGTGCATACTCTGATGTATAAGAGAGGCATTGGGCAGGGGGGGGGCGCTTTCTGAGTTAAATATGCACTAGAACTGGTTTGTGCGGCACTCCATTAAAGCTAGGCCTTTGGTTTGGACGTTGTAATCTGGCTGATGCCTTTTCACAGTCATTACTGGAAAACTACTTTTTCAGCCTGGCTTTAAACTTGTCTGGCTGACCTAATTCCCAATTTGAGCTTTTTCTCGGCCTCCCTGATTATTTTCTCCTACACTAATTGTTTCTCCTACACTGTTGTAATTCCACCATCACCAAGGATTCACAGCGTCACTCAGGTTGTTGGTGTAAAATTACTGAGAGTAAAAATTCCCATTTTATGTACTCTTATTTGGAAAAGAAAAAGAAAAATGTAGAGTACAGCTCACATTTTTACTTATGGTATTTTTCAGTCTAGAATGAGGTGTGTGTGTGTGTGTGTTTTTAGGCCTGGTTGGGTCTGTGTGTGCATTCTGCAACTGAGCTAGAGCAGTAGTAGAAAGGTCGGTGGAGCGGATGGTGTGTTTCCTTGGGGTGTTGACTAGATGCTGTGCCCTAGTTGTCAGTCTGGGTGGGCGTTACCTGGGGTAGGAGGGAAGAAGAGACGGGGGTGTTCCTTAATTACCCTCCGGTAGAAGACTGGCAGGCAGCTTCCTGCCTTCTGGTCCTGGGTGGACCTGTCAATCTCACCACCCTCGACAGAAAATGTGCTGCCTTCAATAATGGTACTGAATGCCCTTTAGTTGAAATTATTACATGGCATAGATAGTACTGGATACATAACATGTTGGAATTTGTTACAGATGAGTGTTTTTGTCTTTTATTCTATAATTACTTTGACTGCAAGAATTTTGAAGTGATCTCTCATAGCACAAAAACAATGTCCTAACGTGAATTGGAAAAGCCTGGCCATTGAGCTAACTTGAACATATCATCCAACCTGCTTCTTTTTGTCGTATCTGCTTTTGATGCTTTCATTTCATGATGACTACAGTACTTTTGTCTAAAGTTTGCAGATAAATAGGTAAGGTAAATTCACCAGCACTCAAACGGCAAAGAAACAGACACACTGTCCAACTCTAGTCTCCTTTCTCTCCGCCACTCCTTTACCCGCACCCTCCCCCCTCCTCCCCCATCCTCTCCACTGCACTGTGCTGATAAGAGCGCCAGCCCTCCACCCTCTCACCCCCGCTCCACCTCCTCACTCCCCCTCGCCATTAGCCCAGGCTCCCTTCGTATTTTCATCAGGGGCTGAAGGGCCTCGTCAGCGCCAGTTGAAACCTGAGCCGTCCATGTAATTAGTTAAGTAATAACAGGGACGTGGCCATCGGGCCTCTCACGGGCCCAAGCCCCGCTGCTCCACCAGCGCCGGCGACACCCACCCCGATCCCCAAGGGCTCTCCACGGCCATTAGCCGGCAGCGGTCAGAGACCCACGTCCCCCGTCTCCCCTCGCCCACTACGCCTCTTCACCCGCCTGATGGAGTTATAATCATAGGCAGCCAAATGTCCTCCGTTTCAGGACGCGTCGGGAGACGTGAAACAGGCTTGGTTGAGGGGAGGCATGACCTCGGTGGCCTGGGTCCGCCCGTCAATTGTTTTGATTTGTTTGTTTTCGATCCATTTTCTGAAGGCTGATATGATGATATTGGCGCAGCCATTGAAATAGTTAAAGACGCTTTAATAACTCAATATCCTGGTGTGTTCCAGGAGGGTTTTGATACCCCCGTGATGAAAGCAGTAAGTGTTGTGTTATTGCAGCCCTGTGTGTGTGTGTGTGTGTGTGTGTATGTGTGGCGTGTGTGTGTGTGGCATGTATGCGTCCGTGGAAGCATTGTGAATGGGATCACAGGAAGGGAGGGCGTGTGTATGGGGGTAATAGTGCCCTGAGGGGGAAGTGGTCATGTGATGACAGAGGGAGTGTGATGATGAGAGAGGGAAGGGGGAAGAGAGGAGTGAGGGGGAGGGAGAATGGGAGAAATAGAGAGTCAGGAAGGGGAGGAGAGAGAGAGAGATGAGAACATTTGGCAAACTTTGCCTGGAGATGCAGCAGCCCTGCTCGCTTCAGCAAGCAGACAGATATAAAACAAGCAAACATGGGAGCCCATTTCAGAAGGCGGGACATGAGGCGAACATGAAAGATATGGAATGGGAAGTAATTGTTACTATTCTGAAACTATACTGAAAACAGTGCTGGTTAAATAGTGGACAGGACACATGTTGGGTTATTTTGAGTCAGCCTACAGTATTTGGTGATGTGTGTAATCCAACATGTTGGGTTCTAGGGGTAACTCACACATGGAGGCATGATTAATGTGGATGAGGGGCCTTTAGATCGGTTCCTTCAGACACCCACAAGAGAACCTTGTATTTCTCTTCATCACATTAAGTTTGTACAATGCACATTTCTGTTTGTCTTGACAGGGCAATGAACATACCTTTTTAGGGGTGTGTGGTCAAAATAAAAAGGACAACACATTTTTGGTTGTATACTTAAATATGTTAAAATGTATGACATCCCAAAAGCCTCTGTGGAAATGTTTTGTTGTTGCGTAGGCATATTTATTTGTCCTGCAACAACACACTCAGTCATCAACTTTTCATAAGCAAGCTAGTTACTACGGTGCCTACAACAGTGCATACATGATTGGATCAGGATGGGAAAAGAGGCCAGGCTATTAGCTCATCATGGAGGTTCAAGATTGATGTGGAAAATTATTTTGCTGGTCATGATCTTTCTTCTGTGCTTGTATAAATAATATTGAACCTCTGAATACAGTCATGTGAAATAGAAAGTGCACCAACTGGAAAGGTCAAATATATATGACACATGATTATGTAATCCTCCCTTCAATATTACTGATAAAAGAAAAAAGAATTGAAGAAATTATGGGCAAACAATTATACATGCAATAATCTACAGAAATGCAATGTCATTGTGTGAAAAAGTACACCCATAGCTTCAGTAGCGTTGCCCCCCCTTTTTTTTTTTTGAAAGTGGTTAATGTAGATGTTTTTTGTAACTGTCTATCAGTCTCTACTACTGCTGGGAATAATTTTGGTCCACTCTTCTTTACAGTAGAGCTTCAGCTGTTTCATGTTCAAGGGCTTTCTTATAGTCAAGGCCCACTTCAAGTCCCCCAACTGCATTTCAGAAGAATTGAGATCTGGGCTTTGACTCGGTCATTACATAACCCTCCCTTTGTGAACCATTCTGTTGTAACTTTGCCAGTGTGTTTTGCATCATTGTGCTCTTGTGTGTTGATAGTATTTTGTTTTTTAGCAGAAGCTTCTACTTTTCTGACCTCCCATGAAGACCGAGTTTGTTCAGTCTCTTTCAGAAAATTGACTCCAGCGCTTTAACATTGATTGTGTCAATACAGGCCAGTAGATCCCTTGATGTTACCTGGGGTTCTTACAGACTTCTATGAACATCTTTAAGTCTGCTCAATTTGGGCAACGCTTGGTGAGAGGACCCATCCTATGTAGGTTCGCCAGTGGTCTGGACTTTTCCCCATTTGTAGATGATTCTTCAGACAGTGTAATCATGTACTTTGAATTGCCTGGAAATAGCTTTGTAACCCCTGCCGGACTCATGGGCATCAATAATCTTTCTTCTGGGGGTCTTAGATAGGTCTTTTGATCTTGGCATGATGTGTAATTACCAACCCATATGGTTAGGACCAAACCAGGGCCAGTTTGTAATGAAAGGCCAGACCCCCCACAAGTTACTGTCTAATGATTTTCCAATCATTTGCTCCTATTTTAGTCCAGCTGATTCTAATTTTAGACATTTTATGTGATTAAGGTATCAATGTATGAAGGTAATTAAATTTCTGTTCACTTCAATGGCATTGAAGGTTTCAACGTTAATTATATTGTGTGGTTTGTTAAATTGGTCAACCCTTATTATTGAATGTGGTCAGAATATAGCTCAGATATGCATGTGTCCTAATCTGACCCATAAAACTCTTTCCAAGGGATGTGCTTACTTTCCCCATGGCTGTTTATGTGACTCTACCTTATGTGACTCCAACGCCACTCCTGTCTGCCCACTGAGGAAGACGTGTCGCGACAACATGCGACCGGGCTGCGTTTAGAACAACAGTGTCTGAGTAAACTATAATTACACCGTCGCCAAGGGGTTATTGGCAACTGCGAGGGCAGTGGGGCAGATACTGGAGCATTGGTTGACTCCCAGCTTTTCACGGACATGCTGCTTCATACTGCTCCATGTAGGATCCAGAGATTTGTGTAGATAGGATTGTGTGCCTAATGAACTGGCCCTTACTATCTTTTTAAAAATAAAACATTAATTACATAATTCTTTACATGTCCCAGCCCTTGAGGTTCAGTGTCATGTATAGTATGTGTAATCATGTAGTTATTGCATTTTGCTGTGCATAGGCTCTTAAGGACTCAAACACTTGTCTAAGGTTTATTAAATGTACAGACATGTGAATTACGTTCTTAACCTGTAATAACCAAGGAGTGTGGTTGTTGATTTGGTCATGGCTTTGTTTCTGCCGCCCGGATTCTTTTAGAATCACAAGATTGCTTAGATGGTGCAAATCATTGTGCTGACTCATTTATAGACCTTTTCAAAGCCTCAGTCTGCTACAAAAAACACACCCTCACAAGTGGACTAGACACACCAGGACGTGTTGCAGCCTTAGACCTCTCTATAATATATGTGTGTAGAAATTTCAGAAAGATCTTGCCTGGGACATGCCACATTAATGTGACTGATGTTCGAAAATTTATGTTGGAGCTTTGCTTTTGCGCCTCCTTAGCTATCGAGTTGTATTTGGACCGTTTCAGGTCCTTAGTGATGTGCATCCCAAGGAACTTGAAACGTATTGCCATATCTACAGCAATCCCATTAATCAGTAGGGGGTTGTTTTCTTTTCCATCTCCTAAAGTCAATTTTCAGCTTTCTATTGAAATGTTTTTGAGAAAGAGGTTTTCCCCAGTGCCACTCCTCCAGAACTCTGACTTCCAGGGTTGAAACGTCTCTTCGTTGTTGGTGAGGCGTATTTTCAGCCTAACATTGAACACTCGCTACTCATTTAAAGGCTGTCTGAAAAGGGGTTAGACTGCTTGCATGTGATTTGCGAAGTATGGGACAGACTGGACTCAGTGTGTGCTTTCTAATGATGCTACATCTAGTTTCAGGGCTGCACATGGTTATTGCTCCTCATTTGCCACTTTATTAACCGGGTATCCAGCTCTGATCTAAATGTCAATAGAAATGTGAATAGGCATCATTAACACTGTGTGCAGGCTTCATCCCTTTTCTTTAATAACTATTCTTATCCCTTGTTTTCAAAGGTGTCTGTGCGTCCACAAACATTGTTACTGTTACCATGTCTATTATGGGCCCTTTTAGCTTCAGGATGTAAGTACAATAAATACTATTTGTGGAAACCAGTGGAAGATGGCATAATTTGTATGCAGACAACAAGGCTATGTACAGCCATTTGAAAAGCTAACATTCAAAGTGGGCTTATTTTTTCCGAAGTAAATATTGCCTCTCCGTATATAGCAGGAAGCAGATTGTACCGACCACGTTCCCACCAGATCTATACTATGTTGACACCATTTATGAAATTGAAGCAGACACCTTTCCAAATCCTTTGGATGTAATCTTCCATAGCACACTTCACTTTATCATAGGTGAAAGGTTCTGTACTCATCACAGCGTGAATCAGAAGGTTGGCTAGACCCCAGGTCAGTTCATTACTGCCTCTTTGTTTACAAAGTGCTACTGCGTACGCTTTCAAGGTCAACATACATCAGCTCGTTGTTAAGGTATAAAAACAGGAGGCACTGAACAAGAGGCTCTTACAGCTCCTGTTTTGTGCAGGTCCACCGTGCAACTAGGGCGGTTTATAATGCTGTGGATCAGTATGTTTAGGAAGGTCTGTAAGTGCTTTATTATATGTTTTTATTTGTGTTGTTGAAAATGTTTCCGAATCTGTAATTATTCTTGTATGGGTTTTTTTTAATATTTGTTTGCATTTTATTAAAACTGTTGTAAGTAAGAAGTTTGCAAATTGTCTGGTCAAATGTTTCTCCTCAGCTGTCAGTTGAGCTACGCTCCGTAAATTAAAAAAAGCCCAATCGGGTCCTCCACACAACGCAGCGTTGTTTTGACAGTAGCTGGCCCTGTAGCAGCTCCACTAGATGGCACTACTCTGACAGCCTTGTATGACATGGGGTCAACACACCACATTCCTTCATGTGTTTCAGTGCCTCTGTTAAAGCAGTGTACCCGTTCGTCAGGTATAATGGAACGATGACTGACCACTGTGTCTCATCAACGGCCTGAAACCTGAGGCGCATGCCTTATTCCTGGAATGTGGACAGTGTCTCTTTATCCTGTGTGACTGTTGGATTGTCACTAATGTGCGTTGGGGTTTTGTGTCCACAGGTAGAATGCAAGAAGGCCCAGCCGAAGGAGGTGATGTTCCCACCGGGTACGCGGGGCAGGGCCAGGGGCCTGCCTTACACCATGGACGCCTTCATGCTGGGCATGGGCATGCTCAGTGAGTACAGTTGGATTGGTTTCAGTGTAGCTCTATTGGTAAATGTAGCCCTGCAATATTACTAGAGTGACTTCCACAGCTAGATGTTACCTTGCTCATGTCTCTGACATGAATCTACTGTTCTGACTGACCGCCTCCCTTTATCACATACTGACTGACTGACCGCCTCCCTTTATCACAAACTGACTGACCGCCTCCCTTTATCACAAACTGACTGACTGACCGCCTCCCTCTATCACAAACTGACTGACTGACCGCCTCCCACTGTCGCACACCGACTGAATGACCGCCTCCCTTTATCACATACTGACTGACCGAATGACTGACTGAATGTCGCAGGAGTTGTTCTTTTGGGCGACGCCCCCATTACTTTCCTCCCCCTCACAGCCACTGAGCGTGTTTTCCCATTTATTTTGTAGATTTTACAAGGAAAAGACAGGAAACAGGGATTCCAAGAAGGCTCCCCCACCCTGCTATACCCTCCCTCCCAGCTTCAGCCCAGCGTTAGTGACAAGAGATAATTACTGTTAGATTGATCATCTGCTCAAAGTAACTGAAGCAAATAAATCGCTTGATGCTGGGTGCTGAATCCCAATGGCAGCTAATAGAAGCTGCGGGGTAGGTCACCCTGCCTGTAATTTTGCTTCATGAAGCATCCTCATTGGGGCTTGCGTGAAATACGCAATTGATATTCAGACAGTCCTGTTACCAGCATTCCTAAACCGCACAACCCAACACCCCCCCCCCCCCCCCCCCCCCCCCCCAAAGCCCCCAAATTAATCTGAGCAGGGCTATGCATTACAGAAGTAAATGAAGAGGAAAATTGAAGTAATGTTAAATTATAAATTTATAATTTCATCTGCCAGACCTCAAGAGTGCTGAATAATAGGGTTCGGATATCACAGGGTTTCATCTGTTAGGGGCTGAGGAGGGGAGGGCTTGTCTCCAGCTATAGTTCATCTTCATCAACACCATTCATTTATTCTCCAACTTCTGCACCACAAACTCCCTTTTCTCCCTGAAATCCTACGGCGAGCGCCAAGCTCTGCCAGGGATGTGAAGTTTCTGTACAGACGATAGTGGTATTGTCAATGCCTGTTCAACAAACATGATTTAGAGTACCATGAAGACACTCTGAAAAATCTTATTTAGATGCAGCGGAGATCAACTTGGGGAGCTAATGGAAGGAAAGTGGAGTGTGAGCTGGAGTACAGGGGAGGATGGAGTGTGAGATAGAGAACGTGAACCCCACTGCCAGGTTCTCCTGGCGACACTCCTTATCTAAATGAAATTGGAAAAGCAGGACAGCGAAGCATTCCGTTCGCTAATTTGCATGCAAAAATCAACAAGGCTCATTATTTAAGGAACCCTAATTCCTCACGTGCCAAAATCTCATTAAAACCCCGTCTCTGCTCGCTTCTTTGTTTACTGCACCTAATCGAGCCATTTATCTTTATTGTGTTAGGGTCTGCATGTATGTTCGCCGAAATTAATAAACATTTAAAACCCTGCGCGTAGTGCAGCTTTACCAGATAGATAATTGATTTTAAAGTGAATCTGAACTGTTGAGCCATAAAATAGGTGCATTAGTATGCATATTAATCCATGGGCCCGGGGGCTCTGATTCTGCCTGTGGGGCCAGATACAGTGACATCCCTTATTTACTGAGGCACACTCAGAGATGGTGGACAGAGTCAAGAGAGGAGTCTACCCAGGAAAACATGGCAGACTAATCACTTCCTGACCGCTCTATGTGTGTGTGTGTGTGGTCTTGGTTGCCACTGCCTTCTGTATGCCTTGTCTTTTGTCTAAACTGGCTCTTTGCTCAGTGTCCTGGCGCAATAAAGCCGCGAGACACACACAGCGCTCGACTCACCTGCTAGTGGGACATACACAATGCTGAGCACCGACACACACAGTTTAAATAAATTTCCGTCCGCAAATCCATAGGATTACTTGAGAGGTCATTCATTTCTAGACTCCTACTGAGTTAAGGCAGCACATCTTTCTCCATAACTCCAGGCTGTCCATGACTGCTGGCACAGAGCAGTAACTCATTAGTTGCTTTAGGTGGGTGGTAGACGGACCTGCAATCTGAAGGCCCCACGCTGTCAGCCTTAACGTAAATCTCAAATACCGGGGACACATCTACAGCGACATCCCAGGGGCAGGTACTTCAGGAAGGTCTGCTCCATGTAGCACCCACGAGGAGGACCTGCACCTGGCCTTCCCAACACAACACCAAGCCTCTAGCATATGTGACAAACCAGCAAATCCCAATTGTTTGCTTCTGTTGTGGCTAACAGCAGAATGCTTGGGTTTGCTGTCTCGCTGGGAACAGGGATCTCTCATTTAGTTAAATCTATGCTGCTGTGAAATTCACCATGGCCGCTCACTACATGCAAGCGTGTGTGTTATTGTATTAATGTTAAATAGATGTTACCTCTAATAATCTAACTCACAAGAATGGGTTGAATTCAGCCTGTTGGTGGCAATCCAGCTTATTATTCTGGATCGAAGTAATGCTGTTTGTATCAGTCAATTAAATGTCAGCCACATTTCACATAACTGGAGACGAGAAGAATCATATTTTTGGATTTTAGAACTGCGGATTTGGAATTTGGCTGGGTTGCAGAGCAGAATTCCAAACTCTTGGAGAGCCTTCTCTCACTTTCAAATGTTTTCTCAGTAGGCCTGTAGTCTATGTTAAGCTCTTGATGTGCTTTAAACTGCATATTTAGTTTCCTTCATCATCCTTTTTTTTAATGTCTGACAGTTGTTTTACTTACTTCTTTTCATAGTTCTGCTATTACTGCATTCATCAATCTAACAAGAGGGCAAGTTTTCAGTTATTTAGTAGTGTGTCCTTTCATTGGAGAGCTATGGGTTTTGGGCTTTCACCTGGAGTTCTTTATTTTTATTTGAGACAAAAGAAAAAACAACCCATATCATCTAGTAGTACACACAATGATTATAAAACATACTGTTGTAAAACTATTTGTCAGCATCAGATGTTTTAACCTAAGACTTAAAAAAAAGTGTGTAGGTCTCTTTTTTATTGTTTATCTATGTATTTTATGTGTTTTGGACAGTGGGTTTGGGAAAAAGGAGTCTCATTGTGATCTGATTTACTGGCAGTCCCCCACCAAACATTATAAACATTATAAGCACCTCCCACTATAAAAAGCTTAGTACTAACATAATTCTCAAACCTGAAATTACACAGCCGACTTGCAGAGAAGCTTCTTCTGAACCTGTTTACATTCTTACTTATTAAACCGTGGAAAATTAATTAAGAATTAATATTAATATCAATAGTTTAGTATCTGGAATTAGTAGCTCACATCGTCAGTTTGTCCTTATCTAGTACTTATCTAGCATAACCCACCACTAGGGATGTGAATATATTTGACAATAGGCTCCAAAATCCCAATTTGAACCTCAAATATGCCATTCTGTTCCTCAAATGCATAATGTTCATTTAGCCCAGCTCACTTAGGTGTGTTTTTTTTGAAAGGTACAGACTTGAAAGGTACAGACTAACAACAGGAACAAAAATGCAAAACATGTCAGGACGTAACAGTCACAGTAGACTATTATTTTGACCACTTGGAGCAATGATAACAACAATAAATACACTACTGTATATGTATGTGATTTTTGAAAATACGAAGTACACAGATAGTTTGAAATCACACCAGTTCCAAGGGAGTCCCATAAATTGCAGTTGAAAATAACAAGAGGATGATCAGTGTAATCATGGATTTCTCGACAAGGTGAAATAGAATGCACACTGAATGGACAGTTGCTTTCAGGGTAGCACAGTGCTAGATGGATTCTGTTTAGTTGGTTGTAAACTTCCCTTCAAGTAAAAGAGAGAATCTTCTCAATAATTGCAGCATTCTCCGTATTTTTGTCCCCTTTACTTAGTCATGGAAAACACATTGACAACAGATTTTCTTTTGCATGTATGTCCTGTATAAATGTAAAAATATATACAATTAATGTTTTATGACATGCTTTCATAGCAGACCTGTCTAGCAAAAGTCATTTGTGGTCATTTTGTAGTTAAAAGGAATGGTAGTTCTATCTAGTTTAGCAGTAATTTTATCCAGTACAATCCAATCCTAAGGTTTTTGTGGTGTATTTCATTGTCATTAGCTTGATGACAATGGGTTCTAGTGTGTCCATATGGCTGTATTGCTCATAAGTAGCCTAACATATGCAGACAGCGGAGCTGAGGAGGAGATCATTAAATTGTGTTTGTGTGTTCGTGCCGACAACAGAGACTGAGTTGAGTTCAGACCTTGAGGCTGTGCTGTTGTTTGTTCTGCTGACGAGCCACGGCTACTCCTGACATGCAAGCACGACGCGCACACACATACACACTCCGCAACCTCTTTAAATGTCAGAGGAAAAGCCCATGTCATGTACATTTAGCATCAGCATCTGGCATTTACTCCTCTTTAAGAGACAAAGTAAACAGTGCCTGGGTACTGAAAGTGGTCCCAACGTTGGTGTACAGGCCAAGGTCCCTTAACATTGCTCAGAATTCCCTATGTAAAAAAGCTATTCTTCCTTTAGCACAAATCATTAGTATCATTTGAGTTACCAGTACAAAAGCGTAATTGTCCACAAAAAAGAAATGGCCAGAAAAAAGAAAATCTCTGTTGTAATATTATTAAGAGATTAAGTATGTATCAGGGCAGTATGAAGGTTGACAAAGGCTCAGTGTGATCTGGGTACTGGAAGTATTCAGTATCTGTTGGAACCAAAGGAAACACTGTCTGGGATAGAGAAAATCACGTCACTCTGCTTTGTGTTTATATATACATTTATATATACACTTTTTTTTCTTTTTTTCTCAAGAACGTTGCCTCTTTTTTTTTCTTTTCCCAATTTTGTTATTTTCAATTCAGGATTAACGACTTGTTTCATCTCAACAACTCCCAGTTGGGGCGAGACTTGCCCTCTGATGCACATCTCCCAACATTTTGTAATTCAGAATGAAGGCCGATTAAAGGCTTTTTTTTATTGCAGCAACTCCCAGCCGTGACGAAGCAAGCAAGGCTACCATGTCCGATGTATCACCAGCCCTGGACTGTTCTGAGCCGGTGTGCGTTGTCCTGGTCCGGACTCCCGGGCCCGATCTGTATCAAGTTACTGGGATCAGAACCCTTTGTCACAATGACCACTACACTACGAACCTCCAGTGTGTGTCTGCCAAACATAAGCCATTGATTTCAAAGTTTTAGCAACAGTACATCATTCTGTGAACAGGGCTACTTTCATCAGGTTTCAATAGTAATATACAGTATCTCCCAAAAGGGAGTACCCCTGACATTTCTGCAAATATTTGATTCCATCTTTTCATGTGACAACATTGAAGAAATGACACTTTGCTACAATGTAAAGTGTACAGCTGAGTGTACAGCTTATATCACAGTGTAAATTTGCTGTCCCCTCAGAATAACTCAACACACAGCCATTAATGTCTAAACCGGTGGCAACAAAAGGGAGTACACCCCTATGTGAAAATGTCCAAATTGGGCCCAATTAGCCATTTTCCCTCCCCATTTCCGGTGTGAATGGGGAACAGGTGTGTTATATTTGGTGTTATCGCTTTCACACTCCCTCATACTGGTCACTGGAAGTTCAACATGGCACCTCATGGCAAAGAACTCTCTCTGAGGATCTGAAAAAATGAATAGTTGCTCTAAGTAAAGGTGGCCTAGGCTATAAGAAGATTGCCAAGACCCTGAAACTGAGCTGCAGCACGGTGGCCAAGACCATACAACGGTTTAACAGGACAGGTTCCACTCAGAACAGGTCTCGCCATGGTCGACAAAAGAAGTTGAGTGCACATGCTCAGCGTCATATCCAGAGGTTGTCTTTGGGAAATAGACGTACGAGTGCTGCCAGCATTACTGCAAAGGTTGAAGGGTCAGCCGGTCAGTGCTCAGACCATACGCCACACACTGCATCAAATTGGTCTGCATGGCTGTCGTCCCAGAAGGAAGCCTCTTCTAAAGATGATGCACAAGAAAGCCCGCAAACAGTTTGCTGAAGACAAGCAAACTAAGGACATGGAATACTGGAACAATGTCCTGTGGTCTGATGAGACCAAGATAAACGTATTTGGTTCAGATGGTGTCAAGCGTGTGTGGTGGCAACCAGGTGAGAAGTACAAAGACAAGTGTGTCTTGCCTACAGTCAAGCATGGTGGTGGGAGTGTCATGTTCTGGGGCTGCATGAGTGCTGCTGGCATTGGGGAGCTACAGTTCATTGAGGGAACCATGAATGCCAACATGTACTGTGACGTACTGAAGCAGAGCATGATCCCTTCCCTTCGGAGACTGGGCCGCAGGGCAGTATTCCAACATGATAACGACCCCAAACACACCTCCAAGACGACCACTGCTTTGCTAAAGAAGCTGAGGGTAAAGGTGATGGACTGGCCAGGCATGTCTCCAGACCTAAACCCTATTGAGCATCTGTGGGGTATCCTCAAACGGAAGGTGGAGGAGCGCAAGTTCTCTAACATCCACCAGCTCCATGATAATTCCAGTGGCAACCTGTGAAGCTCTGGTTAACTCCATGCCCAAGAGCGTAATGGCAGTGCTGGAAAATAATGGTGGCCACACAAAATATTGACACTTTGGGCCCAATTTGGACATTTTCACTTAGGGGTGTACTCACTTTTGTTGCCAGCGATTTAGACATTAATGGCTGTGTGTTGAGTTATTTTGAGGGGACAGCAAATGTACACTGTTATACAAGCTGTACACTTACTAGTTTACATTGTAGCAAAGTGTAATTTCTTCAGTGTTGTCACATGAAAAGAAATAATCAAATATTTGCAGAAATGTGAGGGGTGTATTCACTTTTGTGAGATACTGTATATGAAAGTGAATTGATAACTTTTTTAATAGAGTTCTGATAGAATGCTCCTTGGAGTTTTATGCCAATATACGTTTTCTGTTAAACTGTTAAATATCTGCTCAGAATGACGATTCAAAGATGTCTGCAGAATAGGGTGTCAGCTATGAAATGACAGTGAGTTATGGATTTTGGTCATTGAACTAAAGTGTTAAATAGATTTAGTCCCAGTAAAGGAATTACATAATATGTCCTTGATTAGTACTACACAGAAATACACAAATATGGAGTAGTGTCCTACTGTTTTAAGTTTGGACACCTTAGTTCAATACAGCGGAGCACAGCAGTACAGTACAGTGGAGTAGAAGTACTACACCATCATTTTAAATGTCCATGGACTTTTGTGTCAGTTGGTGTTCAGTGGGTGAGGAAAGAAGTGAGGTGGTAGGTGTCTGTAAGAGCTGAGAGAGGTGACATTGAGAGAGATAAGAGCGAGAGAGCCAGAGTGTGGGAGGGAGAGGAGAGAGGGGTTTGTCCTGTTCTCACATTCTTATGATCCAGACAACAGAAAGAGAAAGAAAACCATTATGAGCTGAACATAACAGTATGTCAGGGGAAGGGATGATTCAATTCCTTTTCGCTGACTTTCCCATCTTTGGTTTTGACTGCCATGACTTCCCATTGTAGCCAGTTGGCAGTAATACCATTACAAATGATACTAGTTTGTAAATAATTCTGATAATTTCTCTAAACCTAAAAAACATGGTGTTATTATTGGTTGTCTGCGGTCTTATTTTAGCATCATAGGGTTTTGATCTATTTCTGAAATAATTTCAGACCTTTTCTGATAGATGATGTGATCTATTTGATCTGAAATCAAAGGCTTTATTCTTGCCTATTTAACATTGCCTCTTTAATTTGTAGAAAATCGCATTTGTCCTAAACATTGATTCATTTGTGTTTCAACATAGATTACCTTTGAACTTCCCACAAAGGTGCTTTTATGATCCCTTTACATGGAAAAGGCCTCTCTGTACCTGGCGACTGGTAACCTCCACCTCCCATTCTAACAGTATCTCTCCTCCCACTCTCATATTCGTCAGTCTCAAACATACACACACACATTGTGTAAACTGTTGTTGCTGTTGTGAGCGACAAGGAGGTACCGTAGCCGAGTTGGAACAAGCGCTCAACTGCCTTTACCTGTCCAAGGAGTCCCGGTTGGACTGTGACAGCTCCTGCCTCCGATCTGGCAGCCGTACAAGAGCAGCATGTGTGTTGGGTCCCACCCCACTTTATTTTCCCTCTTATCTTCCACCGTGACCATGATGTGCTCCAACGCATAGCAAACACTGCTGATATGGTGCTTTCTAACACACTCGCGCGCACATCCTTGAAACAGTCACAGCTCTATCGGAAGCTGTGCAATGAGAGCCTGGTGGAGCTAAAGGAGCACTTCTGAACTCGCGTCATTAAAAAGTTCTGCCTCAGCAAAGATGGCACAATTTAACAGATTGCAAGTAAATTCCCAAATAGCAGACTCAGTTTCTTTTTTTGCCACTTTAGGAGTGACTTTTTGCAATCACTCAATCATATATCCCGTAGGCTGTTTTGTCAGTCTCTCAGCCGATATTACTGCCTGGAATTACGGCTGGGCATTACCGCCCTGCCCAGTGCAGAGCGATAGCCTCGCACCTCAGAAAGACACTGTCTCTCTCTAATCCATAATATCCTGGCACAAATCTCATCCACTCATTGTCTTGCACCGCCGTGTCATTCATGATCGATTAACCGTGGGCTATAAAAGAAAGGCTATCGATCAACGACAGTGTAGAGGGGACCAAAAAAAAAAAAAACACTGCCCAGCACCAGATCGAGACTCTGTGTTGCCATGTGACCCTTGGAGCCTGCGAGGGGACATCAGGGTGTGCGGAAGAGACACTTCTGACGCTCATCATCTCAAACCGAATCGTCTGCTATCTAATGCCCGCAGCAGTGCTCTGTGTGGCTGTGTGCGTGTCGATGTGTGGGAGGCTAGCATAGGTTAACACAACTCTTGATTCTTCTCTCTCTTCCCCTAGGTTACCCAAACATTGTAGCAACGTACGGACGTGGATACACTGGATTTACCCCGAGCTACAGCTACCAATTCCCTGGTGAGTTCCCCAACAAGAGGTACTGTGTGCTTCTCTGCCTGCTAGCCATCCTGCCTGCCGGTGTGGAGTGATGTGCTCTATGTTGACTCACAATCTGACAGTTCACACCTTATCAAAGTCTATATATGATTCTTTGTCTGTGTGGGTGGAAAACTATAAAAGTCTATACATGACCTGAGAACCAGCCAGTATGGGCAATGGTTCATTACACAAACACACAGTTCCCACTCCCTGCCTCCTTCCTCTCTCTCACACACACACACACACACACTGGCTTACACAATGCCGTATGTTAAGTTGTTCTGCCATGTTATTCTCTTACACAAGTGGCATCAGTTAGGAATGAATTCCTTGCTGGCAGCCACTTATACACAGAACATCATCTCTCTGCCAGCTATAATACTGTGGAAAAATCTAATCTGCCAAATGAGATTTGATAAGGTAACATTATGCAATTATTTTACCTTTCACTCTTCTCTAAAAGGCCGCTTCAATGGGAAATGCCATAGTTGAGGCCAGACTGGGCCCACGGCACTTGGCGGCGATCTACGGTTCAGGTTTGATTTCATGTCAGAACGTGTTGAGTGGCCTATGTCCTTTCTGACGCCTGGCGTCAGTATACCCAGATTGGCTGGGCAACATTATAGAGACGCTCCACAATTCTCCAGACCACAGGGGATGAATACATCTTCTGTACATACAGCAGAGGATCCAGCAGAGCTACATTCACCAGTGTTTTTCCCCCATTAATGGTCAATTCAACATGGAATACCTGAGACTGAGGGAATGTTTGTTTTGCCCTGAATACACCAGTATCTTCAACATTCTTAATGAGGACTGTGTTTCTTTGGCGATTTCACATTAATGTGATACATTTTTCTTATTTTCAATTGCGTTCCATAGCTGTTGTTCTTGAGGCCATGCTCATATGAAGAGAAGAAAAGCCTTTGGGTCAGTGACCCTTTGAACCATCTATTGAGTGGAGAAGAAAAGGGTCCAGTACAAGGGGTGGGAGGGTCATGTGTTTTTACAGATGTACATTTGTCCTTTAATAATGAAAAAGAGAGAACATTTCCACTCCTTCCTTTCTGTCCGCTCAGCACCCAGCACCCCCAATGAACTGAACACTATGACTGAAAAGTGGCTAGTATCTTCATTCACAGGGTCACGCTGTCAGTAACCATAACAGTGGAATAAGCAACTATTATCGAAATGAACAAAACTTGCATGCAACAAAATTGACGGAGTCCAGTGGGAGGGAGCCAGCAGGAAGCATTATTATGATATGACTGAAACTGCCTAGCCAGCAGAAACTACAAAAACACTTCAAAACAAATTTGGTGTTGTTGTTTACCTCAAAGAACCTGTCTGTGTTGTCTTCCCTGGGACAATTATATTGTTAACTGCGAGTTAACCAGCTAGACCACACAGGCTATGTTTGCTGTGATTGGTCGACAATGACAGCACCGCTTCTGAAATACAACTGATTTCTATTTGCTCTCGCCTCGCTCCTGTGACCTTCGCGTGCACAACCATTGCACGGTGCAATTTTTCTGGTTGTTCTCGACTGTAGGACTCATCGCTGCCAAACTGGCAGGAGAAATGCACAAATAAGTAATGGCTCTCGATTCAGTGAAGAGTTGTTCAGAAGGAACAAATCGTTTGCTAACTGCACATGGCTAATCAGTACGGCGCTCCAGCAGGTTGTTGTCTCTTCACAGTCAGAGCATCTCTGTGTCCTCCTCAGCCTCTGTGTCAATACGCATTAAGTGGAGTCACAAACAAACACCCGAGTTCAGATGGAATATTACTGAAACAGATGAATAAATTAACTCGGAACATGAATAATGTAAGGGTGTAACTTGGCAAGGTGTTAGAGAAGCCATCCAGCGGGTTGAATGTACCAGGAGGAGTTGATTAAAACACATCGTTCCTCCAGGCAACTCTCTTCACACACAGGAACTGGCATGTTATACAGATGCCGTGTCTCACCTTGACCCAGTTTCTCACAGCAGGCAAATCGTCCTGCAGCAACAGAAAATGGAAATGATTGTGTGGACTGCAAATTGACCTTTTTTGAATTGGCTTACTAAATGTTACATTTTCTATAAACACGTCGGACATTGTACGTGACAATGGCAGATGTTTAACGCCTCCTTTAACCTTGAACGCTCCTTGCATTTCCTGCTGTGCCGGAAAATCCCTGCGACAAGAAGATAATCGAATGAAGATACGCCGTTGACACTGTATGCCGTGAATTTGAGTCCTCCTTAAATGAACCCGAGAATGAAACGCCAAGTCATCCCTCTCTAATCCGTCCCCACCATCCATGCTGTACCCTTCCTGTAGGGATGACAAAGAACATGCTTCCCCCTCTCTCCTTACGCAGAGTTAAAAAGCAAATCCAAAGACAAGAAGAAACAACCCTTCTAGATGTCCTCCATGTGGCAGAACCCCAGCAGACTCAGTGCTATCATCAGTCCAGGCCTAGGTCCTGGCTGGTAGACAGGCAGCGTGTTATGTTAGCCAGCCCTGCTTCCATGTTGGCACTAGTTAAAAGGTAGAGTGGGCTGATCGCTCCGAGGTTAACTTCGCCGCCTTGCTTTAATCCCTGGGCTCTCAGTAAAATGATCTTGCCTCAGCACCGGGCACAACGCGGCCCTTTTTGCTCCCAGTGATTTTCCGATACTGTGGTGCCAAACGACCTTGGTGTCGGACATGTAAGGTGAAAAGCCTTTTTTCCCTCCTTGTAGCGTCGGGGGATTTAGCATAATCTCACACTGTTTGGGAGGTTAAAATTGACTGTTGAAGAGGGGAGGAAAAGCACTGCCCATAATCCTCGCAGGAGACAGAGCGTCTGAGGTCAAATGGATGCGTGCACGTGCTTGTATTTGCGCGTGTCCTCGTGCTTGTCAGTTAGCCAGTAGGCGCACGCATGTGCAGGTGTGGGGCCGCAATGTCATTTAGATGTCATTCCACCGTGGCCTATTTCTTATTTCACACCTCCTGATTCAGACATTACTGTAACAGTGTCGTATTGTTTGGTCCTATATTCTTCTCATTATTTGAATGTTGTCAGCATAATGGCTGTTGTAAAATGTCGGTGGCCGTTGCTAAAACAACAATACCGATGATGACAACAGTGTTTACAATTCTTGGTGCGTGCCTTATTGTTTTTCCTTTGTCTCTCCCTTCTTCCCCGCTGCCTTCCCCCTCCGGCTGTCACAAAGAGTTCGGCAAAAACAGCCATTTTACAAGTATTCTATGATGTTGCAATTACATTTCTATTGAGCTTCTTGGCTGGTTCAAATGGGTCTGGGGTGAAACAGGAAACACTGGTGTGTGTCACAGTATCTTTGTTTCGGCTCTCTCTCAGCGGCCAATTGTCTCGTTGTTTTTGTCACACCCTATTTCTGGCGTCTGATGCGCCTGGCACTGATGAGAGCTGAAGGATGTGGCGGTGGCGAGCGTCAAGGTCACAGCCTCTTAGAGCACTTCCTGTGCCTGGCCTGTGTAATAAAGCTGCCTCATCCCTCGCTCCTCTCCTCCATTTATCTGGCTCTCATTTAAAGGGGAAGGGAATGGATGCTTCACTTTTGATTAAGGCCTAATCAGTTATGCAAACGGGAGGGGGGAACATCAAGAGGTTCACCCCTCCCAACCTTCAACACGCATGGAAAGCACACACACACACATCTACATACACAAACCTATACACACAACCACACACACCTACAAAACGTAACTACACACACCTACACACAGATACCGACACAGACAACTACACGTACATACACATGCATAACCTACACACACAAACCACACACATCTGCACACAAAACCAAACACACCTACACACACACAACCAAACACACTTAGACATACAACCAAACACACCTACACTTTACCACACACACGTACGTACACACCTCCACACACATCTGCACACAAAACCAAACACACCTACACACACACAACCAAACACACTTAGACATACAACCACACACACTTACACTTTACCACACACACCTACACACACAACCACACACACCTACACACCCAAACCATACACATCTGCACACACAACCAAACACACTTACACATACAACCACACACCTACACTTTACCACACATACCTATGTGCACAACCACACACACCTGCACACACAACCCCACAACCACACACCTACACACGCAATCATGCACAGCTACACACAACCCACACACTTACAAACACACTCAAATCCCCACAGCCAGTGTTCGGACAACTGCACACTGAGGGAGAGAAAACAAACAAGACACATAAAAACCCATTGTTGCCCATGGGTTTTCCAGGGCTGGGCCGGGCCATCAGAGTGTGAAATACCCACAGAGCCCTGTTTAATAACTAGCAGAGCCATGCTGGGCTCGCAGGTCTGTCTGCCCCACATCGCTAAGATGGACAGAGAGCGAGAGAGAGTTGGAACAGAGAAGGGTCTGGAAAGGAAGATTGCAGAGAGAGGAAGAGACAAGAGAGAGGGAGACAGAGAGAAGGGACAGGAAGGATTGAGGGAGCGAGGGAGGGAGGGAGAAAGGGAGAGGAAGGCCGCTGTGCCATCCCATCCAGCCGCTCTAATTGAAAAGCCTTCTTATTAACCCAGTAGGTGTGCAAAGGCAAGTGCCTTCAACGTGTCATAGGCTGGGAACAGAAGACCGCGGGGCATTGACTCTGACACATCACGCACGCGCACACACACACACACACGCTAATGATAATGTGTGTTTATTAAGTCTGCTGCCGTGAGCCCCAGCCCTGGTCTCAACGGGAGTAGCCTCGGACAGTTTAATGCTGCTGTCAATCATCCGGGCTCTCTGTGTGTTGTTTTTTATTAAACTTGTATTTTACCAGGGGTTGTGCCGACACCCAATGCCTCTTTGGCAGATAAGCCCGGCATAAGCACATCAAAATATACTCTGTACATCTATATACACATCAACGACGGAAAATGCAGAACACAATCACAGAAAGCATAAGACCATCAAAAGAAGCAAACACATTATTCATTTTTAAGGTCCTCTAACATTACTCTGAATTGTGCCTGGAGGCAGCAATTCATCAAATCTTTAAGTAGCTTAGAGATTATTCCAAATGTGAGTGGGAAAAACTTGGTGGAAGGATCTCCGTAGTTCTCCATGTCTGGGATCTTGTCTAATAGCTTGTATTTCTCTATGTCAATAGAGAACAAAGGTAGGATGGTTGTTTATGTAGTAGTATTGATCTACAAGACTTAAAAGAGGGCCAGCCTACTTTCTTATACAGAGCGCAGTGATGTGTGCTATATGGAAAAAGCCTTTTCACTACTAAGTTGGATCTCCTTCTTGCCAATGAGGAGACATTTTGACCTGAGAGTTTTAACAGAAGTGTCTTTCATCTGTGCTATTGGAAGAACATTTTAATTTGGTGTTGTTTGTCTTTGGTGTCATTAGAATACGAAACATGTAACATTTCTAATAACACAATGGTAACATTTTGTAACTTTAGGCCAATGTTACTTGTCCTCTCTACAGAGGACTTTTCTCTCCTCATGAGATGGTATACAGTGACCCAAACGGCTTAGGGGCCTCCTGTTGAACTGTTTGAATTCCTGACTACGTTTTGAGGAAGGGACATTTTAAAATAGAGATCCTAATCAATCTTCAGTTACTGGATAATGATACATCTTTTTGCAAAAATCTGCTCTTTCAGATACTTTATCAAAATCTAAAGATATTACCTGCATGTGACTGCAGAAGGATTTGGTTTTCTTATCAATTTTGTGCCCATGGAAAAGAGTTGCTTCTTGAACTACTTATAACACAAATTATGTTGCTGACATCATTTAGGCATTCCTTTGAAAATTGCAAGGATATTTATATAGCGTCTAAATGACTCTCTTGGCCTTTCTGGTGTGAAGGCTCTACTGATAGTAGGACCTTGTTTGTCATCAGTCCAGTCGACTGTATGTTGTAGGCTGACTCCATTCTGGCTCAAATATATGACCTGGTACCAAAACCTATTTCTACATTTGATACAGTTAATTTATGCCACATAGACCTGGCTCTCTGCCTCTGGCTCTTCCTGTCAACGGAAGGTGACATTTCCATCCCTGTGCTGTGAGAGGATGTCTTATCATGCCAGGCCGTATCTAATAGAGGCTTTTGTGTTCATCAGTTGGCCTTGTCTCTGTGTTCTCCGCCCCGCTTCTCTCTCACTCTGCACACACACACATCCGCACACACCAAGGACAAATGTTGTCTTACATCAGGAATACTGAAAGAGTAGGGAGAGAGAAGGAGGAACATTTGAAACGGAATTTTCTAGAGAAGACAGACACATCTTAAGCTGCATGTCTCTGTCCTTCCTCTGAGGCGTGGCTCTGATGTCGCTCCCCTATCATCTCACCCTGCTAGCTGGTAATTGCCCTCATTGTGAAGGCATCACTGTGGAACACCCGGGAGCGTTGGGACGAGGGCAGTCATCACCCCAACACACCCGAGGTGTCATCCCCGTCGCCCCCGTGACGGCGCTGAGCCGCCTAATTGCATTTTACACCAGGCTTGTCACCTCTGAGGCAGGCTGGTGGAGAAGAGAGGACAGGGTGACTGAGGGGTCCTGCTCTGAATAAGGTGTCAATGAGGCAAAACCTCACACGCAGAAGCTCGAGATCAGGGATCGAAAGCAAGCCTGTCACCATAATGTCTGACTAACACAGTGTTTCCGACATTCTTGGATTATGCTACATTCATATCCAACATGAACTTGTTTGAAGGACTCCTCTGCATGCCTGGTAAGTGCTGGATAAAGTGCCATCCGGGAGGATCTCAGACAGTAATGTGCTTGGTCTTTTTTGGGAGCGTGTTTGGACTCAAGTGGCTGGAGCCTATGAAGTCCTTTAGTGAGGACCAGCCCCTCCACTCCACCCACAGGCCGCTTGTTTGCCCGGGTTCAGAGAATTTTCTTCCAGCTGCATTTCAACCTATTCCTCCATTTGTTTCAAAGGCTGTGTGATGTTTCCTCACACCTGGAGTGAGATGGGTGCCACGGGTTGCATGCCTCAAAGCACAGGCCGTGTGTCTGATGGAGAGTACAGAGTTGCAGGCCCTCTCCTCTGTTTTGATCTACAGTGGACAGTCCTATTTAGTAAGTGGAGTGCTGGCTGGATGGATGCACCAATTGGGGCCTTCCATGGCTTAGTACTTTCAGAACTGGACAGTAAAATGTACTGGGTCCATTAGCTGGGTCCAGTGTCATCTAAAATATGCCTGTGTATATACAGTATAATTTGTAGCAGTTTTTTTTTTTTTTTTTCATTTATGTCCAAAACATCGCAAATTGCGGCGGCACTTTTGTTAAAACAGAGAACTTTGCGCTAGAGATGTCCACACCAGGGCTAAAAATCTTTCTCTGAAAGCCGTTTTTATCAGGAGAGGCTATTTACTCTTCGGTACCATTTCTCTGTTAATAATAGCTGAGTATAAGTAAGCCATTTGAGTGGGGCTGTGTGCTGGCTTTCCCTTTCAGCTCTAACATAATAAATGATGTATTACAACTGGGAAATGATAACAAAGAAGAATCCTCTGTCTCTCCCATGCAGTCCTTCTCCCTGACGTTTCTTCCTCTGCTCTGGTCGTCATAGACAGGAGTTTTCTGGGGGGCGTAACATGACTGAACTATAGTATACATTCCTGTGTGGTTTCAGACTCACAGTATGTGATCCCAGCCTTTCAGTACACGTGTGCAGTTCATCACACTTTCATTCCCTGCTGTGTTACACATCTAAATGGGCTGAATGGTGTTTTTGTCAGACGACTCTTTTCTCTCAGTGCAGACTCATTAATGCTCCGTATACTGTGATTTGCTGAGGTTACAGTACTGTGGCTGAAAGGTGTTCATGGCTCAAAGAGTCAGTCTTTTCCTGAGCTTCGTGCCTCCGGTGTTCAGATGGAGGCATGCATTGAATAAGCGGCAGCAGCTACACACAAACACACACACACACACACACAAACACACACACACAGGAGAATGACTCACCTCTCATTCCACCGTGCAATGAACAGATGCCAAAGGAGATTGTGCTCTTTTCATATTATTCACTCTCTCCTCTATTGCTCATTTTAACTACAGTGAAGCTTTTTTTCAGAGAGCTCTATCCTTTCTGTAAGCTCCAGAAAGCCTTACTGCATAACTGACAAGGCTGCCTTGTGATTCACACAGGATCCCTGCAGGCAGGGAAAACACGTATTAGAAACCCCATCATTTCTGCCACAGAGTATCAGTACAGGTGCTATTGCATGTCAGCGTTTATTAGAAATTACACTGTGATTTCTTTACTGATCACCTAATCTAGTCTATCTGTGGCAGCCAGAGCAACGCACCCAACTCTTTAGGTTGGGAAACAGACATGTCTTGAGGTTTTGTGGGAGCTTTATTCTGCCTGAGGCAAAGATAGAAGACTGGGGAAGATAGAAGTGACAAAGAGTTGAAAGAAAGGGAGGAATGAATGATGTACTTTATGTGTGCGCACCAAAGACTGATTGACTGAGTGAGGAGGGTTAGTGAGGAGAGTGAGAGAGTGAATGGGGAGGGTGAGTGAGTGAAAGGGGAGAGTGAGTGAGGAAAAGAGTGGGGTGAGTGAGTGAATGGGGAGGGTGAATGAGGAGGGTGAATGAGTGAGGAAATGAGTGAGGCGGGTGAGTGAGTGAATGGGGAGGGTGAATGAGGAGGGTGAATGAGTGAGGAAATGAGTGAGCCGGGTGAGTGAGTGAATGGAGAGGGTGAGTGAGGAGGGTGAGAGAGTGAGGAAATGAGTGAGGAGGGTGAGTGAGTGAGGAAATGAGTGAGGAGGGTGTGGGCTATTGAGGAATGCACAGCAGTGTGTCCAAAGAGGTACGCGGTTCAATGACGACCTTGAGCTGGCAAGAGGTTGTGGAAGTAAAGGAGTAGGGATGACAAGAATATTCAGGTGGCTTTCTGACACGAGAAAGTACACAAGCAGTCTCCTTGAAAGGGCGGTTTGTTCACACAAACCTTTGTGCTGTGTGCCCCGAGCAGGATCACCAAGACTTGAACAGAGGAAACAAGCTTGTGTGCTTCACTGAAAAGAGCCCTGTAGACGTACATTAACCTGCCCATCTCCTCTCCTCACGTCCTGCCATATGCTGTGGCCAGACAGCTGGTATCGTTACTTAGCCAGTTAACGATGACCCAAACATTTCTGTTAACGACGACCGAAACATTTCAGCCTGCGGATGATGCCACCACACCTCCTCGTCCCAGAGAAGTTCCGTGCTGTCATGGTTTTAAGTGGATTCTAAATCACAATTGTCTGGCCTCCCTCCCTCACAGCCTTGGTTTGGTTTTAGTCATCGGGAAGAATAAGCTCAGACTTCCTGCGCGCACAAGACTATGAGCAATGTACTGGTGGTCTCTGCAGTGCAGCGCTGGACCATTCATTCTCATTTAGGCTGCTGCCCTCGGTCTGCTTTGTAGAGGAAGAGAGAAGAGGGAGGGCTAGAGAGAGAGACGAGGGAGAAAGTGAGTGTCAGAGAAGGATAGATGTATTAAAAAGAGAAAGGGTGGCATATTGCAATACGAAAATGAGGGAGACACAAAGGCAAATAGAGAGACATGCACCGAGGAGAATGACGAGTGAAGAGAGCCGCGGTAGCAGAGAGAAGGAGAGACAGCAGAGGAGAGAAGGAGAGACAGCAGAGGAGAGAAGGAGAGACAGCAGAGGAGAGAAGGAGAGACAGCAGAGGAGAGAAGGAGAGATAGCAGAGGAGAGAAGGAGAGATAGCAGAGGAGAGAAGGAGAGATAGCAGAGGAGAGAAGGAGAGATAGCAGAGGAGAGAAGGAGAGATAGCAGAGGAGAGAAGGAGAGATAGCAGAGGAGAGAAGGAGAGATAGCAGAGGAGAGAAGGAGAGATAGCAGAGGAGAGAAGGAGAGATAGCAGAGGAGAGAAGGAGAGATAGCAGAGGAGAGAAGGAGAGATAGCTGATGAGAGATACCAGAGGAGAGAAGGAGAGGTAGCAGAGGAGAGAAGGAGAGGTAGCAGAAGAGAGAGCCACGATAACCATATTGGGTTTGGCCCTCCCTGCGCCAACTCAAATGATGCCAAACAGCTGGGCCTATATAGAAACCGGACGAAGCTACAAACTGACTTTATTCTCTAGTTATAAAGGCTTAGCCCCTAAACAATGAGTTGCTGAAAGAAACTCGGACAGAATCAAGGAATCCAGACATTAAAACGAAATTCAGCAATATTACAAAATGTAAAAATGCTTTACTTTCCCAAGTTTATCATTATATGTGTGCAGAATACATCAGCAATTTGTGTTTCCTGGAATTTTCTAAAGAGGCAATGAGAATGACCCTGTGTGTGTCTGGTGTATCTAACGCTTTGCGAAGCCGTTAGTGATTATGCTAATGAGGGGGGGGGGACTCTTCAGATAGATAACGGCTTTCCCATGTTAACCACAACATAGCCAATGCTTACCTTGCAGAATAGTATCATGATTGTTTTCATCAATCTTTTGTGTATTGCTTTTGCAGACTCCATCACACGTGCGCTAAAGAACACTACCACACAGCGCACCCTCTCGCTAGGTGCACACTTGTAACCACACCTGCAAATTTCTTTCCAGACCTTTTCAAGTGGTCTCCTGATGTAGTTAAAGGGAAACAATTGAATTGGAGCCAAATGTGTTCTGGAATCGAGCAAAAAAACGTACGAGATTTTATAGAGCCCTATAAAGGAGCCAGGCGGTTGATTAAATGATGCAGAGGCTCTCCAGGGCGGCGTCTCCGCAGTCTCTGAATACAAAACAATGAAGCTCCACAGACACCCTAGAGTATATTAATGAACCCAGCTAATCACCAGCGCTTTATCTCTTTCAGCAACTTTGGCCCAGCTAACTCTGAAACAGAGGCCACCCGGTTACTGAGGCAGCGAAGGAGAAACAAACCATTACACTTCTCTGGTGTAGTGAAATGTCTGGCATTCGTTGTGAAACATTCGCCGTCTAAGAGTTTGGTGGGCAAACAGCCAAATATTAGTATGCCTGTGAGAATATAAGCTTGGTACGAACAGAAACTCTGAGGGAGAGAGAGGGAGAAAGTGTCCTCCTCCACACCGACCTCCCGTCCCTTTACCACTGTGTCCCCGCAAGATAGGACCTCCTCATCCACTGTGTTCCGCTTAACCCTCCCACCCAACAAAAGCATTCAGGTCCACTTCCCTTCACAAGCCCTCTGTTTGTCTTCTTTCCTCTCACTTGTTTCCGCCTCTCTTTCACACACAGTTGCAGTCCGCCTATTTTTCTCCCGTGTTCTCGTCTGGCCTTTCTCCTGTGCCTGATTGGTTCTAGTGAATGTGCCTTAAGCCAAGGGCGTCACATCGCTCAGTTACATCCTCCCGCAGACAGGTCACTGTCCTATCACACGCATATGTACTTGTGTCCGCCATCTCGTTAGTTTACGTCAACTGTGGCCTTTGTTCATACTTGTTCCTAATCTCTGCCCGGTCTAATTTGTTGATTATATATTAGCACTAAAATCAGAGGTCATTAAGTCTCCCAATAAAAGAGGATGGAGTCTGTCTTTGTTTAATAGAAGAGAGAAAGAAATGGCGAGAGAGAAAGAGACAAGTCTAATTACATGGCGTCCCTCCTATCTGAAGGCAATGTCACGGCAGTGTCACAGCTTCATTGTCTTTGGGCTCTCCATCATGAATAGCCCTCTGCAGCCAAAGATGTGTGTTTTAATTAGTGGGAGAGAATGGTGCGTAATTATATTTATATCATAATAACTAACGACTCTAAGTCCTCGTCCTCCTTGCTGTGTGTTCCCCATTGTCTTCCCCTATGATGATGATATTTAATTATGATGTATTGATGTTGGAACACGGAAGATTCAGTCAAAGTGAACGTCCCGGCCCTTGACGAGCTGTTCCATGTTCGCTTGCTCTGTGCTCTATCGTCTTCTCTCCTCCCTTTCTCTTTCTCTCACTCTCACACACACACACACACACACACACACACAAACACACACAAACACACATCAAGCATCACTTAGCCATGCACAAATCTTACTCAATCAGTTTATTAACAAAGGCTACAATATGTACTGTATGTTTTACAAAAGCGAACTGCCTTACTTGTTGCTATGTCTTGTCTAAGTCTGTAGTTGATTAGTTGGCCATCTGCATCTCTGTCTGTTGAAACATGTACCACAAAGAGGCGAACCATGTCCATATTGACCGGCCTGTGCCTTGTTTAACTGACTACAAGCGTCTTAGGATGCATATGGAGATGTTGTCTTGGTTGTATCTGTTAGCAAGTTAGATAATTGACAGGGAAAGAGATAATGAAGAGCTGACAGACAGTTGAGCCTCATTGTATTATCAATATTGGGAACAACAGGCAGTTATTACCCTGTTGCGATTGTTGACGTGGAAACATGCTCCGCTGCACTCAAGACACACACACTCAAACACAACCGCACTCGGCTTTGCTCTCTCTAATCTCTTGAACCTCCGTCCTATACCCCGGCCAACCACCAGCCAAAGGGCACTCGGCAGCCACACGAATCCCCGACGCCAGGTCCCATAATAACCCCATGGAGAGATAAAACAGGTCAAATGAGGCTCTGGCTCACGCTATCCTGCCAGTCTCCCCCCGTTCCTCCCCCCCCGTCCCTCCCCTGCTCCCCAGGCCCAGCAGTCCGCCGGGGCTGCCGCAGACGTTCACGCTGCCTGGAGAGCAAATTATCCCCCTGATTGATTGAGTTCCAAGGCATAAACCTCGGCGGCCGACAACTGCGGCTGATTTGCTCGCCCGGCTTTACGGCTTTCTCTTCCTCCCTCTCTTCCTTCCTCCCGGAGAGCGAGAGCACGGAGCCGGCGAGATAAGTGACTTAAGTGGACTACAAAGACTGCGAGCGCGTTGCAAATTTCCATATCGCTCTTCATGGTGCCCCGTGTTGGTCGCGTCTCCAAGTTAACCCTTGTTTCCCCATTCCTTGGGATCTCCCAGGCTGCCCCCCGCCGCCTGATTCCACGGCTCGCCAGCCAGACGCTTGGTCTGTTCGGCACGTCACCTCTCACGCTAGCGGACGATCCCGCGGCGCTAGTTACCAGGTCCCGTTGCTGGACACACCGTCGCTCTCTTTCACACAACCCTCCCTCCCCACACACACACACACACACACACACTCCTGTGCTGATGTCCTCTCCCCCTCTGTCCCCCAGGATTCCCGGCGACGGCGTACGGTCCGGTGGCGGCGGCGGCGGTGGCGGCAGCACGTGGCTCAGGTAGGGGGGCCAGGGGAAGAGGCGGCTACATGGCGTACCAGCAGAACGCGGGGGCAGGTAAACGCTCTGTCGGTATTCTGTGTGGCTGCCGGTTTCTCCATGCTCTGCTCTCACAAGCCGCCGATTACTCCTCACAACTGCTGTACACACACACACACACACACACATGCACAAACGCACACACACACATACCTAATACACGAGAGGAAAGAAAGAGGACTCTTAGCTCCCCATTCTCTCCTCACTTGGCTATGCACTGGCTAGAATAGTGGGTTGGATCTGGTAGGCCCAGGCTTTAGTTGTGTTGGAACTGAGCTACTATACCTGCCAGCTCTGGTTTTGATAGTTAGTAATGCTACCGACCGCAATGTGCCATTACAGGACAATATGGGACGTTCAAATTAGAGAGAAGGATTTGATTTCTCAATGCATTGGTCACACATATCGCTGCTGCCCCTCTTTCAGAGAAGACTTCCTCACTGTGCACAGCTCAAACGTCTGTGCAATTCTCCTACTGATATTGATGCATTTACTTGAAAAGTGTAAGTGCCGCACAAATGTCAGGTTGGGATACAGCTAGCCCCTCGAGACCATCCAGGCTCTAAACAACCAAGCCCGGCATCCTGAGTGCTGCTTAAATTGGCTTCCCTTAACTTTTTTTCCCCCTGTTCCCTTGACATTTATTGGCTAGTCAGATAGCTTAATCAATCACGCTGGCTTTGTCCGTAGACACAGCAATACATTGCTAAGTAAACACTGGGAGAAAAACAAGCTGGAATTGACAGACAGCATTTTGGCTCTGAGGGGAAATGATTGGGCACTCTAATTGGCTGTCAGAACGCCTAGCCCCTGGAAGCAGTGTGGCGAAGGCCTCCACTCTGACAGTGAGGGTTGGAGGTTCACCCTAACACACACACTGGATATGAGAAAAACAAAAGCACAGACTTTACTTTGAAACGTTTGGGTCCAGGGTGAGGACAGGGACAAACAGTGTGGTTTGACTCAATTCTACTATACTCCAGGAGTATCGCTGGCTGGAGGCCAGAAAGACAACACGGAAGAAAGCTTAATCACAGCATGTTTTTCCAGGTCTCTTTGACGCTTCTGTCACCGTATCATGACTCTGGGAGAATCAGAGGGGAAGGCTATAGCTGCCGTTTACACCTGACTGCATAAATGTAGTCTGAAGGGAAGGGGCCAGAGGTTTAGGGTAGCTTAGCCTCCGTGCTAACTGGCTTTGTGTGACACTGAAAGGATGTGTGTCCCAGTAATAGGGACTCCCGTTGCCCTCGGAGCCGCCCCGTCATTGGCTCTGGGTCAGTGTTGTCATACCACTGTTACAGGAACTCCCTCACCAACAGTAACAAGATAATGTGCTGGAGTGTTTTCAAGATCGGCACATCCGTTCCAGATAAACTGGTGGTTTTCCCAGAACAACAGTATGCTACAAAGAACCCTGGGATCATGGATGACAGATCTCTCCATTACTGTAACACAAGCTCTCCCAGGCCAGTACTCCACGCTACGGCATTGACTATGAACAGGGGTTTTGAATTGAAATGGAAATACATAGAGGGTCGCACGGCAGCGAACCTTGAGCAAAGATGTTAACACATTACCCCGTCAAACACAAGCATGCATGTCAGTACCGGGGCCCCCTCCAGGCCGACTCCCGCTGATGTGCCCGAGGGCATTATGAGCGAGATAAGAGAGGACTGTGTCAGGTAGAGGGAGCTGCGCTGCAGGTTCATGTGGTTATTGGACGTGCTAGGCTACAACCTCAGCGAACGATGGTGTGCAAGATCCGAAATTCTCACATTCTCAAGTAATAATGCTGTTCTTTATCTGGGTTAAGACTGCGTGATATTGTTTTTCCCTTTTCACCAGTGAATCGAAAGACAGGAACGATATTATGTCAGGGTGAAAAGGTAAAGCATATTTTGTTTTTTTTATTCTGAAGTTAATAAAGTAGCAGAATCTGCTTGTCGATGATCCCACTCTTCCTACTTTCAAGTTTTCGAGTGCAGAACAGACAGGGTGTGTTGGTGTGTCACATCCACAGAGTCAGTGTTTACACTTGCTCACACTACGCAAGCCCATTAGTGAATATCAACTCATGTGGATGCAGAATGGGTCCATGGTTCTTTGGTAAGACGTTTGAAAGGGCTCATAAAGTATGCAGGAGTAATAGCAACCGCAGTGATGACAAACAGGACCGATTGCAATCAGCCCCAAATAACAAAAGATTCAGAGATTCCGAGTAAAATCCTTTTCCACACCTGCATTTTCAGCTTAGTCAATCTGGAGTCCAGAACCAGCCAAGTCATACAACTTGGCCTAACATGCAACAGAGGCTCCAGGATTAGATGGGAAGTACTGTGCAAAAGTCTAAGGCCACCTGAGATTTGTTCTGAAAACCTATATATCTGTGCAATATATATATTTATGCTAATGTTAAATCATGTTTTTATGAGTAAATAAACACTTACTGCCCAGATAAATGGCTTTAAACGATTTTCTCAGGTAGCTTAAGATTTTTGCTGTGATCAATATGACTGTTGTCTGTATTTCTTCCCATTCAGTTTCACACTTCTGTCCCCCACCTTCAAAACCACTGAGCTAGACTATGTAAACCAAAAGCGAACATTTAACTTCTTATTCAGTAGATGGTATACCAATCTCCATTATCCCATTATATCAGCTACAGGAAAACATAATGGCAGCAATGCCATTTCCATTGATTATATATATTTTCTTCAATGCTGAATGCTTGACGGCTCATTGTAAGTCCATAGATTGGCCTCAAACTAAAAGTGCAGATAAATCTGAGACATTGAAATATGAGGCTTTACACATATGAACACTATGTGGAGAGAAAAAAACTGTTAAATGATTGGACAATCTTTTAATGATATTAACACATGGGATATATAGTGTCCTTCCAGACAGACAGGCAGACAGACAGTAGCGATGGGAGTTTCTGATGGTGAATTTGACCAGTTGTTTCTCTCTCTGCTCCTGACTTGGTTGGGCCACGCAGAGAGCCTATGGTCCTGACTGGGGCAGACAAACTCCTCTGCTCACCACACACACTCCTCTGGGCGTGCTCTGCCTGCCTGCCGGAAGGTTTGTTCATGACCACCCCCCCCCCCCCCACACACACACTTCATGACCGTCTCCTCTCTACCTCCCCCCATTCTCTACTCTTCTTCTCCTTCCATACTTATTGCCCTTCATTTGTCAGTTCTCTTTTCCATCCTGTCTCCATTTCCATTTTAGATTAGGAGTTTTATGTGTAGTTATGTCCATTCATTTTATGTCTGTTCCTCCCCCTGTGCCTGATCCCAGCCTTCTATGTCACATGTCGGTAGGTCTGATTTCAGTGCATGCCACTTGTAGTGGTGGACATAGACATAGACACTAGCCAGCTACTGTCATTATTTTGTATTTTTGCTATGACAACCTGACATGTTGTCCTGGACCGTCTTACCTGCATGCTAGTCATTAGTGGCCTGTGATCCTAAGGGAAAATGTCAACGCGTTTTGGAGGTTACTTTTATCCCCTTGTTTCCATATGCCGAAGGTTTGGTAACTTCCGCCGGCAGTCTCCGGCGTGATTATCACATTGTCCTGATTTTCAGTAGCTCACAGCTGAGGCGGAGCGGCTCTTCGGGTCTGGCTTGGCAGGAGATGATTTCTATTCATGTGTCCCAGGCAGCTGGTCGGGCCAGTGGCTGACCTCCATTCTAAATGCAGCTTGAACAGGCCTGTTGGATGATTTGGTATTAAAGTGGGGCTGTGGATGGGATCTTTCAGGAACATTGGTTGAGTCGGAGGAAAATGTGAACGTGACTCTGGCCTCGCTCCCTGTGGAGATGGGGGTCTCTACTTCCTCTTCCCTCTCCCTCTAATAAAGGTTGATCCTGGACCATAGATGGTTTCACCGATCCCCATTACACACCCCAGACAGACCGCTATCAGTATCACTTGAAAAGAAAACAGACTGTTGACAAACTAGGCCACCATGAGCCCCCACCCAAACGATCTGAACCCTGTAGCTCCCAGACGGTCTGAACCCTGTAGCTCCCAGGCGCCTGTCTCCCCTCGTGATGAAGATTGACACGTGTCTGCTCCATTCCACCAGCTCCTCCAGCAGCCGGCCACGTTTGAGATCCTGTCCACTTCTATTCTCACAGTGTTTGTTCGCCTGACAGTATGATGGACAGAAGTTAATGTGTGTGTGTGTGTGAGTGTGTGTGTGAGGGTGTGCATGCGTGCACATCCATGTGTGAGGTCTGTAGATGTAAAGATATAAGGGCTGCAGCGCAGTGTGTGTGTGTGTGTCTGTGTGTGTGGGGAACTGGATGGATGGCAGTACTCCCCTGCTTATGAACGTTGAGGATATATCATCTATTAACTATCATTATCCCAGCCTATCTGAGCACAAAATGAGGAGCCATTATCTATAGATTATTTATGAACTGCCGTTGCAGGCTGAAAATACCTCGTCCTCTGTTAATTAGTCACCTATTCAGTTAGAAAATACTGTCTAAGATGAGGACTGAAAGCTCCACTCCAGGCTGAACAGAAAGAGAACCTCATCCTTTCAATTGACGTTGGTGGAAATGGAGCTAATTGCATATGTTTCGAAATTCCAAGCTAATTTTGCACCACGTTTTATAAGTACATTTTCACTTCTAAAAAGTCCTACACTGGTGTCTGCATGGGACCTATGCGTCTGCAGTGCACGTGTAACAGTGTGTGCAGGTGTGTACTGACTAAACACAGGCTTTTGTTTGAAACAAACAGTAGACACACACACACACACACACTCTGGCTACACCCTCACGGCGCTCCACTGTCTGGCAGTTGATTGTGTGAAATGTCATTTCCAAAGTTGTCACCAGTCCTCTTGTCAGCTTCTACACTATCGTTTCATGGAAGGGCTTTTAAAATGGCAACAGTTTTTGTTGTTGCTTGCATCAACAGGCACATAGTGTTGAATAATGTTGTTGACAGGACAGGTGCTATGCATTTCCCCCTCGATTAGGCACATCGTTTAGACAACAGAATTGCCTGTTCCTGAGACCGCATTAAAATAGATACCGACATGTTTACGCGTGGGCATTTTTGACGTAGTGTTGCAAAGCTGAAGAAAAAGGAGCATCTCTGTCACAGAACCATATCTAAACCTTTCGAAAGTACCACCAAAAAGCATCTTGACCCAACATGTTGCAGAGCTCAGTGACTTGACAGTGATGATGACCGTGATTCCAAGTGGTTGCAATAGAAATAGTCAACGAGTCAGTGCCAGCAATACCTGAAAGCTGTTCTTTGCGCATTACATCATTTATTTATCCCATAAGTGTTGTTATAGTCACTTCATATAAGGTCTGTGTTTCGTTTAGGCTCACCTTGGCTTGGTGTTTTGATAACAGTGTAAATCTGTCGGGACATGATGACTTTTGTGAACATGTTTGTACCAATTACGTCTGCAGTGTACATGCTAAGTGTACATGCTAATTAGCAACATCGAAGACATCTTACAAGACTACAATTCACTCCAGTAAGTGCATCTACATCATCTCTAACCAACTCTGTAAGCCAGCATTCACCTACGCGATCATTCCAAATGCATTTGCTGTAATTAAATTAACTGAAGAATGTTGAATTTCTTCTGTCCCGTCTTTTGTAGTTAGCAACTGACTACACTTTAGCTAGATAGTTAGCAATGTAGTTGCTCAGTAGTACATTGTTTTGTTTCTTACAGTAGAGTAACACGTTTGTATGTTGACTGTCAATTTCGAACCATAGTGTCCTTTTTCATGTACAAATATAACAGCATTGAAAAGGGAGAAGACAGTATTTGCTTAGTATTACTGGTATATCTACATGTATTCAGTCTTGATTTATCAGATTCTTATTTGATAAATACATATATGATGACAAAAAATATCAGGTCATCAATTCCAGTTGTCTTCATTTGGAATTATCATAAATATTAAGCTTTATTTAAGAAATGCATTTATAGGTGTAAATGGTCATGTATCAAAAGGGATATGGCTTCAATTGTAGACCTTGTCCTTGAAAAGGAGAGAAGACCATTATAATATACAAGTTTAGACCTGTGAGGAAGTGATGATATAGTGAGGGTCTATCTGCCTGTTTGGTCAGTGGCAGCATGTGTATCATGTCTGTGAGTAGCTATTAAGATACTTTGGGGCATGGCAATACAATGTATTTAATACATCTGACAACTTTCAAAAATGATCTGAATTATTGAAATAACTTGGTTGCATAATGTTGTCATTCAAAATTAATTGTATCTTTGACATTCACAAAGCTCTTTTCTGTACCACACCTTACAGACAACATGCCATCCAGTGACTGTTGCCACATTCCTTCTGTTACTGTACTAACAGAATTTTGCCTGCCAGGAACAGCCTTCAAGTTCCCCCGAATGTGCATTTTTCCTGTAAGCTTATAGTTCCATCAGTATTCTTAAGTACTTCCAGGGGTCATAGAATACCAACATTGGTGTCATGTTTGCTGGGTGAAAAGATTTCTCCTCACGGGGTACAAATTGTGGTTGGTGCGCTCTCAAACTGCTTCTCAGTTACATAAAAAAAAAAAAAATGTTTTTTACGGGGGTGATGCTAAACGTAACCTCTTACAACTGTCTATACAGTCAATGACCAACCAGTCAACAGAATAAACCAGTAAATCAAGTTGATCAGCAGCAGAGAACCAGTAAGACTCCTCCTCCAACTGGACATAGAAATACCTCAGGTTATGTCAAACAACTCAATAATATGAGTTTCAACATATTAATAGGCAGAGAAAAATCTACTAACCAGGATTCGTTTTGTACTTTCACAGGTGAACTACAGGACATTCTCTTCATCTCTGGTGAAGGAGAACACCCATGCCTGGGAGCTTATTACCCAAAAAGGTAGTACTGTACCTTCGTGAGAAACCATTAACACAACCAATGAAGTCGGAAGTCTCAGCCTTTTGAAAAAACCTGTCCTTGTTTTTTCCTGTTGTGTCCTCTAAGCAACTCTGTGGATAGGGAACACCCTTTGAAAATCATCTGGACAGCTCACAGAGAGACACTGAATATTTAAAAGAAATTAGAGCCATCACTTCTGGCATATCTCCTTGCTTGGGGTGGCTGGCATTGAACATCTTGGATTGCTTTTCGTAGGATAAGCCTGAAGATGGCATGAACGTTTGCCCCATAGTAAAATGGGTGAAAGTCAACCTGTCCTCGGATCCCCCCAATCAGCTGTCGTTCAACTGGATAATTACGCTTGGATGACTGAGGGATGCACCAGTGGCTGGAAAGCAAAGAGACATTTGGTCCGTGGTGTGTTTACATACATACTGTATTCACCATCTTCAGCTGTACAAAAACGTTATGTTTTATCATGACAACCACGCACAATATGACGACATTGGACAACCGTGACAAGTATCTGCTGGTACATAGCAGTCTCTCCTGTAGAGCATTCAACTGCGCCAGTGTTTCCTTTAGATACGCCACTGTTTCGTTAAGATGCACCAAAATGACAACATCCTGTAACTGTGTCGTCTCTCAAGTAAGATTGCTTTCGCGATCTTGAGTTGCTATATAGGCCATTATGTTCTGCCACTCCCTGCGGAATAATCACACCGGGGGAGGTATCGGAAATGAAACAAGTAGTGGAAAGTGAAGTCCCTCCCTTTCCGATAGCGCTTGAAAAAACAATTGATTTTGCATGAGAACCTAAAGTTGCAATTCCGGCCTAAAGTTTCTTCCCGGGCCTACACAAGTGTGATTACTTTTGAGACGTGTTTGTCTGAAGAGAACCCAGAACCCGGAACACGTTTTGTCTCCATTTCGAATGTGCAAACAGCAGTCTCTAAAAAACAAATCTTCATCGCCTGCCATAGTTGAGGTGTGTGGATTTTCATCAACTGCTGTGGCAGTAGTGTAACAATCTTCATTGCCTGCCTTGGTGGAAGACAAAGCACTGTTTTTTTCCCAGCTGAAAAATGGCCACTGCACACCAGTGTGTTGACACTGGGGTTTTGGTCAGCCTGTCAAGGGAGAGAGGTTAGAATTTGTTTTCCTAGTACAATGAATGGTAACATGTATATTAAAACAGAATACCACACATGCTTGACTGTACTGATGGGAAACTACACTGAGCTTTTGTTTATATGCACGTATGAAAATAAAATGGGTTGTGCTCCTAACTGTAATATCAAGTGGGAGTATGTTGAAATCAGACTTACAAATTATTTACATAACGGCTAACATTACACATGGTGACAAGCTAACTAACAGTGGAACATATGTTTAGCGAACTAACAAATCTTAACAGTTTTGTAGTCTGTGTTTGTGGACTTTACCCCAGACGCCTAACATGGCTAATATTAAACCTGCCCTAGTGGTCTAACTTATGGAAATAGTAGATCACACACTTATTGTGGTCAATAACAAAAGATTACAACTACAGTCATGATACAGATGCATGTTATCTTACGTAATTGAATGCCATCCATAACTTTGTTAGCAGCTAAATGAATAGTGTTTAACGTAACACATCATTCCAGAAATGCATTTCTCCCATGGGCACAGGAAAATAATCAAATAGTAGTAGGTAGTGGTTGGAATTGTTTAAAATCTGGTTCATTTAATTAATGACATAAATTCTGAGCAACCCAGAAATATGAAATAGCCTTTAAGCCCTGCTGGTAAAAACTTTGCCTTTGGTGATGCCATAAAAGCCTGTGTAGTCCTGTAAGATAGGCACATTAGCGGCTCATAAGCATTCCAAGAATTTAGGCCAAACGCAGACAAATATATTATTAACAATTCACCTTGGTCAAGAGATATTTACACGGCTGTCAAAACAGAGTCAGGTTAAGCCTACATGAAACACAGACCTGGAAGAAATGAATGGTGTAAAATGCAAAGAACCGCATTCATATTTTGCTGCTAGGTTTTATAGAGAATATAACTCCTACTATTACAATCAGTGGGCCTCATCCGTCCGTCATTGCACACAGCATGCTGGGAAAGAGGAGGGGGATGATTATCATAAAAAAACAACGCTCCCTCAACCATCCACTCCACCGACGCCTGTACAGTCGCCATCACGTTTCCATGGTTACAAAGAGCCACACTCCTTTGTTTTGCAGATGAGTAATTGCCCTCCAATTAAGAAGAGGTGTGTTGGGGGATGTTGGAGAGAAAGGGCACCTAGTCCTGGTAATTTATTTTTAATATATAATTTAGTAATTATTATTTTTAGTTAATGGAACTGAGCTGGGAAACATCAGGGCCGTCGCAGTCTGCACGAGCGACACATATACTCAGTATGTTTACGAAGTTTGGTTCATTATGTGTAGTGTTACGTGTAATGCTACTGATCTAGATCCCAGGCTTAGCCTCTGATTTCAACTGGAAGTGAGATCTCTCTAATAACAGCAGCACTCCAGAGCTCCGGGCAACCAGCCACACCAGGTGTCAGCTGAGCTGCTGGAGACATGCTCAGTCTGAGGCCGGGGACGGACTCTCTCTAGGGGCCAGGGGCCTGCAGATGTTCCACACTGCTCTACATCTGTCTGGCTGTGCCAGAGACGGGCTGAACCTGACTCTTGTCACGGTGGTAGATGGGAGTTGATGTGTCTGTTGTAAGATTGGGGTTTATGAGGTACTGTAAATAGATTTTGTAGTTCTGAGAAACAAAATTACACTGCTTTCAGGCAGGAACTGCGGGACTGTTTCTGAAAATAATTTGGTAATGTTTTTATGGTTATGTTTGCGGCATGCACATTTTATACAGACATTCTGGTAGACAACGTGAGAGGCACATTTACCACTGTCCATTCAAGGACTTAGCACAGGGATTTGGGCTTGTGTCAGCTGACATTGCTGTGCTGTTTGGTCTTAACTATTAACTAGGTAGCCAGCTGTGCAGTAATGAGGAACATGGTTTTGCTTTTGGCTGTGCATAAAATTTAAACATTACATTAGGAGCTGTGTTGGTTTGGGTGAACATTTTACTGTTCTACAGTGGCTAATGACACACTGGGTTTATATCTTGTGCATATTCCACTAGTGGCAAATAATTGCTTAGTAACTAGTAATATAGTCTGTGCATTAATTAAATGTATATGATAATATATGAAACAATATATGCAAACAATTAGTATATAACATTGTCCCAGAGTTGTGCCAATGCATGGACGACAACCTCATAGTATGAACTCATTTGTTAGCATAATACAAGTTGTGTTTTTTAGGGATGCACCGATTTATCAGCCAAAAATTTGTGATGTCTTTAAATTTGGTTGATTATTTCAGACAGATTGTGCTTTTGTCTGAATAAGTGTCCAATATGCTCTAACGCAATAGCCTTTATTTTATTTGCTGAAGTTATGTCCTATTGTTTTATTATTATAATTTAAATTATGTTATATGAATATTGCCTATTGGTCAATCATTTTCTTATCTGTGCATCCCTACTGTAGTATTGTTTTATACCATTTAGTATTAACTATCTATCTAGCTGACTATGCAAGAATGAGGAACACTGAATTGGCTTTTGGGAATGCAGAAAATGTTGCTGTCACATTTAAATCCCATTTGGCTTTGTTCCATGAATGGCTAATGAAGCTCTGTTTTAATAACTATAGTATATTCTGGACATACAGTGGGGAGAACAAGTATTTGATACACTGCCGATTTTGCAGGTTTTCCTACTTAAAAGCATATAGAGGTCTGTCATTTTTATCATAGGTACACTTTAACTGTGAGAGAATTAATTTGCATTTTATTGCATGACATAGGTATTTGATCACCTACCAACCAGTAAGAATTCTGGCTCTCACAGACTTGTTAGTTTTTCTTTAAGAACACCTCCTGTTCTCCACTCATTACCTGTATTAACTGCACCTGTTTGAACGCATTACCTGTATAAAAGACACCTGTCCGCACATTCAATCAAACAGACTCCAACCTCTCCACAATGGCCAAGACCAGAGAGCTATATAAGGACATCAGGGATAAAATTGTAGACCTGCACAAGGCTGGGATGGGCTACAGGACAATAGGCAAGCAGCTTGGTGAGAAGGCAACAACTGTTGGGGCAATTATTAGAAAATGAAAGTTCAAGATGACGATCAATCTCCCTCGGTCTGGGGCTCCATGCAAGATCTCACCTTGTGGGGCCTCAATGATCATGAGGGAGGTGAGGGATCAACCCAGAACTACATGGCAGGACCTGGTCAATGACCTGAAGAGAGCTGGGACCACAGTCTCAAAGAAAACCATTAGTAACACACTACGCTGTCATGGATTAAAATCCTGCAGGGCACGCAAGGTCCCCCTGCTCAAGCCAGCGCATGTCCAGGCCCGTCTGAAGTTTGCCAATGACCATCTGGATGATCCAGAGGAGGAATGGGAGAAGGTCATGTTGTCTGATGAGACAAAAATAGAGCTTTTTGGTCTAAACTCCACTCGCCGTGTTTGGAGGAAGAAGAAGGATGAGTACAACCCCAAGAACACCATCCTAACCGTGAAGCATGGAGGTGGAAACATCATTCTTTGGGGATGCTTTTCTGCAAAGGGGACAGGACGACTGTACCGTATTGAGGGGAGGATGGATTGGGCCATGTATTGCGAGATCTTGGCCAACAACCTCCTTCCCTCAGTAAGAGCATTGAAGATGGGTCGTGGCTGGGTCTTCCAGCATGACATTTGACCCGAAACACTCAGCCAGGACAACTAAGGAGTGGCTACATAAGAAGCATCTCAAGGTCCTGGAGTGGTCTAGCCAGTCTCCAGACCTGAACCCAATAGAAAATCTTTGGAGGGAGCTGAAAGTCCGTATTGCCCAGCGACAGCCCCGAAACCTGAAGGATCTGTATGGAGGAGTGGGCCAAAATCCCTGCTGCAATGTGAGCAAACCTGGTCAAGAACTACAGGAAACATATGATCTCTGTAATTGCAAACAAAGGTTTCTGTACCAAATATTAAGTTCTGCTTTTCTGATGTATCAAATTCTTATGTCATGCAATAAAATGCAAATGAATTACTTAAAAATCATTAAAAAAAATAGATTCCGTCACTCATGGTTGAAGTGTACCTATAATAAAAATTACAGACTTCTACATGCTTTGTAAGTGGGAAAACCTGCAAAATCGGCAGTGTATCAAATACTTGTTCTCCCCACTGTAAATGCTTTAACTATTCCTTTTGGAAGCAAGCACAAGGAACACCGAGTGCTGCCTGTAAACAGTATGTCTATTCAGCTAATAACTTTAAAACTTTCCCCATCCAGTAATGTTGACAAGCTGGGCTGTGAAACTTTGTGATTGGTTCACCCCAGTGTGCATCCTGCATAAAGACCTCACGTAGAGATTAGTGGTTAAAAAATGGCACCATTCATACTAAGCAGGAGCCGATAGAATTGAGTAACAGTGACTATGTTAATTGCAGGAAGAAATGTATTGGCTTTGTTTTCAATATTCCTTTCACTCCCTTTCATAAATGAAAAAGACTGCCTTTTAATTCACGGCATGGTCAAATTGGAAGCATTTAGGCTGTGTGTACAGTAAGGCTGTGTGTACATTTAGGCTGCTTGTACATGCATTTAGTCTGTGTGTACATTAAGGCTGTGTTTACATTTAGGCTGTGTGTACATTTAGGCTGTGTTTACATTAAGACTGTGTGTGCATTTAGGCTGCTTGTACATACATTTAGGCTGTGTTTACATTAAGGCTGTGTTTACATTAAGGCTGTGCGTACATTTAGGCTGCTTGTACATACATTTAGGCTGTGTTTACATTAAGGCTGTGTGTACATACATTTAGGCTGTGTTTACATTTAGGGTGCTTGTACATACATTTAGGCTGTGTTTACATTAAGGCTGTGTTTACATACATTTAGGCTGTTTACATTAAGGCTGTGTGTACATTTAGGCTGCTTGTACATACATTTAGGCTGTTTACATTAAGGCTGTGTGTACATTTAGGCTGCTTGTACATACATTTAGGCTGTGTGTACATTTAGGCTGCTTGTACATACATTTAGGCTGTGTGTACATTTAGGCTGCTTGTACATACATTTAGGCTGTGTGTACATTTAGGCTGCTTGTACATACATTTAGGCTGTGTGTACATTAAGGCTGCTTGTACATACATTTAGGCTGTGCGTACATTTAGGCTGTGCGTACATTTAGGTTGTGCGTACATTTACATTGTGTGTACAATAAGAAGGCATAGATGGCAACCAATACTCCAATTTGTCCTGCTCTCCAGGGAAGTAAAAAAAAAGGTTTTCCTCTTCTCAATCAGAACAGACAGACAGACACAAGTCGCTGGTGGAACATCAGAGCCTTGCAATTACTGTCCCAACTTTGATCTCTTCAATTCTGCTGTTTAATTCCACTCCGTTTTTCAGTTCCACACGCTCAAAGTGAATAATTTGCATGCACAGAAAGGAAAATTAGCTCTGCCCGATAATCAGGCACCTCCATTCTTCCAGATGGTCGATCCAGTGGTCTCTGTAGTTTTTAAATGGACGCATTTAAACCGCATTTTATTCTATATTTTAAACAGATAGTGCTATCATTGGCCGTGATCTCCATGAATAATACAAGTCATTTTGTGGTGCTTTGTTAGATAAGACCTTCACGGCAGCAGAGACACGAGCAGCCTAGGACACATTTTCCATAACAGGGCAAACAAAGCTGGCAGGTGTGTACATTGTCTATGTATGTATGTGTTTAAGGATGTGTGTAAATGTATGTGTGTGTGTCTGCGCATTTGGACCTCAGTGTGTGTTCCCACTTGGCTTTGTTTAATGGGAGATTGTGCCATGGTGTTGGGTGACCTGTGAGGGGGACAAAGGGAACAGGGCAGTCTGGGCCAGCCCCTCTGTTTGAGCTAATGTGGGAGATGGTGGCGTTGCTCTGTACAAGTCTTCATTTGTTTGTTGTTAAAGATCTAATTAGGAAGATGAGAGGAAACAGGACGGGACATCTAATTAGAGGAGAGCTCAGGAATCACTTTGAACCTCAAGGACACACGCCTATTAGCACACACATCAAAAATGGATTAAAAGTTTAGTGTGTGTGTGTGTGTGTTGTTTTTTGTTTCCATCCTTAAATGATTGAAGACGCATTGCTTGAGTGGGCATCCCCCTCTGGAGAGATGCAGGGAGGAAAAGGCAAGCATATATTGTACTCTTCTCTCTTTCATCCTCAACACCTATTTTTTCTCTCTGTCATCCTGATATGCTTTCTCTTCCTCTCTTTCATCCTGAACATTCTTTTCTTTCTCTTTCATCCTAAACCCCTCTTTCTTTCTCTCTTGATTTCTGAACCCTTCTCTCTTTCTCTTTCATTCTAAACCCCTCTTTCTTTCTTTCCTCCTGAAATCCTCTTTCTTTTTCTTTCATCCCCAAACCCCTTTCTTTTTCCCTCTCTCATCCCAAACTCTTATATCTTTCATCCTAAACCCCTCGCTCTCTTTCATCCCGAACCCTCTTTCTTTCTCTCATCCCAAACCCCCCTCACTTTCTCTGTTTTATCCTGAACCCTTCTCTCATCCTGAACTCTTCTCTATTTTATCTGTAACCTTTCTTCCACTCTTTCATCTCCTTGAGTGTTTAGAACTCTTGTCAGGGAAACATTAACATTGATTTCACTCTTTTCCATCTACATACAGTGCATAGCTCTTGGATTAGTTTAAGTAGATTCATGTCAGTGTCTATGCTAAGTCTTAAAAGCACTTGTAACTGGAGTTAGGAGACCTGTCATCAACGCTAGCTCATTGGAACATCCCAGATGGGAGGCGTACAGATACAGTACAGTCCACTGACATGGTAGACGGCACTCTTTGAGGATTGTCTATGATTGCCCTTTGGTACTTTTTGGAGTCACTATTTACATTTGTAACTTTCCAAGTCTGTCCTCTACACAGCACTCCTGTACATCCGGAAATCTTGCCTCACATCTGGAATGACATTTCTGTTCTGCAATTATTGAATTATGAGCAGAAGCCCAGACATGAATAATTGATTGTTCCTAATCATTTCCATGCTTATTCTAGGATTATCTCTTTTGGTTATTTTTTACCCTTGAGTCTATGGTGTGTATTTCAGACAAAGTTAATATTTGTGTTTTTTGCAGCGATGAAGTGAAGATACAAGTATTTTGACCACATTTAAGCTCTACTAAAGTAGATTTCCGTCGACCACCAGTTACATTGGTGTTAGGACGCAGGGCTGGCTGGTGTAGTCCAGTGTCCACTCACACCACATGCTCACACTATCGTCTGGGCTGCTGGGGGTGGAGCGGGCCATAGGGGGAAGCAGGAAGCAAACCAGTCATGCCTTGACCTGCAGCACACCACAATGCCATGCAGAACAAACAACAATGTAGCATTAAAATAACACACACAAAAACCAAGTCATGACATTACTAGTGCTGTGTACTTTGCTTCCACGATGATGGACATGCGTCCCATCCCATTCCGCCCCTCCCCCTCCCCTATATTATACCCCTATCTCTCAGGGTTCCCAGACTATGGGTTCTATTCCGGGGCCGGGGCCAGTGACCTGCGGGGGCCTCCTTGCTCCTTTGCCGACTATGGCTCCCTGGGGCCCCAGGCTGCTCAGATGCTGCAGCACAGTGAGCATCATGCCACCTCCGCCTGCAACTCCCCCCTCCAGCACCACCTGCAGCACAGCCCGGATCCCTTTAAGAGCCCAGGTGTGTACTCTGCTTACGTCTCCTTCAGTTCTTCAATCAGTCAATGATGCCATTCACATTAAGATCCATGAAGTCTACCCAGAAACTCATCAGGAGGCTATTGAGACAGACAGAGAGAGAGAGGATGGGACAGAAAGGCTTTTATGTAGACAGGGAGGGAAAACTCATGGGAAGGTGATGCGCTGTTTCCTGTTGCGTAGGACCCCTGGTTGCTTGCCAGCAATGCCCTGCATGCCTCTTAGCACTGCTTGGGGAATTGACTTGGATGTTATCTGCCACTAGCCTGGATGTGTTTTGATATGTATGTATACTGTACATGTATCTGTCTGATTACACACTCCATGCGGAACTGAGGGACGACCAGACGGACAGATAGCTGATTATTGATTGACCGACAGACAGACACTTGTCATTGATGAGTTTCAGTTATGGTGACCTACAGTGCCTTTGGAAAGTATTCAGACCCCCTTCACCTTTTCCACCTTTTGTTGTGTTATAGACTAAATTAATAATTGATAACTTGTCTTTTTTGCCATCAATCTAAATACAGTGACCTATAATTACAAATCAAAAAAAAAATCGGAAATGTGTGCCAATTTGCAGAAAGTAGTAACTGAAATATGTTATCTTCATAAGGATGCAGACCCTTCCTTCAATACTTGGTAGAAGCACTTTTAGCAGCAATCACAATGTGATATCTTCTTGGGTATGTCTCTACCAGCTATGCAGACCTGCATTTTGGCAGTTTCTCACATGCTTCCTTTTAGATCCTTTCAAGCTCTGTCAGAGTGGATGGGTAGCGTTATTGAACTGCGATAGTCTCCCCACAGATGTTCTGTAACGTGTCCAGCTTTGGCTGGACCACTCAAGGATATTAACAAACCTGTCCTAATCCACAAAAAGTCTTGGGTGTGAGCTTGGGGTTGTTGTCTTGCTGAAAGATGAATCATTACCTCAGTATGAGATCCTGGCAATACTGACCAATCTCCTAGTCCTTGCCGCTGAGAAACAACCCCATAGCATGATGCTCCCACCACCATGCTTCACCAAAGGGATGGTATTAGCCAGGTGATGAGCGGTACCTTGTTTTCAGCAGACATAGTGCTTGGCATTCAGACCTAATAGTTTGATTTTGGTCTCACCAGATCATCTTTTTCCTCATGCTCTCAGAGTTCTTCAGGTGGCATGTCAAATGCCTTTTAATGGAGTACTGCAGTGACTGTTGTCCCTTTGGCAGGTTCCGTCATCCCTTTGGCAGGTTCCGTCATCCCTTTGGCAGGTTCCATCATCTCTGAAGTGAAATTCTGAAGATCTGTTAGTGTGAGCATTTTAGCCCTGTTCCTGGACCGCCATCTCTAGGAAAAGTCATGATGGTTCCCAACGTGTCTATTTCACAGTCATACAGTGGAGAGAACAAGTATTTTATACACTGCCGATATTGCTGGTTTTCCCACAGCATGTAGAAGTCTGTCATTTTTATCATAGGTACTCTTCAACTGTGAGTGATGGAATCTAAAACAAAAATCCAGAAAATCACATTATGATTTTTAAGTTATTAATTTGCATTTTATTGCATGACATAAGAATTTGATACATCAGAAAAGCAGAACTTAATATTTGGTACAGAAACCTTTGTTTGCAATTACAGAGATGATACGTTTATTGTAGTTCTTGACCAGGTTTGCACACACTGTAGTGTGTTACTAATGGTTTTCTTTGAGACTGTGGTCCCAGCTCTCTACATGTCATTGACCAGGTCCTGCCATGTAGTTCTGGGTTGATCCCTCACCTTCCTCATGATCATTGAGGCCCCACAAGGTGACATCTTGCATGGAGCCCCAGACCGAGGGAGATTGATCGTCATCTTGAACTTTCATTTTCTAATAATTGCCCCAACAGTTGTTGCCTTCTCACCAAGCTGCTTGCCTATTGTCCTGTAGCCCATCTCAGCCTTGTGTGGGTCTACAATTTTATCCCTGATGTCCTTACACAGCTCTCTGGTCTTGGCCATTGTGGAGAGGTTGGAGTCTGTTTGATTGAGTGTGTGGACAGGTGTCTTTTATAACGTAACGAGTTCAAACAGGTGCAGTTAATACATGTAATGAGTGGAGAACAGGAGGGCTTCTTAAAGAAAAACTAACAGGTCTGTGAGAGCTGGAATTCTTACTGGTTGCTAGGTGATCAAATACTTATGTCATGCAATAAAATGCAAATTAATTATTTAAAAATCATACAATGTGATTTTCTGGATTTTTGTTTTAGATTCCGAAGCCTACCTATGATAATAATTACAGACCTCTACATGCTTTGTAATAGGAAAACCTGCAAAATTGGCAGTGTATCAAATACTTGTTCTCCCCACTGTATATTTAGTCAATTATAAATGAAGTCTATAACACAATAAAATGTGGTGAAAATAAAGGTATCTGAATACTTTCTGAAGACACTGTGTATGAAAATAATTTTCTGCATACATTCTTATGACGCCCTTCAGAGTTTGGTCTACACACACCAGTTCCTGCAGATTACAAGCATGCCAGTTATCTCTGTGCCATATAGGATTTAACCCAAACCAGTAGCTGCTGTGTTGTTATTCCATATTCCCTAATGGCGTTGACATACCGGCCAGGAATGTATTGTGTATTATTTTGGTGCCAGAGTCATGATATGTGTATGATTCTCACTTCAGGGACTCAGTTCTTTAAAAAAATATAAATAAAAATTGGGACAGGAGCAACACCCATGTAAAAAAAATTAAAAAACCTTGGCATTACAGTTTTCCTTGGGATCCCCATCTGGTGTTCTCAATGTCACTGGCTCCAATTTTCCTCTCCTACAAATCCCTTATGCTTCCTTATTCAGCAGCAAGGGTTACTGTCCCATCTACCTTCAGACAAAGCTCTAACTAAATCATGATTTGACTTTTTCAGGAGCGTTGTAAATACATGAATATACATGTATTTTTTCCTAAATCTATGTTTTTAGTTTTTACTAATCATTGCATTCTACAGAGTACATAGTCAGTGGACCGAAAATGTTGCTAGAAAGGCTTTTATTTGACTGTAGTTACAAAAGTATGAAAAGCATTCATAAAAATCAAGATTAAGTTAATAGCTGTAGGCGAGACATCTTTGGAGATACCAGCAACAAAACTATTTTAAAAACAAAGAAAGCTGTGTTACTGGTAGGGTTGGGTATTGGAAATGATCTCCTGATTTTGATTCACAGTCCAAATTCCATTCTGATTCAAATTGGATTCAATTTGGATAGTGATAATTACAATACCAATAACGCTTATATGAAAGATTTTCTGAGAATGAAGGCAATGAACTGCACAGTGGGTTTGTATAACATGACTGATTGCTAAAGATTAATGTTAAACATGGATGACCAGACCCAAAACATTACATCAAATTACTTTTTATTTAACTAATATAAATGACCAAAAATAAATAGCTTTTTTAACAAAATATTAATAAATAAAAATAAAAAGCAACTCATGAACTACCATGAGGTAATGGCGGATTAACTATGGCTCTGATTTGTCTTGTAAAATAGTGCAAGTCGTTCTAGAAAAGTGCATTTTAATAACAACCAATGGGTGTATCATCATAATCAATGACCTGCATTAATTATTGCAAACTATATCCAATTATAAGTTGTAAACATGTATTTTAAATTCTGCGTGGCTTGATCTTTTTGCTGATTCCAATGAAACCAGGCAGATTTTTTTTCTCAACTAATGTAAACAGCCATTGCTCGGAGCACTTAGCAGGAGGATGGCATATTGAAACCAATGATTTTGTAGAAATCTGATGCAAACCACAGTTGAAGGAGTTAGTAAAAAGGACTTATCTGTAAAAAGTAGTTAGAGAAGATCTAATCATTTGTTAACTGCATGTAGTTAGTGAGAGCAGAGCTGCCAAGATGGCTGGTTGCTGCTCCTGGAAGCTTCGTAGGATCTCCAGTGCACTTTTCCACCTGGTCACAACGTCAATCCGCAGCTTGTGTAAAGGGAGTTCAAGAAACCTCTGCTTCTCTTCAAGCACGTGGCTGGCCGTAGTGCTATGGTTAAAATAGGTTGCAATGCGCCTCACCCGACCAATCAAGCATGCGATCGCTGGAAGTCTGAGAACAGCCAGAAGTTTGGTGTGTGTGCAGAACGGTCCACATGAAGAACCTCCATTATTGCCAAGGAGCATTGTCCATCACAGTGGCTGGTTCCTTCTGACCTCCTAGTTTAACACCTCCAAAGAGAAAAGGCATTGATTTCTAAAATAGATTTCTGGGTTTTAAGCATCAATTTCAGATTGTCCAAATAAAAGTACCAATTAATCAGAAAATCTTTTTCTTCAGCCCTAGTTGCTGAATGCATTAAACGGGTAACTGTTACCATAGCTCATACGCATACACTCTAAATTCTATGGTCTTCAGAAATGTACACCTCACTTTTCTAGCTTTGCCCGGTCTTTTGGCTGTCCTTTAAACACTTTTGATAAATCTCGACTAAAGTAGAAAGTGCTGAACACTTTATTGCAACGGGAGGAGGTGACTGACCTTTCTTTTTAAATCACCAACAGTGTTCTAACCACACAGCTGTGCTCCAATGAGCGTAATTCATGTTTAGCTATTAGTGGGGCTGACAGTGTGGTTTAAAAACCATAAATTGTGTTCAACATGGGAATGGCCAGGCGATGTGCAGTTCAGCAAAGTCCACCAATTATGAGAAATCTAGCCTGCTGTATAAACAGAGTGTGGGGGTAAATGGTTAAAACAGCCTTGTTAGCAGTGGGCCAGTCTGATAAGAACAGTGCAGCTAGTCAGAGATCATGTTTAATATTTAGCAATAGCGTCCCCTGAAAATGTTTTTATTTCTCCCTCACTGAGGCAAATGTAACTTTCTGTCGTTATTTAACCAGCTGCTTTTAAAGGGAAAAACACGTATTTGGTTTGTGTGTGTGTGTGCTTATGGAGGTCTGTCTGTAGAGAGGTTATTTCAGTATATTGCAAAGTTATATTGTGTAGCTAAATCCTTCTCTGTTTGCATCCCGACACTGGAATGTCTCCTTTCTTGAGCAGGTTTTAATAACCCTTAGCCTCATGAGTCTTAAAATCCAGCAAAATAACAGACCTTAGTTTCAACAAATGTCCGCAACAACCAAAAGCTTTCGGCAGAAGTGCTGAGGCTGGTTTAATATTTCTTTATTAATATTAGTGTCAGTGAGTGTCACTCAGAGAGAAAAATGTGGAGACCTCGCCATGGGGACCTAAGGTTCCCAGAAATGTGTAACTGAATACATCCTTGTAAGTTTTTATTCATTTTACTATGTATTTTTAAACACACTAAAACAGAGGGTCATTTGGTGACTACATCAGACTACAATGGTCTATAGAACAATTAGAGCAATTTAAAACAACCCCAGGGTTCCTCTCGTCCCCCCCTTTTCACTCATTCTTGCTCTCTGATTTCCTAATTGCCAGATTTATTAGTCTGGGATTTCTACACTAAGCAGTGTTCTACTTTTCAAAAGACGTTGTCTGGTTCTCTTTTCCTCTCACCATATATTAGTAGTAGTTTTCCCTGTGCACACGACAAGGTCATATAGGCTGTTCAGACTTTGTTGAGTTGGTTATAGTGGCCTACGTACCTCACATTAAACACACATTTTGTCTCCCTCATCCTTTCTCTCTGCTCTGAGTGAGCTCTGAGATGCGGAGGGCGGGTGCTGGACCCCATCTCTCTGCTCTTTAAAGTGCGCTCTATCCGTGGAGGGATGGCTGGGCTTGGCGGGCGGCTGCTCTGGAAATGTGACTCAATGATGCAGTCTTTTAGCAGGCATTACCCAGGACACCCTGTGTAATTTCCTGGCTGTCAGGCTCCAGCTAGGCCTGATACCCCTGGCACTAAGGGGAAGATAATCACCATCATATATTTAAAGGAGGGGAGAGAGGGCCTCTCCTAGCGACAGGTGTTGATTAGATAGGGGGTGTTGTGCCCAAATCCCCGGAGCAATTTACTGTATGAGAGGGATTCATGAACTGGCAGGCAGTCATATTTGACGCTGGCAGGCGCGCATTACAGCGTGAGGTGGAGAGATCTTAAAAAAAACACTGTTGGTGATAAGGAGAGGGAGCTGTAAGGAGGTGGCATACGTTTTCTGTGCCACGTCTTTATATCCTATAGGCTTTTGAGATGAGCTCTTTTGGCGGCTGTATAGATGCGCTTATAGATCAGCAGTAGTTTGCATGGAATGTGAATGCTCAGAGTACTAAACACAAATCACTGGTCATGCATGAGCATACAAAATGTTGCACCTACTTTTTATTTGTAGTTTGCCAGGTGGCTTATAGAATATATATACATTTAACAAATGTATATTTCAAGACCAGGCCCCCCAAACAAATTATCTTTATGATGCTTAAATTTCACTTGGGGGAAAAGAGCTTAGTAAATGTATACATACACGATGAGCACTCTTCCTCCTTCCTTGATGTTGTCATTTCCTGATTGACTGTAGTGTATTGAGATGATAGTGCTTTGTGTTTGCCAGGCCAGTACTACTGTGCATGCCAGGCTTAAGCCTTTTACTCAGCTTTTATCTATCTTTGCACGATAGTCCTAAACAGCTACTTTGCTCATCCCAATTCTGGCGCACCTACTCCCTCCCCCCCTCCGGCAGGCACCAACCCGCCACGGCCCGGAGCCTTCCCCGGCGCCAACAGTCCCGGGCCTGTGGCTGACCTCTATGGCACTCCCAGCCAGGACTCCGGCGTGGGCAACTACATTAGTGCTGCTAGCCCCCAGCCAGGCTCTGGCTTCGGCCACAGCATTGCTGTAAGTATGGCCTACTCCACCACTTCGTCCACCTCCTCCAGCACTGCCTTTATCGTCTCTGTGCTGTCATCCATCGTCCTTGTTCATTCTCTCAGACCATTTCAGCTAACCATCAGGATAACGAATCAGTTGGATGTCATTGGTAGTAAGTTTAGTTTTGTGCTTTATCCAACAAGCTCTAGCCCTAGAAAGTGTTTACGTTATGTGAACATGCTGGCGTCATAAAATAAATGTTCATCAGAAATCAGTGTCTCTGAACCAATAAAAACATTAAGGCTACTTCTGTTTATTCTGCCGAAGTTTAATCAGTTTTGGCACATTAACTATGTTCAGTGTGACTGTAAAGGATTCTGGGCCTAATTCAGTCAAAGACTTTGAAATGGCAACTGATTTTTGAAATGGCAACAAAATATTAATGTTTGCCGTAAAGCCATGAAAAAAAGCACAAGTGGGAGACGGGTGCTCGGCGCATGGTTCTGTGTGATTGTCTGCATTGCCAACATTTTTCTATCTTCATTCACACATTCCATTTTTTTGTCAGCTGCGCTAACCTTATAACAAACTGTGAACTGGTACAGCCTGTCATCACCTGTGTCAATGTACTTCTGATCATGTGCCAGTCAAAAGGTCCCCCCAAAAAATTTAAAAATAGTTGTTTTTGCTTCTATCTGGAATGTCATTTTATTTCATGGATATTACTTATTCCTATTGGCTGCTGTAGGGTGAAAACTTTGACAGGGGAAGTTTTTTAGCCTGCTGAGGAACAAATCCGGATGCAGCGCTGCTCCTACTATGATTGATGAGTAACTGAAGGCTTTATAGTCTGCCAAACAGAACATTTATAATGTTCACCCTGTTTCAACTCATGTCCAAAGCTCAACAGTTAAAAAATCTGAGTCAGGCTTTCAGTATATTTGGTCGGTTGAACACACACCTTGAAATCATCCTCTGGGAAGCTGAGACTTTCAGTGCATTCCTAGCATGTTAAAGGAATTGAAAAGGACTCATGTCGGCACATGAAGTACTACTCTGGATACAGAGGGGGCTTTTATTATATTTCTCTGGATACAAAAGGGGGCTTTTATTATATTTCTCTGGATACAGAGGGGGGCTTTTATTATATTAGCAAACTGTTGAACCATCATTTTGAATTTGGAACCGGTGTGGAATGTGACCTTCCATTTGACTTTGAGAGACAGTTTGAACCAAAACAAGTGAAATATAGATTGGAGAAATATAGCTGGACTTTAGTTTAGAGATTATGCATGTTATTTCATGCTGTTGCTAAAGTATATTGTGGCAGGTAGCCTAGTGGTTAGAGCATCTGGCCTAATCCTAAATTGCTAGGGTCAAATCCTGAGCTGGCAAGGTGAAAAATATGTACTTCTGTCCCAGAGCAAGGCAGTTTTCACTGTAACTGTGAACGTGTTCTTAGTTATACTTAACTGTTTAAATATTGATATAAACGTATTTTATATAAATATATACACTACCGTTCAAAAGTTTGGGGCCACTTAGAAATGTCCTTGTTTTCTTTTTTTGGTCAATTAAAATAACATCTAATTAATCATTAATACAGTGTAGACATGTAAATGACTATTGTAGATGGAAAGGGATGATTTTTAATAGAATATATACATATGCGTACAGAGGCCCATTATCAGCAACCATCAGTCCTGTGTTCTAATGGCATGTTGTTTGTTAACCCAAGTACATCATTTTAAAACACTATGTCATCATTAGAAAACCCTTTTGCAATTATGTTAGCACGGCAGAAAACTGTTGTGCTGATTAAAGAAGCAATAAAACTGGCCCTCATTAGACTAGTTAATTAGTAGTTCGATTACAGGCTCAAAATGGCCTGAAACAAAGAACAGTCTTCTGAAACTATCTTCTGAAACATCAGTCTATTCTAGATATGAGAAATTAAGGCTATTCCATGCAAGAAATTGCCAAGAAACTGAAGATCTTGTAGAACGTTGTGTACTACTCCCTTCACATAACAGAGCAAACTGTCTCTAACCAGAATAGAAAGAGGAGTGGGAGGCCCCGGTGCACAGCTGGACAAGAGGACCAATACATTAGAGTGCTCCTGCCATCCATGCTCCAATAATGAACCCTCCTTCAAAGTCACTTTGATCCTTTCCTCTTGCCATCTCAATCCAAAATTGAAGTCAACCAGGATTGCTCAGCATTTTTATTCATGCCTCAGAGCATAGGATAGGGTGTTAATTGTTTAATTGTTTAATGCCATACACTTGAATGGAAGCGTCTTCATTCATTATGTTCCTCCACTCATTTATTCAGGTTTTTCCTTTAACTTGTCACCTGTCTGTATATGGCTATATATTCAAACATACATGAAGCAAATGGATTCAGCAACACATTTTGGCGACATTAGCTGTTGAAGTTCACAGTTTCCTCAATATTTAGTGGTTGGGTGGCATTTGGAGATGTTATTTATTTTCCATTCTGTCATCTTTGTCACTGTTGAAGTTGTATTTGCATGTCTTTTGATTCTGCTGGTGATTTGATTAATACATGTTAGCATGAATGTGATTACATTATAATACTACTATGCTCGAAATTATTTTAAAAACCTTGATCACATAGTAAATAGATAAACAGTACAGTTAGACTTTGGAAGCTCTCCTGCTTTAGAAAGCATTAAACCATATTTTATTTTCCTTATTGGTGGTAAATTAAGTGAAATGCCAAACTTCAATATGATTCATGTTGAAAACATCTGATTACTGCTGCAGATTTCAATTGGCTATTTTCACGGCTTCTGATCAAATAGAAAGTAATACATTACAAATAAAGGGAGTCCCACAATGGGCTGTGCATATTGGCTCAGCACAGTCTGGTTTGGTGGGAGGGTTCACCAGTCTAGGGATGCCTTACCGCATCAAGCCTTGGCAACTACTTACAACTACCTGTGTGTGCTCACCTCCAAGCGCATTGGTTCCATCTAACTTCCTAGATGTGAGAACAGTGCAATAAAGTGCATAATGCATGACAAGATTCTTTGGAGGACACATCCCAATCTTTAACTCTCCTGACTGCTGTGAGTTGTTGCAATGACACAATAAAAATCTAATGGTTTAACAACAAAGAAAACACAAGCCCTGGGGTGACATTCTCTTCAATGTCCAAATCCAGGACTTTTTACAGATGGGTTGATTTCATTATGCTTCCAATAAAGAAAGGTCTGCTCTCGGACAGACAGATTTCCAGCACCAATGGGACAGCCTAAGACCCACCTCTGTGTGGCAATTTTCAACATTCAAAATTAATGAACCGAATAGGTGCCTAAATGCAGTTCCTGTGGCTAAAACGAACCTGACTTGAGGAAATGAACGAAATACATTTCCATTCATGCTGGCAGCACATCCTATGAATAAAATATACTGACCAGTAATAGGTTTATTTTTTTTGCCTTTTTCCCTGAAATGCATACTGACACAGGTACTAACTGTACACTTTTAGGGCCCGTTGATTGCGACAGCTTTTACAAACGGATACCATTGAAACCTAACAGGTGGTTGGTTGCCATCTCATGTGAGGTATTATGTCATTTATATAATGTTTAGTCCTTTTCCTATTCTATTCTTTCATTTTCTTTCCCTGTTATGTTTAATGTCTGATATAGATCTATCAAAAACAAAAACACTTTTTACAGGGTTTCTATGCATTGCTAAAATGTCTGCATTATTTTTCTTTGGGATATTTGGATTTAAACCCTTTAAAAAGTGAATGTTTGTCATTTTCCATTTTTAAACAATCCAGAGATGGTGAAATGCACATTTCTAACTTATAACACCCGCACACTACTTCCCCCATTACTTTTTACCGTGTCATCCCTGTTTCTTCAGGGCTACGCATGTGTTAACAACAGAAATGACAGTCGTTTGCGAAGGAAACGTGCTGGGTTTACTCAAACTCTGCTAATACTTAATTCACTGTTGCTTTCTCTTATGTTGCCGATTCATGTAGCAAGCTTTCCATCAACCGACAATCATTTAACCAAGTCACATCTAGCTTCGTGGGATAGAGTTGGCTGTTCAGGGAACATGGACTGGCTTAACAAGCTGCTTTTTTTTAAATGGACATTGGTCTGAGTTGGGAGCTCATGCTGAGAGCAAGGTGTAGCTGGTTCTGTGCACACTCACTTTTGGGTCATTTTATCAGAGTCCATGGCATCTCCTCACTTACATTTTTATCTGTTACTTAATGAAAGAAAATGGCCAAACTTGTATGACTGTTCAGAACAAACTTTTAGAAGTCAGAAGGAATACTGTACAGTCCATTTGTAAGCAGTTAAAATACAGAATGAGAGTGAAAATGGTGTGTGTGCATGCTTGCATTTGTGTACACAGAGCGTGCTGATGTCTCTACAGTGACAGTCTTTGCCTTAGGGCAGTGTTGGAGTCACTGCTTTCCAACACCAATAGTTCCCTTCACCATTTCAAGTTTTAGTGTTAGGCAGTCTGCTATGTGTCAAGTTAAATCAACCTAGACAGAGACGGCCCAAGCCAACTTTCCTCTGGAGTTTTATTCATAAATCTCTCTGCTGGAGTGATGTCAAAATGGTGGGATGGACAGCATGGTGTTGCCATTGACCGATGTGTAACATGCTGTGATAAGTTCTTGTATTGCCGTGAAATGGAATGACACGACATATGTAGTCATCAGTTACTGTAGTCTTCACTGTTTCATTTAGTCTGGAGTTGACCACACGGGACAGGGGGCCACACACGAACCACACGGGACAGGGGGCCACACACGGGACAGGGGGCCACACATGGGCCACAGGGGCCACACACGGGCCATAGGGGACAGGGGGCCACACACAGGGGACGAGGGGCCACACACGGCCTACACGGGACAGGGGGGACAGAGGGCCCCACGCAGGGGACGGGGGGCCACACACGGCCTACACGGGACAGGGGGCCACACACGGGCCACTGGGGTCAGGGGGCCACACACGGGACCGAGGGGACAGTGGGGCACACACGGGACACGGGGCCACACGGGACAGAGTGGACAGTGGGCCACATCCAGGACAGGGGGTCACATGGGAAAGGGGGGACACCCGGGACAGGGCAAGCCGTCAGAGAAAGCAACAGAGTGAAGTGCAGTTTTCTGTAAACCTGCTTTAAAAAATATATATACAGTACAGGCCAAATGTTTGAACACACCTTCTCATTCAATGCGTTTTCTTTATTTTCATGACTATTTACATTGTAGATTCTCACTGAAGGCATCAAAACTATGAATGAACACATGGAATTATGTACTTAACAAAAAAGTGTGAAATAACTGAAAACATGTCTTATATTTTAGATTCCTCAAAGTAGTCACCCTTTGCTTTTTTAATAGCGCTGCAAACCCTTGGTGTTCTCTCAATGAGCTTCATGAGGTAGTCACCTGAAATGGTTTTCACTTCACAGGTGTGCCTTGTCTGGTTTAATTAGTGGAATTTCTTCCCTTATTAATGAGTTTGGGACCATCAGTTGTGTTGTGCAGAAGTCAGGTTGATACACAGCCAACAGCCCTAAAATTGCGAAAACTTTGAATGTGTCCCCAAGTGCAGTCGCAAAAACCATCAAGCGCTACAACGAAACTGGCTCACATGAGGACCGCCCCAGGAAAGGAAGACCAAGAGTCACCTCTGCTGCTGAGGATAAGTTCATCCGAGTCACCAGCCTCAGAAATTGCAGGTTAACAGCAGCTCAGATTAGAGACCAGCTGAATGCCACACAGTGTTCTAGCAGCAGACACATCTCTAGAATAACTGTTAAGAGGAGACTGCGCGATTCAGGCCTTCATGGTCAAGTAGCTGCTAGGAAACCACTGCTAACGAGAGGCAACAAGCAGAAGAGATTTGTTTGGGCCAAAAAACACAAAGAATGGACATTAGACCAGTGGAAATCTGTGCTTTGGTCTGATGAGTCCAAATTTGAGATCTTTGGTTCCAACCGCTCTGTCTTTGTGCGAAACAGAAAAGGTGAACGGATGGATTCTACATGCCTGGTTCCCACCGTGAAGCATGGAGGAGGAGGTGTGATGGTGCTTTGCTGGTGACACTGTTGAGGATTTATTCAAAATTGAAGGCATACTGAACCAGCATGGCTACCACAGCACCCTGCAGCGACATGCCATCCCATCCGGTTTGTGTTTAGTTGGACCATCATTTATTTTTCAACAGGACAATGACCCCAAACACACCTCCAGGCTGTGTAAGGGCTATTTGACCAAAATGGAGAGAGATGGAGTGCTGCGCCAGATGACCTGGCCTCCACAGTCACCGGACCTGAATCCAATCGAGATGGTTTGGGGTGAGCTGGACCGCAGAGTGAAGGCAAAAGGGCCAACAAGTGCTAAGTATCTCTGGGAACACCTTCAAGACTGTTGGAAAACAATTTCAGGGGACTACCTCTTGAAGCTCATCAAGAGAATGCCAAGAGTGTGCAAAGCAATAATCAGAGCAAAGGGTGGCTACTTTGAAGAAACTATAATATAAGACATGTTTTCAGTTATTTCACACTTTTTTGTTAAGTACATAATTTCACATGTGTTCATTCATAGTTTTGTTGCCTTCAGTGAGAATCTACAATGTAAATAGTCATGAAAATAAAGGAAACGCATTGAATGAGAAGGTGTGTCCAAACTTTTGGCCTGTACTGTATAAACCCTCATCTAACCTGTAGCTAAACATTACTGCTTGTATTTGTGCATGCTGTCCGTACTGTAGACTAACATGGGAGTCATGTCCTGTCCATGCCTGCTGCCCTTGTTCCATGAAGCCCTGTGGAGTGACCTAGCAGGTATACTGCTATACTGGATGTTAAGTCTGGAATTAGGTGTCTCACTGCCGTAACCATCATAGCCTTGAATCCTTTCTTGAAATGGAACAACAGTGAAATGAAAATAATTCATCATGGATTCCAGGCTAGTGCCATCCATCTTTCAGCCAGTGAAAAACCTGTTATGGGATGTTATGGGAACCTGTTATGGGACACCCAGTCTCATGTAGAGACTGGGTGTGAGAAATCTAGACAACCTTGTGTTTAAAACAATAATAACAACTGTAAACATTTTTACAATCTGTCTTTTTATTTCTCAAAATCAATAGAAACATTTAAATAAGGAGGTATAAAATCACACTGAAGAAATATTGGCAGTTGAGGGAAAAAGATTCCAAACATAACATGCAGTGTCAATGTGACAGAAAGGGGAGCTTTTGGTTTTAACTACTTGCTTTGAATGTTTCTGTTTCCTATTCCAGCAGAGTATTTCAGGAGGCCCGGGGAAGACAGGGCGGAGTTTTTAACTGGCTATGTGAACAGGTGATGCTATCCAATGCCAAGCACTACAGCGTCAACCCATAATGAGGATATTGGAGGAGGTGGCACCACGTGAAGATGAACTGAGGAAAATGTCAATATCATCTCAGAAAAAAGAAACCACAATCTGCTGTACTATAATCGAAACCTGTCTATCACATCCTTTATATCTAATTGTAACCCAGTACGTTTGTGTACGATTTAGGTGTTATTTCCTTTGTAATTTTATTTGATTTTCAGTTGGTTTTGTTTCTTTTTTTTCTTTTCTTTTTTTGTGTAGTCTTCAAATTAATAAGGGAAGATTGATTCTAGTTTTAACTTAGTATTACATCATTGCATATTTTTTGATCTTCTAAAAAATGACTATTTACACAAACCGGCTTATTTCTCTATTCTTTTTTGAGGTAACTTTGTTGCTATGGGTGTTTGGTTTTATCCTTGGTAATGGAAACACTTTCAGGTGTCAGTTTGCACATACAAGAAAACTGACATGAACTGATTAGGCTTAAAGAAATGTTTTGTTAAGGCAAGTTAAAAGAGAGGGTAACTAATACATCTGAGTAGCTTTTTTGTTGTTAATTATCTATTTTGGGCAATAAGAGGACTACAATATTTTCACAGTCCTTTTTTACAAATGTTTTTGTTGTCAGGAAAAAAGAAAAACCTTTCCTTTTAATACTTTGTGAAATTAAAAAATATATGTGTAAATACTATTCCAGTCACAGCATATAATCGTTTCAGAGAGATCACCATATTTTTGTGATGGTTCATCATAAAGGATGTACTGTGCAAGAGCGCAAAGTTTCAAAGTTGAGGACGTTTAATGCTCTGTCGTATAATAATCCATTTGTAGCACAAAATGCCATGATAACCCCATTGAGGACTTGATCCTACAAGAACACTGTTGGCTTGCTTTGTAAATACTGTTGGCTTTCTTATTGTGCTAATGCCATACCAGCATACTGTACTGTCTTCTGAATCTACATGGTGAGCTCAAAAGCGCACAGCTTCTAAAAGATAACACAAGGTTAACACTGGACATTTCTACACAATTTCTCTTACAGAGGATACCGGCATAACTTCTTCTTGATACTCGCAAGTGAAAGGCTACTGTATCTGTCACTGCGATTTTTTAAGCCAATATTATACATACAAAAAAGAACATGATTAAAAATCCAAAGCACACTTTTACTTTGTATCCGTGTGAAAATACAAGATGTTGACAACGAGTGTCCAGAGACATTTCATACCAATCTGCACGTGTTGATGTTTCATTTTGATTGTCTTTCTGTTTTTTGTTTTTTCCATAAATATAGCTCCTGCTTTTAATGTGGCAGACAATATTTTAAGGCAGATATGTTTTAAGTTGTTGAGATGTTTTTTGAACTGACTTGGAAGGCAAAACATCTATCATTACCTCAGTCCTGTGAGTTTTGTCTTAGAAGAGATGACATATGAATTTTTGAGGCTTAAACAGATTGACATTATGAATAGAACAAGTTGTTGCACTGTGACTAGAACGAAGAAAAGTAACCCTATTCTATTTGCACATTGAAGTGTTGGATATTTAAAGTGGTCTTGATCAGATGATATATGAAGGATTCTTTTTTATTGCTTTTTATCCTTTTAGATATTATATTGATGGTTGCAATTGGGGGGGGGGGGGGTGTTATAAATAAGTACAAAATAATCAATTGATGGGAGCATTTAGACCTAGCCAAATAAAGAATTTGAAAAAAGGGAAGATTGTTAACTGAAGTCACTAAAGCAATTTCCTGCAGTCAGGGATGGGATATGTTTAGATGGAGAAAAGTTTCAAATTATATTGGATTTATTATTTATTGGATTAAGGTACTCAGTAAACTGCAGGTTTTTTGTCATTTCACTCAACAACCAGGTGAAGCAGAATGCTGGATTCTTTTTAAATAAAGTTGGGACTTGATGAAGTCATAATTGAATTAACAAAACAGAAAAATATGTGTATATTACCCAAAACAGTGAAAAAAATGTTCCCTTGAATGATTTACATTTTTAATCAGACGGATTTGTATAAATATTTTTGTGGTTGTTAATGATTATATTAATTATACTAACAATATAATTATAATATACTGTCCATCCATCTGACTCTTTCTCCATTCCCTGTCACCTTATACAGTAATCTTATGTTGATCATCAATGTATTTCAATAATGTGTGAAGAAAAAAAAGAAAACTGCAAATGACCTTGTAACAGAGTGCCGTCTTTGATGCCAGTGTAGTGGTCTATACACTTATTTGTTGATCCCTCTTTCTTACCCTCCGTTTCACTCTCCCGATGTTTCACTCTCTCTGTCTCACTCTCTCCTAGTATTAGTGGTAGATGTTATGTAGTAAAAAATAAGATGTAGATATTAGCAGGTTTAGGACCAGTAAGGATAGAACTTTATCTTATTAATTACCATAGTTATACAAAAAATGCTTACATTTGTGTCAATAGCATTTTTGAATTTATTGTTTGTTTTATGTTTAACTTATATCACATGGTTTCAACTAACCAAAGCTCTCATTGAAGACATTTATAGCAGTAATTGCTATAACACCGAATCGTAAACAAGGCATTGATTGGATCCCCACCCTTGAATGTTTAAAAAGGGGTGTGCCATACTACCTTAAAAGCTAATGCTAGATATGCAAAATCATTTTATTTGTTATTGTTTCTCAAGAGCAACACAAAATATTATTATGGATTTTATTACATAAATGGATAAATATTTTTAGACAGTTAAAATAATGACAATAATGGGAATAATCATGACTATTATATCTAAGCCCATTTTGTTTTATACTATTACAAAATATCCCAATGGCCCATGGCACTATTTGTCTACTTGGATTCATTGATAGGTTCGTTTAAGTTCATTATCAACATTTGAGAACTCTGAAGGATTTTTGTATTCTTGAAATATTGGAACTAGCTTATTTTACTTTAATCAAAGCCAGGGTTTCATGAAACCTTTACATTGTAGATTAATTCATACTCCTGCCCTCAAGCGGCTTGGTCTTCTTATAGTCTGCTCATTGAAATGGTAGCCATATGATACACTCTGGTTGGTGTGGTCATTCACACTGTCCAATAACTTAACTGTTAAGACCATCCTGCTCAAAGTATAAGTAACACTAAGGTTCATTTTTATTGAAGTTAATCATTGAACCACAGAGAGTTAGAGTAGGATAGGATTTGCTTAATTCTCAAGACTGAGAACAAATGTTCAAATGTGTTGGTGAACGTAAGATTATTACCGCAGTATGTCCCCGGATAGAGCCAGACTACAACCGTCTGTAATATGTCATGAGATGCTGTCTCCATTTTAAACATCTACCAATATTACTACACCTGGTGAACCATTTGATTAAAGTAATATTTGATTGGCTATCCTTTCTGAACAGTTGATACTATTATTAGAATTCATTTTTTTATATATTTTTACATTTGATCTCATAGCTTGGACTTTAAGGTAGCATGGCTCTGTAGTTGCTGTACTTTTCTTTCACATTGACAGCAGTTTACAGCTGATGAATGTTACACATCTTGCTAGACTAGTTAATCATTGGATAATTGTTGGTTTAAAAAAAGAAAAAAGAAAAAAACGACCTGGAAGGCGTTTGGGAATATATTGGGAGTGTACTACCGTATCCATTTAAACTTGAATCTTGAGGCAAGTGCTAGGCAATGGCCAAACAATCATCCCATCACTGAATTAACTGACAATGCACACACGCATACCTACTGTAATTACAAGTATATCATGCATTTTTATTTACACACATTTAGGATATATTAATGCTTTTGTCTATTTGTTGAACCTGAACTCTCGTTTCAGATCAAAACCTACAACTAATATATTAGGGTATAAATATTCTAAAGCATTATTTCCAGCTGTCACTTGTCTGTCAGTGAGTACGATGGCATGGGCTATTGCTAGCAGAGAGACAGAGTGTGTGTACAGTAGGTTTAGGGAAGCGGTACAGTCATTAGAAGTCCTGTGTGTCTCTGTGGACACTCGTCCTACGTTTGACCTTACCTTAGCAGAGACTTTTCTTCCCATGCTCCCTCTTGAGTTCGTTCTCTCTGATTGCCTTGCCCATTCCTAACACTTGCCCATTTTTTAATGTTAACGGACTTTTTACCACGAGAGCTGACTGAACGGACTGACGTCTGAAAGCATCTTTCAGGTCTTCTTGTATGGCTTGCTTAAGCCCTGTTGTAAAATAAACTAAAGTGGATGGGGGTCTCTCACATCTCAGATGTGGAAAGTATAATTTTATATTTGTATTTTCAAATAATGATAATAATAAAAATGTTTGTGAAAGGTTTCCATCCTCTACTGTGGTCCAGAAATCAACGTGTTTGTCTGGAAAAAAAAATAAAATACTGTTTTGAACCATTTCACTCATTGTTTTTATTTTAAACGGTATGTTGTTTAATGTTTAGTTGGTGTGGGATTAAACCTTTTGACTTATATTTGCAAGATAATGTATGCCAGAAGATGCAACAAAATTAAAATGCACAAAGTTGAATATAATGCCCTATAGTGTGTGTAGTTTTATTCTGTTGTACACCCATCCAGAAAAGTCAGATATTCATTGAAACTATTATTTTTTTCTGATCACATCATTTAAAATAATTAATGCTCTGTGTTTGAATTTCTTCAAGTATATAAATCAGCATTGTAAGAGTTACCAGCGTTGTAAGATAATTATTATCCAGTATGTTGAAATCATTAATACAATTAAATATGTACATTTATGCAGGCAAAGCTATAAACAATTGTGTTTGCAAGGTGTAAGAAAACGTATATCTGAACACCTGTGTATAGACTGTATAGTGTTGAATTACATCATGACACAACCAGTGAATTACGTATTGGCAAAACCAGGATTTAAGTTTTTTATTATAATTTTTTTCAAGTTTAATTTAAAGATGCTGTTATGGATACAAACAGGAGAACGAGTGGGATGGGCCACAGCAACGAATAATTAGGTTTCAATGAGTACTAAAGGAGAAATCGGTGATACATTGGCCCCCTCATTTATCAAAATATATCACATTTTGGGTTATTGCAATTTTCTCTGGAAATACATGATTGTCTGAGCTCACAATAACTGTCACTAGATTTTGTTTCACTGACTGTGAACCACACAGCCCACCAATGTCCTACCACAAGACTCAACTCCTTTAAAGGTGAGTTCACCAAGTTTTCACAACCTCAATCTAAACGGTACAACCCATTCAGAGTCTGTCTGAGTGATATCCATAACCCACAAGGAGATTGCTCTGTCGTCACAGGGCTTAATCGGGAACTGTTTCACCTGAAAATGAAAAATGCAATGTGTGCCACCAGCAGAAATTAATGTCATTTTTAATTTGAGCCGCTGTCCAATTTTCAAATGTGAAATTGCTTCAGAGGAGTTAAGGTGTGACAGCTATTATAAATGTGTGGAAATCCATCTTCCTCCCTGGCTCACACACTCACTAGCCTTCGTCTCTTGGCCAGGCGGAGCGGTTCACACGCGCTTTACTGTCACGCCACCTGTCCGCCCACGCTGCAATGCAGAACACTCATGACTCACAGGGCAGGCTAGCTGCCAGGAGAGCAATATTCTGAGGTACAGGGGTTAGAGTTTTATCCCTGCACGAAGGAAGACCACAACTGTAACGGCGGTCGTCTCTCAGGATGGCAGGGATAATGGACTAGTGCTTCACGGGTGGTTCAACATCCAAATAAAAACTATACGAACCTCAATTTAAATGTATATCCCTCAGTGTGTCTTGGTAACAATACCCAGCAATCACTGGTAAGAATTTGTTTTCCCCCCTCAGCTCCATGTGCTCTAAATATTTGTATTTACTGCCTATGCAAATTCTGAATACTTGATACTGGGTGATTTTAACATGGATTGGTTGGTGTCAGTATCTAATAGATTTAGCTCAATACAAACACTACAAATCTTTCAGTCCAATTCAACTGATAGCTAACCCAACTTGCCCTAGCTTTTAACACCATGAAAAATCAACAAACTCACTTAATAAGTTTACAGCAATTGGAATCGTTGCTAAGGAGCTTAGTGATCATTGTCCTGAAAGAAATCCATAGTACAACCTCTAAGCTGTTATTCATAGCCCATAAGTTCACACCTGTATGGCCGAGACTAGAAGACAACAATCACACAATCTGTGATTAAATAAATGTCTCTCATTTCGAGTCACCACAAAACTACGTCAGAAAGCAAAGACTTCTATATACTATTCCAACACTATAAAAATAAATTCAGCAATGATACACATAATTCCAGGAATTACATGCATATGTCATTATTTTGGAAAATGTGTTTACGTTCCCTATCAACATTTCCGAAGGGCTATTATGTTATAATAACGTTACAGTATCAACATATCCCAGTGCTATTGGTTGTTAACGACTAGTGATTGCGTTCAGTGTCAGGAGTCAGAACCTGGCCACAAGGTGCAGTTATGTAGTTACAGGTATATCAGCCCTGCCCCTACCCACCTGCCTCCCCTTGGGACATCATCAGAGGCGTCTTTTTAGGGCTCGGCGTGGCACCAGAATAGAAGATGAAACAAGCAATGCTTTGATAACAGATGAGGAAGACAATGGCCAAGTGATGGAAGGTGCTGGAGCAGCCGCCATTCCACCCACCAGCAACCATTCCTCTCAAACCACAAACAGTTGGCCGCCCTAGAGACAAAGCCGCCTTCCCATTAAAGGGGTTTGTCTTTCTCCCTCTCCTCACCCCTCTAGTTTTGTTATTAAAACATCCTCCAGGGCACTGAACACACCCTCTGTGACATTCCCTGTTACACAATATATACTGATCAGCTATAACATTATGACCACCTGCCTAATATTGTGTAGGTCCCCCTTTTGCTACCAAAACAGCCCTGACCTGTTGAGGCATTGACTCCACTAGACCTCTGAAGGTGTGTTGTGGTATCTGGCACCAAGACATTAGAAGCAGATCCTTTAAGTCCTGTAAGTTGCGAAGTGGGGCCTCCATGGATCAGATCTGTTTGTCCAGCCCATCCCACAGATGCTTGATTGGATTGAGATCTGAAGAATTTGGAGGCCAAGTCAAAACCTTGAACTCATTGTTGTGTTCATCAAACCATTCCTGAACCATTTTTGTTTTGTTGCAGGGCACATTATCCTGCTGAAAGAGGCCAGTGCCATCAGGGAATACCGTTGTCATGAAAGGGTGCACATGGTCTGCAACAATGCTCAGGTACGTGGTATGTGACAAAGTAACATCCACATGAATGGCAGGACCCAGTGTTTCCAAGCAGAACATTACCCAATGCATCACACTGCCTCCGCTGGCTTGCCTTCTTCCCATAGTGCATTCTGGTGCCATGTGTTCTCCAGATAAGCGATGCACACGCACCCGGACATCCACGTGGTGTAAAAGAAAACTTGATTCATCAGACTAGGCCACCTTCTTCCATTGCTCCGTGATCCAGTTCTGATGCTCACGTGTCCATTGTGGGAGTTTTGGCAGTGGACAGGGGTCAGCATGGGAACCCTGACTGGTCTGTGGCTACGCAGCCCCATATGCAACAAACTGCGATGCACTGTGTGTTCTGACCCCTTTCTATCAGTACCAGCAATAACTTTTCAGCAATTTGAGCTACAGTAGCTTGTCTGTTGGATCAGACCACACAGACCAGCCTTGGCCGCCCATGACCCTGTCACCGGTTCACCGCTTTTCCTTCCTTGCACCATTTTTGATAGGTACTGACCACTCTAGACCGGGAACACCCCACAAGGGCTGCAGTTTTGGAGATGCTCTGACTCAGTCGTTCCATCACAATTTCCCATCACAATTTCACCCTTGTCAAAGACGCTCAGATCCTTACGCTTGCCCATTTTTCCTGCTTCTAACACATCACTTGCTGCCTAATATATCCCACCCACAGACAGGTGCCATAATAACAAGATTATGAGTGTTATTCTCTTCACCTTTCTGTGGTCATATTGTTACGGCTGATTGGTGTACACTTTTGCAATTATGTTAGCACAGCTGAAAACTGCTGTTTAAAGAAGCAATAACGCCATCCTTATTTAGACTAGTTGAGTATTTGGCCATTTTGAGCCTGTAATCGAACCCACAAACGCTGGTGATCCTGATACTGAACTAATCTAAAGAAGGCAACAGTTTTCAGCTGTGCTAACATAATTGCAAAAGGGTTTTCTAATGATCATTTGGCCTTTCAAAATTATAAACTTGGATTAGCAAACACAACGTGTCATTGGAACACAGGAGTGACGGTTGCTGATAATGGGCCTCTGCACACCTATGTAGATATTTAATTCAAAGTCAGTTGTTTCTAGCTACCATGGTAATTTTCAACATTAACAATGTCTACCCTGTATTTCTGATACATTTCATGTTATTTTAACGGACAAAAAATTTACTTTTCTTTCAAAAACAAGGACATTTCTAAGTGACCCAAAGCATTTCAAAGGTAGTGTATACTCACACTAGGTGTTTTCACACTGCAGTGTGGAACGGAGTCAAGAACAATATCATAGAATGTATATCGTCCAATCAGAAAAATGTCACTTAATTTGATGTGCACCATTACCAGCAGTTACACTGTATTTCTGTCTCGGTCCTTCCACTCTGCAAACTTTCCTAGTTTCAGTGTAGCAGCTTTATTTTGGCAAAGTAGTTACTGCAGCCCAGGGCTTAGGAATACAAGTGTGAAACCTTAGCCTAGGGTTAAACCTTAGCCTAGGGTTAAACCTTAGCCTGGGGCTAAGATAATGCAGGGCTAAGAACAATGTAGTGTGAAAAGGTCTAGAGATGAGCAAAAATATTATGACCACTCATAGGTGAAGCGAATATCATTGATAATCTCCTAACAAGAGCACATGTCCAGGTCTGGGTAGATTAGATGGTAAGCGAACAATCAATTCTCGTAGTCAACCAGTTGGATGCATGAGAAATGGACAGGAGTAAAGACCTGAGCAACTTCAACAAGGGCCAAATTGTTAAAGCCAGATGACTGGATCACAGCATCTCTGAAACGGGAAGGCTGTTGTGGTGCTCCCAGTCAACAGTGATGAGTACCTACTGACAGTGGTCCGAGGAGGGACAAACCGCAAAAAGGGCAACAGGGTATTAAGGGCCCAAGGCTAATTGATGCGCGAGGACAACAAAGGCTATCCAGTCTGGTGTGTACCAACAGAGGGTCTACTGTGGCACTAGTCACAGAAAAATGTAATGATGTTATCTGAGAAATTTGTCACAACACACAGTGTATCTCAACCTGCTGTGTATGGGTCTGCGTTGCTGCAGACCCGTCTGAGTGCCAGAGATGACCCCTGTCCACAGTTGAAAGTGCCTACAATGGGCACGAAAGTGTTGGAACTGGAGCTTGGAGCAGTGGGAGAAGGTCACCTGGTCCAATGAGTCCTGTTTTCTTTTACATCACATGAACGGCGGTGTACGTGGACGTCCGTGTATGTATGTGCCATTTCCTGGGGAAGTGATGGCACGGGGATTCACTGTGGGAAGACAACAAGCTGGTGTGAAGCTCTGGGCAATGTTCTGCTTGGAAGCTCTTTGTCCTGGCATTCAATTTGGACATCAAATTGACACGTGCCTCCTACCTAACCATCATCACAGACCAGGTACACCCCTTCATGGCAATGGTATACCCAGATGGCCGTGGCCTCTTTCAGCAGGATAATGTGCCCTGCCACACTGCGCACATTGTTCAGGTATGGTTTGACGAACATCTAGTTGGACCTGTGAACCTCTAGTGGGACCTGTGCTCACAGCCCAGCACTGTGCAGCTCGATTGATCCGCCAGAGAACACCATAATTGGCAGGTCCACCATTGGCACCCTGTTCTCTTCACAGATGACAGCAGGTTCACACTGAGCATGCCATGGTGAACGTTATGCTGCCTACAACATCATCCAGCATGATTGGTTTGGTGGTAGGTCAGTGATGGTCTGGGGAGGCATATCCTTCGAGGGTTGCGCTGACATCCATGTGCTAGCCAACAACACCCTGACTGCTGTTAGGTACCAGGATGAAATCCTCAAACCCATCGTCAGACATTACGCTGCTGCAGTGGGCCCTGGGTTCTTCCTGGTGCGGCGCAATGCCTGGCCTCAACTGGCCAGTGTGTGAAGGCAGTTCCTGGATGACGAAGGCATTGATGTAATTGACTGGTGCTCATGTACCCCAGACCTAAATCCAATTGAGAACATCTGGGACGTTATGTATCGGTGCATCCGACAACATCAAGTCCAGGAGCTCACTGATCCCCTGATCTAGGTCTTTGAGGAGATCCACCAGGACACCATCCACTGTCTCATCAGACCATGCCCAGATGTTGTCGGGAGTGCATACAGGCATTCAGGGGCCATACACACTAATGAGTCACATTATGAGCTGCCATGAAGGAACTTGTGCAATTTGGAACAGCCTGTGATTTCAAGTGTTTACTTTGCAAGTTTGAATCCAGCCCTCAAATGGTTGGTGATTTTGTATAGTATACAGTATATCGTACACACACTAAAATCATAAGAGACTAACTTGGGAGGGTCTAGCATTCCATAAAGTTAAGACATTTAGTCTGGTTTGGTCTTGACCATATGGGTATGTGGTTACAGATTAGGCCAAGATCAAAAGACCTATTCGAGGCCCTCAAAAGAAAGTTTATTGAGTTTGGGAGGGGTTGAGCAAATTATTGTGTAGTACAGTCTTTGAGTGTCATTTTTTGAATTAGGTTATCTTTATCTGTCAATACTTTAAGTGATGATTGCATATCCAAATGTCCAAATAACAAAAAATGGTTTACAGTAGGCTACATACAAGTCACTAACTTGAGGGACACTAGGAAGTCCAGGAAAGTGCATGCTCAGCATCTGGGAAAGTCTTTTGACACCTACGTCTTTGCTTTCACCATGATACGTCTTATAACAAATGACCATCTTTGATTGATTGGCAAACATTTTATCTTTCAGCACATTACTGACACAAAACACTGCAAAGACAAATAAGACATACCTGGGATAGAATTATGAGAATGGAAAAAGTAGTATTGGACTGACCCAATTTAAACCCAAATTAAAGATGACAATTCCTGCAAGAAGCATGGAATTTATTAAATTACTACTTGAAAAAATTACACAGCGGCCTACCAAAGTGAAATGTTTCAGTTTTGCATCCTTAAGGAGGCCACACAACTTATGACAGATGTTTTTGATAGTTATCATTGAATTAGTATTTCTTTCAGTTTCTTCAGTGATGGTGTTTTTCAGAAAGAATTAACTCAAATAGTGCAGATAAATGGCTTACATTTTTTTTTGGATGGCCTAATTACAATTTTAGTTTTTCCAATCATATTTCCCAGCACTGGGCTCGCAAAAATTGTGGATTAGTAATCAGACCAATCAAGTAGGTTTTAACTTGGCCTGATCCAGGAGTCTGACAACTACAGGTGATGTTTGTTTGAATACCAACCTCCTAAAGATTTACTTACACTGTGCCAGAATGAGGTTGATTGTAAACCTGGAACTTTGAGTCAGAGCACTGAGCAACCAAGCTCTGACACAGGTTGTCAGCTGACTGAGGAGAAGCAATTAAAAGCTTTGAAAAATGACTGCAGGTGTCAAGGTTGGCCTCCTGAGGACTCATTTGGCAAGCCTAGAGCTCTCTAGTGTACATTTAAGACACAACTCCTCCAGCTTTAGAGGTCTCCAGATGTGTTTGTGTATGAAGACTGAAATATCACTCCAGCACTCAGGTTTCTTCTTCCTTACGATCTCTTATCTCGATGAAACATTGGCCTTTTGCTAAGGCTAAACTGCCTCTATGATGAACCGTTGGCCTGCTTCATTTGAGAAACCTTGGCTCTCATAATTGGTCAGTTCCAACTTTGATGTCTTCCTATAGTTAACTACATATTTTACCGACGTAGGTTTACTTTAACCTTTGCTGTCTCTGCTTCTTGGCAGAACTGAATAGGAAGCAGTTCAGGTGATTTTGGAGCGCACTAGTGCCATATTCTCCCCCACCTAACATCACTGAAATCTTTCTAAATCATTTAATCAACCCCTCTCGTGGCATAGCACCCCTCCACAAAGCATCCGTAATTTTATTGGAGGTTTTCAATGGCTGAGGCAGACCTTTCGCTCCACTCCTATTACGTTTCATTTTCCCTGTAGCAACTTCACTGTGTCAGATATTGCTCTGCGCTGAGCAGCATTTAACTTTGAGCTGCAAGGCAGGCATCCCAATCATCTTTCCCTGCTCTCACACTCCAATCAACTCCTCGTTAGTACCTGACACTACCTGCCATTAACAAAGCACACTAATTAAGACCCAATCAGCCTGCACAGGAGCCCTCCAAACCACTGAGCCTTTAACCACAAGTGGGTTGGACCATTTCAAATGACATACCTTACACACTTTCCAATGATGAGACTGCGGCTGTACAGTACAGCTCAGCCCAGCTGGGACATAAGGTGGTAAATTAAACCACTTGTCCTTGTATTGTGGGGTTCAGTGGAGCCATTTTACCTGCAGCTGGTAAATATTTTTTTTTCTAGCTAACTTGACTTTAAATATGAATTTGTCTATTGATAAAATGCAAAAAACAATACATAGCTTGGCTAGTCCACTAAAAATCAAGCCTAGCAAACTTATGAATGGCCTATATAATTGGTTAATAATAAATTGACAAACGCCAATGCAATAGCATTGATTTAATTTACCCTACTTCTGGCATGCATTTCACTCTGTGCCAATGGTCGGCCTACGTTACCATACAGTGTGGTGAAGGTAAAATCTGTCACTGCTTAGAGCAGTGTCGAAATCATATACACCAACTTGTCATAATCACAGATGTCGAGATGAGCTGAAGGTCGTATCTTCAACACTGAAAGACCATTTTTATTTTTGATTATACATTCCAACACCCGTACATTACGAAAACAGTTTAGCCTTTCAGTGTGGACAAGGGCAAGGTTAATAACCCCTAAACGCTGTGTTTAAATAAACAGAAATGCTAGTGAAGGTGATGCTGGGAGAAGGATTTTGCTCAGAGGTAATTTCTTAATATGTGTGGTTTTATTACGCACCAAAAAGCAATCTCTCCCCTGTGACTGTGTCAAATTGACTATGTACAGCGAAATGCACTCATCTGCATAGCTGTCACAACGCTTCATAAGCTCTGGCACCCAATAACTTCACAATGCACAGAATTACCGGTGTCAATTTTAATGTGACATAGCAATTTACATCACATACTGTGGGGACAAGCGCACGTTTCGAGCGGCTGCATGGTTAATAGGTGGAACGCTATTTGCATTATAATTTGGCGAGTGTGAAGAGTAATCAAGCTGCATTTGACTCAATGGGAGAGTGGTGGTGTGCGGTGGGCGACATATCATTGACTTGGGAGCCGTGCTGACTGGGTTTGCATGTAAATTGGCCCAGGCAGAGCTTCGTACCCAGAGAGCTTTTAACCAAGGTTCGTTTGCATATTCTGGAGGATGCCATCATGCAAACCTTGCGGCTTCTTCTAGACACTCATTAACAGCAATTAAACGGCAGGCTGATGTTTTTTGGCATGCTCAATTGTCAATTACAGATTGCATGAAGGAGGAGGACAGCTACTTTAAGGGGATGGTGACTTCAGTTTGAATTTTGCATGACAACATATAAGCTGGAATCTACTCTGGAAGGATTGGTCCAGCGTTTTTCCTCTGAGAGAACATCGTTTTGAAGGACTGGATGTTTGAGGTCCAAAAGGGCACATTCAGCCTGTGTATGAAGACATTAGGTCCTATTGAAGAGTGACAGCTCTATCTGTCTGTAAGCCCAATAGAAGCTGGGGTCATTACAGGGGGAAAAAACAAGCCTAAAAATAGGAAAGGAACTTCTCTACTACAGCTTGTGTATACTGTATACAAAGCATTGTAGTGAGTTGCATTTTTATATTCCATCCAATATGCTTGTTGAGTTAGTCTCGCCCTCAGCGGGTTATGATAATGAAGGACTGAACCGTATCCTCAAAGCAGGTTGTCATTGGCCCATTATTTAGAACCGTTAACACTATTTGAGGTTTTATTCCGTAACAGAACCAATTGAGTGGCCTGACAAGGAGGAAGGGAGACTCATCAATCACCCACATGTGACAGGACAGGGGAACACTCAAGAGTGGTGGGAGGTTTTCAACAAGCCTCTTCAAGTCCCAGGTCTTAAACATGACAGCTTTAATATTACTTTGTTATACAGTATCTCCTATCTGGATTTTCCCTCAGCCCCATGTGTTTCCTTAGCCCTAAGTTCCCACAACCCCATCTGTGAATCTCAAACCAAAACCTATCCCCTACACACTTGCTTGGAGTGCCCTCCCTGGTCACTAAAAGTACATAGAGCTGAGGGAAAATATACAAGATGCATCACTGACCAAATAGCTAAAGAAAAGCTTTGTATTTTCACATTGTGCAAAGTCAGTGTGGATGAGGTGAAAGAATTACTGTCACACACCAATAAGGACAAACCACCTGGTAGCAACAACGTGAATGGTAAATTACTTGAGTAGGTAGCAAAAGATAATGACAGTCCTATTTGCCAGAGGAAAGTGTCTACCCCTGGACCTGGAGGGGAGCCAATGTAATTTCACTACCAGCAAACACCCTTACATTTTTCAAACATCAACCAATTAGTCTGTAACCAGTGCAAAATTGTGGAAAAGGTGATGTGTGACCAAATTCAATGTTAACCATTAAACAACATACTTTCAACATGTTGATAGGGAGGGGCACTGTAGGCTCAGCACTGATGCAAATGGCATATTGGATAAAAGCTTTTGATGTCATTGATGTATTTACTTAAAGACTTTCAGACGCATTTTTTTACATTGCAGGCTTATTCTAAAATCGATGGAATAGAATACACATAACCCTGGCAGAAATATTTAGAAAATATAACTGATCCTATTTAAGGATAGTGATCATATGAAGCCATTTATGATCACATAGTGGTTTGGCTCCTTTTTAAATCGTAATGATAACAGAAACCACCCAAATGGCCCTGATCAAAAGTTTAAATACCCTTGAATGTTTGGCCTTGTTACAGACACACAAGGTGACACACACAGGTGAAAATGGCAATTAAAGGTGAATTTCCCACACCTGTGGCTTTTTAAATTGCAATTAGTGTCTGTACATAAATTGTCAATGAGTTTCTTAGCTCTCACGTGGATGCACTGAGCAGGCTAGATGCTGAGCCATAGGGAGCAGAAAAGAATTGTCAAAAGACCTGCTTAACAAGGTAATGGAACTTGGTAATAGAAAATGGAAATGGATATAATGGAAATGGATATGGATATAAAAAGATATCCAAAGCCTTGCAAATGCCCTTTCAGTACTGTTCAAGGTTATTACAAGGAGCACAATACGATGATCCTTGAACAAAAATGAGCTGCATGGTCGAGTTGCCAGAAAGAAGCCTTTACTGCGCCAATGCCACAAAAAAAAGCCTGGTTACAATATGCCCAACCACACCTTGAAACGCCTCACAGCTTCTGGCACACTGTAATTTGGAGTGACGAGACCAAAATAGAGCTTTATGGTCAGAACCATAAGCGCTATGTTTGGAGAGGGGTCAACAAAGGCCTATAGTGATGGTGGTGACTCACTGATGATTTGGGTGTGTGTGAGCTCTAAAGGCACGGGGAATCTTGTGAAAATTGATGGCAAGATGAATGCAGCATGTAACCAGATAGTCCTGGCAGACAATTAGCATTCTACTGAACGAAAGCTGTGTCTGGGACTCTCTTGGACTTTGCAGCACAACAATGACCCTAAGCACAACGCCCAGTTGACACAGTGATTACAGCAGAAAAAGTTTATGGAGTGGGCATCACAGTCTCCTTAATATCATCGTGCCACTCTGGGGAGATCTCAAATGTGCGGTTCATGCAAGACGACCAAAGACTTTGCATGACCTGGAGGCATTTTGCCAAGACGAATGGGCAGCTATACCACCTGCAATAATTTGGGGCCTCACTGACAACTATTGCAAAAGACTGCATGCTGTCATTGATTTTAAAGGGGACAATACACAGTATTAAGAACTAAGGGTATGCAGACTTTTGAACAGGGGTCAGTTAATTTTTTTCTTTGTTGCTATGTTTTGTTTTATGATTGTACCATTCTGTTATGACCTACAGTTGAATGTGAATCCCATAAGAAATAAAAGGCGTGTGTTTTGCCTGCTCACTCATGTTTTCTTTACAAATGGTACATATATTACCCATTGTGAACAACTGTTCCCCGTAATGAACAAGCAGAAACAGATATTTTGAATGTATTTATTTGTATTTTAACGCTGCACTAGGTAGGAGTTTTTCAGTAAAAAAAACGATTACAGCGTTTTGTAATTACTCACTGGTCAGAAAGCGGTTCAACACCAGCGCCCAATAGAGAATGAAGTTCAGAATAATAATATTAAAAATAGATAGAAATAGATTGACGGCCTGTTGTCCTGGTATCTAGCTGCCATTATAGTTTTAAAGTGAGCAAACTTCACTCACTACGGCATATATTTTAGATATTTTGATATATAACCTCCTGGCAAAAAGCGCTTTAAAAAAATAAGCCAAGGAGGAAGACCCACCTCGCAGAATGTGATTGGCTGGATCGGGATTGCTGGAACAGCATTGGCTGGAAAGTAGCCGCATGCTCCAGAAATTATAACATTCCACTGGCATTGAACTGTCTGTGTTGCTAAACAACTCTTAGAAGGCCTCATAAGCATACACAACACATTTATAAGGGAAATAAACCTTTGTGTTTTTGCAGAAATGTGAAATATTCAGATGCCTATACTCAGTATTTTTTTGAATCACCTTTGGAAGTGGTTACAGCCTTGTGTTCTCTTGGGTATGATGTTACAAGCTTGGCACAGCTGTATTTGGGTAGTTTCTCACATTCTTCTTGGCAGATCCACTCAAGCTCTGTCAGGTTGGGTGGGGAATGTCTTTACTTCTGCTCCATTAATCTTTCCCTTGAGCCTGACTAGTCTCCCTGCCCCTGCTGCTGAAAAACATCCCCAGATCATTATGCTGCCACCAATATGCTTCATAGTAGGGATGGTATTGGCCCGGTGATGAGTGATGCCTGGTTGATTTCCTTCAGACATGACACTAGGCATTCAGGCCAAAGACTTTGATCTTGGTTTCATCACACCAGAGTGCCTTTTACATGAGTGATTTATGTAATTTCAGGATAAACTCTGTTGTTCTTGAAAGTTCCTTTTTTCAGGTAGCAAATCCTCAACCATGAGCACAATTCAGCTTTCGAAAGGAGTAAGGGACAAAGTTTAGGAAAGAAACATCAAGGAATTAGTCTAAAAAGATTTCAAAGGCCTTGAATTTCCCTTGGTCAAGTAAATTAGGGGCCTTCCCATCTAACTGAATGACCGAGAAGAAGGCACAAACATAACAATGGCAACTTTGACAGAGCTACAGGATTTATGGCCAAGACTGGTTAAAGTGTGCATGTGACAAAAATATCCCAAGCACTCTACAAATCTGGCCTGTATGGCAAGGTGTCAAGAAGGAAGCTATTACTCAAGAAAAAACCCTCCCTAAAGTATGCAACAACAAAAATCTGTCACGTGTCTAAACTAAAACTATAGCAAGTTCACTAAGAATATTTACATTCAGCATGGCAAACAAAGGCCAGCATCCCGGAGTTGCCTCTTCACTGTTGACATTGAGACGTGTGTTTTTGCAGGTACTATTTAATGAAGCTGCCAGTTGTGGACCTGTGAAGCGTCTGTTTCTCACACTAGACACTCTAATGTATTTGTCTTCATTTCTCAGAACAAGAATACTGATGACTTTCAAAAGAAAGTTCTATGTTTGTCCATTTTGAGCCTGTAATTGAACCCAGAAACGCAGATGCTGAAGATACTGAACTAGTCTAATGAAGGCCAGTTTTATAGCTTCTTTAATCAGCACAACAGTTTTCAGCAGTGCTAACAAAATCACCAAAGGGTTTTCTAATGATCACATAGCCTTTAAAATGAAATAACTTGGATAAGCAAACACAACCTACCACTGGAGCACAGGATAATGGGCCTCTGTACGCTTATGTAGACGTTCCTTTAAAAATCTGCAGTTTAGAGCAATAATCATTTATAACATTATCAATGTCTACACTGTAAAAAGAAAAGAGTATTTTCTTTCGAAAACAAGGACATTTCTAAGTGACCTCAAAGGTTTTCAACTGTAGTGTAGGTATAGTTAAGTCTGGAAATAATTGGACACTGACACACGTTTTGTTATTTTGGCTGTTTACCAAAATATATTCAAGTGACAGTTAAATAATAAATATGGACAGTGCAGTCACTCAGTTTTAATTTGAGAGTATTCACATCCAAATTGGAGGAAGGGTTTAGGAACCCTACAGCTCTTTAAAATGTAGCCCCCTCTTTTTCAAGGGACCAAAAGTAATTGGACAATTGACTCAAAAGCTGTTTCATGGACAGGTGTGAGCTTTTCCTTCATTAGTTTTTCATCAATTAAGCAGGTAAAAGGTCTGGAGTTGATTCCAGGTATGGCATTCGCATTTGGAAGCTGTTGCTGTGAACCCACAACATGTGGTCAAAGGAGCTCTCAATGCAGTTCTGGAACAGATGAAACTAAGATCAACCTGTACCAGAATGATGGGGGGGGAAAAGTATGGCAAAGGCTTGGAATGGCTCATGATCCGAAGCATGCTAAATCATCAGTAAAAAACTGTGAGCATGCATGGCTTAGAATGGCACTGGGTCACTAGTGTTTATTGATGATGTGACAGAAGACAGAAGCAGCCTGATGAATTCTAAAGTGTATAGAGATATATTGTGTACTCAGATTCAGCCAAATTCAGCAAAGTTGATTGGACGGCGCTTCACTTTACAGATGGATAACGACATACCTACAACAGTGAACATACTGTGAAATCAACCCAGCAGCTGTTTAAGTCTAAGAAGTGGAATATTCTGCAATGGCCGAGTCAAGCCAACTCAGCCTGATTGAGCATGAATTTCACTTGCTGAAGACAAAACTTAAGGCAGAAAGACCCATGAACAAACAACAACTGAAGACAGCTGTAGTAAAGGCCTGGCAAAGAATCACAAAGGAGGAAACCCAGCATTTGATGTCCTTGCATTCCAGACTACCACCAGTCATTGCCTGTAAAGGATTCTCAACAAAGTATTAACATTTTTATTTATGATTGTGCTAAAGTTTCATACTATGTTTTTGTTCAACCCCTTGAATTAAAGCTGAAAGTCTGCACTTCAATTGAATCTCAGTGTTTCATTTCAAATCCATTGTGGTGGCGTGCAGAGCCCAAATTATGAAAATTGTGTCAGTGTCCAAATATTTCCAGACCTAACCATATTAATATTATGGCTTTAGAAAACGGCTGTTAAGTTGTTTGAAAAAAAATTGCAATCTGGATCGACACCATCAATATTCCTGGTAATTGAACCCCTTCCGATTTGTTGTGTGCATGATGCCCTTGAAAGCAGGGAGTTCCCGATTGTATATTCCAGTCATACAGAACAGGTTGTGAGGTGTCATTGTTAATTAAAAACATTTTGACTCATTCAGGCGTGCCTCCTGAGTACAACTGTCCCTTTATAGTAAATCATCCTGAGAGTGCTATCACACAATGCTGCATCTCCCTCCCACATGCACCTTGTTTTCACAACATAAAGCTGCCGGCGATTTGTTCCATTTCATAAGTGCTCCTAATGGAAAATATAATAATGCATGACAAAAACAAGAACTTTGAGACTACCAGGAGCAGTGCTGAGGTGTCCTCCGCAGTCTAGGTTTGAGTCTTGACTGTGCCATGGGGCGCTGCATATATGCCAGCATAGCAACTCCCTTAGATGCGTCTCTACTTGCAAGCTGAGGTTGTAACATTATTTGACTTCCGGGTGCAATGAGCAGTGAGAGTTGATTTTTCCAACATGTAACCTAACAAATCATGTCATTACCTATAACTCTCCCAAGCCCGATAGGAGGTGCTGCAATGAGACCACAACCACAACCACAAAATTGGGAAGAAAAAATGAGGAAACCACATGAATCTTAGGGTATTGCTATTAGAATAAAGAACAGCCAGGGGGCTTTAATGCTGCTTTTATGTAGACATCATAAACAGACACAAATACTACATACATCTTTTCAAAATTCCTGCAATAATGATTTGTGATATCCTGGCATCAAAATCCATCTCCCTACACGTTTGAGGCATCATTCTCTGTGTAGGATTAAAAATAAGTTCAACTGGGGCTTCTGTGATAAAGAAAACTCAAAGGTTTGTTTTTGTGGTGGCATTTGTTTTTTGGTTTCAGGGAGCAACACAGACTAGACTGCTACAGGTTAATTAGTTTTAATTCCTTGATGGTTTAAAACATGTAGAAATAAACTTGTGGTGTTCATGGCCTGGTCTGTAACAGACAATTGACACCTAGAGAGACATGCAGGAATGCTGTTTACCCAGAGTGCACCTGCAGCTCAGCATTTTGTTTGGATAATTTGACAGTTTCTGGAAAGACAATTAAAAGCTAATCTAACGGGATGGCAAACTGGTCACCAGCTTCTCACTCACACAGACTGCAGAAAGACAACACACTGATGAGGTGGTGGTGGTGGGGGGGGGGTTATTTAACATCTCCTGTACAATCAGCAGCATCCTCTAGGGGATCAACGCTGTTAGGATATTGTTTAGGAGTCTCAGGTAGCTCCACAGTCAGCCATGGAAATCCACTAACATACCCCCCCCCCCCCCCCATGCAGTGCTTACCTTAGCATTTTGGTTTTATCCACACTTATTGCCTTGCTCCTGTTGGGCTGTTTTCATGTGCATCACTGTCGTTAACCTTATTGACGTCTCCGTCGTCCTGTGCTAATGACATCATAAATGGCGCCTCATGATAAGATGGGCTTGAAAGATTTTGCTTCGGGTATCAAAACAAATTAACCTTCAGATATTTCTTCGATCCCACGGACACCGCCACCTGCTGTGTTGCTACCCACCCCTCACCAGCCCCGCTCCATCTCCCACCCTTCTTCCCCATTCTCTATATATGACTGAATGTAATCTTTCACATTTAATTTACACATGCATTATTATTTATACAGGGTGGATCAGGGTTTAGGAGATAGGGGCATATTGAATATTCAGAGACCTGGGTAGGTTGAGGGCCCGTGCTCACGTTATTATAGACTGGAAATAAATGGGACGGGGTTCATTATTAATATATGTATGCATTTAGGAACAAAATGACAATAAAAACAAACAAAACACCAATAATACCCAAGAAGGTTACGTAACATGATCCATGATCAGAGCCATGATCAGATCGAGGCCCTGAGGTTATTGACAGGTAACATTAAGTAGGTCAAGAAGCATGATGGATGTTTAAATTGTATAGCCTACATGTCTGATTAATTGAATATCAAAGCAAATAAAGATTTATTTGAGTGTGCAGCTTCTCCCAAAATTAAAGTTGTTATAACACAAGTTCTTGGATATCTGTATTCAGATGAGCCAACTTTGAAATGAATAGAGAGCTTACGTTACCACAGCACTTTCCAGCTGGCTACAGTAAAGTCGGTGCAGATTGTTTTTTTAGGAAGGTTCCTGGAGCAGCAATCAGCAGTCTGCGCAGCTCTGCTGTCACTAGTGATTGTGTAGTTTGCAAAAGATGTAGTTTGCGAAATAAAATTTTACTGACTTGAGTGTAACGAGTCCTTTTTAGTGACTCAAGTTGAATGGTTAATGGAGGATTTCTGTAACATTGGTTTCATACCCTTTCCTTCAGCTAGTTCTCAGACCAATGGCTGTTTGGTCATTGGTCAGGAAAATACACTGAACAAAATTATAAACGCATCACTTGAGCTGAACTCAAATATCTAAGACTTTATGTACACAAAAGACCTATTTCTCTCAAATATTGTTCACAAATTTGTCTAAATCTGTGTTAATGAGCACTTCTCCCACCGAGATAATCCATCCATATCAAGATGCTGATTAGACAGCATGATTATTGCACAGGTGTGCCTTAGGCTGGTCACAATAAAAGGCCACTCAAAAACATGCAGTTTCACTGTAATGGGGGGGTCCGTGGGGGTCCGAAAACCAGTCAGTTTTTGGTGTGACCACCATTTGCCTCACGCAGTGCAACACATCTCCTTCGCATAGAGTTGGTGAGGTTGATTGTGGCCTATGGAATGTTGGTCCATTCCCCTTCAATGGCTGTGCGAAGTTGCTGGATATTGGCAAGACCTGGAACACACTGTCGTATACGCCGATCCAGAGCATCCCAAACATGCTCAATGGGTGACATGTCTGGTGTCTCCCGCATTTTAGCGTCTCCTCAAGAGTTATACAAATCACCCGGAAATCATGATTTTTGGAGAGCGATGGTTGTAAGTAGCTGGTGAAGCCACCTCCCTGAAATTTGTTTCTGCAGGTTGGGATGTCGGGAATAATAATCATTTATTAAACTTCAACAGCACTTTTCATAATAGAAAATAATCACAAAGCGCTTAAAAAAGTAAAATGAAGTAAAACTACAAGGTTTAACATTGGCCTAATATTAATTTACCATGTTATACAAGATAGAGAGTTCCCTTGATGCTCAGAAAATCTCTCTTATAGGCAATATTGGTATTGTAATTTTTTCTATATCCAAATGAAATAAAAACTGGAATGGAAACGAAACAGGACCTTGTGAATCAAAATCAACTTGAGAGATCAGTGATGGTACCCAGACCTGATCTGGAAGATTCTTCATAAGCTGAGATTCAGCTTCTGAGTTAGAGAACAGCTCGTGGGAGCTAGTGTCGCACAGTGCATTAATTATGACAGAGATGACAGAGGGTAGAATGTTGGGGTACAGGTAGGCTCAAGGAGACAAAAGACTGAACAAGCTGTGGGCTATAGCCTTACATAGTGAAGGTTGAAAGCCAAGGCCAGAGGGGGTCACCGGACTAGAGCCCTGAGGAGACAAAAGCCTCTGCTATTGTTAATGCACATTATTTTAATTGTTCTTACTATAAAAGTAAAATATACACCACTAATGTACTGTAACTACTACATAGTGAATACTAGTGTAATTATTCAGCCACCAACCGCTTGTTTCCTTATTTAACTGTAATGGAGCTTTCTTCACAAAATGAATTAACTGCTCTGGAACAGCTTTATTGAGCTTATTTTCCTACCACCACAATGTTCACACCATTGTAATGTGGAGATCAGCCCCTAAAGCGTTCTGCAGATCGCAATCAAAGAGAAATTAACACTACACTTTTTTTGGTCAGTATGAGAATCCCACTAGTAATTCCTAATATGCACCTAAAATTTAATAAAGTTCAGCTTAAAAGACCTCCCAGTTAGATTTATCCAAACAAGTCACACACTTTGTCTGGTGATTCATTGTGTAGAAAGACTTTTAAAGAGGAAAACAGCTTTTTCACAAAATACTTGGTTTCTTAGGCCCTATACTGAGGCATTGACAGAGTTTTCTACAGGGTTTCTTTTGATCTTGTAGATCATTTATCATAATCAGACTCCAGTGAAATATTAGGATCCTTATTGTGTATGCCCCTCCATACTAGGCTACATCCATTATTACAACACAGCTATGCTAGGCTACATCCAGGATCACAACACAACCATGGTAGGCATCATGCAGTATCACAACACAGACATGCTTGGCTGCATCCAGTATCACAACACAGCCATGCTAGGCTACAGGTAAGATTACAACACAGCCATGGTAGGCTACAGGTAATATCACAACACAGCCATGGTAGGCTACAGGTAATATCACAACACAGCCATGGTAGGCTACAGGTAATATCACAACACAGCCAAGGTAGGCTAAGAGTAGTTTCACACCACAGCCATGGTAGTATCACAACACCGATATGGTAGTATCACAGCACAGCCATTGTAGTATCACAACACAGCCATGGTAGTATCACAGCACAGCCATGGTAGTATCACAACACAGCCATTGTAGTATCACAACACAGCCATGGTAGTATCACAGCACAGCCATGGTAGTATCACAACACAGCCATTGTAGTATCATAGCACAGACATGGTAGTATCACAGCATAACAAGGCTACAGGTAATATCACAGCACAGACCCTCCTAGCCTCCATAAATATTAATTTGTACTTAAATCTACAGTAGTATTTACATTTTAATCTTTATTTAGTTTTTTACGCAGGATTCAATCAAATATTACAGGTATTGTGGATTGTAAACACAATGTGTTTGATGTGTTTGAGGAGATCCCATGTAAGTTACATAATGCATGTGTTGGCCCAATTAGAAATTGCCTTTTTAAATTGCAATGCTTATAACCTGTGAATGGACTGATTCCCATCCCTACTCCACTTTCCTAACGTATCTATCTTGCTGTGATGCTTTAAATCTGCATCTTAGCATTTCCATTTTTCTAAGCCAAATCATATTTGCAGAAAGGAGAATCCAGTAGGAGGTTAACATTTAAATCTGGGCCCTGTCTGTCATCCGTCTCACTGAGACATGCTATTCATCAGCCTCCTGATGGGCCAGCCAATCGCCCCGGACACATGTCATTCATCATCTCCATGGAAACGCTCTTTCTACTGGACAGCTGTGCAATCAGCAGCCCATCAGACCTCCAGCATGCCTTGGCCTCTTTTGTCCCTCTCTGCTACCCATCACAGCCAGATAAGATTATCACCGACAACCTCAACTCAGCACCCATCGGAAGGTGAAAGGACCGGGGAGGAAAACATAAAAAGGTCTGGTGGTGGTGGGGGGACAGGGGGGTTGTCTTTTATTTTGTTTTGTTCAGTGTTTCCATGATGGGTATATTCCTATCTGCTTTGGCCCTCCACAATTTAAAGACAAATCCTTACTGGGCTCTGTACGCTATGTCTAGGCAAGAAAGGCAGAAAGATGTGATGAACACACACTAAAGGCCTTGTAAATGAGTCTCACAATGCAGCTAAAATTCAAAGATTTAAAACAGAAAGAGTTACACATTGGGTATCAAGCTCAATGGTAAAAGGTAGACAAATGGCAACACAGGAAGAGGATGCGTGATAAGAGGTTTGCATCAGTCACTGTTCAAAGGGACTGATCTGACAGATACACAGACAAGTGACAGATTAAAGGAAAAACCTGAATGAGTGGAGGGTCGTAACAAATGAATGCTTCCGTACAGGTGTATTGCATGATACAAATAACATCCTATCATGCTCTGTGGCATGTATAATAATGCTGAGCTGGCCCAGTTGACCTCAATTTTAGATTAAGATGACGAGAGGAAAGGATCCAAGGGAACGTTCATTATTGGTTCTCTTACACAACCACAGGGCACGGAGGGGTCACTGAATGGTTTGATGAGTATGAAAATTAAGTGAATCATCTGCTACAGCCATTCCAGGCACCAGGTCTCAACCCAGTTGAACACCAATAGGAGATTTTGGACCAGACATATTTGACAGGGCTCTCCACCACAATCGTCATAACACCAAATTTGAGAATATTTTTAAGAAGAATGGTTTTCCATCCCTCCAGAGAATCAATGCCAAGGTGCATTGAAGCTGTTCTGGTAGCTTGTGTTGGCCCAACACCTTACTGAGATACTTCATGTTGGTCCAAAACAACTGGCATCCGTCTTTATGGCCCTAACACAGCTGTTGAAAATTTCAAGAGGTAATTTTGATGACCGTGTATATTTTCCATATCTCTATTAGTAGAAATCATCAAATTATGACTTTTCCACTCTTTTTCTGGTCTTCATATTCATATAACAGTATTCCAATTGTTCATTACAGTTGAAAAACAATGCTGAACCATGTGTCAATTCTCTGTCCTGTCCAAGGGTGAGTTTGGAAGATGCAATCATCTAATCCAAACAATCAGACTCCATTATTGTCTTTCTATCTTGACCCCTGAACAGGTGGAGGCAAAATTAATTAAATACTTGGCAATCATTTTTTCCCTATTGAGGACAAAAGAGGAAAAAGTAGTTGGGAAGAAAACTATCCGCCCAGAAAACAAAGTGTAGCAGTGTCATCAGCAAATCTTCATGTCGTGTCCTTGAGGAAGTGGTCATGGAGTAGAGGATGGAGCATCGCAGGAGAGGAAAAGACAGTGGAAGAATGGATCCAGACAAGGCAGCATTATTTATTTATATCTATAATTAATAAGGGCTGCTTTATCACCATCTTCTTTCTCTGATGGTTTACATTTTTAATGTTATTCATGGGATGAAAAAGGGAAAAAAAGAAAATTCGCCCCTTATTACTGTGGCACAGTGTGGCTTACTTATGAGATGATTACTGTGCTGAAGCCCCCAACTGTACACCAACCAACTCAGTATTTGCAAACACTCAGATGGGGACCTAACCACTTCTCAGGAATAGACAAGCGATGGAAGACTCCTGTAACATTCCTCCAAGGTTATTACTCACTCCAACAGGCAGAGGCTTCACAACAAGGGCAAAAATAACTTTTGTCCTTCCTCTGAAGGAGAAAAAAAAATGAAATTAGACGCCGTCCAGCCAGCATGCATATTAGAAAATAAATAGTATTTTAGCTTATACTGGGAGTTTAGCAGGAACAATCTCATCTGCAGCCAACCAAGTGAGACAGGACATATTAAAGATTCTCATTACTGGGCACCTCAGAATGGCCTCTCCTCACTCAATCCCCACTAGAGACGGCCAGCCGGATCATTCTTGAAAAACATTAATATGGAATGAACGTTGAAGGATGTATCCTCTCCTGCCACGTGGAGGGGGACTATGGGTTTCACTGGGAGACCCACGCTCGTAATTGACAGCTCCTCAGGGGCGCAAAATTGTCTGGCCAGCCTAAGCTGTGAAGGTGTTATCACATTAATGGCTTGACCTTCGACACCTCACAGGAATAGACCACATAGCTCTAAAGAAGGGACAAGCCTATCGATGAGAGTGGCGCCTTTTTCATATCTCACTGGCCACCCACTGCTGCCCCATCTCTGTTAACCCAGTGTCCAACTCTGTACCTAGTCAAATGGGTGGGTAAACTCTAATAAGGTTTATTTTTAAAGTTTATATTTTATAAGGTGGGAAACTGCTACTGTATTCATAGAATAAAGTAAGTAAAGGCTGCACACTCAGATCCTGCTAACAGTTATCTGTGTACTGTTTTTTGGAGATGATGGACATGAAGCTGCTACCTTGTTGAAGACATTACTATCGCAGACACAAACATTGGAAGCAACTTAACTACACCAAACTTTAAATCTGACAAATCCCATACAGCCGTGTTAGAAGTTCATGCATTAGAAGTTTAAACACATGAATGCTTGACATTCTATAAAGTGGTTCTCACCCCCCTTGGAATTTTCCAGATTGTGTTACAATATGAAATCAAAATGGAATTAATTTGGAGTGAAAAAAAGTATAATTCTAAATTAATTAGAAACACGAAACAGAAAAGATTTACCTGCATAAGTATTAACCCCTTTTAGTCATTATTTGTTAGAAGCACCTTTGGTACCAATCAGTGATGGCCCTAGCCTTTTGGGGGCCCTAATATAAAAAATGTATTTGGGGGCCCCCTCTCCTCTAGTGGTCTGGGGCTCACTAGCAGCTTATGTCGCTTATGTCTATGGCTGGCCCTGGTACCAATTAGAGTCTCTTTGGATTACTACCAACTTTGCAAATCTGGACACAGCAATTTTTGTGAATTTCTGTGAACTGTGTTCTGCTTACTTTCTGCAATTGTCAAATGACATTTACAAAAGGCACTATCACCAAGAGAAAGTTCTATTTGCTCTGCTAAGGTTAAGCAAACATATTGTATGTAATTGATATTCACTCAGCACTGCTGTAGAGTTCATCTGAAGGAATAATGCTAGCTGCTCCTCTTTCCCTCTATCTTAGCCCATAGGTGGAATACTTCCATAAAGAACAAGCAAGTGCCAAGAGGTCCTTGTAGCAGTAGATAAAAAGCAGACTTGACCTCAGCACTTAAACAGTATTTTTCAGCACTTTCACCTCTTTCTCTACCCTTAGCAGATCTTTCTATACCCTTAGCAGAAACACACAAGAAAGACGCTCACACCTGCACTCACACAAATACACAGCTAGCTCATCAAGGTCAACCCTAGCTGGATGCAGCTATTTATTTCAGCATTATGGAGAGAAGTAGTAGTAGGCTGCTGAGGTTGCCTGTAGGATCCCTCCGTGGTAACGACAAATCCTTTTCCTCCTTCACCATCAGAAGAGTGGAAGACCCCCAGGTCTGGGTGTATTTTTAGCTGCAGTTCCGGAGGCAGCAGGTGCACTTTTTACTTGTGCTTATGGCATCAATATAAATGACAGATAATTACTTTTGTGACAATGTGACAATTAAATTAGTCTCAGCAAAAGCAACATAATGGTGATTTGTTATGCTCTAGCGAGCAATAACACACCAATCATAATCAGCCGCTATGGCTGCACAGAAATCTGCATGTTGTTGCAAACACAATTCAATTCCCCCATTTAAACTTACCGCCCACACAAAGTAAATCTAACTCTAGTAATGGAGTTACATTATTTGAGGGAGAGGGAACAGGTTGATGGTACTGTTTGATTATGTTTTTGTGTATAAAGAAACATAACAGTACATCTACAAAAGGTAAAAGTTGTGGACATGGGAGTCAGAGAGACTAAACAGATACCTTCCTGAAGCCTTCTATTAAAAAAAGGGTTCATGTGTCTGTGAAAAATACTTGGCATACACTACTAGCTGACAAGGAGAACAGAGAGCCCAGTGGTGTGTTGTTAAATAAATGTCAACATTGGTTCTGGCAGCAAAATACTGTTCTCTTCTAAACTTGTTACAGCAGCCAGCTCACAGTCTTCCTGCTCACAGCCTCAAGTTAGCTGTAGTTTCATCTGTGGTTGGGGAAGATGTGTGTGCTTGTATGTGTGTGTGTGTGGACACCTTTTGCCATGTTTGATACATTATGTGCAGAAGTGTTTGAGACAACCTGATGTGATACCAAGTCAAGACCAAGACCGAAGGGGGCTGAAACCAAAACATGAATACAACAAAATGAGTCAAATACAAGACTGATTATGATATTCCTCAACTGTACCTAAAGCTCCTTTGCCCAAATCATCACAATAGGTAACCTTTTCATATACATCAGACCAGCACATCCGGAAACTTTGGCTCGCAACACGTTCCTGCCACTTTTTGGGGACAGAAAACACTCGCCATTGACATTCATGTAAAATAGCTTAACAAAACAACACTAATAGAGAACCACCAGAATTCAATTAGTTTATAACTTGACAAAAAATATATTATGTCAAGTCAATATAAGGCCACTATGCCTGCCTTAGAACGCGCAAGATACATAGAAGATTAATTTGGTCCATCTTAAATAATATCCATTCAGTCTCCCAGCATTAAAACTGGTGCAATAACCCCACTCTGGCCAGAGGTATCCTACCCAGACATCTATTTCTACTTTAGTGAGTCTCCAGGTAAGCAAATTACCAGTAAATTTTTTCTATATATACACTCACCTAAAGGATTATTTGGAACACCATACTGATACTGTGTTTGACCCCCTTTCGCTTTCAGAATTGCCTTAATTCTACGTGGCATTGATTCAACAAGGTGCTGAAAGCATTCTTTAGAAATGTTGGCCCATATTGATAGGATAGCATCTTGCAGTTGATGGAGATTTGTGGGATGCACATCCAGGGCACGAAGCTCCCATTCCACCACATCCCAAAGATGCTCTATTGGGTTGAGATCTGGTGACTGTGGGGGCCATTTCAGTACAGTGAACTCATTGTCATGTTCAAGAAACCAATTTGAAATGATTTCGAGCTTTGTGACATGGTGCATTATCCTGCTGGAAGTAGCCATCAGAGGATGGGTACATGGTGGTCATAAAGGGATGGACATGGTCAGAAACAATGGTAGGCCGTGGCATTTAAACGATGCCCAATTGGCACTAAGGGGCCTAAAGTGTGCCAAGAAAACATCCCCCACACCATTACACCACCACCACCAGCCTGCACAGTGGTAACAAGGCATGATGGATCCATGTTCTCATTCTGTTTACGCCAAATTCTGACTCTACCATCTGAATGTTTCAACAGAAATCGAGACGCATCAGACCAGGCAACATTCTTCCAGTCTTCAACTGTCCAATTTTGGTGAGCTTGTGCAAATTGTAGCCTCTTTTTCCTATTTGTAGTGGAGATGAGTGGTACCCGGTGGGGTCTTCTGCTGTTGTAGCCCATCCGCCTCAAGGTTGTGCGTGTTGTGGCTTCACAAATGCTTTGCTGCATTCCTCGGTTGTAACGAGTGGTTATTTCAGTCAAAGTTGCTCTTCTATCAGCTTGAATCAGTCGGCCCATTCTCCTCTGACCTCTAGCATCAACAAGGCATTTTCGCCCACAGGACTGCCGCATACTGGATGTTTTTCCCTTTTCACAACATTCTTTGTAAACCCTAGAAATGGTTGTGCGTGAAAATCCCAGTAACTGAGCAGATTGTGAAATACTCAGACCGGCCCGTCTGGCACCAACAACCATGCCATGGTAAAGCAACATGCAAACAGCCGAACCATTTTAAACCAAATATGTAGGCTGAATTGGCTAAGCAGAAAAAGAAAACGTGAGCAGCCAGAATTAAAACAGACTCAGAGGCCCCACTAACCACCAGTGAGAGCCCTTGTCAGAACTGCAACAGACACCACCAGTGTCCGCAGTAGCGAAGCTATCACGGCACTAAGAATGGGAACGAGAGAACTGGACATGATGAAGCCATCAACCCGCAAACGGGGGTGGCTGCAAGACAAAAGCTGAACACATGCATCGCTGAGCAGAGGTCCACTCAGGGACTGCGCATGCTTACCACCTGATGTCAAAGCTGCCAGACCAAAAACAATTTTGAAAAGCGGGGTCACAGGCAGGACCGTTGGAGCAAGCCCCATGCCAGGGGCAAGGAAATGCAGAAAGGTGGTGGCACCACCAACGATATAACTGACGCCAACTGCCAGTGTAGCAACAGAGAAGGGAGGTTTGAAACCCCACTCATCACCCCATAGAAGCAGCCAGGTACATTATTAACACCCATTCCCAGTGGAAGATACAGTACCACATTAAGGAGAAGGCAAACATGGCCCGCTTAGCCAGCCCAGCAGCCAAACGAAGAGACAGAGGCACCTACATTGGAAATCTTGGGGGAAACCCCCGCCATACCTTGACCGCAGTTCAAATAAAACTAGAATCTGCTTGTTTTTCAAGACGACCAAAGATGTCAGGACCGGTGAGGTCCTCCATGCAAGGTTGCCATATCATTGACAGTAAACTGTGAAATCTGCAACTTCACAAAAAATTGCTCAAACGCTATTTTCCAATACAACCCCATCTGTAAATTTACCCGCCCAAGCTCATCAAATAAAAAATAGCCCAATTGGGGGAAACCTAACCATCTGGCAACACTGCCAATATGAAGAAAGCTTCCTCATACAGTTACATTCGCTGCAGTATTTTGCTGGTAGCTATTTAGCTTATGAGCGCAGAATGATGTTTTACCATGCTGACACACAGAGGCGGTGTGAGATTTTGGAAAGGCGGCCGCCTTTGATATTTATATGCAAGAAAATCCCTGAAAACATGTTTCTTTAAAAAACACGGCCAAACACGGAAGTACATCAAGAACGGTAAATCAGAGATTAGATGTGTAGATGGGTAATTTTTAACAAGGATGCAGGGCTCTCTGTTGTTACACACCTGTTGGGCCTTGTCAGGTGTGATTTTGTATTCATCAATATGTGCGTCCCTATTGTAAAGGGAACAGGACGTTTTCCACAGTGCCCCTTCCCACTTTGGAGCCTACTCACAATGCATATCCTGTGAGCCTGTAATACGCCCCTGTGTACATGGCTTGTTTTTAATTAAGGGCTTTCTGATGCATTTGATGCTTGTTTAAAATTGAGACGAAAAACGTTTTGTTCTCGCAAACACATTTCACAAGTTTTAAACAATTTGACATTATCCAACCGTTGTTTAGTCGCTACCATCTTAAAAAACAAACACATATCTGGGAAATAATTACTCCTAGCTGTGTGCAGTACGCATTTGATCATCAACTGATAAGGGCTTGTGTGTGAACAAAAAGTAAAGGACCTCAGCCTAGCAAATGCTCCTGTTACACTAAGCACACAAGGAGTAGTAGTAGGCTAGTAGTTGAACTTTTGTATTAACTCTGGTGACAATATTGGTGCATGGATGGACTTCATTTTGAAAATGCAGTGGGGAACCGTCAGAGCCCTCTACGCCCTCAGAGGACAGATATAAATCTATATATATTTAATTTGCAATCTTGTTTTCATAGATTTTTTTTTTGTCTGAATTGTAATGGTCTTCCAATTGAATTTCTTGAGGTTTTTTTGAAAAAAATAAAATAAATCAGAATTCTTCTTTGATAGTAGCTTGGTACAAAATATCTAGCTGTGCCCAACACTCATTGGCTAGGCCCTCAGGCTTTGAATAGAAGGTTCCAGCCAACATCATTGACATTGATTTAAATTAAAACAGCACTTTAGAATGATAGTAGAATCAACCAATAACAAATTGTTATATGTGTAATATGTAATATGTGGGACAACTGTATGAGGCTTGTTAAACGTCACTAACTCAGAGAGAATTGATAGTTTTCACGTGACGTGATGGCATATGGGAATGCACACTTCTCCTTCCATTGTCTACCATCGACCACTTTTACCGAAGAGGAGTCAAGCCTGCACAAGCCATTTACACACACTCTCCAGACATGCCCCTCCTGAACGTTACTCTACCTCCAGATCCCAATCACCCGAATTCTGATCACCTGTTTCTCATCTTCCTATCCCCAGTCCATATAGCTCTCCCCAGCCCGTCACCCTTTGTGGGGTATTATATTGTATGTATACATACCAAGTCCATTGACTCCGATTCTTGCCTAAGTTTTACTTGTACTTTTGCCCAGTTAGCCGTTCTGACCACACTGCATCCCTTGGATTCCCCGTTTAGCCTGCCTCTCGGTACCTTCGCCTGTCTACTTGATACCTGGTGTTCCAAACCTTCTGCCTAGCCTCTGGATTTCCCCTTCTAGCCTTCTGATTGGTCTTGTTTTCCTTCTTCCGGATTACCTGTTTTTGTCCTGAGTTTTTTCCTGTTGAACTGTCTCATAATAAACTGAGGTGCTCCGAGCTTGGATTCTCCACAAGGTATGTACACATCCCCTAAGTTCAGCTCTGGCAGGGAGCTGTTTTCAACGATGTAAATAATGCACCAGCTGCTGTTTATGGTCACAAGTGCCTAAGACTTGCAGTTTGTTTGCATACATTTTTTTCATCTTTATTGAGGTGATCTAAACACTCATTGGCTGTAAAAGTAATACATTTGACCATCTTGAGCAGTAGCTACATAGAATTCCCAATCTGAGCTGCAATATTTTAACAATGTTTTGCCCACCAGGCCAATAGCATCCAGCTGCAGCCCAGGAGACACTGCTGGCTAAAACTCCACTGGCTAAAACTCATACTTCCGTTTCGTCACTTCCATTTCGTCATTCCCTGACCAACTCCTCGAAATTTCAAACTGTTGTCACATGACTAACCTAGTTACGTTTGGACACCTCCGTAGTTGGTGGCTGACTTTCAGTAAGTAGTTAAAACAGTATGTGTTATACATTTCTTTACTTCTAACACTCAATACAACAAAACACATAAGTTTTCCCTACACTGAATTACAGGTCACACTTTGTTAGCTAGCGGTTAGCTGATGTTTCCTTGCTAGCTACAGTAAAATCAGTTGTTTGAATTCGAGTCAATGAAAAGCTTACAGGGCAATGTAGTGTTCCTTAGCTGGCAAGGTGATTGTGTTCATGTCTACTCAATGCACGTAGCTATTGTGAGTTTAATCCAGTACGTTTATGTTGATAGGATTCACACGATAGCTGAATTTGCAGAGCTGCAGTAGGGAGCCAGCCAATGGCACAAACTAAAACAGTATTACAGTATTACAGTAGTACACTTGTTGTCCCTCTCATTAATTGCTTTTGAGAAAATGTATGTAATTGTCCCCTCCAAAGTCAATATCTGATTTTCGCCCCTGCTGAGATGTGTTTCACGCGAGGCAACGGGCACGCACCGTATGTCCGTAAACGTTTATCTTGCAGAGGGTGCAGGTTTTTTGGAGATTACAAAAATACATGTACGGATTCTTTTGAAATGCTTGATGGATTTTCAGTGTTAGAGTTAACACCGCAACTGCTAGCGAAGAGGTATGCTTCAATCTAATGAGTGGCACCGATATATTGTCCCATAAACGATAGCGTGGTTATTTTATGTAGGCTGCGATCTACATTTTTAAGTGAGATTATCTACGCTGTTTACACCAATTTCTTTTTATATCAAATCAACCGCAATTGCAATATTTGTCAAAGAAAACGCAATTCAATATTTTATCCAAATCGTGCAGCCCTACTTACATATAATACAATTAAAAACAGAACATCGACAATGATTATATTTGAATAGATATGCCAAAATGATCAAAATGACAATTTCCCAATCATTCACGTACAACACAATCAACTCTTAATTTTTTTTTTATGTGCATTCACGAGAGATTTTATCGCAATGAGATACCTATATAAATAAAAGTTAAAAAAGCCTAATATACAGTCCATTCTCCTGCCCTAAAATTGACTTTCTGGGCACTGTCCAGGAAATCAGGGGTCCATAAAATATCCCCAGAGAACCCCACGCTTCCTATTACTGGAGTATCCCACAGTCTTTTAAAAAAGGCACTCTGCAAATGAAACACATTTCTTCCCTAACAGCCCAGGGCATCTTGTTGAGGTTCAACACACCTAAATCAGAGGATTAGAATGAGCATGCTTATATTTACAATACTACCCAACACAGCATAATACACAAAATAGCTGAAACGCACACAGATTACTATTACTACGTTGTGCTCAAAAGTTTGCATACCCTTCGAGAATTGGTAATATATTTACAATTTTGTAAAGCAAACATGAGTGAGCAGGCAAAACACGTCTTATTTCTTATGGGATTCACATTCAACTGTTGGTCATAACAGAATGGCACAATCATAAAACAAAACATGGCAACAAAGAAAAACATGAACAGACCCCTGGTCAAAAGACTGCATACCCTTAGTTCTTAATACTGTGTATTGTACCCTTTAGCATCAACGACAGCATGCAGTCTTTTGTATGAGGCCCCGGATTCTTGCAGGTGGTATAGCTGCCCATTCATTTTTGTATGCCTCCAGGTCATGCAAAGTCTTTGGTTGTATTACATGAACCGCACGTTTGAGATCTCCCCAGAGTGGCTCGATGATATGAAGGTCATTAGACTGTGATGACCACTCTAGCACTTCACCTTTTTCTGCTGTAACCACTGGAGGATCAACTTGGCCTTGTGGTCATTGTCGTGTTGGAAAGTCTATTTATATACAGACACTAATTGCAATTTTAAAGAGCCACAGGTGTGGGAAATTCACTAACTGCCATTTTGTGGTAATTATATGGCAACAATGTGTGTCTGTAACAAGCAAAACATTCAAGAGTATGTTACATCCGTGACACAAACAAAAATGCGTAGTTTAGTCTCAAACACAAGGTGTGAAATGTTACAATTCACCCCATAGCCTGGGTTAGTTGTAACATACCCTGGGGTGAAATATAACATTATGATATACCCTGGGGTGAGTTGTAACATTAAAAAAATTATGATGACAAACAATTAATATAGAAAGCTTTTTATTCAAAACTTCAATTACTTCAGAATTACTTACTTTTTAACATAGTTGTTGTGTGTTTGTGTGTGTGAAGTATGTTAGTAACTGTCAATCATAGTAGTGAGACATTTGAAAATAATACATTTGAACAAAATGAACATTACTGAATATTAGTTTGTGTGTTTGTGCTTGTTTGTTACCATCAGTCTAGGCATACTGAAATTCAAAGAAAACATATATAAGCCTACAACAAAAATGTTGCATATAGTAGTTTGTTTCATTTTAATTGTTGTTACAACTAAACCCAGACTCCTATAGTCATGAACTAGCTTACCTTACAGCTAACAGGTAAAAAAAAAAAAAGATTTAGGTTTGATGAATTTAATTACATAGCTGGTAATACTATAAAAAAAAATTGAGGTAAAAAAAAAAGAAAATCGTACCTCAAAATTAGTTATTTCCTTTTTAAAATGGTTGTCTGCCACAGGGTGCTACTTCTTCACATGTGAAGTAAGGACTGAATTGAGCAAGTGCAGACTGAATCAGATGATTCGTAACTTGTTCCTGATTAGAGAAATTGGAAGTGTAACAACTGACCCGTGTAACAACCATCCTCGGTCTCCCGTAAAAATGTAACACACACACACAAGTACTGAAAAACTAAATTAATTTAGGATATTCGAATATTCGACTATCCGTGCCCATCCCTACCGTACATCTGCAACATCATTGGTTAATGATTCCCAGGGGACCCCAAAATGTTTTTGGGTCCCGACAAACCTGTTTGGAAGAAAAAATGCATCGCTACCCCACCAGAAATCAAAGGCATATTCATTTTTGCAAGATTTTGACATTCATTTTGTGAAAATCAGACTTTCTATTCACCTGGCGTGCTTTTGTTTCTCTTGTTTCACAACAAACCGTTATTCAGATTTTAGTGTGGATGTCCAGTGTTAAGCCTACTCAACACCGTGTCACAGGATTTTATCACATGTACACAAATAATTGTTAATTATTCTGTTACGCAGCTTGAAATGTATTCCCATATATTCCCAAATCAAATGTCTACCAAAGAAATGTGCTTTTATTTGTGTTACTGGCTACCGTAAATCAATATCCGATGTATTGTATTAAATGCATTATAAAGACAATTGTGTAATACACACAAAATACTGAAGCCGTTAATGAATTATTATGAAGAAAGTTGTGTAATGTACACAAATACTAGATCCGTGAATGACATGAATCATTAAGAAAATTGTGTCCTGTACATGGAAAAACTGCCTTTTACGTTCTTTTGATTTAGGTTATTTTATTGTCTTTTAGGTGTGCAGGTCATTTGTAATGTGCAATTTGTGTACAAAATCCTGTGATGCTGTATTGGCCTAATCTGATCCTCTAATAATTCACAAGCCACTTTAAAAAAGAGAAATTCAGGATGGTCATTGCTGAATTGAACGCTAAAATAGACAATATCACCACTATGTATATCTGCCTCGCATAACCTGCAAATGAATGACATTGAAAGGATTAAAAGGCTCAAAACACTTATTTCCAGTTTTTTTAGCTGTCAGGTTGGACAAGGCCCAAATCTCCTCGCCTCCACCAGGCTGCATATAATGTCTGTCCAATGGTCAAAAGAGGTTTCAGTTTGTGAAGGTGGAGGGATATCTGAAAGAATTGGCTACTGGCAACTTAGTGATCAGATTATGAACACATTAAAGAAAACAACATTTCCCATTTTGGACAACTGATAATGTGTGCAACTCCCTTTCCGAAAAAAGTTGTGACACTGCATGAAATGAAATAAAAAACAGAATGCAATGATGTGCAAATCATTTATCCCCATATTTATTTAGATTTTTTTTGGGGGGGGAATACATGCCTGTGTGGGGGAAAATGTACAAGTATTAAATATAACGTATGTACAAGTTGGATAAATTGTTGTGCGGGTACAAATGGCAATTGTGTGGGTACAAGTGGCCAATCAATGGCATTCTGAATTTACAATCAAGGCAAATTGAAAGAGTAGGGTAGCATGTGCAACTGAAATGCAGAGATGGCAGCAATGAGGTTCTGGAGGTAGACATGAATATGTAGCTATTGAAAATGCAAGTACAGTGGCAGTTCTGAATGTTAAATTAAGGCGCAATTTTAAGGTGCATGTCGGCATGTGCAAATGAAATACAGGAAGAGCAGCAATGACAAGTACCTGTAGACATCTGAAAACATCCTATCAGACTTTGTAAGGCAGTGACAGAGTCCAGTTGTACAAAGAGTGGGTATGGTTAGTGATGGGTCACAGAGTTCAGCAAGGTTACAGTAGATGGGAAAAAACTGTTCCTAAGCCTGCTGGTGCAAGAATGAAGAGACCTGTACCACCTGCCTGATGGTTGGAGGGCAAACAGTTTGTGGCCTGGATGTGAAGGGTCCCTGGTGATGCCCTGCCCTGCGCTAACACCACTTGCGCTGGAGATCTACGATGTCTGGTAGCTGGGTACCTGGGATGTGCTGGGTGGTTTTCACAAGGATCTTGGAAGACAGATGGGCCTTCTTCAGCCTCCTCAAGAAGTACAGGCGCTGATGTGCCTTTTTGACCAGGGCTGAGGTGTTAAGGGACCAGGAGAGGTCATCAGAGATTTGGAAACCCAGGTATTTGAAGCTGGACACAAGCTACACCTCAGTGCCATCCATGAGAACTGGGGCGACTGCAGCCATTAGACTTCCTGTAAACCACAATGAGCTCCTTGATCTTCTTTGCATTGAGTGCCAGGTTGTTGTCAGCGCACCATGCCACCAGGCACTTGACCTCCTCCCTGTAGGCTGACTCGTCATATTCACTGATCAGGCCTACCACTGTGGTGTCGTCTGCAAATTTGACGGTGGTGTTGGAACAGTGTACAGGAATGCAGTCGTGGGGGAAGAGGGAGTACAGGAGTGGGCTCAGCATGCAGCCTTGCGGAACACCAGTGTTTAGGATCAGGGTGGAGAAGGTGAAGTTGTCCAACCTGACACACTGGGTCTGTTGGTTAGGAAGTCCAAAGTCCATTTGCAGAGAGAGGGGCTGATCCCTAGGTCATGGAGTTTGTTGACCAGCCTAGAGGGGATGACCGTGTTGAATGCTGAGCTAAAGTCTAAGAATAGCACTCTCACATAGGTGTTGGTTTTGTTCAGGTGGCTCCGGGCAGAGTGAAAAGCTTTGCAGATGGTGTCCTCTGTAGACCTGTTCAACCGGTAAACAAACGGTAGGGATCCAGTGTGGGAGGGAGGCAGGACTTAAGGTGGGCCAGAACAAGTCTTTTGAACCACTTTATGATCGTGGGGCTGAGTGCGACAGGTTAGAAGTAATTCAGGCTAGATGATCTGAGCATACGCCCGGGGATGCCATCAGGACCAGCAGCCTTGCGTGCATTCACCCTGCTCAGTGCAGAGACACATCTGCGGTGGATAGTCTGAGGGGAGATGTCCGGGGGAAGGTCAGCTTTAATGGCTGGCTCTTTGTTGTCCTTGTAACCTGTTTAACTCTTCAGTGAAGGAGACGTCACTGGATGAGGGGGTAGGGTTCTTTGGCCAGTAGTTTGTGATGGCTTGAATGCCCTTCCACATGCGTTGGAGTTGTTGTTTAAGTGCTCCTCAATCTGCAGTTTGTGGTCATTTTTTAGTTAAAGGTGGCTTGAGGGGCAAACCCCAGTCTGTGGTTTGAAACTGGTGTTATAGAATTGAGTCTAACCCCTCTGGCCACATTGACTGTCCTCACTGATGGTTTCACACTGTATATATTATTCAGCATTAATGGTGCATTCACAGATGTGCATGTCACCCATGTCATGTGCACTAATGCACCCCCATACAATCAAGCATGCTGGCCTTTGAACTGTGCGCTGATAACATACCAGATGGTTGCTCTCTTTTTACGGCCTGAGGATGCGGCATCCATTATTCTCAAAAATAATTTCAAACTTTTATTCGTCAGACCACAGGACAGTTTTCCACATCACCTAATTCTTAATTGAACTCAGGCCCAGAGAAGGCGGCAGCGTTATTGGATCTTGTTTATTTCTGGTTTCTGCTTTGCATGGTAGAGTTTCAACTTACATTTGGGGACGCAGCGACGTACTATGTTCACCAAATGTTTTTTGGATGTGTTCCAGAGCCCTTGCAGTGATTTCCACTACAGAATCATGTCTGTTTTTAATGCAGTGCCACCTGAGGGTCCGATGATCACGGCCATTCAATACTGGTTTTTGGCCTTTCCCTTCGCGTACAGACATATCTCCGGATTCTCTGAATTTTTTAATGTTATTATGTACCGTAGATGATGAGATCCCCAAACTCCTTGCAATTTTACGCTGAGAAATATTATTCTTAAGTTGTTGCACTATTTGCCTGCGCAGTCTTTCATCAAGTGATGAAGCCCTCCCCATCTTTACTTCTGAATTGCTCACCCTCTCTGGGATGCTCTTCTTAAACCCAAACGTGTAACTGACCTGTTACAAATTAACCTAATTATTTGAGATTTTCAACCAGGATATGTTTTTACCATTACACAATTTTTCCAGCCTTTTGTTGCGCATGTCCCAGCTTTTTTGAAATGTGTTAATTGCATCTAATTCAAAGTGGGCTTGTAATTTTCAAGAAACAATCAATTTTCTCAGTTTCAACATTCTTTCTACTATTGTCTATCGAATTTAGGGTTTAAATTATTTGCACATCATTGCATTCAGTTTTTACATTTTACGGGGTTGTATAGGATTGTAACATGCTTATCAGTCTCAGCTCTGTACTCATGGTGTTCTCTCTAGTTTGTTTTAAAAAAAGGCTCATACTAAGCTCATCAATGCCTTTTTATTGGAACACATGCAATGATAGACCCCATAGCAAATGCTACAGAAAGAAGAGCGCAACTTGTATCCCATGGAACACCTAGGATTTAAACCAACCAATTAAAAGGCAAAAAGCTACCACCTTGCAAACAAGGAAAAACTAAATAAATATTGAATGAACAGAGCAGTACATCCCTCTCCCCAAACAACGTACTGCACACCTGAACCTCTTTTAGTTGTTGTGATTGCTGGTTATAGGTCTTAGACAGTGAGGTCACATTCCTACAAGGTGAGAACCTTTTAGTAACAGTGTCTTTTTGGAAGAATTCAGCCATTTGAATGCAGCAATCTAGTGAGTGTTGTTCCCCTTTGACAGGCAAGTCATATCTTTCCTCAGATATTAGAATTTTTGCAGAAAACCACCTCAATCACTTCATCAAGCTGAGATGTAGATAGCTGATACAGGACGGATTTCCTTTCCAGCACAGAAGCCCTATTGCGTATAGGGATAGTCGCTATCTGAAAGTAAGTAAGAGAGATCCACTCAGTCCTAACTGTGGTACAAAAATGAATAATCCCCAATATTTCAGGAATGTCCTAGCCCTAATACCAGTATCTCTGTCAAATTATTCACCTACTCTTATAATGCAAATACCATGAACATTTAATTTTTTCAGTCAATATATTTTCTCTGTGATTTATTTTTGCATCATAAACTTCTTACAAATGTAATTTAAATGTAATATAAATAAATGCACTGGAAAGCAATGGTATGTTTTGCTAATCAATTTACCCTTTCAGCTAGGATTTTTTTTTTATTGAAATGTATGGAGGTTAAAACATTTTTTGAGATAAAAAATTGTTTTAGACAAGTTGCAATTTCTGAAATTCGACTTGCACGACAGGCCATGCAGACATCACATCAAAGTGATCAGCCTTTTTTCTTTACCAGAAGGCAAGAAAACTAGCTACAACTTTCTAGAAGACACTTCATTGATGACCTTATCAAATGATTACTCGGTACAAGATGTTTTTCTAAATTGCTGTTGGATATGCAGATATTAGGGGTTCTACAAGATTAGAGAACTTAAATTCTTCAGTTTTAACAGAACACAGTAGCAAAACTGTGTGTGTTTCACAGATTTGTTTGTTTGGGTTTTGAAGTTTACATATGTCAAAGTTTTCTGTTCAGAGGAAGGGACATCCAGTTATTTGTTTCTTTTTCTGCTGGTCAGCGTAAGCGGAGCCGGCTAAGAAGAGCAATTTGTCTCTTACTGAGTGAGTGACAGGCTTCGTGACTGACTACCCCTTGTTAATCAGCGTAGTGGTTAGAGAAGTGGACCTGCAAACTATAGGTCCCAAGTTCGTATCACCTCGCAGGTGAATCAAAGTACTGCATTATGAATTATTATATAACACAATGCTCAATAGTGTTTAGCGACTGGTGAAATGCGTAATGCCGTGGTGTTATGGTTAAAGACAGTGCCTCTCACATGGAAGGCTCAAGTTCAAATCTATTGTAAACAACAACATTTATTTATTTTATTTCCACAATTCTCTCGTCATTTCGCTTGATGAAAAGGTTAGTTAGATTTGAGTTCAAATCTCAAGAGGGCAATACTTTCTATTGGGGTCTGGCTGAACTAGGCTTGCCTGGTTTCTTGTTTTTAAATTATGATCACATTTTTTAATGAATTAATTCCGAGATGAATAGGCTAATGACTAAATATGTTTTGAAATGATTCAGAGAAATCATTTCGTGTTTAGAAACAGAATATGTCTGTAGACATTCATTAACTCTTGAACTACAGGCCTAATTGACATTATTTTGGCTGTTTTTGTGCCTTTGGTTGGTGTTGGATGGAGTGGACTTTAATATCTTAGATAAAATGTAAGTCATTAGATCAGTGTCTAACACAAACTATGAGACAGGTGCACTTGCAGCCAACCTCTACCAAAAATAACTTTATTTTGATAAATTTTACACCTGTTGCTACTCTCAAAATACATGATGAAAATATATTTAGAGGAGTATGCCCAGACCCCCCCCAAACCGAGGCTTAGCCTCCATCCATGAATTTCTAGTGATATCCCTGTGCACTACTAACATTAGAATATACTGTATACAAATAAACACTAACAGAAGTAAAAAATAAATGATTGTGAAGTGTTATTGATATCTTGTGAGATAATGAACAAAAATAAATCCAATGAAGTACCAAAGGTAAAGTGTACCTCCAAAATCTAATTTTAGACATTTCTTGTATACTACACAATGAATTTGCTTGCAATTTTTTTTTTATGTTAGTTAAAGATATTTTATAGTATGTGAGAAGTCAGGACTGAAAAAGTTGCTTGAATATTGCAACTGAAAATCAAGCATTTTTGTTCCATTAACATGGACAGGCTTTGCTGAATTATTCTGTAGTCTAGATTTTCTACCCATACATACTGTTCAAAGGTTACACTGGGTCAGCATTTGCAGAGCCAGATAGAGGGGTCACAGTTTGGAAACATTTGTCAGACCACCTGGCTGTGTTTACAGCTGAGCTGATTGCTATCTTGCTTGCATTGCAGTAGGTGGAGGAAGTGAGACTAGACAGGTCATATGCTGGGACTCCAATGCAATTCTGGAAAGCTTACAGTCCTTTAACTCTTATAGTAGTATAGAGAAAAGAAAAGCTGGCACATGTATGGAACTTCTGAGACATTGCAGGACCTCAACTGAGCCTTGTCAACTGAGAACTTGTCTTTAAGAACATTTAGTCTAGGTGCTGTAGTTGGCCCAGAGGTTGTTTTGTCTTTGATTGGCTATTTATCGATTGGGCCTTAAATGTAACACAGCAGCTATACAGTATTTTTCCAGTCATACTTTACTTGGTCAAATAATTTGGTTTCTTCTCAGGATAAAAACAGTGGATATAAAATGTCTACACACCCATGTTAAAATGCAAGGTTCTTGTGATGTAAAAGAATGAGACAAATATAAATCATGTCAGAACTTTTAATGTGACCTATGACTTGAACAATTCAATTGAAAAACTAACTGAAATCTTTGAGGGGGACAAATAAAACATTTAAAACTCACAATAACCTGGTTGCATAAGTGTGCACACCCTTAAACTAATTCGTTGTTGAAGCACCTTTTGATTTTATTACAGCACTCAGTCTTTTTGGGTAGGATTCTATTAGTATGGCACATCTTGACGTGGAAATATTTGGCTACTCTTATTTGCAAAAGCACTCCAAATCTGTCAGATTGCGAGGACATCTCCTGTGCACAGCCGTCTTCAGACACCCCACAGATGTTCAATTAGATTCAGGTCTGGGCCCTGGCTGGGCCATTCCAAAATGTTCATCTTCTGGTGAAGCCATGCTTTTGTGAATTTGGATTTGGATGTGTGGAAGCTCTCTGCGGACCACTGCTATTGCTCTGAGAAGCAACTAAGAAAATGTCAGGAAAATCCTACTAGAACAGCTGAACTTTATTTGTGTTTAATCAGAGTTACTTTAAATGATGGCAGGTGTGTCATGACTTCTATTTAACATGAATTTGAATGTGATTGGTTCATTCTGAACACAGACACATCCCCAGTTATAAGAGGGTGTGCACACTTATGCAACCAGTTTATCATAAGGTTTTTATTTAAAAATGTTCCCCCTGAATATTTCAGTTTGTTTTTCAATTTAATTGATGGACATATTTTCTTCTTTTTCTGTTTTTCTTATTTTGTCATGTTTGTTCCTTTCACCTGTTATTTATTTAGGAAAATTATGTTGAGGAAAAACTCATCCTCTATGTTCTTTTGTCATTCCTTTGATACGTGCTCAATAAAATAAAAAAATATGAGCACAGCTAGTTCAGCCAGGGAACCCGAGTGGGCATTGGCTCAGCGATGCATCAGCTGACATTCGAATCCCTCCTATCACATTCTCAAGATTTCCAAGTTACCAAGTCAGGGTACTCATTCTGTCTATCTGTCTACCAGCTCTGCTGGTCATCTTGCATGTGATTGCTGAACCCACAACCCCAGCCTCCGCCTGTTGGTTCTGTTTCCTTCAGCGATAGGTACCTTGCTAATAATCATTGGTATTGCTGTTATAATAGTATCGTGTTAATGTTATTAGTAGTATTGTTTGCACCATGTGATGGCAGTGAGTTACTCCAAAAAAACTGTACCTAACACCAAGACATTGTATATTGTTGAGCATTGTTACTCGTTGTGGCTTTCCTGTCTGAAATATTATGCATAGTGAAACTTATTTTTTTTTAACCTAACTTGCTTACCACTTTTTCCATGTGGTTTCTTTTTTCACAGACTCCATGAATTGATGACCTCTTTGTAAATATTCAGTCAAATTAATAATTTGCTATATATACTAGAAACAAAGGGAGGCTCAACAACAATGTTGGCCCAACTAACCCCTCTCTCCACACGTCAAGATACATTTTCTTCTGTAATAATAACTGTAAAACTCTGTTAGTGAAGTTGGTTTGCTGTGTGTTTATTTAGGTCTGTCTGCCAGTAGAATTGACAGGCTGACTGCGTCCATGGCTGGATAAAGGGTTAAAAGGTTTCCCGCAGGGTTCTGCCTCTTCACTGTCGACGTGTGTGATCCAGGTCAATGTAATTTGCTCTACAGGCAAGTTCATTTCAGACAGCATTAAAATGCATACACTCACTCTGGGCTGCATCATTCTGCTCCGCCCCAGGCTGTTTCCTCTCCCCTGTCACCTACAGCTAACCTTTCGCATGATACAATTCCAAATAATTGGCCAGATAATTAATCCTTGTGAAATGGCGTTCTAATAAGCGTAAATTGCATATAACAGGCTTTAGCTTAAGCTTGCTTTTTAAAATCTCATCAGAGCTCACGATTAAGCTTGAAAAGGACTGGGTCTGGAGAGCACTTGAGGCCCAGGCAGCACATTAAAGTATCTCATTTAGCTGCATGTCTCTCTCTGCTTACCTTCCTCCAAAGTGTTTATTTCTAAATATTGATGGAAAAAGGCAGTTGACAAATGGAGTGAGCAGGAGGTGGTGTAAGGTGAACAGCTAATGTTATAAACTATACCACCATGCCTGAGGGGCAAGGAATAAAGTTAACACCTGCCAAATGGGGGAGCATTTTGGTAGTGGCGGATTAATTGGTCAGTTTAACCAGCCACTTTGCAGGTAGCTATTTCATGGGAATATGAAAAACCACTTTTTTAATCGCAAATAAATCTGATAAATCTATCAAGATACACCAATGCGATAAACTCAATGAACGACTCTCATTTTGACACTGATTTTCACATTTTATCCTCAACACATCCAACTTGCAAGCACAGTATTCGTCTGATCCGCTTTGCATTGTGGGATTGTTGACGTGCTGTACGCTGCTTGCTGTTATTAACTTTTTCGAGTTCACTCTATTAAAACTAATTGGTTAAATTCTACGTTAAGAGTTTACTAACGCAATATTTTTATCTGTTGACTTTATACCCAACTTTTCTACACCGGGACTCTATTTGGACATAATTAACGTAACTACTCACCCCTGAACACCCGAAGCTAAGTACCATTATTATGCCTTATCATTGAGATTGTTGTAGCTACAACAAGTATCGTCTTCAAGTAAACATAGCAGAGTTAGAGGCTCGGCTTCAGACACAAATGTCAGGCATGGGTTATGTTAGTGTAGAAATGGAAAAAACGGTGTCTTTGCCACCAGGAAGAAACAATAGTGTTGTTAGCCCTCCGGCACAGCTCCTGCAGGCAAGAACTTTCTCTTGGTCACTGGGAAGAAATGCCGTCGACCAGTTAAACCTGAATCGTTGCTAAATCCAACTGAGACTTTCAACAGGTTTTCCCCACTGGAGTCGGAGTCAAGGCCGACCCGTCTTCGGAGGGGATTGATCGACAGGCATGTTCTACCGGTAAAACTTTAGTCATCAGCGATTCCATTAGCCGCAGTATTAGACAAAAGAATCAGCCAGCGATCGTACACTGTTTACCGGGGGGCAGAGCCAGCGACATAGCCGCAAATCTGGGACTAGTGCTAGCAAAGTCTAAAACTGGCAAGTATAGAGAGTACATAGATATTATTATTCACGTTGGCACCAACGACGTTAGGATGAAACAGTCAGAGGTTATGAAGACAAAAAACATTTATGAAATGCTCCAGTCCAGTTTCAGATCCCATCATAGTACAGAGACTGCACATTTGAAGGTAACAAATGACCTTCTAATGGCTTCAGACAAAGGTTCGGCATCCATCCTGTTGCTTCTTGATCTTAGTGCTGCTTTTGACACTATTGATCACTCCCTTCTCTTAGAGAGACTGGAAACCCATATTGGGCTACGTGGACATGTTCTAGCCTGGTTTACATTTTATTTATCTGAAAGATACCAGTTCGAATGTGTAGATGGCATATCCTCTAACAAATCAAAGGTATGTTTTGGTGTTCCTCAAGGCTCGGTTTGGGTCCATTATTGTTCTCAATATATACAGTGGGGAGAACAAGTATTTGATAAACTGCCGATTTTGCAGGTTTTCCTACTTACAAAGCATGTAGAGGTCTGTCATTTTTATCATAGGTACACTTCAACTGTGAGAGACGGAGTCTAAAACAAAAATCCAGAAAATCACATTGTATGATTTTTAAATAATTAATTTGCATTTTATTGCATAACAATAGTATTTGATCACCTACCAACCAGTAAGAATTCCAGCTCTCACAGACCTGTTAGTTTTTCTTTAAGAAGCCCTCCTGTTCCCCACTCTTTACCTGTATTAACTGCACCTGTTTGAACTCGTTACCTGTATAAAAGACACCTATCCACACACTCAATCAAACAAACTCCAACCTCTCCACAATGGCCAAGACCAGAGAGCTGTGTAAGGACATCAGGGATACAATTGTAGACCCACACAAGGCTGAGATGGGCTACAGGACAATAGGCAAGCAGCTTGGTGAGAAGGCAACAACTGTTGGCGCAATTATTAGAAAATGGAAGAAGTTCAAGATGACGGTCAATCTTCCTCGGTCTGGGGCTCCATGCAAGATCTCACCTCGTGGGGCATCAATGATCATGAGGAAGCTGAGGGATTAGACCAGAACTACACGGCAGGACCTGGTCAATAACCTGAAGAGAGCTGGGACCACATTCTCAAAGAAAACCATTAGTTACACACTATGCCGTCATGGATTAAAATCCTGCAACGCACGCAATGTCCCCCTGGTCGAGCCAGTGCATGTCCAGGCCCATCTGAAGTTTGCCAATGACCATCTGGATGATCCAGAGGAGGAATGGGAGAAGGTCATGTGGTCTGATGAGCTTTTTGGTCTAAACTCCACTCGCCGTGTTTGGAGGAAGAAGAAGGATGAGTACAACCCCAAGAACACCATCCCAACCGTGAAGGTTGGAGGTGGAAACATCATTCTTTGGGGATGCTTTTCTGCAAATGGGACAGGACGACTGCACCGTATTGAGGGGAGGGTGGATGGGGTCATGTATTGCATGATCTTGGCCAACCACCTCCTTCCCTCAGTAAGAGCATTGAAAATGGGTCATGGCTGGGTCTTCCAGCATGACAACGACCCGAAACACACAGCCAGGGCAACTAAGGAGTGGCTCCGTAAGAAGAATCTCAAGGTCCTGGAGAAGCCTAGCCAGCCTCCAGACCTGAACCCAATAGAAAATCTTTGGAGGGAGCTGAAAGTCCGTATTGCCCAGCGACAGCCCCGAAACCTGAAGGATCTGGAGAAAGTCTGTATGGAGGAGTTGGCCAAAATCCCTGCTGCAATATGTACAAACCTGGTCAAGAACTACAGGAAACGTATGATCTCTGTAATTGCAAACAAAGGTTTCTGTACCAAATATTAAGTTCTGCTTTTCTGATGTATCAAAAACGTATGTCATGCTATAAAATGCTAATTAATTACTTGAAAATCATACAATGTGATTTTCTGGATTTTTGTGTTAGATTCCGTCACTCACAGTTGAAGAGTAGCTATGATACAAATTACAGACTTATACATGCTTTGTAAGTAGGAAAACCTGCAAAAACGATGTTAAACATGTACTACTTCTCATTATTGACCCAATGCTCTATGATGTCTGAACAGGTTATGAAAAGTATTTACCCGTTAAACCCCGGTGCTTACGTGGGTAGAGTGTTTGAATTTGTGTACTTTAAAACAATTACATCACAAATGTTGCGATATCTCACGGCTGCCAACACACGTTGTGTTGATGTGATTCAAGATGTGGTTCGTGGTTACAACCATAGATTAAGATGAGGCCTGTTGACGTTTGTGATGACAATGTTAGACAAGTTCTCAAGAACCTGTATGGTACAACAATGATGAGAAGTGGTATTCAAAGTTACATGTTTCGAGTTGGAGATACGGTGAGACTCTCAAAGTTGAGGGGCGTTTATCAAGGGTTAAGAAAAAGGGTACACAGATGAATATTTTACAATAACTGAATGCATTCCTAGGATGCCTCCTGTGTATGGAATAAAAGATTACGATGGTGATGTGATCGTCGGGACCTTTTATGAACAGGAATTATTGAAAATAGTCGTGGCTAAGGATAAAACCTTTAAAGTGGAAGAAGTTCTGGATGAGAGTGCAGAGAGGAAAGAAATTGAGTCTTGTGAAATGGCTCGGATGGCCTGAGAAATTCAACAGTTGCAAGTCCTTGACCTACAAACGGGGTGAAAACACAAGGATTTGCTGGACCGAGTAATTTACACTGACTGCGATCAGCATGGGTGACGGCGGGTTCCTACATAACGCTCCCCAGTAACTCTTCGAGACATGTCTATCCCAACAATTTGAGTTTGAGTTATACCACAAAATGTGCCAAAGTAATACATTTGAAAGGTGTTTGGGAAGTGTCTTTGATAGAATTTGAATACCTGCATACGTGGAAGACCTACAAAACCTGGAAATATGAGCTCACCATCGGTTATTACAATGGCATGGGAAAACTAGTGGCGGAGATCAAACTTTATATAAAACCACATGGCGTATAGGTGAGTTATGATGATTTTAAAAATAGAATGTTTCTAAAAGGCGAGCCCATTTTAATTTAGTGCAAAGTTGGAACAGATATTAGGCTTAAAACCAGGCAAATGGTAGTAAGCCCAGTGTTACGCCCCATTCCCCACAGATATTCTGGCAGGGTTTAACACCCTATACATCTACACAGATATAATTGATTATCAACGTGTTGGTGACAGCCATTTCCCGCTGTTGAGAACTGTACATATTACAGGGGGAGAAGAACGAAGTTGTCACAGTGACGTGCGAGCCACACTACGTACCTCTTAGTAAGAGTAAGTTTGATGAGATCTGTATTGAAGTAAAATCTGATCAGAATCAGTTGGTTTCATTCGTTGTGAGAAAGGTGATTGCAAAATTACACTTCAGACCAGTCAAACACTCTTTTAGACTATAAAATGCAGCCTCAGAAACTCTACGATGATCCTCAAAGGTATATTGAATACTATACAACGCAGGCTGTTTGTCATGGTAGTGCAGCAACGGGGCGGGTCTAGGGGGCCTTTGCTGTGGGCTTTTCCGTATGGCTATACCTTTGTTGAAGCATGGTTATTCAATCGCAAAAACACATTTGAAAAATGCAGCGAGGAATATATTAGTGGAGGTCATCAGCAATGTCATGGCCCGTCTAACAAGACAGCAGGATTGATCTGGATTGATGGTTATGACTCGAAAGAGACCGCGTTAGAAAGAGATCACCTGGTAGGAGGAGCCTACAAGAGTAAAATACGCAAGATTGTTACAAAAACAAGAGCCGGTGTTAAAACATACCACTCGGAGGACATTCAAAGTCAAGACTGATTTAAAACTTTTTTTTAAGATGGCACTCTTACACCGTATGTCTGGTGAATGTATGAAAACCAAGTTGGATTTATTCACAGTCCCCTTCACACAGACACATACATACGTTGAAATACCGACCCTATCAGCAATATCAGACGCAGCCTTTCTGGAGTTCTTTATTGCTGGAAATGGTGAAGATTACATTGATCTGAACAATACTTTGCTGTACCTGCGTGTAAAAGTCACTAAACCGGACAGAACTAATATTGATGCCGGAGCATGTGATCGTGTTATCAATTACCCGATGGCCACCCTATTTTCACAATTCAAAGGAGCAACACATACCCCTACAGAGCTGTTATAGAGGGCATTCTGAATTATGGAAGTGATACTTTAACCTCCTGAGACCTGGTGTCCACATGTGGACAATTTAGGCTTCCTGTACCAAAGTTCAGGTCTTAGGAGATAAAGACGCAATTTTCAGCTGGTTTGTCTTTCAAGGACTCTGTAGACCACATGGATGTTACAGACCCTGCAGGAGATAACAAAGGACTTCTGAAAAGGGCTGCATATTCAGCTTGTAGTACAACATTGGAAATGATCTGTCCTGTTCATAGCGATATCTTCTTTCAAGAGAAACTCATTTAAACGGCGTGGACATAAAGGTTAGGATGGTACGCTGTAAAGATGAGTCTTATGGGGGTAGGGGATGTGCATTATCATCTGCACATAGTTTCAGCATCACTTTTTGTCAAGAAAGTAAAACTGTAAGAAAGTAAAACAGCTGTAAAACTTCAACATGTATCAAGCGCTACTTTCAACCAATGCAAAATACCCAATTGAAAGGGTGTGTATGAAGACTTTTAGTTTACCTGTGGGGAGTCACGTTTGTAACCAGGAAAACCTATTTTGGGACCCCTACCAAAATGCATTGTCATTGGATTGGTGGACAATGACAGTTTTACAGGAAGTTGTGCAATAATTTATTTCAACAAAGCAAGTCCAGGATGTGATTTCTACCACTTTTGGGCAACATTGTGTTGTCCAAAAGTGTTGTCCAAACTCTATCAAATGACAAGAGATCTGAGATACAAAGATTCTTTTATACCGATGATTTACGAAAAAATTCTGTTAGTCTCTAATTTTGTATCTAAGATGTATCCGAGTAAGTGTGATAGAAAAAGATTTTATTGTATACAGCATGCTCAATCTTGTGAATCATTTAATTTGTGTCATGGTTGTTAAAGAAATATAGTTATATCTTATGCCTGTTTTATTATTCAAAAATAAAGGCAATTGTAAAACAACATCGATGTTTACATAGTATTATTCAAAAATATACTTACTTTGACAATGCATCACAAATGGTTAAAAAACTAACATAAAATAAAACCACGTTAAAATGGAAGCCATTTTGTGGGGTCTGTGGTAGGGGGTACAAAGATAGCTTTGGTTGATTGAAAACCAGTTGTGGGGGAGTGATACTGGAAGTAGGTGCCGGGGGGTGTGGCTAAATAATCCAGTGTGTCGCCAGGCATTTGTTTATACAAATTGATTTTACGCCTTACAAGCTCATTTGGAATGGTTGTAAAAGGCATGTTGAGACATGCCATGGCCTCTAATAACTCCCCCCACCCCAAAGGCCTTCTAGCATCAGCAATTTTGTTTGTTGCTGTCACACTTTTAACCAGTTCCAACAGGTGCGAACCCTTGATTATCTCTCCATTGAAAATGAATTCACCATTTGAAGTCAAATCTTGACCTGAGCATTCTATTTAGAATATATTCAACATTCTTCTTTCTTCTTGTCCAAAATTTCATAAACATAGTTTATGTCTCAGTCCCAAGGCCTTACGCTGCTATACTATTGTGCTGGGGGATTGGGTCAGTTCTCCTTCCCCACTAAGTTCTCCTTCTCCACTATACATTTTTGTTGATATGCATTTTCTGAATTTTCCTAGTCTCCTTCCGTTTTAAACTTTAGGAGGACATGAGGTCCTTGTCCACACCTGCAGAGTACCTGGTTTGGGGGGCCCGTTGCTGTGCCTGTCCTTGTCCATCTGCTCATGCTTCTGACCTTAAATAGGCTCTGGATTTAGCCCACATGCATTTATTAATTATTCCAATTGGACTCTATCTCACCCGGCACAGCCAGAAGAGGACTGGTCACCCCTCTGAGCCTGGGTGTTTCTGTAAAAGCACTTTGTGACAACTGCTGTTGTAAAAAGGGCTTTATAAATACATTTGATTGATTGAAGGTTAACATTTTGATCAGCAGTTTGATTAGTCTCAGTCATGTTTACTACATAAGTCCCAGTCTCAGAACCGGGTAGTCTTAAAGTCAGTGTATTTGTGTCAAGCTCACCCTGTCTAACAACAGTCAAGAATCTTTGTAAATTGGTAGAATATCTTTTTTCTTTTTCATTAAAATCCATATCAGTCCTAATCAGTATTTGCATATCGACGATTCCAAATAATTTTCAGCAGATTCTTAAATCAATGCTAGTAGTTTTGGATTCTCACAGTTTTTGTAACTGCGGCCCCCGAAATTTTTTCTGAGTATGATCCATGTTGTTTAACCGTGTCTTGATGCAATTAGACTGATTAGGAATGGAAATGCTACACTTAGTAACAGTAGTCTGTAATTTTTATCATAGGTACTCTTCAACTGTGAGTGACGGAATCTAAAACAAAAATCCAGAAAATCACATTGTATGATTTATAAATAATTAATTTGCATTTTATTGCATGACTTAAGTATTTGATACAACAGAAAAGCAGAACTTAATATTTGGTACAGGAACTTTTGTTTGCAATTACAGAGATCATACGTTTCCTGTAGATCTTGACCAGGTTTGCACACACTGCAGCAGGGATTTTGGCCCTGTCGCTGGGCAAAACGGACTTTCAGCTCCGTCCAAAGATTTTCTATTAGGTTCAGGTCTGGAGACTGGCTAGGCCACTCCAGGACATTGATGCTTCTTACAGAGCCACTCCTTAGTTGCCCTGGCTGTGTGTTTCGGGTCGTTGTCATGCTGGAAGACCCAGCCATGACCCATCTTCAATGCTCTTACTGAGGGAAGACATGACCCCATCCACCCTCCCCTCAATACGGTGCAGTCGTCCTGTCCCCTTTGCAGAAAAGCATCCCCAAAGAATGATGTTTCCACCTCCATGCTTCACGGTTGGGATGGTGTTCTTGGGGTTGTACTCATCCTTCTTCTTCCTCCAAACACGGCGAGTGGAGTTTAGACCAAAAAGCTCTATTTTTGTCTCATCAGACCACATGACCTTCTCCCATTCCTCCTCTGTATCATCCAGATGGTCATTGGCAAACTTCAGACAGGCCTGGACATGCGCTGGCTTGAGCAGGGAGACCTTGCGTGCACTGCAGGATTTTAATCCATGACAGCGTAGTTTGTTTTCTTTGAGACTGTGGTCCCAGCTCTCTTCAGGTCATTGACCAAGTTCTGCCGTGTAGTTCTGGGCTGATCCCTCACCTTCCTCATGATCATTGATGCCCCACGAGGTGAGATCTTGCATGGTGCCCCAGACCGAGGGAGATTGACCGTCATCTTGAACTTCTTCCATTTTCTAATAATTGCGCCAACAGTTGTTGCCTTCTCACCAAGCTGCTTGCCTATTGTCCTGTAGCCCATCTCAGCCTTGTGCAGGTCTACAATTTTATCCCTGATGTCCTTACACAGCTCTCTGGTCTTGGCCATTGTGGAGAGGTTGGAGTCTGTTTGATTGAGTGTGTGGACAGTTCTTTCAACAGGAGGGCTTCTTAAAGAAAAACGAACAGGTCTGTGAGAGCTGGAATTCTTACTGGTTGATAGGTGATCAAATACTTATGTCATGCAATAAAATGCAAATTACTTGCTTGTAAGTAGGAAAACCTGCAAAATTGGTAGGATTTTGCAGGTATCAAATACTTGTTCTCTCCACTGTATATAATTTTAGATTTTTCTCTCTTCACTTTACACAGCTGCGATTCTGTCAAATGTATATTACCGCACCTTAGATTAAGTACAATTTCACAGGGTGATAGAATGAGGTCTGTAGATGCAGTTTCTAAAATAACTTTTCATTGACTCTGCGGTGCCTTAAACAGCATCTTCAAAACTGATTTATTCCTACGAATGCATTTAGACATGGTCAAACTTTCTTAGGAATGTACACAACAGGTGAATCCCCGGAAAACAATCTTGTTCTCAGATGGTTGTCTTCTGGTGTTGTAGCCTTAAAGTCAAAATATTTTTTAGTTAGGGAGGGGCCTCTAAAATTACACTTAAATCACACATCAGGTCTCGATGAACGAAAAATATTAAGGATCAGTCTTTACTGTACATTGTGTAATTCATGAGAACAAAATAACGTAACAATGGTCAGTGGAAACCAAAATCACCAACTGATTGAGGGCTGGATTGATACTCACACCGAAAATCTAAGTAAACAATTTAAATCACAGGCTGATCCAACTTGCGTGAACTTCATCACGGCAACTCATAATGTTACTCAGTAGTGTGTATGGCCCCCATGTGCCTGTATGCATTCTTGACAATGTCTGGGCATGCTCCTGATAAGATGGCAGATGGTGTCCTGGGGGATCTCCTCCCAGACCTGGATCAGGGTATCAGGGAGCTCCTGGACAGTCTGTGGCACTACTTGGCGGTGCCGGATGCACCAATACATAACGTCCCAGAGGTTCTCAATTGGATTCAGGTCTGGGGAACATTAGGGCCAGTCAATGGCATCACTGCCTTCGTCATCCAGGAACTGCCTACACACTCTGGCCACATGAGGCCAGACATTGTCCTGCACCAGCAGGAACCCAGGGTCCACTGCACCAGCGTAAGGTCTGATGATGGGTCTGAGGATTTCATCCCGGTACCTAACAGCAGTCAGGGTACCGTTGGTTACCACATGGAGGTCTGTGCGACTCTCCAAGGATATGCCTCCTCAGACCATCACTAACCCACCGCCAAACCAGTCATGCTGGATGACGTTCCAGGCAGCATAACGTTCACCACAGCGTCTCCAGACTCTTTCACGTCTGTCACATGCTCAGTGTGAACCTGCTCTCATCTGTGATGATAGTGGACCGCCAATGGTGGACCTGCCAATACTGGTTTTCTCTGGCGAGTCAAGCTGCACAGTGTTAGGCTGTGAGCACAGGTCCCACTAGAGGATGTCAGACCCTAATGTCACCCTCATGGAATCTGTTTCTGACAGTTTGGACAGAAACATGCACACCAGTAGCCCGCTGGAGGTAATTTTGTAAGGCTCTGGCAACGTTCCTTCTCTTCCTCCTCGCACAAAGGAACAGATACTGGTGCTGCTGCAGTGTTGAAACCCCTCTATGGCCCTGTCCAGCTATCCTCGTGTAACAGCCCATCTCCTGGTATCTCCTCCATGCTTTTGAAATTGTACTGGGAGACACAGCAAGGGAGACACAGCAAACCTTCTAGAGGTGGCACGTATGGATGTGCCAACCCTGGAGGAGTTGGACTACCTGTGCAACCTGAATGGGCTGCAGGTACCACCTCATGCTACCAGTAGTGACAAGGACACTAGCAAAACACAACTAGTGGAGAATCAGTCAGAAAGGATAAGGAGAGAGCAATTGTCTGTGGACACAACCTGGAAAACCATTCCCTTTTTAGAGGTTGTCTTGCTGTTGCATCTCCAGTACACCTGTTGTCTCTTTCATTTGCACCAAAACAGGTGACATTGATTCATAATTGCTTATGCTTCCTAACTAGACAGATTGATATCCCTGAAGTTTACTTGACTTGGTTTTATACTGTGATGATTGAGTGTTTTCTTAATTGTTTTGAGCAGTGTATTATATGATGGGGCCAACCTTGCCTATTGCTAGCCACGCCCCCCGACACATCCATGACTATGCCCACCACTTAAGTCACTTTTTGATCCAGACAACCCCTTGGTGTTCGATAGGAAGTGTGTGTTTGTTTTTGTGACTTGTCAGGACATTTTGTCCCCACAACTATACTAAAACCTGAACAAGGTGACTTGTGGGGACATTTTTCATGTCCCCACATTTCAAAAGTCATTTTCTGGCTCAGGGTTAAGTTTTAGGGTCAAACTTACAATTAACTTTAGACTTAGAATTGGGGTTTCTTTAAGGTCCAGGTGTTGTTGGTTAAGTTTAGGGTTAAGGTTAGCCATTATATCTAGGTAAAGTTTAGCCATAAATGTTACTTTATTGAGGTTAAGGTTAGGGTTAGGGTTAGGTAAGGTTAGGGTTAGGTTAAGGTTAGGGTTAGGGTTAGGGTTAAGGTTAGGGTAAGGGAGCATGGAATTTAGTTTTTCTGGTCCCCACATTTCACAAAAACAAACATGTGTGCTTTGTGAGAGAAAGAGGTGAGTGTGAGAGAAAGAGGTGAGTGTGAGAGAGGTGGGCGTGAGAGAAAGAGGTGTGTGTGTGAGAGGTGTGTGTGAGAGAAAGAGGTGTGTGTGAGTGTGACAGAGGTGTAGGTGTGTGTGAGAGAGAGGTGTGTGTGAGAGAGAGAGAGAGAGAGAGAGAGAGAGAGAAAGAGTGTGTGAGATTGTGTGTAGGTATGAGGGGATGTGATGCAGGGAGAATGTGTCAAGTTATATCAACTTTTTTTTGGTGGGTGTTTACCCATTTACTGCCACAATGACATTCAGATTATTATGGGTTTTATTCCTACCAAATCCCATGTAGAGCTTTGGCTATAACCATGTAAAAATGCATTAGCAGTAGCCTGTTCTGTGTAATAGTGTGAAGTAAAACTGCATGTGTTATGATGAGTAGAGGAGTATCTGGGTTTTTGTGTAGCACATTCACAGAACCAGAGCTGCAGTACTCCAGACCAATCTCAGTCTTGAGTGCAGTCCCCAGCCCACTTATTGAGTGTCTTTCTTTTCTCTGACACAGTTGTATTTGTACTCAGGCTTGATTTGGTCTCAGACAGTAAGAGACCATCCTAGTAAATCATCCAACAATTATCCCAATAATTCTAGCAAAACTATGCTGGGTTGACAGGGTTACAGGTGCTCTATTTCTTCCACAGCCAATGTGCAGCCATGTTCAGCCTGCTCTGCTTCCTCCAGTGAATGAGTGCCATTTGCTACATTTGGTGCAAATGAATTTAATTTATTTATAAAGCCCTTTTTATATCAGCAGTTGTCACAGTGCTTTTACAAGACACCCAGCCTGAAACCCCAAGGAGCAAGCAACAACCGTGCTGAAGCACAGTGGCTAAGACAAACTCCCTATAAGGGGCCAACATTTAGGAAGAAACCTAGAGAGGAACCAGGTTTGGAGGGGTGACCAGGTCTTCTAATGGCTGTGCCGGGTGAGCATGTTAGTAACATTCTGAAACATAACCAGGAGGACTTTGGACAGGGATAGCAATGAGTCTTTTGAGCCTGGTACTCAGGAGGTGTGGGCCAAACTTATGTCATCCTAAGTTTAAACAGAGCAGGGGCCAAGGAACATTTTTGAGAGCACATTCCTTAGATTTACTAGGATTTACAGTGGAGAAGTTGAACTGACCCAACTCCCCCGGCACAATAATATAGCAGCGTAAAACCTTGGGACTGAGAAAGGGGGGTCCAGTGACACTGTGGTCCTATCTGGGGGAAGCCCCGGACATGGCCCAACATGAGGGAAGGTAATCCACACAAATGACCAAGAATCAACCAAAAGGAAACCAACCAACCTCTACCACCCTGAAATGAGGACTGAGCATTGTCAGCAGAGTTCACATTAATTGCATGATGGGCACAACGGAGAGACAAGCCAGTTCCCCCGCCCCCAAATGGCATTGGAGAGGGCATCCCAGTGGCGATGAGAGCCCACCTGGCAAAACAGGGTGGACAGTATCAAGCCATTACGTTTACCTTTACACCCCTGGGCCAGACTACACTTAATCATAGACCATGCTGAAAAAATTCAATTTCTTACTTTAATTGGCAGATCATTCCACAGTAGTGGAGCTCTATGAGAGAAAGCCCTGCCTCTGACTGTTTTAGAAATTATAGGTACAATTAGAAGGCCTGGATCTTGCGGTCTTAGGTTACGTCTTCAAATCTATGCCTGGATCATTTCAGCAAGGTAAGTAGGACCAAGTCCATGTATTGCTTTATAGGTTAACAATAAAACTTTAAAATCAGCCCTAGCCCTAACAGGCAGCCAGTGTAAAGAGGCTACTACTGCTGTAGTGTCCAAGTTTTTTAGCTCTAGTAAGGATTCCAGCAGCCGTGTTCAGCACTAATTGAAGTTGATTTATTGGATTTATCAGGGTGACCGGAGAGAAGAACATTGAAGTAATCTAACCTAGAAGTAACAAAAGCATGGATTACATTTTCTGCATCAGGTTTTGATAAAAGGTTTCAGATTTTTGCAATGTTCAGAAGATGGAAAAATATATAAAGATATAAAAAATATGTTAATCAAAGGAGAGGTCAGGGTTGAAGGTAATGCTGAGGTTTCTCAAAGTTTTTTGGGGATAAGACCATGCAACTGTTGAGGTTCATTTTGGGATCTGCCAACAAAAGTCTTTGTTTTGTTGGAGGACATGCCATCCACGCTTACAAACTGATATCTTTCAGATAATTAAGATTTAAACCAGGCTAGAATATGTCCACGTAGCCCAACATGGGTTTCCAATCTCTCGAAGAGAAGGGAGTGTCAAAGGCAGCACTAAGATCAAGAAGCAACAGGATGGATATGGAACCTTTATCTAAGGCCATTAGAAGGTCATTCATCACCTTCAAAAATGCAGTCTCAGTGTTATAATGGGTCTGAAACCAGACTGCGCATTTGATAAATGTTATTTGGTAGGTTTGGAAAATGTATAATGTTGGTTGTTTGAGAGCATATTTTTCAAACTTGGTGAGTACAGATGACGTTATTATAAGATGAATAACTCTTAGTGGCACTACCTGTGAAAAAGATTTTGCCAACCTTTCATAATAATCACGATGGATTACAATAATTTTCAATGGAGTCATGTGACTGTGAGCGGGGCAGTGTGGGATACCTGGCAGCACAAAGCTGGCATGAAAGGCGCAGGAAAATATAACCCATGTCATGTTGATTGGATATGGCCCGTTAGCTAGTTAACATTTTTGGTGAAGCGATGGCATGAGAACCAATCAGGACACATTATGCCATGTGTCCCAGCTCAACTGCATTGAATCAAAACTCTACAATCTAATCTAAACTAGCCATCAAAACTCTGGTTCTGTACCAGACAGTGAAATTCTCTGAATGTCTGCCAGATACGGCAGCGTTTCCATCTTAGGCTACCAGACAGAAATGACGAGCAGGACTAATAATAGTCTGCACTATAACCTTTATATACAGTGGGGAGAACAAGTATTTGATACACTGCCGATTTTGCAGGTTTTCCCACTTACAAAGAATGTAGAGGTCTGTAATTTTTATCATAGGTACACTTCAATTTTGAGAGACGGAATCTAAAACAACTTTTTCTGACCAGCACCCCCCAACTTCATGCTCTTCCTCTCTCAGAGCGTTATTGGGAACCTGGCTCAATTGAACGATCCGGCTGGGTTATCTGGCCCAGTTTCGCTTGGCTCCCTCTGGGGGTGGACGCGTTCGCGCACCACCCCTGGCCTCAGTGCCTCCTATACGCATTTCCTCCGCAGCGCTGCATAGCGCGTTTACTGGCTCGGATCAAAGCGGAAGGGCTTCAGCTCATTCTGGTGGCACCCAGTTGATCCAGTTGCTGGTGGACCGTCCGTGGTCGGTTCCGCCCAGGCAGGATTCACTGTCCCAAGTGCTAGGGCAGCGTCTACGCCAAAATTGTATTCCTCTCGCTGGAATATTTGTTTGTGTCGTAGTGCACGAAGAGGTCCTCGGGCCCTTTGTGTTGTCCTGTAGAGGAGATTCTGTCATTTCTGCAGTATCTCTTTGATATGGATAGGTCTCCTTCGACCATCCGTGGATACGCATCGGCCACGGTTTTCACCATCCCTCTCCTTCGCCATTTTCTTTTGGGTAAGCGCCGTCTGCGCCCAGTGGCCAGACTGGGCGCTCCACAATGGGACCTTGCTAAGGTGCTGGGCGAACCCCCATTCGAGCCCTTACAGCAGTGTTCTCTCAAGTTGCTCTCCCTCAAGACGGCCCTGCTTATCGCTCTGTGCTCTGCTAAGCAAGTGAGTGATCTCTGCACGCTCTCGGTGCGCCCGGGGTGCCTGGCTATCAGAGAGGACTTAGGTTGTGCTACGCTGAGACCTAATCTGTCCTTCGTACGTAAGGTTATCACCAGTTCTTTTCAGTTGAGGACTATCGACACCGGCCTTGAGTAGGACGAGAGGCTCCACTGTCTGTGCCCGGTGTGCGCTCTCGCCCTTTACGTAGAACGCACCAGGTCTATCAGACTGACTCCCCAGCAGTTTTTTTGCTATTCAGATTCCCGGTTGGGTCGTCCACTTTCCAAACAGCGTCTTTCCCACTGGCTTTGTGACTGTATCACTTTGGCCTATGGGGCATTTGGTTCTGTCGTTCCGGAGGGTCTCCGTGCACACTCCACGCGGGTTGTTGCTGCCTCCTCTGCCCTTTTCCACGGGGTCAGAGTGGATGACATCTGCGCCGTGGCGTCGTGGTCGTCGCCTTCGGCGTTCGTGCGGTTCTATTTACTAGACGTGTCTCCATCTTCCCTTGTTCATTTGGTCCTCAGTGTGGCTGCCTGAGATTTTTGAACTTTTTTTATCTATCCTTTCCTTATCAGCACAGGACCCAGAGGCCTGTTTGGCTCAGGGATATTGTCGCTGCCTACCAATGCACGTAGTGTGGGTTTGCCTCCTCCTTGGGGTGTTACCTAAAATTTTAAAAAATGTTTGTATTCTCATGCCCCTCATCTCGTTATGTGTGGTGCATGGTTATTTTCTATTGTGCTTGTGTGGAACGGATACATTTCCCTCTCGCTTGAGCTCAACATCCTTTCTCCCTGGGTTGGCCTATCTGTTCATGGGCCTCCACTAAGGGCGATTCCATCATTACGCATTCGATCATCCCTTTCTGACCTTGTCAGCTGTCAGGATGTTTTTGTCTTGGGATTTTTGGGGAAGGTTTTTACTGGACCCTGCGAGCTTACTGGTGTTCCGGCAGGGAGTACATCTTTGGCTCACTCGCTCCGCCGTGAACCACTAGGAGTTAAAGCCCCTCTAGGGGGCAGAGCTCCACGACATATAACGTTAGTTACCAGGAATGTAACTCCGGTTATATGAGTGGAGCCGAGCCCCCTAGACCTGTTGCCCTGCCGTCCCATGAGTTATGTTGAATAATCTTGGGAGGGCGTTCTCTGGGCTTACGGGTCCTATATAGGGGCAGGCGTGCCCTGATTGGCTGTCGCATCTTGCATAATGAGTTTTCAGTACAGGGTGAACCACTAGGAGCTAAAGCCCCTCTAGGGGGCTCCGCTCCACTCATATAACTGGAGTTACATTCCTGGTAACTAACGATCTATCCCTTCACCTGTACACTGACAGCTTTTCTCTGCCTAATGAGTCATGCGATAAATCTAACAAATGCAACCAGTTAATAGATCAAATATTCTCAAATCCCTGTGATCACCCAGATGAAGGTTCGTTTTAAAGTAACAGTTTAATGTTTAAGTAAGTTTGCTAATGACTCAATTGTTTTTTAATTTAGTTACTTGGTGTTTGATAATGAACGGCTTACTTTGCATCAGTGCACTCCATGACAAACAAGTCATTCATAAGCCGACAACTGATGGCACCTTTATTCACAGCAACTAGTTTCTAAGTAATTAATCATTTGATTGTTAATCATAAATTAATCATAAATTATGTGTCAGGTAGTCAGTGGTATACAAAATCATGATCCTACTAAACGGCTACTTCAATTTGGGTACAATCTCGTACCCTATCTCGTATCTTCATGCACAACCGACGAAAACGTAACATAGCTTGCTACTTTCAGCCTAACGTTAACTGTGAGGCTGCAACTCGGGTCAAATAGTTAGATAGAACATTACGTAAATTGGTAAATTATTTGGCGGATATTCACGCCATTGATTCTCCAACAGTAACACTTGAGAGAGTCAGAGGTATTGTCCCAATTGCAGAGCGGATGGAATTTAATTAACTTAAGTTCCACAAGCAGGCAAACGAACAAGCGGAAGTTGACATTGATACAAACAAAGGAAATCCAAAAGTTCAAAGTTGATTTCTCAAACACAACAAATAACACAGCATCATCCTGCACAATTAAATTCCTGTGACATGGCACACAATATTAAGGTAGTAAAAATTAAGAAATATATAAAGCAAAAATATAGCAATAATATACCTAAGTGTAAACAAGCAACAATTTTGATAAGCTAGGAGAAGCAACCTATCTTCACATAGCTTGTTATGGTTAAAGTTCACGCTCACCTTGAGTACATCACTGCCGAATAACAGAAGCTGTGTATGGTGGCTATAGAAAATAGTTTGCTAGGGCCAGTTTGAATTCACAGAATTGCCCCAGCTGTTTCATCAGTGTACAGTTTAAAAAAAAATATATGTTATCGCAACAGATTGCTGAATGTACAGCGGATATAAAAAGTCTACACACCCCTGTTAAAATGCAAGGTTCTTGTAAGGTTTTTATTTTTCATTTTCCCCCTCAAAGATTGCAGTTTGTTTTTCAATTGAATTGTTCACATAATAGGTCACATTAAATGTGGAAAAAGTACTGACATGATTTATCTTTTATATCACAAAAACCTGGCATTTTAACAGGGGTAAAACAGTAGTTTTCCACTTGCAATGCAGCTTTGCAATAGCTCTATGAAACATTTCCATTCATGGGGACAGAGTTGAATAATGGATTGTTTGAAAAAAATTACTATGGGCCTTCTGGAACATCTCTTGGTAAGGGAAATTTCAGAACAAAATGAATTTTGAACAAACTGTCCCTTTAATTCAACTGAGATGCTGTGGCAAGTCCTGAAGCGGACAGTGCATGCCAGACACCCCTCAAACCACACTCGGTTGAGTTCTGTATGGAGGAGTGGGAAAAAAATCCCTCAAAGATCTGAGACTGATTAGTGGCTATAGGAGATGCTTACTCCAAGTTATTGTTGTTTACGGAGGTGCTGAATGCAGGGGTTCTCATATTTTTGCACACATGAAAGAGATTTGTGAAATCAGTGGGGGGGGTTTCAAAGCAGGCAAGCTGCTAAAAATTTTCACCAATTCCAGTAGTATATTTCTGCTGTCCACATAGAGTGGAATGAGTAGATACAGAGTGGAATGGATGTGTGTGTGAGAGTATACTTCCATGCGCAAGCGCTGGTGAATTTGTGAGTACTGAAACCTGCAGAGTTTTGCCCATGATTAATGCTTTTATTGTGGAAAAAAGATTTGCTTTCACACTAATTTACTGCGCTTAGCAGTAATTGTATACTCTCAAATCAAATTTCCACACCATATTCAGGCTGAGCATGCAATGTAGTGTTTTTGCGTGGTGCTCCCTGGGCTACAGTCCTGGTAAGCCTATGCATTAAAACAGCCCTGACTGCAATTGTCTACAAGTCATAGACAAACTGGTAGATGGACCTGCAAGAAAGTTTAAATGAGGAATATCTCAATCACACAACAGTTAAGTAGAATTTTTTTTAATTTCAAACATTAATTTGTTGTCTACTGGTCATTTTGCTTGTATTCATGCTAGTAGTACAGTAAAAATCATACATTTCTCCCCTTTAATAAAACATTTACTCAGCACTACCAACCAACAACATGGTCAGTCTGTCCAAAGACAAAGCATGAGCTGTAACAGTCAAATTCATACAAGTACCAGGAATTTTGTGAATAAAATCTGTGTATTAGTCTAGCATGCAAATTAGTGATGGGTCGTTTGCGAATGAGTCTGCTCTAAGAGCCGGCTCTTGTAGGTGAACGTTGGGAGCCGGCTCGCATGTCAGAAGAGCCAAATCTATTTATACAAATATTTACCAATAATCAAACGATTTAAACGAATAGAGTTCACTAATTCAAAGAAGAAAAAAAATAGCTGGGCAAAATGCTTCCATAACCAATTACACACTGTCGAAAAACATGGAGGAAAGAACAAGTTCACTCACCGACACTCATTTTCACTGATGGGTTTGTTATGAATCAGTGGTCTATTTTATTCTTATAGATAAATAAGCCTGAATGAGTGCATGTTGTGCATACAGTAGAATGTAATAAAATATGCATAAAATGACCATACAGTGCAAATATTTCAAGAAATGCTTTCTAATGACCAACTTGCCTCTCAAAAATGTCTATCCTTTCTATGGGACACCCGGTCACACAGTTCACAGTTCCAAAAGCATTTGAATTATGCTGTTCAGATTGTATTCGTTTTGAAAAGTTAGATTTATATGCACTTTGTTCATTTACATTAAAAGGTTATACTTTAAACTGAAACGTTTTATAGCATTCTATTTCACAACAAACCAATGCATGTTAAATCCACTGTGATTAAGGTAGTGTATATGATTTCATTTTTTAATTTAATTACAATAGTTTTAACACCAATCACAGTAAAACTATAGCAAACCGTTTGACTTCGAAAAATACAAAACCTTTTTTTTGAAGAGCCATTTGGGAGCCAAAAGAGCCAGCTCTTTTTGGTGAGCAGAGCTGAAAGAGCTAATGCAAATTACATACTGTTTTCACGGTGGCGAACGTGACTATGGATAGTTTTCACGTGACGTCACTGCATATGGGAACGCCCACTTGGCGGGCAAAACAAATTGACTCCAGAACTTTTACTATTTATACTTTAAAATGCCAGATAGTTGCAGTTCCGTTAGATGCGCTAACCGCATATATATATATATTGCATTTGCACTCATGTCTACATGTAATCTGTTTTCGTCTGCACCGATGCAACAAACTCCAATGGCCTAGCTAACGTTAGTGAGGCTAGCTAAACCTATCTTGTTGAAAATATAGCTTTAGCTAAGTTAATAACGTTAATACAGGAGAACATCGCACCAATCTAACCAGGGACAAAAATCTGATATCAACTTTGGAGGGGACAATTGCATTACATTTTTTCAAAAGCAATTATTGAGGGGGACCAAGCGTAGCGCTGTAATACTGTTTTAGTTTGCGCCATTGGTTGGCTCACTACTGCAGCTCTGCAAATGTAGATATTGTGTGAATTATACGCGATTTGTCCTGTATTTTTGTGCTCATCTTTCTCTAATGCATGCTTTTTTCACAAGCTTGGATTGACATGAGGGATAATAAAACCAAAGGAGTTTCATGAGACATAAAGCTAGTAGAAAATCAGAACGACAGGCGTGCTGTCTGTCATTCAACATCATCATTGCCTTGGTTACAGAGATTAAGACGCACAGTAACATTTAGAAGTGCGATTCACTTAGATACACAAGTTGCCAGTCCTGTAGGCAGAAGAGCGATCCACTCCACGTGCTTGAGCTGTGTGTGTATGTGTGAGAGAAATGTAACCAATATCCCACTTGGTGAAAAGTCAAGTCACTTTTATTTATTTTGCACATTTAAAAACAACAGGAGTTGACCCAAAGTGCTTTAGAATTGAGGCAGATGGATTAACATCCTATACTTGCAGGTGCTAGAACAAACATGTTAGACAGGCCTTTGATTTCCATGGGCGGGCACCAGAGGATCACAATACATTCTGGGCTTAGGGCCGGGACAGAAATTACAGGATTTTGAATGTACATGCGGAAAATATCGATGTACATGCAAACGGCCTACACGTTTACATTGTCATAATGCGCGATCGGAATATAGATGAATAGATCAGGTGCTATTTATTTGTATTTATTTATTTTTTTTGTCAATTTGAGATCCAGGACTATTCATAAAAGATCCAATTGAATTGACTGTCTATTCAATTCGAAAGATTTTAGTGACTACAGTAGTTACACATTCTTTGTAGCTTAGTGATGTAAAGCACATCTTCCATCGCTTTTGCAGATGAAGGCAAGAGAGCCAGCCTACATTCCCTACAGTAAGTACAATAGTAGGAAGCATATTATCCCAAAAAAAAATTGGGGGAAAGCATTCTCACTGGGGGGCAATGCCCTCCATGCCGCTGGGTCAGTATACTTGATTAAAATGAACTACATAAAATATATATTTTACTGAGGTACAGTTCATAAGAAAATCAGTCAATAAAACATAAGCAGTTTGTTTCCATATGGTGTCACCTCAATTCATGAAACCTGGGACCAGCAGCTAACATGTTGGTTTTATGTACAGTGGGGAGAACAAGTGCCGATTTTGCAGATTTTCCCACTTACAAAGCATGTAGAATTTCTATTATATGTACTCTTCAACTGTGAGTGACAGAATCAAAAATAATAATCCAGAAAATCACATTGTGTGATTTTAAAGTAATTAATTTGCATTTTATTGATGCTTCTTACGGGTTCCATTTAATCACAATGGAAAATAATAAGTTTCATCTTTCAGAATTGTGTACTATAGACCTAAAGAATCATTTTGTGCAATTCCACTCAGAATCCAATATCCACCAGGACACATCACACCCAATTCCACTATAGAGATTTTGAATGAAGGAAAAACAACTTTGCATGCAAACAAGCAACAAACTTTATTTTATAAAGCCATTTTTATATTGTCTGTTATCACAAAATGCACAGATACCCAGCATAGAAACCCCAAAGAGCAAGCAATAACAATACATTGTGCTCAGTGGCTAGGAAAAACTCCCAAGTAGGGTCAAAAACCTTGGAAGAAACCTAGAGAGGAACCAGACTCTGAGGGGCCAGTCCTCTTCTGGCTGCACCGGATAAGAAAGTTTAAGAATAATCTTAAGCCATTAGATATATAAATAGACTCACCTAAAGGATTATTAGGAACACCTGTTCAATTTCTCATTAATGCAATTATCTAATCAACTAATCACATGGCAGTTGCTTCAATGCATTTAGGGGTGTGGTCCTGGTCAAGACAATCTCCTGAACTCCAAACTGAATGTCAGAATGGGAAAGGAAGGTGATTTAAGCAGTTTTGAGCGTGGCATGGTTGTTGGTGCCAGACGGGCTGGTCTGAGTATTTCACAATCTGCTCAGTTACTGGGATTTTCACGCACAACCATTTCTAGGGTTTACAAAGAATGGTGTGAAAAGGGAAAAACATCCAGTATGCGGCAGTCCTGTGGGCGAAAATGCCTTGTTGATGCTAGAAGTCAGAGGAGAATGGGCCGACTGATTCAAGCTGATAGAAGAGCAACTTTGACTGAAATAACCACTCGTTACAACCGAGGTATGCAGCAAAGCATTTGTGAAGCCACAACACGCACAACCTTGAGGCGGATGGGCTACAACAGCAGAAGACCCTACCGGGTACCATCTCCACTACAAATAGGAAAAAGAGGCTACAGTTTGCACAAGCTCACCAAAATTGGACAGTTGAAGACTGTAAGAATGTTGCCTGGTCTGATGAGTCTCGATTTCTGTTGAGACATTCAGATGGTAGAGTCAGAATTTGGCGTAAACAGAATGAGAACATGGATCCATCATGCCTTGTTACCACTGTGCTGGTGGTGGTGTAATGGTGTGGGGCTTTTCTTGGCAGACTTTAGGCCCCTTACTGCCAATTGGACATCGTTTAAATGCCACGGCCTACCTGAGCATTGTTTCTGACCATGTCCATCCCTTTATGAACACCATGTACTCATCTTCTGATGGCTACTTCCGGCAGGATAATGCACGTCACAAAGCTTGAATCATTTCAAATTGGTTTCTTGAACATGACAATGAGTTCACTGTACTGAAATGGCCAACACAGTCACCAGATCTCAACCCAATAGAGCATCTTTGGGATGTGGTGGAACGGGAGCTTCGTGCGCTGGATGTGCATCCCACAAATCTCCATCAACTGCAAGATGTTATCCTATCAATATGGGCCAACATTTCTAAAGAATGCTTTCAGCACCTTGTTGAATCAATGCCACGTATAATTAAGGCAGTTCTGAAGGTGAAAGGGGGTCAAACACAGTATTAGTATGGTGTTCCTAATAATCCTTTAGGTGAGTGTATATCTACAATACATAAAAAAAAAGTTCAATATTTTGGTCAACACACATTATCATTGATGTTTCCAAATTGCAGAATAGGACCACCAAAATGTCCCAGTTTCTTGATTTTTGCTGATTGGTCATGGTGCTCACAAGTATACATATACACACACACAGACACGCACACACACAACTTGAGGCAGATAGCTGATACACCCCATTGGAAGCAGTCTTGCCATGAACCCGGAAGTGTCATCCACAGGTGTAATACAGATGACCCCTTTTGCCGAGGACACCGAGATCAGCATAGGAATACACTGCAGTGGGATTCTGAGAGAGAAAGACGAGGCAGAGAGAGAGACAGGTTTCTTCAGACACATGAAAGCCCCAAAAGATGCCTCTGTCCCTACCACTATCTGGCAGCTTTCACATGCACGTCTCCAGTGTGTCCTCTAGGTTGTCAGCATTTGATTTAGTGTTCCGAGCAGCGTTCATCTCTGACATTAGGCACGCCCTACACAGAAAGAGAGAGACACAGTTGAAAAAATCAATTTTGTGCGGCACCTTAAAAAAATAACATGAACACGATTGTATAAACACTCAACAGTCAACAGAGAAATATGTCCCATATGAGCAAACAAATGAATCGAGATACCTTTGTTGGTTTTTCCATGGCTTATTGGTATTTGTGTATCAGGTGTGGGTATCACTACTCTGGGAGCAGGATGAAGCTGGTTACGGATGGTGGTCACCTGTTGCTGCAGCTACACAACACTCAGAGAACACATACATTAGCAGGAGTTAGCAGAACGGATGACACTTGAGCAGGACTCTTCATCTGAAGATTTGGTATAATACCCAACAGCAAGAAGCCTTTTACTTTTAGACATTACTGAAAGAGATATAGAGGTGGATGGACTTCAAATGTTATGCTGAAGCTAAACCGATTTTAGTTTGGGTCCAAATTACTCAGAGAACAAAATTGGGTCTTTGCAGCGAATGTTATACATTTTCCCTTCCCATTAATTAACTGAAAAAAACTAATTTAGCTATAAGAGTGTGTGCTGAAGAAAACCCAGGATCAGGGTGGTATTCTACTTACCAGGGTCTGGAAGGTCAACTTGTACGCAAGTTGACCTTCCAGACCAGACCCAGTCTTAAAGTCGGTAGTGTAAAATGTTGCATTGTAGATTTCAGGGGTCAGAAGCAACGCACTCTTGGGGCCCTGATGATACGTCCATTTACCAGCCAGTGCTGGATGGCCCTGAGGGAGGCAAACTGGGTTGTCAGACAATTTTTTTTAAGATTATGTGCTGAAAAAAACAGAATCAGGGTGGTCTTCTACTTACCAGGGTCTGGAAGGTAAACTCGTATGTCAGTTCACCTTCCAGACCAGGCCCAATCTTAAAGTCGGTGGTGCAGCAGACAAATGTTCAGTTTGGTTATGAACCGCTCTGCTGAAAGCACTTTCATTTATAGGTCTTTTACATTGTTGCATCAATGCAATCACATTAACTGACTGGAGAACGACGTTTACGTAATAATCGGATCATCCCCGCGCTTCGGTGTAATACATTCAATTGATTCCCTAATATATTCTGTATTTTATTTATTTTTTTACTTTTTCTCATATGTCGCTTGTATGTCTGTGTATTCGACACTTGATGGCAATATAACCACATACACTGCAATGAAATTAAGGGAGAAAAGTAAATAGAAAAAATAAAAAAAGAATGTTCTTCGACGTAGTCAGTATATATTTATCACACGCGAATAGATTTAAGGTGGCCTCGTTGCTACAAAGGTCTACATCACTGACGCTGGACAGCACACGAGACCGCTGTAGCAGGTGTTCAAATACTAACCACTGCTCTTTTACCCAATAGGCTACTATTTCTTCATTCCAGTGAAGTGTAAAAATGTCTTCAAAATAATAATAACGCAAATTCCGCAGAAATATATTGAACAAATTTTTTAAAATAAAAATCAAAGCGCTCGAAAAGAACAAATTATCAAATAGTTAAGCTTGTGGCCCAAATAACAGTGACATTTTCTACAACTAGGCCTATGATAAAACCCGCGGGAAGCTATTTTGATCATGCGAATAAAAGTAATAGCATTGTTGCGGTTCCTCTTCGGGTCATCAGGCTTTGTATCTGTTAAAGCACTTTGTGTCAAATGCTGATGTAAAAAGTGCTTTTTAACATAATTTCGATTGATTGATTGATTGACTGATTTAAAACGAAGTCCAACGAACGGCAACATCTCTTTGACCGATAAACGAACTACGCGTGTGCATGAGTGGCGGGAAAGATGAATTTCGAAATCTATCAGACGTGCACGGGTTTCCCACATATGATTACAATTGTCAGAGCGAACGGTAAGGATGTTTTAGATCCTTCTGATGGAACAAAAGTCAGCAAAGAGAAACATACTGTAGATTAAACCTAGGAAGGGATTTGTCAATGGCCGGCATAAGGGAGCTTTGTCTTTCGTGAATTATGGCAGTTATTACATGGCTGGATGTAGCCTATTCTAGATTATTATTTATTTAAATGTAGTGGCTATGTGCTATAGGATTGGACAGCCATGTACACATTCCAAATTCTCAGAGGAAGTGGAAAAAGCTGCAGAAAAACATTCCAGATTAGATTAGATTCAAGTCTCTTAAACCAGCCCCTTAACAAGGCTAAACCCAGAGAAATAGAGCCTTTTACTTATTTCAACCCAATTCAGCCAGCATGAGGCCAGGTTTAAAGTTGGACTGGAATTTTTTTAAAGTGATTCTAGCCTAACCTTGTTTAAGGATTTGGTCAGATGCTCGATTAGGTTCTGGGTCCATATGTGTTAAGAGATGAGATCAGAACCTGGACAAAGAAATCCACACTGAACGGCTATTCTACAGGTCAAATCTTCCCTTCCAAATTTTCCTCCTGTCTGTCCATATCATTCAGTTTTTTTCCCAAGTATCACCCCAGCAACTAAGTTGGCTCGCCAAACCTATTGACAAAACTCAACAAATCAGGGGAGTTATGGAAAGCTTGCCGTGATCTTCAACTCTCCCAAATCTGTTGGGAATTGTTGTGATGAGAGAGGGTGGTATATACTTAAACTATAAGGCATGAGGTTGTATGGTAAATGGCCAATATACCACCGCTAAGAGCTGATTTTAGTCTGGTCGGGACACAGTTCTTTGCCATGGTATATTGGCCATAATACCACACACCCTCAGGCCTTATTACATTTCTTGATGAGCAGAGCTTTGCATGCTCTTGTGTAGGTGTTTAGTTAACAGTGACATGTTTGTGTGACAGTTGGCCCATTATGGAGAGCCACTGCACAGCGAAGGAACCTGTTCAGGTGTTGTGATTTCTTTCTGTTAATCACTGACCAGTAGCCTACCCACCACCTGCCCTACACCTTCTGGTGGAGAGCTTCTGTAACCGTGGGTGACCAGGGTCAGGGGAGTGGCATGAATGTTTCTCTCCTATGTGGTCTTCCTAGCACATCACACATGAAACATCTCAGAAATTGATCTCAAACTGTTCTAGGGCTACAATACAGTAGGTCTGTCATTTTTCCGCTTAGGCCAAAACTTAAAATGCTGGATATGAGCTCATGAAAAGACTGAGACCAATCCACTTACTCCAGGAGTTTCGAATGCACTGAACAGGCTTCTTCTGAGTGTCAATAAATTAAAAATCCTTCTCTTTCAGCCCCAGATACTCTCGGGCATCCCTCACGACCCATTTTCTGGGCGAGTATGTTAAGGCCCCGCCGACACAGCCAATGTCCACCAGTGAGCCTGCGGGTGCCACTTCCTTTCATGAACTAATGAGTGGAGACCAGTGCCCCCTGCCAGGCTGCTCTTAGCTTTACCCTCCACTTGGGTTTTTAACTGACTCCCAGTGACCATATACTTAGCCCTCTCTTTTCCTGGCTTTGCAGGGGAGCTGGCTAGCAGGGATACCCAGTGCACAGGTTAAGTGGCGGCTGGTTTGCTTGGCCTGCTGCTGGCTGGTGAGGGATGAAGCTTAAAGGAGCTGTTTGTTTATTTTATCATGACTGAAGCACACACACATGCTTGTCCAAGCACACAGGAGCATACAAATTGCATTTTGTGATATCGTTCTCCACAAGAATCTCTGGTGGTTGTATTTCAACCTAAAAAGCAGAGCGCTTTGCCCAGTGTTCCCATTCCATTTATTAGATATTGTTTATAAATAGAATAAACTCACATACATACAATGGAAGTAGAAAAAATACCACAAACAACATGTTCTAAACATTGTTAATGTGAGGTTTCTTCATTTCCTTGTTTAAACTTGAATAGCTGACACAATGTAAAATATCATATTTTATAGTGTAGTTCTCAACCATCTTAAAAGATCAAATCAAGCAGAATATGGTCATCCTCAAGTTAGTGATAAAGCAAGAGGAAAATAAATGAGAAATACATGGAGTCAGTTCTCATTGCATCTGTACATCCAAACCAGTATACAATATATGTGCTACAGGCTATAAACAAAAGTACTTTGTCAGAAAGTGTTGAGCTATGGCATGTAACTCCATGTAAACCTGATGCTGACAGATAACAGAGCTCAAAAGAGCAATAGATACTGAAAATTGGTTTAAAATAAACTCTAGAATTTATAAATAGTAATGCTTTTTTGTCTAGTTAATCCAGGAACAAGATACACTGAACAAAATTATAAATGCAACACTTTTGTTTTTGCTCCCATTTATCATGAGCTGAACTCAAAGATCTAAGAATGTACACAAAAGGCATATTTCTCTCAAATATTGTTCACAAATCTTTCTAAATCTGTGTTAGTGAGCACTTCTCCTTTGCTGAGATAATCCATCCACCTCACAGGTGTGGCATATCAAGATGCTGATTAGACAGCATGATTATTGCACAGGTGTGCCTTAGGCTGGCCACAATAAAAGGCCACTCTAAAATGTCTACTCTTTCTTTTTTTAAAGAAAGAGTAGACACTGGATAATATATTATAATATATATTATACATGGTATTTGTATCTTATTTTATCAAGCAAAAATAACAGTTTTATAAGAATGTGAAAATCAACCATTAGCATTTTCCTATTTGAGTAACTATGAAAATAATCTGTTAAATATTTTCTGCATGATTTGCCATTTCAATCAGATATGAAAAAATAGTCACTTTATACTTGGTCAAGGGAAAGAGCTATGCATTTCTGGGGGTATTTTTCCATATGAGAAATTTTTTAAATAAATAAAATATTCCAACAATTATAAATCAGAGTAATGTAATAGAAAATAAAATGAATGATACATTTTGTGAATACAGTTTACTAACTGGTGAATTACCTAAATGAATTATATAGCCTAATATACTCGTATTCAAATCTGGCAATAATCCAGTGATTTACACTAACCACACTGAGATGAATATATCTCTTTTTAATAATAAATAATATATGTAGAATAAATAGGCTTGATATATAGATATGTATAAATATGTATTTCTATACACACACACACACACACATATATATATATATATATATATTTACAAAGAATGGTGGGAAAAGGGAAAAACATCCAGTATGCGTCAGTCCTGTGGGCAAAAATGCCTTGTTGATGCTAGAGGTCTGAGGAGAATGGGCCGACTGATTCAAGCTGATAGAAGAGCAACTTTGACTGAAATAATAATAATAATAATAATAACCACTTGTTACAACCGAGGTATGCAGCAAAGCATTTGTGAAGCCACAACACGCACAACCTTGACGGGTACCACTCATATCCACTACAAATAGCAAAAAGAGGCTACAGTTTGCACAAGCTCACCAAAATTGAACAGTTGAAGACTGGAGGAATGTTGCCTGGTCTGATGAGTCTCGATTTCTGTTGAGACATTCAGATAGTAGAGTCAGAATTTGGCGTAAACAGAATGAGAACATGGATCCATCATGCCTTGTTACCACTGTGCTGGTGGTGGTGTAATGGTGTGGGGGATGTTTTCTTGGCACACTTTAGGCACACTTAGTGCCAATTGGGCATCGTTTAAATGCCACGGCCTACCTGAGCATTGTTTCTGACCATGTCCATCCCTTTATGACCACCATGTACCCATCCTCTGATGGCTACTTCCAGCAGGATAATGCACCATGTCACAAAGCTCGAATCATTTCAAATTGGTTTCTTGAACATGACAATGAGTTCACTGTACTGGCCCCCACAGTCACCAGATTTCAACCCAATAGAGCATCTTTGGGATGTGGTGGAACGGGAGCTTCGTGCCCTGGATGTGCATCCCACAAATCTCCATCAACTGCAAGATGCTATCCTATCAATATGGGCCAACATTTCTAAAGAATGCTTTCAGCACCTTGTTGAATCAATGCCACGTAGAATTAAGGCAGTTCTGAAGGCGAAAGGGGGTCAAACACAGTATTAGTATGGTGTTCCTAATAATCCTTTAGGTGAATGTATATCTATATATATATATAAACAACAAAAAGGTGCACTTAAATTATGTCATAGAGAAGATGCATACCCAGTCCTGTGTTCTAGTTTCAGAAGCAGCCATGATCATGCATATGAACTGTTTACCAGACCTCTTGTCAATGGGATAGATGGTTGTGGGGGTGAACCTCCTGTTACTTTCCACAAACTCGCAGAGTTGCTGATATACCTTTAGATATTCATGGTGTAGAAAAGCCCCTTGAAATCGCAGCTTGCACTGTATATTGATGAAGCAGATCTCCCTGGCCTTCCTGCCCTTCTCTTCTTCTTTGATGTCAGCCATCCCAGGGGGTGGCGTGAGCATCAGCGTCTCCATGTCACTGTCTTTCTTGCGGACCTTACTCTTCTCTGGGCTGTAGGAGGTGAGAGCCACCTTGGCATATTTCCTGACATTTGGGGCTTGATTCCTTGGCAAGGGTCCATCTGGCATTTGTTCCCCGACAGCAATGGATACATTCAAGAGAACACATTTTGGGTCATAGTCCCTGCCTGTCTCCTGGATCTCCTTAGGTTGTCCCATAGGTTGTCTTTGAAGCCTTCTAGCTCACGTAGGGACAGGTAAGTTGGAGACATCTGAAGGCTTTCCAAGCTGTACTGTAGGAAGCTACTGGACAACCTCAGATTTGGGAATCCCAGGAAGAGCATTCTCCTTCCTTTGGAAAGGAAGCCTACTTTGGCAGTGCGCGAGATGGCTTTGTGGACCTCGACCGTCTCTCGGCAGTGCTTGATGATATGGCAGCACACGCTACTGATCCGGCCATACCGACAGCTCTCTTTGTGAATGTCCCAGTCCTCCCTGCTGCAGTTGTGGGAGCAGTAGTAAGCGTAGCAGCTGTGGAACGATTTGAACTAGAGACAAGTTTTGAACAGTGTCTGTCCGTCTGCCCTTGTTGTTCGAACACATCATGCTGTCATCTTCATCCGGGCTCTGATCTGGGGAGCACAAATACGCTCTCTTTAGGGCATCACGGCTCCAGTCCATGTCTCGAAGGGCATCAGGGTTCATTCTAATGGAGGTGGGTTGCTTGCCCAGGGGTGTCTGTCATTGAGCACTTTCTGTGCAAAGATGCTGCCTCTTTTTCATCAATCAGCTTCTTTAGTTAGTCCAGCAAGTCTTCACTTGGCCTCCTACTGGCAGGGGTTTTGTAGTCAGTAACAAGATCAGCCAGAACAGGGGTGTCCAAACCATTCCACGGAGGGCCGTGTGTCTGCGAGTTTTTGGTTTTTCCCATAAATTGGTTCCCAGTTCACACCTACGCAACCAGGTGAGGATAGAAACTAACCAATTAGTAACCTAATTAGTCAATCAAGTACAAGAAGAGAGTGAAAACATGCAGACACACGTTAGTAGGGTTGCCTCCAGTCCCGTATAATACGGAATCATCCCGTATTGAAAAATAAAATGCAGTGTCCCTTACAGAATCAACACGGGATGCGATTTGTCGCATATTTTCGTGCACACCCTACTTCACGTTTTCACAAGCTTAGATTGACATGAGAAATAATAAAACCAAAACAAACAGCTACTCAAATAATGGTGGAATAAATGTAACCACACAACTACTCACATTGTTTCAAGACCACAGAGTGTATGTTATCAGAGAAAAAAAAAGTGCAGTATTCAATGTCCAGCATGCAACAATAAAAATAATGTACCTCAAGATAATTCCATGTACCCAGTACTTCCTATTGCAACATCATTACTTATTTTTTTACCACACAACAAGCGATCTAAAGTTGATTTTATTTTACACATTGTATTCAAAATTATATGAACGAGATGGCAACAAAAAGCAAGCTGTAGATGAAAACAAAAGGTCCACTCACCATTATGATTGAAAATGGATAATGTCAGTTTCACGTAACTTGTCCTTTGATTTTTCTATCTGAAAGCTGTTAGCCTTTGCCTCTGGCCGTTTGAACATCTTATTAGTCAGTAATAGGCTTACTGGTATCTACTAACTTCTTAGGAATAATCATAAGAATTGAGCAATTTCTAGCAAGACTGAAGAGGAACTTTTCCATGCCAAAAACAGTCGCAATATAACCGTATGCAATTTCAGGTTAAGGTTTTAGCCAGCGAAGTTTTCGTCAATACGGAATAATTCACAATGAGTACTTCGCTTCTTAGCTGGCTTTCCTTACACGGTCCGGCACAAAATTCCCTTTTGCCACTGGCCCTTTTAATAGTTAATTGGCCATTCGGTCAATGACATTGATACAGTTAAACTGACTAACGTTTCTTACTAAGTTTACCTCCACCACAAATAATGTCTATGTATGGCGTTTGCCACTGGCCACAGCTTATTAGTCAGTAATAGGCTTACTAGTATCTACTAACTTCCTAGGAATAATCATAAGAATTGAGCAATTCCTAGCGAGACTGAAGATTAACTTTTCCATGCCAGAAACAGTCGCAATATAACTGTATACAGTTTCAGTTAAGGCTTACTATAACGTAACTACTGTATGTTAAGCCAGCAAAAGTATTTGTCCATCCTGAACCAAAACGCATGCACGGATGCGGATTTTGAAAATCCACCAGAAACACTCGCAATATAACCGTAAAATGTTGTTTTTAAGGCTTACTATAATGTATATACTAACAGTTTTAGCCAGCAAAGTTTTCGTCTATATGGAATAATTAATAATGCATACTTCGCATTGCCTGTGAAGAGATACGACCTCAGGACCTATAGTTCACACCTCTGCGTCTCTAACCACTACGCTATTTAACAAGATTTACTCAGTTACTCACTCACTCACTTAGTAAGAGACATTCGCTCTTCTTGGCCAGCTATGCTTACGCGGTCCGGCAAAAAATTTGTCAGGATATTTATGTAATCTCCTAAAAACCTACAAGCACCTGCAAGAGAAACTATTACGGACATATGATGCATGCCCGTTCCCTGGCGTAAAGCGCAAATTTTCGCAGTATTGAAATTTCAATAATAATTCAATTAATTGTGCCGCTATGTATAAGGTATAATGGTTTTAACAAGCTAGTTTTGGCAAGAGGTAGAATTGTCCAAAGGTTACTCATTTGACAACAGTTTGAAATTGCAATGAGTGGGTAAGGAGATTATGAAACTGAAGTGACGAAAAGGAAGTATGAGGTTTAGCCAGTTGAGTTTTAGCCAGCCGAGTCTGTCCAATAGCATCCAGCTTGATTATAACATTCTAGACTAGATTACTGCAATGCTCTTCTTTCCGGTTACCCTGACAAATCAATAAATATATTTCAATTAGTGCTGCACACGGCTGCTAGAATCATAACTAGAACCAAAAAAATGTAACACATTACTCCTGTACTAGCGTCCTTACACTGGCTGCCTGTTAGGGTTAGGGCTGATTTTAAGGTTTTACTGTTAACCTATAAATCAATACATGGACTTGCTCCTATTTACCTTGCTGAAATGATCCAGCCATACATCCCTACACGTAACCTACAATCGCAAGATGCAGGCCTTTTAATTGTACCTAGAATCTCTAAACAAACAGCCGGAGGCAGGGCCTTTTCTAATAGAGCTCCACTACTGTGGAATGATCTGCCAATTAAGGTTAGAAATGCAAACTCAGTGCAAACTTTCAAATGTCTACTAAAAACTCCCTACAGCACAGTTTATGAAAAGGTGTAGCCTGGCCCAGGGGCGTGAAGGTGACCAGAAGGCTTGATACTGTCCACCCTTGCTGTCTTGCCAGGTGGGCTCTCGTCGCCACTGGGATGCCCTCCCTCCAATGCCTTTCGGGGGAGGAGTCACTGGCTTGTTGTTGTCTCTCTGTTGCGCACTTGTGCAATTGTGCTGTGCTCTGCTGGCAATACTCGGCCCTCATTCATAATGGTTGCGGTTGGTGGGTGTCCCTTTGGTTGATGCTTGGCAATGTGGGTGGATTGATTTCCTGCCTGTTGGGCCCTGTCCGGGTCCTCCCCTGGGTAGGGCCACAGTGTTGCCGGACCCCCCCGTCTCAGTCCCAAGATCTAGGGTCAGTTCTCCTTCCCCACTAAGTTCTCCTTCTCCACTGTAAATCGTTGTTGATATGAGGAATGCATTTTCAGAATTTTCAGTCTCCTCCCATTTTAAACTTTAGGAGGACATGAGGTCCTGGCCCACACCTGTGGAGTATCTGGTTTAGGGGGCCTGTTGCTGTCCCTGTCCAAAGTCCTCCTGGTTGTGTTGCAGATCAAGACGATACCGAAACTATTTCAGCTGCCACTGTGATGACGTCCCTCCCCCGTGTTGTCCCTGTCCTTGTCCATCTGGTCATGCTTCTGACCTGGTTTAAATTTAAATAGACTCTGGATTTAGCCCACATTCATTTATTAATTATTCCAATTGGACTCATAATATTTCACCCGGCACAGCCAGAAGAGGACTGGTCACCCCTCTGAGCCTGGGTCCTCTAGGTTTCTTCCAAAATTTTGGCCATCATAGGGAGTTTTTCCTAGCCACGGAAATTCAACACTACTGTTGTTTGCTCCTTGGGGTTTAAGGCCTGGTGTTTTTGTAAAAGCACTTTGTGACCACTGCTGTTGTAAAAAGGGCTTCATAAATAAATTTGATTGATTGATTGATCCAGCTGCAGCCCCACAGACTCAGCTGGCTAAAACTCGGCTGTCTAAACCTCATACTTCCTTTTAGTCACTTCTGTTTCATCATTTCCATTTCATGACACCGTTAAGAACATAATTGAACTTCAGATAATTTATAGATAAAGTCAGCATTCAAATACATACACTTTTTCCATCTGTCGGAATCGCTAGCTAGTTAGTAACATTGTTTGTCTTAGTTCAAGGGACTGTGTCAGGTCACTTGTAAAACTGGCCATTGTTTCAAGCTTGCTACTGTAGCTATACCTATAGTACTGTAGCTACACATTGTTTATAACGTTGTTTATGACATTAACATCTAGCCACCATATCCCAGTGGCGAACTGTGACTATTAGACCTAAACCTTCATTGGGGGAAAATATCCTCTAAAACATTGTATCAAACGGAATAAATCAAAAACAATCACAGCTTCACTCAATTACTTCATGTGCCCCACATAATCTAGCGCTAAAGCTAGAGAATCAAAGATGTTGAATGACATCCTATATTAATCAAACAGGTCTGAGCCAGAGTTCAAGCACAGTGGAGCTGGAGAGCAGCGCATGTAAATTGGTTAGTGCAGAGAGGTTACATTTTTTAACCGTTATTTAAACAGGGAAATCAAGACGAGACCAAAGTCTATATTACAGTTGAGCACTGTATTACAGAAAGTATATTTCTACATTTTACTCATTTAGCAGACACTCCTCTCCAGAGTGACTTACAATAAATGCATTCTTCTTAAGGTTTCTTGGAAAAACATCTGACAATCATAATAAGTACATTTTCCCTAACCGAAGCCATTACTTGGCAAAGTCAGTGCCAGAGAAATCAAAGTTTTTTTAATATACAGTGGATATAAATAGTTGAGAGAGGGGGCCACCCCGCTTCCCAGGCTAATCAATGTCCATTGTCCATTATCCTTTAAAGACAGCTGCCCTTCAAAGTGACAAACCTTCTGAGTGAACAGGGAGAAGCCTTAAACCCAGGTCAACCACATTTCTCTCTCACATCTTAATGGACATATGCACACCTGCACACTCAAAATGTTCAAAATTTCCTTCACCTCACACCATGGATAGGAAGCACACACATTAAGAAAAGCAATCACAGTGAAAAGTTCTTGTATCAGACATTTTACCTGGCATATAGGCAGCTGTGTTTCTAACTTAAGTTTACACAGCAGGGCATTCCATAAATATGGGGCATGGAAGTTGAAAGCAGTTTGTCCGATATTAGAGAAAGCCCTCTGTATCTTTAGTACTAGCAAGTCGTGAGTGCCTCTGATAACTGCTGTTTTTAAAGTGTTACTGCTAAAGACATCAATGGCCCTTCTAGAATTCAGGGAGACCCAGTGAATCAAAATGTGTGAAAGACAATGATGTCTCTTCACACCATTAAAAGAGGGAGCAGATGTGTCATCAGCATGAAAAATAATTGCTTCATCCCCCTTCCATATTTCGGGATAGCCTACAACTTGCTTTGGGTGTTTCTTCTCAGATAGCATCCCCCATAGAGCAAGCATGGAAAGATTTTTAGCTGATCGGGATAATGCTTCATGGCCCGAGAGAGGCACTCAGTGAATGCTTTGGGCAGACAGAAAACAGAAACTTACCAGCTCAGAATAATGTGACAGCAGGAACACCCACAAATGGTGCACTGGATAAGCTACATGGTGCTCTGTTCACCCGCGCTAACACAACCAAAACGTATTTAATGCTACGCACACGTTATCAATGAGAATATGACTACCTTAACAGCAAAATAAGAAAGCATTCCATCCTATTTACTGGTGAAAATTCATGAAAACAAAACCCAAAACAAACTGAAATGTACAACTGTTACTTCCCAATTTGGGTCAAGTTCCCCACACAAAGTTTGTATGTTGATAATGCCTGCTTAAATTGCTGCCTGTGTCAGTATATTCAAAAGGTGTGTGCAACAAAAGAAACTGCTAGCTATTCGTTCTCATGTCTGGAAGCCTTGTAGAAGGTCCGTTTGTGTTTTTACAGGTTCTGAAGGCTACGTCTCAGTCACAGCGCTCTGTTTTTCTATAGAGTCAATGGCATAGTATCTCCTTCGGTCGTTCATACTCTTTCTGTTCTTAGTCTTTGCTTCCCAGTACTGTTGCTTAACTTTTTGTCAGGTCGGATGAAAACCATTACAAGAAGCCTAAAGCAAACGATACACATCGCCATTAGAATAGACCAAAATGCCTCTTTTTCACACCACCTAAGTCCTAAAGTCCGGGGCTTGGCACCAAGTGAGACCCAGGCTACTCAGCCATTGCTTAGTGGCCGACTGGTACTGGACCGTGTCAGTGGAAACAGAGTAATTGACTATTTATACACAGACACTAATTGCAATTTAAAAAGATACACGGGTTGGAAAATTCACCTTTAATTGCCATTTTCACCTGTGTGTTTGTAACACGGCCAAACATTCAAGGGTATGTAAACTTCTGATCAGGGCCATTTGGATGGTTTTGTTATCATTATGATTTAAAAAGGAGACAAACAACTATGTGATAATAAATGGCTTCATATCTTTCATATACTATCCTTAAATAAAATTCCAGATGCTTTCTGTACAGATCTTGAAGGCCTAGCATATTGAAGAACACTAAAGAAATGTTCTGATTGAATATTATTTTAGCTTTTGTAGTAACCCTTCTCTTTCAAACCCCAAACTGATTTTGTTCATCAGAAGGAAAAATTGTAAATAAAACACAAGCATAATCTAAATAAAAATAGCAGATTTAGAAAAAGAAAACAAACATCTGCTAATGAGTGGCTATGATAGGATAATAGAGGAACATAAGATCTTATCTAAAGAATAATTCTGAAGAATAAAAATAGAAAGAACAAGAACAAGAACTGTAAAAATGTTAATCAGCTGAAAAGGGAATATACAGGATATACAGTCTGCTCATATTTGATTAGCTAATATGATCACCACTGATTGCACATACAGTTCTGGAAAGTTCTGTACCTTTTTCTTTCCTTTCCAAAAAAGTTGGTAGGTTTTGAGTGAGGAACAGAAGCATTAAATTTGCCGTGGTCTCTTAATTTGAACCCTTCTGTTCCTCACACAAAACTTTCCTTTTCAACTTTTTGGAAAGGAAAAAAAAGGTGTAGTATTTTCTCCGGAGCTGTATGTATTTCAAATTTACATTGATTGTGTATTCTGTCCCTATACTGTATGTTGTTCGCTACTAGGAGTACCATTATACCAAGTACCAAGTATACCTCAGCGAATGAAGGTTGTCATGATTGTGTAAAAATAAAAACAAATAAAGGACCCCAGTCTTCCCACATCACATAATGCTCATTTAATCCTCTGACCAAGGACTCCAAAAAATACTCTAAATCATTAAACAAGAGAACAATGCCCAAAACACGCATTGAAAAAAAATCCAACAGTACAAAAACAATGACCTTATTTGTTTGGAGCTTGTCCTCGTGTTATGGAGATTTAGTCTCATCCTGAGACTTCCAGCGCAGGGAACACACAGAAAAATAAATAAACAAAAATAAACAAACAGACAACAGACAAGCAGGTTGCAATCAATACCTTGACCAGTACACCGTTATAACACACTTTTTCCAAGTTGCTTGTGGAGGAGGAAGACAAATAGGGTTTGTGAAAAGGCCTCCAACCCCCAGTGGAGCCACCCTGCCATTGATTATGGTGATGTCGTTTACCATCCGGGCTTTTTGGTCTCTGCTGCTCGCCACCCAGACAGACAAAATGGTAACAGAGCAGCGGTCTTTCCGACACTGCATGCATGCAGAATGATCTGAATATACATTTAAAAAACATTACAAATGACAAATGCTTCTGGCTCTGGATCATTTGTTCAAGCATCTCTGTTACGTGTATTGTACGCCCCAACCGGATATTGTGAATATAGTTACACTGATCCTATTTAGGTAGATGGAAATAAGAGCAGTTGGAGGTATCCCACACATCCCAGGCAGATGGACATCTGTTTAAAACCACAATGCAGTTAGCCACTGAGTTTAAGCTCTAAATGAAACTTCTTAGTTCTTTGAGTGTCTGGCTCTCTCGGCTAGAGTGTGTGACTACTGCATCTGCATAATACATCCTGTGGCATTTGCCATGGCTACCAAAGGAGGGGGATGAAGGGAGCAGGCGGCTGCCAGTCATCCAGAGCACAGCGTGACATTTGTTCCTCTTCAGTTGTCATGGGGACTCGCTGATGTATTGACTCACTGTCCCGTTTTATCTGGGCTTTTGTTTTTTGAGGGGGTAAAACTGCAAATCCACCCCTTTAAAATGTTCTAATATAACCTGCTCCCCCCTTCCCTCCCTCTTCCCATCTCTGAGCGACCGTTCCGCTCCTCTGAATTTACTTTCATGCCTCTTATTGTCTAATTTCGTCTGCACCTGGGCCTCAGCGATGACATATCTCAGGTCTGATTTCAGCTAACCACACACCACACTACTAGCAATGAGGGTCTGCATATGAGAATACAGACAGATAAACAAATGCAAAGAAATATACAAAAGTGTAAGTATGCTACTCATACTTGAATGATGTAAAGCTGCCATTATGTTTTTTTGTACTTTATGGGGACAAGGGTTTAGTACTGAACACATGAAATATGGTCTCAAATTAAATGCCGTACTTACAACATTTTTGAAATCATGGATATGTCAAACAATGGTTTTAGAGCCAAACAAACGGTTCAGTGTAAAGCAAACTATTCAGGGTAAATCAACCTGCTCAGGGTGATGCGAGTGTTGTTTGAGCCCGCCCAGTTTTCCAGTTGGCCAAATTTATATAACTGGATTTAATCTGTATCACTGAAGTGTTACAGTTTGCACAATTGATCAGCATTTTTAGGTATTGAATTTCTTTAATGGATGTTCAGTTTATTTGCTTTAATCATTGAACTCAACAGTGTTATTAGAGACACACTGCTATTTGAGGCTGCTTGATTAAGATGTAGGAATTTGTTTTCGACAACCTTGTTTCCAAAAACGTTGGGACACTGCGTAAAATGTAAGTAAAAACAGAATGCAATGATGTGCAAATAATTTAAACCATATATTCAATAGAAAATAGTACAAAGACAACATATAAAATGTTGAAACTGAAACATTTTATTGTTTCTTGAAAAAGATATGCCCACTTTGAATTTGATGCCAGCAACACGTTTCAAAAAAATTGGGACAGAGTCAACAAAAGACTGGAAAAGATGTGTAATGCTAAAAAACTAAACCTTGTCGAAAATCACACAACTAATCTGGTCAATTGGCAACAGGTCAGTAACATGATTGGGTATTAAAAGATAATTCCAGAGCAGATGGGCCTGTCAGAAGTGAGGATAGGGAGGGGTTCACCACTCTGTGAAAGACTGCCTGGGCAAAAAGTGCAACAATTTGAGATTAAGGTTTTTCATCGTAAAATTTCAGAGTTTGGGGATTTCATCATCTATGAAACATAATATTTTTAAAAGATTCAGAGAATCTGGAGAAATCTCTGTATGCAAGGGACAAGGCCAAAAACCAATATTGGATGGCCGTGATCTTCAGACCCTCAGGAACACTTCCGAAAACTATTGACTGTGAACACAGTTCATCGCTGCATCCAGAAATACAAATTAAAACTTTACCATGCGAAGACGAAACCATATAAAAACAAGATCCTGAACTGCCACCTCCTCTGGGCCCTTATTTAAGATGGACTGAGGCGAAGTGGAAAACTGTCCTGTAGTATGACTAATTAAAATTGGAAATTATTTTTGGGAATCATGGATGCCATGTCCTCCAGACTAAAGAGTAGAGGGACCAACGGGCTTGTTATCATTGCACAATTCAAAAGCCAGCATTCATGATGGTATGGGGGTGAATTACTGCACATGGCATGGGTGACTTGCACATCTGTGAAGGCACCCTTAATATTGAACAATATATTCAGCTTTTTCAGGGAAGACCTTGCTTATTTCAGCCAGACAATGCCAAACCAAATTCTGCATGTATTATAACAGCATGGCTCTGTAGTAAAAGAGCCTGGGTCCAACAGTAAACTGGCCTGTCAACAGTCCAGACCTGTCACCCCATTAAAAACATTTGGCACATTATAAAACAAAATGAATACGACAAAGGAGACCCCGAACTGTTGAGCAGCTTGAATCCTATATCAACCATTGGGAAAACATTTCACTTCCAAAACTAAAGCAGTTGGTGTCCTAAGTTCCCAAACGCTTACAGAGTATCGTTAAAAGAAGAGGTTATGCAACACAATGGTAAACATACGCCTGTTCCAACTTTTTGAAAATGTGTTGCTTGCATCAAATTCAAAATGGGTATGTATTTTTCCAAAAACAATAACATTTCTCAGTTTCGATAGTCATTTTTTTTTACTAAAAATCATAAGAAACATGATTATATTGTAATTCCTCATTATATCCAACAATAGGCTTTAGTTGCAAAACCTTTCAGAAACAACATTTCGATTAAACAAATTCTGCTTTACATTTACAACTTTACAATTTAACTAATGCTCTTATCCAGATCAACTTATTGTTGGTGCAATCGTCTTTATGGTGCACTACAATCACATTATCACCCAATTGAAATTGAAACCAAAAAGGAGATCTTATGTCAAAATGGTGTGCAGTCGTTGACTGACAAACGGACCATACGCATCGGTGGTGGACAGAAAGGAGTTTATTCCAGGGGTGCTGAGACTGCGTCGGGGGCCCGGAAACACCCTTACTTCTCACAGCTATGACTCACCCTGTCTAGAATTTACCTTACTATCTCAGACATGTCAGAACCAATACCAATCAAAAATAAGGTTCATGTGTGCTGCAAATTCTTGGGGGAAGGGGATGCAGCTAACATTGGTTGTTATAATTATGTGGTCTTTTAATCTAATGATTTGTTTGCAAGGTGGGACATTTCAGTTGGAAAGAGTTTTCAGATGGATGATCATGGGACCAGACTGCACATTTAAGAGAGCTAGCTGGGACAACCCCAGAACCCAGTAATAGTAAACTACACTTTACCCAATGAAGTAGCAAAATTAATGCTCAAAGAAATAATACATTCTAATAAAGATGGTAAGCATTAGTTCAGAAATGACAACAGTGCTTCTGTTAGACTGCAAGTTCCGCAACTAAAGGTTCTGCTTGGCAGAATTAATCGAAGACAAATTTGTGTCATGAATGACCGGAGGTCTATTGTTTACCTCAGCAATGAAAAAACCTTGACTTACACAGGTATTTCTTTAAACGAATACCCTTTTCAGACATAATGGACAAAGGCACCTCAGAAGCGCTTCGGTAACGGCATAGGCATGAAATCTTGCTTTCTCCAGTTTGCAGCTGAAAGAAACAGCAAATAAGAACTGTATATTTACACTTGATATCATTTCCAATTATGATCAAAATCAGCCGTACAGGGGGTATATTAAATAAAGGCATACAAGGCACATAAGGGGGAGTGTGTAATGGGAGATTTGTTGTTTAAATTTGCCAACGGATTTAAAGCTCTGATTTCTGTCTGTCTTCTGATAGGCTACGACCACCATGTCTGAAGTTAGTGTCCACCAGACATTCCGTGAATTTGGGCGAGACTAGGGATGCCTTTATCCATGGCAATGATGTTGATTTCTAAAATTTTGCTCAATCTAGGTTGTTCCCACTGATGTTCACTTGTACACAAATCCTTTATTTGAAACAAACCAATTATATACTAAAATGTGTACCAATGCCAAGGTATTAAAGAGAGAGTTCAGTTATTTTCACTTTATTTGTTTTATTTGTGCTTGATCAACTGACTGCACAATATTTAGTATTACTTCAGAAGAATATTGTTTCAATACAGCATTTTATATAATGCTGATAAAGTGATAGTGTTCAAAACCAAACCAAAACAATATGCAAATATGGATGGGACAAAATACGGAATGAGCACATTGAGAAATTCAGATATGTTTGAAAGTGAAATTGAGATTCTTTCTTCCTTGTGATGAATACAGAAAACATTTCAGGAAAGTAGGATTTCACTACAGTAGCTAGCTAGCTATATGAAGTAACATTGCATTTATTGTTTTAGGTTGGTTTGCTACTCTTTTGTATTATGAAGTGGCTGGCTCAGGCTTGACTGGGATGCCAAGGGTTTTTGTGTGGTTCAGACAGGAAACACCATCGTTATTGAGAACAATGCGAGTTCAATGTCTTGGCCTGAAGTTCTGTTCCTTGAAGTAACTCACTGCCATGACACAACATGCCAATAAATACAACTATTGATGACAAAACAATGACATTATTATTGATGTGACATTAATATAATTAATCTCCAATGTGCAAGGTACCAATCCCACCCCAGAAGGAAAAATAACCAAACAGGTGGAGGCTGGGGTGGTGGGTGGTTCGGCAACCTCATTCAAGTACGACCAGTAGCGTAGCAGATATAAGTGAGTCCACCCTGTTTTGACGATTATACTGAGACTGTGGTAGGAGCAGTCCCTGCATTAGCTGACATAGATAAACCTATTTGAAATAGCTATGCTTATAAATATCATCCCATTTGAAGCCAGTCCTCTGAGTTCTTTGACTCTCTATTAATCCAATAATGACAAATAGAGTACCTCAGTAACATCACTAGTAGAGAAGATGTACATCTGTCCCTAAAGGCTAACATCCAATAAATTAGGGTGGGGATGAGTTTAAGCAAAAAATTGGTGTACTGTGTATATATCTTCTTTTCCATAAATAAACACTTACCACCCAAATAAATTGCTTTAGTTTGACATTCAGGTGCCTAAGATGGCCTTTCATTCATCAAGACATTCAAAATAAGGATTTCCAAGGATTTCTCAAATGTTTGCTATATATGTACACAAAGGACATTCATGCTGTTCTCCTAAATTACCCATTTTGTGAACCATACTCCCTTTCAAAGTGGTTGTACTATAAAGCTACAAAGCATTTAGGAGATTTTGTTTAATTACGTGTCTCTTTGTTTCTCCAATTAATTATTGAGTATACTAAATTCAAACTAGTAAAACATATTCACATGATCATTTAAATAGGAACATGTTGCAACTATTATATGCCCTTCCTTTAGACACATATAATACTTATTATTATTTTCATACATATTCAGACCCTCTACTTTATAGAAGCACCTTACACAACATTCATAGCTTCTTGGGTATCCCTCTACCAGCTTTTCACACCTGGATGTGGACAGCTTCTCTCATTCGTACTTGAATATCCTCTCAAGTTCTGTCAGATAGGATAGGGAGCGTTAATTAATGTTATTATGAATTAAGTCTACAACACAATATGTGGAGAGAGTTAAAGGGTCTGAATACATTTCGGAGGCGCTTTAAAACAATTACTTTGTATGTCCGCAAGTAACTGTGTATGCCTGCAAGTTCTGTATTTGTGTGTATACAGTCATGCAAAAACATCTAGGCACCCCCGTACTTTCTTCATATAACAAACATTGTCTCTGACCGTTTTAGCATACAACCCCCTTTCATTGATTTGGCAACGGATGGTGTTGAGACTGTCGCACCTTCTGTCTCAGCTTGAATCAGTGGCGGTTGATCGTGGTGCTTTATCCACCATTTGAACAATCCTTTGCTGCGATCTGCCATCTAGTTGTTTCTTGTGGCCACATCCAAGTAGGGGCCTTAACCTCCTTGATAACATTGCGTTCAGTGGAAACATGAACATCAAGGTCTCTGGAGATAGACTTGAAGCCTTAAGATTGTAAATGCTTTGGAACAATCTGATCTGACCTCCTCAGACAATTCTCTGGATTTCTCTCTTTTCCGTATGTTCATTACGATACATGCAATGATACAAAACGGGATCAATTGTATTTTCCTCTTTTTAAACAGATAGTGGAACACATTTTAGAAGATTTAGAAAATTATTCAGATTTTTTTGGTTTAATTGCAAAAACATAAATACACATGTCAATACCAAAATATTTTTTAGTTTCTATAGTTTGAGGAATTTATTATCATTATTTGAATAAAATGCAAGTGTGCCAATACTTTTGGGCACAACTGCATACCGAGCCCTCCCAATGTGTAATAATGTGTATGATTGCGGTGCCACCCAGTGGCTGAAGAAGATGCTCTCTCTCTTTCTCTCCCTCTATCTCTCTTTACAGTGGGTGGGAGAAATTCTCATAGCCCAGGGCTATTATTCAACAATGACATTTCTGAAGTAATCAATATCTCATCAGTGGCAGACATAGCCTGATTCCTGGTCCTAGAAATAGTGTTTGTGAGCTATACATGTGCCTGTCAGCCTGTCTGTCCATCCACAAACAGAAGCTACCACACAATTTTAGGTTTGCCATTTGACAGATTTAATTTTACTAACACTTCAAAGACTCACCCACTGGAATTGAGTTGTTGATTTGAATTCTAGATGTTCAAATACCTTTTATATGTTTGCAATCTGTCTGATCTGTTGTAGTTGTTATCATTGTCCAGTCTGAACGTCAGTCCAAGTGGAATAGGTTAGGATGTTTGAGGTCAAAATTAATTATATGATAAGGTCATCATAATGACTAGTGGGAATGCAAATAAATAATGACAAAAAATCATTTAAACTCCCTCCAGCCCTGCCTCACAAACTGTGATAAAGTTATCCGTCAAAGTGACTGAGGAGCCGGGCCTTATCGTAAGGAAAAGAAAGGCAAAACAATTAAGGCTTTCAGACATTGACTGTATAATGCCAAAGAGATTAGATATCTTTGTGACAGCACTGCCAGGGAGCAGGAAGACCAAGAAAGAAAAAGAATTGAAGAGAATTTAATTTACATTTTATTTGTATCCATTTATAAACATGGACACATTTAAATACAGATATTGAATGCTCAATTGTAAGCTGTGGTACAGTAAGCAGAGTACCTACAGTATATATTTATACACATGGTACAGCCCCTGAGGCTAATGTAGAATACTGAAAGTGGCCAGCTATATCACAGGAGTCCAACAGGCTTGTCTAAGTGGGGAGTGGTTGGACTACTACATTTTTTGGGCCGCTATATTCTCCAACACCTCACCAACCCCAATAGGTACACTACCATTCAAAAGTTTGGGATCACTTAGAAATGTCCTTGATTTCCAAAGAAAAGCAAAATTTTTTGTCCATTGAAATAACATCAAATTGATCAGAAATACAGTGTAGACATTGTTAATGTTGTAAATGACTATTGTAGCTGGAAACTTCAGATTGTTAATGGCATATCTACATAGGTGTACAGAGGCCCATTATCAGCAACCATCACTCATGTGTTTAAATGGCACGTTGTGTTTGCTAATCCAAGGTTATTATTTTAAATGGCTAACTGATCATCAGAAAACCTGTTTGAATTATGTTTGTTTGCGGCAAGAAATGAAGTACATTATGACTTGCAAATGTGGTTTTGGTTTGTCATTTCTGATTTTGCAGGTTTTCCCACTTACAAGTCTGTAATTTTTATCATAGGTACTCTTCAACTGAGAGTGAAATAATCTTAAACAAAAATCCAGAAAATCACATTGTATGATTTTCAAGTAATTAATTTGCATTTTATTGAATGACATAAGTATTTGATACATCAGAAAAGCACAACATAATATTTGGTACAGAAACCTTTGTTAGCAATTACAGAGATCATACACTCACCTAAAGGATTATTAGGAACACCTGTTCAATTTCTCATTAATGCAATTATCTAATCAACCAATCACACGGGCCGGTCTGAGTATTTCACAATCTGCTCAGTTACTGGGATTTCCACGCACAACCATTTCTAGGGTTTACAAAGAATGTTGTGAAAAGGGAAAAACATCCAGTACGTGGCAGTCCTGTGGGCGAAAATGCCTTGTTGATGCTAGAGGTCAGAGGAGAATGGGCCGACTGATTCAAGCTGATAGAAGAGCAACTTTGACTGAAATAACCACTCGTTACAACCGAGGTATGCAGCAAAGCATTTGTGAAGCCACAATACGCACAACCTTGAGGCGGGTGGGCTACAACAGCAGAAGACCCCACCGGGTACCACTCATCTCCACTACAAATAGGTTGTAGGTTGTTGGCCAAGATCTCGCGATACATGGCCCCATCCATCCTCCCCTCAATACGGTGCAGTCGTCCTGTCCCCTTTGCAGAAACGCATCCCCAAAGAATTATGTTTCCACCTCCATGCTTCACGGTTGGGATGGTGTTCTTGGGATTGTACTCATTCATCTTCTTCCTCCAAACACAGCGAGTGGAGTTTAGACCAAAAAGCTCTATTTTTGTCTCATTAGACCACATGACCTTCTCCCATTCTGGATCTGGATCATCCAGATGGTCATTGGCAAACTTCCGATGGGCCTGGACATGCGCTGGCTTGAGCAGGGGGTCTGGGCTGATCCCTCACCTTCCTCATGATCATTGATGCCCCACAAGGTGAGATCTTGCATGGAGCCCCAGACTGAGGGAGATTGACCGTCATCTTGAACTTCTTCCATTTTCTAATAATTGCGCCAACAGTTGTTGCCTTCTCACCAAGCTGCTTGCCTATTGTCCTGTAGCCCATCCCAGCTTTGTGCAGGTCTACAATTTTATCCCTCATGTCCTTACACAGCTCTCTGATCATGGCCATTGTGGAGAGGTTGGCGTCTGTTTGATTGAGTGTGAGGACAGGTGTCTTTTATACAGGTAACAAGTTCAAACAGGTGCATTTAATACAGGTAATGAGTGGTGAACAGGAGGGCTTCTTAAAGAAAAACTAAAAGGTCTGTGAGAGCCGGAATTCTTACTGGTTGGTAGGTGATCAAATACTTATGTCATGCAATAAAATGCAAATTAATTATTTAAAAATTATACAATGTGATTTTCTGGATTTGTTTCTGAAAGATTACAGACCTCTACATGCTTTTTAAGTAGGAAAACCTGCAAAATCGGCAGTGTATCAAATACTTGTTCTCCCCACTGTAATTGAGCGGGTAATGGTGTGACAGATCGCTTCCCAAGTTTCATTTTCAATGTTCTCCCCATGTTCTGACTCCCCAAGTTCTGAATTAGTATTACTTAGTGTCAGGACAGCAATAGATTAGGGTAGTTTGGTATTTTGCCCACTTCTAGTTGATCCCTTCTGAGTATTGATTAATAGTTTATGTGTGAGGGCTCACACTTACTGTAGTTGTAGCACAATTAGGGAGATTCAGTTAGTAATGGCTAAATGACTTTGCAATTAGATATTTGAACTTTGATGACTGAATGATTTGTCTTGGTTGATCTTCAATAATTGGTGTACATTTAATAAAGACTTATTTTGAAAACCAGAATCTAGTGATAAAGGAGAAAAATCTCTAAGATTCGGTAAATCAGTTAGTGATGGTAACCATGGCAGCTGTAGACGGAGTGGAACTCTCCTCTTAATCTGGTGTGTTACATGTTCTGTGGTGCCCAGACTTCCACCTGTTACATATCAGGCCTCATCATTGCAAATGTTTGGCATCTCAGTAAGTGCATCTCAGAAACAGGCAACATCATCAAGTTTCATCAAGTCTGACAATAGTTCAATACATCAGATTAAAAGGATCTTATGACCTCCATGTGTCACAGTTTGAGAATGGCAGAAGTTGGCTGTATCTTGGTCACCATGTCTACAGTTACACACCACCTCCATGCCCACAAGCAATTTGGATATATTGCCAGAAGAAAGCCAATTTTTTCATCAAACCATAAACACAAGAGCCTTTTTGGCCACAAACCCCAGAGACAACCTTTTTGGCATTAAAGAGGGATGGCCATGCAGAAAATAACCAAGTTCTCACCCTGAATTATAGTAGTAGATATGTAGGTGGTAGATTTTAGGGGTTTGTGTCACTGTGTGTATCGCACTGAGCATGGAGAAAAGAAGACCAGAGAATTGTCTGAGGTCAGAAAAAAGAATGTAGCAAAGCATGGATCAAGGCTACATGTCTATTTCCAGAAACCTTGATGCTCTTTTTTCCACTATAATGTAGAAATTGACTGACTAAATGTATCATAAATTAATTGTACAACAAAAAATACCTATGTACATAAAAAATGTCTGAATGTTATTCCAAAATACTTAACATCCTGAAAGAGACGTATAAGCCATATCAAGAGATAGCTCCGCTGAAAGTTACAATGATCAACATTACATTTTTAAATAGTTATTAAACTTCAGTGAAATATATTATGTAGTTAGTGATTATCAGTGAGACACTCTCTACATGTGGCAATAAGTATTATCTGGCAGTTCTCTGATTAAAAGAGAATTAAGCAATTAAAACACTTGTGAAAAGCTACAGATCAACGCTCATAAACTGATTGGAAAGACACCCGCTATGCTCATGATTGAAAAAATCCTTGAGAGTCCCGCAGGACACAGTCCTGCAACCCTTCGTTGCTGACAAACCACCTGACAACCCAAAGCTACAGGGAATTGCTTTATGCTATATGGGGAATAGAACAGTCGGCTCTGTACAGACTTTGTCACATTTAAATAAAATCAGTGGACCTTCTGTTCTGGTACTGCAGAGTGGTGGCAGACTTCTGGAATGAATCAAGTTCATAAGTGGTTGTGTATCTCTATTGAGATGAACATACAGACAATAATGATTAGTGATTTAAAAAACGAATGGGCAATCAATGGAAGATATAGATATTCTCTTGGGTAAAATATTAATCCTTAAGGCTACATCAGAAGAGATGTATGATCAGAAAGTTTCAGATATTTAATAAAATGTCACAGCAGGCAGACTGACCCTTGTTTATGTGATGGGGACAAGGATCAGAGTGAAGTGTGTTTAGGTATTCTTGCGAATACCCTCTCTAACTTTCCTGGTGTCCTGTTTAACCTTAGGAGGACATGAGCAAAATAACTACTACAGAAGAAACAATTTCAAGGAGGATTCCTCAATTTAAGTTGGAGAATGTTTCTGGGTAAAGAGACCATTGAAAGGACACAAGCAGGAAACCAGGTTGTCTGGCCCTGACAGGATCAATGGTCAACCTGGCAAGTACACCTTTCAGCTTCAAGATGGAACCTTTTGGAACTCTATAAGATTGTTTTGTACAAACTGACCAGTGGAAGAATACATGGATGTTCAGGTGTTCGTTCCACAACCTGACAATGTTCAAGGTCAAGAGCAGAACATGCTAGAAGGACATGTTGCTCATGGGAGTGTGCCAGACGCAAGAGCACAAGACGAATCTCCAGGAGAACCACGACTGGTTTGCGAGTGAACACTACCTGCAAGTCTCAATGACTTTATCTTGATTCAGGGTCTTAGGTAAAAGGGAGAAATGTAGGACCTGACTGACTACATAGTTTAATGGTACAAATACCAGTGTTCATAAAAAGACTGAAGGTTAACATCTGAATGGAGACAGATAGGCTAGTTCAGGGAAAAGCATAGCTGACAGTTATAATGTTCCACATGTCATTTTAAAATACTTTTAACATTAAAATTGTGTTTATTGAGCATTAGTAAGACACTCCTACACATACGTGATGTTATCAAGAAGTTTAAGGCCCATGCCACTGTAGCTAACCTACTTGGATGTGACCACAAGAGAGAACTTAATGAAAGACCACAGCGACGGATTGTTAAAATAATGGAAAAACCACTATGATCAACTGACAGATTCATGTTGACCTTGAAACACAAGGTACAATAGTTTCACCTTGCTCCATCTGTTGCCAAATCAGTGAAATGGGATTGAATGGTAGGAGACCAACTGTTGAGACATAAGAAAGTCAGAATGCAATTTTCTAAAACACACCTGAAAAATGTCAAAATCCTTGTGGGACAATTTCCTGTGGACAGATGAGAACAATTTAGAGGTTTTTGGTAAAACTTCTATGTTTACAGAAAACAAAATGAAGACTTCAAAGAAAAGTGCACCTTCCCCAAATATTATATCCCCAGTCAAATATTGAGGAGGTTCAGTGATGTTTTAGGGATGCTTTGCTGCTTCTGGCACTAGGTGACTTGAATGTGTGCATGGCATCAAGAAATAAAAAAAATACCAAAGCATTCAAGTGCAATGTAAGAACACAGAATCAGAAAGCTGAGTCTCCATCAAAGGTCATGAGGCTTCCAGAAGGAAAATAACCCCAAAATGCTGGACTGTTCTGAAGTGGCCAGCAATGAGTCCAGATCTAAATGCTATTGAAACCTGTAGAGCGATTTGAAAACAGTCCTTGGGAGGCACCCTTCACATCTGGGAGAACTGGGGCCATTAGCAGAAGAGTGGGCCAAACGGACAGTGGAGAGTTTCAGTGGGAGGTGCAGGGGGTGTATCCAAGGCTACAGGAAGCACTTGATTGCAGTTATTTTGACCGAAGGCTGTGCTAGAAAACATTGAGTCTTGGTTGTCCATTTCCACAAAGCCGTTTCTGTTTATTTTCTGATCTCATAAAATTTACTTTTTTAAAGGCAATGTGAGTAATTTGAAGGAAGTACAAGGGTGCCAGGAATTTTGGCCATGACTCTACATTAAACATTGGTTCATAGAGCTTGAGATTGTAAAAAAGCAATTGGTCAGTTGTTCCAGGGGTGACTAAAACAAAAAATATGTTGGACAATTTCTTATCTCTCAAATCCTTAACCAGTAACAAATCTTCAAAGGTTATCTAAAAGTGACTCTTTACAGGCCTTAAGTAATCTTATCTGTTTTGTAATAAAGAGCATTTTTATCATGACTATGATTGCTAGCTAACATTAATACATGTGGCTAGCGTAGGGATAGATATGAGCCTTCTTGTTAGCCCAAAGAGTTTTGATTATACAATGGCAACATCAAAATGTAACTGTCATTTTCAGTCATGTATCCAAAACATTGCTAGCAACTTTGTCTTTGCTAACTGAATTCTCATAATGTAAATAATCTCGGGCATCATGACAAAAATCCAGTTGATTTTTTACTGACACTAGTGTTGTCATGTGTAGCATGCAGAGCCTCTACTATCTTTTGTGGTTGCATGTATACAGAATACATGCCTTTTATATGGTACACTCGCCCATACACTTTCTACTTAAAAGATTCACCTTTCACTGTTCTTGGTGGTGTATAGTCTGTTCTCCACAGCCCAATAATGGTGCTTCTATAGAAAGCTATGCCAGAAGCAGTAAACCGTTATCAACACTCACACTCCAGTGAAAGAGAGAATGGCATTTTGATCAATTAAATTCCAGCCCGTTCATTGGAATCATTTGTATCCAGAGATCCCTGCCAGGAGTCTGGCAGAAAAAGTTAATTACCTGCCTGAAAAGACATTTTGAAAGGAAATATTGAGAAAGCTTGAGGCTGCTGCCAAGAACCCATAAAGGGTGCCTAGGAGCCCATGTGATATCTACTGCCAGAGAGTTTCTCCAGTTTTTAAAGGCCTCTTTCGTAAAGTTCATTGTATTTATTCTGTCTTAAAGAGATTTTCCAGAAGTGTTGAATATCTTTTAGCATGCTGTTCCAAAATTAACATCCTGCAGCTAAAAAGTGTACACAACTCTGTACATCAACATGCAATTGCTGTCAAGCCCATGTAACAAATGCACACAATTTGCACAGATGTAGCATGTATAAACCGTCAGCATAATTATTGCAATTACTGAACACTATATAACATTTATTGCATAATTTCTTATCCCCCTAAGATACAAAATAATTATTGCTTTAAATTTTCCCTACAAAATGCTTTAGGTTGAAATATTGGTTTTCTTATGGAGAGAATGGGGTAAGACACAGGCAGTACGCACTCTCGATGTGGACGCAACCTGAACACAAATGAAATCACACCAAATATCAATCAAATGTATTTATAAAACCCTTTTTACATCAGCAGTTGTCACAAAGTGCTTTTACAAAACACCTGACCTTAAACCCCAAGGAGCAAACAACTGTAGTGTTGAATTTCAGTGGCTAGGAAAAACTTCCTAAGAAGGCCGAAATTTAGGAAGAAACCTAGGGAGGAACCAGGCTCAGAGTGGTGACCAGTCCTCTTCTGGCTGTGTCGGGTGAACATATTAAGAGTACAAATTGTAATAATTAATAAATGCATGTGGGCTGAGTCCAGAGTCTATTTAAACTTAGTCCAGGTCGGAAGCATGACCAGATGGACAAGGACAGGGACAACACGGGGGAGCGGGAGGTGTCAGCACAGTGGCAGCTGAAATCGTCAGGTATCGTCTTGATCTGCAACACAACCAGGAGGACACTTGGAAGTTTGCACTGAGTTTGCATTCCTAACCTTAATTGGCAAATCATTCCACAGTAGTGGAGCTCTATGAGAGAAGGCCCTGCCTCGGGCTGTTTGTTTCGAAATTCTAGGTACAATTAAAAGGCCTGCATCTTGCAATTGTAGGTTACGTTTAAGTATGTATGGCTGGATAATTTCAGCAAGGTAAGTAGGAGCAAGTTCCTGTATTGATTTATAGGTTTACAATAAAACCTTAAAATCAGCCCTAGCCCTAACAGGCAGCCAGTGTAAAGAACTGGAGGCTAGAACTGGAGTAATGTGTTCAGTTTATTTTGTTCTAGTTAGGATTCTAGCAGGCATGGGCAGCACTAATTGAAGTTTATTTATTGACTCATCAGGGTAACCGGAAAGAAGAGCATTGCAGTAATCTAATCTAGAAGTGACAAAAGCATGGATTAGTTTTTCTGCATCAGTTTTTGATAGAAAGTTTCAGATTTATGCAATGTTTCGAAGATGAAGATAAGCAACTCGAGACATATGTTCATCAGAGGAAAGTTCAGGGTCAAAGGTAACCTCGAGGTTTCTTACAGTTTTTTGGGATACGATCATGCAGCCTTGAGGTTCACGGAGAGATCTGCCAATAAAGCTCTTTGTTTCATGGGTCCTAAAACGAGCATTTCAGTTTTTCTTGAGTTTAAAAGCAAGAAGTTCTCTGTCATCCACTTCCTAATATCTGAAACACAAGCTTACAAAGTAGCTAATTTTGGGGCAACTCCATGCTTCATTGAAATATATAACTGTGTGTCATTAGAATAACTGTGAAAATTTACATTGTGATTCCAGATTACATCACCCAGAGGCAGCATATATAGTGAGAACAATAATGGCCCAGAACCGAGCCTTGAGGAACACCAAAACACACCTTTGATTTGTCAGAGGATATGCCATCCACACATACGAACTGGTATCTTTCAGATAAATACAATTTAAACCAGGCTAGAACATGTCCACGTAGCCCAATATGGGTTTCTAGTCTCTCTAAGAGAAGGGAGTGATCAATAGTGTCAAAATTTTTTATTATGTTCAAGATTGGCTGACCTAGCACAGGAAGTAGCTCCTTAAGTAATTTTGTTGGAATTGGGTCTAGCTGACAATTTGTGGGTTTAGAACTCATTACAAATTTAGTGAATGTGTTGAGCGATACGGGATCAAAAAATGTAAGAGTCCCCATTGACACCTGGTCAGGGAGGTTCAGGACATTCTCAGGACAACTGAGATTTTGGGGACTATAACTATTTAAGGAGTTATTTGTTTTCTAATGGTGATCTTTTCATCAAAGTAGACCCACTTCACTTGTTGAGCGTTGCTTTTTTGTTAACTTTGCAACTGTATCGAAGATACATTTTGGATTGTTTTTGTTCAACTCAATCAGGTTGGAGAAATAAGCTGATCGAGCAGATGTGAGTACTTTTCGTTATTGTAGTGTACTGTCTATCCAGGGTAGTCTGAATACTTCCAACTTTGTGGAGTGCCTCTTTTCTGGAGGCTTGCTTGAATGCTCTAGTATTGTCTGTGTACCAGGGAGCAAGTTTCTTGTTGTGTATTTCTTTTGTTTTTAGTGGTGCAACCATATGTAAAGTATTTCAGTTTAGATCCTCGATTTGATCGTTTGCGGAATTATTTACTCTGTCCTTGATGAGCAACCTTGTAAGAATATCAAGGAATTTATTTGTAGTCTGAGAATTTATAGTACGCCTTTTGAAACTCATTGTTTGCGGACCAAGTGGATTTCATGTTTTAACGGTAAATGTCATAAAAAAGTGATCCGATGTTCCATGATTTTGTGGGGAAATAATTAGATCTACAATGTCTATTTCTCATGACAGGACTAAATCTAAGGTATGACTGTGGCAGTGTGTTGGACCTCAGACATGTTGGATAAAACCCATTGAGTCAATTATGGCTTCAAAGGCTTTTTGAAGAGGGTCATTGGACATTTCCATATGAATACTCAAATTGCCAAAAATTTGAATACTATCTGCCATGACTACAAGATTAGACAAGATTTCAGGTAACTCATTGAGGAACATTGTGTAGAATTTAACCAATTAGTTTATATAGAGTAAATTCGAAAAAGTTTGGCAGGTAGCCAGGTAGGAAACAGCAAGCAGCGTACAGCACATCAACAATCTCAAAGTGCACAGCGAATAGGAGTCCAGTGGAATCAGTGGCTGAAGGTGTCCCAAAAGCTCTGAAATACTGCTTGCCCAAGGTGATTCCATTCAGAATGATCACTATTGTGGTGTTAACCATTTTCATACAGTGCAGTATAAGACTTATATGAAAAAAAATTGTGTTTTGGTGTTTTCATTTTCTGCACAACAATTAGCAGAATACACAGTTGGGTTAGAGGTTGAGGTTAGACACCTGTCAGTACTTGGTGCACTTTAACCTAATTAAGGCAATCTCCATTTTAATGTACTTTTTTATTTCACAAATGACCTGGTTGGCATCATGTGACCCTTCCTTGAAGAATTGTACTTTCTTAACTTGGCATTTCATGGTTCCTCCCCCATAATGGAGAATTTGGTCAAAGAGAAAACATGTATTCCATGGTTGTCAGTAAACCATCATTACAAACATCAACTAACTAGATCATAGGAAATCAGGGTGTGTGAGCTTGTAATTTTCTTTTTACAAAAAATCTATGGGTGATTTGGCAAATCAAAAATGAGCTTGCTTACATTGCACATCCACTGTTCAGGCGCACCCAACGCCTCTGTTGGATACAATTCATTTTCTTTGAATAGCGTCAAGGCGTTGTTGACGGTTGTGCACAGCATCTTGGAAGGCAATACGGCCGTTTGAGTTGTTCAGGCGGGTGAAAAAGGACAATATTATTCAAATGAATCCCGCTAATATGAGGCATTTATCCAATTGAAGTAGAGTCTTTCATAAACAAGGGAGGGTCTTGTGGGTCCTTCGTTCTTCTGCAACATGTGACATTATTTAGCCTACCATAGAAAAATAGCGAGGTGCTGAGCAGCCCAAATTGCCTGCTGAAGATGGGTGTTCATCCTTCCCCAACCAAAATGGGTAAAATGGTAATGTCCATGCTAAGCTCAGAGCACAGTCCTCCGCCTATAGCTTTGGGGACCTGGAGGCTTTAAGGAGATCCAGGTATGAGCTAAGGAAGGCTATCAGGGATGTAAAAAGAGAATACAGGAATAAGTTGGAGTCTAACTACCACCACTTTGACCTGAGACACATGTGGGGAGGACTTCGACACATCACAGAATACAAAGGGAGAAATAGCAATGATGCACGTCACGGCACCTCGCTCTCTAACGAGCTCAACACCTCCTATGCACGGTTTGAGGCAACCAACACAATTCCTTCAGTGAGGCTTGCTGAGAACCAGGACGACTACACTCTGTTCCTAACCACGGCTGACGTGAGGAGAGTTTTTAAAGAAGTGAACCCTCGGAAGTCACCAGGGCCAGATGGCATTCCAGCCCGTGTCCTCAGGGGGTGCACTGATCAACTAGCTGAGATTTTCACATCCATATTCAACCTGGACCCCCACAGGGCTGCGTACTCAGTCCCCTCCTGTACTCCCTGTTCACACAAGACTGCATGGCCACACACAGATCCAACATCATCCTCAAATTCACAGACTACACCACCATCCTGAGTCCCATCTCCAACAACGATGAGACCGCTTACAGAGAAGAGGTAAGGAACCTAGCTACATGGTACCAGGACCACAACCTCTCTCTCAACGTCTGCAAGACTAAAGAGATTATCGTGGACTTCAGGAAGCGCGGGGGCAGACACATCGATGGAGCTGAGGTGGAGAGAGTCTCTGAATTCAAGTTTCTCTGTGTGTTCATTAAAGATGACCTCACTTGGTTGCATACATGTGCTGGTCATAAAATTAGAATATCATCAAAAAGTTGATTTATTTCTGTAATTCCATTCAAAAAGTGAAACTTGTATAATGTATAAATTCATTCCACACAGACTGATATATTTCAAGTGTTTATTTCTTTTAATTTTGATGATTATAACTGTCAACTAATGAAAACCCCAAATTCAGTATCTCAGAAAATTGGAATATTGTGAAAAGGTTCAATATTGAAGACACCTGGTGCCACACTCTAATCAGCTTATTAACCCAAAACACCTGCAAAGGCCTTTAAATGGTCTCTCAGTCTAGTTCTGTAGGCAACACAATCATGGGGAAGACTGCTGACTTGACAGCTGTCCAAAAGATGACCATTGACACCTTGCACAAGGAGGGTAAGACACAAAAGTTCATTGCTAAAGAGGCTGGCTGTTCACAGAGCTCTGTGTCCAAGCGCATTAGTAGAGAGGCGAAGGGAAGGAAAAGATGTGGTAGAAAAAAGTGTACACGCAATAGGGAAAACCGCACCCTGGAGAGGATTGTGAAACAAAACCCATTCAAAAATGTGGGGGAGATTCACAAAGAGTGGACTGCAGCTGGAGTCAGTGCTTCAAGAACCACCACGCACAGACGTATGCAAGACATGGGTTTCAGCTGTCGCATTCCTTGTTTCAAGCCACTCTTGAACAAGATACAGCGTCAGAAGCGTCTTGCCTGGGCTAAAGACAAAAAGGACTGGACTGCTGCTGAGTTCTCTGATGAAAGTAAATGTTGCATTTCCTTTGGAAATCAAGGTCCCAGAGTCTGGAGGAAGAGAGGAGAGGCACATAATCCACGTTGCTTGAAGTCCAGTGTAAAGTTTCCACAGTCAGTGATGGTTTGGGTTTCCATGTCATCTGCTGGTGTTGGTCCACCGTGTTTTCTGAGGTCCAAGGACAACGCAGCCGTCTACCAGGAAGTTTTAGAGCACTTCATGCTTCCTGCTGCTGACCAACTTTATGGAGATGCAGACTTCATTTTCCAACAGGACTTGGCACCTGCACACAGTGCCAAAGCTACCAGTATCTTGTTTAAGGACCATGGTATCCCTGTTCTTAATTGACCAGCAAACTCGCCTGACCTTAACCCTATAGAAATTCTATGGTGTATTGTGAAGAGGAAGATGCGATACGCCAGACCCAACAATGCAGACTATCAGAGCAACCTGGGCTCTCATAACACCTAAGCAGTGCCGCAGACTGATCGACTCCATGCCACGCCGCATTGCTGCAGTAATTCAGGCAAAAGGAGCCCCAACCAAGTATTGAGTGCTGTACATTCTCATACTTTTCATGTTCATACTTGTCAGTTGGCCAACATTTCTAAAAAAAATTGTTTTGTATTGTTCTTAAGTAATATTAAAATTTTCTGAGATACTGAATTTGGGATTTTCATTAGTTGTCAGTTATAATCATCACAATTAAAAGAAATAAACATTTGAAATATATCAGTCTGTGTGTAATGAATGAATATAATATACAAATTTCACTTTTTGAATGGAATTACTGAAATAAATCAACTTTTTGATGATATTCTAATTTTATGACCAGAACCTGTATAGTAAAACCTGTCCAAAAACGACTATACCTCCTGAGGAGACTCAAGACATTTGGCATGCCTGTAAAAACTCTCAACTTCTACAGGTGCACCACTGAAAGCATCCACTCAGGCTGCATTACTGCCTGGTATGGCAGCTGCTCCGCTGCAGACCGCAAGTCCCTCCAGAGGGTGGTAAAGTCTGTGGAGTGCATCATTGGCTGCCATCTCCCCTCTGTGCAAGACATCTACCATACAAAATGACTGAGGCATCAGAGCACACACTTCCAGACTAAAAAAATTAAATGTTTTCCCTCAGGTCATAAGGCTCCTCAACCAGCAACATGTGATCTATGATCATACTGATCAAACATGAACTATCCAGATGCTCTAACTTTTAATCGGTATTAGAATATTCCTTTGCATGTATCATTCATAAGCATATTACACTCATATATATCTATAATACTCAATACCTCTACCATACTGTTCATACAAAATTGACGCTAGTTTAAATTTTTAAGTATATTACTGCCGTACATGCCATATTTATAATATTCAATATTACTACCAATATAATATTCAATATTAGAATATTCCTTTGCATGTATCATTCATAAGCATATTACACTCATATATCTATAATACTCAATACCTCTACCATACTGTTCATACAAAATTGACGCTAGTTTAAATTTTTAAGTATATTACTGCCGTACATGCCATATTTATAATATTCAATATTACTACCAATATTGATGCTAGTTTACAGTACTCTTTTTAAACTGCTGCTATGTACAGTGTTATATATATTATTGTTTTATCTTCTTGCTATATTTTTGCTATGTAGTTGTAGTGTGCTATGCCACAATTCACAAGCTTATTGCAGTCATATGCATCTATAAAATTCAATAATTCTACCAATTGCTGCTAGTTTACAGTACTCTCTTTATTAAACTGCTGTTAGTGTAGAGTGTTACGTATATTGTTGCCTTATTTCATTATTATTTTCTGTCTTAAAATATTTTTGCTTATATATTTTTCACCCATAGTGGATACGCCCATAAGCGGCCATCTGAGGGAAGGTGGTGCATTTGCCAGCAAATTCGCACAGGAACAATGGACGTGCACAGTCAGACTACTTTCACACTAAATTGAAAAGTGACATTTTTCTTAACCCGTTTAAAGTCCTAATCAGTTGACTTTAAAGTGGTGTAGACCCTCAATGCTGATGTGCATGATAAATGTGTTGCACCAAACTTGAGTCCTGTATCCATCTCCAATCTTCAGATTAGTAAGGCAAGAAAGTGACCATGGTAATGTCATTTGAGACAACAGAAAAATAATGTTTATTTCAAAGTTCCCACTCCTTGAATATTGTAGATTCATTAAATATAGTATTTTCCCACATGATGAACCAAAGTATGGTATTATTCCCCAATATCACAGAACACTGTAAGGCATATCCATAATATGAGTTTTCAAGTATTGCTGGTGGTTGTGCTTGGGTTTCCATGACAGTTTTATTGTTTTTGTTGAAAATATGGAGAAGGTTGTGTAGATCTGTGGGGAAACATGTTATGTTTTTCCTGAAAATTGGAATATCCAGTTGTGGGGAACCCTGTAGAGGGTGGTTCTAACTCAAGCAGATTTTCCTCCCTTCTTTTCCAATTATTTTCACTCCATCCCATCCGCAGATTCTCTCCCTCCCTCCTGTTTGTTAGGGCCCTAAGACCAGCCCAGCCTTGCCATCCACTTGACACAGGATTGCTTTCTCTTTGACTGTGTGCAGACAATCACCCATTCCATTACCCTGGTGATATCATTTCTTCTCTCCAAGCGAGCACAGAATAGACTGAGATGGACAGTTTTCTCTTTCGATAAACAGAAAGACAGCTGATAATGAGAAACGCGGCCAAGGTCATCTTTTTCTAAAGACTCCATCTGCAGGGCTGGTTTAACCTGGTTGGAGGCCCAGGGACCACAGGTCATTATGAGCTCCCACTACTAGATTTTCATGTTAGTTCAATGTTTTATTGGTTGCATATTGTGTATTGCCTCCCAAACAATGCAGTTAAATTGCCAGGTTTTAGGAAAGGGATTTCCAAACTTATTTATTCTGTTCTTCTTGATCTGCTTTCTCTTCTCCATCTGCAAGCACAGCACATATTTACCACTACAAAAATGTTTCTAGGTAGCCTGACAGATGAACCAGGGGCCTTCAAGCACCTGGGGTTGTTTCTATACAAATGAAATAGTTTAACTTGTTTGTTAACTACATAAAACGAAACATGGCAACCCTTTTAAGGATGAGATTGAGACGCTAATATTTTAATATCAGGTCCACAGCTAATGTGATCATAAGTAACCACAAGGCACACAAATCTCAAGACGTATGACTTTTTATAGACATGTGAAAGTATGTGGCACACCTTTCGGCAGATTCAGCACATCATCATAACCAGGTGAAAGCATCGTCAGCAAAGCACAAAATGACTGCCTCCGCTTATGGCTAGCTAAGATGCCTCACAAATTAACCAGACATTTAGCTAGCTAGTTAGTTATGGCAAGCAGCTGTGGAAGTATCCATATTTTAATGATGTCAGTAAAAACATGAGAAAACATCCCAATACACTGCTCACAAAATTGAGAACACGTAATCATCACAGTATTAAACCAAGTCAACTAAACTTCAGGAATAACAATCTGTCCAGTTATGAAGCATAAGCGACTGGGAATCGAGTGGTTGTGAATCAACTTGTTTTGGTGCAAATGAAGGTGACAAACAGGTGCATAGGAGGGGCAATAGCAAAACAACCCAGAAAAGGGAATGGTTTTGCAGGTAGTGGCCACAATTGCTCTCTCCTTATCTTTCCTGACTGATTCTTCTGTAGTTTTGCTAGTGTCTATTTCACTACTGGTAGCATGAGGTGGTACTTACAGCCCATTCAGGTTCCACAGTTAGTCCACCTCCTCTAGGATGGCACATCCATATGTGCAGTCACAAGAAGGTTTGCGGTGTCTCCCAGTATTCTCAAGAGCATGGAGGAGATACCAGAAGGCGGGCCGTTACACGAGAGCTGGACAGGGCTGTAGAAGGGCATCACCCCAGCAGCAGGACCGGTATCTGCTCCATCGTGTGAGGAGGAACAGGAGGAGCACTACCACAGCCCTTCAAAATGACCTTCACTACCAGAGCCCTTAAAAATGACCTTAAAACTCATCAGATCCATTGTCAGAACTTACGCTGGTGCAGTGGGCCTTGGGTTCCTCCTGGTGCAGGACAATGCCCGGCCTCATGTGGCCAGAGTGTGTAGGCAGTTTCTGGATGACGAAGGCATTGATGCCATTGACTGGTGCTCATGTTCCCCAGACCTGAATCCAATTGAGAACCTCTGGGATATTATGTATCGGTGCATCCGACGACACCAAGTAGCGCCACAGACCGTCCAGCAGCTCCCTGATGCCCTGATCCGGGTCTGGGAGGAGATCCACCAGGACCCCATCCACTGTCTCATCAGGAGCATGCCCAGATGATGTCACGAGTGCATACAGGCACGTGGGGGCCATACTCACTACTGAGTCACACTGAGTTGCAAGTCGGAACAACCTGTGATTTCAATGGTTTACTTAGATTTTTGGTGCAAGATTGAATCCACCCCTCAATTGGTTGGTGATTTTTTCACTGACCATTGTTACATCATTTTGTTCCCAATGAATTACACAATGTACAGTATAGATTTTTATATTTAATATATTTCCTTCATTGAGACCCGATGTGTCCTTAGCCAACTACATCAATCAATCAAATGTATTTTATAAAGCCATTTTTACATGAGCAGCTGTCACAAAGTGCTTTTTCAAGTGTTGCGGTGTTTACAGGTACATGGCTAAACACTGCAACTCATTCCATGAAAAGACTGAGCAAGCAATCCTTTGAGCTTCACAGATGTTGTGCTTCCCTATCACACAGGGTCCCTAAGTGATCACACAGGGTTGCTAATCTAAAAGATACACTACATTTTACAGCATCAAACATGGACAACACCAAACATTTCTTCTCTGTTGGAAAGTTGAGGCCACTTTGGTGTTGTCATTTAAATAAAGAAATTAGTATAACTAAAAGTAAAATGAAAACATACCCAGTTTCTGGTTTCTTGTTAATAACATCCACACAAATGCAATAATAAGTTGATAGCAAGCTGTTTCTGCGATATTGATACAAATATTATTGTTTAAGAAACAAGGCTGTTTGTGGCCGTGCCAGTATTTAAGAAAAGCAATTTTTGCCCTCTGCGTTGTGAAGTATTGTTGACCAGGTTAAAGAGGTACTCAAAAATGTTTTAGTCTGTAACCCTATTCTGATATATTTTTATGACCCCACTATATAAAAAAGTATTTATTTAATTTGAATTGGTTTTCGTCCGGGCCGTGGAACACTGGACCAGCTCTATACCCTCTACGGGGTGTTGGAGGATTCATGGGAGTTTGCCCAACCAATCCACATGTGTTTTGTGGATTTGGAGAAGGCATTCGACTGTGTCCCTCCCGGCATCTTGTGGAGGGTGCTTGGGGAATATGGGGTCCTGGGTCCTTTGCTAAGGGCTGTCAGGTCCCTGTACGACCGAAGCAGGAGCTTGGTCCGCATTGCCGGCAGTAAGTCAGACTTGTTCCCAGTGCATGTTGGACTCCGGCAGGGCTGCCCTTTGTCACCGGTTCTGTTCGTAATTTTTATGGACAGAATTTCTAGGCGCAGCCAGGGGCCGGAGGGTGTCAGGTTTGGGGACCACACAATTTCGTCTCTGCTCTTTGCAGATGATGTTGTCGTGTTGGCCCCTTCTAACCAGGACCTTCAGCATGCGCTGGGACGGTTTGCAGCCGAGTGTGAAGCGGTGGGGATGAAAATCAGTACCTCCAAATCCGAGGCCATGGTCCTCAGTCGGAAAAGGGTGGCTTGCCCACTTCAGGTTGCTGGAGAGTGCCTGCCTCAAGTGGAGGAGTTTAAGTATCTAGGGGTCTTGTTCACGAGTGAGGGAAGGATGGAACGGGAGATTGACAGACGGATCGGTGCAACTTCTGCAGTAATGCAGTCGATGTATCGGTCTGTCGTGGTGAAGAAAGAGCTGAGCCGCAAGGCGAAGCTCTCGATTTACCAGTCAATCTACGTTCCTACTCTCACCTATGGTCATGAGCTTTGGGTCATGACCGAAAGGACAAGATCCCGGATACAGGCGGCCGAAATGAGCTTTCTCCGCAGGGTGGCCGGGCGATCCCTTAGAGATAGGGTGAGAAGCTCGGTCACCCGGGAGGAGCTCAGAGTAGAGCCGCTGCTCCTCCACATCGAGAGGGGTCAGCTGAGGTGGCTTGGGCATCTTTTTCGGATGCCTCCGGAACGCCTTCCTGGGAAGGTGTTCCGGTCCCGTCCCACCGGGAGGAGACCCCGGGGAAGACCTAGGACACGCTGGAGGGACTATGTCTCCCGGCTGGCCTGGGAACGCCTCGGTGTCCCCCCGGAAGAGCTAGAGGAAGTGTCTGGGGAGAGGGAAGTCTGGGCATCCCTGCTTAGACTGCTGCCCCCGCGACCCGGCCCCGGATAAGCGGAAGAAGATGATGATGATGATGAATTGACTTAAGCTCTGATGGTTGGTCCCATAAAGTAGTAGGTCAACTTATTAAAACATTGACCGTCAATCTTGTAATAATGTCAACTCTGTCAGTGTTCGGAAATGTGTTCTTATAAAATGACAATATTGGATAGTACATGTAATACAGTTAGGTCAGCAAATATTTGGACACCTGACACAATTTTCATAATTTTGGCTCTATATGCCACAATGGATTTGAAATGAAACAACCAAGATGAAATTGAAGTGCAGACTTTCAGCTTTAATTCAAGGGGTTGAACAAAAATAGAATATGAAATGTTTAGGAATTGCAACAATTTTCATACACAGTCCCTTATGTAACTTGAAGCACAGCACCAAACTATGCAAGAACTATTTAGGGAACAAGCAGTCAGCTGGTATTCGGTTTATAATGGAGTGGCCAGCAGTTACCGGATCTAAACCCTACTGAGCTGTTGTGGAAGTAGTTTGACCATGTAAGAAGTGCCCATCAAGCCAATCCAACTGGTAGGAGGTGCTTTAGGAAGCATGGGGTGAAATCTCTTCAAATTACCTCAACAACTTTACAAGTAGAATGCCAGGCTCTATAAGGCTGTCATTTCTGGAAAACAATACATTTAAGTGACCCCAAACTTTTGAACAGATGTGCATTTCAAAATAACGTTTGAAATTCAATATATCACTTGACCTAGATGTTTTCAATTACTGTTGTATTATTTACATGGTAGGGCCACACATTGCACACCCTTTTTTCAATTTAGTACTTACTGTCAACTGGTATTTATTTTGAGCTCAAGCCATATTATGCTGAAAGGGCTCCCCCTTAATGTTGAGCACAAAATATGACTGTTGCTTGAATTTTTTCTCCAATTCATGAGGGGTGCCAATACTTCTTGAGTTGAATGTATGGGGAACAATCACACATTCTTCTCCGAATTTCTCCTTTTTGATCATAATGATTAGATCAGAATTGATTTATTTTTACAATAGTGAACTGTATAAGTTACAATGATTAAGTTTACACTTTGTTTAAACTAAATCAAGTTAACACATAGTCAACATTACAATTGTTTAATTGACACTATTTATTTGCAGAAATAGTAACTGAAGATCAACTGTGAAATAATTACTACATTGTTGTAAAAAAATACAATTAAAACCTGACCGCCATTATATATTGAAAATCCAGACATGCTAGGATTTGTTTAGAACAAGATGCGTGGTTAGGGGTATTCATTTGAATTTTGACATCAGACACTAACCTCAATTATATATACTGTTAGTGAGTCGAATTATCAATGGCGGAAAACCTTCTGTAGATGTAACTCTGGCATTTATTTTATTTTGTCACCTGTGATGCTTTTTTTACTAACTCATTTTCTCCTCCCCAATTGGTTGATGTGTTTATGTGCTCAATGGCATTTCTCGGTGAAGCAACACGGCATTAATATCTCAATTTCTCCCCAGATGCTCAGGCAGGCACTGCTGAATTACACTGTCACAGCAAACAGAGAATGTAATATCAACTCTCACTCACAGCTTGCTTTTCTTGCATGAGCGTTATGCAATAACTGATGGATAACGGAGGATGAGCGACAGAAGGGAAAAGGGACCACATTATAGAATGTATTATTATTTTCCTGATCGTTCAGTGGCATTCAAACATCAAAACTGTCTAATTTCAAACATACCAAGGGATGCAGTATCGAAAGTGAACACACACTAATGCAAACATCAATTAAATATTCAGGAGTTCAGTAGGCCACATTACACACATTTAATATACATTTACATTCATATGTATGACATCTGTCTCGCAAGGTTCTAGACCAGAAAAACACACATATTATACAGTTAAACAATATGCACTGCTTGTCTACCCAGATTGTTCAGGAAGTCTTGTCAGAGGGGTATCGGTCTAGCGCTGGATAGATACTGTCACATTACTAATACTCAGTACAGGCATATCCGTTTCCTTCAGGGTGAAGTGTGATCGAAGCCGTGTTGCAAAAGCTTACTGTGGAATCACAGGCGCTGGTGTCTGTCCTCCCAATGTCTGTGTTTCGCCAGGTGCATCAGTCTGCAGTTCCGCCAGCATGTCTGTCAACTTCATTCCCAACACTGGATGCCTGGTGTCTGACACCACCTACAGGCCAAGAGGCAAAGATGCAGCCCTTTAGTAACAAACAAAACATCTTAATGGAAAGCTTCGTTATTTTTGATCCGGAGGCCTTTTTTCAGATTGTTTAATCTAATCCTGGACTGTGGTACTATTTGATAAGATCGTTGCATGCCTGACGAAGGTCTTTCACCAAAAGGGCAAAAAAAACTTGTATAACACTTGCGTGAGGAAAAGCAGTTAATCTGTTTTTTTCCCCCCTTCTCACACCTGCTCAGTACATTAGTGATTAGTACCAATCTGACTACACAGGTATTGGGAAAGGGCAGCCACAGTAAATATGATAGCATTATGATTTGAACAGTCCACTCACCACAGGACCACCCCTCCTTCTCAACACCAAGCCCTCAGCAAGGAGAGCCTTCCCAGTCTGCTCAAACAGGAACTCTTTCTCCAGCTCTCCCTGGCTCTCTAACTCCATGTACTTTTCCACAAACCTACAAAGGAAAAACATAAGTCATTGTTGCCGTGCCATGAATTTAAATAAATATTATAGTTCATATATCCAGCACTGCAGATATAAAATCCCAAAACTGGACGGCATGTATAATGTGATAGATGTGATAGAATCTTTCGTCATACCTTTGGCAGGTTGAAACAAAGTCTGATTTGGAGAGATCAAAAGCTCTGGGCCCCGTTCCATAAACCTCATAGAATTTCCTGAAAAAGAGACTGGTGCTGAACAAATTGCCATTTACATACCGAACAGCTTTCAAAAGGTAATAAAAAAAAAAAAGTTAAAACATTTGAATAACTTACGCTCTAATTTCATCTTCCCTGTAGAAGATGTCAGGCACAGCTTCTGCTTTCTTCCCATAGATTTTGGCAACTGGTTTGATATAAAGTGGGTCTTTCTTGGGTGGAAAGGCCTTGTACACATCATACCAAATGGGCTTTTCAGACTGCTTCACGACTCCAGAACGCATGAGATCTCTGACTCTGAAAAGAAAACTAGTTAGTGGCTAGGTGACACGGTCCAATTGACCTGTCCAAAAATCACTGTTAGACAATGGAATCCTTTATCTTTGAGTGTTGGTGGTATAAGAGCAAAGAAAACCTAGCGATGGAACAATCGAAACCAGAGCTCTGATGCACTGTCCAGTTTTCAATATAGATCTACAGGTAACGATTATTTTAATAATCAATTAGTCTATGCATAAGATGCAAATAAAATAAAAATGCTTACTGTCTATGTGGTGCTGATTTTTTCACTGTACAAAAACACTTATTTAAAATCTGGGTCCTACAGTGATGTGAATAAGTATTGGCCCCCATTCTTGATTTCCTCTCTCAGATGCTGGTCTCAAATAATAAGCATTCCAATTATAAGCAAGCAGTGACGTGCAGGGGATAAATCACTTTTTCACACAGAGCCAGGTGATGTTGGACAGCCGAACTGTTTTCCTTAATCAAATACAATTATTATTTTAACACTGAATTGTGTTCTGGTTCAATTAGTGTATTCTGGTTCAATTCGTCTTACATTACATTTTGTATGAAGTTTTGGCACCATTCGGTGTGACAAATATGCAGAAATAATACGCAGTAAGACGAAATCAGGAATGGGGGAAATACTTTTTCACTGCACTGTTTCATTAGCTGCAATGTAAGATCCAAGAATAAAAGTTAAAGCTTATGTTGCAGATCTACAGTACACTGTTTTTAAAAAACCTCTCCAGAGTCCCTATGACGGAACTCCTTCACAGTGACAGTAACTTTAACCATTGCATTTGTAAAAAGTAAACTAAAAACTAACGCCAAGTTAAATAACTTAAAGGTAGGCAACCACTGGATAAGACTAAAACATTGCTAAAATGTTAGCTCAATGCACCGTTGTCGATTTAAACATTAAACCTCGCCGTCAATTATTCTCTATAGTATCAGGCACCAACAAAAATGTAATCAAGGTCATTACAAACATGTCGTCGTACGAACCAAGTTTAGCAAAACATGTTTGTTTTTTTTTAAACATAATGAGACGTCGCAGGTAGAGTCAACTAACACTAATCGTTGCACTCCTGTATTTTCAGGCTACATCCCGTGAATGTCTAATTTTACACGCAAAGACCTAGGTTCCAACACTTATTTCTTATTAGTATTGAACCATAGCCAATAGACAGCATTTGCAATAAAAAAAAAAAAGCATACTATTCTATCGAACGTAAACTAGACAGCAAATTCTTTACACCACTATCTGATCGAGTAACCTTGGCTTATGCCTTAAAACTGAAATGTCTAATAGAAGCTATAGTACGTGGATAACAACCAATAACACATTATGTGAACCTACCGAGTGAACACGGTTCCAAATTTTTCAAGTCGACTTCCAGCCATAATGGTCTTGCATTAACTACACTACACGTATATCATTTAGACAACTGAAACAATTATTTAATGAATTCCAAGTTCATAGTTAACACAATCCTTTTTTCACAGCATGGACCACAACCAATACCGGATGTCCTTTATGCATTTGCTTAGTAGGGACAAACAGTACGGAAAGCGCACTGTAAATACGTTGGGTGCGTTCCACATCGTCTAAATTTAGATGCTTCGATCATAACTTCAGAATACTTCGTAATTCCATAAACGCGAATGCTTGCATCATCTGAGCATTTGTGAAACCAGTGTTGCCAGATGGGAAGGTTTATCGACCAGCGGGTCGATTTTTAATGAGAGGCTTGGGCTGGTCTGTTTACAGATAGTGTTGTATAAATAACAAGAAACCAGGCAAGCCTAGTTCAGCGTCCCGTAGTAAAAAAGCAATGATCATAGTCACCTTCCCTGGATCCGAATGCGGGTCTCCAACTTCAGAGGCTGTGTCTTCAACCACTGCACCACACAATTGAAGAGAGCTGTTACAGCATTTCAACATTAGATCATGTAGTCACGCATTAACATCACGTTTCAAGTTTGAATATGTTGCTAGACACTATTAAGCATTGTGCTAAACTGAGTGACGTTTCATATTAATTTTACCTTCACCACAAATACCATAATAATGTTTAAAGTTATGTCTACAGTTTGCATATCTAACATTTGAATGTTAGTATTTTATTGTAATTTATATACTTGTAATTATAGAAAAACACTGACTAGAGTTTTTGTGAATTGTAAATATAAGTTAAACTGTAAATAACCAAAAAAAAACGTCTGACAGCGGATTTCTACAACATGATCACTTGCTGCATACCAGGTCCTCCTGCTCAGTTCTCGATCAACGTATATGTACATTCGTATAAAAATAGATCAAGGCAGGAACTTCATAAAGACATGTTTATAACTGATAATTGAATTCATATTATAATAATTAATATAGTTATTTGATTACTGGTGCCATGAAAAAAATATGAAAACAGGCACGAGCCGACTGGCAGCGGAGTACTACCCAACCATGAAATACTCTGTTAGATTTGGCATTACTGACTCAAATGAACGAAATGACTAGAAAGATTCTAACTTTTTACTGAACGACTCGACAAGATCCGATTAAGCAGAGAGAGTCGAACTTCCCATCACTAGTGTTAACTGATCTAGGGCAACTGTAGGTCCGAAACTCTGAGCAATCCTTGACCACGCTGTAGGCCTATTGTTTCTTATTGTCTCAATAGACCTTGAGTGTGACATAGATTTCCTCCTGTTCTTGTACTAATAACATTTGCTGTTTGCCCGATATGTTGGTTAAGTTATGTTGTATTCAGAATTGTAGTACCTCCTACAAGCTTTCCTTTGGTTTTCCAATGTGCTCTGATTAGTTTTCCGCGACGTAGAAGGTAAAAAATTAGAACACTGCTCTATTTTTTCCAGTCTTCCATTCCGCTATGGCCAGCGCTGCCGTCCGTCCCGCTTCTAGGATTGGAGCGGGAAGCCATTTTGAAAGGCTAGCAACGGAGCGCTTCTGATTTCGACAACGGCATGCCGCTTATGTGAATGAAGGGTAAAGTAGCTAGCTATCAAGATATAAGGCAAGCTGATTAACTGTGGTTTTTTGTGTGTGTCCCGAGTGAGTGTGACCATGTCTTATTACTGTTGTTAATTTCTGCTTTCTCCGGGGCTATGCTCCCTGATTAGAAGCACAATAGATAACCACTATTGAACTTGGATGTCTGCATAGGATGTTTTCATGGTGATAGGGAATTAAAATCATTTAGGATAAATTAGGCACTAACATCACAAACCTGGTTATTAAAGTGAAGGTGGTCAGATGATTTTGGGGGTTCGCAAAATTATTTCTAGAATAAATAAATTTGAATTATAAAGTGCAAATTTTGATAAAACTGAAAACTGCTGCTATATTGTATATAAGGGGCAATAGTACTAGAATAGGCTAAATATGTAAAATATTTATATTTTAAAATGTATGTCATTGTCACAGAATGAAAACTGGTTGTTTGAATCTGTTGCTCCGGTTAACAGTAGCTTATCTACGGAGCCACACTGAAACATTTCCTGCTGTGTGTGCACACTTTGTTAGCTAGAAAATAAACATAGCAAACATGGATCGGTGTCTTATCCGTAGCTCTACAAACAAGAAGACATTAAATTACAACAGTCTCTCTCAAACTGCTGATGAAAGCATTCCTTCAGAAAAGCAATCAACTTCCAATGAAAATAAGCTTACGGGAAATTAAAACACAAGGGTAAGGCCCTCCAGCCTGACAAACCCTTCAAACATCAAACATATAAAGAGGAATTCATAGTTTGGATTCACTTGCTTTACCATTAACGATGTGCATCATCCCCAATGCATTCTTTGCTCAAAGGTTCTTGCAGTCTTGAAGTTTAAAGCCAGTGAAAAGACATTTGCACCATTCATGTCAATAAATATGAATGTACTTAACTCTTAACACTACAAGGCACAAATACAAATATAGGCCCATTGTCGTTGTATGATAAAGTCAATGCATTCACCAAAAAGTTGGATAGACGGGCTGTGCAAGCTAAAGGCGACAATGTCATAACGTTTCCCGAGCTGTCCAGTGATCATATCTTAAAGGCAATGTTGGCCACAACAACGCTTGCTGAATTCTGGATTTCAGTTGCAGAGGAATACCCAGGACTATCCAAAGCAGCGATGGATGTACTGATTCCGTTTGGATCAACCTACTTATATCAGGCAACATTTTCCACATTGACACAGATTTAAATAAAATTTGCATCAGGTGTCAATGTGTAGGATGGTATCTGTGTTGCCATTTTGACGATGAAACCCAGGATGCAGCTGTTGTGCACCAATAAGCAGGCCCACCCGTTTCGTAAAATGAGTTATTTGCTCAGATTTAAAACATTTAAACATACCTGAGAGAACAGGTCATTAATATGTAATAGTTGATAAGTGTTATTTTATTAGTTATCTTAATATGATCTACTGAAGGTGTCTACATGTGTGTTGCGTAGTGTGAGGCCTTATGTGCGCATGCTTGTGCGGGGGTCGAAATATTTGATCGTTTTTGGGGGTCGCAAGTGTAAAAGTTTAAGAACCCCTGTTCTAAGGCAACGCGTAGATGCCTTGCACGGAGGGAAGATGGCAGCCGACGATATGCTCCACTGACTTCACCACCCTCTGGAAGGACTTGTGATCAGCAGCAGACCAGCTGCTGTACCAGGCAGTAATGCAGCTTGAGAGGATCCTCTCAACGGTGCACCTGTAAGAGTTGGTAAGAGTCTTTTCAGACATGCCAAACCTCTTGAGTCTCTTCAGGAAGTATAGGCGCCTTTGGGCAGTTTCCACCGCTGAGTCTGCTTGCCTGGACCAAGTAAGGTAATCTTTGATGATCACACAGAGGAATGTGAAGTCTCCACTAGACGCTCCACTTCAGCTCCATCGATGTGTATGGGGGCGTGATCCCTAGCCGCTTCCTGAAGTCCACGATCATTTCCTTGGTCTTGCAGACATTGAGAGAGCTTGTTGTCCTGGCACCATGTAGCCAAGTTCCCTGCCTCCTCTCTGTAAGCGGTCTCATCGTTGTTGGAGATGTATTCCAGGATTGTGGTGTCGTCCGCAAACTTAAGAATGAAGTTGGAGCTGTGTCTGGCCACACAGTCATGCCTGAGCAGGGAGTATACAGAGGGAGGACTAAGTATGCAGCCCTGAGAGGAGGTTAGATTGCCTATTCTCACCACTGGGGTCTGCTTGTTAGGAAGTCCAAGATCCAATTGCAAAGGGATGTGTTAAGTCCTAGGGTCCTGAGCTTAGGAACAGGCTTAGTGGGCACAATAGTGTTAAATGCTGAGCTGTAGTCTACGAACCGCATTCTCACGTGTTACCCTTTTCCAGGTGGGAGAGGGCAGTGTGTGCCATCAAGGCGATGGCATTGTCCGTATATCTATTGGGCCTTTTGCAAATTGAAAGGTGTCCAAGGTCTCAGGAAGGGTGGAGCAGGTGTGGGTTCTGACTAGTTGTTCAAATCACTTCATGATGATGGAGGTCAGTGTTACAGGGCGGTAGTCATTCAGACACATGATGAATGGTTCCTTTGGTACGGGGACAATGGTGGTCTGTTTGAAGCAGGTGGAGACTGCAGACTGATTCAGGGAGAGGTTGAATATAGAGGTGAATATCTCCGCCAGCTGATTGGCGCACCACCTGAGGACACAGCCTGGTATGTCATCTGGCCCTGGTGACTTCCAAGGGTTCACTCTTTTAAAAGCTCTTCTCACGTAAGCTGTGGCTAGAGACAGAGTGCAGTCGTCCTGGTCCTCAACAAGCCTCACAGAAAGAATGGTGTTGGTTGAATCAAACCATGCATAGGTGTTGAGCTTGTCGTGGAGAGAGGCGGTACACAGGGCATCATTGCTATTTCTCCGTTTTTAGTCTGTGATTAGGGATGACACAGTTACTGGTTTCACAATCAACCACTGTAAAATTCCAGAAGGTTAGTATTAAGGTTTCCAATTTAAATTATCACGGTTTATTACTGTGTTTTGAAAACCTCACAGGAAATACTGTCCAGCATCAACCTAATTTAGCAACAGTCTGACACAGGTGCAGTATGCAATGTGGGTTTTGTTTTGTGTGACAACATGACGGATGACTGACAGGGCTCGGGAGATTTTTCAGCCTTCTAAGAGGACCAAAATCTGAAGTGTGGTCGTATTTTGGGTTTTACAAGAGTGCTGAGGGAAAATTAATCAAAGATGGTCACCCTGTCTGTAGAACATGCAAAACAAATTGCTTAAAAAAACATAACATCTCGAGTCATTGTTACCACCACCCATTACTTTATAGCAAATGCAAGGTAAGTTCAACTGGACAAAGTAAATATGCTCACATTTGTACATTGTAATCTCAGTTGAACAAAGATGCATACATACAGGATGTTAGGCCAGAAGCACCTTTTTGAAGGAGAGAACGGACGTACAATTAGTGCTGTTCACAAACACTTGATATGTTTACATATTTTGTATTGTTGTTTTAATGTCATCACCTGCACATTGGAGTTGTTTAAATATTATTGTATTGTTCTTACATGCACATTGATTTACTTGTGTTTAAACCTGCATTAGGGAAACATTTACCTCTCATGGCCACATGGTGCCATCTTTAATGTTAATGTTATTATTTATGTTTATGCACACAAAATGCGTAGTGCAGCTAATTGTCTTTTCTTTGTTGATTTTCAATATAAAATGATTTCAATGGGTGTATCAGTACCGCAATAATACTGATAACTTTGATTATTTTGGTCACTTTACCGTGATATGAAGTTTTCATACCGTTTCATCTCTATTTGTGATGTGTCGCAGTCCACACCACATGTATCTGGGTTCAGAGCTGTGGTAGTTAGACTCCAACTTATCCCTGTTGTATCTTTTTGCATCTCTGATGGCTTTTTGTAGGTCATATCTGGACCTCCTCAAACTTAAAGGAGCTTGGCAGCATCTTTGCCACGATGCACTTTGAAAGATGGCTTGAGGTTATGAAGTGTGGCATTGTAAAGTGTGTGCCAGCTGATGGAGTGAGAGATGGGGAGGGTGTGTCCACCTGACTCAGGATAGACACATTCCATGTCCCTCCTCCTAGTGGACAATTCCTAAAATCAGTAAAATGGCTACTAAGTTGGTTGGGTTAGTATTTAAATGAACATTTTCAGTTTACTGTTCCAGCTGTCTAGTCTATGGACTTAGTTGGGAAAATAGAAATTGTCAAAATAGCTATTATATAAACTTGTAAGCTATAATGCATTTGAGTTTATTAACATAACTTATGGACTTTTAATTTGTAAATTGCACAATTAACTGAATTTAACACTTTCAACAGTCTCTTGAGAGGTTTGTTTTAATTGTTGCCAGACAGCAATGTCCTGCAGGGCATTTTTAGATCACTTTCCTGTTAGAATGACTGTTCACAGTTCAAGTAATCATTCTCAGGTTTTAGTCTTTAAGGCCCAGGTGTCAGTCACCTCCACCTTGGTATGGCAATGTATATTAAGATAACGCCGCAAAATATCTGAAATAACAAACTTGTCAAGGTTTTGTACTTTGTTGGATTCTACTTTAATTGTAATAAACAACATTGACTTTATCTGCAACGTCTTGTGTGTTATTACAGCCGTAAGAGCAATATTTTCATGAGCTTGCTAGTTTTTTTGCAGCATTTAAGGTCGATGTGACAGTCTGCATATGGCCCACTTCTGGAAAAGGGACCTAGATGGGAACTCAGCCATTCATTTGTACAATATGTGGGCCAGACCAGGGCCTGCACTTAATGTTTGAGCTAGATGGCCCAGGTTTGGGTTACACCTCTTAGAACAGGGGTGTCCAAACTATTCCACGGAGGACCGTGTGTCTGCAGGTTTTTGCTATCTCCTTGTACTTGATTGAGTAATTAGGTTACTAATTGGTTAGTTTCTACCCTCACCTGGTTGTGTAGGTGTGAACTGGGAACCAATTTATAGGAAAAACCAAAAGCCTGCAGACACACAGCCCTCCGTGGAATGGTTTGGACACCCCTGTCTTAGAATGAGTAATTTACAGTGTGTGTAAGCGGCCACTCGGAGCTGTGGCTGTAAGGTCTCTGGTGCCTGTCGAGGCGGCAATCCCTGAACCCGGTGGTGGACACCGGAAGTAAGGGATGCCGTCAAGCTGAAGAAGGAGTCCTATCAGGCCTGGTTGGCTTGTGGGACTCCTGAGGCAGCTGACGGGTACCGACAGGCCAAGCGGACTGCAGCCCGGGTGGTTGTGGAGGCAAAAACTCGGGCCTGGGAGGAGTTTGGTGAGGCCATGGAGAAGGACTATCGGCTGGCCTCGAAGAGATTCTGGCAAACCGTCCGGCGCCTCAGGAGAGGGAAACACTGCCCTACCAACGCTGTTTACAGTATAGGTGGGCAGCTGTTGACCTCAACTGGGGATGTCGTCGGGCGGTGGAAGGAGTACTTCGAGGATCTCCTCAATCCCGCTGTCACTTCTTCCATTGAGGAAGCAGAGGATGAGGACTCAGAGGTGGACTCGTCCATCACCCGGGCTGAAGTCACTGAGGTGGTCAAGAAACTCCCCGGTGGCAAGGCACCGGGGGTGGATGAGATCCGCCCTGAGTACCTCAAGTCTCTGGATGTTGTGGGGCTGTCTTGGTTGACACGCCTGTGCAACAACGCGTGGCGGTCGGGGACAGTGCCTCTGGGATGGCAGACCGGGGTGGTGGTCCCTCTTTTTAAAAAGGGGGACCGGAGGGTGTGTTCCAACTATAGGGGGATCACACTTCTCAGCCTCCCCGGGAAAGTCTATGCCAGGGTACTGGAGAGGAGAATACGGCCGATAGTAGAACCTCGGATTCAGGAGGAACAGTGTGGTTTTTGTCCGGGCCGTGGAACACTGGACCAGCTCTATACCCTCTATACCCTTGGAGGGTTCATGGGAGTTTGCCCAATCAGTCCACATGTGTTTTGTGGATTTGGAGAAGGCATTCGACTGTGTCCCTCGCGGCGTCCTGTGGAGGGTGCTTCGGGAATATGGGGTCCTGGGTCCTTTGCTAAGGGCTGTCAGGTCCCTATACGACCGAAGTAGGAGCTTGGTCCGCATTGCCGGCAGTAAGTCAGACTTGTTCCCAGTGCATGTTGGACTCCGGCAGGGCTGCCCTTTGTCACCGGTTCTGTTCATAATTTTTATGGACAGAATTTCTAGGCGCAGCCAGGGGCTGGAGGGTGTCAGGTTTGGGGACCACATGATTTCGTCTTTGCTCTTTGCGGATGATGTTGTCGTGTTGGCCCCTTCAAACCAGGACCTTCCTGGCATGCGCTGGGACGGTTTGCAGCCGAGTGTGAAGCGGTGGGGAAGAGAATCAGTACCTCCAAATCCGAGGCCATGGTCCTCAGTCGGAAAAGGGTGGCTTGCCCACTTCAGGTTGGTGAAGAGTGCTTGCCTCAAGTGGAGGAGTTTAAGTATCTAGGGGTCTTGTTCACGAGTGAGGGAAGGATGGAACGGGAGATTGACAGACGGATCGGTGCAACTTCTGCAGTAATGCGGTCGATGTATCGGTCTGTCGTGGTGAAGATTTACCGGTCAATCTACATTCCTACTCTCACCTATGGTCATGAGCTTTGGGTCATGACCAAAAGGACAAGATCCCGGATACAGGCGGCCGAAATGAGCTTTCTCCACAGGGTGGCTGGGCGATCCCTTAGAGATAGGGTGAGAAGCTCGGTCACCCGGGAGGAGCTCGGAGTAGAGCCGCTGCTCCTCCACATCGAGAGGGGTCAGCTGAGGTGGCTTGGGCATCTGTTTCGGATGCCTCCGGAACGCCTTCCTGGGAAGGTGTTCCGGTCCCGTCCCACCGGGAGGAGACCCCGGGGAAGACCTAGGACACGCTGGAGGGACTATGTCTCCCGGCTGGCCTGGGAACGCCTCGGTGTCCCCCCGGAAGAGCTGGAGGAAGTGTCTGGGGAGAGGGAAGTCTGAGCATCTCTGCTTAGACTGCTGCCCCCACGACCCGGCCCCGGATGAAGTGGAAGAAGATGAATGAATGAATGGACCAGTTCTGTGCCAGGACCTTTAATTGTTATGACAGTGCAGTATGTGCAGCAGAGTTGGGCCGGGGACCTGGGCGTATAGTGGGCCAGCAAAACAGAAGGTATGTGGACCCCTTATGGGCCAGAATCATGCTTTGCTATCTGGATCTGAGCTCTGGCCCATTCAACAAAAGGAAAATGTATTTTGCAACGTGAGCAAAGAAGTCATTCAGCCCTTAAAGGTTTAAAATACACACACAGTAACATTTTGACGACTGTTGTAACATTTCCATTTCAAGCGATTATGTTTTATTGTTTTTCGTAAACAAAAAGGCTGCAACATACATGTTTACAGCTAATGTGCATACCATGTAGATCACATTGTAAATGTTACTAGTTCTTATTGGGTTGGAATGTCTGAATTGTTACTAGTAACTAAAGAATAAGTACTAGTATCAAAACATTGACTTGTAAAACTGAAATAGATTCTGTTAACTATTGTAATAACTTCTAGTAACTAATGAATAAGTACTAGTGTCTAATGAATAGTTACTTGTAAAACTGGAATGGATACTAGTAACTATTGGAATAGTTGCTAGTAACTAAATAATATGTAGGCCTACTAGTCACTTTAACATAGTTAATAGTAAGTTTTTTGGATTAAATGTTAAAATGGCTTGCCATATGCAAACTGCTCACTTGTCAGTAAATAACTTTCGGCATAATGCAATGCATTTGGTGGAAATGGATCTTCACCCGTTTGAACCATTTCCAAGGTAAATCCAACGCATTCACCACAAAAAATCCAGCATAGAAATCACTGCAACTGACTGCAACTGAGGAAGTGTCTAGGGAGAGGGAAGTCTGGGCAGCTCTGCTTAGACTGCTGCCCCCGCGACCCGGCCCCGAATAAGCGGAAGAAGATGGATGGATGGATGACTGCAACTGCTATTTGGTTTGGTACAACATTTTATTTTATTAAAAATATATGCAGGGTAAATCAGATTTTAATGTACAGTAAATTATAGAGTCCTGACACTTCGTTTGAGTGTTACATATTATAAATAATCATACATTTCTATGTTAAAAGTAACAGACACTAATAGACTTTCATGAAACATTTCATTTACAACTTCAACAGAAATAGCTTAGAAAGAGAGGCAGGAAAGAATGTATTCATTATTGCGTGACTAGTATGCACTACTGAACTGCTCTTGTGGGAGGGGTACCTATATCATAGCAGAGAAACATTTTATTTCTCTTGCCAACATTCATCCACTGGGTTTATTCTTATAACAGTAGACACCAGAGCACAACCACCTCACTTCTTAAACAGGGCTCCAAAAATGTCCTCATGGTACCGCTTCTGAATCTGAAAACCAAGTGAAAATACAAACCATGAAGGCATTGGTTAAAGCACTTTCCACATATTACAGTGTTGTTGAAGAACTCATATTACAGCCCCATGGAATTCCATAAAATGTTCATATGAGTGATTGAGAAGTGTAACCAATAAGGGTGCAATGGTAGGCCAAAGTCACGATAAGGTACATACATAATGTTTTGACATTCGTAGCACAGCTGGAGCCCCTTAGAAGGTGCTGAAACCCTTTATTCTCAACCACAGTGTACGGTTGTATATCCATGGCAATAAACACACACTCATTGCTTGTTTTATCTTTAGCCCAATTAGGATTGCATGAACGCACAAGAGAGGCAGTTATAAAAATAAAAAATAATGTTGCTTTGGGGTATTGATAGTGGCGTGATGATGGCATATATGTCTCAAAATATGAGGTGTTAGCATCTGCAGAGACTACTTTTGTCAAACAATGGCAACATACTGTTAATGTTATGAGACTGAAACAAAGCTGATTCTACAATTGGGTTTATCTATACCACCACTCTTCATTGTAGAACTAGCTATACACCCTTGAGTTCAGCTCACAAAACAACACTTGGAAAAGCGCCAACAATTATTAGAATTTTGATTAGGACAATAGCTCTCATTTATACAGAATAGACTTGCATGCATTATTACTCAATCAGCTTCATTCAAGATGTATTCAATCCCCCTTTGTACTGTTGCAACCCTGATAACCAACCTTGAGTTTGGCCAGATATTCTCCTGCCTGGGTGAGGGTGATGCCAAGTTGGCTGCTCAGGATCTCTTGTACTGCTAGAGTAACTCCTTGGGCCATGTTCACACCCCCACAAACATAGAGGTGACCCTCCTTCTGACACAACACACTTAGCACCTCCTCTGCCATGCTGTCCCTCAGAAAATCCTGGACATATAACTATTCACACAGAGAGGTCAAAGGTTAAAAGTAATAGTACAAGGACATGGGAACAATGTTCACTTGAATCTCAAGCCAGTCAGATTCAGTCAAGCTTTTCAAATGCTAACTTAGTGCACTATTTAAAAAGAAATGACCAAAGCAATGTACCTTTGGGTAACCCGGCTGACAGGAGTATGTGGACGTAACACTCTTCAAGACACCTTTACGTATCATCTCCAGTGTTTCTTCGTTGTATAACTCATCTGTCTCTGAGCTCTTGCAGCCAAAAACAAGACTCATAGGACCTCCAGAAAACCCTGCAGAGACAAAACCAAGGTCAGAGATTTTGAATCAAAACTCCAGACACACGCACACCCATCTCTCTTTAGCTGTTTCTCTCTACCTGTTTGTTTCATGTCATATAGGCGTTGCTGCCAGAAGCTTCGGAAGGGTGCAATGCCACTGCCAGCCCCCACTAGAATGACTGGAGTACTGGGCTCAGCTGGAAGGTGGAAACTATTTGAGCTGCAAACAATAATATAATCAGTTAGCTTTAAATAATGATTTAGATCTATCATACTGGGGAGTAAATACACAAACTAGCATTTGGTGCAAGTGGGGTATGTCAGCCTAAAATACAGAATGTTACAATATTCTGTACCTGTTGATGAAACATGGGACCAGGTCTCCTTCATTAATGGTATTCAACCATGTGCTGCACACCCCATGGTGAAGAGGACCCTGTCCTTCTAGAAGAACAGTACAGAAAAAATATAGTACAGTCACTTTAACAATAAAGAGACAGTGGGTCAAATTCCTTTAAGTTGATTTGTGCTGTACTTTGGAGAAAGAATGTTTGTGTTAATTTATATATCACACCCAGTATAATCTTTGTATAAGTTATTGTATTGTTCTGTCTGCTTGTGTGTTTAAAAAAAAAAATACTGAAACAGTAAATGTTTGTAAAATAAACAAAATCATAATCCGTTACCTTGAGTGTGATAGTTGACCACCGTCAAAGTGAGATGAAGCTCATTGGGGTGGAGCTGTGGAGAGGAGCTGATAGAGTAGAGGCGGGGCTTGAGCAAGGGAAGCTGGCTGAGTAGGAATTCTGCGCTGGGTTCCAAAGAAGGGAACTCCTCCAGGACCTCAAGGAAAGTGGGAACTCTGAATGTCTTCCACTTTATGTACTCCTGAGAGTTCTGAAAGCAAATAAAAATACTAAATAACCAAGAAGATATCTATTGATATACTTTTTTGGAAAGAGCATCAAAAGTTTTAGATTGTGTTATATGTCTAGGGCTCCTGCATAATGTCAGATTTTTGTTTCAAGAGACAATAAATAAAACCATGGAGACAAATAGTAGATACCTTTGCTAAGGTCAGCAGACGCTGGTGGTGTTCTTCCTGTTTTGTCAGCTGAGAGAGCTTGTGTAAAAGATTCTGAGAGGGGGGCGTGGTCACATCCAGAAAGTAGGTGAGCGCCTGAGACAAAGGGCATGCTGGGATACGTCTGACAGTATGCCAGTTTTTCTCATCATCTGTTGGGTGATAGAAATGTGTTCATCTTAAGTGAAAATTACTTTGGAATCTATATCTTACTGTACTAGGTGGCATTGGCAATTCCCAGATTCCCAGAAATCGGATGTGCTTCGAAAAACACATCTCAACAATGTCTGTACTGAGTCTGCTTAGAGTTGCTTTAATCACAAATAAAAGTGACACACCCATCAAAAAATATATGTTTTTCAAGACAGGACACAAGGTTGGAAAACCCAGAAGTGAGTTGCTTATAAAGTCTCTAACTCAAGCTTGCATTACTGTGCTATCTCTTGGATCATTAATGTTCCTTCACACATTCGCACATTGTTTAAAACAGCTGAAAGTGTATTTGATTTATTCCTATTCAGTTACCCACATCCAAACCGGTTCCACGGAGGGCCAAGTGTCACCAGGTTTTCACTCTTACTTGATTGATTAGTTTGGTCACTTATTGGTTTGGTCCGACCCTCACCTGGTTGTTTAGATCTGAACTGGGAACCAATTTAAGGAAAAAACCAGCATACACTAGGCCCTCCGTGGAATCGGTTTGACACCTGTGCCCTAAATAATGCATAGTTGGCTACTTCTTCCTACATTTATTCCAGTCAGGGAAACCCTTTAGTTTCTATTTCAAGAGGTGCAAATCTCTCACCTGCCACAACATCTACATTTATAATTTTATTGTCTACTCATCCATCACAATGGTAAAAATAAACAATGTTTTATTTTGGTTTACTTCAATCATCACCATTATTATTGACCCTATTCATTTGTTTACCTAGGAAAGTGTCTGAGCAGTATTCCAGTCGTAGGCACTGGTTAGTTTGGGGTGGATGGGGAAGGAACTTTAGGATCCCATCCACCAGTTGAGGGAGATTTCCTGGAAAAACCGCAACATGGTCACCTGGAGCGAATTCCAAGACATCTTCACTTTTCTCCTTCTCCAACTCCACCAGAATGGTGGAAAAACTAAACACAAGAATGCCATTGCTGCAATTAGACGTGCCAAAGATCTACAAATGTTGCAACAATAAAATGCTAGTGAGTTAAAAATGCAGTTTTAGAGGAAAGCCAAAAATCGAAACCTTGAATTTTGGCTTTGCAGATTTTGTCTCCTCTTCAATTTCAAGGGAAATATTGTTTTAGAGTGAATGGATGAAAGTGCTAAAAGAGGAGAATTAAAATCATAAATATAGCAGAGAGACTTATATCTAAGACTTTATATTGCATTATAGTTCTACACCAGTCATTTGTTATTGTCCATCCTTAGCTAGTACCTCTGATGCGGTCCTGGGTGCAGCTCTCCAGTGCAACACGATATTTCAAAGGGTCCCAGACCTCAAACAATCTTTCTGCCTCAGGAAGCTGCTGGCTCAGCTGGTTCTGGATGTTGAACTCCTTATAGGCATCCTGAAATCAGAAAAAAACATTCTTACTGTAATGTTAATTCCAATGCTACATCATTTTTTTGCAATGTTACGAGGAGTATGTTATAGTATACACAATGAACATGAAATGAAAAGAAAATGAAAATGTAAGATTGTACACTGCTCAAAAAAATTCAAGAGACACTTAAATCAAACACTGGGTCTAGATGAACTAAATGTATTAAAGATCTAAATCTGTACATTGTGTAATTCGTTGAGAACAAAATGACATAACAACGGTCAGTGGAAACCAAAATCACCAACCGATTGAGGGTTGGATTCAAACTCACACCGAAAATCACAGTAAACAATTGAAATCACAGGCTGTTCCAACTTGCGTGAACTTCATCACGGCAACTCATAATGTTACTCAGTAGTGTGTATGGCCCCCACGTGCCTGTATGCACTCTCGACAACGTCTGGGCATGCTCCTGATGAGATGGTGGATGGTGCAGTGGGGGATCTCCTCCCAGACTTGGATCAGGGTATCAGGGAGCTCCTGGACTGTCTGTGGCGCTACTTAGTGGCATCGAATGCACCGATCCACAACGTGGTTCTCAATTGGATCCAGAGGTTCTCAATTGGATTCAGGTCTGGGGTAATGTGAGGGCCAGTCAATGGCATCAATGCCTTATCCAAGAACTTCCTACACACCAGGAGGAACCTGCACCAGGAGAAACCCAGGGTCCACTGCACCAGCGTAAGGTCTGACGATGGGTCTGAGGATTTCATCCGGTACCTAACAACAGTCAGGGTACCGTTGGCTAGCATGTGCGACCCTCCAAGGATATACCTCTCCAGACCATCACCACCAACCCGGTCATACCTGCATGATGTTGCAGGCAGCATAACGTTCACCATGCCGTCTCCAGAATCTTTCACGTCTGTCACATGCTCAGTGTGAACCTTCTCTCATCTGTGAAAAGAACAGGGCGCCAAGGGTGGACCTGCCATTCAAGCTGCACAATGCTGGGCTGTGAGCACAGGTCCCACTAGAGGACGTTGGTCCCTCAAGCCACACATGGAGTCTGTTTCTGACGTTTTGGTCAAAAACATGCATGCCAGTAGCCTGCTAGAGGTAATTTTTTATCAGTTTCAAGCATTGTATAGCCATCATTCCTCAAAACAATGATTGGCAGACAAGCTCCTAGAGAAAGCAATTTCATTTTTTGCCATTTTTGCCATAATATTGATCTTATGACATGCCAGTCTCTTGCATGCTGTGGCAACTCAAAAACAAACAAAAAGAAAATGCAAAACTTTTTAAATGTTAAACTAATTTAAGAAACTCAATACCTTTCAGCTTTGTTTGATATAATGGGATGTACCAAATTAGCAATTTAGCATGATTACTCAAGGAAATGTATTGGAGCGATAGGTGATGAAAATGGGACCTGTCTAAATTTGATCAAAATGTTTGTTTTTTTAATAGTGATGGTGCAACTTTTTTAATGTCTTGACTATACTTTGTGATAGGGTAAAAGTACCAATTTCCTCCCAAAACTGTATAATCTGTACATTATTATTAAATCCACCAGAAATAGTCGGAGTATAACAGTTATATTTTAGGCTTCCTATAATGTAGCTACTGAAAGTTGTAGCCAGTAAAGTATTTGTCTATCCTGAACAAATCCTAATGCATAATAAAAGAATCCACCAGAACGGTTTTATTTTAGACTTCCTATAACGTAGCTACTGATGGGTGTACCCAATGAATTATGTGTCTGTTCTGAACAAATTCTAAGACATAATGTATTTTGACAGTGACGGGAGTCAAACACAGGACCTGTTGTTCCGTAGGCTGCATCTCTAACCACCATGCTATTTAACAAGGGGCAGTCAGCCCGTCAGTCAGGCACTCTGTCAGGCACTCAGTCAGTTGAGACGGTATACTGACACAAGCTAATTGGGCAGTTCCATGGTGTAGTGGCTAAAGACATAGCCTCTTATGTGCACAACTCCAGTTCCAATCCAGTGTGGGCAACCACATTCATCACTTACAATAGCAGGCCGGCTGAACAAAGCTTGCCTGGTTCCTTTTCTGGTCCTTTCATTTGTGAATGACATTGATATCACTATCAATATAGGTGAGGTTAAGAGAATTTTCGTCAAGTGAAAATACGAGAGAATCGTGGAATCCCCTCCTCTTCTACTGCGCAAGGTGTTGTGGCCTATATTAGACATTTGCTCTTCTTGGCCAGCTCCACTTATACAGTCTGGCAATTTTTTTGGAAACATTTCGGGATGACATTATGAAGGTAATAATGGGCTACATTGCATGATATATCATCTAGACATTGCTCATATTTGTTCATACAAAAGAGGGGCATTCTACCCACCCTTTTCTACCCACCTTTAGCATGTTGAGAGCCCAGGCAGAGAAGGCCTCCTCCTGTCCATTCAGTTCATCCCCCTCTCCTGTGGGAGTCAGCCGCTTTGCCCCCAACTTTTCCAGCTTGTCATCCACAGCATGAGCAAACGCACAGAATTGCGGGTACATTTTAGATCCCAGCCCAAACACACAGTACCTTGGGGAAGATCAGTTTCAAAGAGAAGTGTTTCAACGGTAGTTGTTAAGTTGACATTTTCTTATTTTGAAGGGTGGTACATGTGAATCACAGTACTAAGAGGGTAATGGAGAGGGTAATTATTGGGATACTTTACCATAACTTGTTCCCGAGAGACTGCAAGGAGAAAAGCTGCTTCTTGAAACTCTATAAAAGGGACCAATATGTGGTGAATAATGAGACATCCCATTTTTCAGCTTTGACAGGAAAGCTGTGTCTTCAAAACACAGAAAAAAAACCCACCTCTCCATTTCGGGGTGAGTCTCCATTGCCAAAGGTACTTGTGACCACAACCAGGAGGCTCTCCTGTTCCATGTCACTGAGATTGTAGTCCTCCATGCAAAGCATCTAAGAGGATTTCCAGAGAAGCTTCAGTTGTAGTGAATATAGCATGAATTTCACATATCATGTTTTACACATGTTCATCAGCTACTCAGCACATGAATAGTTTAATTCTAACTCCATTAATATAAAGAAAAGTTCTACTCAGGTTGAGACCGCAGTTTCATCACACCTTTAGATTAATTAAGTCAAAATGGTAGTGATGAAAAAATTGTACGATAAGGTGATAAACAATGTAGTAAATCCACAGCTATCAGGGATTCTAATAACATTCTAAATATGGATTTGGACCAAACATTATATTTGTTTTTTAATCCTTTATGCATATTAAGGAGAGGAGTAAGTCAAACAGATTGTATATGTAAGATTACTAAACGTTGTTTAAAGCATCTCAGGGATTTGTGGTATGATCATAAATGACTATGAGCAAATGACTCATAGCTCCCCAGCTCTGCCGCCATGTGTTGGAGTTTACCCCGGTGAACGAGAGGGTCATTTCCCTGCACCTATGGGTCGGGGATAGGTCTCTCACTGTTGTTTGTGCCTACGGGCCGAACGGCAGTGCAGAGTACCCAACCTTCTTGGAGGGGTGCTGGAAAGTGCTCCAACTGGGGACTCCATCGTTCTACTGGGGGACTTCAACGCCCACGTGGGCAACGACAGTGACACCTGGAGGGGCGTGATTGGGAGGAACGGCCCCCCTGATCTGAACCCGAGCAGTGTTCAGTTATTGGACTTCTGTGCTAGTCAAGCTGAAGAAGGAATCCTATCAGGCTTGGTTGGCTTGTAGGACTCCTGAGGCAGCTGACGGGTACCGGCAGGCCAAGCGGATTGCAGCCCGGGTGGTTGTGGAGGCAAAAACTCGGGCCTGGGAGGAGTTTGGTGAGGCCATGGAGAAGGACTATCGGCTGGCCTCGAAGAGATTCTGGCAAACCGTCCGGCGCCTCAGGAGAGGGAAACAGTGCCCTACCAATGCTGTTTACAGTGGCGGTGGACAGCTGTTGACCTCAACTGGGGATGTAATCGGGCGGTAAAAGGAGTACTTTGAGGATCTCCTCAATCCCACCGTCACGTCTTCCATTGAGGAAGCAGAGGCTGAGGGCTCAGAGGTGGACTCGTCCATCACCCGGGCTGAAGTCACTGAGGTAGTCAAGAAACTCCCCGGTGGCAAGGCACCGGGGGTGGATGAGATCCGCCCTGAGTACCTCAAGTCTCTGGATGTTGTGGGGCTGTCTTGGTTGACACGCCTGTGCAACATCGCGTGGCGGTCGGGGACAGTGCCTCTGGGATGGCAGACCGGGGTGGTGGTCCCTCTTTTTAAGAAGGGGGACCGGAGGGTGTGTTCCAACTACAGGGGGATCACACTTCTCAGCCTCCCTGGGAAAGTCTATGCCAGGGTACTGGAGAGGAGAATACAGCCGATAGTAGAACCTCGGATTCAGGAGGAACAGTGTGGTTTTCGTCCGGGCCGTGGAACACTGGACCAGCTCTATACCCTCTACAGGGTGATGGAGGGTTCATGGGAGTTTGCCCAACCAATCCACATGTGTTTTGTGGATTTGGAGAAGGCATTTGACTGTGTCCGTCGCGGCATCCTGTGGAGGGTGCTTCAGGAGTATGGGGTCCTGGGTCCTTTGCTAAGGGCTGTCAGGTCCCTGTACGACCGAAGCAGGAGCTTGGTTCGCATTGCCGGCAGTAAGTCAGACTTGTTCCCGGTGCATGTTGGACTCCGGCAGGGCTGCCCTTTGTCGCCGGTTCTGTTTGTAATTTTTATGGACGAAATTTCTAGGGGGCCGGAGGCTGTCAGGTTTGGGGACCACACGATTTCGTCTCTGCTCTTTCCGGATGATGTTGTCGTGTTGGCCCCTTCAAACCAGGAGCTTCAGCATGCACTGGCATGGTTTGCAGCCGAGTGTGAAGTGGTTGGGATGAAAATCAGTACCTCCAAATCCGAGGCCATGGTCCTCAGTCGGAAAAGGGTGGCTTGCCCACTTCAGGTTGGTGGAGAGTGCCTGCCTCAAGTGGAGGAGTTTAAGTATCTAGGGGTCTTGTTCACGAGTGAGGGAAGGATGGAACGGGAGATTGACAGACGGATCGGTGCAACTTCTGCAGTAATGCGGTCGATGTATCGGTCTGTCGTGGTGAAGATTTACCGGTCAATCTACATTCCTACTCTCACCTATGGTCATGAGCTTTGGGTCATGACCAAAAGGACAAGATCCCGGATACAGGCGGCCGAAATGAGCTTTCTCCACAGGGTGGCTGGGCGATCCCTTAGAGATAGGGTGAGAAGCTCGGTCACCCGGGAGGAGCTCGGAGTAGAGCCGCTGCTCCTCCACATCGAGAGGGGTCAGCTGAGGTGGCTTGGGCATCTGTTTCGGATGCCTCCGGAACGCCTTCCTGGGAAGGTGTTCCGGTCCCGTCCCACCGGGAGGAGACCTCGGGGAAGACCTAGGACACGCTGGAGGGACTATGTCTCCCAGCTGGCCTGGGAACGCCTCTGTGTCCCCCCAGGAAGAGCTGGAGGAAGTGTCTAGGGAGAGGGAAGTCTGGGCATCTCTGCTTAGACTGTTGCCCCCGCCACCCGGCCCCGGATAAGCGGAAGAAGATGGATGGATGGATCACAAATGACCAATATACCATGACTAAGTGCAGTGTCCAGGCACTTCTTAATGGGTTGCACCAAATTACTGCTCGTAGCTCTTATTGGTCTTATACCATTACACATGGTGCCTTATTGCTTACATAGAGCACGGACATCAGCCAATCAACATTCAAACTAGCAGCTGTAAGTCCCTATTTTTTATGTGTAATTAACCCTGAATGATCTCATAATATTATCCTTACATCCAATTTGGTACCAATTATTCATTTACAGTGGCAAACACAAATTACATTAAGTGTGTTAGCCTAATGCAACAGCCTTTCATCAGTCTAGATTGGAATAGGTTGGTTTTCCTACCCTGGAGTTGAAGGCAGAGTTCAGCATGGAGTTCAGTCTTTGGGCCAAAGTCTGTGATTTGCCTGTTTCAGTGGCATAAATGACAGTGCAGCGCACCCTTTTAGCCAGCACTCTGCTCATGAGAGTTGAAGAGAAGAGCACAGCCCTAAAGGAGGGAAACACAAACTCATTATTACTTGATATGAGCCAATATGATATTATATTAGGTATTTACTGGTGAGATCGAGTCTTAGAGCCAACAAAGTTGTCCCAGACCAATGTGCTTAACCGTAATTACTCAGAGGTTGTGGCTGTATATGAAAATGTGTTCTCCATTAACTTACCTGGTAAATAAGAGTACAACACTGTAGAAACTTAAATATTCTGACTGCATTATAACTAATCATGCAGGTGTGTTGAATGTATCTTGTTCAACGACCATTACCTGGCAAGTGATTTGAAACTGATCTGTTTGTTGCTTGAGGTTTTCTTCCCATTAGTCCAGACATGAGTAGTCCAAGGATCAGGCTTTAAACAAAATAACAGTCACTGACACTCAAATAGCAACAGCCCAGTCATTCTGTATTTCCTGATACGTGTTTATTATGTGGGAATAAGATTCCTTCTCAGTACTTACCTGGTAGAAAAAGAAGGGTGAGAGGATGTAGTTGACCATCTCCTGGTGGAAGATGGGGGAGAGAGCGCCCGACATGGGTGGAACCAGCCAGACCCAGTCTGCAGGGCAGCCGCCACGCAGCCGGAACTCTGTTTCCATGTGTTTGATGAAGGACTCTGCTACAGAGTGGTGGTCTGTGATAGTGACTTTTTTCTTCTGAAGTGTACAGTAACAAGAAAAAAATTGTATCTCAAAGAAAGGCAATTTCTAAGCAATTTTCAATATAATGTAGCATCTTGAAGCTGAAAAACTAAAAAAAGCTAAGCGTTACCTGAAAACTGTATATGACTGCAACATTGATGGCCACCAGGGCCTGGTCCTTCCAAAGTGAGGACAGCTTTTTTGTCTCCAGGCCCATCCTACGACCCACTTCCTTTATAGAAAGAAGACAACCAAATGGTATACCAATTAATGTTATTTCACACAAACAATAAATGTAGAAACCATTTATTCAAATAAAATGAACAGGAATGCAATGTCCTTATGAGGAAAGTTAACAAAACTTAACATAAAATGGTTACAATTATAACCAGGTACACCAAAACAGGGGCAGACTTGATCTGTTTGGGTCTTAACCATTTATGGGTGTGTGCATGCCAAGATCAAAAGAACAATCCAAGGCCCAGAAGAAAGATTATTGATACACATGAGTCTGGGAGGGGTTACAAAGCCATTTCCAGGCAATTCCAAACACATCATTCCATTGCCTGACAGATCATCTAAAAATTAAGAAACATCCAGACCACTAGCAATCTACATTTGACAGGTTGTCCCACCAAATTCAACCCAAGAGCTGACCAAAATATGCTCATAGAAGTCTTTAAGAACCCCAGGTTAACATCAAGGGATCTACATGCTTCTCTTGCCATGATCAATTTCGAAGTGCAAGTCTGAAACTGCCTGAAAGATAATGCACAAAAAGACCCTGCAGTTGTATCTTGACCTTTATTTTTAGATCCGAGGAAGAATCCTCTGATCTAAAAATAAAGGCCAAGATACAACTGACATTTGCCATACAACACCTGGGTAAAGATCAAAACTACTGGAACAAAGTGCTCTAGACCAGGGGTGTCCAAACTATTCCACGGAGGGCCGAGTGTCTGCAGGTTTTCGCTCTCACCTTGTATTTGATTGACTAATTAGGTTACTAATTGGTTAGTTTCTACCCTCACCTGGTTTCTTAGGTGTGAACTGGGAACCAATTTATAGGAAAAACCAAAAACCTGCAGACACACAGCCCTCCGTGGAATGGTTTGGACACCCCTGCTCTAGAAAGACTATTGAAGAGTTCTGAATACTTCCCAATTGCACTTTCCAGGTTGTGTATTTATGTTTTCACATGACTGTATCTGATCAAATCAACATTTCATTCATATTCTGCAGATGCTCTTATCCAGAATGACCGCCAATAAGTCCCTGGCACCCTGTGGGAATCAGTATTAAAAAGCTCTGCACTCTACTGTTCTGGATAAGAGCATCTGCAACATTATATAAATATAAACATTAGTTATAGAAAAGAAATTACAATAAATTACAGTCAGGATTAAGACATGACTTCTATGTATTACAGTATATCAGCATTTGCATTTTTTATAAAATAATATTTAGGCTACAACTAACTTTCATCATGTGCACATTTAAAAAATTACTGCTGTCCATAGTTTTGGTAGACAGATAATAGCTATATGGGTCACATCTTTAGGTGTATTAAGTTACAGTTACTTATATTAAATATCAGTGCACTATAATTAAGTGAGCCTGACCTCCAAGATGTTATAACGCTGATAGTCACAGAAATCCCTGACACCAATCTCTGTACCCATGTACCAGCCATTAAATGGAGCGGCAGGGAATTGAAGTCCGCCAATCTCCATCAGCATGTTGGACACCGCTGGCACAACATACCACTTCAGTCCCAAGTCTTGGAACCACTTATATCTATTGAAAAATAATCAACACAACATCTGTTTACAATACTGTATATAAATGTGCATACCCAACAAAATCACCACTAGGACAGAATTGTGATGTTCCAGTGATTCATTAAATTCTCAATGTGCTCTCTTTCTTTGAGTCTGGCATATTTCTGAGTGGGCTGTTTAAACTATTTTACATTCTGTTGGCACCAGGATTGGGTAAGTTACTTTTTAAATGTAATCCATTACAGTTACAGGTTACCTTTCTAAAATTTTAACTGGAAAAAGTGTTCACATCATTGTATGTGAAGACCAAGATATCCTTAGCATTTCAACCATGAATTTAGAGTTCTCTGATGTTTTGACCCACAACCAGCAACTTTCTAAAAAGCTTGCAGAAATCCCTGGGATTGGTATGCACACGCGCATGTGTTACCGACAAGAACATAACCTGTAATTATTAGGGCCAACAGTGGTTCATTATCTAAATGCATTATTCAATAAATAAACTGGGATTTACACCTGCACTAATGAGATAATTAAACAAGTGCTTCCATCTCAAACCTCTGTGCACATGCTGATCATGCACTGAGGCGCACAACTTTTGAGTGTGAACAATGTTTTTAAGACAATAATGAATGGTGTATTTCTGCCATCCATTTTAGACTTATACTGCAAGTACTACCTCATTATAAACTATGATGTTTTTTGATGGATTTCTCTTTGGTTTGGTTTCTTCATATATGTATATACCTAATTTTACTTAATCCCGTCTTTTCTTTCATTTTTTTAGGGACAGATTTTAGGAGCCATCTTTTCAAGCTCTGATTAGACTTAGATAGTATACATGATTATTAACCTTGGTATGGCAGTTTTACCCTATCTGCTTTATTATGATTAATGTGAACTTTAGCCAAGTGCAAAGCATACCTTGTATTGTTTATATGATGCTGTTGTGGTCACCTATGTCTTTTATCTTAATATGCGACGTGTGTCATGAGTGAGGTCTTTGGTCCACCCTAGCCAACTTATCTATTTAAGTCTTTTCTTTCTCTATTGTAAAATAACCTGATGAAGGTTTGTACCAAAACTTTGTTATTAAATTATTATTGCAAGTTAAGCAGGTTTTTTGCAGGAGTTCTTTTGTTTACTTTAAGTCAATAATAAAATCAAACCAGCAACAAGTCATAACTATTTAGTGCACGTATTCTTTTTTAGTTTAAAAGTAATCCAAAAAGTCTATTTTTTCAAAAGAATGTGTAATACGATTACAATGTTTTTGCATGTAATGCAATTGATTACAGTTACTGTTTTTTGTAATCCGTTACATGTACTCCCCTAACCTAGTTGCCGCTATACTCCCTCATAGAGAACCACAGAAATTACACAAATTGATAACACAATCTGATATTACTTTGAGAGCGAATCAGTGTTCAGAATTCGAAGCACCTGCTTTATAATGCAGATTGTAATGAGCATGCGTGATCACCTCGTGTTGCCTCTTATTCCCTCCCTTAATCTCAATCGGTGCTTGTAATAGTATGTCTACGCTGTATTTCCGATCAATTTGATACATTTCTAAGTGACCCCAAACTCTTGAACGGTAGTGTAGATGGTAACAAAGGGATTGAAATGATATTGTATGGACAGTGAGCCTCGGTAATATATATTATAAAATATAATTCTGACTGCAGTCTACTGTGAACTGATAGAGGATATGCAAATGTGTCAACTGTTGTCATGGGGTTAAATTGGACGGAACCAGCAGGAGCTGAGCACCGGCAGATATGGTTCAAATGAGACTTGTGGGAGCTGAGCTCCTGTACTTGCATCACTGTGTAAATTAAAGCTGCTGTATGTAGTGGTATAACAGAGTTGCATTGTGTTTGTCCTCAAAAGTATGTTAAACGTTTCAATAGTCTGGCAAAAGTCACTCACTGAGGGTGTTCCATGCAAACCTCCAGGATCAGGTCAGGTGGGATTTCATAAAAATCCGGGTCCTCCCCATTGGCCTGCAGGACCAGTGGCAACACATCAAAAAGCCCATAGCGTGGTGTCCATCCAAGCTGCATACAGATCTTTAAGGACACAGATAAAAAAATAACCGTTACTCTAGCACTGGATCATAGAAGGCTAGACTAATGAGCATAGTTATAAGCTGTGCAATCTCTAGGGGCCCGGGCCACTAATTGATTGACTGGATAGTGAACACCTGACAGTCCTTCATACTTTCCAACACAATCTTTGTTAATCAGCCACAGAGTGGGCAGCAAGCTCATCTATGTCCTGCACAACAACTGGACTGATACAACAACTGGGGAGCCAGATAATCTTTCAAAGTGAAACATTTGGAAAATAAAATGCAGATGAGAAAACACAGTATCTGAGTCGGTAACAGTCAATGAATTCTAGATATTTGAATGCATTTTATTGAATAGGTCTACAGTGGCTCTCAAAAGTATTTGTCCCTTAGACATTTTCAAATTTTTTGATACAATATGAAATCAAAATAGAATTTAAGAGGTTTTGACACAGATCAACAGAAATTCCATAATATGAAACTAAAATCATTCAAAATGAATTACAAATTCAGCAATTACAGTCATACATCTATTTAGATAAGTTTCCGTGTTTATACGTTTGAAAGTAGGTTTTAAACATATAGGGGTTCTGGAGACTAAGCATAACCAGAACTAAGGAGGTCCTAATCTGGGTTCCGTATGGATCTGATCCGTAAAACGCTACTCACAAATTTGCAAAGCCAGTCACAAATATATATTGGGGCTGACAAATATGTGGACCAACTCACAAATATGTAAGGCCATGTGAGGCGCTGTATATATATGTGTGACTCGCTACTGTAACAATACCAGATGGAGGCAGGTGTGGAAGTTCCAGTTGCGGTGTGCGCCGCTTTAATTGATAAGAGGGGACAGTTGAAGCATGGTCAGAAGTACAGGCTGGGCTCATACATGGGAAGGCACAGATAAACACTTAGGTACAAATCGGCTGGGCAGGTCTCCAAATCTCAGGCAGGCAGAAGGCCAAAACACAGTTGTCCAAAAGACAGGCAAAAGTACAGATACGGGCTAGACTGGGATTCTGAGTCAAAGGTAGATCGGACAGAAGCAGGTCAGTCCACAAAAATCCAAACAATGTAGTAAATCTGGAAAGGGGTTAGTAAAGTTGCAGCAAACAAACAATCAATATCTCACAATTGGAAGGATGGGAGTGAATTAACTAAATAGTGGGAGAAAACAGATAAGTGACACAGGTGATCAGTATTCCAACCTGGTCTCAGAAGGAGTATTAACCTAAACTTTTTTGTTTCCTAACCGTAGCCCAAACCTTAACCCTAACCCCAGTGCTGTGATGCCTAACATTAACCTAACTTTAACAATAAAATTGGTGTAGCTGTTACTCATCCAAAATCCCCATATCCAGTGTGGGGCAGTTGGTAGGGTGACTGCCTTTGAGTCCAAATGTTGCCAGTTTGAAACACAGGTTTGTCTGGCGTTCATATGTTATTTTAAGTTTTAATAGCGCTCGTAACATTTGGTACGTTGTAATAGCATTCTTTAAGATATGTTACGTTTTAATAATTTCATTATGTATTGCATAATGTAACATCACATATAATACAAATTCGGGTGCCATGGATTTTCGTAAAATAGTCTACGTAGTCCCCTGAGACTAGATTGAGTATTCAGGTGATTGTGAGGCAGGAAGGCAGGTGCGGTTGGATACTGGTGATGAGTGACGTGAAAGGGGCACAGACCTTACAGCTACTAATGAGTTTACAACATCTCCATAGCCTTCTGGCAAACTCAAGCAGAGATTTGATTTGAGTTGTTTTCTCTTTCGTCAATCTCCCATTAAGAGCATTTTTGTGAAGCACTCAGTCTATTGTTGCAGTATGTAGAGCGTCTTTCAGTTTCAGTTTTTGTCAGGAATTTCTTTTGTACTAATCAACGCTGGGGCCTCCCAGACACAGGTGTCATTAAGCTGAAATCATGTGAAACACCAGGACAACACCCTCCATTTTTGGATTCCATTCAACCAATTATGTGGATTACATTTTTGGATTCCATTCAACTAAAGACAGTTGGTTGCACCACAGCTCATTCAGGTGTGTCACAGCAAAGGACGTAAATACTTGTGCAATCAATTATTTTCTGGTTTATATTTGTAATTAATTCATAAAAATGTGTAGATTACATTTTTCTCTTTGACATTTTGGACTTTTTTGTGTTGAAAGGTGACAAACAAAAACCTAATTAAATCCCTTTTGATTTCATGTTGTTATACAATAAAATGTGGAAAAGTTCAAGGTGTGTTGAATAGTTTTGAGAGCCGATTAATGTGATTATAGTCAATAAAGTACCTTAGTGAATTCCACACTGGATGGGTCTCCCTGGATACTGCCATCAGGCATCTCATAACCTGCATACTTAACCAACTGGCTGTTCCACACCCGGAAATCACGCCGGTCATCCACTCTCTGGGGGAATACTGTGATCGCAGACCTGCAAGAAAAAATAAACAAAAGAGATGAAGACGTGTAATGACAGATGAAGGCAAACAGAAATAGTTATGAAGGTAGCTTAAAGGAGAATAGTGGCAAATATCAACAGTGTGTCTGAGTTCATTAATAAGCTTATAGTAATTATGGGATGGTTTCTGCAAGCACACATCTCTCACATTTAGGGTCAGCAGGGCTGAGTTACTGTAGCACAAGATCAACATTAGAGAGTTATTGCCCTACACTGAAGCACTTGACAGAACGTTGTGAAATAACTATTACCAATGCTAAAACGAATGTTCTAGCACAGTGAAAATACAAAATTCTGGAACCCCAATCTATATGACATATACTTTTCATTTGATAAATGTTACTTGCAGATTTTCAAGCTTACATTTTATGACATCTTGGCCAAAGGCAAGGAAATCCTGTCTTGTGCTTACTGAACATGCATGTAGGCATATGCATGACAGAACTACTGGGGTAACACCTTCTACATCCTTAATGCACAGAGGCCCATAACGTACTATAGTTTGGTGTAGAGAGAAAATGGCATGTATTGATGCTGCCTCATCTAGCAACCAGGAACAGATCTCGGCTACTGTGCAGACATTTATTTGAACACAAATATAGTGTCTGAGAAAAACCAAAAATATTAAAATGTCACATAACTTGGCAGGTACTGTAGGCAGTTTGTTGTCAGAACATTATCAAACCGGAAAACCTATGCTGTATGCTATGTGGCAACTAAGTGCAAGATATCTTATTGCTAATTAGTGGAATATGTAATCAAAAATGACATTACTTAATGATCAAATGAGAAGGACAGGTTAGAGCACCAAACAGGTATGCCAATTATTTAGTTAATAATGAATTGGAAGTGTAGACTGTGAACAGTGAACATAGCTGTACATTTTATATTCTCAATGATATATCTTCTCTCGATTTGATGCAGTTGTAACTACTATGTAATCTGAAGAGACAATAAATAACAAGCAATACGTTAATAACAGTGCACTCTCCCCCAACCCCTATTTAATATGTTTGCTGCATTACGTTTTCACCATGGCACTGCTACGTGAAAAGGTAGTTGACACTTAACCTACTGTACAAGGAGTTCCCCTAGTCTATTAGTCATTAACCTGGCTACTGCAAAAATGTATCCCCCAAGCTGGCATTTCCTCATCTTTGGCAGAGATGTCAGGAAATGTCAGCTTGAAAACCTGTGACTGACATTAGTGGGAAACATTTTTAGGGTAAAACTCACATTACAGACATGGTTACATTAGGTTTTATTTTGTGTACATGGGACCAAGTCTCACAGCACATACAGAGTTGAAGCCTGAGGGGTATTCTGACTCAAAATACTCTTGGTTCACCTTATTTTCCTCACCTGACTTTGGCCAAGTCTGCTCACTTTACCAGACAGGAGGGACAGGTTGCTAGATTTACCAAACAGAAAAATATTTGCCAGGAGAAACACGGGTATTGTTTCTTAGCCCTCCCTTGCTACATGGTTCCCTGTTTATGAGTCATGAGTCAGCATGAGTATTTCACTGTAAAATGTAGAATACTAATGTATACTGATATTGGCACTCTCCATTTTGCCAATTTAGAGTCAATTTTGTTATCTTTATATTTTATAAGACAGGCTGTTTAGGAGTCGAAAACAAGCATTCTGGTACACTTACGATAATCTTTGAAATTGATGCAAGCCACATCAGGATTATGGGTTTGATTCCAAAAGAGGACCAGTATGAAAAAGCATGAATTATGAACATTTGTGATAGTTGAATATTAACTTTTAATTCTAGTGGACATTGTTATCCAGAGCAAGTTAGGTATAGTGAGTTTACAAACCTGTAATTTCACACATTTCTTTAATTAGTTTATTGAATCTGTTGTTTAAAAGAGATGCTCTTCACTCAAGTTCTGCACTCTTCCTCGCATCAAATCAAACTTTCAATGTGTGTGTACCTTATGTTTCCTCCATTTGTGGCAAACTTTAAGTGTTCACACAGAAACTGGAACATGTCCTTGGTAGTGTTGCACCTTCTGGCATCAAACACCTGCAGAATAGTTCAAGAAACACATAATTTATCAGACAAACAGTACAGGACATAACAACACATACCTATGTGCATGAAAAAACCTATGTCCTGATTCTAAATGAGAAATGTTTTCATTCTTTTTTTACCTGTAAGTTGGACCACTGAATCCTGCCAATGCATCTTGGGGCATTCCTCCATGCATGTTGAGCACCAAACCGTAGTTCTTCCAAAGTCAACTGATATGTTCCTGTGGTATTAATCTCATTTTCAACTTCCTCCAATCTGGCCTTGTGTTCTTCTGTTTTGGGACTATGCATTTGGGAATAAAGAGCACATCATCATCTGCATGGCAGTGTATAGATGCTTTACTGTAGAATTGGGCCTCTGGCCTTAACCTAATATTTTTGTATTTTAATTACTTTAGTTACAGCAATTTAAATAAACACTAACAAAACAGTATTTTGTTATTATTATTATGATTATTATCAATAAAAGAAACAAGTGGTAGTTAAAAACTAGAAGAGGAAACAGGCAAGACTAGTTCAGCTGGCCTGCAATTAAATGTGGTTACCCCCTCAGTAGATTCAAAGACAGGCCTCCCATGTGAGTGGCTATGTTGTTAACCACTAGATCACGGGGCTACACACTTGTACAGTGTCGGTATAGCATCTCGACATTAAATCATTTTGTTAACATCCTGCCAATTTGAATATTTCGTTTATTAAGTTTACCTCCACCACAAACAACATCTATGAAATGTATGGCTTTTGACACAGGCCAATTTAATAGCTTATTAGCCAGTAATAGGCTTACTAGTATCTACCTTACTACTTGAACTTAACACAGCCAAAGCTATTTCATGGTGAAAAGCATTCCGGTTTTTTTTCATTTGTGAATGAAATTGATACAATAACTATCAATATAGGTGACTTTTTTTATCAAGTGAAAAGACAAGAGAATTGTGGAAAATTGTGTGAATTGATCTGTATAAAAGACACCTGTCAACACATTCAATCAAACGGACTCCAACCTCTCCACAATGGCCAAGACCAGAGAGCTGTGTAAGGACATCAGGGATAAAATTGTAGACCTGCACAAGGCTGGGATGGGCTACAGGACAATAGGCAAGCAGCTTGGTGAGAAGGCAACAACTGTTGGCACAATTATTATAAAATGGAAGAAGTTCAAGATGACTGTCAATCTCCCTTGGTCTGGGGCTCCATGCAAGATCTCACCTCGTGGGGCATCAATGATCATGAGGAAGGTGAGGGATCAGCCCAGAACTACACGGCAGGACCTGGTCAATGACCTGAAGAGAGCTGGGACCACAGTCTCAAAGAAAACCATTAGTTACACACTACGCCGTCATGGATTAAAATCCTGCAGTGCACGCAAGGTCCCCCTGCTCAAGCCAGCGCATGTCCAGGCCCGTCTGAAGTTTGCCAATGACCATCTGGATGATCCAGAGGAGGAAAGGGAGAAGGTCATGTGGTCTGATGAGACAAAAATGTAGCTTTTTGGTCTAAACTCCACTCGCCGTGTTTGGAGGAAGAAGAAGGATGAGTACAACCCCAAGAACACCATCCCAACCGTGAAGCATGGAGGTGGAAACATCATTCTTTGGGGATGCGTTTCTGCAAAGGGGACAGGACGACTGCACCGTATTGAAGGGAGGATGGATGGGGCCATGTATTGCGAGATCTTGGCCAACCACCTCCTTCCCTCAGTAAGAGCATTGAAGATGGAACGTGGCTGGGTCTTCCAGCATGACAACGACCCGAAACACACAGCCAGGGCAACTAAGGAATGGCTCCGTAAGAAGCATCTCAAGGTCCTGGACTGGCCTAGCCAGTCTCCAGACCTGAACCCAATAGAAAATCTTTGGAGGGAGCTGAAAGTCTGTATTGCCCAGCGACAGTCCCGAAACCTGAAGGATCTGGAAAGGTCTGTATGGAGGAGTGGGCCAAAATCCCTGCTGCAGTGTGTGCAAACCTGGTCAAGAACTACAGGAAATGTATGATCTCTGTAATTGCAAACAAAGGTTTTCTTTAGCTAATATTAAGTACTGCTTTTCTGATGTATCAAATACTTATGTCATGCAATAAAATGCTAATTAATTACTTAATTTGGATTTTATTTTAGATTCCGTCACTCACAGTTGAAGAGTACCTATGATAAAAATTACAGACAAAAATTCTACATGCTTTGTAAGTGTGAAAACCTGCAAAATTGGCAGTGTATCAAATATTTGTTCTCCCCACTGTACTTATCCTAATACATACAGTAGAACAAAACCTTTTTCCCAACATTTTTCACGAGGTGTTGATTGGCTGATTCAAGTTCAATCTGATTTTGTTCGATGCAGAATTCTAAAAAAACAAAGGTGCCCCAGCCTAATTTAACCTCTTGGTAATATTTACAGATTTATCCGCTACTTTATGTAAATTGTGGAACCTTTTTCATAAAATGTATTTACTCACAAAATGTATTTACTCACTGTTTTCATCATTTTGACAATAACTACATGAAGTCATTACTAAAATGACACACGTGACTAAAACGTCCATGACGTCTGTTTGTGCATGAACACTTAAATGAAATGTTTGGGCATAGGGGAAGGGTTAAATTTGGGATTTATCATAAGTGATATGGTCTGGGTTTTGTTGTGGAAATTTCTCTAACCAATGTATTCTCACTGATTAAAGGACTGAGTCCCCTTGTTCAAATTAGAAAAGGAATGTGGGGGATCTGGTATTTGCCTAGGGGGCATCATTGACTGGTATTAGCAGATGAAAGGGTTACTCTTTTATCTGCACATCTGTATAACTCATCTGGGCATCTATTGTGTCCGGGTGCTGTAAGAGCTATTTAGAGTTCAAGAGGTTACCCATAAGTGGGGGTACAGCCCACACTTTGGGTAAAACCTATGTGACACAAGACAGATTGCCAGCAATTTACCACGCCCCTTTTTCCACTATATATACGAACTGTGCATGTATTAAGTTAGAGACTCCTCGGATGATTATGTTTGTAAGCGTTTGACACGTCTCTCTATTTGCAAATAAAATGTATTGTGCAAGATCATTTTTTCTCTGTCCTTACTCATACAGACGCCCATTATCAGCAACCACTATTTGCTTTCAAAAAAGAAAAAAAATATATGTATTGAGTGAGGAACACAAGTGTTCAATTTGCAGTGGTTTCTTAATTTTAAACCTTCTGTTCCTCACTCAAAACCTTCCTTTTTTACTTCAATTGTTTCCGGAGCTGTATAATATTCACTTTAATGATCTTTACTTACATTTTGAGGGACTTGTAGTATTGGTTGATAAGGTCTATAGCCTGGGCTAGGATCTCAAGAGATGCGTCTTTGGGACAAGGCATTAGAGCCTTGGGAGTCATGAGAGAACCTTCACAGACTTTTGAAGTACATGGCTGCTTCTGCATAATGAAAATGACATAGCAGCACATTTCAGTAAAAAATGTATGCTTTATTTTCTAGTGTTCAAACTCCTAAGAAACAGTTAAAGACTCTAATTCAGGCAAAAACATTTGCAAATGTGGCACCACATTCAATAATACATAGGATCACACAGTTGCCCATTTGTTGAAGAGACGCACCTTGACTGCTTGGTGATGCAAAGAGTCATAGAGAGTTGATCCATCCTTCACATTACGCACAGGTATAGAAAGGGCACACCTGCTTTTTTGAGATTTCGGCTATGGGATAATAAAATAGGTTAGACTTACGTAGCTTGCTTTTACCACATTTTGGAAAATTGCCGAATGTGAATACTTACACTCTGGCGAGTTGTTTTGGTATCAAGGTCAAGCAACTTCATCTTTGTAATTGTTGACTAAAAGAAACACAGTTCATTAGCAATAACCTAATAAAATGAATAATAAGAAATATTTATTTGTTATTTATCAGAATTATTCAAATATTTGTAGACTATTAGATTGACATGTAAGTGCTTATAGGCTATTTTTTATATAATTATAACATAATATAATAACTCTTACAACATAATTATAATTATATTATGTTGTCAGAGTTGTGGCATAAACTCTTAAAAATATGAAAAGATTTATTTAGGTTTATTTTGATGCCGGGATGTCCTCTTACCTTAAGTTAGATGTGACCAATGTCAATTCTTCTGAGAAAAGTTTCCTTCTGAGTTTACCTGGCATGTATTTATATCTGCCAGTAGTGGGGGCAGGTCCTTTGTCATATGTTTTGTTTTTTGGCTGACACGTTTTTCATTGTAATGGCTTATACTGATCTAGAGTATAGATCAGTGTCTCTTTGGTATGGCCAGGGAAAGTCTCCTTTATTCTATTAAAAGGCTGCCAGACACAATTTCTGTTATGAAATCCAATCTGATCTTCTTTACTACATTAATGCTTCCTTAAAGGAACTTGTCAACTTGCCAAAATCAAGTGATTCATAAGAGGAAGCTCAACAGGAAGAGGGAAAATGTTTTTTTGTAAACAAGCAAAGAGTTTTCTTTACATACTAAATACCATACATACCAAATCTTTAGATATATATATATTTTTTTTCTGGGGGTGAAAGATCAGGAAACACCTGGCAAATAATCAGCAAAATGTATTAATAATTGTAATGCAGATAATTATAATTAACATTACCTTTTGTATGTGTATTGTTAAGTCTGAATTGTTAAGTCTTAAATTGTTAAGATTTAAGAGCAATTTACAATCTTTATTAGCTTTGTAAAATGTTCAAAATACTACAAATGAGCATTTTCTGATGCTTTCAATTAAAACAAAAGTAGAAATACATTTGAATTTCTTTTTTATCATCTATACGAGCCATAGTTATTGTATAATGATTATAGTTTTTCAAGTTATATTTGGTTTTGAGGAAATACATCTCTTTTAGTGTTAGCTGTGAAAAGTATTCTGGGGGGAAGAAAAATGAGATGTTAAGCATTTTGTTGAGCCATGAGCATGATGGTTCATGATGAATGGATAGCAAACCCTCAGAGAAACTGACATTCTTTGAGGTGACTAGCTATGTCCATGTACCACATTTCAGAGACAGCAGTTAATGCACTGCACATTCTTGCAGTTTAGCCTCCAATTATGTCTAGACACTCTGCTCTCATCTATGACTGAAACAGTTATTAAAGACACTTGGACTTCAATTGTGGAATATTTTCACAAAAAATAAAAGGTATCTAGTTATACACCATATGAACACTATATGGTGTATAACTACATACCTTTATAGGTATCTATAAAAGTATCTAGTCTGGGCGGAAATATAAGTATTTCCACCCAGACTGGTTTTGGGTCTGTTCTTGTCAGTCATCTATTGGGCATTCCTTTCCAACACAGATATAGTATGGCAGATATATAGCAGTAATGTTATACATTTATAGAAAACAAATATTATGATAAGCCAAACTATATATAAAAAATGTTGGACTTTGTAGGTTTTATGGCTAAAATCACATAATTTCCTTGAACTGCTTCCAAACCATTGAAAAAGGTGCCATGGCATGATTTCCTTCCCATCTATTCAGATCTATTCAGATTAACATGCATGTTAGTTCCTGATTGCAGTCAATGTTGATAGGCAGGGAATGCATCTGCACTCTGCACGTGCTGACTAAGAAAAACCTTGTAGAAAATGAAACCACCATCATCCAAGGCTTTCAGTATTACACAGAGGAGTTTTACATGGAGGAGTTTTGATCAACATTGTCATAATATTTAATCACCACATAGGGATAACAATAGGAGACAACGTGCAACAACACGTACGGTTTCAGAATTACCTTTATTTGGGCAAGACACAAGGTCCAGACTCAAGTTTCATGGCTTCAACACGTCCATCTGAACTTCAAATGTCCATCATAACTTTGACTTCTTCATCATTTTCACATCATCACATTAGACATTTTCCCCACAATAACTTTTCAACACCCAAAGCTAGCATAGGTCCCATATTTGCATTTAAATTTTACCCCACTTAATTTCTCAGCAAGCCATCCAATCTGTCCAATGCCATTTTCTTACTACACTTTTCAGACAAATCTGCTAAATGTTTTACTACTATTCTTAGTTGAACCACTAACACCACACATACCATACAGAGACAAAGGAGTTAGAACACAGTACATGCAACTGTCAGTTTCTCAAAGTAGAAACATTTAATATAGACATTTATTCTTTGTCACTATCATTGTGCAGTGTCTGTCTCAGGAAAACTCTGTCACTATCATTGTGCAGTGTCTGTCTCAAGAAAACTCTGTCACTATCATTGTGCAGTGTCTGTCTCAGGAAAACTCTGTCACTATCATTGTGCAGTGTCTGTCTCAAGAAAACTCTGTCACTATCATTGTGCAGTGTCTGTCTCAAGAAAACTCTGTCACTATCATTGTGCAGTGTCTGTCTCAAGAAAACTCTGTCACTATCATTGTGCAGTGTCTGTCTCAAGAAAACGTCTTCTATCACTCCTCACTGGTACTAGCAGTGAGAACTCCACAGAAACCATGTCTCATTGTTCTCATTGAGGCTCATGCCTCACCTAAATAGACTGCAAGGAATTCCCAGAAACAAAGCTCTTGTTTTAACATCCTACAGCTAAAATGGCAGAGACTTCCCACAAACAGGTTTCCATTTTCAATGCCCTACAGCAAATGCGTCACTGACTTTTTTTTAAAAACTGCGCACAGAAGGAGTTGAGCTAGTCGGGGAGAGAGGCTGCAGGCTGGGCATCATTGCTGTTTCTCCCTTTATAGTGTGTGATGTGTCTCAGTCCACACCACGTGTCTCTGGTCAGAGCTGTGGTAGTTCAACCAACTTATCCCTGTAGTCTATTTGGCATCTCTTATGGCCTTCCGTAGGTCATATCTGGACCTCCTCAGAGCCTCAGGGTCCCTGGAGCTATAGGCAGAGGACCATGCTCTGAGCATAGCACAGACATTACCATTAACCCAGGGCTATTGTTTGGGGAAAGACCGAACATTTACACTCGATATGTCATCCAAAAAATTTGGGAAAAACTGGGGAAAAGTACTTTTTCATACAACTCTGTTTCGAAAAAGTTGCGATACTGTGTAAAATGTAGAGAATAACAAAATGCAATGATGTGAAAATCATTTAAATCCTATATTCGGTAACGGTTCGGCTTTCAGAACTGAATCTATGCGGTGGGTTGGTTTTTCTATAGAGAAATCTCTCCTTCAGTCTGTTGTCAGATGGTCCTAATATATGTATTCCTATTACTTTATATCTAACTTCCATAAAGCTTTTTGGTTATTTCCCTTAATTTCCTTTTAGATTCACAGCCTGACCAATTGTCTTCAACAGTTGGTGTTTAATCCAGAAACCTTGAGAGTAACTTTAATGGTTCATGGGTTAAATGTGATTTTGACATTGTTTCATTCATCTGTGAATCCTAGGAGTTTTGGTTCTGTTTTGTTTTTGCTGTTCTGTAACGTAGCCTTTCCTTTTGGTTCTGATTCTTTTCACCTGTCTCCCTATTTAGTTTGCCCTCTTCTGTTAGCCCTTTGTGAGTCATTGTGTCTTTTGTGTCCTGCCACCAGTTTGTTGTCTGCAGGCAGGCAGGTTATTTTCCAGAAAGAAAAAGCAAGACACTAAAACAAAGCTTTCAGGATTGCATCTACAATGTAATGATTTATATTCAAATTATTATTAATGTGTTAAAAGCACATTCTCTTTATGAGAATATTGCCTTTACTTATCATTTAGACTAGAAAATATTCAAACTCACAATTGCATTTATGCAGTGTCTATATTTACAATTAAGCCTACTCATTGTGTTCTCACACATCTCTGAAAAGTGAAAGCATCCCTGGTAGTAGATTTAGGTTTATAAACCTGGGATTGGCCAGATAGAAAAAATTAACTACTCTGTAAATATGTAAATTTTGGTTGGACAGAATTGAGTCCTTAGATTCAACAATCCCACAATCCTATTCAGATATATTGTGGCCCAAAATGTACAACTATACATATACATACACGTATGCATTCATAAACAAACTTTAATACAACTTTTATTATAATGTTATAAAACTTAGAAAAATACTTGCTATTTAATGATGTGAAGAATGTAACATATTTTCCAAAGATAATCATAATCCATCACCAAAAAAACAAACAAACAGGGCATCACAAGCAGAATAAAAAGATTTTATGTGTTAACCTTTCTATATCTATTCAGTACCACTACAAAACAGAGCACAACCCTTTACTTATGACACCGGGCCCCAAAAATGTCTTCGTGGTACCTCCTCTGAATCTGAAAATAAAAATACAATCCAAGGCATAACAAACCAAGGCGAAAAAGGCATTCACATCCATTTTCATATTAATGATTGAGAATAATCTGCAACCAACCTTGAGTTTGGCCAGATATTCTCCTGCCTGGGTGAGGGTGATGCCAAGTTGGCTGCTCAGGATCTCTTGTACTGCTAGAGTAACTCCTTGGGCCATGTTCACACCCCCACAAACATAGAGGTGACCCTCCTTCTGACACAACACACTTAGCACCTCCTCTGCCATGCTGTCCCTCAGAAAATCCTGGACATATAACTATTCACACAGAGAGGTCAAAGGTTAAAAGTAATAGTACAAGGACATGGGAACAATGTTCACTTGAATCTCAAGCCAGTCAGATTCAGTCAAGCTTTTCAAATGCTAACTTAGTGCACTATTTAAAAAGAAATGACCAAAGCAATGTACCTTTGGGTAACCCGGCTGACAGGAGTATGTGGACGTAACACTCTTCAAGACACCTTTACGTATCATCTCCAGTGTTTCTTCTTTGTATAACTCATCTGTCTCTGAGCTCTTGCAGCCAAAAACAAGACTCATAGGACCTCCAGAAAACCCTGCAGAGACAAAACCAAGGTCAGAGATTTTGAATCAAAACTCCAGACACACGCACACCCATCTCTCTTTAGCTGTTTCTCTCTACCTGTTTGTTTCATGTCATATAGGCGTTGCTGCCAGAAGCTTCGGAAGGGTGCAATGCCACTGCCAGCCCCCACTAGAATGACTGGAGTACTGGGCTCAGCTGGAAGGTGGAAACCATTTGAGCTGCAAACAATAATATAATCAGTTAGCTTTAAATAATGATTTAGATCTATCATACTGAGGAGTAAATACACAAACTAGCATTTGGTGCAAGTGGGGTATGTCAGCCTAAAATACAGAATGTTACAATATTCTGTACCTGTTGATGAAACATGGGACCAGGTCTCCTTCATTAATGGTATTCAACCATGTGCTGCACACCCCATGGTGAAGAGGACCCTGTCCTTCTAGAAGAACAGTACAGAAAAAATACAGTACAGGTACTCAGCCAGTGGTTCAAATACTTTCAAATATTTACAGTAAAAATGCATTTTCATTGATAGGTTTAAGACATCCTGTACATAAGAGAAAGAAAATGTTTTGTGTTATGTTTATTTTTCAAATAATATAAATCACACCCAGAATAACTTTAGTAAGCGTTATTGGATTTTTCTCTCTGCTTGGGGTTTTAATAAAAATATTTGAAACAGTAAAAGTATTATTCTAAAATGAATATAATCTTGAACCTTGAGTGTGATAGTTGAGCACCGTCACAGTGAGATGTAGCTCATTGGGGTGGAGCTGAGGGGAGGAGCTGATAGAGTAGAGGCGGGGCTTGAGCACGGGCAGCTGGCTGAGTAGGAATTCTGAAGAGGGTTCTAAAGAAGGGAACTCTTCCAGGACCTCCAGAAAATTTGGAACACAGAATGTCTTCCACTTTGTGTACTCCTGAGAGTTCTGACAGCAAATAAAGACAATAAATACCCAAGAACATATCCACTGATATACCTCTTTGGATAGAGCTTTGAAATAGTTTTGCAGGAAATGTGATTGAGCTTTTCTTCAGTTATACAGAATTACATATACTGTGAGGTACTGTACATCAAAGATTCTTTCATGTCATATTTTGTTTGAAATGAAAATAATGCAAACCAGTCTTGCAGACAAGCATTAGATAAGATACCTTTGCCAAGGTCAATAGACGCTGGCAATGTTCTTCCTGTTTTGTCAGCTGAGAGAGCTTGTGTAAAAGGTTCTGAGAGGGGGGCGTGGTCACATCCAGGAAGTATGTGAGCGCCTGAGACAAATGCCGTTCTGGGGTATGTTTGACAATTTGCCAGTTTTTCTCACCCTCTGTAAGGTAAAAAGAAAAATATCTTAGGGTAGATTATCTCTGGAATTTCTTCATTATGTAATTGGCATTGGAAAGTCCCCAGTTACGTATTTTTCCTCTCACTTCCTCTTTCTCTCTCTTTCTCTTTGGTCCTTTTTTTGCCTCTCTAATTTTCTTATATAATTTGTTACCTAAAGGCTAGGAATCTGTGAAAATAACAGTGGATTCACACAACTTGTGCAGTTCGTGTGGCCCACTGATAAAGTAGGCACCTGAAGTACTAGTAAAGATGGACAGGTAACAGTGTCCTTGTCAGTGGCCTGTCTTGACTAAACAGTCCACAAACCACCCCAGAACCCCCAGCATCCAGAACCGAACCAGTTGCCCAATGGACTGCAGGCTTTAAAATGTTACCAGAATACTAGACCAGAACCAGATCTATTCTACCCTTCTCTTCCTCATAGCCTATAATTCCCCCCAAACCAAATAAATGTCAAGAAGGAACCTATGAGCGAACAAATAAATAAAGCATCAACGTTTGTTTTAATTAATTAAACACAACACTAGGGGTGAAATTTTACGCCTTACCCACTGTAGGGTATGTATTGTGGTTTGAGGGCCACAGTTCTGTGAATTTTTCGGTACAGTGCAGAAATGTATTTTAAACAGTTCCAGAAGATCAGGTTTTCGTTTATTCGTCAAAAGACGCAACACTAATCCAGGAAGAACATACAATGGCTGATGATACCACAATCTAAAATAAAACAATGTCATATTTGTTAACATGGCACAAATATTGTTTTACATACCCATATAGAGCAGGTACCAACTGTTTGTTGAGATAAGAAAGAGGCACATTCGTCACATGACTCAAGCACCTTAGAAGGTGATAAAACCCTGTAATCTCAACCAGAGTGTGGGCGCATATCGGAAGCTATTTTTCTAGACATATTTGTGCTGTTTCTTGGAGTGTCTGTGCAGGTCTGGGTAAATTGATACTGAGGGTGATGTTCAACGTGTTTGAGGTGTTAGCAGCTGTGAAGGCTACTTCCATCAAGCAGTGGTGACATACAGCCAATGTTCAACCGACCGGCCTACTGAAATGCCAAAATGCTGCCAAACTGGATATTTAAACAGTTGTTTAGGATTTTACAATGTTGTTTTATCCCCCACTCACCATTGTAAAACTTTAAATTCCTCCTTGAGTTTGGTTCACAAAACAACAATAGAAAAAGCCCCAACAATTATTATGATTCAGATTAGATTAGACTTCCGCAAAGTCTCTTGTTTAAAAGAATAGTCTGATGTTTTTTCAACTCCATCAGATACATTTTCCAGCTCATTTAGAGGCATTCAACACTAGCGTGGGTTACGCAACATTTGTGAATAACAATGCAGGGAGAGCTGTGACCTCAGCCAGGCTAATTCAGTTTATTCTTTTGGGCTCACATGCGAATCGTAAAGAGACCCAAGTATCATTTGGTATGGTTACTCATGCATGTAACGTAAATACCGGATCCAACAGAAGTGGGCTGAGATCAACATCTCCCCTCTACCATAACACATCTCATCCAGCTAGGCCTACGGCCACAGTCCATACAGACATGATCTGTAAAATCTGCAAAGTCAACCATTGCAGACATTACATCACACAACCCCGTAACCTTTGTGGGAAAGACAGACATAGTCCCAGGTCCAACGCTAGCAACACTAGGGCCAACACTACCACATTTCCCAAGTCACAATCATACCACACCTCCCATAAAATAATTTCGTAGACCCGAAATAATTCTCTCAAACTTAATTATTTTTTTTACCTAGAAATGAGTCTGAGCAATATTCCAGTCGTAGGCACTGGCTGATTTGAGGTGGGTGGGGAAGGAACTTCAGGATACCATCCACCAGTTCAGGGAGGTTTCCTGGAAAAACTGCCACATGGTCTCCTGGAGCAAATTCCAAGACATCTTCACTTTTCTCCTTCTCTAGCTCCACCAGAATGGTGGACAAGCTAAATTCATGAATGACAGTACTGAAATTAGTACTGAAAATTTTTTGATCAATAACATGCCAGTGGGTTATAAATTACTGTAGCAGATGACAAGTATTGAACCTTGAACAGTGGCTCTGTAGATTCTGTCTCCTCTTCAGTTTCATTGGAAAGACCGTTTTAGAGTGAACAGCTGAAAGTGCTGAAAAATAGGTCCGAAACAAACTCATCACTATCAGTGGCTGACTGAAATGCAAGATTTGTTGATAATGCTTTATAGCTTCAAACCAGTCAGTTGTCCATCCCCGTTCATCCTATTAAACCAGTCAGTTGTCCATCCCTGTCCATCCCTCAAACCAGTCGGTTGTCCATCCCCGTCCATCCCTCAAACCTGTCAGTTGTCCATCCCCGTCCATCCCTCAAACCAGTCAGTTGTCCATCCCCGTCCATCCCTTTAAACCGGTCAGTTGTCCATCCCCGTCCAGTCTATTAAACCAGTCAGTTGTCCATCCCCGTCCATCCCTCAAATCAGTCAGTTGTCCATCCCCATCCATTCTATTAAAACAGTCAGTTGTCCATCCCCGTCCATCCCTTTGAACCCGTCAGTTGTCCATTCCCACCATCCCTCAAACCAGTCAGTTTTCCATCCCCGTCCATCCCTTTAAACCAGTCAGTTGTCCATCCCCGTCCACCCTAATAAACCAGTCAGTTGTCCATCCCCGTCCATCCCTTTAAACCAGTCAGTTGTCCATCCCTGTCCATCCCTTTAAACCAGTCAGTTGTCCATCCCCGTCCATCCCTTTAAACCAGTCAGTTGTCCATCCCCGTCCATCCCTTGGGAGTACCTCTGATGTGGTCCTGGCTGCATCTCTCCAGTGCCATGCGGTACGTCATAGAGTCCTTGACCTCATTTAACCTCTCTGCCTCAGGGAGCTGCAGACTCACATGACCCTGGAAGTTGAACTCTTTATAGGCACTCTGAAATCAGAAAATCATCCTTGCAGATCAAGAAAACATCCATAGAGTTATTTTTATTTTACTTGAGAATTATGTTACAATGTGATAATATATGAAAACAACATACTGGCATAAGATTTAGAAATGACAACGGTGACCTGAAATCTGCCAGGGAAGCACAGTTCCCTCAACCCCTCCCAGGTTAAAGTTAGTCCTCCATTTCTTCAAAATTAGCCAATTACATTAAAATGTCAAATATTTCATTAAATTATAAGCTTCTTTACTGGTTAGTTATCATAAGGCAGCAGGCAGTATGATGGCAATTGATGTTTGAGAGCTAACTGATGGTCGTCAACACGTTACGATCAATGCGTTTTGGTCGGCTTTACATGCACATATGTTTCCAAATTTTCCGTCTCGGGGGTTGTGTAGTGATTAGACAGCCTCAGCCAATGTCATCTGGTGCATGGGGTTAACATAATTACTTCTATTCACATATCAAACAAACAAACTGAACAGTCACATTCTCATAGTCACTATTCATCCCAACAAATTAGTCCAAGAAATTCCATGACAGCAGCAGCAGTTAGCCAAAGAGTTATGGCATCTAATAAAAGGTTGCCAGATAAAATTCTGAAACTGCGTTTCAGAGCAGCTTTGTCATGCGGCTACACGAGAAATGTTTTACAAATTAAAAAAAGGATTTGTTTAACCAGGGCTATGGTGAACCTGGTGGGTTCATGGAGCCACTGCAACCGGTCCTTGGGAAGATCCCTCAAAAGTATCACATCTCATGTGCATAATTGATTGTTTACAAATTGTATTATATTGGAGACAAAAATTACAATGTGACATGCAATATTCCCTACATTTTTGGGAGGTTACAGAGCAAATGTCTAGTCTCCTGAGTGAAATAAATAGAGAATTATGGGCAACTTCTGGCATCCAAACCAAGTGAACACTCAGGCTTAACCACTTTTAGTTATACAAACCCGATTCCAAAAAGGATGGGACACTGTACAATTGTGAATAAAAACAGAATGCAATGATGTGGAAGTTTCAAATTTCAATATTTTATTCAGATTACAACATAGATGACATATCAAATGTTTAAACTGGGAAAATGTATCACTTTAAGGGAAAAATAAGTTGATTTTAAATTTCATGGCATCAACACATCTCAAAAAAGTTGGGACAAGGCCATGTTTACCACTGTGTGGCATCCCCTCTTCTTTTTATAACAGACTGCAAACGTCTGGGGACTGAGGAGACAAGTTTCTCAAGTTTATGAATAGGAATGTTGTCCCATTCTTGTCTAATACAGGCTTCTAGTTGTTCAACTGTCTTAGGTCTTCTTTGTTGCACCTTCATCTTTATGATGCGCCAAATGTTTCCTATGGGTTAAAGATCTGGACTGCAGGCTGGCCATTTCAGTACCCGGATCCTTCTTCTATGCAGCCATGACATTGTAATTGATGCAGTATGTGGTCTGGCATTGTCATGTTGGAAAATGTAAGGTCTTCCCTGAAAGAGACGATGTCTGGATGGAAGCATATGTTGTTCTAGAACTTGGATATAACTGTCAGCATTGATGGTGCCTTTCCAGATGTGTAGACTACCCATGCCACACGCACTCATGCAACCCCATACCATCAGAGATGCAGGCTTCTGAACTTAGCACTGATAACAACTTGGGTTGTCCTTGTCCTCTTTAGTCCGATGACATGGCGTCCCAGTTTTCCAAAATGAACTTCAAATTTTGATTCGTCTGACCACAGAACACTTTTCCACTTTGCCACAGTCCATTTTAAATGATCCTTAGCCCAGAGAAAACGCCTGCGCTTCTGGATCCTGTTTAGATACGCTTTCTTTTTTGACCTATAGAGTTTTAGCCGGCAACGGCAAATGGCATGGTGGATTGTGTTCACCGACAATGTTTTCAGGAAAGATTCCTAAGGGTGGCTGGGCGATCCCTTAGAGATAGGGTGAGAAGCTCGGTCACCCGGGAGGAGGTCAGAGTAGAGCCGCTGCTCCTCCACATCGAGAGGGGTCAGCTGAGGTGACTTGGGCATCTGTTTCGGATGCCTCCGGAACGCCTTCCTGGGAAGGTGTTCCGGTCACGTCCCACCGGGAGGAGACCCCGGGGAAGACCTAGGACACGCTGGAGGGACTATGTCTCCCGGCTGGCCTGGGAACGTCTTGGTGTCCTCCCGGAAGAGCTGGAGGAAGTGTCTGGGGAGAGGGAAGTCTGGGCATCTCTGCTTAGACTGCTGCCCCCGCGACCCGGCCCCAGATGAAGCGGAAGAAGATCTATTCCTAAGCCCATGTTGTGATTTCCATTACAGTATCATTCCTGTATGTGATGCAGTGCCGTCTGAGGGCCCGAAGATCACCGGCATCCAGTATGGTTTTCCGACCTTGACCCTTACGCACTGAGATTGTTCCAGATTCTCTGAATCTTTGGATGAGTTGTGATTCTGAAATGAAGATCATGACTAAAAATGCCAAATTAAAAAGAGAGGGAGTTTTGTTCAGCAATAATTATGTTTTTGGAGATGAAGGCAGGGTTTGGATTGATTGGTTGATAGCCATGGTATGTGTGACTGTAAACCATGGGTATGATGGCACATCACTTTTTACTGCTTTAATTGCACTGGTAACTGGTTAATAAGAACAATAAGTCACCTTGGGTGTTTGGGATTTAATGACAATATACCATGGTTATCAGCCAGTCAGCATTCAGGATTCAAACCACCCAGTTTATAAGACACTAAATACCAAGGGAAAGACATGTCATAACTTTTGACTGTTCTAATTGCATGGGAAACCAGTTTATCATAGCAATTAGCCATCTCTGGGGTTTGTGGTATATTGCCAAAATAGCAATGGGTTGTGCCTTTGAACAGCTCGTAGCTGTGGTATAGTGGCCATATACCACAGCCCCATGCCTTATTTCTTTAATTTACTATGCACATAATCAGTCACTATGACATTGCTAATATTTATTGTTAAGTCACAGAGGCACCCGCTCTTTTCTACCCACCTTTAGCACGTTGAGAGCCCAGACAGAGAAGGCCTCCTCCTGTCCATGCAGTTCATCCCCCTCTCCAGTGGGAGTCAGCCGCTTTGCCCCCAACTTCTCCAGCTTGTCATCCACAGCATGAGCAAATGCACAGAATTGTGGGTACATTCTAGATCCCAGCCCAAACACACAGTACCTTGGGGAAGATCAGTTTCAAAACCAGTTAAGGTGCCATGTTGTTATTACATCTTGAAGATGGATGTAAATCACAATGTAATGAACAAGTAAATCACAGCACCAAGTGAGCAATGCAGTGAGAAATGCTTGTGACACTATTTACCTTATCTTGTTCCTGAGATAACATAAGGAGAAAAGCTGCTTCCTGAAACTCTAGAGAAAGGACCAGATTAAGATGTGGTGAATATGACAACATTACATTTTAAAATGATGGTAGATATCTTTGTTAAAATCTACAAAATACAGAAACACCTCTCCATTTTGGGGGGAGTCTCCATTCCCAAAGGTGCTTGTGACCACAACCAGGAGGCTCTCCTGTTCCATGTCACTGAGATTGTAGTCCTCCATGCAAAGCAACTGAGATGTTTGTCCAGACAAGCTTCAGTTAAAGTAAATGTAGTCCTAACATTGTACAAAATACAGTATTTTCTCCAACCGAGTAGTTTAATTCTAACTCCATTCATTTAAAGAAAAGCTATACTCAGGTTAAAACTGCAGTTTCATCACCCACATTTAGAATAATTATGGCATAATAGTGGTGATAAAACAACAGGATGGGGACAAACTATGTAGTAAATCCACAGCTAACAGAGATTCTAATAAAATTCTAAATATGGATTTGGGACAGCACTTTATAATGACACCGTAAACCTTTGGAATATCGGTATATTTTGGAGACAAGAACAGAATGTTTATGTACTAATAACTCCTCATTCCTCTAATGTGTAATTAACCCTGAATGATCTCATAATATTATCCTTACATCCAATTTGGTACCAATTATTCATTCACAGTGGCTAACACAAATTACATAAAGTGTGTTAGCCTGATGCAACAGCCTCTCATCAGTCTAGATTGGAATAGGATGGTTTTCCTACCCTGGAGTTGAAGGCAGAGTTCAGCATGGAGTTCAGTCTTTGGGCCAAAGTCTGTGATTTGCCTGTTTCAGTGGCATAAATGACAGTGCAGCGCACCCTTTTAGCCAGCACTCTGCTCATGAGAGTTGAAGAGAAGAGCACAGCCCTAAAGGAGGGAAACACAAGCTCATTATTCCTTGATATGAGCCAATATGATATTATATTAGGTATTTACTGGTGAGATCGAGTCTTAGAGCCAACAAAGTTGTCCCAGACCAATGCGCTTAACCGTAATTACTTAGAGGTTGTGGCTGTATATGAAAATGTGTTCTCCATTAACTTACCTGGTAAATAAGAGTACAACACTGTAGAAACTTAAATATTCTGACTGCATTATAACTAATCAAGCAGGTGTGTTGAATGTATCTTGTTCAACGACCATTACCTGGCAAGTGATTTGAAACTGATCTGTTTGTTGCTTGAGGTTTTCTTCCCATTAGTCCAGACATGAGTAGTCCAAGGATCAGGCTTTAAACAAAATAACAGTCACTGACACTCAAATAGCAACAGCCCAGTCATTCTGTATTTCCTGATACGTGTTTATTATGTGGGAATAAGATTCCTTCTCAGTACTAACCTGGTAGAAAAAGAAGGGTGATAGGATGTAGTTGACCATCTCCTGGTGGAAGATGGGGGAGAGAGCGCCCGACATGGGTGGAACCAGCCAGACCCAGTCTGCAGGGCAGCCGCCACGCAGCCGGAACTCTGTTTCCATGTGTTTGATGAAGGACTCTGCTACAGAGTGGTGGTCTGTGATTGTCACCTTATTCTTCTGAAATGTACAAAAATGAGACAAAAGAAGGAAGGAAAAATATATTTCAAAGAAAGGACAAGGAGTTTTGTCATTATAGTGTAGCATCCGGAAGTTATATATTATGGGACGTTAGCATTTGAATCTTATAGTAAATATGACCTGATGTAACAAAAGAACAACAGCTGTAAAAACAACAATAACAAACCCAAAACAACTTGGGCTTCATACTGGGAACAACATGCCTTTTGATTGGCCCCGCATTCATGAAAGGTACCTGGAAACTGTATATGACTGCAACATTGATGGCCACCAGGGCCTGGTCCTTCCAAAGTGAGGACAGCTTGTTTGTCTCCAGGCCCATCCTACGACCCACTTCCTTTATAGAAAGAAGACAAATCATCTCAAACCACATTATTATAATGAAGTCAGACGGGTTATGATCAAAATGCACAAAAGATGGTAATATTTTGAAACAAATATCACCTAACCTCCAAGATGTTATAACGCTGATAGTCACAGAAATCCCTGACACCAATCTCTGTACCCATGTACCAGCCATTAAATGGAGCGGCAGGGAATTGAAGTCCGCCAATCTCCATCAGCATGTTGGACACCGCTGGCACAGCATACCACTTCAGTCCTAGGTCTTGGAACCACTTATATCTATTGATAAATAATCAACAAAACTTCTGTTTACAATACAAAAGGCATAAAACAAAACCACCACAAGGACAGACCTTCGCCAATAGTCCCAATAGTCCCAGAAGTCTGGCAAAAGTAACTCACTGAGGGTGTTCCATGCGAACCTCCAGGATCAGGTCAGGAGGGATTTCATAAATATCCGGATCCTCCCCATTGGCCTGCAGGACCAGTGGCAACACATCAAAAAGCCCATAGCGGGGTCTCCATCCAAGCTGGATACAGATCTTTAAGGACACAGATAAAAAATCTAAACCCCTTCATAGATGCAAACAGTAAGCCCTGCCCTCCATCACTGGAGCGTAGCATGCTAGACTATAATTCATAATTTAATACACTGTCCATTCACAACTAGGGTCCCATGAAACTAAATGATCGAGTATATAGTTGTTAGGCTGGTTATTTGGGGGCCAGTCCATCTGACTCTTCAGTCACAAAAATGTTCAGTTTACTTCAAGAAGACTTATCCAACAACTGGAGAGCCAGATTACTCTCTTTAAAACTGCAACCATTAAAATGTATGTTTTTGATTAAGCAAACACAATATCTAATCCTCCAATGGTCAGTTATTCCTATATGTTTCAATACGTGCAGAGATGGATCTAGGGGTTTATAGATACTACATTACCTCAGTGAATTCCACACTGGATGGGTCTCCCTGGATACTGCCATCAGGCATCTGGTAACCTGCATACTTAACCAACTGGCTGTTCCACACCCGGAAATCATGCCGGTCATCCACTCTCTGAGGGAATACGGTAATCGCAGACCTGCAAGAAAAAATATAAGACAAAGATGTAGATATGTTATAACAAAAAGAGGGCAAACCAAATTAGTCATGGAACACGGAAGTGTTTGTTTTAGTTTGTTTCTGCTTGCAATGCAGATTTTTTGACTTGGGACTCCCAATTTCAATTGGTGAATTTGGACGATGATAATAACACTAATTCCAGGCTGGGACAGAGATTAATAATTGCTTGTCCTGAAAAATTACTTAATGGGCCTTCAAGAATTACTCAGGGAAAGAGGAATTTCACTCAAATATGAATGTAGGTCGAACTATCCCTCTAAGAAACTGGTCCATAACTAAATTAGATTCGATTGAACTTTATTGTCATTGAACAGAAAAAAGTACAGTACAACGAAATGCAGTTAGCATCTAACCAGAAGTGCAAATAGAAGAGGGCAGAAAATGTACAAGTATTAAGTATAATGTACAGTATGTAACAGGTGGCAATTCTAAATGTGCATTGAAGGCAAACTGAAGGTGAATTTGCAACTGAAATGCAGGGATAACAGCAATGAGGTTCCCAAGGTAGAAAGGTACATGTACAGTGGATATAAAAAGTCTACATACCCCTGTATGAATGAGACTGAGACAAGAATGAGACAAAGAAAAATCATGTCAGAACTTTTTCCACCTTCATTGTGACCTATAACGTGAACAATTCAATTAAAAAACAAATTGAAATCTTTGAGGGGGAAAAATAAAAAACTAACAATAAACTGTTTGCATATGTGTGCACACCCATAATCTCATACTTTGTTGAAGCACCGTTTCCTTTTATTACAGCACTGGATAGGAGTCTATTAGCATGGCAAATCTTGACATGTCAATATTTGCCCACTCTTCTTTGCAAAAGCGCTCCAAATCAGTCAGATTGCGAGGACATCTCCTGTGCACAGCCATCTTCAGATCACCCCACAGATGTTCAATTGGATTCAAAGCATGATGCTGCCACCATCATGCTTCACTGTGGGTATGGTGTTCTTTGGGTGATGTGCAGTGTTTTTTTCAGGAAAATTCTACTAGAACAGCTGAACTTTCTTCATGATTAATCAGAGTCACTTTAAATTATGGCAGGTGTGTAATGAGTTTGAATGTGATTGTTTCATTTTGAACATAGCCAAATCCCCAGTTATAAGAGGGTGAGCACACTTATGCAACCAGGTTTTGATTTTTCATTGAAGATTTAATTTCATTTGAACTGTTCACACTATAGGTTACATTAAAAGTGGAAAAAGTTCTGACATGATTTATCTGTGTCTCATTGTTTTACATCACAAAAACCTGGAATTTTAGCAGGGGTGTGTAGACTTTTCATATCCACTGTAGCAAATGAAATGATCCTTATCAGACTTTACAAAGCAGGGCCAGAGTCCAGTAGTACAAGGGGAGTATTGCAACAAGGTCCCTGAGAGGCAGTACTAAGTGTTGGGCGGGTGGGTTACAGTAGCTGGGAAGGAGCCGGAACGAAGAGACCTGTACCGCCTGCCTGATGGTAGGAGGGCAAACAGTTTGTGGCATGGATGTGAAGGGTCCCTGATGATGTTGCGCGTCCTATGCAGACATCACTTGCACTGGAGGTCTACGATGGTTGGGAGCTGGGCACCAGTGATGTGCTGGACGTTTTTCAGAATGTTTTCAATTGTGCAGCGGTAAAAGTTCACAAGGATCTTGGAAGACAGTCAGGCCTACTTCATCCTCCTCAAAAAAAAGCACTGCTGCGCCTTTTTGACCAGGGTTGAGGTGTTGAGGATCAATGAGAGGTCCTCAGAGATGTGGACACCCAGGAATTTGAAGCTGGCCAAACGCTCTACCTCAGTTCCATTGATGAGATCTGGGGTGTGACTGAAGCCTTTAGACTTCCTGTAATCCTCAATGGAGGAGGTGAAGTTATCTAACCTGACAGACTGGGGTTTGTTGGTAAGGATGTCCAAAGTCCAGTTGCAGAGAGAGGAGCTGATCCCTAGGTCATTGAGTTTGTTGACCAGCCTAGAGGGGATGAGCATGTTGAATGCTGAGCTAAAGTCTATGAACAACATTCTCACACAGGTGTTGGGTTTGTCCAGGTGGGTCAGGGCAGAGTGTAGAGCCGTGGAGATGGCATCCTCTGTAGACCTGTTTGATCGGTAAGCAAACTGGTAGGGATCCAGTGTTGGGGGGAGGCAGGACTTAAGGCGGGCCAGGACCAGTCTTTCAAAGCACTTCATGATCGTGGGGGTAAGTGCCACAGGTCGGAAGTCATTCAGGCTTGAAGCAGTCGACTGCTTCGGCACGGGCACAAAGGTTGTGGTCTTGAAGCACGTGGGGACGACCGCCTGGGCCAGTGACAGGTTGAAAATGTCAGTAAAGACCTCAGCAAGCTGCCCAGCACATGCTCTGAGCACATGCCATCAGGACCAGCAGTCTTGCGCGCATTCACCCTGCTCAGTGCAGACAACACATTTGTGATGGATATTTTGAAGGGGAAGTCGTCTGGAGGGAGCTCAGATTTAATGACTGGATCTATGTTGTCCCTGTCGAAGTGAGCGTAGAACCTGTTTAATTGTCCTGGGTGTCGCTGGGTGTTGGGGGTAGGGTTCTTTGGTCGGTAGTTTATGATGGCTTCACACACTTAACATTGTAAGTTACAGGTTAATGTTCCATGTGGTTCAGCATGTGGAAAGGGTCAGGTTTGTTGCTGTGCTCATGACAGAGGATCTGAATTAGTCCATAAACACCAACACTGTTGTGAAGAAAGTGCAAAAGTGCCTCTTCAAACTCAGAAATTTGACATTGCAGTCCCAGAGGACCCATGTAAAGTTCTAGTATGCACTAACAAGAAAATACTCTCTGGCTAAATAACTGGCTGATACGACAACTCATCATAGGCTGATGAGGTCAGCCAATCGTAACAGCCATGACACAATGCATGCCCTTCAGGGCACTTTCTTCAGAAAACAAGAAAGCAGGCAAGCCTAGTTCAGCCGGCCCTCAATAAAAAGTACTGATTATTGTTGCCCACCTGGGATTCAAACACAGGTCTCCCACATAAGAGGCTGTGTCTTTCACCACTAAGCCACAGAGGTATAAACTTGTTTGGAGTTGGTATTGCATTTCATCATTAGATAATTTTGTCACACATTAACATCACACTGAGTTTGAATATGTTGTTTGACACCACTAAGCATTGTGCTAAACTGACTAACGTTTCATATTAAGTGTACCTCCACCACAAATAGCATCTATGAACTGTATAACTTTTGCCACTGGCCATTTAAAAAGCTTATTTGCCAGTAATATTTCGCTAGACATCATTAGGAATCGTGTTAAACTGACTAACATTTCTTATTAAGTTTATCTCCACCACAAATAGAATCTATGAACTGTATGGCTTTTGCTACTGGCCGTTTTAACAGCTTATTAGCCATTCTTGAATCACACTGATACAGTAACTATCAACATAGGTGGAGATAACTAACTTTCTCGTCAACTAACTTTACCTGAACTAACTTTCTTACCAGCGGGGAAAGAGCTTCTCGGCTCTTTCCCCGCTGGTGCAGGCGGAGCACTTCAGGCATTCCTTTATGCTGACAGCCATCAGACCGTACAATGACTAATGATTTGTGCACATATTGAATAGGTAACTGATTTACGCTCGAGCAAATAAAACTTCTTCCTGATCAGCGATTCTCACGCTCACAATGACTACTTCTCAGCAGGAACTGCAATGTAGACAATCAGTTTTGAGAACACCCAAGAAATACTTTTATTCAACCAATCTCAAATCAATCAATCAAATGTATTTTCTTTATAAAACCCTTATTATTTCAGCAGTTGTCACACAGTGCTTCTGCAGATACTCAGCCTAAACCCCAAATGTCACCACTTTAACTATAATCTTGTTATAATACATTTGTAATATTATATTTTTATGTATTATAATTTTTTTTTATATTATATTTTTATCTCTTCAGGCTGCTGTTAAACCCACATTTTCTCCAGGGATTAGCAAAATTATATCAATCAAAGTAAAATAAGGGTATAAAGCACACACATTATGTACACCTACATGCAAACACAACTACTCCAAGCTTTTGTTCAACATAATTTACACTGGTACTGATGTTGAACACTGGTCACTTTCCATTATGTATATCCTGAGATTATTTTACAGTAATAGCCATTTGTAATTGTGTTGTCTTTTTTATGTTATTCACATTTAATAACATTATATTTTGCATAGTTTAGGGGCACAAACAGAAGCATTTAGATATAGATGCAATAACATTTGCAATATTGTGTGTGGGACCAAAACATTTTTTTTCTTCGTATCCATCTTAGCATCCACAAAGCTTTCTCTGCTCTTAAACCTATTCTATACATCTCTAAAACAAAGGTGGTTGCGTAGGAAGAATAGCCCATTTGCCCCTGTTGTGATTGTTCTTGGGAGTTTGGCTATTCAGCACACTGCCTTTCTGTCATCACATTGTCAAGCTACAGGTCAAGGTTAAAAATAACTTTGGTTTTTCCTTTGTAATCGTTAATTCTTTATGAACCCATGTGCCTTCAAGTGATGTGCCTCTTCACAGTAGTTCTGCCATTGTTGCCTTTGCCTTCATGTTGCAAACATATTTGTGTGCCTTTTGCATTGTTTATTGTCTGTTTCCTGGTCAGTTTCATTTATCATGTATGCTGTTGTCATGTACTTATCATTCTCTGTTTTCTTCGTGTTTCTTTTACAGTTTAGTGGTTTCTGTGTGATTGGTTTTAATGTCTCTTTGTTAGTTCTGTGCTTTGCCATTCTATCTGTGTTGTCTGTCTCTTTATTTAATCCCCGTAAACATTTCCCAAAAGGAGCCTTTTTGCTATTGAGAATTAGAATTTGCTCTTAATTGACTTGCCTGGTAAAATAAAATTAAAATAAAAACTGGAAATGACACTTGCAATGCCTGAGTTTGACTCCTACAGTGGACCAGTACAACACCGTATGAAATGTATCCACCGCGACTTTCAGGATAATAGAAATGTAAACTACGAACTGTAAGTGTAAGAAATTAAATGTAAAAGGGGCATTAGAAACTCTTATCCTGAGCCATCTACAGATGAAAATCTTTGCGATATAATACAGTAGTTTTGCCCTCTGCCTCACATTACCTTACACTTCCAATGTGAGCTTTTACCTTAAATTTCCTCCATTTGTGGCAAACTGTAAATGTTCACACAGATACTGGAACATGTCCTGAGTTGTCCTGCATTTTCTGGCATCAAATACCTGCAGTACATTTGAAAAAAATAACATGTTGCATTCATTCCACATAGTACAACACACATACACACACACACACACACACACACACATTTGCATGAATTAAAAACATAACACATAAATAGATATTGATAAAAGATCATATATATTCTACCTTGTAAGCATGCCAAGTCATCTGTTACCTGTAAGTTGGACCACTGAATCCTGCCAATGCATCTTGGGGCATTCCTCCATGCATGCTGAGCACCAAACACTAATTCCTCTGAAGTGAGTTGATATGTTCCTGTGGTATTAATCTCCATTGCAATTTCTTCCAATCTGGCATGGTGCTGTTTAATTTTGGGGCTATGCAATTGAGGAAAAACAATACGTAGGTCATGTAAAACAAGCAAATAATTAGAAAAACGTATTATATTTTCGGCCTAAATCATAAAAAAACTATAATTAAACAATTGTATTATTGTTATATTGATTAGAATCATATAATTAGAAAATAAAGGTAGTAAAAAATCAACCCCAAACGGTTCTTGAAAAAGTTATTCAAGGAACCATTAAACAGGATTATTTTAAGATGTTTTACTGAAATATGCACACAATCTTTGAAATCCAACTAAAGGTAAGTTAAGTAACCTTGCTATAATCATGCCAAATATTAATTTGTGAGAAATGTGCACCACAGATGATAGTACTTTCATGCAAGCAGTTGCATGGACAGAGATGGAAATATCTGTTAGAAATTCATGACACAACATTGGGGACATGGTTTTTCTAAATATTCATTAATAGAAACATGGTATTTAAGATGATATTGTGCAACAAGTTGATTTGACTGATAGTAGCTCCTCCAATCCTCCCTCCTACAGTTCCTGAAATCTGGCCAGTGAAAAGGGCGACTGTACAATAGTAAGCCAAACATGGGTAAAATCCCACCTTTGATACCGGGACCACCTAAAACAGGGTCGATCATCTGGCCTCAGTGTACATACATACATACTTAGGTACACACAATTAACGTGTGCTGAACAAAGAAGAGAATTAATTGACATTTTGAAAATTGAGGTGGACTGGAATTTATGCAAAAGTGTATGGTTGATGGATAGCTAATATATGCTGGAGGATGGCTGATCTCTCCCCAAAATAACACACAATACTGTGCAAATGTCTTAGGCACCTGAAAGTCAAAATAAAGTAATTTATTTGGATAGTAAATGTTTGATTGTAAAAAATTATAATATACATTATATTAATGTATTTATATATGATATCAATGTACAGTGGTCTCATCAGACAACATGACATTCTCCCATTCCTCCTCGGGATCATCCAGATGGTCATTGGCAAACTTCAGACGGGCCTGGACATGCGCTGGCTTGAGCAGGGGGACCTTGCGTGCGCTGCAGGATTTTAATCCATGACAACGTAGTGTGTTACTAATGGTTTTCTTTGAGCCTGTGGTCCCAGCTCTCTTCAGGTCATTGACCAGGTCCTGCCGTGTAAGTCTGGGCTGATCCCTCACATTTTTCATGGTCATTGATGCCCCACGAGGTGAGATCTTGCATGGAGCCCCAGACTGAGGGAGATTGACCATCATCTTGAACTTCTTCCATTTTCTAATAACAGTTGTTGCCTTCTCACCAAGCTGCTTGCCTATTGTCCTGTAGTCCATCCCAGCCTTGTGCGGGTCTACAATTTTATCCCTGATGTCCTTACACAGCTCTCTGGTCTTGGCCATTGTGGAGAAGTTGGAGTCTGTTTGATTGAGTGTGTGAACAGGTGTCTTTTATACAGGTAACGAGTTCAAACAGGTGCAGTTAATACAGGTAATGAGTGGAGAACAGGAGGGCTTCTTAAAGAAAAACTAACAGGTCTGTGAGAGCCGGAATTCATACTGGTTGGTAGGTGATCAAATACTTATATCATGCAATAAAATGCAAATTAATTATAAAAAAATCATACAATGTGATTTTCTGGATTTTTGTTTTCGATTCCGTCTCTCACAGATGAAGTGTACCTATGATAAAAATTACAGACCTCTACATGCTTTGTAAGTAGGAAAACCTGCAAAATCAGCAGTGTATCAAATACTTGTTCTCCCCACTGTACACTGATCAGCCATAACATTATGACCACTGACAGGTGAAGTGAATAACACTGATAATCTTGTTGTCATGGCACATGTCAGGGGGTGGGTGCCATGATGATGAGATAGACAGCAAGTGAACATTCTGTCTTTGAAGTTGAAGTGTTAGAAGCAGGAAAAATGGGCAAGCTTAAGGATCTGAGCGACTTTGACAAGGGCCAAATTGTGATGGCTAGATGACTGGGTCAGAGCCTCTCCAAAACTGCAGTCCTTGTGGGTTTTCCCGGTCTGCAGTGTTCAGTACCTATCAAAATTGGTCTTAGGAAGAAAAAGCTGTGAACCGGCAACAGGGTCATGGGTGGCCATGTCTCAATTGATGCATGTAGGGAGCAAAGGCTGGCCTGTGTGGTCTGATCCAACAGACGATATACTGTAGCTGAAATTGATGGAAAATGTAATCAGGGTACTGATAGAAAGGTATCAGAACACAGTGCATTGCAGTTTGTTGCGTATGAGGGTTGCGTATCTGCAGCCCAGTCAGGGTGCCCATGCTTACCCCTGTCCACTGCTGAAAGCGCCTACAATGGGCGAGTGAGCATCAGAACTAGAGGTGTTGAATTGGCCTCCAAATTCCCCAGATCTCAATCCAATCGAGCATCTGTGTGATGTGCTGGACAAACAGGTCTGATCCATGGAGGCCCCACCTCACAACTTACAGGACTTAAAGGATCTGCTGCTAACGTCTCGGTGCCAGATACCACAGCATACCTTCAGAGATCTAGTGGAGTCCATGCCTCGGTTCATCAGGGCTGTTTTTGCGGGGAAAATGGGGAACTACACAATATTAGGCAGGTGGTCATAACGTTATGGCTGATCGGTGTATTTTTTTAATAAAAACATTTACTACCCAAATAAATGGCCTTAGTTTGACAAAGACCCAAACAAACGAGCAATCCATTGCTACCATTTTTTGTGGACCAAAGGGCTGAATTTCTTAAGTTTGAAAGTAGGTAGGATGCTAACAATATAGCAGACATACTGTAGCTGGTCTAAATTAATATTAAACAAAATAAAATAAGGTTAGGGAAAACCAATGTAGCTCACAAACCAGTGCTTCACATTATTTTAAATATACTATATTTTACACCAAAAGCTAGCTAGCTAAATAGCTTTTAGTTATCTAACTCAACAACCGGCAGCGGCTGCAATGTAGGCAGCATAGATGTACATTTTCACCCATTTCAAATTGGATTTCTGACACAAATATTATGGTAGTATTACAATGGTCTAAGCAACATTGCAATATTACACTATCACTTAGATATGTGATACTGTTTGTCAGACAAAGGGTTGAACAATTTAGGGATCATAATCATTATAATAATCATCTTTAGAAAAGTATTACTTACATTTTGAGGGAGTTGTAGTACTGGTTAATTAAGTCGATTGCCTGGGGTAGAATCTCAAGAGAGGCATCTTTGGCAAAGCACACAAGAGCCTTGGGTGTTATATGAGAACTTTCACAAACTTTTGATGTACATGGTAGACTCTAAACATGAAAATGAAAAAGAGAAAATTCAATTCCAAGTTAGTTGTATATTTAATAGTTAAATATTTTATAAAATATAAAACTACATTTCAACTGGATTCCTAAATTAAGACAACAGTCTAATAAGTGTGGGCATGGTACCAAAGAGTATTGTATTACATTGTTTCACTTTGTACAAGACGCACCTTGACTGCTTGGTGGTGCAGGGTGTCATGAAGACTTGATCCATCCTTTACATTACGCACAGGTATCGAAAACACACATCTGTCAACTCTAGTTTCCCACTATGGGATGATGAAACAGGTTAAACTTGTTGCTTACTTTAACAAAACTAAAACTAAAAATATTTTCCTTTAGCCTTAATTCTTACCCTCTTAAGTTCAGTCTGGCAAGTTATTTTGGTTTCATCATCTTGAAGCACCTCCATCTCCATAACTCTAGTCTAAAAGAAATGCATTGCTATGAAGCACTATATGACAATAATTAAATGTTCTATTGAAAAGCTAAGTAAATTTAGTCACAACTGGGATTGGAGAGAAAACCTACTGGATGGTAGATCTCCAGGACCAGGATTAAGCAGCCCTGTCCTATACCATGAGGTAATCTCCATTTGCATTGGTAATCAGTTCATAATAGAAATATTGCATCTTGCGGGTTTGTGGTATATTGGCAATGGGTCATGTCTACCAACAAGAAGAATAGTGTTATACTGGCCACTATAGCGCACCATTTTTTTTTTTCAGATCCCCATTAGGCCCTGTCTAGTTAACAACTACTAATACTTAGGTTGAAACAGAAATCAGAACACAGCACAGGACAGTACATAAAAATATAAATAGTAGCTAAAGCCCTACAAAAATACAACAATAAAATATACAATAATAATGTCCATAATTCATAACCATGTCTGTGACTCTTCTTTGTGCAGCAAAGTGTTCTTTTATCAGTTATATCTGGTTTATATCTGGTTTTATTATTAGCTTTAAATTACCTGGGATGGCAAAGAGTACCATGATGTCATGAGTCCATTTAGTGCTTTCTGGACAGACCTCTAGTTTCATGCTAGGTGATGATGCATGTCGGAACTTAGAACCCTCAACACATTTACACTCAGCACCAAGACCAACAGAGAAACAGTCAGTTGTTCCTCCAGAGCAACACTAAAAGGCATTTACATTTGTGCATTGTGTGCACCAAACTCCTATAAATGTTGCAAATTTCTGGACATACTGCAATTTGCATTTGTCCTTTGCTGCAGTTCACCACACAGCTGGACAGTAGTCCAAGTGCGACAAAATATGGGCTTGTAGGATTTGTCTGAGAGAATTGAGAACTGTCTCACCATAATTCATCTAAACAAACATTTAGTATTCAGTGGATATGGAAAGTCACCACCCTCTTTCAAAATGCACAAATTTTGTTGCCTTTCAGCCTGAAATTAAAATACACTAAAAAAAAAAAAATTCACAGCTTTATTTACACACATTAACCGACAATATCCAAGTGAAATTAAATATATATCTTTTTTAATTAAATTATTTAATTCAAATTAAAACAGTAAAATACCCAATTTGGATACCTTAACACCCCCTTAGTTAATACTTGGTGGAACCAGCTTTTGCTTGTATTACAGCCACGAGTCTCTTTGAAAACTTTTCTCACTGTGCAAACCAAGACTGTGCAATATTTGCCCATTCTTCCTTGCAGATTTGTTCAAGCTAAGTCAAATTGCATGGTGACCGCACTCTTCAAGTCATTCCACATATTCTCGACGGGATTAAGGTTGGTGCCCTTGACTAGTGGTTTGGAGCCAGTGGTAGCTGACTCCAAACTTAAGCCTACTCATATGACCAGAGTCATATCTGTATAACATTTCAGTGTAGGCTTGCAGGATCAGGCGGCTGTTAGAACTAATCTGACTAGGGCACGGAAGGACATAAATTTTCTTGTCCTTCATCCACTGTACAGTTGCTTTGAGGATGTGCTTTGGGTAATTGTCTTGTTGAAACATGACCCATCTTCACATTTTTAATTTGCCGGCAGGGGGCTGAAGTTTCTCCTCAAGAACATGTCTGTATTTTGCACTGTCCATTTTCCCTTCGCTCCTGACAAGCACTCCAGTCCCTACTAAAGAGAAACATCCCCACAACAGGATGCTGCCACCGTCCATGCTTTACTGTAGACATGGTGTTCTTTGGGTGGAAAGGCGTATTGGGTTTTCACCAGACATATTGTTTTGCATTCAGGCCAAAACATTACATTTTTGGTCTCATTTGACCACTGCTCTTTTTGTCAGTTGGTCTCGGAATCTAAAAAAGAGCTTTTTGCAAAGCTCAAATGAGACTTGATATTGCCCATTTATCTAGTAGATCTTTTGAAAGGAGGTTTCCGCCAAAAGTGGATTTAAAAACTTCTTTGTTATGTTAATTATTTCAAAATTAACATGAATTCTCAGTTGGCAATGCTTTTTCAACTATCCATGATAGCCATAGCTAAATTGGAATCTAAATGCTGCTTTGCAATTTAAGAAGATTATAAGCTGTACTCTCTCTAGAATTCCCCAGTATATCTAGATAATATTTTCTATACTGGCTAATTGACCAAAACGGCTGGTGAGAAAGGAAATTGTGAGAGAACAAAGTCTGGCATAGTGCATTCATCAAACTAGCTTCACAATATCAGAGCTACTGTACTGTACTGAGTGTAACTAATGGTAGTTAGCTAACTGGCACATTTTAAGAGATGAGTAGATGAGCAGACATGAAGTAAACTCTTTCTGTTACATTTTTTTGACACAGTGCCTTGTGTGTGAGAAAGACCAAAACTAGAGTACCAGTACATAGAGTATTTTTTAAACGTGTGATGAAGTGAGGATTGATGTATGATTGTTGGTATATCCCTACTCGTTGGCTGCATCTGCTGGCCAGGAGGGGTGGTATCCAAATACGTAAAGAGACTAATTATACACACCAGCAGACAATACCTTGGTGACAGCATGAGGTATTTTAACCTGGCTTTGGAAGACCGGTTTGTCTCTGGGAGGAAGAAGACCTTGAATGCAGAGTGCTTGGAAGAAACCCCAACCAGACTAAACACGTGCCACCAAACGCTAACTGAGTTGAAAGACCAAGCCAGAAAGGAACAGTGTGGTTGATTTCTGTTGATTAATTTTGCATACACATCAGTGAACAGCTTAGCTGTTTCGTTACAGAGAGGGACTGGAAGAATGTTTCTGAAATGCTCTGAAAGGAGTTAGGCTTTTGTTTTTGATTTTATTGTTATCCAGCACTGTTGCACTTTGTGTTGAAAATTTATTTTATTAAAAGTCTTGGACCATTGCCTTGGAGACAGAACCCTAAGCTTGTACTCCTTCACTTTCTTGTCACCTGAGGGTTTCATTAATTGTGACATTAAGACATTGTCCTACAGTTTATACAATCCTTTATTTGTTTTTCTTGTGTTTAACAAAGAAGGTTACTATTTACACATAGTGTAAATCTGCCCCTACAAAGTCTCACATGCAGTTAGGTCCAGACATATTTGGACAACATTTTCATAATTTGGGCTCTGTACACCAACACAATAAATTGAAAATGAAACAACCGAGATGCAATTAGAGTGCAGACTTTCAGCTTTAATTCAAGGGGTTGAACAAGAATATTGCATGAAATGTTTAGGAATTGCAACCATTTTCATAAACAGTATCCTTATTAAAGGGGCTCAAATGTAATTGGACAAATTAACACAATCATAAATAAAATTTTCATTATTAATACTTTGTTGAGAATCCTTTGCAGGCAATGACTGCTTGAAGTCTGGAATGCATGGGCATCACCAAACGCTGGGTTTCCTCCTTTGTAATGCTTTGCCAAGCCTTTACTGCAGCTGTCTTTAGTTGTTTGTTCATTGGGCTTTCTGCCTTAAGTTTTGTATTCAGCATGTGAAATGCATGCTCGATTGTGTTGAGATCAGGTGATTGACTTGGCAATTGCAGAATATACCACGTATTTGCCATAAAAAAAAACCTGGGTTGCTTTCGCAGTATGTTTTGGGTTATTGTCTGTCTATAAAGTGAAGCGCCGTCCAATCAACTTAGTTGAATAAACACTAGTGACCCATTATTTCATAGGAAAGCTACTGTTTGAAGGCCATCACCTGACCCCTATTATAACCACATTTTAGCTGAAACAACAGTTAAAGGACAATGCCTTCAAAAGCTAAGATGAGATTCAGGGTTGGATCAAATGTCTACACACTCAGAAGATCTCCAGATAAAGGGGCTGACATGTGTTTCATACAGTAACCAAATATAAGACTTATTGTACCTGATGCTTTGATCTAGAGCAGTGGTTCCCAATCATGGTCCTCTAGTACCCCCAACAGTGCACATTTTCATTGTAGCCAAGCACAGCCAATTCAATTTGTCAACTAATTATCAGGCTCTCATTGAGTTGAATTGGGTGTGCTTGTCCAGGGCTACAACAAAAATGTGTGCTGCTGGGGGTACTCAAGGACCCGAGTTGGGAACCACTGATCTAGAGCATAACGGTAGAACTATGGGATCAGGGACCGGCAATCTTCTATTCTATAAATTCACATTGTCAGTTATTGTGGTAATTTAACAGGTTAAATTTAAGGGCCATAAAACCCTGGTCTAATACAGTGGTTCCCAAACCTCTCCTGCTCACTTTATAAACATTGTTAAATTGCAAATAATCACAATTAACTACAGAAGATAATTAATCAAAATTGGGTAACTCTTCAGTATTCACAAAGGTTAACAAATGTGGATCTTGTTGTATGTACTGATTACTTTGACCAAGTTCAATAGTCCTATCTATTTGTAGACTTGCAGAAATGTAATATTGGAAATGGGTTCCTTAAATGGATCCAACAGCCTCTCTGCAAGAATAGAACCAATCACTATCGACTTATAACGTCCATAGAAGAACGAGACACGGTGGCACATTGTCGCCTCTAATTTAGCAATTAACACTTGCCCAAGCCATCAGATCACACACAGATAAACATGGTTATAATACCAAAGATACCCCAAATAACAGTGTCTCTTGAAGTGGATGATATACTCCTAAACATGTAGCTAACCCACAATCCAGTATCCCAGCTATGCTAAGCTTGATCAGTCTGTTTGGCACCTTCCTTTGCTACAGAAACAATGAGAATAAGAGTGAATTAAAGGACCCCTCAGTTATGTTACCAATCCCCTTTGGGTATTTGTTGTAGTGCGTATCTTTAAAAACTGAGCCAAGCATACAGGTGAAATGGTCAAAATGAAAATATTTATATTGGAATAACAAATAGGGTCCTTCTTTGGAGAATATTGGTGCCGGTAAGAAACAAAACAATTATATTAAAAAGTATGTAAAAGCTTCCTTGTATGGTTATTAACAAAACACTTGGTTATTAACAAAAAAGTTTCTTCATGAAGTTTCCAGGTGTGGTGTATAATAATAATAATACCCAGGAGACATATCTAGAACCTGGCAATGATATGCAGGTGGATGAAACCCAGGTGTGTTGCCTGGGGGGGACAAAGGTGCTCATCAGGTCAGGGTTTGCCTCCATCTGCTGGTCGCATAACGTACCTCCATTGTTACGTGGCTTCATTTGTCAGGTAGAAAAGCTCCCTTTTACGATTTACTCAGATAATCTTGTTTTTAACCCCAATTACATGAAAATGGGAATGAGGTATCATAGATTATGGGTCTGCATTCACACCGCATGTACACCTGAATTTACTGTACATGATCAAGCAAGATTAAGATGGCAGTGTTAACGACATGCATGTCTTATTTTTTCCACATTCTAATTGCGTTCTGTAGAAAAACATTTCTCCATAAATCAGTTGTATGCTTTACCCTCTACGTGTTTTAGGAAAGTTAATTTGACCTAGAGCGACTTACTTTGATTTATGGAGTATGGATGGTAAATTAGCTGGTAATGTTAGGCTTATTAGCTAGCTAAACAAAATTATTTAAATGTATCCAGGCAATACAGGTTAAATGCAAATTACCTACTTATAATCTCAATTCAGTTTTCTTCCCAGTGCAACTAAGAAAACAGAATTGGACATCTTTTTTTTTAACAACTTGTTGATAACGAAGAAAACATGAAACCCCAATATTTTAAGTAAAATCCATAGAGACTGCACATGCATTTGTTGACGAGGAACATGTTTGCGAAACCTAAATGAGTGTCGATATAACTTAACTTTCTGTCAGGCTCTCTAAAGGTCAAATCTACTAAACGGCTCTAAATAATTTAAACCAATATGATAGGAAATAATTTACTATTGTTTGTGGTTGCATTCGGAACGTGTGGAAGTTGTGGAACTGACCAAACGTTCCTTCAGTGAAAAAAGAAAGTACGCTGATAAATGAATGGGTGTTCACAGCTTAATACGATATGTCACGTTGTATACGTCCGGTTCTACAAGAGCAATTGAAATCCGAACTGCTGAGGGAATGTCCATTGTGTCTGAGTAGGTTATTTCGCTAGTTTAGCAGGGTGAATCTGAGCCAGAGGCAGGGGACTGTATGGTGGATGGTGAGGTGAGTGATAAAGGACCTACAATACAATAGCCATTAATTGTAAACTATATTATGGTGCTCTTGCGCTTGCCTATTATGTAGACAGTCTTACAATTTATCATCCTCATGTCAAACAGATATCTTGTATTTATTCTATTGTTTTATCACATTCCAAAGGACAATTGGACGCATTGGTATAGATTAGCAAATAAATACTATATAAAATGTAATTGTTGCTGATCAATTTGATCATACACTAAGTCAAATTATACTCATGCAACCATTGAGGTAAAATTCAATACAATAAGATGTCATCTCCATGCACACAAGCTATTTGACAATCTTGCCAAATGAAAGACTTTACATTCATCTGACCATAGAACTAGATGTACCTATTAAATATACCTATTGTCAGTATAGCATCTCAACAGTAGATCATTTTGTGGAGCATTAACATTTTGCCGAGTTTGGACACTATTAAGAATTGTGTTAAACTGACTAACGTTTCTTATAAAGTTTACCTCCACCACAAATAGCATCTAAGAAATGTATGGCTTTTGCCACTGGCCGTTTTAACAGCATATTAGCCATTTAAATGCTTACTAGCAGCCTATCTAAATCACTACTTGGAATAGTCATAAGATTTTAGCAATTTCTAGCGGGACTGAATATGAACAGCCAAAGCTATTTCATCGCACAAATAATTTTTTTTCTTCTTTCATTCGTGAATTACACTGATACAATAACTATCAATATAGGTTGACGATAACTTACTTTTTTGTCAAGTGAAAAAATGAGAATCGTGGAAACCCCTACTCTTTTACTGTACTTCGAAAATCCAACAGAAATAGTCGCAATATAAACAGTTTTATTTTAGGCTTACTATAACGTAGCAACTGAAGGTTGTAGCCAGCAAAGTTTTTGTCTACCCTGACCCAAAAAGCATGCACGTATGTGTACTTTGAAAATCCACCAGAAATAGTCACAATATAACCGTGAACAGTTTCATTTCAGGCGTACTATAACGCAGCTACTGAGGGTTGTAGCCAGCAACGTTTTTCTCTATCCGGAACAAATCCGAATGCATAATTGGCTTTGATTGTAATGAGATTCGAAGGCAGGACCTGTTGCAAGTCAGTCACTCACTATTTCGCTCTTCTTGGCCGGCTCCGCTCACGCTACTGTATGTAGCTACAGTATGGCGTAAATGTTCAAAGCCACAAAATAATGTATTAATGCCATTCCTCTAAACAGTAACTCGTTATTTAATTAGAATACATAATGTTTATTGTTGCAGAAAACAAAGAAACATAAAGACAGTGAAAACTAACAAAACACATTGTGTTTTTAAGTATTTTTGTAGTCTTATAATGCAGAATTGAAACAATTTGCTTTGCTTGAATGTTTTGTGATGTTTTTAAGTAGTTTTCTGTCTTCAACTTGCTCAGTGTCATCAGATGTCTTCATAAGATTTCTTCTAACCAGCTCACAAGATATCAATTACCTCACAAGACACTATTGTTCATCATTGACATTCCAAATTCTGCTGTGATGGAGAAAGGCATTAATTACAAATTGGATGTTATGACACTTAGGATGCTAAGCTGATGTAGTGATCAGAAAGCATCTCAGACAATTTGTTTTTAAAGGAATATTTTTTTATTATTATTTATTTTGGTCAATTTGAGATCCGGGGCTGTTCATAAAAAATTCAGGGCTATAGCCCCGGACGCCCAGGCCTAACGACGCCACTGGTCAGTAACCTAAGTACAAGTGGTTTTAATTTTATAGGTCATCTGGATTTCTGTCACCTTTCAGGTTAGTTTAACGAACCCACATCACTTGTCTATGAATCCATTGGTCTTTAGATAGTAAGCTATTGTAAAACCGTCCTTCACAGGTAAAATTTAAAGAAATGTGAAAGTGTCTGAAATTTGGAAAGAATAAGAGACGTAACTCTTAGAGGCGAGGTAAAGAAACACACCACATTTATTAGATCTCATGTAGTTAGTGAGCTACTAAAAATGACATACAGTGGGGAGAACAAGTATGATGATCCAGAGGAGGAATGGGAGAAGGTCATGTGGTCTGATGAGACAAAAATAGAGTTTTTGGTCTAAACTCCACTCGCCGTGTTTGGAGGAAGAAGGATGAGTACAACCCCAAGAACACCATTCCAACTGTGAAGCATGGAGGTGGAAACATCCTACTTTGGGGATGCTTTTCTGCAAAGGGGATAGGACGACTGCACCGTATTGAGGGGAGGATGGATGGATGGGGCAATGTATCGCGAGATCTTGGCCAACAACCTCCTTCCCTCAGTAAGAGCATTGAAGATGGGTCGTGGCTGGGTCTTCCAGCATGACAACGACCGGAAACACACAGCATAAGAAGCATCTCAAGGTCCTGGAGTGGTCTAGCCAGTCTCCAGACCTGAAACCAATAGAAAATATTTGGAGGGAGCTGAAAGTCCGTATTGCCCAGCGACAGTCCCGAAACCTGAAGGATCTGGAGAGGGTCTGTATGGAGGAGTGGGCCAAAATCCCTGCTGCAATGTGTGCAAACCAGGAAACGTATGATCTCTGTAATTGCAAACAAAGGTTTCTGTACCAAATATTAAGTTCTGCTTTTCTGATGTATCAAATACTTATGTCATGCAATAAAATGCAAATTAATTACTTAAAAATCATACAATGTGATTTTCTGGATTTTTGTTTTAGATTCCGTTCCATTGTATCAAATACCTGTTCTCCCCACTATATATAAAGGGTCCAATAACGGTAATGTTCTGGCAGATGTATGTTGTAAAACTACATAGCGTGAAATTTCATTATTAATCTGTAGAAATACGGAAAATGTACTTTACTTAAAATAAAGTATATTGATGTAATTTCACAGCAGGAACCCATTTTCTCCCCCAAATTCTCCCTTTTGTTGTAGTCATCAATAGCTTTTAAAAATGTTTGTTCTTCATGTTTATTGCATTTATACATCAGCTATTTGTATTTTGATGACTCATGCCTTACCAACTTCTACCAGATACAATGTTATGAGTGTGAGAGTCAGAGCTCCCAAAGCAATCCATATAAAGCAGCATCATACCAAAAATAATAGTCTTCTTTTCTATGGTTGGCACACAAACACGACCATAATCCCCCAAAAAATTCCAAAGGGTTACACTGTACTTAAAGAATAAGGCTTTTTTTTATTTTTTTTTTAAAAAGCTCTGTCACCATACCAATTACAACAAACAAACATTAACAAAATGAACTGCCACAAACCATGCTGGGATATCAATAATAAAACAGTGGAATTCTTGTGTTTCCTGATAACAGACCAGTTATTTTACAGGACAAATGTTCAATAAAGGTTTTAATGTGTAAGGTAAAACAGAATTTTACTGTCATTCTGAAATACAGAGAATGACATGTAAAATGTAAAGTAAATTACAGTAAACCAGAGGTGTCAGACCAGTTCCACGGAGGGCCGAGTGTCTGCAGGTTTTTGGTTTTTCCTATAAATTGGTTCCCAGTTCAAACCGGTTTGACACCCCGGCCGTAAACTAACATTTATTTTTTATAGTGTACAATCCAGATAAAATCTGTACATCTTTTTCCTTTGGAGGGGAATACTTCTAAAGGTATTTAAAGGTTAATTCTAGGTTCGAATGTTTTACTCATATGCAATCAGCGGTTTTGCACTTTCATGACGATCCCTAAAACACCATAGTGCAACATTTTGTATTATGCTAACGGAAATGTTCAATAGTTGATCAAATCAAGAGTGTACAATGCTTACAGTAAATTACAATCAAATCAAAAAGTAAGAACATTGTTGAAATCCTTGCAATGTTACAGGAGGAAGAAATATGTCGTTGTCTTACAATTTTAAGTGTATATTAATAAACCATTGTTCAACAATTTAAATAGTTTGTTTGGCCAGCACTGAATGACCAACTCACAATTCGCCATAATGTTTAGGCTGTGTGTTTTTTAAAATAGAATTCTATAAATTAATCCACCCATTGCCAAGCACGCCCTGTTCAAGTATGAACAAGTATGCCAGCTGTTTATGGAATATTATGCATCAAAGTTGAAATGTCTATGAACATTATTGAAAAGGATATAGAAGATATACAGAAAAGTGGTTCCATTTATGTATTGATTCTTAGTAAATCAATAAAAACCCGTGTGACCATATAAAATGTAGTACACTATTTAACATGTGGATTGGAGTCTATAACAAAGTTGTGTTATTAATAATATTACAGACGACTGATGACAAAGGCAATTACCCTGTTAACTCCCAAAATGTGGAAGGGAGACTGAACAGAGGTACGAATATGAATGTCAGGTGAATCTCACTTTTGTAGGATTCTTCATATGAAAAGATACATTTTAATTTCACCGTTATTGCTTTATTTTACAGCATACTGTTCAATCTTTCATCCAATTTACCCAGCGTTATCATTTAAGGAATAGAGCCAGGAGGCAAATACGTTGGGATAGGCTAAAATAAAACAGCACACACAGTATGATACACTTTTAATTCCGGAATATTCTGCATTGCCTGTCGGGTAGAAATCGCACCTTACCTGGCAGTATCATGGAGAGTGAATCCTTTAGGCTTCTGTACGTTACGCACAGATATAGAAAACTGAAGTTCCCTCAATGGGATAACAATACATGAAACTATTTAAACGTGTCCCCTTCTTTCGCCACATATCCAATATTGTTTTGCCTAATATCAAACCCAATTCGGTTTAATCTGAAAAGCGAATTAATAATATTGAACACTTTAATCCCCATGTTAAATAAATTCAGGTCATTATCGGTAAAATGCTTTTATTATATTATTTAATTCGCAAATGCGAGTAATTTAAAATAAGTTATGTAGGCTTTATTTTATTTTAAATGTGCTCATTTATTGCCATAACTCTGCATAAACTCTTACAAACTTAAGAAATGCAACGAAAGCAATATCCATATGCTTATATTGGTTCTTACCTTGCGTTAGGTGTGTATCAATTCTCTCTTTCCTCCGGAGTTGTTCAAATAACCTATCTGCCTATAACGCAACGAGGTAGGTGCTTGTAATTCGGGGCAAATATCACCTCACTGAAACTTTTCCGCTTGAGTTTTTCCCAAAATGTAGCCCGTCGTTCTGTAACGCTTTCTTTTATGGGACAACGTGTTTTAACGAAGCAACCGGTTCTCTTGCGTAAAACACACCGTGGAATGATGTTTTGAAAACACGCACATCCGTAGCAGACAAAAGCTAAAAGTGAATTTCCGAATCTTGTCAGGGGGTGCTGAGGCTAGGATGGGGGAACTGCAGCACCCCCAAACACCACTAGGCAACTTCCCGCAGCTATCACCCTAGACATGGTAGCCAACACACCAAGGTCATCCACATATTGTTGGAATTGTAACAGGCTCAAAAAATTAAGGGAATACTTAAATCACACATCAGGTCGATGAACAAAATATATTTAAAATGATTTACAGTACATTGTGTATTTCGTTGACAAACAAAATGAAGTAACAATGGTCAGTGGAAACCAAAATCACCAAAAGTTGAGGGCTAGATTCAAACTCACACAGAAAATTAAGGTAAACAATTGAAATTACAGGCTGTTCCAACTTGTGTGAATTTCATCACTGCAACTAATGTGACTGTGTGTATGTTTGCACTCCCAACAATGTCTGGGCATGCTCCTGATGAGACAGCGGATGGTGTCCTGGAGGATCTCCCAGACCTGGATCAAGGCATCAGTGAGCTCCTGGACAGTCTGTGGGGCTACTTGGATGCACCAATATATAACGTCCCAGAGGTTCTCAATTGGATTCAGGTCTGGGAAACATGAGGGCCAGTCAGTGGCATCAGTGCCTTCATCATCCAGAAACTGCCTACACACTCTGGCCACATGAGGAACCCAGGGCCCACTGCACCAGCGTAAGGTCTGACGATTTCATTCCGGTAACTAACAGCAGTCAGGTTATTGTTGGCTACCACATGGAAGTCTGTGTGACCCTCCAAGGATATGCCTCTCCAGACCAACACTGAACCACCACCAAACCGGTCATGCTGGATGATGTTGCAGGCAGCATAATGTTCACCACAGCGTCTCCAGACTCTTTCAAGTGTGTCACATGCTCAGTGTGAACCTGCTCTCATCTGTGAAGAGAACGAGGCACCAATGGCAGACCTACCAATTCTGGTGTTTTCTGGTGAAAGTCAATCGAGCTGCACAATGCGGGGCTGTGAACAAAGATCCCACTGGAGGACGTCAGGCCCTCATGCCAGCCTCATGGAGTCTCTTTCTGACAGTTTGGTCAGAAACATACACCTGTAGCCCGCTGGTCTGCTGCTGGGGTGATGCCATTCTACGGCCCTGTCCAACTCTCCTGGTGTAATGGGCTCTCTCCTGTTATCTCCTCCATGCTCTTGAGACTGTACTGGGAGACACAGCATAACATGCGATGGCACATATGGATGCTGGACTACCTGGGCAACATGAATTGGCTGCAGGTACCACCTCATGTTACCACTAATAACAAGGACACCAGCAAACCACAAAACTAGAGAAGAATCAGTCAGGAAGGATTAGGAGAGAGCAATTGTTTGTGGCCCCCACCTGTAAAACCATTCCCTTTTTTCTGAGTTGTCTTGCTGTTGCCTCTCCAGTACATCTGTTGTCACTTTCATTTGCACCAAAACCGGTGTCATTGATTCACAACCACTCATGTTTCCTAACTGGACAGATTGATTTCCCTGAAGTTTATTTGACTTGCTGTGATGATAACTTGTTCCCTTCATTTTTTTTAGCAGTATATACATGTACACACACACACACACACACACACACACACACACACACACACACACACACACACACACACACACACACACACACACACACACACACACACACACACACACACACACACACACACACACACACACACACACACACACACACACACACACACACACACACACACACACACACACACACACACGTGTATATACAGTACCTCACAAAAGAGAGTACACCCCTCACATTTATGTAAATATTTGAGTATATCTTTATGTGACAACACTGAAGAAATTACACTTTGCTACAATGTAAAGTAGTGAGTGTACAGCCTGTATAACATTGTAAATTTGCTGTACCCTCAAAATAACTCAACACGCAGCCATTAATGTCTAAACCACTGGCAACAAAAGTGAGTACACCCCTAAGTGAAAAGGTGCAGTGGTCTCTTAATTTTTTCCAGAGCTGGATATGGAGAGAGTGAGATTGGTTAAGTGTCAACTCAAGGGTAAGGGTCACCATCTGTAATAAGGTTATTTAAGAGCACCAATCATTGTCCAAGGCATTGGATATCCCTTAGAGCACAGAAAATTACATAATGCAGAAATTGAGAGCATATCGCATGATTGTGAAGTTTTCAGGCAAGGAGACCACCAAGAGACCCATGACCACTCTAAAGGAGTTGCAGTCTTCCACAGCTGAGCTGGGAGACACTGTGCATGTTGCAACCATAGCCCAGGTTCTTTACAAAAGTGGCCTTCATTAGAAAGCTGAAAAAACAAAGCTATTCTTGAAAGCAACACACATCAACTCTCAGCAAGAGTTCGCCAGAAGGCCTATGAGAGAATTTAAGATCAAGTGAAAGGAGATGATATGGTCGATGAGACCAAAATAGAGCTTAAGTCCCAACACTAAGTGCAGTTTAGCGCAAGTCTGACACTGCACGTCATATAGAGAACACAATCCCAACCATGAAGCATTGTGATGGCAGCATCATACAGTACTATGGGGATGCATCTCTGCGTCAGGGGAAAGCTTGAGAAAATACAGGGCAAAATGGGTGCTGCAAAGTACAGAGAAATCTGATTCTAAACTCTGCAAAAGACCTGGGACTTGGGAAGAGATTCATTATGCAGCATGCCAATTACCCAAAACATACAGCCAAAGTCACAGTGCAAAGGCTTAAAAACAAAAAGGTCAATGTGCTGGAATGGCCCAGTCACAGCCTGGACCTCAATCCAATTGAGAATATGAGCAGAGTTGGAAATTGCCATTCGCCAAATGTTCCCATCCAACATGGGGCAATTTTACAAAGAATGGGCAGAAATTGCTTTGTCCAGATATGCAAAGCTGGTAGAGACTTATCCAAATAGACTCATGGCTGTCAATCAATTATATTCCATTTGTATTTGTAATAAATATGTATATTTTATTTTTGACTCTGATATTGTGGATTTTTTTGTGTTGATCAGAGGCTAAAATTCCTAATTGAATACATTTTGATTAAAAGTTAAAATAATAAAATGTGGAAATCCAAGGTGGGTGAATACTTTGAGAGCCACTGTAGGTAAATAGAGATCAAAGGTCACAACATTTTACACTAACAGTTATGGAAAATATATTTATGAATATTGTATATTGTTTGATGAGTGGTATGGTAATGTATGGCAAAATCAATACAGTTGCAGGATGAGATGTGACAATACATAAATACACATTGCAATCAAGATAGTCAAAGTGTCAAACATGCAGGTTAAACTATTGTAATGGTACAGATCAAATATTGCTTAGAGGAATAGAATTGCCAGGTACACTCCAATGTTTGTGTTTCTCAACACTCTTGGGATCTACCAGAAAGCCCACATATTGGTTCTAGACAGATAAAACGAATATCTAAGCCCTTGACCGGTTCAATACAGTGTAGTGTTAGTTTACAACCGTGGACTGTTTGTTGTTCACCCAGAAGAGGGTTGGGAAACACTAACCTTCATTTTCCTGGGAGAAGTAGCAGAATGCTGGACCATTTGATGAAGGCCCATTCCACAGGGAACCTCTGTAACGAACCAAACAGTCTCTTGTTTTCTCTTTATATTCTTACTTCTTATACTGAAAAACCAATGGAAAGAGAAAATATTACAGAAACAGCATGCTATTTTCTGATTGGTCAATTAAAATAACTTTAAAAACAGTAACTGCAATTCTTACTTTATTGAGAATCCAGTCTGCATCGGATATAGCTCTTAGAATTATACGCTGAATCCTCTCAGGATCGTCTTCGTCTGTGTGACTATTGTAGCCCTATTTTGACACAAAGAAGCAAATTGCTAATGAAGAAGCTAAATAGCGTAGCCCGTTACATTAAATATTAGATGTGTTAAAACTATTCATATTTGATGTAGTATCCCTTTGATGGAATAACTATATAGCAAGGCTACAATCAAACATACCTGTCGTATTGCATGTTGGTAATGTTGCTGCATTGCCCGGGTTGGCAGTTGCTTGCAACATCTAAGAAGGTACCTGTATAGGTGGACTGGGGTTCGAACCAACTCAGCACCTGGTAATGGAGGCATAGTGCTGTGCAGAATAACTCATCAAATATGCTCCTGTGAACAGCATTAGCAAATGGGGCATTTAAGGTCGTCGACTTCAAATAGTAACACATTTATTATGTTTGAGCTCACAGCGCCTGAAAAGAAAATCATACAGGACCTCCACGAACGAGATATGATTTTATGTTAAATTGTGAATACTGACTTGCACGTAGTGTGAATGTTCAAGTGTAAATGCGGACTTACAGGTAGCTCGCAAACGCATTGGACGTGGGTGGCAGATATCTGGAAGTTCTTTGAAGTAGCAAGCTAGAGTTACTGTTCAGAGTAAAGGTGCGTTATATGTATTATCACAACTCCTTGAACAATATTACGCACAAAGGAATCATGCTATACAAGCGCGAGGAATACGTTATTAGATCGAGGTCAAATTAAGCAGTGTTGGTGTCCCTTTTAAAGCAACACGGAAAGAAACTTGGAATATACAAACAGTTCCATTGGACACCGATAGCAATATCTTAAATTAAGATATTTCGCTTTTTGTCAACGTTATTCTTCTTGCGTTGTTTCTGTTCACCTCTTTCTCAAAACGTGTAGAGCCGCGGCCCAGTGGTAAAACTCCCGTCATGTTTATAAGTGGTACCTTGCTGGAGACGTGGATTCAATGGGCTACATATCCGCACTACACCAGTTTCCGTCTACTGTCAGTAAAGGCCTTGCAATAAATAAAGCTATTCCTCAAAACCTATCGGCGTAACACATTGGAGGTTTTACATGGGGACGAGAAAATCTTGAGCCAAACTAATATTTTAAATGTTTTTGCTTTATTGGATATAAAGACCATAAGAAAAACAAAATTACAAAAAAGAAGGTCCGATCGACATCACACAAAGCAGGCTACACAGAAAAGGTTTGTCAGGTTCTCTCAAGGTATGCAATTCATGTTCAATATCTGTTAATGGGAAAAACTGACCGTTTGGTTACAGGTTGCTTCCAAATACTGTAGGTAACCTACCAAGGCAAATCACAACATGCCAACTAAAAATATCAACATGAATCATCTTGCCCTTTAACTGAAATGCATTTCATCTTCAGGTTTGTTAGGGCACTGTGCCATCCACAGAAATAATCTTACTCTGCATCATGCTATATCATCCTAGTTTATTAGCTGGTTTGTGCAGTGATTAGGAGTTGACTGTTGGCAAGCTATGTAGTTGGATGAGTCATATGCATCCAGCTGGCTTGCCACAGGCCCCTTGTTTCATAGAGCTTAGGGAAGGGTTTCCAAAGTTCCACGGTTCGTTCTGCTGTGTGCTGATGAATAGCCTCATTGTGGAGGTGGGAGGGAAAATACAGAATTGGCATGAGAGAGACACCACTACAGGGAACCAGGAACCACCTCTACCCGGACTGCGCGTTTGTTGTCCAGCTCTGCTGAGATCTGACCTGTCCTTTCCATCAACACACAGTCTTTCCTGCAAGACTCCTCTTTGCTGCAGGTGAACACTCATTATGTGTTTTTTCCCTTTTGCCACTCTCAGCCCTAATAAAAGGACTCTTGACAACAACCTAGAGAATTGACATTTCTAAGCAATGAGATGACCTTTGAAAACAGTGCCGTATTGAACAAAACAAGAAATGAGAAGTATGTAGTTTAATCTAATGTCTGTCATCGTTTGCCTCTAGGCGTACGTAGGAGTATGTAGATTACATAAGAGCAGAACCAGAGACTCTGGCCTGAGGTGTGAGACTTATTATAACATTCCAGTTGCCACAGTGACCAGAGAAATTCCTGTTGTCTTATTGATCAGACCACACTGGGTGGTTTAAGTGAAACATAAAACGTAACACTAGATGTTTCTATAACAATGCTTAAGTCAGTGCCATATTACATTTCATGGGAACAGATAAACAAGTTAGATAATAAATTAGTAATGTAATTTTAATACTATTTTACCCAAAAAAAAAATTCTCATGAAGGGGAGGATTATTTCATTTTTGTGAGAGGGAGGGATGAAACAGTGTTCAACTTAGTCAACATAAAGTACATGCTAGGCTTGTTGAGTTAATGGGTGGCAGGCAGCCCAGAAGTTAGAGCATCTATCAAAATCTGTCTTTCTAACTATATCATTTTATAACCTCATTTTTGCAGGAAAGTATGACTGAGAACACATTCTTTTCTTCAACAAACAACCAGGTGGCAATAAGGGTTACTGCTTTGCTCAGGTACCGAATCTTAAGTTTTTTTTCTTCTTGACGGCGTGGTGATTCTACATAGAAATCCTTTAATTACCGGTCAGATACTCTCAAGACAGTAACCTGTAATTGCTCCACAAGCATTCACTGATAATTACATTATCAATGACATCCCTTATTGAATATTCAAACAGCTGGTGGGTGGGGCTGACCACAAAGACACCCCTGGTTGCACTCCAGGTTAAAAAAATAATGTATTATGTTATTTATGGGTGATCCTACATTAGCCAAGAGACAGGGGCAAGTTTATCTGTCAAATTATGAACCAAATGAATCGGTTGTTTACTGTATACACCTGAATCGGTACACAGGTACATGATAACCAACAACTCTACCGGAAGGATGTAAGCAAACTGGCCTTGTGTGTGCCTGGACAAAAACCTCTTGTCAGTGTCAACAAAACATAAATGATGATTGTTGGCTATAGAAAGCAGACCATGAAACATGCCCCAATTCACATTAAAGTATAGCAAAGTCAACTGATAATGTTCAGCATGCCACCCTAGGTCCTGTCTGAATACCACCAATGCATCATCAAAAGCTTCCTGGCTGAACTTTACAGAGCCATGACCATGGCTCTTTTCAGTCCAAATCCCCCTTTTTTGTTTTGCCAGAAGTTAAATTCTAGTCTTATCAAACAACAGAACCTGGTTTCAAAGACATTTAGAAAACTCCAGTCGCTTATATTTGGTTTTTAGGGACAGTAGAGGTTTCTTCTGGCATCCCTTCCGTGGAGATATTTCTGCCACTTAAAAACCTGCATCAACTTCCAGGCAGATTTATCAAAGCTCCATAATTATTGCCCTAAAGTTATGTTTATAATAAAGATGGGCATTATTGTTAGCTATTATTGTTGCCATTGCCTGAATTGCGAAGGTCAAATATCAAGGACCCTATGTGCCACTCACCAACTGTTGTTTAGATGGTTTCTATAAGCAAGACATCAGATAACTGAACACTTGACTTTCGACCACCCACTTTGTCTCTGTCAATGCCCAGACTCGCACACACAGTAAAAATAAATATTTTTGTGAACACTCGTGAATCATTATTGACACTGTTCTGTTGTTTTTTTAGAACATTGTTTATCTTCTTTCTAGCCAAGAATGTCATTGTGTGGATCGCCTTGTTTACCCTGGGCATTCAAACGATAAAAACGTCAAAACGTAAATTGTTTGTTTTATTAAAATGCTTTTATTCTTAGACATTATCAGGAATTAGACATCACAAAATTGGGGAAATTTTGTAACCAAAAATAATAAATTTCAGCAACTAACTTTTTTGTTTCTTTATTTTTCTTACAATTAAGACACTTTTACATGTTGCCTTACAGTAGGGTACAATATTACTGTGGCAGTAATATTTCACTACCACTACTTTCAGTTGAACAGAAATTGGTGTCGTAGAAATGCAGTTATTGTCTGCAGTGGTAGCTCAGATATGTACACTCACCTTAAGGATTATTAGGAACACCTGTTCAATTTCTCATTAATGCAATTATCTAATCAACCAATCACATGGCAGTTGCTTCAATGCATTTAGGGGTGTGGTCCTGGTCAAGACAATCTCCTGAACTCCAAACCGAATGTCAGAATGGGAAAGAAAGGTGGCATGGTTGTTGGTGCCAGACGGGCCAGTCTGTGTATTTCACAATCTGCTCAGTTACTGGGATTTTCACGCACAACCATTTCTAGGGTTTACAAAGAATGGTGTGAAAAGGGAAAAACATCCAGTATGCGGCAGTCCTGTGGGCGAAAATGCCTTGTTGATGCTAGAGGTCAGAGGAGAATGGGCCGACTGATTCAAGCTGATTGAAGAGCAACTTTGACTGAAATAACCACTCGTTACAACCGAGGTATGCAGCAAAGCATTTGTGAAGCCACAACACGCACAACCTTGAGGTGGATGGGCTACAACAGCAGAAGACCCCACCGGGTACCACTCATCTCCACTACAAATAGGAAAAAGAGGCTACAATTTGCACGAGCTCACCAAAATTGGACAGTTGAAGACTGGAAGAATGTTGCCTGGTCTGAGGAGTCTCGATTTCTGTTGAGACATTCAGATGGTAGAGTCAGAATTTGGCGTAAACAGAATGAGAACATGGATCCATCATGCCTTGTTACCACTGTGCAGGCTGGTGGTGGTGGTGTAATGGTGTGGGGGATGTTTTTTTGGCACACCTTAGGCCCCTTAGTGCCAATTGGACATCGTTTAAATGCCACGGCCTACCTGAGCATTGTTTCTGACCATGTCCCTCCCTTTATGACCACCATGTACCCATCCTCTGATGGATACTTTCAGCAGGATAATGCACCATGTCACAAAGCTCGAATCATTTCAAATTGGTTTCTTGAACATGACAATGAGTTCACAGTACTGAAATGGCCCCCACAGTCACCAGATCTCAACCCAATAGAGCATCTTTGGGATGTGGTGGAATGGGAGCTTCGTGCCCTGGATGTGCATCCCACAAATCTCCATCAACTGCAAGATGTTATCCTATCAATAAGGGGGAACATTTCTAAAGAATGCTTTCAGCACCTTGTTGAGTCAATGCCACATAGAATTAAGGCAGTTCTGAAGGCGAAAGGGGGTCAAACACAGTATTAGTATGGTGTTCCTAATAATCCTTTAGGTGAGTGTATATTGACTGATCTTAAATACTCTTTTCACAATATTCAAAAGACTAAAAGTGTTGATTTGTGGATCCATCTTTCCTAAAGTGAGCAGGCTAGATTTGAAGGATTATTTGCCTGGCTAAAATACTGTATGAACCACACCACTTTCGTAACCATTTTTTTCAGTTCAACTCTGAGTTGACCAATTATCTCCCTAACTCCTTAAATCTCTTTTGTAGTATAGGTCACCTGAGCTAACAAGTTTGAATGCTGGTCTCTGGACCTCAATAAAGACCAAATGTGGCCTTCAGTGCAAAATTAGTCTGACATCCCTTCACGAACAATCTATCAATGCCTCATTCATCCAGTCTTACATTAGAATATCTCTCTCTGTCTACCCTGTAGGATAACTTAATTTGACAAACTGAAGCTTTAGTTTATATCCCTAAGACCATATAAAATCATAAAATGGAAAAACCTTCAGTGGATTTAATCAGCGCCTTTCAGAAAGGTTCAACATTTGATCTAGATTATAACGATATCACATTCTTGCATTCTCCAGACCTACTCAGTGATAAAACTATTGCTTCAAACAATGTTCAACATTTTTATTTTTCTCAAGAAATTGTGTTTAAATTCATTTACTGCTATACCAACATACAGTATCACAGACATTAACAGCTGTTGTAGATATTGTTGCATAGAGCACCTTTTAAAAGGGAAATGTAGATTGTCTCTATTTATATACATTTACCCTCAGTAGAAAAAATTCAATGGGAAAGCAATCTGATTTAATTGTACAGTATTTAACCCGTGTTCAGTTACACAAATGTCAATGTTTTTAAAATGCTTACATGGTTAAAGCTAATGTCATCCACTTGGTGGCAGTAAAACACCAGAAATAACACAATCAGGATGAAATCAGACATTATGTAGATTTGTCTGCCTCTTCAGGCAATGTTTTCAATGACAATGAGATTTTTTTTAATGAAATGGCTATTTTGACTGCCTTTCTGTATTTTGCTTATGTTTGTCTTGTGCCTGTGTTTTTAATTGCCTAATGTAACAAAGTTACAACATATTTTGCTATCTTGAAATTCAATGATATAGATTCCAATGATTACTTTTGGTTTTTCTTCCACTAATTTACACAATATACTGAACATTTTATAATTGAATGAAAAATATGTAGTTTCCATTAAAGCATTGAAGGCTGAATAGATTTATTTATGATTTATGAACACATTCTCCACTGTCAAACAATGATTCAAATTTAAATAGGGCTGGAATGGTAAAACCCAACAAGGGTATTAAATAACACATCTTATTATATGACAAATAGTCACAATTACTAAAAGTGAACATAGGATTTAGGTCAAATGTAAAAACAACAAATTAACAATATGTTACCCTAAGCGTTACAATTTGGTCTGATATTATCCAAATGATTTTCAGCGTTTTTCCACCAAGTGTTAACTTTGGGCTTTGTAGACATACGCAATCAAGATGCAATCTTAGTTTTTTATTGAATATTTTTTATTATTTCATTCAGTGTGTGGAAAAGGTGTAGATCAGTTGGATGATAACTGCGTAATCTTTTTATACATTCCATTTGAAGGCAATGTGCCAACAATGGAAGAGGTGTGTGTGTAGAATATGACTAGGCACTGTACACTACTGACCGTATTCAACAATTTAGGTCTATACTGAAGCTGGAAAAAAAAACAAGAGCCACAGCACTGACATTCTTTAAATGTCACATTTAATGAGTTTCACCACTGTACTTCAAATCTACACTTCTCAAAAGAGACCGGACATTTTTCCCAACACACTTGAGCACATCTTAGGAGTCAATTCCGGTCTCAATTTCACCTCGGCTTTAAGGTCCTTAAAAGCAGAGCTTTATAGATATATTGTATTTATCGTAAATTGTATTCAAATTACATTACCTCTGAGTATAAATTTCAAATGTCTTATAAAAATGCATGACAGCACAAGATGTAGTACATTTCCAAATGTTGCTCAATATCATTTGCAGGGTTCAAATTAGGATCTCTCACAGCACACACCATTGTATTTGTCTGGTATTTTTGTACACATCCAAAATTAGCATCAATGAGTTTTTGAACGTCATTCCAACTCAAAATATCTTAAAAAAAGATACTAACATCCACACAAATATATTACAAAGGTGGGGGGGTGGGGGGGCAAGTGGGGGTCATAGCCTATTAAATGCATGACTCAACGTCAACTAACAGTCTGAAATTGCTTGGCTATTGATAAGTCTGTTAATAGAGGATCCCACCTCTGACATTTTTTTAAATTGTTTTTCAAATGGGTGAAAAAGAAAATTTGCTGCTTTTTCATTTCAATATAAAAACTGAAAGGGACATTCAAGTTTATTTTTGTATTATCCACATTAAGTTATAAACTTGTGGAGGTAAACAAACCAAGTCATTGAGCTCAAGAGGTAGAGACCAACATTGTGAATCCTTTATATACATATACACACAATAATAAAGTTTTTCTCTAAAGGTAGAAGAAATAATAATTATAATGATAATAATGTAAAAGGCTTCTACTTCGGTATATCCACAGCTCTGCAGTACACACAAGACACAATTAACATAATTGGTTATGTGTTTTTTTGTTTGTTTTTTAATAATTTTTGTTTGGGATTATTTTTTTCATCTGCTACACATTCTAGTGTAGGGAAAAACATAAAAAAAGACAAAAGAAAATATATACATTTATATGCAAGTCTCAAAATTAAATAAAATGCACAGCCCTAAAATGTGCAGGCTAATAAACCTTTTATACAGCAGTACTGTCTGCGTTTTAATTTATTTGTTTTTTCCTCCATTGTAGATTTTGCTTTAAATCTATTTCTTATTCACGTATTTACATATCATATTCAGTGGATCATGAGAAAATATGCCATAGAATGATGACAAAAAGAAATAGAAAAAATTCTAATCTAAAAATATATTAAATAGTTATATTTTGAGAGGTTTTTTGGGGTCTTGGGGTAGGTGCACGGTGGGTGACAGTGAAACATGGATTTGGGGAGTCAGGCTTAAAGTAGACCTAATATTACTGAGTAATTATTAATTTATGTTAGTCATTTATGGAAAACTGTTTGACATCATTCCCTTGATAAGGTGACACCCTCAGCCAAGAAACTCACTGTAGTTAGTTAAATATATTAATGTGCACGTGAAAAGACATCTATAAGCAACATGCACAAACCTCTCGTTGGAACCCTATGGAATCAATTATCGGAATGGCAGACAACATCTCCGATCCCCTAGTATCCTAAAACAATTCTTATTTTTTCACTTTCTCTTATAATGAAGTTATTTTGGTTTGGCTGATTTTCATATGATTTTGCTCATCTGCCTTTGACTGTGTGGACAGGTATATGATGAGAGGATAGATTCAGCAGACATGGTAAAAGAACCAGTGAATGACTATGACTGTGTAATCTTAATCTGCCTGTTTGTATGGTAGGTTCACAGCGGTCTCAGACTCTCCAGGGAAAATGCATGACCCAGTAGCACCCCAACATTAACTTTTTGTTACTGTAGCACAATACCACACAAATATGTGCTGAATACCACAATATCAATATGTACCCTGAACTGTTTCTCCTCCCAGCCACATGCTACTAGAATATCCCTTCAGATCTCTTCAGCTCTCAGTGGTTCTTCTCTCCCACTAATAGTCTATTCTTGAAGCAAACCCATTCAAGGTTTTCCTCAAGTAATTTAGCTAATCCTGACACAACACCATACCTTCCACACGCCCGTCCATATTTGGATGGTGTGTGTGTGTGTGTGACAGGTGGGATCTGAGGGGTTCTGTCAATAAGTATCGCATCCAAGTCGCATGCAGAGCACACATCTCTTCACAAATACTGACTTCTAACCCGGGGGACACAAAGCACAGAACAACCAGCAAAGGAGCAGGACAAAATGGAACAAAATAAACAAAGAAACCCGCTGACTATACTGTTTAACAGTACACCACAAATAAATTAAAAGCTATCGCTCTAATTAAATGCTATGACTTCTCAGAGAGCGGGAGGTTGGGGGGGGGGGGTGGGGGGGTGGGGTTTAGAGTGAGGGGTGGTGGGTCTGCTAGCGTGACTAGGTACCGTCTTAAATCTCGTGCTATACATAAAAAGAACCCCCTTTCTGAAACCCCCTCTCCGTCCTTTAAATAAGTGATGACTATGCATGTATGGAAGTGGACGGGAGCTGTGTTGCCCTTGGGGACTGCAGGCAGAGACTAAAGGCACTCTGTAGCCTGCGGTTTCATCCCATCCCTGGCTTCACACACGCTGTCAAGCCCATGAGAGTGGCCCTTAAACCAGCTCTACATGATGGATGTGCGCACACGCATGTTGGTCTGCATCCATTTGTTGCTTCACCCCCCCAGAACAGCGTAGGCTTACACACTTGCATACATAGCCCCCTCCCCCCATAACCTAGTCAACAGTGGTTGGTGCGGTTCATTTGAAAACTTCATAGTTACTATTACAGTACACACACAGTGGACATTGTCCTAGACTCCAGTGAAATGCTACGCAGGTTGGGGGTTTCCTCTTGTCCTCAGTAGTCCAGCGCGGGGCCGAGGGCGGGGCCCGGGTTTTGGTCTGGCAGAGGCCATGGCAGCAGCTATTCCCAGACCAGGGGGGAGGGAGGCATCTCAGAGGGCTGGGCCACCGTGGAACTATCAGAGGGGAGAGACGGGGACCGGCAGAAAGACAGTGAGACAGAATAAGGGAGGACAGAGGGAGGTGATGCTGGCATGGACGCACCGCCTCTTTATGTGTTAGTGGGCAGCATGGCACCTACTGTAGATGATCTGCAGAAATAGCAATTAACTAATGCACCACATTCTTCCCCATAACTCACAAAATGTTGCCCAGCTAACTGGCTGGCCGATGGGGAAAATCACAAATCAGATGTTTTAGAGGAATAACAACGGCATGGACTGTCATTGGTTGCCAGTGGGCTGGCCAATAGAATGGAAGGTTATTGTTCACACTGACATGGAACACAGGTTTCATGCTGAGTCACCTCTTAAGAGTTCGGCCAGGTATAAAAAAAACCTCAAAATTATCAGAAATAAACAGCACAATGCAGTGTGAATGATCGCAGCAATAAAAGTGGAGATTTCTTAATGTTCCCAAAGAAACTGCATTTGACAAAATCTGAATGAGGTGTGTTTCTGTTATATCCGCTGTACAATAGCCTTGGGATGAGGTTAAGGTGTGGGAAGTGAGGGAATTTGCATAGATTCCGATAAAAAAAAAAATCATAATCTACCTCCATAATCTTTCTCCTCAATATCATGATATTCATTGTCATGGCGCTGCTCGAATTGCAGCAATTCCCAGTAGACTGGGAACAGTCAATGTCAAGATGTGTCCTTTGAAGCACATTCCATGCTGTTCTGTTTCTTATCACACTGCTCACCCAACCAGGAAGTACAGACTGAAATCAGTACAGGCCAGATGGAACACATTGTCTTGTTTTCCACCTTGATTGAGCTTACTGGCACCAAAGCCACCACAAGGAGTCACTGTAGAGTGCAATGATGGAAGGCATCCGTATTCACTTACTAACACACGCCCCCCACCACCACCACTACCACTATCAAAGGCAGATGTTGCTGGCCAATTGCAAGCCCTTCGCAATACATTTTGGCTAGGGCCCGAGTAGGACTACTCTGGTCTACAGTAAAAATGTATTGTCACAAGTCACAGACAAATCTTACCTAGGTGCTAGCCCTGCTCAAAGGACTAGGTCAAAAGAAGGTCCATGTTATCTAACAGGTTTTCTAAGTAGTTTGCTTTCTAAGTAGTTCGTTTTCACAGTAGCTAAAGTAAAAAACAAGTCCAAGCACTGAGGCATAGGGGCGTATCCATTTCTCATGAGAGAATATAGTGTGCTAACCAGCAGTGGCCTCTAAGTCTTACCTAATAAAGCTTTTGAAAGCGGCTGACTGGGGGTTGATGCAGAGCGGCACCCTGTTCCCCTTCTGCTGCTCCAGGATAAACTGGTGAATGATCTCTGTGGGAGACAGGTTGAGTCATAGTCAGCCAGATGACCCAAAGACACTGGGCATTACACACTTAAGGATCACACCTGGTTTCACAGGCTCAGCTCTTTAAAAGGGCAGGCTGAAAATGTTGTCCACTTAGGGTTGGGGGTGGTTCTACGGTAATAAATTGTTCCCCACAAGCCCCTCAGTAAACTGATATATGATAGCCCTTCTAAAAAGAAATACTTTATTAGTTTTAGTGAATTTCATTTCTCATCTAACGTGTTGTACAGTAAGTCTATGCAATAGAATGTTAACAGGCTGAAAGGAATGTTGACTTGGAACGTTCACATAAAAAAGAACTACTGTCTCAAACAACAATGGTACATTATATTGGGTTGACCTCATGTAGTAAATACTACTGATATTAGTGGATCCTGACTTAGAAACAGCTTTTTGATACAGTAAAATTACATTAGTATCCATTGTGTAAAGGCTGTACATTTTCCAGAATAACTGGCACTTCACAAACGTTTCAGATGTATTGAGCTATGTTCTGTTGTTTACTACATCCCTGCCACTCCAGTGACCTGTATTGTGAGGAGTGAACAGATTGCATTACAAACTTGACAACAAATCAGTTTTAAATGTAGTCATTTTGACAACCTCAAATTCTTGTAAACCAGTAAAACATATTGGCATGTGCATGTAGGTCTGCGGCCCCCCACGGGCTAGCTGCTAAAGTGGTGCTCTAGAGTCCAGTGCAGCAGTCTATAAACAGCCAGGCTACCAGGCAGGGTGGCTAATCTCTCAGGGGAAATAAAGGGCAAATGGATAGAGGGATGGGGGAGGAGAAGGAGGATAACGGGCATGAGGAGGAGTCAGTGGAGAGAGTGGTGGGAAGGAGAAGGAAAGAGCAGAAGGGAAGAAGGAGGGTAAGGGAAGTGGGGGGGGGGGGGGCAGGTTTATTTTAGGCCTCCTCTAGAGTAAGCCTGCTTTTAGAAGACAACCTCACTAATACCTACTGACAGGCCACCACTGATCTGGGTCTCCCCGCAGAGAGAAAGATGGGGGGGTGGGGAAGGAAAAAGAGAGATGGAGAAGTGGAGGGCAGGACAGAGAGAAAAAGAGAAATAGATAGAGAGATAAGGAGAGGGAAAGTGGAAGGGAGAGAGGAAGGTGGAAGTAGGGAAAAAGACAGAGGGAGAGAGTTTGAGAGAGTAAGAGAAGAGGGTGATGAAGATACATTTTAAATGTGTAAAGAGAGAGGCTGAGGGAAAGAGTGTGAGAAATGGAAGAGAGAGAGGGCGAAAGAGACAGTGAGAAAAAACAAACAAACAAAAATAGGAAGAAGTGCTGCTTCTGGGTGTATGACTAACACACAGAGGCATGTTGGGAACATGCTCTCAGGGCTAATTGGAATCAATTGTGACCTCAGGCATTCATAAAGGTGCCTGTTTACTCATCATTTTGGAACGCACTCCTCGTTTAGCTTGAAATGTCACAGATGGGGCTATCCAAGTGTCCTTTGGCTGGCTCAACATGTTGGAATGTTGAACATGTTCACGTGTGGTGCAAAGCAGAGGTAAGCTGGTTCGAGCCCAGTGTGAGGAAGACCAACAGTCGAGGAAGAGGTGCTCACTAAGCGGTAGAATGACGTCCGTAACACTAGGTTAAGTTGGGATAAGGCTTTAATGATGTCTATCTAACACCCCTGAACACATCAGCTTTAGCTAAAGCTTCTTCTTCGTCCACACACAGTGGAAAAACACGAGAGTACACAAATATATGAGAATGATAGGCCAAATGGCTCAGTAGATCTTGGTCATATTGATCTATATCTCCAGCACATTTGAGTTCGGTGTGCTTGCACACATCTAATCTTCCACTTGGAAAAAAGGAGGGGAAGAGGAGGGAGATCAGTAAAAGTACCCCAGGACAAAGGGAGGCATGCAAACATCTAACCAATCAGTGTGCCAACACAAGCAAAACGAAAGCTCGAAAATAATGTGCGCAAACTCGCGCACTCTTTAAAGTGGAAGTTCAAATTAACCCTAAGAAAGAGAAAACAATCTAAAAACACTATGTCCTGCGCTGGTTGGTGGACAGACTCACCTTTGACCTGTCTCACGGAGGTCAGGTTCTTCTCAAAGCTGTCATCGAACTTGGGATTGGTGACGGGCTCGAAGTCACTGGTGTAGACCCGGCCGGAGGAGGTGGTGTAGCAGCACTTACACATGCAGGTGTGGTACCTCAGCCGGCCCTCGTCCAGGTAGGGGTGAGCAAGCGCGTCCTTCGCTGAGATCCGCTTTGACTGGGGGGGTGGGGGGAGACCGAACACACACCCGTCACACACGCCACAGATCATGCGCACACCGACGGCGGAGTGCTGCTCTGCCACTCCAGATAGAATGGCCTGTTTGACAAAAGCGTTAGCCTCAACTGAATAACCCGCTGACTAGTCGGAAAAGTCCTGCTGTCGAGTAGCGGACCACGAATGGAGGGGGAGGGACGCGGCTGTCTGGTTTTGACAAACGTCAGCTTGTTTCTACACGACAGATCTCAACGAGACAAACCTGTACACACGAATGAAAAATCTAACAATTCTACATCCGCTAGGCCTTGTTAAGAAAAAAATCTGTACCTGATAGAGCTTCAGAATCACCAGGAAGCTCGCACACAGAGAGTGGTTTTCCCGCATTGGGGACCGTCAAAGGGTTACCAAAATGTCATATTTTCCTTTTAAAATCCTTGTGGACATTTTCGGTCCCCATCAGGTTAGTGTGTAAAATGTGAAGATGCACACAAACAGGGAAAACAGGGAAGGCCTACATGACCTGGGATGGAGAAGGTTGGTTAAGATCAACCAACCTCCCTTGCATAGGACAGTGGATAAGCAACGCTGCAGGGCATTAGGGTCAAAGGCAAAGCCCTTTAGGTGTTAAACTGGAAAACATTCACTGGGGGTCTGTCAATTCTTGACCCACGATTGGACACAGGCTTGAGGTTAAAGCTTGCTATTATAGCCAGCGACATCATTCATTCCCAGGTTGGACTGTTGACTCAAGTCAGTGACAGTGATGTCCAGGATTACCCGGTAAACTATGTACTACCAGAAGGAAATAGTCAAACGCTTTAAGAAAATGTAACGGGTTCTTCAGAGAGAAAAAAAAATTAAGTACCTGATTCACTCTGAGCAGTAGTCAAAGCTCTTGTATAGTGTGTTTTAAATCCCTGAAATATTACTTGTAATGCAGACATGATTTTGGTTTTTTGTTTCTTTGCTCAGACAGAAATGACATTGTATCTACTGTGGAGTATAACGTCCCAACATGCACACAAAGTACTCACCGGATCAAACACAAGCATCCTGCATAGGAGGTGGACAGCTTCATGGGTGGCCTGGCTTGACAGGGTGTACAGGACAGGGAGTGATGGCTACAACAACAGGAAGTTATAGTCAATCAACAACAGGAAGGTACAGTCAAATTTGACAAACAAAATGCCTTATAATGCCAGAATGTCAAGTATAATGGGATTTTGAGAATTGTGAAGATACCTTTGATGTCATGAAATGTACATTTCAACATCTCTCATATTTTGAAATATATAGGATATACCTTTGAAGGGAGTGTACTACTCTTTTTTTTTTTTTTTACAGCACCAAAAAACCTTGTGATTCAACGTGACAAGAAAAAAGTCAAGGGTTGGCTACTGAATGCATATTGCAATGTGGTTTGAACTGAATTGAGTTGCGGATCTAATCAGTGGCTTCAAAGCCCGTCACAACTCAACAAACCTTCACTTCCACACCTAATCTACGCTGCTGCCAAAAGTACCCATCAAAGGAGGGTCCCTTGGCGCTGTGTGTGGCTGACCTCTACCAGGAGGTGGAACCAAAGAACAATGAGCAAGTTATTTTTACACTAATTATCCTCCTTCTCTCCCAACACAAAATTGATTGAAAAAGCCTACCGGTGATCATTTCTTGTCCCTGATTAGGTTTTGCCAATGCGAGCAGATGCAAGCCCCGGCTGGTGATTCAAGCTCATCAAGAGATGAATTTATGTCACAACACTTAGTACTATACTTCCCCAGCAGGGAAGGAGAAAGGGAAGAGGGGCTTTCAGAGCTTCCGCCTCAGGAAGACAATAGACCTGATATGTTGACTGAGCATGCATGTGCCTTTCAGTGTGTCTGTGTTCCACTGAGTTGATTGCGATGTGTGAAGACTCCAACGTAATAATAAAAAATGTAACCAAGTTTTCAGGTCACAGAAAGTATAATTTCCACTGTTAACTCTGTGTGTGTGTGTGTGTGTGTGTCTTTGTTAGTTGCTATGGTGGCAGTGTGTAGGGCACAGTGCTGGGGTGAGAGAGAGTGCGGTGCTGCAAAGTAGCATTTGTAGGCATTAGCCAGGGATTAGCAGGGGATGACGTTCCAGACAGATGAAGGGGGGAAAGGGGGAGGAGAGGCTGGTCTGGACCTCTGTCCTTGCCTGACTAACCATCCACAGCACTCTGGCCAACTGATGATCTAATCAATTTTGATACTCTGATTTATTTATTTTTTGTTAGAGAAGATCTAATGGCAGATGATCTCAATTACAATTCACGGGAACGAGGGTGGCAATTTCAGACAATGTATTTAGCAATCGATAAAAGCAGCGGATTTCAATTCAGGGTGAGGCATCAGGCAACCTCTGTCCCATGATGATGGCACGGGCAGAAAGACGGACTGGTGACGTAATGGCCATGGCGCCATTTCAGACTAGACAGCAGTTAGAAACCAACTGTGTGAAAGAAGACCCTGACAGAGAGCCACTGAAGGCTCTGCTCAAAGGCAACACATGATAATAAGTAATTAAAGTATCTAGAGCTGATATGTTACACTGATTAACCAAACTTACATATTTGATAATTCGGTAACGAACAGTCATTTAGGTGAATTGTACTTAAGAAAAGTTGGATTCAGTTACAGTCTTTTGTAGCCCAAGGGCGATTCCTATTTATTTTATTTTTTTAAAGGAATGAGAAATAAAAAAAGTAAAAGGTTGAAGGTACACCCAATGCAACAAACCTTTGGAGCACAGATACCTGTTAATTGTTGTTATGGCCTTCACCTATGTTCCTGATCACCTTCCCTATTTAAGTTCATCCTTTCCTCAAAATGCACCTCAAATAGCATACTACGTACGTACTTTGCGGATGATTGTGAAGTATGTACTTTTATGTATATAGTAAGCTAGTACGCCAGTATTAGGACCGACTGGGACATACTACCTCGTCATAAAATTTAATCTCAACACTAGAAGAGTTTGTCACACATTAACATCACACCAAATTTGAATATTTAGCTGGACATAATAATGATCTGGCATACTAATCTGGCATACTATATATCATGCAAGCATGCGATTTGAGACAAATCCCTGAAGTCTAATGCCCTTTTATGGAGATTGGAGGGGCGTTTACCCATGCTAATTAGGAACAACTGGCACGCGCTTTCAATTGACGAGGACAGTGGGATTCATCATTATACGAACATAGGTGCGAACCCATGTGGTTTAAGAACACTTCATGAACCTGATGTAGACTTTTCTTAGGAGCTTTCTCAAGAATAAATTAAAAAAAAAAAAACATGGGAAGATATTGGTGAATGAGGCCCAATGCTATTATTTTCGATGAACTCTTAGATTTTTATAACTATTGTCTTTTTTCAGAACTGACACCATTTTCAACACACCGTCTTGACAAAGAAATAGAAAAAACTGATATTTCACGCTGAAAGTTGAGTGCCTGTATTTAAGATTATTTTTACAGCTCTATTTATGTTTTTTTTTACAATTTGTTTTTCTCTAAACCCTTCTGAGAAAGTCAGACTGCCTGGTGTTTTCTGCATCCAGCCGTCAGTAGTTATTGAGACTGGGTTGAGAAAGCAGTTCAACAATGAATTTAGTAGAGTTTCCCTGGTGCCTCCATACATGGCAACTGACTGGAAAGCTAGAGATAGTCGGCATGTGTCAGTGCCTCAAGGCCTTGTTTTTGTATGCAGACTGAGCTAGGTCAAGGCTTCCCTTTCTCACCCGGCCACAGCCAGCTTCTCAAGGACCCTAGAGCCACAGGCTAGAGGTGTGTGGGTTATCTTGGAAACTAAAACAAAAAAGGACTACGGAATGGATTGGCCAAAATGTTTATCTAAAAGCAAACTAGCGTAGATCCTTTAAGAATCAATTTTGTCTGTCTGTCCGTTCTTCTGTCCATTTCATCTCCCACACATAGTGTAGAGCTGATCTCATGCAAAGATGATTGATGATCACCAGAAAGGAAGTCATAAAAAGATGAGATGATCAATATGTCATGGTTTATATAACATCCCTGTCATTAACATTCACAATACACTAGTGCTAACCTAAAAACAACGATTACTGCTGTACTACACAGTACTATAAGGACTTCACCTGCCCAAACACACATTGCATCAAACAAGTGTTGATGTGGCCCCCTTGCTTTACAAAGTGCAGTGTTTAACGTGTTTTAGTTTGACAAAGAAACCCACAAGCCAGACAGACAGAACACTACAGTGTGGGAGGAGGGGAGACGAGCAGTAAGTCAGACCTCCCTTCCTGACTTACGAGAAAAAATTGTGCACTTAGTTTTTTCTCAGCTCTCTTTTTCAGCCATAGCATTGGGGATTTTACTCAGCACACCACCAAGCTGGGCTTCCTGTGTGGTGAAACCCATGTGACCCTGGTCCTCTCCCTCCTGCATTCCACCCTCTCCTCAATCCCCCCCCACACAAGAACAGTTCTTTACACTGTGACAAAAATGTGTCACCTAATCAGCATGGTGATATTTCCACAAACGTCTACCCCTCTGTTGATGCATACAGGTACTTGACACACATGTACAGACTAGAGCTGTAAAGAAAAACCAAAGATTTGCCTAAAAATGTTGCATCACTTTATCCTTTGCATTTATGTTAATGAAGGAAGCATGTAGATGGTAACAAACATTTTACAGCCAAATATCCCAGTAGAGTATTTTCACTACGAATTTAAGTGCAGGTTCATTGGCAGCCTACATTTCATTTCAGGACTGGGTTTTGTTGTAAATAACCCACCCATAAGCATAGTATTGTTAATTAATCAGGAATGTCTGCAATGTTCTCCCTGTCGCGAGATAACACATTTTCTCCATAGCCTAGTCTGCATTCGTAATCAATAGGGAAATGAGAATTCATAACATAACTGGGAAAAATACACTTCAATGGCTGTCCAGCTGGTAATTGCAAGTGGAAAGATTTCTCTGTGATCTCATTGTCTACTACTTTTACACAACTTCCTGTTTGCTTTGTGTTGACATGCTGTGCATTGCTTGCCACGTGGCCATGTGCCAAAAAAATTCTGAATTTACTCATTATATATGTACTAACTTGGCTAAAACTGGCAAGTATAGAGGACGGAGATATAGTTATTCATGTTGGCACGAAAGGTGTTAGGATGAAACAGTCAGAGGTTACAAAGCAGTGCATGAGCATGTTGAAGAGTGATGGATTCCATCCTAGCTGGAGTGGTGCTCTTATTTTATCTAGGAACATAGACAGGAGCCTCACTCCTGTAGCTGTACAATGAGATAGGGTGCAGTTCAAGCCCTGCTAGGATAGTGGAGTCCGTCTGTAGCAGGAAGGGGCAAACTTTTTGCCTCAGGGCCGACATCAGGATTTTTAAATTCAATGGAGGGCCACATTTGTTTTGTAATTTGTTAATCATAAATGATTTGTAGGCCAGAAAAATAATCAAAACTTTTATACAGTAGGTCCATTATAATGTCTAAATCATTTAATTCAGAATGGGCTGGTTTGTTATTTTCTCCCCTCAAAACAATTTTATTGCCTACAACGGGCCGGATGGAATTGCCTCATGGGCTGGATTCATCCCATAGGCCTTAGTTTGCTAACCTCTGCTCGATAGCATAGTCAGAGTGTAGTATTCTGCATTGAGACTGACTCTATCTAGCGTGAGCAAAGTACAACAAGGTCTAGTAAGATAACCACAGTAATCTTACTAGATTAAAACCCTCCTCCATTTCGGTCATGAGAAAAAAGACCATAATAACACCCCACATCTCAAAATGGGACTACCTAAAGTTAGATCCCTCGCTTCGAAGGCAATTGCAATTAAGGAATTAACCACTGACCATAAACTGGATATAATTGGTCAGTGTGAAACCTGGCTAAAGCCTGATGAACTCACCACCCTAAATGAGGCCTGTCCTCCTGGCTACACTAGTGATCATATCCCCGGTGCACCCGCAAAGGGGGAGGTGTTGCACTGCGGTGAAGTTAACTTGCAATTGAAGATTCAGGATTTAATCATCAATACCTCATCAACACAGCCTGGCAGAGAGACAGCAACTACATTTTCTGAATCTGCTGACAATAGCAGGCAACCAACACTTCCCTTGTTTCACTGTTGCATTCAATTTTCAAAAGACGACTTAACAGTCATGTCTACTTACCAGTCATATACCTTCGATCCAAATAACCAAAGGATATAGGTTTAGGGATAACGGACCTATCATCAACATATTTTAAGACAATTTTTATATTTAAGAAGTTATTATTTTATTTATTCAAATAAATGTTGATGGTTCAGAACCAATAAGTTTCATCCATATAACCAACAAATATAGCTTCAGGGACATCAGACCTATCATCAACATAATTTAGTTTGACAATTTTTATATTTTTGAATTTATTACTCATTGAAAGCATTTTTATTCAAATAAATGTCAATAGCTGTGACTCAAAACCTTTGTCCATACAACCAACAGATATAGCTTTAGGCACAACTGCCCAACCATCAACATAACGTAGCTTTAACAGCTGTTCACGCCCTGTGACATGCTGACTGTTGCATTTGTATGTTCAGTGTCTTTATGTTCTTGTTCTTCTGTTTCTATGTTTCTTTGATTGGTTTCACCTGTCTAGTTTAGTCTTCACCTGTACCTTGTTTATCCGAAATCATGTCCCTATTTAAGTTCCTCCTGTCCTTGTGTGGTGTCATTATTTAGTGACGTCCATGCAGTTATGTTCGGTATCTCACGAGCCTTGTATGTTCAGAAAGTCTTGGATTAAAGAACCTTTGCTTAGTCACCTCTGTGCCCGTGTCCTGCTGCCTTTGAAGAACAAATCGTTTTTAAAGCATTTTCCATAACATATAGTCAATAGCTCTGACTGAAAAATATTTTAATCAACAGATATAGCTTCAAGAACATCAACATAATTTAGTTTTACTTATTTGGTAAATTAATATTCTGATTATTTCATTAAAACAAATATATAACAAAACAAATGTGTATATATATATATATATATATATATATATATATATATATATATATATATATATATATATATATATATATATATATATATTCAAATAGATGTCAATAGACCAGACCCAATAAAATGTAGCAAGGACAACTGCCTTACCATCAAAATCTTTTAGTTTTACAGACTTTTCTAATTCAGTGAACAGATCTAACTGGGCCCTGTTATACCTTTCCCAGATGTGACACCACTCTGTGGACAGAGGAGCCCCTGTGGAGAGGAGATCTGTGACACCTCTCTGTGGACAGAGGAGCCCCTTGGAGAGGAGATCTGTGACACCACTCAGTGGACAGAGGAGCCTCTGTGGAGAGGAGATCTGTGACACCACTCTGTGGACAGAGGAGCCCCATGGAGAGGAGATCTATGACACCACTCTGTGGACAGAGGAGCCCCTGTGGAGAGGAGATCTGTGACACCACTCTGTGGACAGAGGAACCCTTGAGGAGAGGAGATCTGTGCTTGTGTCCAATGAATCAATACAAACAGGGAAAGTGAGTGGATCCACCTGCTTGTTGTCATTCGCCAAAGCTGTCCTGTTGTTGATTCTGACTTAAAGCCTCATCCATTTGAAGCTTACTGTTGGTTACATGGATTCACATTTTATTGGTCCCAAGCTACTGAAATGTATTTGAATGAAATGCTTTAAAAATTATTTATAATTACAAAAAAATCAATAAACTGAAGGATGTTGATGGTAGGAACTGATATTACTTGATTATTCTGATAAAAGTTTCATTGGGTCCAAGATATTGCCATTTCTTTGAATTTTTTTTTTTAAAACATGATTCATATTCTGGTAAAACTTGATGACCACCTGGACCATACACAGTGTTCCTCAATGAGATCCCATAATTCCTGTCAAACCTTGTTATCACGGCAAACAATATTCACATAGAAAAGTCCAACGACCCTCTTCAACAGGCCTTTGAAGCCATATGTCATAGTTGGAAAACAGGACCCTAGAGAGACGCAGAGAGGTAGTGAGCAAACATTCCTTTAATGGTGTTTGAACAAAACAACAAAAAGAGCGGTAGCAACCAAGAGCTAAAGGGCACGAGGCACAAACAATAATCCACACCATCGGTTAGAAAATGGAAACTTAAATAGGAGCCCCAATTAGAGTTAATGCCAGTCAGCTGCCTCTAATTGGGCACCAACAAAACTAAACAACAAAATAACACACCATAATTGACTGAGATATTCTGGATATCATTTTTTCCCCTCATAATCTTTAAATATTGGACCACAACAACTTACCAACTTGCACCCCAAACCAGGATGTTTAAAGAAGAAATAAAAAATTTGAACAACCTAAAGATATTTTTTTGTTCCACCAGAATCCCTCCACCAACCCAAGGATGACAGAGTAAATAAATCTGTTAATCTAATTGAGGATGTAAACGTAACCCTCCATATTACCTTAGATTTGGTTGCACCACAAACAAAAAAAGGAAATACACAAAAAGAAACTTGCTCCCTGGTACACAGACAATACTAGAGCACTGAAGGAAGCCTTCAGAAAATGTAAACTGAATTTGCGCTCCACCAAGTAAGACATTTTTAGACAAGCAATACCGAAGTGTTCACATCTGCTTGATCAGCCAATTTTTCCAACCTGATTGAGGTAAACCAAAAATAACCCAGATTTATTTTTGAAACAAATGAACTGGGTGTTCACTTCACCAGTGATGAATACAAACTTTTTGATTAAAAGATAATTATCATTAGAAAGACTTCTCTATATAAGCACAGTCTTCAAAAACACAGTTGTCCTGAGAATGCACATATATGCACAGACCTGCAATCAATGGGGACACTTGAACTATTTAATCCGGTATTGATCTACATGTTCACTAAAATAGTAATGAGCTCTAAACCCACCAGTTGTCAACTGGACCAGATTTCAACTGAACTATTTAAGGAGCTACTTCCTGTGCCTGGTCCGCTTATGTTCAGCATAAATTCAGCAATAAATTGCTAACTCACCAAAAAGTAGCAGAAATAAAGCCTCATCTAAAATCTGTGACCCCACTCAAGAGGAGCCCCCATGGAGGAGATCTGTGACACCACTCTATGAACAGAGGAGCCCCCGTGGAGAGGAGATCTGTGCCTGCGTCCAATGAATCAATACAAACAAGTGAGTGGATCCACCTGCTAAAAAAATCTCACCTCGATCTGGATAAATTAAACAATGATCAGCTTTTATCAAACCCCCCGTTCCACTCAAAAAGTTTAGAAAAATCTGTTTCCCAGAAAATCAATTCCTTCCTGAAGACAAATACTATTTACAAAATGCTCCAGTCAGGTTTCAGACCCCATAATAGCATGAGACTGCAGTCGTGAAGGTGGTAAATTATCTTTGAATAGCATCAGACAAAGGTTCTGGATCCGTTCTATTGCTTCTTGACCTTACTGCTGCCTTCGACACCATTGATCACTCCCTTCTTTTGGAAAGATTGGACACCAATACAATGCTCTTCTCTCCGGTTACCCTGATCAGAGAATAAATAAACTTCAGGGCTAAACACAGCTGCTACAATCTTAACTTAAACAAAAATTATTATATACTCCAATATTATCCTCTTTACACAGGATGCCTGTTAAGTCTAGGGCTGATTTCAAGGTTTTACTGTTAACCTACAAAGCATCACATGGACATGCTCGTACTTCATTCTCTGAATTGGTCCAGCCATACATACCTATACGTACGCTAAGATCACAAGATGCAGGCCATCCTTACTGTACCTACAATTTCTAAACAAACAGCTGGAGGCAGGGCTTTATCCCATAGATCTCCACTACTGTGGAATGATCTTCTGATTAAGATGAGAGACTCAGACTGAGTCTCAACCTTTAAGTGTCTACTAAAGACTCATCTCTACAGCAAGGTCTATGATTAAGTGTAGTCTGGCCCATGGGTGTGAAGTTGAAAGGAAAGGCACTGGATTTACAAGCCACCTTTGCTGTCTTTGACTGGCGAGCTCTAATCTCCACTGAGATATCCTCTCTCCAACACCATTCGGGGCAGAGTGACTGGCTTACACTTGTTCCCCCTTGCCATCTTTGTGTAATGGGATTGAACTCTGTGGGCTCTTTCAGGGTTGTTGCGTTTGGTTGGTGTCCCTCTTGGTCTAGTGCTTGGCAAAGTGGGTGCAGTTACTTCCTGGTTGCCCATGTCCAGGGTTACCTTCACAAAAGGCCACAGCGCCTCTGGACCCAGTTGCCTCAGTCCCTAGTTTTACACTGCTATATCATTGTGCCAGGGATTAGGGCAGGTATCCTTTTGGATCAAAGGATTGCTATATAACTTTGTTTAACCTTAGGAGACATGAGGCCTTGGACCTCAGGACTACCAGGCCTGAATGACCTGTAGCTGTCTCTGTCCAAAGTCCTGGTTGTGTTGCAGATTAAGCTGCTGCCTGAATATTCCTGATGCCACTGCCCAAATCCCACCTGATTGTCCCTGTCCTTGTCCACCTGGTTATACAGCTGACTTGGATTATATTTAAAGACTGGACACAGCTCACAAGCATTTATTGACATGCTTGTCATCTGTACACGCAAAAAAATTTATGTGACCCAAAATGTCTTGTAACCGTATTCTCTTCACGTGGCAAGGCCAGAAGAGGACTGGCTACCACTCAGAGTCTGGTGCCTCTCTAGGTTTCTTCTTAAATGTCGACCCTACTAGGGAGAATATCGTAGCTACTATGCATCAACTCTGTTTTTGTTTTCTTTTTGGGGTTTCATGCTGGGTATCTGTAAAAGCACCTTGTGACAACTGCTATATAAAAAAAGTGCTTTAGAAATTCTCAGCTACCTACCCGCTACTCTTACCAAACTATGTTTGGTAATGGTGTTATTTCATAATTTGTATGCCTTCATTATTATTCTACAATGTTAAAAATAGTAAAAATAAAGAAATACCTTTGAATGAGTAGGTGGGTCCATACTTGCCTGGTACTGTATTTAAACCTGGATATGGGTATGTATGGATGTCATCTGGATGTCTAAGCATAAGTGAGCTAATGTATGTATACATATATGGACAGTGGCATCGTTAGGCCTGGGCGTCCGGGGCTATAGCCCTGGATCTTTAATGAACAGCCCCGGATCTCAAATTTACAAAGAATTATACTAATAAAAAATAGCCCCTGATCTATTCATCTATGATTACAATCAAGCATTATGATCATGTTTGCGTATAGGCCGCTAGCATGCGCATCAAAATGTTCTTCTAGCATGTACATTCAGAACCCTGTCCTTTGTGTCCCGGGGGGTGGGCGGGGCTGAGCCCTGAATGTATTGTGATCCTAGCAACGCCTCTGTATATGGGTATGTGATCTGGGGTGGTCACTGGAGGTCAGCCATGGGAGGAATTTGCATTGAATGACATGATATTGAGGAAGTGGAATCCCTAAGGATTCAAGGAGGGAAATATGGTGTTTGTCAACATTTTTTATTTTGTACCTCCTACTCCAGGCCCTCATACAGTGGCCAGTGAAGAGGGCTGGTTAGCCAAAGATGGATAAGATCCCACCTTAGAAACTGGGGCAACCTAAGACAGGCACAGCAGTGCATCAGACCACATCATATAGGTGTGCACACACAAGAACAGTGTGATCAATAAAGAGAATGAATAAAGAAGACAATGAATATAATGAAATATATCAATGAGGAGGAACACTGCTCTACAGGCCTAGGCTAACCAAAGGAACTCAGATAAAGGCCCTATTTATGCAGACTTAAGTTCCCCCTTGAGTTGATTCACAGGCTAATATATTTGTCACGGGTTGTCCCATTGCCTACTGGGTTTGTTTGTGGGTGTGGGTGGGTGGGGGATGTAGATGCGCATAAAAAAACTGAGTTAAAATGATGTTAATATAGACAGTTTACAAACAGAAAATGTCTGCTCACTCATGGCTGAATAAAATAACAGCAACCGCCATGTCAAAGGTTCAGAACCACAGCTCTTTCTCCTCTGTTCAACTCAAAGATTAGAAGGAACGGAAGCCCCGTTAGTTAGAATTGTGCGTGCGTGGTTACGGAGGCTAGGCCGTGTGATACACTTTGCAGCAAAGTGTGGAAGCCTCTGGTAACTGCTACACCCAGACAGACAGCTCAGGTGACAGCAGATTGGCACTCAGGCTTCTTGTTTCAGCAGAAAAGGCTGGACTTAGCTTAGCTATAGTTTCAGGGCAAAGCACAGTGGTTGTCGAGTCTATGCATGCGTGCGTGTATGTGTATGTGTGTGAGAGTGAGTCAGTGAGAGAGAGAAAGTGAAATGTGTGTCAGTGTACTTGCTATTAAGCATCTGCGTGCATGCGTGTGGACAGAGGGGGTGCTTAGCAGTTCTCAAGCTCTCCTCAGATTCCTGAACTCATTTGGCTCGGTTACTGCACTGCCCAAGCCTCCACAGCAGTATGGGAGGGGACTTGATTGCTAACACGGAATACAGCAGAGACCAAATGCTTTCATTTCACCAGCCATCCTCAAACAGATTTATTTAGAAAGCATCTGAAGGGGTGTCTCCTCTCTAGCTCATTTACATTTTGCTCGGGAAAACAGAGTAGGGGTGATGTGGCCGACATCTCCCTGGAATCAGCCTTTTCCTGTCGTCTCACAAAGCCTAGATGAAAGACAGCAGGTGAGGACAGGACAGGAAGCTACATTAGTGTAGTGGGAAGCAGCCAAAGTGGCTGTACTACTCCATGGACACTCTGCCTGGGAGAATAAGCAGCTGTAATGAGGTCCCCGAAGCAGCTCAGAAAACCTTGTCTTTTAAGTGGGACTTGTCTCCCTGTACCAACTCCTCCCTCCTAAAAATGACTGCAAGTACTAAATGATGTTATCAATAATGTATGTAAGTCGCTCCGGATAAGAAAGTCAGCTAAATGACTCAAATATGAAGAGACTTCATGTCATATTTTCTACTTCCCTCCGACTACCTTCCCAGAGCACCAATGACCCTGTCTTACTGACTGCAATGCTGCTTAGTTCATAGTTATACAAGTAACCTCTGGTGTCCAATATTACTGGTTGGCACTTACAAAGAGCTTCTGTTTTACTCCTACAAATCTTTCTCTCGATTTCGATTGGTTGGAGCTATTAGCTATTAAGAACTCTAAATTACACGTAGGTGTCTTTGGAATCCCTCTAGGGCGCTTACAAGCCATGTTGGACTTCGGTAAACATACCTGAGAGAAAAACTTACCTGAGTTGATTTATTGGGTTTCTTAGGTTTGTTTAATGGGATTCTGGCAGTGGACGTACAGGTGTCCTTACGTAATTAATAAAAACAATTCAGATACAACACCTTTTAAAAGTTTGGGGTCACTTGTTTTCAAAAGGAAAGCTATTTTTTTGTCAATTTAAACAACACCATATTTGAACAGAAATACGGTGTAGACATTGTTAATGTTGCAAATTGCTATTTGATATGGAATATCTACATAGGTGTACAGAGGCCCATTATCAGCAACCATCAATCCTGTGTTCCAATGGCATGTTGTGTTTGCAAATCCAAATTTATAATTTTAAAAGAAACAATAAAACTGTTTTAGAAAACGCTTTTGCAATTGTAAGCACAGCGGAAAATTGTTGTGCTGATTAAAGAAGCAATAAAACTGTCCATCTTTAGACTAGTTGAGTATCTGGAGCATCAGCAATTGTTGGTTTGATTACAGGCTCAAAATAGCCAAAAACAACTTATCAGTCTATTCTTATTCAGAAAAATAAAGGCTATTCCATGTGAGAAAATATCAAGAAACTGATAATCTCGTACAAAGCTGTGTACTACTCTCTTCACAGAACAGCACAAACTCTCTCTAAACAATAGAAAGAGGAGTGCGAGGCCCCAGGATACAACTAGGCAAGAGGACAAATACATTAGAGTGTCCAGTTTGAGAAACAGACGCCAGTCACAGGTTCTCAACTGGCAGTCTCAATGTCAACAGTGAAGAGCCGACTCTGGGATGCTGACCATCTTGGCAGAGTTGCAAAGAAAAGCCTCATCTCAGACTGGCCAATATAAATTAAAGATTACGATGGCCAAAAGAACACAGACGCTGGACAGAGGAAGATTGGAAAAAGGTGTTATAGAAAGACAAATTGAAATTTGAGATGTTCGGATCACAAAGAAGAAACGAAATTAAAAGATACTTGAGGAGTGCTTGATGCCATCTGTCAAGCATGGTGGAGGCAAGCTCCAAATTATACAAGAACTACTTAGGGAAGAAGCTTGAAGAACACAATTATTATTTTAATTAAAAATCATTATTTCTAACCTTATCAATCAATATATTTCATTTTGCTATATAAGTGACCCCAAACGTTTGAACGGTACCTCCAATGTTTCTGACAAGATAAAAATTTCACCTTTTTATACAATTCAAAGATAACAGAAACAAAGCATTAAAGAAATCTGTTTTGAATTGAAAAAAAAGCAATGGTCAAGAGTTCCCCAAAGGAAGAAATCCATGCTTTGTCCGCCACAGGCATTTCTTTTTTTTGTGGCCGCTCTTTTAAGCTCTACCGAACCAGAACAAAATGCGCTGTTTACCTAAGCATGCATCATTTTCTTGTTACCTGAACTTGTATACGAAAAACAGCTCATCCCAGGGCTTCCAAAGAGATTTGATGTACTGAATTTTGTTGTAAAGACTACAAACATCCACAAAAAACTGCCACAGGCCACAGAAGGGTTGCCCTTCAGGTAGACCCATGTAACATGAGCCCCAGATTAAAATGTCCTTCCCCTGCATTTCTGCCAGCGTCATACATTTCATCTGACCACCGCCAAGCCCTTACCCTCCCTCCCACCCCCCTACGATGGCACGTTGTGTCCTGGGACCGCACTGGGGGCCGGGAACATGATCCCCCCCCCCACATCGCCCCCATCCTGTCCTCCCAACTCTCACCCTCCCAGACTCGGCTCTGTAATCTGAACGTCGGTCAATAGACATGATTAAAACATCCTGCCGCACGCCTGGCCTTCCGGAGACACCGGAGGGCGTGACCAGAATCAAGGTCATCCAAATGTCTGTGTGTGCTTACAGGAGCGTTCAGGGTTGTATGAATGCACACCACACGGACGCCGGCACACACAAACATGCAGCAGAGAGGAGGCCGGGGCTGGGTAAAGCTTGTGGGTCGATTAGGAGGCAGGGGGCAAGCCCAGGGTCCTTCATTTGCAGTTCCAGTTCCCAGTAGGGCATCACCCAACCAAGCCAGCCAAGACCGAAGCGCAGCACACACACACACCCAATACCAATATCATCCACACACTGGCTACTGGCTACGTGATTACATTCACAGAGACCCGACCCACTAAGCCATGGTAATGAAGACATGAGCTGGGTGGGAAGGATCACATGGACGTGGACTTTCAGTCAGGGTTTGAACCCATGTTCTATAAATAAAATCAATCAATGAAACAATGAGGTGGAACAAAACATTGACCACACTCAGATGGCAATCTTGCTGTCCTGCTATATGTCGGCCCATCTGTGATTACTGAGAGCATTGCTGATTGAAACTTCATGTTGTTCTACCACAGAAAAAAAAACCACTCAGCCTTCATCTGCGTCCCTGTGTAACAGATAAGAACATATCACAACAACTCACTGACAGCTCGAAATATCACAGACGGGGCTTTCCATTTGGCACCATTTGTATAGGTCAAACGGTTGGTATGTTGTCAAGGGGGCCACTCGCGTGGGCTTGTGATCAGGGTTCGGTTCAGCCCAGCGCAGCGCATTCGGAGAGTGGAGGAGGCTGTGGAAGTAGCTGTCAGCAGCCAGTCGACGTGGCTGTCACCTACCTGTTTGTGTGGTTCTCTGAGGATGTGAGCCCTGGCCCCCTCACACGCGGTCCTCATGGCCTCCAGAGAGGGAGTCCCCAGCAGATCTGTGATCAAATCCAGCTACAAAATCAGACAAAAGGAAGGAAATTATTCATTATGTTACTGATTGGAGTAGAGAAGCAAGTATTCAATGAAGAATTAGCAAGTATTATGGTGTAGAGTTTTAGTTAGAAACCGTAAGACACCCAAGACAATATGCATTACCTGCTGGATGGGGCTTTGGGCTTGGAAGAGAATGCGTCGGCCCAGGAGCTCTGCAAAGATGCAGCCCACAGACCAGATGTCGATGGCGTTTGAGTAATGGCGGCTGCCCATGAGGATTTCTGGCGCCCGGTAATACTGGGTCACCACCTCCTGAGTCATGTGACGAGACTCATCCAGCTCCTCCACCCGCGCCAGACCAAAGTCACAGATCTGGAGAGAAACAAGAATGTGTTCATGTCACAAGATCCATAAAAACCCATCAAGCCCACCCAATCCAGCCAGTATTTAGAGACATGCAACTTCTTGCAAGATCTATTACAGAATCAATGTGAAGAGTAAGATCAAAGTAGTTTTATTATATTTATATATATGCAATTTATGAATTTGTAGCTTCGTAAGACTGTTCAGTCTCCATTGTTATGTGACTGAATGGGAACACTGTCTGATACAACTAAAGATACAAAAGAAAATAAATAAATTATTTGATGGTTCATAAACAGACTAACGAGCTGCTCTGAAATTCTTTGTTGCCTCATATCACCACCCCCCCCCCCCCCCCCAGCTCTTCAAGACATGAGCAGCTATTTCAGAAAGACTTGCTGCAGCACTAATGACATTTTCAAATGAAAATACTCACTGAAGTGGATCACCGCAGGGTTTGTGTTCCATTCTGAATTTCTCTACAATTCCAGTTCAAATCAATTCTTGAATTTGAACAGAATTTTGAATTTTACACACCCCATAGGAGTGTTTTTTCCGTTTAAATTAAATTTCAGTTTCCTATGGAGCCTGGTCAAATAAATGTTTTAATTATATCTTTGTCGGTATTGAAAAAGATGACAGTAATTCAGAATTGACCCCAAACCAGCGCCAATCTCTTCTATTGCAGAACACACTACTCACTCCCACCTCCATCCCAGTATACTTTAGGAGAGCACAGCTGTATGTGCTAACGGCAGTTTTCATTTTATCCAAGCTAAATATAAATTTTTGACAGAATGACCAAAAGGGAAGAGCTGCATTTGGGTTGCACTGCTACAGCATGTCATATTACTCTAGATCACAGGTGTCAAACCGGTTCCACGGAGGGCCGAGTGTCTGCAGGTTTTCGCTCTCACCTTGTACCTGATTGATTAATGAGTTCACTAATTGGTTAATTTCTACCCCCACCTGGTTGTTCAGGTCTGACCTGGGAACCAATTTAAAGGAAAACCCAAAGACCTGCAGACACTCGGCCCTCCGTGGAACCGGTTTGACACCCCTGCTCTAGATGATTGGAGCCCAACAGTGTGCACAAAACTGTAACAGACTGACTAGATGCTGCTTAAGAGATATTTTTAGAAGTTCATCAAGTTCAGCATCAGAAATTGTTAAATGAGGAGTGCCTCTATAAAACAGTGGAAGACTGGCGAGAGACAGTGACATCATGCACAGACCGCACCGAATCAAACAGGCAGGCAGGGTAGGGTCCGACTGAAAATAGCTCACAAGGTTTCCCGTTTGGGAAATGAGAATTAGGAGCTAAATGAGTAAATGTCTGCTAGAGACAATCTGTCGTCCGGAGTCAGCCAGAGAAATCACTGATTCACTTCTTTATCCCCCTCTCTCTCACTTCCTCCTGTCTTCCCCTTTTCTTCGTCTCTTACACCCTCTTCTTCTCCCCGGTCTCTCAGCCTCGCCTTCTTCCTATCCATTCTCTCCCTCAATCTCTCCTCCTCCCCCACCCGTGGACGATCACCCCTCCCAGTTGTCTGTGGGGAAAGGAGAGTGAGCTTAAGGATGTCATAAACCCTGAAAAGGCCTCTATGGCCAGGCACCAAGATGAAGATTTAGAGTGTATGTCAGGAGTCCAAGACCATGTACTGTAGAGGTCTCACTGGCGCTCCAGACCCCTGGAAACACAGGCTAGAAAGACTCAGGGCGCCACACAGCCAGTGTGTGTTTGTACGTGTGTGTGTTTCAGATACACTTCCACAGGACAGACTCCAACCACAACCCGGCCTCACAGCTATAATACGGTGTCTCAGTGGAGTAGCTGCTCTGCCGCAGGATGGAAGAGGGCAGCAGACCAACCTTGAGGACACAGTTGCTGTTGACCAGGAGGTTGCCAGGTTTGATGTCTCGATGTAGGATGCCAGCTGAGTGCAGATACTTCAGTCCTGCAGATGACACACTCGTCAGGCCTGACGGTTCAAGTTCATATTTTGAAAACCACCTTTACGTGTTAAGAATAAGAGCTGAGAGTGGGCGGCGTGCCCAAGGGAACTCACCTCGGAGGATCTGGTAGAGAAAGACTTTGACGTGGTCTGAACTGAGGGGCTGAGGGGACACGATGATCTTATGGAGGTCACTCTGCATCAGTTCTGTCACCACATAGCTTCATAGGAGAAGTCAAGGAAAACGACAGAAACACAAGCCAGATATCCTAGAGAGAAAAGTGAGTTACATAGAGATGGAAAGAGGAGCAACAGCCATTTTGGAGGAGAAACAGCGCAAGAGGAAGGGGAACAGAGAGATGGAACAGGGTCATCGGACAGTAGAGGAGGGGCAAGAGTGGGGGTGGGAGAAGGGGTAACACCCCTTCCTCTCACCCCTCTCCTATCTCTCCGCTAGCCTCTCGGACCCAGAGACTCCATTGGAGAGCTGCCCTATTCCACTGTAACCAGATAAGCATTAGCCAGCCTAAATGTATGAATCTGAATAAGCAGGAGGCATAGTCTGGATTCCATAGTCTCAGTAGGAATTCAGGAGCGCTACGGGGTCTGTCTCTACGTTCATTCCCTCATTCCTTTCTAAATCTCTTCCAGCCTCTCTCCCTGCCGCTCTCCTTCTCTCCTGCTAAAGAAACTCAGGCAGACCTGTTCAGCTCTCCTTCCTCGGTTGGACCCTGCCGCGCAGATCCATAATACATGCTGCATACCTGAACCACAGCACATAGAAATGTCTCTCTGATAGAAACAGTCTAATCCTGCCATCTCGCCCTGTCAGCAGGAGCAGTCAACTCCCAGAGCACACAGGCATCCCAGCACAGCCCGGTTGCGTGTGTATACTGTGAGAAAGTGCGCCCAGAGAGAAACAGACAGAAAGAGAAAGTGTGACAGAGAATGATTAGAGCTGAACATGCAGCATTGCCTCATCGACCCTAAACAGCTCAAGCAGGGACCTCGAACAACACACAAACACACACACCACCACCTCCCATATATAAACACACACACACACACACCCGCGGAAGGAGGATGAGGCTGGATACAAACACAAACAGCCAGGCCTGGAACACACAACACAGTGTTGGAGGGGACATAGCACACTGGGTGCCTTGTGCTCCGTCCCCTCGCCCCCCTGTCCCATCTCTCCATCCATTACCACTCACGTAACATGGTCTCACCACACTCCTTGCTCGCCCCCCTGTCCCATCTCTCCGCTAACGTCTCTGACACAGAGCTGCCTGCCCGCTTCACCACGGTGGAGGACATGAGACCAAGGGGTCGAGAACCCATCCATGTGGCCTTGGCACGGGTCCAGATGCTTACGTTCTGCCTGATAAACTAAACGCTTAATTACCACAGCAGCCTCTTACAGACGGAATCTGCCCTGAATTTAGAGCCACAACAGGAGAAAGACACCGCATATGAGAGCAAATTAGATCCACCTATACATCTGTCATCTTAGAGTGATGAGCTGCTAAGAGGGAGGAAATAACCCAACAAAAGCCCAGAAAAACGAGTCACTACATTGTGTCAGTGACAGGCGTAGAACAGTTGACTTTTGTCCTGTCTGTAATACTGTATAATTAGCCTCATGCAAATCATCTGCATGCTTGACTGCTCTGCTGAAATGCTAACGACACCCTCCTCTGTGACGCATGCTTGCCTGGTGGTGGGTTGACACCCTCTTACACACTCACTTTCTCTGTCACTGCTCTGGTGTTGATAACAATGGTGACCGTCTCCAGGTACAAAGGCAGGCCCAGATAAATGCTGAGGGGTTCACTTACAGCTCACAGCCCACCTATGATTGGCTCGTCAAACGGCTCTGAGAATATAACATTTTACATGTTTCACTGCAAACTGTCATAAAAAAAAGAAAAAAAAGGCCTAACCGTCAATTAACGTCCAGCAATGTTACCTGTCCGTCCTTTTGTTCCGCACCTAAGAACATTTTTGTCTGATGTAATTTGGCTGAGATACATGTCAAATGTATGCTTTGTAATTAAGCATATCCATCTATATAAAAATATCTGCAAATGTAATTCTGAAATAAAGACAAAAGGCATCAATTGGACTCCTTAAGCACAAGATGAGGAATGTCCATGTAAGCAGAGGGTGTGGAGAATCATGCAAATCGCTGTGAAATATCTTTAAAATGTATTTTCTGTTGTTTCAAGCTTGTGGATGAAATTAAAGAAAAACATTTAAGCTTGAGTGACCCTCAGAGTTGTTTGCATACAGCATGGAATCATTGCAGTTTGCCAACATTCCAAAAGGGGGCTTCATTTTACATGTTGCCCCTTTAATCATAGACATGAATGGTGAAGATCCAATTTTGTTGTTTCTTTATTACGTTGTTGAAAATAAAAATGAAAGAAAAAACTAAATAGCATGAAACATTGACTGTAACGCTTTACAGTTGTTTTATTTAAGCTGAATTTTACCAGGTATTTTGAAATGAAAACATATTACAGTATTTTTTGAATGTGCCTATTTGAAAGTAAGAAATAGAAGTTTACTAGTTTTATTTAAGTAGCTCTTCTGCTAAAGAATTCTACTAAGGGAATGGAGAGATAACGAAACATATGAAGGCCAGATGTCTGTGGTCTAACTAACTGTTTCTACAATGAAGTATTAGGATATATGGTAAGACAATGTAGGCTCCAGCATCCCTAGTCTGGCCAACTGTGAGCCTTCATTTCCCTTTTTAACCATGTGACCTGGCTCTGAAACCACTCCCAGAGTGCTCTGGTTACCTGTTACTATGCCAACCAACACATCCGAGATGTGGGAAGTGGCAACAAGGCACTGTGGGACTGTCACGTCAGGGTGTCTTCCCACCCCCGGGAAAGAGAAGAGGGGAGGAAGAGTCAAAGGGCTCATGCAAACACACGAGCCAGCCTGGCGAGGTCAGGCGAAACCAAACGCTTAGTTTTGTGACGAAGTCGTCCTCTGCCATCCGTTTTAAATGTCGACCATAACCAAAACAAGTGTTGGAACCTGAAACACCTTTCTACATCCATATTTCCATGTCTTCTAATTGCCTGTGAGTGCACCTCGCTACGGGAGTGATGCATCAGACTGCAATCATCATGTCTTTCTGTGTCAGCAGCAGTTTAATCATTATCAGGCTGTGCCGGCCAGGCTGTGTGTTGGGGGCAGAAGGGTGTATTAACTTTATTATGCTCCCCGTTTAACCCCCCTACATAACGACCAATGTGTAGGTCCGCGGAGATGACATTAATATTGCCGTTCTGACAGAGAGACCAAGGTGGATCCCCTGCCAGCTTACGGAACACCCGCATAGGCACGCGCACAGAAACACCTCGCCATTTCTCTCCCACGTACATGCCGGCAAGCAACATCAGCGGAGACCTCAAAGGAGTCATACGATCGTCCCATCGAAACAGTCAAGCTCCCACAAAAGAACCCGCCACTCACCCGGACTCGGATGTATCACTGCCAATGACAATACCAGTGAAAATAAGGTTTAGGTGTACTGAAGGCAGTCCGGAGACGGGTCTGTCTGGCTCGGTCTTGTTTCGACAGGATAGAATCGGTTGTCGTCACAAACAGCGATTGGTTCGCAAGGTTTTTTCGATGAAATGAGATGTCAGATGGACGATCATGTTGCTGCTCTGCCCTCTAATACAAAAATAGGTACAGTTACTTCCTGATTACTCACCATAGGTGACACGTGGATGGGACTCGAGCCTCAAACACACCAGACAACCACAGAGTTGAACGGCATTTACAGATTAGACGCCAACCTTTTGAATGGGTATGTCTTTAAGACATATCACACATTTCTCACAGGGTATTTATAGGGATTTCGAGGTAATAGAAAAGCAGTGGACAACAACGCTAAGAATTTCCTAACCTCCCACCAAGTCCTTTTGTCACAACGCTTAACCTCCTTTAATGTCCTCCTGAAAAGCAGGCATGTGGTTGCCCTGAATGTGCTCTCTCTCCACAGCGTCTGATACCACCGTGCAGTGTCACATTGAGGGCTATAAATAGCCTGTTGTTATGTCAGTCATTCACTGGTCTTCTACAATGCTCGGGGGAGGTAATAAACATTGAAAGGAGTGGCTCAGTAAAGACATGGAGCATCGTTGGAAGGAGCGGAGCCCTGCTGGCTCAGATGTTTCTGGAGATAACGGTCAGCGGAGGACAGTGATGCTTTCCCCCAAACTGAGACCAGGGTCAATGTCACTTGTGTTTTGTCAGGGACTGGTAAAGCGCAGGCGGATCAAAAAATATCTGCTGGTTGAGTGTTAGACTTGCTCTTCTGCGTGCGAGTCCCCCCAAGGTGAACAGCGAACAGGATAGTTACATCAGAGAGATGAAGCCTGGCCCTCCAACCACTACGCCTGAAGGACTGATACTGCCAACCATGCCCGATGATTTATTCATAGCTTTAGTGTTACCCCACTAAGCCAAATCATTTCTCACAAGAATAAAATGATCATTCAGAAATATAAAAATAAACAGTTCAACTGGATTCAGAGTGCTAAGAGAAAGTGGAGAAAAAGGAGCACAGATAAAGAATCAAAGGGTGAGAGTGAGAAAGAGGGGGGGGGGGGGGGAATTATTCAGATGATATGCCCCGTTTCAAAGTACCTACTCCTGGTTTTCCTGCTGGCTCTCCAGAGCTTTCTCCCACTGCTCCTAGATCTTGCAAGAGGCCCTGATTGCCTGCTGAGAGGGAGAATGTTTCCAGGGAACCAGTGTGTGTTGCTTCCATTAACAGAGCTGACAACACTCTCTGTAATACCTCTTAGCTCCCCAACATCCTCATCTCTGTCACTTTGCAAAACATGTAGTGAGAGAGGGAGTATGAAAAAGAGGAGAGAAAGAGAGTAGAGATCCTGCCTGACTTCAAAGACACCGCTTCCTGACAGTTCAGTATGTCACCCTTCCCCGACACTCACCAAGTCCCGCCTTGTAACGCGAGAGCAGACTTATATGACAGCTGTTTATTGTAACACCAGAAGCACATAGGAAAAGGATGCTACAATGCACTGACTTTAGAGGCACGCATTGTGTGCTTTAAAGCAGGTCCAAAAAGAATGTAACGAAATTAAGAGCAAAGCCAAAAATCACGCTGCCATATGAGTAATGGCTAAAAATAGAGTGTTAAATAAATCTCTCGGCTAATAAAGACAAAGAGGCTTTGTTTTGTTTCTTTCTATAAAAAGAACGACAATTCTATAATAATTCACTAGAAAGGCTGCCCAGACAGAATCAAAGAAAGACCCCGTTGGTCCATAGAGAAAGAAAGAAAAAAAAATAGCATTACAAAATGTACTGAAGAGCATGGATAGACCGGGAGCTACTGGGGAGTAGCGGGCAATTTGTATGATTAAATTATATGCTAGATTAGTGAGAAAGATACAAAAGCCACAATCCACCAATTCAAGCCCATCAACGCAATAACAGAAATACAAAAGGAAACTAAATAGGACAAGTCAGCGTGTTGCACTCCATTCCTCCCTCCTGCCTCATCCTCCTCCAGCCAAAATAAATCATTAGGCAGTTTAGTGCCAGGGTGCCAAGGAAAAGATAACATGTGATGGGGAGAGCCTCGTGCTTTCCATTTCCCCTGAACACGCAGAATAACTAGCAGAGAACGAGACATTTGAATATAGCAGTGGACGCATCAATCCAGACTACGTGTCTTGGTCCTAATGACAATCACAGGATGTCAACACTTATTTTATTTCTTGGAACAGCTGTCTCTTATCACATTAGGGTGGAGGTTGGGATTATTTTGGGAGTGGGCATGCCTGTGAGAGTAGCCAACCGGATCGCCTTGTGACTTGATTGACAACCAAGATGAACACATCATGACTGGTCATTTAAAGGTCACACTTTGAGGTAATCCACCACAAAAGATGACATGACAAATAGGCCTAAGCCCATGGAGATCATAGGCTACTAAATTAATAAGGATTATATGTAATCTGTTTTCTATCTTCTGCGGCGCGAACGCGCCCTCTCCTGCATCAGTGTCGGGCCAACGCCCCAGGGAGAACCACCTGGCCCAGGACTCCAAAACGGAGCCCTTGAACACAGCTCAGCTGCTGCCCCTTGGAGACGTTGGGGGACGATAAAGGGGCCCAAGCAGCTCTGGGCAGCGGATGAAGGTAAAGGAAAGAAGAGCCTGATGCTGTATCCTGGCCAGTAGTTGGTGTTTTTTTGGTTTGTTTTACTGTTCCCTCTGCCGTTTCTCTTATTAAAATGTCCTCTAAAGCCCAGAACACTCATTGTGTACGTTGCCTGTGTTTTTCCCCCTTACACACCAAGGGAAAAGATGAGAACGAGAACAAGGTTAATGCCACCAGTAGAAGAAACACACACACCCACATGGTCTTATCTTCCACTGAATCAACCAGTAAAGACTCCTCTCCTATCTCATCCTACGCCCCAACTCTCATTCCCAGAGGCCAAATAACGTCAATAAGATAATCTCAATTTGAATAACTCTACGAGACACAGACTTGGCATAGGAAATTAGGTGAACAAAGAGAGGTCATATTTCAAAAATCTCTGATAGGTGCCCACCAGCAGGTAGCATACCACATATCAGTCTAGGATCTCAAGCATGGCTCAGACAGCCTGGATCTGGACTGACTCCATACGGGCTGAGCCTATAATGACACAACACATTATTCTAAAGCACGCAATCCAACAACGTCAGCTTTAATCTACAGCAAACAAGACTGTCCACCTCTGGAACCAACTGGCACCCAGACAGATTTACTGATAGCTAACATAGCTGTGTAGAAAACACACCAGCGGAGCCTTTAAAATACAACAGTTGTGGGGGTAGATGGTGGTTAGATGAATACAGGGAATCTTAAAGGACAACATGAGCAAAACAACGTGTCTTGAACAGGGTTCTCAGTAAGTCCATGGTAGAACGGACACAGTGCCATCAGTCAAGGATACATTTCCTCAAAGTAGTCGATGTGTGGGGGCTGTAGAATGTCGAGAGCTGACAGCACCTGTGGAGAGGAGAGGAGGTCAGGCACGTCCGCAGTGAGGAGAGGGAACTGAGAGAAGAAGGGAACAGAGAGAGGGGAGAAAGTGGAAGAGAGAGGAAAGGACAGAGGGAGCGAGAGAAGAGGGAGGGAGGTGGAAAGGAGGGAAACCAAAACAAAAGGAGGTCGTCCATCCACTCACGTTATCATGTTTGAAGAAGCACAGCATCTTGAGTTCCCGAAAGACCCTCTTACAGGAGACAAGGTTCTGGAAGACGTTAGGCATCTTTTTGAGGGCAACACGCTTTCCATCCCGTGGGTCGGTCACTGACCTGGAGGAGAGAGAGGTCAAAGATCAGACAAGACACTCAGAGCAAAATGTCACAGCGTTACTAAATGACAGACCCCTTATTCAGTAAGGTGTCCTAAATAAATTTTCAGCTCATATATTTCTTATTGTTATGAAGATATGTCTCTATGACAACCACAAAAGTACTGCCTAAAGAGGAAGGTTATTTGAGGCAGGCTGTACAGTTTGTGAACCTATAGAATAACAAATCAGAACAGCAGTAATCCCTGACCAACAGGGTAGATTTAAGGCGGGATTGTAGGGATATATCTCCACCAATATGGGATTATTATTTTTTGATAGTTTTTGGTAAGGGGTTAACAAACAAGATCCCGTTTAGTCCTCCTGATTGGATAGGTGCGAAAGCTCATTTGTACCAGGCAAATAGAAAAGTGTCCTGGTTAAGATCATGGTAGGCTACTGTCAGGTTGTCAGTGAACATTTTTGAAAAATAAACCTTTAATTAAATCTAATTATATCATGTGTTGTTTTGCTAACGTAAGTGATCCATTGCTAGCTGTAGTAACTGCAACTGTGATTGAGAATATTTTGATAACATCGTCACAGCAACTAACATTATCTCAGCCTTAGCTAATTGATTACTTCAATGTGTTTAAACTAACTTCAGAAGGGCAGTAAAAGAAATGGTTGACATAAGGACATTCTTTACAAAAAGCCAAAGTAGCAGTAGCTTTACATTGTTCAATGGCAAGTTACACAGTTGATAATTATACTCATAGAAAATTTGTGGCAAATACAAAACGTAGGTCAACTGGGTGTAATATACTTTCTCTACACAGCATGCATGAATTTATTATTTATCACAAACTGCCACTTGTTCAAAGCAGAGGAAGGAAAGGTGAGGGAACACTGTCACAGATGAGGTCTTACAATGGTTTAACAGTGAAAGAGTTAGAGTTAGCCCATCAGTCTAGCTAGTAAGTAAGCTCATGTTAGCGTAATAAATCACTCAAAGGTTCTACTCTTACTGTAACGACACACTGTATCTTGTGTACGTGTGTGTGTGTGTGTCTGTGTTTGTGTGTGCTCACGCATGTACAGTGGATATAAAAAGTCTACACACCCCTGTTAAAATGTCAGGTTTTTGTGATGTAAAAGATGTAAAATGTGATGTAAAACGAGACAAAGATAAATCATGTCAGAACTTTTTTCCCTTTTAATGTGATTGATCTACAGTATAATGTGAAAAATTCAATTGAAAATCAAACTGAAATCTTCGAGGGGGAAAAATGTAAAATAAAACCTTACAATAACCTGGTTGCATAAGTGTGCACACCCTCTAATAACTGGGGATGTGGCTGTGTTCAGAATTAACCAATCACATTCAAACTCATGTTAGATAGAAGTCATTACACACCTGCAATCATTTAAAGTGACACTGATTAATCACAAATAAAGTTCAGCTGTTCTAGTAAGATTTTCCTGACATTTTTTTTGTTGCATCTCAGAGCAAAAGCCATGGTCTGCAGAGAGCTTCCAAAGCATCAGAGGGTTATCATTGTTGAAAGATATCAGTCAGGAGAAGGGTACAAAAGAATTTCCAAAGCATTAGATATACCACGGAACACAGTGAAGACAGTCATCATCAAGTGGATGTATGAAAATGTATGAAAAGACGAGAGGAAAACTGGTCAGGGAGGCTTCCAAGAGGCCTACAGCAACATTAAAGGAACTGTAGGAATTTCTTGCAAGTAATGGCTGTGTGCTATCTCCCGTATTCTTCATATGAATGGGCTATGGGGTAGGGTGGCAAGACGGAAGCCTTTTCTTACAAAGAAAAACACCCAAGCCCGGCTGAAGTTTGCAAAAACCAACTTCAAGTTTCCCAAAAGCACATGGGAAAATGTGTTATGTTCTGATGAAACCAAGGTTGAACTTTATGGACATAATTCCAAAAGGTATGTTTGGTGCAAAAACAACACTGAACATCACCCAAAGAACACCATACCCACAGTGAAGCATGGTGGTGGCAGAATCATGCTTTGGGGCTGTTTTTCTTCAGCTGCAATCAGGGCCTTAGTCAGGTATTATGAACAGTTCCAAATACCAGGCAATTTTGGCACAAAACCTTCAGGCGTCCGTTCGAAAGCTGAAGATAAAGAGGAAGTTCACGTTTCAGCACAACAACAACCAAAAGCACACATCTATAACGTTTTGGAATGTCCCAGCAAGAGCCCAGCCAGAGCCCAGACTTGAATCCAATTGAACATCTGTGGGGTGATCTGAAGAGGGCTGTGCACAGGAGATGTCTTCGCAATCGGACTGATTTGGAGCGCTTTTGCAAAGAAGAGTGGGCAAATATTGCCAAGTCAAGATCTGCCATGCTAATAGACTCCTACCCAAAAAGACAGAATGCTGTAATAAAATGAAAAGGTGTTTCAACTAAGTATTAGTTTAAGGGTGTGCACACTTATGCAACCAGGTTATTGTGAGCTTTTTATTTTTTATTTTCCCCCTCAAAGATTTCAGTTTGTTTTCAAATTTAATTGTTCACGTTATAGGTCGCATTTAAGGTGGAAATGTTCTGACATGATTTATCTTTCTTTTATCATTAATTTACAGCGCAAGAACCTGGCATTTTAACAGGGGTGTGTAGACATTGTATGTCCACTGTATGCTTACATCTGCTTATGCTTCTAACAACTGGGCAAGGGTATTGACAGCATACAGGATGGTTAAAAACAATGTCCCCACTAATGTTCAAACCTATGCCATTGCCCCTGACAGAGCCACACAGACAGACACACAGACAGACACACAGACAGACACACAGACAGACACACAGACAGACACACAGACAGACACACAGACAGACACACAGACAGACACACAGACAGACATACAGACATACACACAGACACACAGACACACAAACTCTCTCTCATGAGAATAAAGTATTGAAGTGTGCATATCATTCAAATGTATCAAAGTCATCAAGAAAGTTTGGAAACAGAAAGAGTTATCCAATAGAGAGAATACAGTGAAAGGTTAACTGGATACAATATTTGTTTAATTTTATATGCTCGCATTGATGGATCATTAACCGACACATGGATAAGAGTGCGACAGCGCATGAAGGAAAGAGCCAGTAAAACAGAGAGGAGGGGAGAGGTGTGCAAACTTGGAAACATGGGGCAGACAGTGCATTTGAGAGTTACAGAGCATGAGAAAAAGAGAAAAAGATTAAAGAAAAAAGACCTACCCACCAATTGAGAGAGACAGACAGAGAGATAGAGAGAGATAGAGCCCTCATTAGGCTGGTCACAGGGCTGCAGTATAAGCGGGTCACCTCAGGTGATCAAAGAGAGCAATGCAAGTGAGACAAGCCAGACCTCTCATTGCACCCACATTCAACTTAAAGGGGTAGTCCACCACCCGGAAACACATTATGAATCTACTATCAATTTGACAAAAGCCTTACAGTGCCATACATAATTATTGGCTACAGCAGCCTCAGAATTACTGACTCTCATCAAGACAAGACATAGACCATAGAACCAGGTTCCAATCAGGTTGTGATGACGTTTATCAAACTCCAGGCACTGATGTTTATTCCTATATGAGAGTTGAGGCTTTCTTCCTGCAAAAGGAGAAATCTAATTGTACTTTGGGAGACTTTTAACCAACAATCTTCTGTATGTTTTGCATAGTTAAATAAAGCAAATATATGACAATAATACATCCCATTTCTGAATTACATGGTTACAATTAAGTGAACAACCAAAATGTAAAACTGCTTGAAGAAATCTGTTAGACCTGTTCTGAGTAAAAAACCTATTCTGCAACCTTAACAGTTAGGTTGTTAGAAAAAGTATCAACCAAATAATGCAAAGCCAATATCTTAAATTTTAAATAGTTACATAGTTGTAAAATCACTTGAAGGGTATGCACAGCAAAATCTGGACTTGTACTGAATTTAATCAACTTTTGTAATAAAGTAGGTGTAATTAGAATCAAGAGTGAAAAATCAATATCATTACTATGTTAATACAGCTCAAACTGAAAATCCAATCATGTGACTTTACCTGTAGCTAGAGAAGTGATGGGCATTCTATGTCTTTTTGGTGAGCCAGCTCATCTGGTTCCATTCACCCCTAAAGAGCCAGCTCATTTGGCTCTTTGTTTAAAGTGCATAAAAATAACCCCAAAACAATGAAAAAAGAACAAATCTCCAATGTAAAGGCAAAAACGTAGAGTGTTAAATGCATGTTCAAATAGGTTACATCTTACCCTTCGTAAATGTTAGATCGCCTGCTGTTTGTTTTTTATTGTTTTTAACTGTCCCCACTATTTACTGATCCTGCAATGCGGATATAAAATATTGAATTAATATGTTTTCACCTTATCTGCAGATTCAGCTTAAAAATTAAGGAAACTGATGAGCCAAATGAGCCGTTCATCAAAAAGACCCATTAGTTTGCAAATGAGCCATCACTAGTATTGACATTATCCAGACAAGATGAGGCAATATGAAAGAGTAGCTACTTAACTACAGTAGCTAATTCCGCATCTTGCTAGGTTTTAATTAAGCTTAACATTGTATACATTGTGACCTTAATAGTTGTGGTCGGGAACAGGGGCGCAGCCAGGAATTTTGGGCCCCATGACAAAAAATCTAATTGGGCCCCCTCTGTGCAGCTGTTACTTCTTTTTTGGGGCCCATGTCTGTCATGGGCCCTTGGAATTGTCCTAACTTTTCCCCACTATACGGCGCCCCCGGTCGGGAGTGGTAGCTGGGCGCCACCGACTTGGATCCGAACGTACACATGCTGTACATACACGTTTGGGAGTTGACGACGCACGTTTGGGAGTTGACAACACCAACACGACTTCACCAAAGCAAATTTGACTGGCCATTTAATCTATACTCTATGCGTACAGTGCAGGGGTAGGTAGTAACGTGTAACAAGTAACGCAAATGAGTAAAAGAGTACTGTTTCAGAGGAACAAGTACTTTTCTAGTTACTTTCTAGGGGCTGTACTCTTTACTCTGACTTTTTAATAAATTGTACTCTTAACTCCGTTACATTTCATCTACTCTTTCATAACACATTTGTCTTCAGTCGTTTGTCCAAAATTACTTTTTTCCGTTTTGTGATTTCATGAGAGTTTGGGTGTTCCCTCCCGCTCCTTTAAATCTGCATTGGAGTGCGAGCACAGACTTAGCTAATTAAATGACAGACACAGACACCGACATGGGAAGTTGTCAATTGGAGGACATTGATGAGGGAAATTCCAATCCCTGGCCACAGTTACACGACATGTTTCGATTTAAATTTAAAACAAAGTCATCATATTTTACATAAATATAAAAGGGCATTTGACAGCAAAGGTACAGCCAGAGAGAACAGATCAACACAGGGTCAGTACTTAGAATGTACCAAAACACTGTCATACAAATCAATAAAATTATCTTCAATTAGTGCTGCACACGGCTGCAAGAATCCTAACTAGAACAAAAAAAATGGAACACATTACTCCTGTCCTAGCGTCCTTACACTGGCTGCCTGTTAGGGCTAGGGCTGATTTTAAGGTTTTACTGTTATAAATCAATACATGGACTTGCTCCTACTTACCTTGCTGAAATGATCCAGCCATACATACCTACACGTACATTTTAAACTTTAGGAGGACATGAATTCCTGGTCCACACCTGCGGAGAACCTGGTTTGGGGGGCCCATTGCTGTCCCTGTCCTAGTCCATCTGGTCATACTTCTGACCTAGTCTAAATTTAAATAGACTCTGGATTTAGCCCACATGCATTTATTAATTATTCCAATTGGACTCTTAATATCTCACTTCCGGCACAGACAGAAGAGGACTGATTACCCCTCTGAGCGTCCTCTCTAGGTTTCCTCCTAAATTTCAGCCTTCTTAGGGAGTTTTTCCTAGCCACTGAAATTCAACACTACTGTTGTTTGCTCCTTGGGGTTTAAGGCCGGGTGTTTCTGTAAAAGCACTTTGTGACAACTGCTGTTGTAAAAAGGGCTTTATAAATACATTTGATTGATTGATTGATCATGAAATGTTGTCTTTTTATTCCCAATGACGCAACCATCTATGCTTTCAAAAACTCATCATCATAACTCCGCAAGCACATAGAGGTAAGGTTAGAGAACCGACACACGCTACTTAGCCAGCTAAATCCTATTATTATAGCTATTTTTTTTTTCTTTAGAAACAACTTTGTCATTGAACAAGTACAGTATAACGACATGTAATATATCTTAATGATAATGTAATATTCTAGCTAACCTACAATATATAATAACACTACAATATTTGTATTAGTGCTTCATTGGGCGTGACTTGAATTAAATTTTTTAGTAATACACTTTAGTAAGCAGCAACATCCCCAGTCTAGCTAGTTAAATTTTTGTAGAAAGCAATTGCTGCTAACCAGGTGGCTTAGTTGCAATGCAGTCAGTAATTCCACCCAAGACTTACTAACTACAAATATTTGATTGTCAAGATGTACTGAGCATTAGTACACAAGATTATTATAATTTTTTACCAGTAACATGTATGATGGCCTTAGTTTGCAAGAATGTTATTTGCAAAATAGATTAATAATAGAAATACTGTATTATTTACTTTTGGATTTTATTTTTTTTCTGTTCTGCATTGCTATGGGCTCTGGAAAACAAATGCTTATTCAAACATTAAAATTGCGGTTTGCGTTTGTAAATTTTTCCTTGTTGTTACTATGGCGTTATAATGTCTTGAACAAAATATGTAACTAGTATTCAAGTACTTTTTCACCAAGTACTCTTTTACTCTTACTTGAGTAGTTTTTTTCAGGTGGTACTTCAACTTTTACTTGAGTACATTTTAGGGCGAGTAACAGTACTTTTACTTGAGTACAGATTTTCAGTACTCTACCTGGTTCTGTGGGCACGCAAAACTTGACTTACAACATTTGAGCAATAGGGGGTCTATGCAACTATTTATAAGCAGCATCAACAGTTAAAGACACAATTGGCACCTTCCACATACAGAGAAGCACATGGCTGCTGACACAGAGCATTACCTCACAGGCTGCTTCAGCCTTGACTTATGTCAGCAATACCTACTGTATGCAGTGGTCAGTGAGCAGGTTACATCCAAGACACACACAAGCACACATTCAGGGTGAGAGACGAGAAGCAATAACTACCTTCACAATACATCAGTCCCTCACAAATTTTAATCAGCAAGCTTTTTTGAGATGAAACACTTCTCCAAAATAATATCATCCCCACTTCAAATAGAGCAGAAAAAAATAAACCCTAAGACTGTGAGAGTTTAATCTAAGAAAAAAAGGCTGGACCCACATATTATTTCTTTCATCCAGAATGGCCAAGATTGAAAAATGTACCCATTGTCGATGGTGGTTTGATTTGAAACCAACAGCCAGGTACCATGAGGCAGGGTCAGTAGTATTATTCATCATTGTTCATTATTTCATAATGCACTATTGCACTAGAGGAAATAACATTAACGTTGCTTGTGGCTAATGCTAGGCTGACACTATTGCCACTTATCTATTCCATTATTTAGTTATTTCTTCTTATATTTTTATTTAGTTATTTTATTTAATGGTATTACTTACGCCTGCACTGTTGAGGATGTTTTAATTCTGTCTAAAGGCCAGATATAAAAAATATTCTGTGGTTGTCTAACAGGGCATCTGCTGATCGGGGCATGACCAGAAAAGTTCTGGGAGGCTTTGTGGGGAATTAGGGGGTTTGAAAGGTTTTCTGCTTCGATGGACCGACAGTACTGTACATCATTTCAGTGACAAGTTCTGTTAGAGAGCGAAGGAAACCCCTGTTGAAACTCAAGGTCTGCTCGGCCTACCTGATCATCTCATGAACACAAGATAAAGCTTCATCCACTCAGTACTGTTGTCGACCTGTATACTGGGCAGACACTGCCTAAACTGTCCAAGAACCAATCCGTTTGTTTGATGGTGACTACACTGTGACAGAAAAGGGTTTAGATCAAAGTCTCAAAATATTGTTTTTAAAATGTCCATGTTAAGGATTAATAACAGAAGTGAACATTTAGATTTAAGTCAATAACTGATGCTCTTATCCAGAGAAACTTAAAGTAAGGATTGCATACCTCAACACATGTCATCTGGCCTTGATGGTACAATTTTGAGGCACCCATCAAAAGATAGATCAGATAGGAAAGGCCACGTATTAGTTTAACCATTTATTCGAGAACTATACTTATGTGCAACTATACTTTTAGATGTCTTGGCATTAGGTTATGCTCCTCTGGAGTAACTCACTGCCATCACATGATTGTGTATACAATACCGCTAATAACAATATCAACCCATAATATCATTGATAGCAATCCACATAGGCAATGAGCAAGGTATGCTGTAACAATCCCTCACAACAACAAAAAAACAGAGGCAGGGGTGGTGGGTGGGTTTGCACCCACATGCTAGTGAGACCAGCACACATCAGACTGAGTGATTAACCAGAAAATTTAATAATCCGTTTGGGCAAATGGGAAAGCCACAATCATAATTAGTGCCAAATATTCACCATTCAATCATGACCAAATAGCACTAGTATAATCAATATACTGAACAAGCCGGCAAACAACTTGAGCAAAGTTGTGAATGCAGATGTAGCGGTGAAAGCCTCTGTTAGCCATCTCAAAGTGCGGCATACAGTTTCTCAAAGGCTGCAAATAGATCTGATAGAGGCTCCTTATGTAGTTCCTCCATCACCAGAGTTTGAGGCCTAAGACATTCACTGGGCATCTCCAGACAATCTGAAGCCTCCCAAATGGTGCACTGGTTTAAAGATCTGAAGTCACAAGGTTTGTGAGTGTGCCCTCACACAAGTTGACCTTTGTGACTTTCTGATTGGTAAAACAGTGTGACAATGGTACAAAGGTTTGTCCTGAGGCCAATGAGAAATTGGGGGGAAAAGTCTCACAATGCAGAGAGAAAATATCCAAAATTATATATTAGGGGACTAATAAAAATATCAATAGACTATAGAAAAAAAGTGGCAAGATTTAAAAAGTGTATGCTAATAACAGAAATGAGTGAAAAACCATCCTCTTATTAGGCCTATCATTGTGGCATAAAGAACACTAGCTTATTTCCTGAATTTTCTAGACTAAGAAGAACATGTATGTTGGGGGGGAAATGGTTGGTGAATGGTTTGTCATTAGGTTTCAGGCCTTATACCTGAAAACCCATTGATTTGAACAAATACTTTTTGGACCTGACTGTCAAACCATTTTAAGAGATGAGAGTGTGAAGTTGACAATTTTACATACACCACCATAGCAGACATTAAAGTCTTTATCACAACAAAAAATAAATGTTTGAGATCATTTAAAAGCTTAGAAACAAGTTCATCAATTGCTTTTAAAATTTACAATACTTGCATAAACAAAAATGTTCTCCATATTCAGAACTTGCAAGTCAGATCCTATTTTAGTGTTCAGGGTTTGTGTGTTGTTCCACCAGCAGTAGAAAGACAAAATGTCTAAATCTTGAATCACCTCATTCCCGATTCCATTTGCACAGTCTTGCACGACTCCACCATTTGCACAAGTGTCCTAAAGCAGCGTGAGTAAAAATGATCAATGGTGAAGAGGCTAATTACACCCTCCAGCAGCTACTACAAAGGAACAAGCATTGACAACAACTTGAGAATGAAGTGCTACCCAGACACAAGATGTGATGTTTGGAGTTTTCAGAATTTAATTTAAATAAATGGAGGAGATTGCTTAATTTCACAGTATGGCACATGCATTTGGTAAAATGTACTACTTCTCAAATACAGTTTTTCTATGTTCCTAAGTATCTTGACATAAGGATTTGTTCAATAGAACCGTATGCTTGTTATATGCCTGGAACATGAACTGCATCATTCAATTCATCAGTGTCCCAACATCGATGGCAGAGCTCTAGACCAAAAGTTTGCGCCAAAATATTTCTCAGTAGGTGGCACCAGCTGTGATTTTGTCACAACAATTATTTTGGCAGTGTCAAGCATTCACATTTTCTAAGGTAATTTTGCAGTCATTACAAATGCTAAATCAATGCAATTAGCACATTCTATCCCACCAGTTTATGTAAAAAGGGATAAATTCCCCAAGTAGCTAAATGGAAACTTAAAAAAAAAAATCTGCAAAGTAATATACTTTGACTGCAATACCCAGTGCTAGTAGATATGTATTAATCTAACAGCAAACATAATGAAGCCTACACAATCGCAATGGCAGATGCAATTTTTTGCACATTCAATTTCATGGCAATTTCAAATATCTGTAATAAACTAGTTAATTTTAGATTTTACCTGCTAAAAATATTGTGTTTTTATTGCCTTTTTATGCCTAATGTGCACTTGGCACCTATTCGAAGTAATAAAAATGTTACTTGAAAGTCATAAAAAATGTCCAAATTGTTGCAGTCTGGCACCTTGGATGGGTTTATGTCACTCTTTGGAAGTCATCTTCTTATTTAGTTTTGTCAACAACACATGACAGCAGAGGATAATTGGGAATAAAACAAATTAAAACATGAAATGTATGTAACTGGTTGGAGGTCCACAGATAATAGAAAGTTAACCTCATCCCCAGGTTAGCACACACAAGCCTGGAACAGCTTCAATACTAAGTTGGCCCTGTGAGGTGAACGTTTCTGTCATCATTTAATTTCAGGGAATAACAATACAGTGAGGAAAATGCCCTGCTTTCCAGCTACTTAATTAGCAAATGTCATCTGTGCAAGCAAGAAGACTAGCTACGCCCTTAAAGAGGGGGTAGATGTGCCTAGTCTGAATTAGTGTAATTCAGACTAAACAATAATTAGCCCCTGTTTAAAAGTAATTTGTCCCATACATGTGACCAAGTTACTAAAGTGCAATCTGTGAATTAGGAAACAAACGTCCTCAAATGTATTGCTGTTACCGGGTGCAGTTTGCACACTAGTGACGAACGACATAAAAAACATCAGAAATGACATCTCCACATTGCATCTCCACATTGTTGCTCATTGGGTACATCCCTTTATCAAATATCCCTATTATTTGAGTCTCCATGTCTCAGCCCAATAGAGCCTTTTTGAGACAACACAAATACAAACCGAGCGTTTGTAAGTTCAGAAACAAACACTCCAAATAAGATATTTTGGATGTTATAGGTCAAGGTGTATAATCATTTAAAGGTAATTTCTGTAGAATTTCTAAAATAGCCTGACAACTTGTTTAATTTGCCACAGTTCTTTTTGTCCAACTGTTCTATTTCCACAACTACTCCATAATATTCAGAAATGAAATCCTCTCTCAAAGGAACAAAGGAATGATTGAAATGTCAATAATCATGTTATTTTTAGCCTAACATCAAATGAGATCACATCTATTTGGTAAGTATACTGACAGCAGCACACTATTTTCCACAGTGAGGTTAATGTCATCATATGCATTTTTAGAAGCCATATTTCAGACCAAGGGATGATCTTGACAGAAGTTTTCGCCTCTGTTTATTTTTAATAGAGGGCGTGTTTCAGGCTGCTAGCAAAGGATCTGTGGTCACAGCAGCATCCCGTGGTCTCTGGGCCCTCTGTATCCCACAGTGAGCAGCACAGAGCAGCTGCCTGCTATACCTGCCTCTCTGCTGGTCATCATGACCAGAGTAATGGTTTCCCTTAAAGAACACCTACTGGTCATTGACATGATGTGTCAACTTTGGTGTCTGAAACATATTTACATTTTTAAACAGATACTATATATTACTTAACTTAGGGATGTATTCAATATTAACCACAGATATCTATGGTGTTATTGACCACAGAATAGTCAGAAATTATGTTCTTAAATATAAAATACCACAAGATGTGTATTCTCTTCTCAACAGAGTCATGTCTTAACAAGGACAAAAACATATTTTGCGTTTTTTTTCTCAGCATTGACTAAATGGCAGACTTGGGTAAGTGGGAGGGGCTTTTCTCTTTGTCAAGAACAATATGTGGGGGCTCCAAGAACCATCTGAGGTGGGGCGGTCGCATCATCTGCAGGAATTTTTATTGTCGGGAAAATGTACTGTATACAACAAGTCAGCGAGAAGATGTGACCAAACTCTACATCACAATAACCCCTACAAGGCCCTCCCTGCCTACACTTTAGCAGTTCAGACCATAAATCCATTCTCCCATTTCTTGCCTACAGGCAAAAACCAAAACAGTAAGTACCAGTGACATGCTAAACATGGATGATGTTGGATAAAGTGGATGCTAAACTACAAGACTAATCAGCCAAAGAAAGACTAAGATTAGGTTCCCGGGATTCATCCGACATCAGAAAGTGTTTACCACAACAGTCACCAAATATTGTCCCTACCGTGATCATACCCCAAACAGAAGCCTGTGAAGACTAGATTTGACACTTTCAAGAAACGCCAGAAATTCGTAAAATGCTATGGCTTCCAAAATGCCATCAAAGCATAAAGATAGAGCTAACACTGAATCCTGTTAGGCTAGCTCTGATGCTCTTCCGATGTTGCAGGGTTCAGTATCATGTAACATGGAACCATACATGAAAGTACTTGTTGTTCCAGAAAACTGTGATCACACGCTACACAGCTGACATAATTAGGATTCTAAAAGGGTTTTACATTCACAAGGCACTGTGGAACCACTCCGCCCTTAACAGATCCACAGATGATGTAATCCACATAGCTGTTACCCACCTGGACAAAACCAACACTGATGCGGGAATGCTGTTAATCAAAAAACTAAAGCTCAGCATCCAACACTATAATACCATTCGAGCTAATCATATAGTACAGGACCCTGAGATTGAACACCTTCCTTCCTAACCTCCTCAGCATCTAGGTCCTTCTAGGCTTTGCGTTTGCATTCATACACTGTTACTGTTGACCAAATGCTACCTAGAAGCTTGAATCCCAGTTAATCGGCAAGCTAACCAGCTAGTAATATCAACCATATGCAGCAACTGATTATTGATTACAACCATATGCAGTTATTGATTACATGTTGACTGATTTTTGTAGGACCGCGTAAGCGGAGCCGGCCAAGAAGTACGAATGTGACCGACCCTTGTTAAATAACGTAGAGGTTAGAGAAGCGGACCTATAAACTATAGGTTACGAGTTCGTATCTGCTCGCAGGCGAAGCAAAGTACGCATTATGAATTATTCTGTCTAGACGAAACCTTCACTGGCTAAAGCCTTCAGAATCTATATTATCGTATGCCTGAAATAAAAGTTTCTGGTGGATTTTCGAAGTACGCATCCGTGCATATGTTTTGGGTCAGGATAGACAAACACATTTGCTGGCTACAACATACATTAGTTACTTTATAGCAAGCTTTAACTTAAACTGTATACGGTTATATTGCGAATGTTTCTGGCATGGAATAGTTCACCTTCAGTCTCGCTAGCAATTGCTCAATTATTTTGATTATTCCTAGGAAATTAGTAGTATTTCTGATAGATATCACGATTCTCTCATCTTTTCACTTGATGAAAAAGTTAGTTATCAGCGCCTTTATTGATTGTTATTGTATAAATGTCATTCATGAATGAAAGAAAAAAGTATGTTGTTTTGCCATGAAAGAAAAAAATAAGTTCTTATGCCATGAAATGAAATAGCTTTGGCAGACTCGCTAGCAATTGCTCAATTCTTATGACTATTAAGAACTAACCAGTAAGTTAGTAGATACCGGTAAAGCTTATTACTGGCTAATATGCTGTTAAAACGGACAGTGGCAAACGGCATACATAGACGCTATTTGTGTTGGAGGTAAACTTAGTAACTTAGTAAAACTGTATCAATGAAATTCACGAATGGCCAGTTAACTATTAAAATGGCCAGTGGCAAAAGAGGATATGTTCAGGATATACAGATGCCCGGTAGCTATATTGACACAAGAGGCTATATTGATACTCAGCAAATGTACAGCTTTGTGGTGTAGTGGTTAATGACACAGCCTTTCACATGGGCAACCTTGCTTTCAGTCTCAAGATGGCAACACTTTCTATTGCGGACCGGCTGAACTAGGCTTGCCTGGTTTCTTGTTTTCATTTATGTTTCATAGCAGCTAGCAGCATAAATAGTATTTTTGAAATTCACAACTTCTAGTCCTTTGGACGTAGGTTCCCGTTCGGTTTGAATGTGTGGTCACAAACTCAGATGAAGTTTCATGCTCAAATTAGATGACGTGCCCCCCAACCAAATTCATCTAAACACATTTGACGGTGCTTCATCATGCAGCAGGACAATAACCCCAATCATACTTCCATTGCTACCAACATGTTTTTCAGGAACAAAAAGTGGAACATTGACTGGTCAAGTAAACCATCTGAATTCATATGAGCATGCATTTCACATGTAAGGACAAAACTGAAGGCTATAAGGCCTGAAACAAACAGGAACTGAATATGGCTGCAGTACAGGCCAGGCAGAGCATCAGCAGGGAAGATTGGCAATCATTACATGCAAAGGATATTAAACCAATGTGAACAGGTCAACAACCCTCTGAATAAACCAACAGTCGGACTGACCAGACTTGTCACAGTCCACTCTGAATAAACCACCAGACGAACTGACCAGACTTGTCACAGTCCACTCTGAATAAACCAACAGACGAACTGACCAGACTTGTCACAGTCCACTCTGAATAAACCAACAGACGAACTGACCAGACTTGTCACAGTCCATTCTGAATAAACCAACAGACGAACTGACCAGACTTGTCACAGTCCACTCTGAATAAACCAACAGACGAACTGACCAGACTTGTCACAGTCCACTCTGAATAAACCAACAGACGAAATGACCAGACTTGTCACAGTCCACTCTGAATAAACCAACAGTCGAACTGACCAGACTTGTCACAGTCCACTCTGAATAAACCAACAGACGAACTGACCAGACTTGTCACAGTCCACTCTGAATAAACCAACAGACGAAATGACCAGACTTGTCACAGTCCACTCTGAATAAACCAACAGTCGAACTGACCAGACTTGTCACAGTCCACTCTGAATAAACAGTTGAACTGACCAGACTTGTCACAGTCCACACTGCAGCCCACAGCTACACTGGATCTTTCACTCTCGTAAAAATCAAAAGCTGAAGTGTTGAGTCACTCATTGTCAACAGATGTCTGGTTTAATCACTTAGATGAAAAAGCATGTTCATAAAACAATGTTCATACATCCACACACCCACATCCACAGGGATTCTTTTATCTATTTCCATCTCTGCTATCATTTTCCATCTATGCAAGAACTGCGTTATTGCCATGAGAGGGTGATTGTTGCAGAAGTCTCACAGGTGGGTAAAAGGTCAATGCCCTGATGACCAGCAACTCTAGCAGCTAATGGAAAATAGGGCAAGACAGTAGATGATGCAACATGTACCGGTGACAACAACCAACACCATATAATGTCAACCCAGAGAAACTCAGCATTAGTCATCATCTACGAACATGAACCGTTTGACCCAACTTTTTATAGAGAATGGCAGCAAGTTTGTTCCCAGAATATCCACAATGATCACTAAATAAATGCATTTGTTTTATGTGCTACTCAGATAACAGTAGTAGTTTAGACTACAGATATATTTAGATTAAGGTTGGCAGCAGTCAGAAACATAACGACTAACTTTACCTCAAACATTTCTTTGTGAGAATACATACGTGCCAGAATATATCCTAAACAGGAGGAAACAAAACACAAAAGAAACAGAGCTAGCGCTGGGGGAGCCTGGTAGCTGAGGGCCTGTCATGGACTGTGGCGGTTGGAGGGTGGACCACAAAAGGCAGGCTGCGCCTTTGAAAGTGAAGACTGAGAGGACACAGAGCCAGCACTGTCCTGGCACTAGCAGCTAGTTAGCCATTTCCCCAGCCCCTTTCATTTCCCTAATGAAGCCACAAAGCCTGGCCTCATCACCCATTCTCCATCCTTCACATAGCTCCTTCATCCCAGGGTGCCAGGCATGGGCATTCACCTCTGAAAAATTCATAACTGCAGACCCATAACTGTTAGGGTGTGCCTGGTTAACTTAACCATCTGGCTCCTGCGAGTCTCAGAAAATAGTCACTGATAGGGGTCACCTCAGGGTTGGCAGAGTTCAGTCAGTTTGTGTCAGATCCATTAGAAGCTCTAGAAAAGCTCAAATCTCAGGCATGCTTGGTATGGCATGCTCAGCACAGGAATCTGCTTAAATTAGTATGGGGAATTAGCATACACGTATACTTGCATTATGAATCAAAACCCCCTCAGAAATGGCAACTCAAAGAGGGTAGGAGAAAAGCAGTGGGCATGTGCTGGCCAGCTAGTATGTTATGAGAAACTAGTCTCCTACCAGCAGATCACCCAGAAGCAGTTATTCTGCTGAAAACAGCAGCATCTGCTGTAGCCGTTAGCAACCTTTCCAACAATTAGCTGACTAATAAAGAGAGCTGCACGGATTGCAGGGATGGCAGACAGAGAGCGAGAGAGAGAGCGAGAGAACATTACCGCCATCCATTCATTCATTCCCTGCTAACTGAATCTAATTTGCTTCACTAGAGAAGCAGGGCACTTTTATTCACATTATACCTTAAAAGTGCCTGTACAAAATCTGGTATTTGTTGAGGAGTAACACTTCTTCAAAGTTCTTAAAAGCAATGATTTAACATAGTTTAGCTTGGGTATTAATTACCTCTCTGGATTATTTAATGCACTAGTGAATTTACAGTATTCTAATATGTTCAATCTGATTTAACTCATCATTGTATTTTCTCCCCCCAAATCAGTCTATAATGGGGAAGAACACATCAAGACCAAAATGGCAGACACAATAATAATAAAGTTATTTAAGTCCAGCACACTGTACTGCACAGTGAATGGTCCTGTTCACAGTCATGCATGTCTGACAACCTTCAGGCTTTAAAGGCAATCTGGTGGCAGTTAGTGTTCCCCTTTGCTTCTTTCAAAGCTACACAGATTTGGGTCAACAACCTAGTTATCCTCAAAATAAAAAGTGTAACAGATGCACAACAGACGCAGTTTTTCAACATGCCCAGGGCAGAGAAGAACATGGAGGGATGACTTTGTTTTAGGGAAAGATAGAGACCACAGCACACCGGCCCACTGTCTCCTATCCAATCTGTCCAGAAAATCAGAATATGAGGGTCCACTTCGTTACAGCAAGAGAAAAACCTTGATATGAATGGTGAGACAGAGAGCTGCATACAACATGAGTGTCTTGGTAATTTTCATGTCATTCCCTGATGAGTCATATAGTGTGTTTATTTTAATTCACCAAGAAGATTGAGATACTTCAAATGGTATGATTGGAAAAAAGAAATCCTATTATTATATGGCACCTCCGTCACTTGGTTGCGTCATTCCCATCATTATCAACATTCTACATATGCAGTAGCCATGTTGATTGTCAAGATTAGAACACGGGCTAGAAGGCTAGAAATATGAAGAATCCAGTATCTCAAAATATTAGAATAAAACATTTTGAATACAGAAATGTTGACCTGAGAAGAACTCAAATCAGCTAATTAACTCCCTGAGCCTTCAGTACACCCAATGACAATCATGGGGAAGACTGTAGACTTGACAGTTGTCCAGAAGACACTAACTGAAACCCTCCAAGAGGAGGGAAAGCCACAGAAGGTCATTTCTGAAAGGGCTGGCTGTTCACAGAGTGCTGTATCAAAGCATATTCATGGAAAGTTGACTGGAACTGAAAAGTGGTAGGAAAGGTGCACAAGCAACAGGGATGACCGCAGCCTTGAGAGGACTGTCAAGCAAAGCCGATTCAAGAACTTGGGGGAGCTTCACAAGGAGTGGACTGAGGCTGGAGTCGGTGCATCAAGAGAGCCACCATGTACAGACGTGTCCAGGAAATGGACTACAAGTTTTGCATTCCTAGTATCAAGCCACTCCTAAACCAGAGACAATGTCAGAAGCGTCTTACCTGGGCGAAGGAGAAAAAGAACTGGACCGTTGCTCAGTGGTCCAAAGTCCTTTCTTCAGATGAAAGTAAATTTTGTATTTCATTTGGAAATTAAGGTCCTATAGTCTGTTGGGTGAGTGGAGAGATACAGAATCCAAGTTGCTTGAAGTCCATTGTGAAGTTTCCACAGTCAGTTATGATTTGGGGTGCCATGTCATCGGCTGGTGTAGGTCCACTGTGTTTTATCAAGTCCAGAGTCAATGCAGCCGTATACCAAGAAAATCTATGGGGTATTGTCAAGAGGAAAATGGGATACACCAGACCCAACAACACAGATGAGCTGTAGGCCGTTATCAAAGCTACCTGGGCTGCCATTACCCCTCATCAGTGCCACAGGCTGATTGCCTCCATGCCACGCCACATTGATGCAGTAATTTGTGCAAAAGAAGCCATGACCAAGTATTGAGTGCATAAATTAATATAGTTGTTCTCAAAAATGTGCATACCCTTGGAGAATTTGTAATATACAGTGGGGAGAACAAGTATTTGATACACTGCCGATTTAGCAGGTTTTCCCACTTACAAAGCATGTAGAAGTCTGTCATTTTTATCATAGGTACTCTTCAACTGTGTGTGACAGAATCGAGAAAAAAAATCCAGAAAATCACATTGTATGATTTTTAAGTAAATAATTAGCATTTTATTGCTGTTTGAGATCTCCCCAGAGTGGTTCGATGTTATTAAGGTCAGTAAACTGTATTGGCCACTCCAGAATCTTCACCTTTTTCTGCTGTAACCACTGGAGGGTCAACTTGGCCTTGTGCTGGAAAGTCCAAGAGCGTCCCATGCACAGCTTTCTTGCAGAAGAATGCAAATTGTCTGCCAGTATTTTCTGATAATATGCTGCATTCATCTTGCCACAAATTTTCACAAGATTCCTGGCGCCTTTAGAGCTCATCCCCCCCAAAAACATCAGTGAGCCACCACCATGTTTCACAGTGGGGATGGTATTCTGTTCACTATAGGCCTTGTTGACCCCTCTCCAAACATAGCACTTATGGTTGTGACCATAAAGCTCTATTTTGGTCTCGTCACTCCAAATTACAGTGTGCCAGAAGCTGTGTGGCATGTCAAGGTGTTGTCGGGCATATTGTAAACAAGCTTTTTGTGGCATTGGCGCAGTTAAATCTCCTTTTTGGCAACTCAACCATGTTGTTCAAGTATTGTCATATTGTACTCCTTGAAACAACCACATCGTCCTTTTCTAGAGCAGCCTGTATTTCTCCCGAGGTTACCTGTGAGTTTTTCTTTGTATCCTGAACAATTCTTCAGCAGTTTAGGCTGAAATCGTTTTTGGTCTTCTTGACCTTGGCTTGGTATCAAGAGATCCCCGAATTTCCTACTTCTTAGTAAGTGATTGAACAGTACTGACTTGCATTTGCAAGGCTTTGGATATCTTTTTATATCCTTTTCCATCTTAAAGTTCATCTATAAAGTTCCATTATAAAGTTCCATTACCTAGTTACGCAGGTCTTTTGACAGTTATTTTCTGCTCCCCATGGCTCAGTATCGAGCCTGCTCAGTGCATCCGCGTGAGAGCTAACAAATTCATTGAATATTTATACACAGACACTAATTGCAATTTTAAAAGCCGAAGGTATGGGAAATTCACCTTGAATTGCCATTTTCACCTGTGTGCGTGTCACATTGTGAATATGTAACAAGGCCAACCATTCAAGGGTATGTAAACTTTTGATCTGGGTCATTTGGGTTATTTCTGTTATCATTATAATTTAACAAGAAACCAGGCAAGCCTAATTCAGCCGGCCCGCAGTAGAAAGTGTTGTCATCTCGAGATTTGTGAATGACATTTGTGAATGACATTGATACAGTTAAACTAACGTTTCTTACTAAATTTACCTCTACCACAAATACCGGCTACGTATTGCGTTTGACACTGGTTGTTTTAACAGCGTATTAGCCAGTAATAAGCTTTACCAGTATCTACAAACTAAAGGGAATAGTCATAAGAATTTAGCAATTGCAAGTGAGTCTGCCAAAGCCATTTCATGGCATAGGAACGTATTTTTTTCTTTCATGGCAAAACAACATTCATGAATGAATTACATTTATACAATAACTATCAATAAAGGCGATGATAACTAACTTTTTCATCAAGGGAAAAGATGAGAATTGTGGAATCTACCAGAAATAATTAATAAAAGTCGTTGCTCTCAATATATTCGAATGTAGGTCTTCCATATGAGAGACACTGTCGTTAACCACTACGCCACATCATTACAAGTTTCAGCAGCTGCTAGACTCTATTGAGGATTGTGTTAAATAGGCTTACTAGTATCTACTAACTTTCTAGGAATAATCATAAGAATTGAGCAATTGCGAGTGAGACTGAAGATGAACTATTCCATGCCAGAAACAGTCGCAATATAACCGTGTACAGTTTCAGTTAAGGCTTAAGATATCGTAACTTTGTTGTTAAGCCAGTAAATGTGTTTGTCTATTCTGACCAAAAAACGCATACACGGATACATACTTCGAAAATACAGAATCATTTATAATGCGTACTAGCCATCGCCTGCGAGGAGATACGAACTCAGGACCTATAGTTCACAAGTCCGCGTCTCTAACCAAATTCACAGAATTGCATGAAAAAGACTTTAACTATAGCCATCATTGTATCTTAGCTTCATTGAACAATTGCAGTAAATTAGCACAACCTGTATAAATAAAAAAACTAAAAAAAATCTAACCGCATAAACACATTTTGTCATGCATATCGAATGACCACAGTCATCGCCATACCCGACCACTCAATTGACCACACCTGACACCCAAGCCCCCTTTATTGTTTAGATCAAACCCTCGAGGAAAAGCGAGGTAGACTTTGTTTGGATCCAGGAAAGCTGATGAGTTGTAATTATCAGATCAACAGAAAGCCCTCTGTCATCATTCAAGTAGTTCAGTTAAGTGAGAGTCATTGTAGATAACTTGTTCTTTCATGTAGTTTCATGAATATTAAACCCCTTACTAGGATATGACATCATGATCAAGTCATGTGCTGTTCCTAAACATAAAATGTCTTATTTGTTTTGCTTAGTAAATAATGTAAAATAAAATGTTCTCATATGTCTGACAATATAATTATTTATTTATTCTGACAACATTTTTATTTTTGCTCAAGTAGTGGTTAAAGACACAGCCCCTCATGGGAGACCTGGGTTTGAATCTAGTGAGGGAACAACATTTACCACTTTTAATTGCAGGCAGGCTGAACTAGGCTTGCCTGGTTCGTTTTCTGGTTCCTTAAGCAGACTGGTGAAAAAAGGTCAAAATATCCTTTTTGGTGGTTTTTGGTGGCCAACAGACTAATAAAACCTGTATGCATTGTTCAGTTGATAATGGTTTATAGTAAACCTTTATTGCTTCCCTCCTGGTTTACACACTCAAAGGCCACAGGTGTTCTCGGAAATGTTCCTGGTAAGAAAGAAGAAAAAACTCTGGGAAAAAACTCTGGGAAATATCTCAGCTGATATTTCAATAAATCTATAAGAATTATTATATGATCAAAGTAATGTTTAGGTTTAATCATAAGTGTCTCTGCATACTGCTCTGATGTCGCTTTCTATTTATCAAATGGTACAACTGCACAGGGCACTGAATGGTGGAATTATTTGATTCACCAATCAACCTACTTTTTTTGATGTATTATTTTACTGGTGATATAAAGAACGTCAGTATTTATCCTTACACAACGCATACTTGACCTCAACTGCTAAGACGTTTATTATTTGAACTGCTTTTGAAAGATAAAGTAAAATCAAGCTAGCTAGAATACACACGAGCTACTTATACAGTGGGGAGAACAAGTATTTGATACACTGCCGATTTTGCAGGTTTTCCTACTTACAAAGCATGAAGAGGTCTGTAATTTTTATCATAGGTTCTCTTCAACTGTGAGAAACGGAATCTAAAACAAAAATCCAGAAAATCACATTGTATGATTTCTAAATAATTTATTTGCATTTTATTGCATGACCTAAGTATTTGATCACCTACCAACCAGTAAGAATACCGGATCTCACAGAACTGTTAGTTTTTCTTTAAGAAGCCCTCCTGTTCTCCACTCATTACATGTATTAACTGCACCTGTTTGAACTCGTTACCTGTATAAAAGACACCTGTCCACACACTCAATCAAACGGACTCCAACCTCTTCAAAGTTGCCAAGACCAGAGAGCTGTGTAAGGACATCAGGGATAAAATTGTAAATTTGCACAAGGCTGGGATGGGCTACAGGACAATAGGCAAGCAGCTTGGTGAGAAGGCAACAACTGTTGGCGCAATTATTAGAAAATGGAAGAAGTTCAAGATGACAGTCAATCTTCCTCGGTCTGGGGCTCCATGCAAGATCACACCTCGTGGGGCATCAATGATCATGAGGAAGGTGAGGGATCAGCCCAGAACTACACGGCAGGACCTGGCCAATGACCTGAAGAGAGCTGGGACCACAGTCTCAAAGAAAACCATTAGTAACACACTACGCCGTCATGGATTAAACTCCTGCAGCGCATGCAAGGTCCCCCTGCTCAAGCCAGCACATGTCCAGGCCCGTCTGAAGTATGCCAATGACCATCTGGATGATCCAGAGGAGGAATGGGAGAAGGTCATGTAGTCTGATGAGACAAAAATTGAGCTTTTTGGTCTAAACTCCACTCGCTGTGTTTGGAGGAAGAAGGATGAGTACAACCCCAAGAACACCATCCCAACCGTGAAGCATGGAGTTGGAAACATCTTTCTTTGGGGAGGCTTTTCTGCAAAGGGGACAGGACGACTGCACAATATTTAGGGGAGGATGGATGGGGCCATGTATCCCAAGACCTTCCCTCAGTAAGAGCATTTAAGATGAGTCGTGGCTGACTCTACCAGCATGACAACGACCCGAAACACACAGCCAGGACAACTAAGGAATGGCTCTGTAAGAAGCATCTCAAGGTCCTGGAGTAGCCTAGCCAGTCTCCAGACCTGAATCCAACAGAAAATCTTTGGAGGGAGCTGAAAGTCCGTATTGCCCAGCGACATCCCCGAAACCTGAAGGATCTGGAGAACGTCTGTATGAAGGATTGGGCCAAAATCCCTGCTGCAGTGTGTGCAAACCTGGTCAAGAACTACAGGAAACGTATCATCTCTGTAATTGCAAACAAAGGTTTCTGTACCAAATATTAAGTTCTGCTTTTCTAATGTATCAAATACTTATGTCATGCAATAAAATGCAAATGAATTACTTAAAAATCATACAATGTGATTTTTCTGTATTTTTGTCTTAGATTCCATCACTTACAGTTGAAGAGTACCTATGATAAAAATGACAGACCTCTACATGCTTTGTAAGTGGGAAAACCTGCAAAGTCGGCAGTGTTTCAAATACTTGTTCTCCCCACTGTATGGTAAAAGAAGGAATAAAAAAAAACAAAAGAAGGAATAAACAAAACAAAATGTCCACGTCTTCATTCATAAGGAACTACAAGTAAGTTTGAAAAATATTGAAAAAAATTGTGTAAAAATTAACCCATGAATTAATGGAATTCTTGACCTCATACAATCTTGATTTTTTTTTTTTAAGAAGCTACACCTCTTCAGAAATAATCAAAAGAGCTAGTCATGTTAGTGTGTGCAGTGTGCATGCATGCACACTGCAGCTCCATAAAGGTGTCCCGGGGTCAGTCGTTATGCTCCGTTATTAGCTAGTGAGCGCCAGAAGGGCTTAGCCAGCCCAGACTCTATACACTGATGGGGCTGTTGTAGTAGAGGCTCCACACAACTAGGGCAGCAGGGTCAGCCACTCTGCCAAAACAGCACGGGTCATTAGCACAGAGAATTTCAGGCCCCTCATCCAGCCAGGCTGCAGGCACGCACACACATGCAAACAGACATGCACACATATACGTACAAAGCCCCCCGCACACACACACACAGCACCCCCAAGGTAAACCGGTTTAAATAGGATCAGGGAGAAACCATATGGTTGCCACCTTACAACAGAGGATCATTGGGAGCAAAGATGTGCTTTGGTAGCTGCCTAGGAAGAACATACTCTTGACAGTAATGCTGAAAGAAGGTAGGCAGCAGCAGCAACAAAAACATCACCCTCTACAAGGTAAACAAGATCAATGTTAATGAAAGAAAAGGAACAATTACATCCAGTGCAGCTGCTGCTCTGACGGACATGATTTATTATTTTGTTCATTGCAGAGGGCCTTAGTCAGCGAAAATGCAGGTGAGGGAGCTGGGAACTGAACACAAATATGCACACAGCAACTGAAAGGCAGTCCTGCTTATTGACAGTGAGGTACTGGGCCACTGACTCTGAGTGATCTGTTCAGGCCAGACTTTCACTTAACGTCAGCATAAGGGGGGGTCAGCGACGGCCCAGACTGTCCTGAAAGGAAGGTGTCACACACAGATAACTACAGCAGCACAGTCACACCCTATGCTTCAACTTACAACCCCAAAAGACCAGACATGCCTTATATACCACAAAGCTTGCCACCCCTTATTCCTTATTGCTTGTTTTTCACCCTTTAGGAAGGGGAGCCAATTTCTTTACAATACTTTTTCATGACTGATCACAACACATCTTATCATGGTCCCATTACACCAGAATTTAATGACATTATATGATCACTATACATATAGAAACGCGACAATTGCAATATGTACCATATTGGCATCTTAATATCACAATAATATTGGATTTTTAGGTCCTTGACAATTCCCAGTCATACATCAAACCAATGGATGCTAGTCATCATCTCATTAAGTGTACAGGAAAGGGGTTCCGAATCATGACCAGGCCAATCAGCCTTGGTGAACTCTCAACTCTTTGATTATTGAAAAGTGTGGCCTTCCTCTCTACTATCCTCCTACACTTTTAAGATGACATTGTAGTTCGAACAATACATTTAGAATTGCATTTGCCAGTTGAAGTTACTGTAATTTGTGAGTGTTCCTTGTATGCAGGGTCGTTGCTAACATGGGGAAAGGTGGATATGATTCATGGGGCCCATGGCATGGGGAGCACACTGATCGTAATCATTTCAATGTCATCCATAAGTGAGGGGGCCCAGGAATCCTGGTAACAGCCCTGCTTGTATGTTATAACAAATTGCAATTACTAAGGTAATTGAATTAAGGTAACTGAATTGGTATCATGTTCTTCTTTAACTGTGTCAACAAAAATCTATTACAATAAGCGTTTGATGAGAATACAATTCTTATTTAAGAAATACAACCCAATTGGCAATTAAAGTATAACAGAACGTCTACAGTAGCCCAATGTACATTAACTACCAGTCGTCCCCTAAAGACTGCTTGAATAGGGAAGCTGAACACAAGATAGTATTATTTCCCCCTGTATTAATTTAGCAACAGCAGCCCACAGATGCTAAAGTGTTATCACTACTAATAAACATATGTTTATTGCATTTTGAAGGAAGGTACACTATCATAATGAAAGAACAGGGCGCCTATGAGAAGAGCATTCTTGTCATTCACATACCTTTCCAGTCATTGAACTACTGTTAGATAGCAATTGCCGGAATGAGGTAGCAGTGTCATGTGAAAATGGGTCCTGTGTAGTTCATCTAGTCAGAGCGCAGTGCTTGTAGCACCAGTGTTGTGGTTTGGGGTCAGTATGAAAAAAGCATGGACCTACTACCGCAATTCGCCCTAGATAAAAGCATTATGTTAAATGTAAAAGACTTTCAACTTAATTCAAAACATAATGAAGAAACAAAACGGTGTGTATGTGACTTAGGACAAGTAGAAAACGATTTGTTCAAAATGTTAAACTATAGCATACATTAGACCACGATCACTGTCAGGTTACATCATCTATTTGAAGCTAAATCTTGAAGTAGTGTGAAATAGTGTATAGTCACAATTTGCTGTTCATCATTTTCCTGCAGTGCAGTGGCACACGTCAATTATATTTCACAATGTATTTTTAAAACGTCACCAGAAGTGTCTCACAGTCACTCTTCACTTCCCAGGGCAACATGCCTCCAGACCCTGCAAGTCTTTTTTACAGCATGTGTGTGTGCACATAGAGGAATGTTTAAATTACTTTTTCAATTACCAATTTAGGTAATGTAGATGCTGGGCTTCCCTCTCCCTTCCTTTTTCCTTTCTTCTCTCTCCTAATCGATGGCTTGATCTGCCATCGCCCACATTTCCTCAGGAGCCTAATCTGAAAAGTTCCTTTTCTCCCTTCATGTTGGCCTTTCTCACTCTCTCATCCTTTTCTCACATTCATCTGGAGAGGCTGAAGTATCAGCTTGGAGTTAACACATATCAGCATGCCATACTCCATAGCCATCTCACAAGTGTCAGCTAAACATGGAGACCCGCCAGCTGGTTAACTGAGGTGGCGGACCACAGGCGCTACATCCAGCTGGTTACCCGAGGTAGCAGACCACAGGCGCTACGTCTTCCTGGATTTGTGTCACATGAGAAGGCAGGTTTGTGTTTGGAAGGATCTAGAATGACAAGAGGGCCATATGAGGCAAACAGGATGTGTTGTCTGCATCACCAGTAAGAACAATGAATATCAATACAGGGCAAAATGAGAAAACCTATAATTTAGATGCAAATTATATTTCCCTTCACCCATAGAAAACCTCAGGTCAGTAAAATAAGGATGGAAACAAGTTTGAGTCGCAGGTAAATATGAATCTCTATTCTCAGGAGTCCTGAAGAGCCTAATAGGAAATGCTCTCTTTAGAAAACACATTCACAATCAAATGCAGCAACTAATGGATAAATGGATAAGCTACAAATCGGGTAAGTGCCAGGCCTTTAAATCAAGAGGTTGTCTCAGGCAGTGAGTTTTTAATTAACAGCAGAAATTTCCCAGGTTGAGAGGGACACAATGTCAAGCGTCCTTCTTCTCTGCTTAAGCCAATCTAAAGAAACACACTATTATTTGACAGGCCTTGGAGTTCTGCCTCAGCCATATGAGTTTTCATTCTGTCAGTCACTCAACCAAAATGAGGTAAGTTAACGATCAAACTTTGAGAATTGCCTTTAATATGATTTGGGTGGCACATTGTACTCATTCTGAAACTGCTGTTGATTGCTGTTGCGAAGTGTGGAGCTGTGGCCAGGGTCAAAAAGGTCTGGGATTAGCTGCCAGCCGCAGGTGACTGCAGGGTTAAACAGGAGTTGATCCATGACAACACATACCCCCACCTCAACAGCACTTTAAAAGGTAAGCTGTGCACTCGTCACTCCTTTTGGCTCGTGCATCCGCCAAATCCAGGCCTCTTAAAAGTTGCTTCGAACAGCTGTTGGCTGCTGCTGCTATAAAGAGAACAGGCTGTCTGGGAGCACTAAAAGCCTCAGGCAGCTAGTCTGAAGGTTTTTACAATCAGACTGTGAAAAATGGGTAGCAAGGCGTAATCTTTGTACATGACTGAATTGAATGTCAAATTTTTTATAACTTACCATTTTAACAACATCAAAGATTTTTTTTATATATATTAATACACACTCCATGAACACCCATATTTAGGGTAGGCAATTTGTGGAAATTCTGCAAATGTACAATGGTAAAGTGGATATGCAAGCCCATGCAAAAACAGGCATTTTCTTATCGATATTTGTTTAAAATTCCATATGAATTGGCAAATTTAACTTGTCATCCAAATTACAACACATCACTAGATGAACTTTAGGCACTTCAGGAGACTACCCTATATGGCTGATTAATTGAAGAACTAAAAGTAAATTCAGTACAGCACCAAACAGGTAGGCTTCCTATTTAGCTATGTATCTGAATAGATTTAGAGATTAGAAATAGCACAGTTAAAAGGTATATTCTAATTAGCCTGGCGTTAGCTAACTAGCAGTAGCTAGCATTTGCTAACTTTGCTAGCTGCAGTATTTTAGCTTTTCTACTGTCAGGCCTTGAAACACTTGCTTTGCAACTTTTTCAACTACTAATGTTATCAGTGGGTGTTTCAACAGTAAAATAATATAACAGATTACATATATTATTTTGGCTGTTATTGAGTTCATTAAGCAAGAGATATTATAAAGACGCCAACCACCTCTGACTTATCATAGCCAACATATTTCCGGTCTGCCTGTAATCAACAACTTACATGTTTACAGCACATTGTTAGGACAATCTGCTTTGTGGCGTTGGCTCATTGCAGACTTGGTGTTGCTAACAAAACTATTAGCCAAACAGTTAGCCATAGGTAACATTGCATATACAGTGGGGAGAACAAGTATTTGACACTGCCGATTTTGCAGGTTTTCCTACTTACAAAGCATGTAGAAGTCTGTCATTTTTATCATAATTAAACTTCAACTGTGATAGACGGAATCTAAAAAATCCAGAAAATCTCTCTGTATGATTTTTAAATAATTAATTTGTATTTAATTGCATGACATAAGTATTTGATCACCTACCAACCAGTAAGCATTCCAGCTCTCACAGACCTGTTAGTTTTTCTTTAAGAAGCTCCTGTTCTCCACTCATTACCTGTATTAACTGCACCTGTTTGAACACGTTACCTGTATAAAAGACACCCGTCCACACAATCAAACAGACTCCAACCTCTCCACAATGGCCAAGACCAGAGAGCTGTGTAAGGACATCAGGGATAAAATTGTAGACCCGCACAAGGCTGGGATGGACTACAGGACAATAGGCAAGCAGCTTGGTGAGAAGGCAACAACTGTTGGTGCAATTATTAGAAAATGGAAGAAGTTCAAGATGACGGTCAATCTCCCTCGGTCTGGGGCTCCATGCAAGATCTCACCTCGTGGGGCATCAATGATCATGAGGAAGGTGAGGGATCAGCCCAGAACTACACGGCAGGACCTGGTCAATGACCTGAAGAGAGCTGGGACCACAGTCTCAAAGAAAACCATTAGTAACACACTACACCGTCATGGATTAAAATCCTGCAGCGCATGCAAGGTCCCCCAGCTCAAGCCAGCGCATGTCCAGGCCCGTCTGAAGTTTGCCAATGACCACCTGGATGATCCAGAGGAGGAATGGGAGAAGGTCATGTGGTCTGATGAGACAAAAATTGAGCTTTTTGGTCTAAACTCCACTCACCTTGTTTGGAGGAAGAAGAAGGATGAGTACCAACCCAATAACATCATCCCAACCGTGAAGCATGGAAGTGGAAACATCATTCTTTGGGGATGCTCTTCTACAAAGGGGACAGGACGACTGCACCATATTGAGGGGAGGATGGATGGGGCCATGTATCGCGAGATCTTGGCCAACCACCACCTCAGTAAGAGCATTGAAGATGGGTCGTGGCTGAGTCTTCCAGCATGACAACGACCCGAAACACACAGCCAAGGCAACTAAGGAGTGGCTCCGTAAGAAGCATCTCAAGGTCCTGGAGTGGCCTACCCAGTCTCCAGACCTGAACCCAATAGAAAATCTTTGGAGGGATCTGAAAGTCTGTATTGCACAGCGACAGCCCCGAAACCTGAAGGATCTGGAGAATCTGTATGGAGGAGTGGGCCAAAATCCCTGCTGCAGTGCGTGCAAACCTGGTCAAGAACTACAGGAAATGTATGATCTCTGTAATTGCAAACAACGGTTTCTGTACCAAATATTAAGTTCTGCTTTTCTGAAGTATCAAATACTTGTGTAATGCAATAAAATGCAAATTAATTACTTAAAAATCATACAATGTGACCTTCTGGATTCCTGTTTAAGATTCCGTCACTCAGAGTATAATATTTGTATAATATTGAGTATAATATACTCAGAGCTATGATAATATTTTACAGACTTCTACATGCTTTGTAAGTGGGGAAACACTGCCGATTTTGCAGATTATCAAATACTTGTTCTCCCCACTGTAGCAACAGCTGACTGACTATCAACTTTTAATATGATTTGTGTGGCAACTTGTTCTTAGACAATATTATTGTGCACAACCATTGTTACTTACATGATGAAACCCTTGGGGTCTGTGGGGAACACATTACCAAAACATAAAATACAATAATCACAAAATAATCTAAGAATACGATTCATCTGAGATTGACATTAAGTTTACTGTAGGTGATATAGTGTGATGTGTTGAATGCATGCCATAATTATTTATGTGGCTTGCTGTGGAAGACTTCTGTTTACATACTATTACTGGGATGGTGGTTTTATGTTGGTCTGGTTGCAGACTATTTTTCAAATAATTTTAGAAACCCATGAATGGCAAATAAATGAATAAACTTCCCTTGACTCAAATCTGTTAAGCGACAGGGTATGAAAATTGTACAAACCTGTCTGTATTGCAGGCATTTATCATCTGGCTCACCCTGGGTGCGATGTCAGACTGATAATGTCCTTTTGAAAAACCGGAGGAGGGATGGCATGGTATGCACTGGAATTGAATTAAATTTCTTATTTTGCCTAAAATATGTTTAAAAGATGGAAAACAACAACGCAGTATCTTCAAGACACACATTTCTACAAATTGGTTCCATCTGTATCATACAATGCACTTTCTGAAATGTAGCATATAATAGACCTTACATCAGATAATAAGCTTGTCATCCAATCTCCCCCTTTTCTCAGTCTGTTATAATAATTCAACAAGGATTTTACGTGACGCCAGAATATTTTTAACATTGACATGGTCATGGCTATGTATACATTTACAAAGTTTTTCAAACAAGTTTGCTGGAGTCATTGATGGTCAGTGGGCGCTTCCCCAAATGACTTTCAATCCCAATGTTTGGGAGTTTGATTTTAACGAGGGGCCAGACATTTTGGTTAGGGAAATGTGTTGTTTAGACAGGCGTTATTCCAGGCGATTCGAATGTTATCATTGGATTGAATGGGCGTTATGAGTGGTCTTTAGCCTCATAGATATGTGTCAGAAGGGGCCTGCTAGCCTACTGGTAGGCTCAGAAGGCTGTTATCATCCATTCGCAGGGTTAATTTAGTATTTAGATAATTTAGTATTGACAAGATTATCACAGTTTAAAGGCTCTCATTTTAATGGTCTTAGCTGTAGACTTACCCTATCCCTAACCCTAACCCATTTAAATGGTCTTACCTGTAGTCTTACCCTAACCCTAACCCATTTTAATGGTCTTACCTGTAGACTTACCCTAACCCTAACCCATTTTAATGGTCTTACCTGTAGACTTACCCTAACCCATTTCAATGGTCTTACCTATAGACTTACCCCTAACCCTAACCCATTTTAATGGTCTTACCTGTAGACTTACCCTAACCCTAACCCATTTTAATGGTCTTACCTGTAGACTTACCCTAACCCTAACCCATTTTAATGGTCTTACCTGTAGACTTACCCTAACCCTAACCCATTTTAATGGTCTTACCTGTAGACTTACCCTAACCCTAACCCATTTTAATGGTCTTACCTGTAGACTTACCCTAACCCTAACCCATTTTAATGGTCTTACCTGTAGACTTACCCTAACCCATTTTAATGGTCTTACCTGTAGACTTACCCTAACCCATTTTAATGGTCTTACCTGTAGACTTACCCTAACCCATTTTAATGGTCTTACCTGTAGCAGCGACCTGAATTCGTCTGGGATTGGATCTGGAGTCTTCTCGTGTATTTATCCGTGATTAACCATGCGAATGGATGATAACAGCCTTCTGAGCCTACCAGTAAGTGTAGCAGGCCCCTTCTGACCCATATCTATGAGGCTGATAACGCCCATTCAATCCAATGATAACATTCGAACCGGGTGGTTATTCTGTCTTTGTAACCTTAATCTTAACCTACCTCCTAGCCCTAACCTAAGTACTCAATATACCATTGCTGAGATCTATGAGTTAGGCCTATGTTGTGAGCTAAACCCATTCTTGCTCTGCATTTTAACAGAGCAAAAGATTACAAGCTATACATTTTATTGATTTCAGCATTACCTGATTGACAAGTCATACAACATAACACACCAATTATGGGGATGTGTTGGTGAACTGGAAGAAAAGTATTGAGCTTAAGGTATGGTGGTGTGCTGTGCAAGGGTCATCATGTGTAACAAGGCCCTGTAAACGCGGCATTTCCTTCTTATCAGTGCTGGAGTCCGCAACATTGGATGTTGTATGGTTTACCCGAAGACTGACTTGTTACAGTCATATAGTTTCCCAGTCATAGATTAAACCTAGTCCTCAACAAAAAAATTAGATGGATAGAAATCCCCATTGAATTAGATTTTTTAGTCCATGACTAGGCTTACAGGAATATTTTTTTAGTCCATGACTAGGCTTACAGGAATGATTTTATATTCCTGCACTAAGGTTGATCTGTATCCCAGAAACTGTGCCCCAGATTATGTAGATGATTGAAGGTAGATTGACTGAAGTAACTTTCAATAAAGAAAGGCTGATGAAAGGTTCAGTTTGATTCATTTACATTATTTAGCATATGCTTTTGTCCAAAACTTTTGATTATGTAAACAGATGAACTGGTGTCCTAATCAATGGATACATTTTATGTTAAACATTTTTTTGATTAACTAAAGCTCAACCAGCAACATTTTATTTGTAGGCTAAATCTATATCCTTTGTCCTGCAAAAGCTTGAAGTAAAATTACCTGACGAGTATTTTATGTTAACATCTCACTGCAAGTCAAGCATAAGTAAGGAAACAGATCAACAAACACTAAACACACACAGATACACACAGCAAACATTTTTAAATAATTTCTAGAAATAAGGTCACAAGCATGACAAGCGAGAAAACAGAGGACAAGCAGCATCTTCAAACCAATAAACTAGCAGGGATGTCTGTAAATGTTTTTAGACAGAGATTCTCAAGAGACATTATTGAAATGTAAACTTGTTAATTTCTTGTCTTAAGAATAACCTCCACTGGTAAACAGTTGCCCACCTCCAAGCAGGGAAGACTAAACAGAATTGTCAGCCAAACAGTACCAAACAGTAATAATACCATAACTTCATTTTACAGGCATTTACTTATGTTACAGACATGTATCATTATATTTTTATATCTGACATTGCAGTATAAGCAAGTTACTTTGATCCACACAGCATTATGAAAGTGCATAAACAAGCAGGAACGCAAGCATCCACTGCCCAGTGATGTAACTTCTTCGGTCATTTAGCGTTTTTTCTGTATGTTATGAGTAGGATGATAATGTTGAAATGAAGTATTGTTTGACCAAAGGTAGCACAATCCAGCTATTATTTAGCCAATGTTGACTGATATGATAACATTAGAGGTGGGAATTGGCTGAAACCTTAATATTGAACACCATGAAGTGTTTACTGAATACATCATGGAGCTCTTGGGCTATTTAGAAATCTTACTTGGGTGCATTTTGATTTAGCAACAGCCAGTAAGAAAATTAAACCAGAAAAGGAACTAGGCAAGCCTAGTACAGCTGGCCTGCGATTAGAAGGGTTGAATGTTGTTGTCCCTGGCTTGTTTCGATAACCATTGCGCTATTTAAACATGGGAATGTAACTTTTACCTCAGCCATTACATTTTGGCTGAAATAACATGGACAACAGAATGTTTATTAATGGCAGTAAAGTATACAAAGATTACTTTAGATGTCTAGCAAAAAGCTATACAGTACCTATAAAGAAAACTATTACTACAATCAATCCATGGCTGGAAAACAAAAATATAAAAGGGTGCTATTGTACAAAGTTTACTGTAGATGGTCATCCATACAATAACAGTTGAATAGCTAACCACTAAGCTATGTGAACTACAAGGAGATCGAAAGCATTGGCTGAATCTCTAATTGCATACTACAAATATATTCTTTGTGGATGATGGTGAAGTACGTACTGTTTTGTATATAGTAACCTAAGATGCCAGTACTGGGACCGATTGGGACATACTACCTCGTCAAAAAGTTGCGTCTCAACATTAGAGTAATGTTGAGATGTCACTTTGTAATGCATTAACATTATGCCAGGATTGAATATTTAGCTAGACACCATTAATCATTGTGTTAAACTGACTAACGTTTCTTATTAAGTTAACTTCCACCACAAATAACATCTATGAACTGTATGTCTTTTACTAGCCAGTAATAGGCCTACTAGTACTGTATCTTTTTATTACTTGGAATAGTCATAATAACTGAGCAATTGCTAACGAGACTGAAGATTAAACTCTACACTGCCAGAGATTTCATTTCATGGAACAACAGTAGTTTTTCTTTCATTCGTGAATGACATTGATACTATAAGTGAAGATAACTGACTACTTCGTAAAGTGAAAAGAGAGAATCATGGAAACCCCTCTTTTACTGCGCAAGGAGTGGTGATCTATAAGCTATTACCCCAAAAAGCATGCACAAATGCATATGTCGAAAAAATCCCCCAGAAATAGTCACAATGTAACTGTAAACAGTTTTATTTTAGGCTTACTATAACATAGCTACTTAAGGTTATAGCCAGCCAAGTTCTTGTCTATCCTGAACAAATCCTAATGCATAATGTGTTGTCTGAGGCGAGGCTCAAACACCAGTCGTTTGCGTGGAAGGCCCTGTCTCTAACCACTACGCTATTTAACAAGGGGTAGTCTGTCAGTCAGTCAGTCACTCACTCAGTAAGAGACAATCGCTCTTCTTGGCCGGCTCCGCTTACGCTGTATTTATTTTAGGAACTAACATTTTAATTAAAAACATCACACTAAAGAACCCAAAACAAATGAGTATGATGTGTATGCTAATGTAAGCCAAATAATACAATTATTTGTAGTTACACTTGAGTCTAATACAAAATATATCACAGAGCAGATATTTTCAGCTGCTCCTGGAAGGAAGTTACCTTGTTATCTGAAAAAACTGAACTTGCATCTTTATTCCACTGCAATCGCTAGCTTCAATCCAACTACCATCAATATGACATTGTTGCTAGCCGTTGCAAATTACACTCAAAATTCAGAAATTAAAATCCACCACGCATAGGAATATTAGACAGTATCTTGCACTGTTGAGAATGAAACTTTTAGGCTCCACCGGTAGGCTACAGATCAGTGCCCATATTGTTGATGCCACTGCTGACTGTGGTTAAGAGTCACAAAAACGTATGTAAATCAATTTGAATCGGTGCAGTCGGCCCTGAGTTCCTCCTGGTGCAGGACAATGCCCGGACTCATGTGGCCAGAGTGTGTAGGCAGTTCCTGGATGATGATGGCATTGAGCCCATTGACTGGCCCTCATGTTCTCCAGATATGAATCCAATTGATATACATATATAATTGAAAACAACACTAAGCGTTTGGAATGTGAGGAGACCAATTGCAGTAATTTTGAAAGTGAAATGTCTTCCGATTCATTTCAGCAACTCAACAGTTCGGGGTCTCCTTTGTCGTATTTTTGTTTCATAATATGCCAAATGTTTCGATGGGCGACAGGTCTGGACTGCAGGCATGCCAGTTTAGCACCCAAACTCTTCTACTTCAGAGCCATGCTGTTGTAATATATGTGCAGAATGTCATTTGGCATTCTCTTGCTGAAATAAGCAAGGCCTTACCCTAAAAAAGACATTGTCTGGTTGGCAGCATATGTTGCTCCAAAACCTCTATATATTGTTCAGCATTAATGGTGCCTTCACAGATGTGCAAGTCACCCATGCCATGTGCACTAATGCACCCCCATACCATCACGGATGCTGGCTTTTGAACTGTGCACTGATAACAAGGTCAAGATGGTCCCTTTCCTTTTTAGCTCAGAGGACGCAGCGTTTAGATTTGTCAGACCACAGTACTGTTTTCCACTTTGCCTTAAATGAGCACAGGCCCAGAGAACGCGTTGGCGGTTCTGGATCTTATTTATATCTGGTTTCTTCATTGCACGGTAGTTTTAACATGCATTTGTGGATGCAGCAGCAAACTGTGTTCACAAACAAAGGTTTTCAGAAGTGCAGTAATGTCCACTACAGAATCATGTCTGTTTTCAATGCAATACCGTCTGAGCGCCCAAAGGCCACGGCCATACGATATTGGTTTTCGGCCTCGTCCATTGCGTACAGAGATTTCTCTGGATTCTCTGAATCGTTTAATTATATAATGTAAAGTAGATTCTGAGATCCCCAAACTCTTTGCAGTTTTACAATGAGAAACGTTTTTATTACATTTTTACACGTTTTGCCTGTGCACTCTTTCAAAGAGTGTTGAACCCTCTCCACCTTTACTTCTGAAAGACTCACCCTCTCTGGGATGCTCTTATTATACCCAATCATGTTACTGACATGTTGTCAATTAAACTAATTAGTTGTGAGATGTTTGGTTTGTTTATTTATTTTTTTTGTATTACACACATTTTCCAGTATTTTGTTGCCCCAGTCCCAGCTTTTTTGAAACATGTTGCTGGCATCAAATTCTAAGTGGGCATATTTTTCAAGCAACAATGACCTTTCTCAGTTTCAACATTTGATGTTGACTTTGGACTATTTTATTTATTTTACTTATTTCCATTTTACACAGCGTCCTGACTCTTATGGCAACTCACAACTCAAATATAATATCTGCTCATATTTAATACATTAGTAATGCACTTTGGACAAAAACTTGATCAGCTCCCCAGGAGGGACGGTCAAAACATTATTGTTACATAATGTGCAATCTATGAATAATGTTGTGGAGTGACACAAGCTAGCTAGTAGCTATGTCATTATGGCTGTGTTGTTATTGTCTTGCAGCTAAATGAATGTGTAAAGACAACCAGATAAACCATTTAAATATCTCCACCTTCTTGTTTATTGTTGAATTATTCAAGAGGGTAATATAGTTTGGTTAATTTCTAAAAAGATTTTTGCATAATGCTAGTTGAATAGGTAATATGCTTGGCTACTGGCCAGTGGTTTCTGTCTGATTTACTGTACATTTCACCTGTGACTCAAGAACATCCACTGGTATCTGACTTTAAAATTTTTTTGCATTCGCAATGATAATATACATAATGTGTCAACCGAATTGTCATTGTTATCCTCTACTTAAACTCTCATTTAGGGAATTAACTGAAACCACATACACACACTCCATCCCAGCATCAAACCCGCCACGATCAGGAAACTAAATACTTTTAAGAATAAAATGACACAGGACATTCCTAACATAAGCATCACATCCTACAAAGAATACAGTACAAAGGCATTCTACACTTCCCTCCGTGTAAAGCCACAAGAAAAATGCATGTACAGATAAAACAGCTCCTTATAACTTAGAGGTACATACTGTGCTTTCATAATAATTTTGCTACAGAGTGGACAGAGTCATGTTTGTTTGAGAAGAGTGAGATCAGCTGGGTACAGGGGACTCCCACTCCTGGAGCAGAGGGACGTAATCAGACGGGAGCCAGCTTTACAACAGGTGTCATCTTGATCTCCTATCCTAATCTCATTTCCAAAAACACAGGATGTGTGGAAGCAATATGTTTGATAAGTACTGGGAAGGACCACCTGTAATCATTCCCAATCCAATATGAAACAAAGCTACAGTACGTCTCTACCAAATCTATAGAACAATGATTGAAACGGATTTGACTCACAATCATGTGTTCCTTATAACATACAGTTTACTGTATCTACAAGAATTAATAACTAATGTACACATGTATATCAAACATGTCATGTGTGGCCAAAGGTCCTTATGAATGACACAAGATACAAGAAGTTATGAAGTTAACAACACAGAAAGCTCTTTTTGTCAGCCTGTAGGAAGAGATGAGCTACACAAGCATGTGCCCTGATCTATTTTAGCTCTTTGCTTTAGCAAATAGTTAAGGACAGATTAATAAGATTAAAATTTAGCCTGAGAAGCAGAATTCCATCTGGTCTATAGGCAGTTAAACACATGACACAAGCTCTCTACAGCAGGGCAAAGCATATTTACTTCACGTTTCACAGCTGTACGCATCACTGAGCACTTACGGCACTGGAATGCAGTGTGATAGAGATGGTCCACTGATAACTAAGAGCCTGCATTCAGCCCATGGCAGGTCACCTTCCCTAAATATTCAACCCAGAATGGATAGCCATGTGGTTACTGACGTCTCTAACTAAATCCACAACATGAGTTCAACTTCTAAACTAAAAGTTGAAAAAAGGTATGGTGGTAGCCACCACTGCCTTGGAATATCGTAGATCATGCCAACACTAGTGTTGGTGAATTAATGTAGCCTATATGTAAAGCTGGTAAGATTTAAAATGTAACTACAACTGTGAATTAACTCTTTATGTGCCAGTTTTGGGGATAGATTCAGTTCTGTCCTGGAATAAAAAAAAAAAAACAAGCTCAGTGGATATTTCAAAATCAGTAGCATGAAGAAAATATAAGGACATCTGTTGTCAGTATTGTGCAATTATTCTATTAATATGGACAGATTTGAATGGAGAAATCAGATTTGAGAGCAGTAATGTATTTCCTCTGGCATAAATCCATTCATTCCAAAGTCCACACTATCTTGTTAATCACAACTATGCTAACATCCAGTTTGTGTTTTTCGTAATCTGTTAAGAAAATGAGTTTAAAATAGAATATTCAATCTCTCTCTATTCTGAATTGCTGTTGAGGTGGAAGATTTAAGGAAGGTATTAATTTAGTTTTTATCTTTGGAGAATATGATGGTGAATGTCCCAGAAAAAGTTTATTTCTTACTTGTAGGTATAGTCGCAGAAACTTTAAGTTTCATAATTTGTGTTATTATATAAACTTTTTTTTGTAGAGGCAACATAACTAAACCCAAGCAAAACATAATTAAGTGCATTACCTGAGAGTACTTAAGCAGCAGTTATCAGCCAGCTTCATTTGACCAGTATCCGACTGCAACAATCCCAAAATTAAATAGCTACTTCACCCATTCTATATAAAACCAGTATTAAAAACAACAACCACTTAGGGAAAATGGGGACATCTGGTCACCTTACAGCAGTGAAATGGAGGAAGAGAAGTAGTAGTACATTGACTTAAGAATACTAGCAGAAAAACATTATTTGTAATAGGAGCACTAATAGTTACAGTACATTACAGGAGAAATAACTGTTTTACTATTGGAAATCCCTAGAAATGGACATGAGAATATGAATTGCTAGTTAGTAAGCTACTTTTCGTCACTCAGACAAACTGATGTAACTTTTGACTGAAAGATCATCTCTGTTCTGATTCCAAACTTAAACAGGAGTAGTTAACACGGTGATGGTTTTGTGGCTTGGGTCAAAAGGTTGTTTTTTTTATTACATAGTGAATTGAAGGTTGGAAGTGATAACAAAAATGGAACCTTTGGAATATTTAACACATCCCATTATGGTGGATTTAGATCCATAGTAAAAAATATATATAAAGATATCAAACATTTCCGGATCAGTCCTCTTCTCAAGTTTCAATGGTGTTTCTAGCTTGTTACAAATAATAAATCAGAAATAATGATTTGAAGAATCAAAGCTTTGCAAGCTGCTCCACCACTAAACAGAGACAATCCTTGAACACCTGGACATTGCCTGATGAGGCTACACCTCTTACAAAGCTTTGAAAATGCACTCCATCCTCCAGAAGTTGTATTTTCAAGATTCATATTTAGCACTAAAATAAAAAAAAATTTAAATACACTGTACTAAGTCTAAGTGCAACTTTGTTTTAAAAGAGTGGCCTAGGGAACTCAGATGGATGGGTTTCTAGGAGGGAGGAGGGAGGCAGGAAGCTCCTGAAAACCTCTGTGCCTCCAGCAAGTGCAGAGCTATAAATATCCAAGCGGGCAGCAGCAGTGCAGATTAAAAGCAGACAATGAGCTACAGGAAACGATTTTGAGGAAAGGTCAGGCTAAGATTGCAGAGGCAGTCATGGTGCGGTGGGGCTGGTGTTGCTGGAGATGTACAGGACAGGAAGAGCTGAAAGGAGAAGGGGGAAGATAGTGACCCCAACCAATGGCCTCCACAGGAAAGACGGCAACAAGGAGACATCATCGCTCTGCGACTCGAACAATAAGCCTAGCCCAAAAACAAAAACCCCTTTATCCCTTTGTTCTAAGATCTGAAGGAAACTGATGGGAGAATGCAATATAGGACGGCAGCTTCTTCCAAGGCCTTTGGAAGACTCATGGGGCCAACAACATACTGCTTGAACACCCATTGTATGAAATAGCCCTTTGAGATTCCAAAAAGTAGCTAGAATAACTTAGGTTGTTTTTAGAGAGAGGAGATATAGGCAGGTAGAGCCTGACTGATGTGGTTCATGTTATAAATAACCACTGCCATGTTAGCAGATACACAGGACACTTGCTAATTGATAACAGAATGTTACAGAACATGTAGCAACTTAAAGGCCCATCGGAATCCATATGCTCACAACTTTGAAAAGTGAGAAGTGCAATGAGGTAATACAGGACCACTAATCAATTTTTAAAATGAAGGCACTTCAATATCATGGCCCTGACACATTGAAGAGTATCCAAAAAGCTTTGAAAGTATTATAGTACTATTTCTAGGCAAAAACTAAAAAATCATTGTAATAGATTGAAATTAAAAATAAGCGAAAATTACATTTTCGAAACAAAATCTGAAGCAAGAATGTGTGTAGGACTGTATATGGGAATGATGTAAGCGGAAAACCGAAAAAGCAGTGATTGGCTGAGGTATGGAACTTGTTGTTACTGTTCTATCAAATACAGCATGGCAGAAACTTCCACTCATTTGCTGATTAAAAGGTCCTGTGTAGATAGAGTTTTCACCTAGCAACTATCAGGAAATAACCCAGTTCAAATTGTATTACACTTTTACAGTGTTCATTTCATCAGCTGCTGTACAATATGACACAAAAATACCAGAAAACTAGAACTACACTGTGCCCTGAAAAACTGCATATCAGTTAAGTCTGGGTATGTTTCCCAGGACTGGAGCTCAGAGTTCTGTGTATCACAAGTCACTTTCCCACACCTTCAAAATATCACACATTTTGCATGGAGGGGAGACTTTTCCCATTTCTCCAGCTGCAGCTCAATTGAAAACATTGATAAGTTATCATAATCTCATTGACAGTATAAACATGCCACAGCTTTAAGGATAGAGGGAGATGTGAGTTTAGTCTAACTAATATTAAACTGTGCTTCCACCAAATGGAAACTGAAATGTTGAAACTATTTACTGCCACAATAACATGATTCACCAACTAACTTTCAGGACCTAGGCTACTCAAGGTCACGTCACGTGCACATGGCCTGCCTATAGAGAGCGCACAGCATCATATTGTTCAACTCATCCAGCCGGCCACTGAAAACCGAAGAACACTTACCAGACCACCCCAAAAGCTCCATAGCCGATGGGTCTGTCAGGCTCTATGTCCAACTGCGGCTGTAAGTGATGTGAGTGTTGGTGATGATGGTGGTGATGTGCTTTAACAGCTGCAGCTTGAACTTGGGCAGGTGCTGTAGCTGCTGCCGGGCCGGGGGCTTGTCCAGGAGCTGGCGAGGGAAAGTAGGATTGCTGCTGGCTCGGGTTCAGCATTACTGCCGCAGCAGCGGCAGCCGCTGCAGCTGCTGCTGTAGAAGCGTGCTGTTGTACTGGATGGACAGGGGCGGCCGAGCCGGGGTGTTGCAAGTGATGCTGCCCGGGGTGGTGGTGGTGGTGGAGATGGGGAGGAGGGAGATGCGGTAATTGGTGGTGATGGTGCGGGTGATGGGCAGCAACTGTCGAGGCGCCACCGTTGTATGCAGCCATCATTTTTGCGGCATTGGTAGCCGTCGTTCCGCACAGAGCCATTCACTCAATAACAACAATCAAAAAGAAAGGAAAATTACGGTGAAATGGGTGGAAATCTGCCGTCTATCTTACGCGAAAATAAAAGGCTACCCCAGGTGAAGGTAGGGCTTTAGGATTGGGCAGATGGTGTTTAACTGTTAATTTGGTTATGGCCAGAGACATAAATCGAAACTCTAGGAAAGATTTGAATTAAATAAACATGTCAGCGATAAATCTGAGAGCAACCTCGCTGTCCTCAACAGTCTTATCATTTCATGTAGCTTATCTGACCTACTTATTGTAGCCTAATTTAATTTTCTTGCACATGCAGCGATAGCTACTAAAATTGTTACAATACTTAATATGTAAATGCAGTGCACCTGTTAAAATGATTAAATAAAAATGCGACAGAAAGAACCCGTACCCCCCACAATAAATAAATGATCAACGGCCCTAGATCTCCCTCATGTTGGAAGTGGCGTTCCCCTCTCCACTCACGAAACTCGGTTAATTTCCCCTTCTTGGTATGAAAAGGGAAACCGATATGATATGTATCACATGGGAAATAGCACAGCATTCATCTTTTACATTTACTCAAGTTTGCCATATTGCCTGGTCCAGCACCGCCGTTGTTCCCACCGCCAGTGCTGCATGCAGTTTGCAGAAGTTATACCGCTTTGGGTCAAGCTACAATTGCTTGCTGAATAAACACTTGTTCTCGGCGTTGCAGAACACTACGGGATCTTCAAATGTTCGTCATATAACAACAAATTCGATATTATGTAGTAGTAGACTACAAGAACGAATGAATACAAGTAAAGGTAGAATGCCACACGAGTGGTTTGATACAATGTTGCCGTTTACAGCGTCGGTTAAAAAAAAAAAAAACAGGCAGGGGGCCGCTTTCCTCCCTCAGATGTCACAATTCCCCCAGACTCCAGATATCCAAAACATTTTTATAAAACGAGGAGTCTTTTTTCCTGAAACGAGGAAAACAAATTCTTCCGAGAGCAGTCAACTTATTTTCCCCATTTGATCCCGTATGTTCAGCTTGCAAACTGTCTCCTCACGCAGCACAGGCATTTATCCAGGAAAGGAAATATAAGTGAAAACAAAACATATCCAAAAGTCCCTTGTATTTAGAAAACAAGCGGCCAGTGTCGACTCCCTCCAGCCGGATGGTGCTGCCAAGACCTAGGAAGAAACACGCGTAGCTTAAGCTTCTTGGGTACCCGACCATTCAGTGAATGATAGAAGCCTGTGGCTTCCAATCACAAGACAAGCCTCGTGTTTTTTTTTTGTTGGTGAACCAATCAGTGGGAGCCGAGGACTTACCACAACAGTCAAGGCCTGGGACACTTGAAACTACCACCACCATTGTGGAGATCGAGACTTATAGGTTGCAGTGAAAAATGAAAGGAACAGTTGAACCCGAATGGAGAACACGCATTCCAGTTGCTCAGAGAGATTATGCGAGGAGCGCGACCCAATCAGTATCGGCTCAACAAGAACGTCGTCTAGTCTACAAAACATCGTGATAGGCATGAAATGTAACCAATAATTGTTTACGTCTCTCCATACTTGGCTAGCGCAAGGGTTATAGAAAGGTCATACAGAGCCTAGTCTATATGCATAGACTTCAAGCCGAAGTAGGCTATATAATATTTATTTTAAACATTTAGCAACTGTGTAAAGCATAAAAAGTAAGGTAACACAACTTGACCCAATACTTACCTTTTCAGGCTATTAATTATTTACATACTAACTATGCTTAGCCTGTAATTTACTTTCACTACCAGGGCTTAACAAAAACTCAATTGAAATGATATGGTCTACCTAAAATACAAAAGCACAATTAGCCATCTCTGATAAGTGTATAAAGGTTCACTGGCATTTCTTTTAGAGATTTTGAACATCATTGACATGTAGAGGTGATTAGCCACAGTCACCTGCAGTCCAAGTAAAATTAAGGCAAGCATATCTAATTAAATATTTGAATTTTTGGGACTTGTAAACCAGAAACAGATACAGTGCTATTTATATATATTGGGACAGTAAGGAGAATATTGCTATATTTGCAGTACACACAAAGCATATGAAAATATAGTTAAAAGATCTGTTTCAACACATTTTACCAACTTAGAATAACATCACATTCAGAGTTCCATTTCCTCATATTAAGCATAACTATTTGGACATTTCAACTTAAAGCAAATGTAAGAAGTATAAAAGAAATATTTAGTAACAAATCCCTTGCATACAAGAACAGCAGTGCATCTGCAGTCCATTGACAACACCAAACTCTTGGCATCATCCTTTGAAATGCTTGGCCAAGGCTTTTCTACCGCCATTTTGAGCTGTTGCTTGTTTTGGGGAGTTTCAGTCTTCAGTCTCCTTTTCAGCAAGCAACATACATGAGCAATTGTATTTAAATCCCCTTTCCACTTTTTTCTACTGATGAACTGTTTGGTTGCATTGGCAGTGTGTTTTAGGTCATTGTCCTGTTGCATTGTCAAGAGCCACCCAATAAGTTGGTGGGAATTTTTTTAGTAGCCAATAATTATGCTTATGTACACGTATTAATACTTTCTGCTGCCTGACATCATCGGTAAAGATCAATGAGACCGTTCCAGAGGAAACGATGCATGCCCATTGCATGATACTACCTCCATTATGCTTCACAAGATGAGGTGGTATAGCTTAGTTGTTCCTTTTTTTCTCTCCACACTTTTGCCTTTCCATCACTTTGATAAAGGTTCACTTTCATCTCAACTGTCCATGCAAGTACCAAAACTTTTTGTATTGTCCGTAATTTTTTGTGCCTTGAATGTCCAGCAAAATAGAAATCTTAAATTTACTGTCCCAATACTTATATTTTATTGGGACCATAAAGTCTCTGTAATCCACCATTGATTCCCACTGTATTCTGCCTATGGTGTAGTCAGCCTTCAGAGCTTGCTATGGGTTTACCTCAGCAACAATGCAGGTCTTAAATTACATAATATCTACTATAAACAACAAGTAGTACTGGGCAGTTGGTTTAACTGACATAAAACCAGTCAGTAAGAGCTGGTGTCATGTGATACATTTGAACATGCCTAGCCTCGCCCACCATTTGGGGGAAATTGTCCAGGTTGCCCGATAGACAGCCATTCAAAGTAGGCTTCTTTTAGTGTTACTTATGCAGTTTTCAAACAACAAAATGTAAAAAAAAAATGTTGTAATGCAGGGTGCACCTATAACAAGAGGATTTTCTTTTTCTTCTTCATGCTATTAAATCTGAAAACAAACTTGACAGACGAGTGCTGTTCCTGTAGTCCATACTGTGTAGCTAACATTAAAAACATTGCCTAGATAATGTTACCTAGCTGATACAATAAGACTGTACAGCTAGATTGCTTACTAAGAGCTGGCTAATTTATTTCCTGTGTTTCCTATGCATGGATGAATAATTATTAATGATTAATTAACTGATGATTCAAAAGGTAATAATAGATGGGTGAGCGTGAGTACACCAACAATAAAAACTATTTGTGAGGTACACCATCTTTTGTTCATTTTTATCAGGTCTTATTGCGTTGCCAGTGTCAACAAAATTGCAATAAAATTTTGGACACTAATTAAAAATAGGCAAAGCAATGGAGGAATACATAGGCTTATATGGATCTGAAAATCAAACTGTTGCCTATATTTTTCCTCTAGGTAGATTTTCCATGAGTAGCAATAAAGCTACCTAGTATTAGCAGTGAGCTACACAAAATATGCAGTATATCAGTGCAACACCACACTAGCCTGCTAAAAGTATTGTTATAGTTAAACAATGGTCAGGATAGGATATAGAAATTCCTTCAACTACATGTTGTGTAAGGTTAGCTAAACTGCTCAGCTAATTAGCTGCTGTCTAATAAGCTTCTAGACGAAACATAAAAAGCTCTGTCTGTCCTATACCACTACTAGAAACATAGCAATACCAAAAGTGTTTGTTTGCTCAGTTAGCATATACCACAGATAGAATAAGCTATAACAAATGCTATTCTAGACCAATATTGCTAGATAGCCACAAAGTATAACAACTAAATCTATCTAAAATTGTGAATTCAATGTCTGTGCTATTCCACTTCTAGACGCTAGAAGGAGGAACTTACAAATGAAACAACAACCCCTTTCCAAAATAGCTGTGGCGCTGCGTAAAATGTAAATAGAAACAGAATGCAATGATATGCAAACCATTTAAACTTATACTCAGTAGAAAATAGTATAAAGACAACAAAGGTTGAAACTGAAACACTGTATTGTTTCTTGAAAAATATATGCCCACTTTGAATTTGATGCCAGCAAGAGGTTTAAAAAAGTTGGGACAGAGGCAATAAAAGACTGGAAAAGTTGTGTCATGCTAAAAATCTAAATCTGGTGGAATATCACACAACAAAGTGGGTAAATTGGCAACAGGTCAGTAACATGATTGGGTATTAAAAGATAATTCCAGAGAGGATGGGCAACAATTTAAGAATAAAGTTTCTCTACGTAAAATTACAAAGAGTTCTGGGTTCTCATAATCCACAGTACATAATATCATTAAAAGATTCAGAGAATCCTGAGAAATCTCTGAACACAAATGACAAGGCCGAAAACCAATATTGGGTCCTCAGGTGGCACTGCATTAAAAACAGACACGATTCTGTAGTGGAAATGACTGCATGGGCTCAGGAACACTTCCAAAAATATTTGGCTGTGAACACAATACCTGGATCCACAATCCCTGGATCCACAAATGCAAGTTAAAACTCTACCATACCAAGAAGAGACCATATTTAAACAAGATCCATAGGCACCGCCTTCTTCTCTGGGCCTGAGCTCATTTAAGATTAAATGAGGCAAAGTGGAAAACTGTCCTGACGAATCAAACCTTGAAATTATTTTTGGGAATCATGGACACCGCATCCGCCAGACTAAAGAGGAGAGGGCTTGTCATCAGCTCACAGTTCAAAAAGACAATACCAAGCCACATTCTGCACATATTACGACAGCATGGCCCGTAGTAAGAGTTCAGGTGCTAAACACATTGAAAACATGTGGTGCATTATGAAACAAAAAATACGACAAAGGAGACCCCGAACTGTTGAGCAGCTGAAATCCTACATCAAGCAAGAATGGGAATATATTTCACTTTCAAAACTACAGCAATTGGTGTCTTCAGTTCCCAAACGCTTACAAAGTACTGTGGCAAGTGTGAGACATGACACAACAGTGGTAAACATGCCCCTGTCCCAACATTTCTGAAACATGTTGCTGCCATCAATTTCAAAATGGGTATGTATTTTTCCAAAAACAATATAATTTCTCAGTTTCAACATTTGATATGCAGTTGTGCACAAAAGTTAGCATACTCTTGGAGAATTGGTAATATATATGTACCATTTGTGAAGAAAACATGAGCTAGCAGGCAAAACACATGCCTTTTATTTTTTATGGGATTCATATTCAACTGTAGGTTATCACAGAATGACACAATCATAAAACAAAACATGGCAACAAAGAAAACATGAACTGACCCCTGTTCGAAAATCTGCATACCATAGTTCTTATTACTGTGTATTGCCCCCTTTAGCATGAATGACAGCGTGCAGTCTTTTGTAATAGTTGTCAACAAGGCCCCAAATTCTTGCAGGTGGTATAGCTGCCCATTCGACTTGGCAAAATGCCTCCAGGTCATGCAAAGTCTTTGGTGGTCTTGCATGAACCGCACGTTTGAGATCTCCCTAGAGTGGCTCGATTATATTATGGTCAGGAGACTGTGATGGCCACTCCAGAATCTTCACCTTTTTCTGCTGTAACCACTGCATGGTCAACTTGGCCTTTTGTTTAGGGTCATTGTCGTGCTGGAAAGTCCAAGAGTGTCCCATGCGCAGCTTTCGTGCAGAAGAATGCAAATTGTCTGCCATCTTTTTCTGATAACATGCTACATTTATCTTGCCATAATTTTTCACAAGTTACCTTTGGGTTTTTCTTTGTATCCCGAACAACACTTCTGGCAGTTTTGGCTGAAATCTTTCTTGGTCTACCTGAGAATTTCCCACTTCCTATTAAGTGATTGAACAGTACTGACTGGCATTTGCAAGGCTTTGTATATCTTTTTATATAATTTTTTTATAATGAATGTTTTCTGCTCTATATGGCTCAGTATCTAGCCTGCTCAGTGCATCCACTTGAGAGCTAACAAACTCATTGACTATTTATACACAGACACTAATTGCAATTTAAAAAGCCACAGGTATGGGAAATGAACCTTTAATTCCCGTTTTCACCTGTGTGTGTCACCTTGTGTGTCTGTAAGGCCAAGCATTCATGGTTATGTGAACTTTTGCTCAGGGCCATTTGGGTGATTTCAATCAATCAATCAATCAAATTTATTTATTTATAAAGCCCCTTTTACAACAGCAGTTGTCACAAAGTGCTTTTACAAAGTGTCTGTTTCCCCCAAAAGGTGAGTGGAGTGCCCGAAAGGGGCACGGGTAACATGACGATCACCATATCCTAATCAATAGACTCAACAACCATTGGTTCTAAAATAATTGTCTAGCCTGTTATGAAAACTACTTCTCAGATGAGGTAATGTTTGTAAAATCCAAGGCCCTGCTTTCTTACCCATTGGATGTTTCTACTGGAGTTCCTCAGGGTTTGATTCTCGGGCCAATCTTATTGTCTGTATACACTGGTGTTCAAAACTTAAGATCTTCTACAACATTGCGTAACTACTACCTTCACAGCAGTGGCAGTTTTGGGGGCCCTAGGCAGAGACTGGGTGAGGCCCCAACATCATCTGTTTTTTAACATGTTGTCCTTATCAAAGCCATACTGGGATCATTTTGCTTTCTGCTTTCTTTGTTGTTGTATGGCACTGCCACTTCCAAAGGCTTGTGCATTGCTGCCACTTTCAGTAGAGTAAATCAATTAGTTTAAAAATAATAATCTGAAGGGTACATACTGCCTTATAAGCAATGATTACAGTGAAGGACAAAGCACTCATCCACCTTGTTCAAGTGCACACTTTCTTAACCATGATCAATCAAGTGCAAATAGGTCGAACTTCCTTTTCTCACTATCCTGCACCTTTCATTGTCCCTGCTGGGAGGGCCACATATACCTGGACCAGACATTATCTTCTGTGTCACTACACAGTCAGAGCTCTCTTGTGGAGCCAGGTGATGGTAAATGTCAACTACAAATTTGTGAACTGTAACACTGGTCACCACCATAATCAACAGTGGTGTTAGAGGAAAGACTTGATGGATTTGAATCGATGTCTTCTTATCCTCTGTCTGTGGCCGTTCGTGATGGTCCAGGTCAGGGAAAGCACTATCTTACGTGACTGTCAAACCATCATATTATTGACTTGCCGCTAAGCTATTCACATTTATGACAAAGCCGCAGCTGCTAAGCTACTACTATTATTATGGACAAGCTACCTTCCTCCTTCCTTCTTTTTTTCTCTCCCGCTCACATACGAGCGTTTCATATTTTAAAGCTTTGCTGTCCCTCTCTTGTTTAGTGTAACAGGCTCAGGCTGACTGAGTAAGCTACCTATCGTCTTTCAACTACTGCCGCGAGAAACAAAATGGGACCGACCATTTGAGTTAGAGTGGGGGGTTCGATCTCAAACATAAATAATGTATTAGAAGGCATTTTTCTTTGCAACTATGCCTTGAAGGCCAGCAACCCCGGAGTCTCCTCTTCACTGTTGTTCAGACCGGTGTTTTGCGGGTACTATTTAATGAAGCTGCTCACATATTGCTTGAGACGCAAGTCAATCATTTATTTTATAATATCATTAACGAAAACATTAAAATTTCACATACTTATTCATACTATTCGCGATGGTTGTTAACATACACCTCAGCACCAATAGCCCCAGAGCTCCTTTCCACCGAGAAATGCAATGAATTGGATGCTTTTGTCAAGGATGAAATTCATGGCATTAGACAAGCGATTAAAAACTCCACAACAATGAAAACAGTGTTACTGCAACATTCACATAAAAATTATTTGGTAAGCATGACACAGTTTAATGCAATTGACTATGCAGCACTTATGGAAACTGTACAACATCTTAAGTTCTCCAGCTGCTGCCTTGACGCTCACCTTACAAAAAAAATGTATGATAATTTTAGCAGTTTGGCGATAGATCTACTGCAAATAGGTAACAGCTCCCTCTTATTTGGCAACTTTCCAAAGGCCCTGAAAACGGCACTCATTAAACGTCTGTTAAAAAAACGTAGCCTATACGTGTATAGTCAACAAAAACAGACATACACCAAAATAAACCCTCGTAGGTAAAATCATGAGGATTTTTTATTTTCAAACAAATAAGGAATTACTCAAAATCAGGTGGTTACTTTGACACTTACCAATCAGGATTTCAGGCCCACCAGAGTACTGAAATTGCCCTTATTAAAATTGCAAACGTCCAATCAACTGAACACTCATTCTAGCTAAAATGTGAATCCTAGTGTTATTGGACATTAGTGTCGAGTTCGACACAGTGGACCACACAATACTGTAAGACAGACTGGAAATCTGGTTTGGTCTGAATGGAGACAGGGAATACTTGGTCTCCAAATGCAACTACAGTGGGGAGAACAAGGTTTTCCCACTACATGCTTTGTAAGTGGGAAAACCTGCAAAATCGGCAGTATATCAAATACTTGTTCTCCCCACTGTATGTATCAGAGAGAACACACATAAAGTGGAGTTCCGCAAGGCTCTTTCCTGGGGCCTTTTTTATTCAACATTTATGTGCTGCCCTTAGCCCAAATCATGCAAAGCAACAAAATTGCTTATCATAATTATACACATGACACACAAATGTATATAGCTCTCTCATCTAGTGACTATAGTCCCATTGACTCACTTTGCCAGTGCCTTGAAAGAATCAATGATTGGATGTTCCAGGACTTTCTGCAACTACAGTAAATTCAGAATGCTGCTGCTTTCCTCATTTTTTTTACAAAAATGAGGAAAGCTAAACAGATTACACCAATTGTTAGGTCTCTGCACTGGCACCCTCTATCTCACAGAATATACAGCTCTGGAAAAAAATAAGAGACCACCCCTAATTTTCCTTAAATCAGCATCTCTACATGTATGGCAGCAATTCCATTTCAGTGTCTGTTAAATTCCAACACATGCACACCTCATTTTACTTAATGAGGTACTGATTCGGTGATTACCTGAACCAAATCAAATTTAACAAGGAAAAGTAAAAAAAACACTGCTGTGGTCATCACTATCCTCTTGCAATAGAACCAGGTGGATGGCAAAAACAGTGTAAGTAGTACCTCAAAGGTAATTTGAATAAAATAATTACTATTCAGCATGACAAAAGAGTTGGAAAAAAAGCTTTGAATGAGGAAAGGAAGGGTTCAATTCTGACTTTACTGGCAGAGGGATACAGTGAGCATCAGGTTGCTTCCATCCTGAAAATTTCAAAGATGGCGGTTCATAAGAACAAGGTCAAGCAACAGACATTGGGGACAACAAAGCTACAGACTGGCAGAGGGCGAAAACAACTGTCCACTGACCGTCAACTCATTCAAATGTCACTCAAAAACTGTAGGATGACAACAAGTGACCTAAAAAAAAAGTACATGGCGAGGACGTTTCGAAACAGGCTCCTAGGGGCAGGGCTGAAGTCGTGCAAAGCTAGAGAAAAGCCCTTCATCAATGAGAAGCAAAGAAGAGCCTGGCTGAAGTTTGCAAAAGACCATCAGGATTGGACTGTAGAGGAATGGAGTAAGGTCATCTTCTCTGAAGAGTCAAATTTTCAGCTTTGCCCAACACCTGGTCATCTAATGTTTGATGGATACCTGGAGAGGCCTACAAGCCACAGTGTCTTGCACCCACAGTGAAATTTGGTGGAGGATTGGTGGGATGCTTCAGCAAGGCTGGAATCGGGCAGATTTGTCTTTGTGAAGGACGCATGAATTAAGCCAAGTACAAGGTTATCCTGGAAGAACACCTGCTTCCTTCTGCTCTGACAATGTTCCCCAACTCTGAGAATTGTTTTTTCCAGCAGGACAATGCTATATGCCACACATCCAGGTCAATCAAGGTGTGGATGGAGGACCACCAGATCAAGTCCCTGTCATGGACAGCCCAATCTCCAGACCTGAACCCCATTGAAAACCTCTGGAATTTGATCAAGAGGAAGTTGGATGGTCATTTGAATTTGGTGCCAGGGATGGCATAAAGACACACAACAGCAATGTGACAGACTGGTATGCCAAGATGCATGAAAGCTGTGATAAAAAATGTGGATTATTCCACCAAATATTGATTTCTAAACTCTTCCTAAGTTAAAACATTAGTATTTTGTTTTTTAAATTGAATAAGAATCTGTTTTCTTTGCATTATTTGAGGTCTAAAAACAATGCATCTTTGTTTGGTTATTTTGACCTCGAATTACTCGAATTGACAATATTTTTATTTGGAATTTGGGAGTAATGTTGTCAGTAGTTTATAGAATAAAAAGAAAATGTTCATTTTACTCAAACACATTCCTATGAATAGTAGAACCAGAGAAACTGATAATTTTGCAGTGGTCTCTTAATTTTTTCCAGAGCTGTATATTAAGGTACTACTACTTGTCTATAAAACAATGAATGCTTCAGGGCCCATTTAAATCCCAGATCTTCTCTCTCAGTACAAACCCTCTAGACCACTCAGGTCATCAGGGTCTGGCGCCGTATTCACAAAACATCTTAAGGCTAAAAGTAGTTCCCAGTTTGCTGATTTAGGAGAAACTCTTAAAAACAATGGGCGTCAGTCCAAATTTTAGGACTAAGAGTATTTCACAAAGCGTTTTAGGACTAAAACCAGAAAACAATCCTAAAATGGCTGCTGTCGGCAATCTGCCTCGTAATCAGGTTGACGTCTTAGAAACATTTATTAATACTGAGCTTTTAACAAGGTATTGCCTTAATCACTAGGGTAATATAATTGAAGTAGAGCTAGTCAGGGATGCATTCACTTCACCAACAAACATAAACAACCCAATAACTCTGGAGATCAAGGTTGTGACAACTCTACACTACTTGGTCACAGGGAAAATGCCCCACATCATCCAACAATTAATATGGTTTCCTCTTGATGTTCGCCAACTACAAAGAAACAAAGCTGACTATTTGGCCATAGCTGGACCACCTGGTGTAGTTGGTGTTATAGATGGGACACATTATTGCAGGAATTATTGCAGCATCCAAAGATGAACATGCATTTGTTTATGAGCTGCCAGACAGACAATTGGCTGAACATACACTCAACTAAAGGATTATTAGGAACACCTGTTCAATTTCTCATTAATGCAATTATCTAATCAACCAATCACATGGCAGTTGCTTCAATGCATTTAGGAGTGTGGTCCTGGTCAAGACAATCTCCTGAACTCCAAACTGAATGTCAGAATGGGAAAGAAAGGTGATTTAAGCAATTTTGAGCGTGGCATGGTTGTTTGTGCCAGACGGGCCGGTCTGAGTATTTCACAATCTGCTCAGTTACTGGGATTTTCACACACAACCATTTCTAGGGTTTACAACCATTTCTAGGATTTGTGGGATGCCCTGGATGTGCATCCCACAAATCTCCATCAACTGCAAGATGCTATCCTATAAATATGGGCCAACATTTCTAAAGAATGCTTTCAGCTCCTTGTTGAATCAATGCCACGTAGAATTAAGGCAGTTCTGAAGGCAAAAGGGGGGCAAACACAGTATTAGTATGGTGTTCCTAATAATCCTTAAGGTGAGTGTATACTTGACCAGTCAGTATATGATTCTTGGTTTCATGTTTAATCAGTGCTTCCACTTTTATTTAAATATATTTATTTCAATATGGCTACATGACACATTCTTTCACAGTATTGCTATGATGAATTCACTGACAGAGAGCCCTCCCCTATCAGCCAATCACTGGGCATAGTAGGTAAGCTAGTTCATGGAACACAACATCATCCATAGCAATGGGTCAACCCTGCCCTTTCTGTAAGCTTAAGATTTCTCGCCATTCCTTAGTTGGTCTCAGCAGCTTTGTAAATAGGTTTTAAGAGGAAACTCTTAGCTAGGAACTTGTACTGCTGTTTCTGAGGCTCTTGGTGGTAAGATCAAATGTTTTGTGATATATGGCCCTGGTCTGCTAACCATTCATTGTGTCAGGACAAAGGGTGATGTGGCAGCCTTTAGTCATTATGCTGCGCAGTGTTGGAACAAACTGCCAGAAATCTTAGACTTGCTCTAGCATTGACCACTTTTAAATCTAGGCTAAAATCATTAAGTTTTCTTCTGCCTTTTATTAATCTTTTAGCCTTATCTTAAGTGTGATGTTTTTATTTATTTGCTTAGTTTTTTATGCTAACTTCATTTCTATTATTTTGTTTAATGTAAAGCACTTTGAATTGCCCTGTGCATGATATATGCTATACAAATAAACTTGCCTTGCCTGTGTCTCAATCTCGAAACTGGGTGCAGATCTGTACAGGCTTTTCCGGACTCAGGGTCCAGGAGTCACCTGAGACTCCCAGGCTTAGAGATACCAAAAATGGCTGTCAAACCAGCTCCTGGGCCTTGCTCAAGGGCATGCTGTGGCCCAAGTGGGTCTCCTTGCTCAAGGGCCTGACCCAGAAGTCTAACTCTCGGGTCGTAAGTGCAGGATTTGACTCGGGACTGCCAAAAAGGTGTGTTAAGCAGACAAACACACTCTGGGAACCATAACTCTTTAGGCCAGCGGGGAGCCACAAGAAGAAGGGAAAGACTCTCAGAGTGAACTCTGTCCATGAGATCTTCAGGTGAAAATGCATAAAGGAGAATCTGCGGCGTCAGTTGCTTGAACGTGGCCTCTGGTGTGTGAATGTGTCACACCCCAAAATACCTTTCCATCTTCCATGAAGAAACAGCTCCAATGTGCGTTTCCTTGCGAGGCGAAGAGATCATAGCAGGCCCTGCCGAACCTCCCCCAGAACTGCTCAAACTCAAAGAGATCATAGCTGGCCCCCTCTCTCCACTTAGGAGGAGAAACTTGGGGTGATGAACTGATCACAGTGACAGAAGGTGGCGATTGTCCTAAACCCACATCCAACATGCCACCATCAACAGAGAGGGGGAGTGCCTTCCACCATGTCTGTCGACTTATGCCACTGCTATCCTGTTGTCGATTCTGACTAGAAACCGATCAGAACTGCTGAAGGGCTGGAAAAAATTGACAAAAGCTCTAAGTCAATCAATCAATCAAATGTATTCATAAAGCCCTTTTTACAACAGCAGTTGTCACAAAGTGCTTTTACAGAGACACCCTGCCTTAAACCCCAAGGAGCAAACAACAGTAAGCAAAGAGGAGAGTAAGCAAAGAGAGCAGTCTACATCATCAAACAAAACCCCCAATGAGCCATTGTTGCTCAGAGCCCCCCACCCCAAAAGAGAGGTGTCTGTGTTACAAAGTTGTGACACAAGACTCCCCCCAATTAAACCCGAGTCAAAACAGCTAAGGACCAGTCCATTGGGCCAGGACCCAATGATTAACCAATGAAGGTGGCGTGTCATATTCAGGCATTCGGCCAACAGCAGCACTGATCCAACCACATCCATTACAGCCCAAGAGGGATGATGGCCACCGAGTTGGAATCAGGAAATAAAATAACAAGTGTCCTGTCTGTGAGGGTATATGAACTCACATATGAGAACCAAATTCAAATCGAGATCCAAAAACTGAACCTGTTTGGATGAAATCAAACAACTCTTGTTCAGATTGACTCCAGTGGATGTGTGAACATGAGAGAAATTAGACAGTGTGCACTGCCACCTGCTGGTGTGACGCCGCTTCTATCAGCCAATCTTCAAAATAAGCGAGCACCTCGATCCCTTTGAGTCTCACTGGAGCCAGGGCTCCCCCGAACCCCTTGGAAAATGAGCAGTGTTAGTGAATTAGGTTGCATTCATCTGGATTGTGATTAATAGGACTGTGATTAATTATGAATTACTGAATAGTTTAATGTCGTTTACATGTTATCGAATAACCACTGTCAACTCGAAACGTACTAGTCAAAAGTTTGGACACAAATCCCCATTCTGGGGAAATGTGTCCAAACGTTTGACTCATCCTGTATGTAACTTACATGAAATCCCCAGAAAACGTTATTCTCTAACCAGCGAAGGGAACCATTCCTCAGATACATACTTTTGGTCCATAATTTGTGCACTTCTCCCTAGGCCTTGAGTATGCATACGCAGGTGCAATACCAACAGAAGTCATGGGGCAGTATATCCAAGATCCTCTGAGGTTCTGTGAGACAGAAACATCCAAGTAGGAGTACACAATGATTAAGTTTAATGGTCTAATGCACCATTTTCGTTGGCGTCGCTGCCACTCTTTTTTTGTATTTTTTTTAATGCATACTTTAAATTAATAACAGTACCTCCTTCTGTCGTTATTGGGTATACAAAACCGGCAGTAGTCAACTTATTTCCGTCCAGACATTTTTTTTTTATGTCGCGGACTGCCTGCTTGTTGACATCTTTTAAGTATCCGTTCAGACAAAGTACGCAGTGGAGTGTGTTAAAAATGCCGCTGGTGTAGCGTTCGCATACGTACATACAGTACGTACACCTCCGAAACAGGAGTATATCGTGACATTTAGTAGAACAGTGTTTCTCACCAATTAAATAATTTTGCTTACTGAAGTCTCCTTCCAATTTAAACGATCTAGCTATGCACGCTGCATATATTCAGTTGAGATCTATTTAAAAAAAAAAAATGGCATTGTCACATCTGGTTTAGAGCCTATAGCAATGTGTATTCAGTATTCCCCAAAAAACTGGAGATTTACAACTTTCCATCAGATTGAGTCATTATTAACCAGACTGACCCATTTATGTAAGAGCTGTAGCTCTGTCTAACTACCTTGGCAACAGGAGCCCCAGAATTTCAAAACTGAATAGGCTGGTTTAGCGGTGAACTCAAACGCACATTCTCAGATTTCATGATCCAAACATTCAAAAGAAATACACTAAACAATGTTGTTTACATAAAAAAGATTAACTGAAGTCTATTGAAGTGTGTAACCATTGCAAGGGTCCATGTAGGTCCAGTACTGAGGGAGTAAAGCAGGTTGCAGGAGGAAAAGTGGTTTTGCGGGGAGGACTCAGTGGAACGAACCACTAGCATGGGTTAGGGTAAGGGTTAGGGCAAGGGAATGGTGAAGGGTGGGGGCACCACTGGTGATGTAATGGGTGACACTCACCCATGGGGAGTGACAGAGGAGTCATCTCTGATGTTGAGCTCCCATCTCTGACACTGTGTCCTGGGGAAAGAGGTCAACAACACCGCATCATACAGAACAGGGCCCCACAAAGCCCAATAAGCCAGAGAAGCAATGAAAGAGGTTCACAGAACCATGAAGATCTGAGGGTGCAGGAATAGGATGGGACCAATGGAGTCACAACAAATGCATCGGCCAAACCAGGAATGGGTCCATCAAACAACATTTTCCGAGAGCTGCAATGGCCCCACAGGAATAGGAGATGTCATCAGCAAAAGCTCTGTGAACCAGTTCATAACAACCTATATCATTATACTGTATAGCACCTCAGTGGACTAATCCCATGGAGTGAGTAAAGGACTAAGAACGGTCCCACACCCAGCAACTTGCAACAGGTAGCCCCAGGAAGCAAACACTCATTGCTCATGGAAATGGAAGCTACTCCATTACCACATGCTCCAAACGCTGGCAGATTGGAAGAAATAGCGAGTAACTGCACAGCTGATCCGCGGACCGTTGGCAGAAACCACTGCCAAAACATGACCACTAAGAACAAGAGGGAGAAGTTGGCAAAACGAACCCCCAACTGGCCCACTGCCCACCGGTAGTAACCACTGAAGTGGGGACGAACCGATGGAATCTACCAGACCCACATCGGAGCCAGCCATAGGAATTGCACAAGTCTCAAGCCCCTGCCACGGCAAAGGTAGCTAAGCTTCCACCTCCTCTATCTCTGCCAGGAGCCACAGAAGCAGACAGAGCGGGAAACAAAACACACCGCATAAACGGCACAGAACGGCACATTCCAAACCAAAAACACCAAAAAAGGGAATAATTGAATGCGAGGGCAGAGTCCAAACAAGCAAGGATGAGGCAGAGCATTCAGCCACCCCCATGCAGTGAAAGACACAGAGCCCAGTCTCTGGAGAGCAAGGGATCACATAACAAATGGAGTGACAAACTTCACATGGGGAATGACAGAAAATGGACATTTATATTGCTTAGCGTCGTGCAAGGTGCAGGGAAAGGTACAAAAAACACATTATGCTCACTTGAAAAACCCTAGCAAATGCAGATGTGCTATTCGCTAGACATGGAAGTACACATGAAGAGCAGCAAAATTATCATTTTCTATTTTGCAATGTCCAGTACTGAATTATGGCTCTGCCTTGTCGCAACAATTCCACAGCAGCGGCGGGAAAGTCAAATCTTGAAATGTGTTCTCCGATGCTATAGTCTTCACGCTTTTCTGATTCTGTCAAACTACTCGCTACTCTGGAAAGCAGTGATGAAGGCTGCGATTTCGACTGGACTGGATTGGTAGAAGAAGGCTCTGGTCATCTATTTTAAGATCTGGTTTCCAGAAACTTCCACAGATTGTGTGCAATAACCTGAGGACTTTTACTAGTTGTTTCTTTAACTTTCCAGCAAGTCAAGCTAGTTTACGGTGCAGTTTCCTAGCTATGTAGTAAAAATAACTGCCAGACCAGTGCACCTGTTGCTATAAATTACATTACAGACATAGCAGCTGTTGTTAGTCTTATCTTGCTCACCCACTGGAGTTTTTTCTTATCTCTAACACCAGTTACATTTTTGCATCACTCATTGGATATTATAGATCAACAACTTTTTTTGTCACCATACCCCTGAAGACAGGCATGTCGTGATGGCAGTCTCACATGGGAAGACAGGGCTCACCCCAGTAGCCGCTGGGCCTCTGTCACAAACAGACGTTTATGATTGGTTTCTCCAAGATTTGGAAAATGTAGATGTTTTTCTATATTTCTGTAACCTTCCTTCCTAACATCACAGAAGCAGGGTTATATAATTAAATGTGAGATTCTTAAGAACAGGCTGTATGCAGAAAAGATTTGCTGAGGTGTGAAGTGTGGAGCAGTCAATTTCTGTACTGCTCCACTCTTCATCATTTAAAGGTTCTCTGAAGAAAGCGGTTTCTCGGACCGCAAGCTCTAGCAGTCTGAGGCATTGATCCATTCATCACTAATGTATTTTTGAGCACTCTCTCCCGATGGGTGGAGCAGTAGCATGAGCAGAAACACAGGCCACTGAATGTTTTATAGCAGGGTGGCATGCTTTTCTTTTGAGGTGCAAAAACAGTGAGGCCAACCGGGGATCATTGTCCATTAATAGCTTATGTTTTCTAGATTAATATGAACGAAAACATCTATCATCTGTGCAGTGTGCATAAAGTAAATATTCGCTTTTACAATATGTAAGTGGATCAGTTACGGAACACTAAATTTGCAGTCACACTCTCAATAATAATAATTATCATGCGTGAGTCACTTACCAAACTACTTTGACATATCTCACACTAATCAGACCATCGGCCTACATTTATGCTATTTATGATATTTAGTTTGTGGGTATAATAGTAATTAATTGAGTAAAGTAAAACCATTGAGAGCATTCTAAAACATCAAAAAACATGATTACAGTAATGGGCTTAGATAGGCAAATTGCAAGTGGCATAACCAACATTTACAGGTGTTCACGTAGTCAAGGACATCATCAACCTATAACACAACAAGCACAATTCAATCACTAGACTTTTGAAAAGTCATTATTTAAAAATACAACTGTTTTCTTCTTCCTGCGTGCAGCCACTTCATCATGGAACAGCATTTCAATGAATGCCATAGTATGAGACTATGTTTTTTAATTTTTTGCTTTGGCTAGTGTACTGTATGTTCTTCCACGGGAGCTTTTCACTACTCTGCTGTTTCAGTGTGTTTTCAACCAACTATTGGTAGTCTAGATTTATAAAATTATTTAATAACACAAATGTACAGACCAGTGCTTCTACCGCTTATTTTTCTTTAGGACCCAAATCTCAGTTCCTCACAATTATTGCATCACATACTTTTTGACAAAATGCTAATTCCTTACAGATTTTGGTCAATGTTGACTCAACACAGTCCCTGCAATTTATTTTGACATGCTGTGAACCTTCCGTTCCTCCTCATCCCAAAAGTGAGATCTGGTGACTATGCAGGCCACTGGACTAAACTGCAGTCATTGTCATGTTTGTGGAACCAGCTTGAGATGATGCAGGCTTTGTGACATAAAAAAGGGGTACAAAGTGGCCATAAATGGACACACGTGGTCAGCAACAATGTTTAGGTATGTTGTAGCATTCAAATAATGCTCTATTGGTATTAAGGTTCCTAATGTGTGCCAAGAAAACAGTCCTCACACCATACCACTACTACCTTACTAGGTGAAGCCGCCATGGATCGGACATGTTGGTCCAGCACATCCCACAGATGCTCTATTGGAATGAGATCTGGGGGAATTTGGAGGCCAAGGCAACCCCTAGAATTCATCAATATGTTCCTTAAACAATTCCCGAACAATGTGTGCAGTGTGACAGGGAACATTATTCTGCTGAAAGAGGCACTGTCATCAGGGAATACCACTGACATGAAGGGGTGTACCTGTTCTGGAACAATGTTTAGGTAGGTGGCACATGTCAAATTGACATCCACATGAATGCCCAGACCCAGGGTTTCCCAGCAGAATATTGCCCAGAGCATCACACTTCCGTTCGTCTTCCCACAGTGCATCTGTGCTCTCACTTCCCCAGGTAAACGGCACACACAGCCACACACATGATTTAAAAGAAAACGTCACTCATTGGACGAGGTGACCTTCCACTGCTCCAAGGTCCAGTTCTGAGGTTCATCATGGGCACTTGGACCGGTCTGTGGCAACGCAGGCCCCATACATAGCACAGTGTGATGCATTGTGTGTTGTGACACATTCATACCGTAACCATATACAACATTTTATATGACTTCTGCCACAGTATTCGGACCAGACGGGATAGTCTTAGTTGCCCTCATGTATCGATGAGCCTTAGGAGCTCAACACCCAGTTGCCAGTCTGTGGTTTGTCCCTCCTCAGACCACTGTCAGTAGGTCCTCACCACGGCTGACTGAAAGCACCCCACAAGCCTTGCCGTTTCAGAGATGCTCTGACCCAGTCGTCTGGCCATAACAGTTTGCCCCTTGTCAAAGTCACTCAGGTCTCCTCCTACCCATTTCTCCTGCATCCAACATGTTGACTATGAAAACTGATTGTAGCCTTACCATCTAATCTACCCAGACCTTGACATGTGCCGTTGTTAGGAGATGATCCATGTAATTCGCTTCACATTTGAGTGGTCATAATGTTTTGGCTCATTAGTGTATATCTCAGCAGAAATCAAGATTAGTCAGATCAGGCAACATTTATCTAATCTTCCATTGTCCAGTTTGTGATCATGTGCTTACTGTAGCCTCAGATGTGGACCCTGGCCTGATCTGCTGCTGTAGACCATCTACTTCCAGGTTTCCTGCGTTGTTCATTCAGAGGCCCTTCTGCACTCCAGAATTTTAAAGAGTGGTTATTACGTATTTATTTGTGGCCCTTCTGTCAGCTTGAACGTATCTGGCCCTTCTCCTCTGACCTCTCGGATTTACAAGGAGTTTTTGCCTACATAACTGCTGCTAATTGAATGTGTTTTGTGTATTGCACCATTCCCTGTAAAATAAACACTGTAGTACATGATAATCCAAGGTCAACTGATTCTAAGAGGCTAGAACCTCCACGTCTGGCACCAACCATCATACCACCGCCAAAGTCACTTAGATCACACGTCTTCCCCATTTAAATTTTTGATTGAATAAAAACTAAACTGCTTTACCATGTCTGCATATATTGAATTGCAGCCACATGATTCGGTGTTAGCTATTTGGATTAAAGAGCAGGTTTTCCTAATAAAGTGGAAGCTGAGTGTATTTTAGATAATGAAAAAATGTGTCTAGGTTCATAACTCCCTTTAAATATTTGTTGGACTGTCACTCAGTGAGCACAGGATTGAAGTAGGTGAGTGCTACGTCCCAAGGTAATAAGGTATCAACTCACTGAAGCATTAGAACATTGTTAAGTACCTAAAGTTTGTGGAAAAAACACATTTTGTTACATTGAAAAATTCATGAATTAGAATCACAGCTGTCAAACCGGTTGCAGAGAGGGCAGAGTGTCTGCATGTTTTCCCTCTTACCTTGTACTGAAATAAATAAGTCACTAATCAGTTTGGATCTAACTTCACATTGTTATCTTGGTCATCATTAGGTACAAATTGAAAGGAAAAACTGCTGCCATAGTCAAGACAAATAAAATGACACCCAATTGTCAAAATGACACCCCAAATTCAAGTGCCGCCCTAGGCGACTCCCTAATCTTGCCGGACGGGAGGGCCGGCTCTGCACTAGGCCCTCCGTGAAATCGGTTTCACACTTTTCACTTTCACTGATTTGCATGGCTCCCCCATTGGCCATAGATACCAGCTGTATGTTTTTACCCGCTTTTTAAAACATGTTTAAATATCACCTCTCTAAGTTTCTTCCTAAGCTCTGAGCTGATTAGGGAGCTTTATGTGCTTCGATGTTTCCTATCGACTGTGATAACTGTTTTAAGCATTTCATTTTGCACAACAGAATTGTGGTAAGAATGTGCCAAACAAGATGTTTTCTAAAGACAGAAGTATGTTTCCTCTTCAAACATAAAAAATAACATGTATTCTGGTTATTATTTTCACGTGGGCTAACGAAAACAATATGTAATGTTATCCTTTTACAGAAAGCTCAGCCAAGCCTGCGCTCTAACTCCCAAAATGGGTAAGAGCTGCCAGTGTCCACATAGTGATTGGTTGTTGAGTGTGGCTGACAAGTATAAAGAGCACAGAGATATTGTTATTCACGTTGGCACCAACGATGTTAGGATGAAACAGTCAGAGGTTGCGAAGCAGAACATAACATCAGCGTGTAAACTAGCTAGAAAGATGTGTCGGCATCAAGTAATTGTCTCTGGCCCCCTCCCAGCTAGGGGTGGTGACAAGCTCTACAGCCGACTTGCGCAATTCAATCGCTGGCTGAAAATTTAGTTCTGCCAGACGCAGGAGGTAGAGTTTGTAAATAACTGGTTCTCTTTTTGGGACTCTCCCAGAAATAGGGCCAGGCCTGATCTGCTGAGGAGTGACGGACTCCATCCTAGCTGGAGTGGTGCTCTTCTTTTATCTAGGAACGTTGACAGGAGTCTCACTCCTATAGCCTCACCATGAGATAGGGTGCAGGTCAGGCTGCTGGTCACTGTGACTCGTTCCAGGCTGAGAAAAGTTAAAGAAGGTAGTGCTAAAAATAGCAACCTTATTAAGATAAAGCTTTCCTCCACCTCGGTTACAAATAAAAATGACTATCACCTCGCATCTCAAAATGGGACTCCTAAATGTTAGATTCCTTGCTCCAAAGGCAGTTGCAGTGAATTAATTAATCTCTGATCATAAACTAGGTGTTATTGGCTTGTGTGAAACGTAGCTAAAGCCTGATGAATTCACTGCCCTAAATGAGGCCTCTCCTCCTGGCTATACTAGTGATCATATGCCCCGTGCATCCAAAAAAGGAGGGGGTGTTGCTAATGTTTATGTGTAAATATAAATTTACTCTTAAATCACCTTTTCATTATTTTGAAGTTTTACTCATGAAAGTTAAGTAGGCTGATAAATCGTTTTACATAGCTACTATTTACAGGCCCCCTGGGTCATACACAATGTTCCTCAATGAGTTTCCAGAATGATTGTCTAACCTTGTAGTCATGGCAGATAGTATTCAAATTTTTGTCGATTTCAATATTCATATGGAAAAGTCCAATGATCCTCTTTAAAAACCCCTTGAAGCCATAATTGACTCAGTGGGTTTATGCAACATGTCTCAGACCTTATACCTTAGATTTAGTCCTGTCACGAGAAATAGATATTGTAGATTTGATGAAAAGATCATCACCATTAGAAAACAAATAACAGACTCCTCCTTAAATAGTTATAGTCCCCTAAATCTCAGTTGTCACTGGGGACACTTGAAGTTTTTGATAGCATTTCACTCGACACATTCACTAAATTTGTAATGAGTTCTAAATCCACAAATTGTCAGCTAGACCCAATTCCAACAAGATTACTTAAGAAGCCATTTCCTGTGCTAGATCAGCCGATGTTGAACATTCCTCCAGATATGTACCAAACTCACAAAGAATATTGGAAATGAAGCCTCTTCTAAAAAAATCTATTATTAAACAATTATAGGCTAATTTCAAACCTCCCGTTCCTCTAATAAATCTTAGAAAACAACCGAATGCTTTCCTGAAGATAAATAACATTTATGAAATGCTCCAGTCCGGTTTAAGATCCCATCAGAGTACTGAGACTGCATTTGTGAAGGTAACAAATGACCTTCTAATGGCCTTTAGACAAAGGTTCCGCATCCGTTCTGTTGCTTCTTGATCTTAGTGCTGCTTTTGACACTATTGATCACTCCCTTCTCTTAGAGAGACTGGAAACCCATATTGGGCTACGTGGACATGTTCTAGCCTGGTTTAAATCTTATTTATCTGAAAGATATCAGTTTGTTAGTGACAAGTCAAAGGTATGTTTTGGGGTTCCTCAAGGCTTGATTCTGGGCCCATTATTGTTCTCACTATATATATATATGCTGCCTCTGGGTGATGTAATGTGGAATCACAATGTCAACTTTTACTGTTATGCTGATGACACACAGTTATATATTTCAATGAAGCATGGAGAAGCCATTGCTACTTTGGAAGCATGCGATTCTGATATTATGAAGTGGATGACAGAAAACTTTTTGCTTTTAAACAAAAAAAAACCAGAAATGCTTGTTTTAGGACTCGACGGCTGCATGGTCGTATCCCAAAAAACTGTAAGAAACCTTGGCGTTACCCTTGACCCTGACCTCTCCTTTGATGAACATATAAAATATGTTGCTTATTTTCATCTTCGAAACATTGCATTAATCTGAAAGTTTCTATCAAAAACTGATGCAGAAAAACTAATCCACACCTCCGTTACTTCTAAACTAGATTACTGCAATGCTCTACTTTCTGGTTTCCCTGACAAATCAATAAAAAAAAGTCATGTGGTGGTGCACACGGCTGCCAGAATCCTAACTAGAACAAAATAATTTGAACACATTACACTGGCTGCCTGTTAGGGTTATGGCTGATTTTAAGGTTTTATTGTTAACCTATTAATCAATTCATGGACTTGCTCCTACTTACCTTGCTGAAATGATCCAGCCATACATACCTACACGTAACCTTAGATTGCAAGATGCAGGCCTTTTAATTGTACCTAGAATCTCTAAACAAACAGCCGGAGGTAGGGCCTTTTCTCATAGAGCTCCACTACTGTGGAATGATTTGCCAATTAAGGTAAGAAATCCAAACTCAGTGCAATCTTTCAAGTGTCTACTAAAGACTCATCTCTACAGCATGGTCTATGATTAAGTATAGCCTGGCCCGGGGTTGTGATGGTGACCAGTAGGCTTGATACTGTCCACCCATGCGGTCTTGCCAGGTGTACTCTCATCGGCACTGGGATGCCTTCCCTCTATGCCCCTCGGGGTTCATGCTTGGCAATGTGGGTGGATTGATTTCCTGCCTGTTGGGCCCTGTCCGGGGTCTTCCCCAGATAGTTCCACAGTGTCACTGGACCCCCCCGTCTCAGTCCCAAGGTCTTACGCTGCTATATTATTGTGCTGGGGGAGTAGGGTCAGTTCTACTTCTCCACTAAGTTTTCCTTCTCCACTATAAATCCTTGTTGAAATGAGGAATGCATTTTCTGAATTTTTGTTTTGAACTTGAGGTCCTGGCCCACATCTGCGGAGTACCAGGCTTGGGGGACCTGTTGCTGTCCCTGTCCAGAGTCGTCCTGGTTGTGTTGCAGATCGAGACGATGCCAGACGATTTCAGCTTCAACTGTGCTGACACCTCCCCCGTGTTCTCCCTTTCCTTGTCCATCAGGTCATGCTTCTGACCTGGACTAAGTTTAAATAGACTCTAGACTCAGCCCACATGCATTAATTAATCATTACAATTGTAATCTTAATATGTTCACCTCTCTAGTTTCTAAATTGTGGCATTCCTAGGGAGTTTTTCCTAGCCACTGAAATTCAACACTACTGTTGTTTGCTCCTTGGGGTTTAAGGCTGGGCGTTTAGTAAAAGCACTTTGTGACATCTGCTGATGTAAAAAGGGCTTTATAAATACATTTGATTGATTGATTGACAAGGGAAAAATGCTCTTCCTTTTTTTACCTGTGCAAACATCTTTGAGGGCAAATGTTGTCAGTTATCTTTTGTTGGTTTGTAAATGTATATGCAGATCCTGGGGTAATCCAATTTAATTAATTATTTTCTAATGATTCATGAATATTGTTTGTTCTATGATTTTAATTCCAGCAACAATGCAGAATAAATTAACTCACTTGTGAGAACAAGGAATATCCAACTCTCAGTGTCCTTCTTTTAGCCAAACCATCTTACCATTATTTGCCAGTTGTTTTAATAATCTAGACAGTACTGTTGCAGGTGATCGAATTGTTGTTGTAGCCCTTCTATAGTGGGGGACAACAAAACTAGGTCATACTTGTGTGTCATTTAGAGTGGAACCAGGGACTGTTGACTGTTCAAGTGTTTTGGCCAATTCAAATATATAGATGTTAAATAGACTTGAACTCAAGTTGTTCCTGTTTCACTCCCTGTTTATTACCAATTTTGACAGCGCATTTATTATTAATGTACATTGATTTGATAAGATCGAAAAAATTTCCACCCACACCACTTTCAATTAGTTTTAATAAAAACTGAAAACAAAAAACTCAGTTGAAAAAACCTGCGGTAGTTCTGTAAAGAAATTACAAAAATCAATCAATCAAAAACATACTTCTAAGGGTACGTAACACTACAAGTTGTGGATCATTTTGCATGTGATGGCTCACACGATGAAAGAATGTTTAGAAGTTGTAAAGGGTATAATAATTACACTGAGAATCAACTCATCAGTTTTTATCAGCAAGCCATGTGCATGTAGGTATTGTGCCTATTATAGACATTTCTCTATTATTGACAAAACTCTTTTGCACATGTGCCAAAACATATGCAATTTGCTTAAATTAATGAGAAATTCTAATTGGGTGTGCGTAAGAAAGTAATCGCTCAGAGAGAAAAAAACTAAAAACATTTGAGAATTGAGCCAAAGCGATTGAGAAAAACTAACTCCCAATATAGAGCGTACCTACACTCCATTACCACCAGGTGTCAACAATGCTATTGTCAGAAAATGTCATCCCCTGTAATCCAGTACCATTGAAGCTCAGCAAATTTATTTTCTTTTGCCATTTTAGTCATCTAATAAATGATGTTTACAACAAGATACAAGTCATTTACATTTTACTTTTCAACAGAATAGGATATTGTGTTCTATCATTGCTTTGAACTGTATGAACTCAAACTTGAATCTCATTCCCAGACACTTCTGCCCATATTCATTGAAGGTCTGGTAGAACACTTAGACCAACGTGGCCTTCATTAGCTAATACGACAGCAGTGAAATATTCTGGTGGCGATAGGCATTGGTTTAATCAGCCAAGTCTACCAACCAATCACCTCCCACAACACATTACCCCACACATTTCTGTGGGACCGCTTTGTGAGCATTCAGCGCAGCTGTCTAGCTAGCGCTTATTCATGGCATAATGCAGGACATGCTTTATTAAAACATATCATTATTACAATAGAAATGTGTTGTAGGCTATTAGCTGTTAGTAAGAAGTGATGGCTTCGACTGGACTGGATATAACAGAATTTTAAAAAGAAAACACCATATATTTGTTTAACCATTTATTGGAGAACTACGCACAACAATATTTTTACAGGTGTTAGTATAAGGTTCTGCTCCTCACTGCCATCACATGATCATGTATATAATACTACTAATAACAATATCAACCCATAATGTCATTAACAGCAATCCACATAGGAAATAATCAAGGTACCCAGTATCGATACCCCAATGAAAAGGAAACACAGAACCAAACAGGTGGAGGCAGGGGTGGTGGGTGGGTTTGAACCTGTATGCTAGTGACACCAGCATACATCTGATCTAAGCAAGCTAACATTTAAATTGTCAGTATGAAATATGATTGTGATAGGGGTGATCCCCAACATCAGCTGGTCCATTGCCCACTTGGGTTTCCTGTCTGAACTGGCTATGCTAATTTTGTTTGTATTTACAAACAATAGACATGCAGCTTAATTTGATGCCACACCTCGCAGTATTTTAAATTTACTCAATGTAAAATGATGACTAATATGAAACCCTCTGACATGTTCTCAGGGATCGTCTGCTGGACCTGCTGCTGCCACTGGCGTTGGAATATGATAGCTATAATTCCTACACAGGATTCTTCTGAACTTCATGCATCTGTCATTGTCTTTGTCACTGTCCTTTACCCATACCAGGGTTCAGATGTGTCAGGTCCTGTGTTCTGTGGCTTCTTTTGCAGTTTTATCCATCTTGGTTCTACCCATCCTGGGTCAAGGGTACACAGATCAACTAGAAGTGTGTGTCAAATTCTCCAGTTTATCATTAGCGCTGTTAGACTGTGACCATTGGCTAGAGGTGTTGCATAGCAGGCCCACCCATCTTCTTCCGCTTATCCGGGGCCGGGTCGCGGGGGCAGCAGTCTAAGCAGAGATGCCCAGACTTCCCTCTCCCTAGTCACTTCCTCCAGCTCTTCCAGGGGGACACTGAGGTGTTCCCAGGCCAGCCGGGAGACATAGTCCCTCCAGCGTGTCCTAGGTCTTCCCCAGGGTCTCCTCCCGGTTGGACGGGCCCGGAACACCTTCCCGGGAGGGAACCAGCTGATTAATGCCTCCTGAACGCATAGCAGGCCACAAGAGCAAATTATGGATCCTCTGTTGTAGGGGACTCTTCAATGTATTTACAGCATGCTTCATATGTATTTGGGTGGAAATGTTCAGCTGGTAGCAAAATTCCAGAAACAACCCGAGGAAAACTACTAACGGTCTCTCACCATACATCTGCCAGGACCCAATGGCTAGAGAAGATAGACATTTTGTTTACATGGTACAGCTGGTGTTGATAAAGTCTGGCAACTTCAGCGTAACTTGGGAAGTAGTCAACTAATAGATACGGACTCATTCCACTGAGATAAGTCTGTTTGGGAACTTGTCCCCTCCCTTATCTGTTTTCCACCACTTTCTGCTTCTGAGTGATGACTGTTTCGGTCATTGTCCAGGTATCCTACCTGAAGTTTCTGTAGGATGTCTGATTATAGACGCTTGGGGATTACAAATCTGTAAATGCTCAACAGTATTCCATTTTCCATGGTTAGCTTCCCCGTGTAATGAGTATTCTGGATGATTCTGTAAAATATAAAATGTTCAGGTCTTGTAGCACCATGAACTTTCCCCGGTATTCATGCGCTCCCTACAAATTCTTCTCTGTGACTGGTAGGTTTGACATAATGCATCTTTCTCGGTTTCCACTCACTTTCTCACTTGTTGTCTGGAAAGCAAGTCTGCTGCAGTTAAGTTTTTGTGTGCTACATGTGAGACTTATGTCAATTTCATTTTCAGGTAATGGATGCGCAGGGAAAGCTTAACCAGGTTTTTTGCTAGTCACAGTGGTCTTTCTCGATTGGGTTCAGGAAGTCTGTCATCTGAACATGAGCTCAGTGCCTTGTTTTCAAGTGAAAATAACTTTCTTCTGTGTTGAGGGCTCTTGATGCATATGCTATATGCTTCTACTGTTTCTCATCCCGTCTCTGAAGCACCACTTACAGACCATCTGATGATGCTAGGGTTTAGATAACGGTCTCTGCCTTGAAGTTGTTAAGGGTCCGTTCTGGTGGTGTGCTAAGCTTCTTTGTTACGTTGTTGAATGCCCTCTCCTAGTCTCACAAGCAGTGTCCGCAATTAACACACGCCAAGCGCCAAATGTGGATTGAATTTACGTTTGGCAAGTAAACCTCAGAAGACTGTACGACCACACTGGCGGTTAAATGTTTCCCTTGTATTGTAATTAGAGCAGCGTAGAGCGGTGCTGTGAAGTTGTGACACGCCACAACAGAAAAACAGAATATTTCTATGACCTACGATTCTTTTTACGAAGCTTAGCGCATTTTACTTCACTTTTACTTATTGCATTTTCCATAGCGCACAGTTTACTAACGCACGGGCATCAGAGCAGAGCAACAATGTTCTTAGTATCAAGCTAGCGAGTGAGGTCAGAGAAAAGTAACTGTCAGTGTCAAACGTTTGTGTTGAACTGTCAGTAAATGTCTGTCACATTGATATAAAGAATGCAGCCATCGTCTGAGTGACAACCCAAGGTAAAAAAAAAAAAAAAAACTAGATAGCTACTAGTGATGGGTCGTTTGGGAAAGATTTGAATCGTGATCTCCATGTCACAAAAAGCATTAAAGTATAATCCTAAATAAATATAAACATCTTGGCATTAAATGGAATCAGGAGAAGACTGCATGATAAAGAATGAATGGGTGTCCGGTAGGCTATTAGCAATAGAGGCAATGCTTCTAAAATGCCTTTGCACAAGATTTGAGGTTGAATCAATTAAAAAAATCTCTAATTATGTATGCGCTGCCAACAAATACAACAGGCACCTTTACATAGGCTGAAACACTGGAGTCTTCTAGCAATCAGCGTTCAGATTCCCTTTGCGGTAGCCTAGAAAGCTTTGTGTAGCTAGTTTGCAGGGGGTGTATATATGATGATTTGTTTTTATGTTTTCAAAAGGATTTTGCTTTTAGTGTTGGTTAAGTACCTGTGACTGGCCCGTGTAGAGCCGAGTCGAGCTGGTACCATGCAGTGGAAATGCTCCAAAATGAGAGTCTACTGAAGAGACTAGACTTTGGGGGCACATCCTAAGAAAAACTTTAGATTAGATTAAACTTCATTGTCATTGAACAGTACAAGTACAGTACAACGAAATGCAGTTAGCATCTAACCAGAAGTGCAAATAGAAGAGGGCAGAAAATGTAAAAGTATGAAGTATAAAGTATGTAGAAATGGGATAAATGCGCAATGAAGGCAAATGCAAGTGCAAATGGCAGTTCTGACCCGAATTTGCCGCACAAGTCTAGTACTCTTAAAAAGTTGGACAGGGTTGGCAAGTCTGCTTTACCACCAGTACAACATGTCCTATTCCATAGACATGGTCTTTATTTATTTATTCATTCATGTTGTATCAGTCCAATATGACTGTCAGTTGAAATAAATCCTTGTGTTGTTAGAACTTACTGTTTTCATATGATATGAATCTATTTTGTTGGGTTTTCCCATAACTTTTGTGTTTTTACATATTTTTAAGAATATCTCAATTAATGTTGATATCCCTGATCAATATCACATTTTGTCAATATCGTGCAACCCTGGTCCTGCCTCCATCCGACATCATTACAGTTATGTGCATGTCTATTGGTAATACTGTATCTGTCAGGACTCGATTAAACTGACTTTTTCCTCATGGTCCTTTTCATTTCAAATATTTTGGGTCACCGGAAGGAACGACAATGACTAAGGCGAACTTAGCATAAGTCTTTTAATCTTTTGAATTTATGATGTCTGCTCCTATGTGGCACCGTAGCGCCTCTTCCTATCTGGCGCTGCACTTCGCCGGTGTACTAACCACCCACCAGAGAGTGATGGCAGCAGCACACCCCAAGGTTGCACCTGTTAGTCTTTAGTTGAGTATATTCATAGTTCTCAGTCACACAGTTGCTCTGACAGCCTGACGGGCAAAACATTGTTGAAACATGGCGGCTTACACTGGGAATACTATGGTGCTCGTGCACAAGCCGGTCACATTTTCTACTGCCCGTGAGTGTTTAGATAACCACACGAAACATGAAAAAAAAAAGGTACGCAAACACTGCAAGTCTTAGGTCTTGTTGACCCATATACCGCACCCGTTATCATTATACAGCACCCGTTATTTATATCATTAAAAACTGCAAAATCCCTGCCGGAGCTGAACTTTGGGGATGTGTGGAGAATCCATCCCCTTATACTGCTCCCAAAATGAAAGCTTACAAAAGTACAGACAGCTATCTGTACATTTGATCATGGTGGGTCAATAATGCAATTGTTTTGGAGGTGAAGAAGAAATTCAAAGCGAAGTTTAGTGCTAATTTACCAAAATGACTGTTGGTTCTATGCAGGGGCGACTGGTCATTAGGGGATGGCACAGCCCCACCGGTTGTCAACAGAAAGTTGAACTGCAACAAAATTATAATTTTTTTTTATTTCTTGAAGATTACTTCCTATAATGTATTATCTATGAATATAGCGTCTTCCTAAATTGCATATAATTTGTGTTAGGATTTTATTTAATGTTCATTTGTCCCTGCCTTGCTGCTTCAGACTGCGTTCTAGCGATTCGATTTCACAGTAGTAGGCCATAGGCTAAGCGTGAATGTGGGGCTAGCCCCTCTCTCACAATGCAATGTACACTGTACGTGTGAAAATATTAATACGCATGCTCAGAATGTTAGTGTGATCAATGTAGATCACAAATTTGATGCAAAGTGGGGCTGACAGTCGGTAGCCCCAGTACAGCGTAATTTCGTATTTCAGACCTGACTGGCTGTTGGTCTGTCTGGCGCCAACATTAGTTGGCAAGAAGATCGAGGAGGGTAGTTGTCTTAGCTAGCTTGATAGCTTCACAAACGCCAGATAACTTGAGAAAATGAATAAAGTGGATTTCATACTCGAGCACTGATTTTAAACCCATAATTTGGAGGAGAAACTTGAAGTGACCATCAGCCACAGGATATTGACATCACTCAAACTGCTGGTAAAAGTAACTGCAGGTTTAACGTGGAGTGGTTTTTTGAAGAAAAAGTGGCTAACGATTAGCATACAATAGAAGGCACTCTTGTGTTTTCCATGTCTGCTATTTGGTGGAGATGGTACTTGGTCAAGGACGGGATACAAATATTTGAAACATCTTTCTGAGAGGATTGCAAAAAATGAGAGCAGCAGGAGTCATCTGGACAATGCTGTGAAATTGGGCTCTCTTGGAAGGGTACATTTCGCAGCCCAAGTTGACATACAGGCACTCCATTGAGCAGTATAACAAACAGGTGGAGGAAAACAGGTACGTTCTCAGTCGGATCATAACATGTATTAAACTGTGTGGAAAATGTGAAACTGCACTGCGGGGGCTCGGCGAGTCTCCCTGAATCCTGGAATATTCAGATGCATTTTCGAGACTGTGTTTTTTTCTAATTTAACTGCTTTTGCCACCCTTTTCTCTGGTGCTCCAAAACAAGTTACGGCACTTGCTGAGGCAACACAGAGACGCATTCTAAGGCCCCCGCTGCACGATGGAACTTTAAAAGTAGAACTGTCAATGCAGTTTAGGAAAACTGCACTGCGCTGCTCCTGTGTATCGAGGACATACACACACAACCAGGATGGGATGAGGCCACCATAAGTGAGGCATATACGGCCTGTCAAATAACTCCGGGACCGAGCCTTTCTACAGCTGCTGGAATGTTTTTTCTTCCTTAAAAACGGAGCATCGATGCATCTGGGATTATCAGTGCGCTCACCCGTTTCAAGGAGAATGTCCAGAATATGCGGAAGCAAACTGATGAATGGGCTGCCACCGTTCACGATGGAACAGACAAACCAGGCAGTAACTAACACAGCGCCGGTGATGAAGGAGGCATGCGACACATTCATCTCCCAGATGGAGCTGAGGTTTTCACGAAGTGACCACCTGATTGCTGACAAGCTGGTTGACAGCTCGCTCTTACCACAATTTGCCCCGTCATTCCCTACATCTGAGCTTGACTGTGCGGTCAAACTATGTCCTCCAGGAAACTAGGAAAAGTCTGAGCTGACCACTCTGAGCTTCACACTGGTAAGATGGCCCGGTCTCTGTTAAGGTCCATCCATGAGAACAACCAAGAAGAGGCTTTTGCTGAGACCATCACTCTGCTGAAAATTATCATAACACCTATGACGACATCTGATTTAGAGAGGAACTTTTCCACCTTGAAAGGGGTAAAAACCTTCACTAGCAATACCATGGGACAGCCGCGACTCAACGCATTGGCCATGTTGTCCATAGAAAGCCAGCTGATTCAGCAGCTACATGACTTCATTCCTAAAGTCATCGAAAAGTGTGCCCAGAAGAAGAACCGCCGTGCCACCTCTCTCTTCAAATGAGCCCTCAGCCTTGGTGAGTGAAAGCATAATTTATCATGCTGCCTTTGTGGTGCTGGTCCGGACATTGGTCATATTTTTGTTCTGGATCGATTGATATAGATGGTGACAAGTGTCAGTGTGTCCATGCTTATCTTTTAAGGTTGTTGTCATAGAATGGATCTGTATCCCTAAAAAGTTGTCTTTCCACTTCGTTGTGGCCTTCAGTGGTGTTAAGCTCATTGCTGTTCGCGTATGGCCCTGTAGGCGCATTGGTTCTGAGCTTGGTTGCATTCCTAATTTAGGTTTGTAAATGTGACGGTGGTAAATGTATGTGTGTGAGACAAGGAGAGCAATTACACAAGGTCTCGCTCTCTCTCCAGTATGTGTACTACAACACCTGATAGAAGCAAGCCGCTCTGTTGTTAAGTGTTTTGTGGAGCCAGGCTGTTAGTTGATGTATAAATAAACACATCAGTAGCAAGAGGGAGTTTTGTAGCTTTACTGGTATGTATCCTATATTTTGAAATGGTTTGTGCCCCACCAATGTTTTACATATAAAAACGCCACTGGTTCTATGGGTTGTCGGTGTAGCCTAGTGCAGCCAGTATAACACAGAAACAAACATACCGGTAATAATATAAACGGTTTCACAATGTCAGGTAAACCATTCCTACTTTTTAAATGACCCAGCATTGACATCCTGGGTTGCTGTGGAGAAGGTTTGATTGGTGTGGTTTTCTCCTCTATTAACTTTGTTATTAACTTTGCTAACGCTATATGTTTAACAAGAGAGGTTTAGCTAGCCTCATTAACGTTAGCTAGGCCATTGGAGTTGGTTGAATGGTGCAGACAAAAACAGACCATGTCATTCATTACAATGATTACATGTAAATATGATGGCAAAATAAAATATATATGCGATTAGCGCATCCAGTAAAACTGCAACTATCTGTCATTTTAAAGTATAACTAGTATGAGTTGTGGAGTTGGCAAAGGAAGGAGAGTTTATTTTTCCCGCCAAGTGGGCGTTCCCATATGCCGAGACGGCACGTGAAAACTATCAAAATGTTGTTTGTTTGCCACTGCACAGCACAGATTATTGATTCCTGTCTCAGAATGTGAGGTGCGTACTTCTGCATTGCCCGAGAACAACAACGTTACATAAAGAATTGAATCGTCTACGTTTGAGTTGTTTCTTTTTTTCCACGGCCTCATTTTTACGCACGCTTGGCACTCGCACCATCACAGGATTTCCGAGTCTCGTTTATTATCAGCCTTAGCATACAGAATTAATGCAACAAAAACTTCGGGGTGGGGGGTTAGACTCAGTGGAACGAAATGAGTCGAAAGATTCGTTATCTCCACTGAACAGTTTGAAAAGATTCGGATCAGTAAAGTGAGTCGAACTTTCCATCACTAAATTGGAAAATAAACGGCAATAATAGGGGGACGTTAGCAAGAGATATATAGTTACCCATGTTCAAACAAGGTTAGATTAGGCGGTTTAAAGTTCAGTCTCGGTAGCATAGGCTCAATTCTTATGACCATTTCAAGGTAGTAAGATGTTGGATAGTAGAACTACTGGCTGGTAAGGTATTCAAGAGGCCACTGGCAAAAGCCATAAATGGAAGTAAAAAAAAAATACTAATACATATAAACGTTAGTGAATTTAACACAATGATTAATTGTTTCTAGCTAAATATTTAATAAACTATATACTTGAAGGGATTTCAATGCGGGTCAAAATGATCTAATCTCGAGATACAATTTTATAACGCGGTAGTGTGTCCCAATACTGTAACTTGCATGCTGAATAGTACGCGAATTAAGACCGGACCTATGGATCATCCATTAGACAGTCGCAGTACTACCATACAACAACGTATTATTACCAGAAAACAACGTTGCCAATATAACGAAATTATGAAATGTACACTTACAGATGTCAATGCTGTCATTAGCTAGCAAAGTCTGTCAACAATAGCTAGCGATGCTAACGTGGACCAGCTAAATATGGTCCACGGATTCCCTCAATATTAACTAGCTAGTCAACGTTATACTAGCTAGTCAACGTTATAAATCAATCGATTACATCAAAATAATCCTAAAACGTTTAGCTAATAAAATATTTTACTTCTAAACAATTTGCATCGTGTTTTGAATCCTTATTAATGCACTTCAGACATAACTCCGTCAGCTCCCATGGTGAAATTGAGTAGAATTCTCAGTAGAACATTAGCATAAAAAAGGACGTGGAAAACGGTATTGTAACATAACATGCATTTTATGAATACATACTATTTGCTCATTTTTGTCAAGGTGGAAATAATTTCAGTTGACTTTACGTACCGTGAGCTCCAAACCCTACAAGTTGCAACTTGCAGCGTAACAATCTCGTTAGCGCTTGTGCGGCTCGCTCGCGTGGCAAATAGGCGTTTCGAAAGTGAAGTCATGCGCGTTGATTGGCAGACCGAGTGATTCGTCGTTATCTAGTAACGTTGCAAACTAGGGAGTCAGCCGTCGTACTACATTTTGCATTACACTTCAATGGAGGACCGGCCCGGTGGATGGGTAGCTGAGGGATGTTTAAAGCATGAAGGAGAGAGTTGCCCCGGTCTACCGAACGCATGGGTAGAAAATGATCAACGGCATAGTCAGCAACAGTACGAGGAAGCGCAGACGGAGAAAACCGGTACGAATCTCCATCCGTATTCAATTGACGTTAGTTAGCAACAACAAACTTTTGAAGAGTAACATTAGCAGTGCTTAGCGCTTTGCTTGCTGCTAACGTTTAGGTGACTAACTTAGCTTTTTATGGCAGTTATATTTGGCTAGTAGCTAAGCTACTAAAATATTCTCCACAGCTACTTAAGCTAGCTGACGTTGGCTAACAAAATGGAATTAGCAACCTAACCATTGTTGGCTGGATAATTATGTATATTTAAGAACTGTTGGGAGTGTCTTGTTTAGTTAAGATTGATACGTCTAGCTAATCGCTAACTGTTACTTTAGCTAACGCGGGCTGCTCTATGTAGTTAAAGTTAGTCGTTGGCTAGTTAACTAGTTAGGTGTCGACATGACTTGCTGGACATTGACCTTGCGTGTGCACCGGCTTGGCATCTACCGTTAGCTAGCTTGTCAGTTTCGTCGCTTTAGCATCAGTGCCAGACATAAATTATTTCAGAAATGTGCGATGCAGCAAGTGCGTCGTAGCTGTTTATGTGAGACGAACTACAGTAGCTCAATAGCTACCAGAGTTTCACCAACAAAATTAGTTTTGCTGAAATCTTTAGGTTTCTAGAGTTAGCATTTGCAAATGTAGCTAACGACGTAAGCTAAGCTATCCATCGCCACTCAAGCCGGCTTCTCTGGAATATTCTGCTAAAACCAACGTTATGTTGCTAGCTAGTAGTGTAGCTAGCTAGCTAAGCAACCACACCAGAATACCACAGGTCAACCTGAATTTATCGGACTATGTCGAACTGTCTCTAATTGCGAAAGACATGGTTTGTGTGTCGACATCAATACTATAGTAAACGGGTCTGCCATCTGTTTTTGTTGTCTTTTTCACTAGGTTAGCTACGTTATCCTTATTTCTGGGCCTGTTGCTCGAGTCTCTACTCTGGCGTTGTTGGTCACGTTAATGGCATGCATCTAGTAATATGAGAGGAACAAACACACTTAACTGTATTCTGTAGGGATAATGATTACAGTAAAACAAATTAAAGAACATTTTCTATAACAAAATTTGAATAGCATATCTTAATTGCAGGAAAGTTTTCAGGCTCATCTAACGAGCAAAGTATATTTCAGCAAAATTGGGTAGCCATTGGGTAGCTTTTATCGTTTGGTATAAGAAAAACAAGTGTCTTCTTGTGGGTGAAGAAAGTTTTACTAATATAGACCTACTCTATAATTGTGTTTCATTGTAATGTCATCAGGTAATGGAGAAATACATGGAACCCTAGTAGAGAGAGAGGACACCCCCTCTGCGCCTGGCCCTGCTGATTCCTTTAATTCCTCCAGCAGCAGTCTTGAAACGGCAAATTTGAAACCGAGACCTCCTGTGAAGCCCCTCGCAACTCATGCGAAAGGCAGTAGCAATAGCCATTTTAAGAACAGTATGAACTGCAGAAATGACAAGCCTCCAGAGCTGAAAATATGTGAGAGCAAGAGCGAGTCCACTGCTCTACCAAATGGCAGTGTACTCCTCCAGCCTGGCCTCTATGCTAATGGTTACCCGACCAAACCTGCACTGGACAGTGGTGGCAGTGGTTTTGAGAGTGGATACATCACTCCCAAGAAACGCTGGGCCCAGCGGAGTGCAAGGGCTGAGCAGAGTGTGACTGGGCAGGAGAAGGCTATGCTACATGCGGCAATGGTTCCTAACAAACGTGAGTCGGAGCCTCAAACCCCAGAGCCTGACAAAATCTTAACCGGTTCTCAGTCTCTGACTTTCATCAAAGGTGTTCCGCCTGTGGATCAGCTGGGTGAACTACAGTGTAAGAACTCTGAGGGCAAGGCTTCTGCAGGCTCTGTTAAAAAGCTGGAAGACCGATCAGGCAAAGCTAAGGTTATCTCATCAAAGGATGATTCGTGGACCCTATTCAAACCTCCCCCTGTATTTCCTGTGGACAATAGTAGTGCCAAGACCGTGCCCAAGATCAGTTATGCAAGTAAAGTGAAAGAAAATTTAAACAAAGCGGCAGTCCAAGTTGCGGAGGACATATTACCTCCCCAGTCCCAAGTGCCCACCAAACTCTCCCAAGTCCCAATGTCTGCTGTCAAAACCATCACCTCCCCTAGCTTTACCAATGGACCCCTATCTGGAGAGGGGATTAACTGCCCCCTTCCTGCCCCCCTGTTTACCACTACTGCTTGCCCTGCCCCCACACATGTCTCTCCTTTTAACAAGGGAGAGAATGAAGCATCCTCACCAAGCCACAGCACCAATACTCCAGGTGCCCCCTCCATGACTACAAGAGAGCTGAAAAATCCCAGTTTCCTGGCTCCTTCAAATATGCAATCTGCACTTCCCAGCGCACGCCAACTTGACACATCTGCCACTAACACAAGCCCCAAAGCTCTAGTGGACATTTTCCAGAACCAGTGGGGGCTGTCCTTCATCAATGAGCCCAGTGCAGGGCCCGGGGCGGGGGTGGCAGTAGTAGGGCCCCCAGCCCGGAAAGGTCAGATAATGGAGATCACCTTTCAGGGTGGAGGCCCTGCAGCATTGCCTCTGCAAATCTCTGCCACATCCACTTTGAGACCAGACAAGCCCCTGTTCCCAAAGGTTAATGAGCAGGACAAACAAACAATCTCCCATTCCTCTAACAGTATTGGGAAAACATGCCCTCTTTTGAATCCTAGCCCAGATGGGCTGCGAGGCCACAACCCTGACCCGGACATTCAGAAGGATGAGCCTGGGAGTAGTGCTGCCAGAGTGGTCACCTCTTCTAAGGGCCCTGGTGCTGAGCTGCCAGTGGCCTCTTTTGATCATCCTGTGGCCAAGGAGCCAAGCCACTCCAAGGGCTGTGAACCAAGGTCTGGCTGGGGGGCTTTTGATCTAAGAGCTGCTGTTATTTATCACATTAAAGGTAGGCACCTGTTGCTTCTGTCTATTCACAAAGTTTAGTAATTTACCTGCTCTGGAAGGCTCACTAAAAAAAAGAGTAGGTCACTAGTACTACTGCATTAAGTTTCTCACTATCTAACCCATTTTATTAATATTTTTACAGAAGTTGAATACATTTGGAATTTACAGAAACAAGGTAAGCTTCACGTTATTGTGTTGGAATTGTATATTTTTAAAAAATGTTATATATATTTTCTATTTAAATCTGGGTTTAGCTAATCTAACCTCTAACTTCCATCCTTTCAGATCCAAAAAGAGTAGTGTTTTATGATCAGACCAAGGATGGGCCAGTTCCGTTAAGTCATGACTGAGGGCTGCGTCGTCTTCTGGCTGCTGCCTCATGTAACAGTGTCCTGGTGGACACTCGGAAATGCTCCTTCTCCTCCCTGAGACTCATGTGCAAGTCTTTTCATCTGGACAGCTTGTGCTATTTAGGGGAGACTGTACAGTAGCTCTTATAGAGATGCTGTCAGTTGGGACATTACAGGACGGTTGAATAGTGCGGGAACAAGCATTTTGACAGGAAACGTCAGCCAGTGTCACAGGCATTTCTTCCTCAATTCCCATGTTCAGAGACAAGCTTGGTGTCGTGTGGGATGCTCAGTCAGTCTTTTGGTTGCCACCTTCGGTGTCCTCCCCCAATCTTTGGAGTCACAGGAAATTGGAGAGAGATGGCCTCTCCTCCCTTAGTCTTTCAAGGGAGATAAACTATTAAATCAGATTTGTTTAGGATTACAAAATGTTCACATTGTATGGACTCTGAAGTGTTACCTCTGCAAAATATAGAATTCAGACTGAAATCAATGGAAATTGCTTGACATAAGAGCCTTCTAGATGTTGGAACAAAAATTTTAAAGTTGGGTTTTCTGTTGTAATTCTAGAATGCAGCCAAATATCAGGGGAGGCTTTGAAGCCCCCACAAAACAAATGTCTTAACTTGATTTTGGAGTATTGCGAGGTTGATTCACATGATTTTTCTTGTAGTCTCCCTGTTGAGTTACACTAATGAGAATTCCCACATGGGGTGGACAGATGGGTGGCTGGAACTTGTGAGTTGACGGTTAAATCATGAGAATATGCATCCCTGTCCGTTAAGGTCTAGTCTGTTTTCATTTTCAAAGTTGAGTCTTAAGTCTTATGTTAATGATGGACTGTTCGGGGGCGGGGTGTCTTTCTCACTATAGACTTGGTGGGTTTGGTAACCAACACTGAACAAAGGCTATACCTTTTCTGTTGTCTTTTCAATTTCTGTTAATCACAGTTTATACAGTTAATGCTTTACATTACACCTGCTTACCATCTCAGTGCTTGAATGAATGCCGCTGCTTAGCGTAAATGTTATTTTTAAGGTTTAGTTTTTCTGGGCAGTCTCTTTCTCATTGGGTTATTGCACAGAACAGGCCATTAGGCAGTGACCACTTGTTTGTACTGTAGGAGAGCTTCAGAGTGAGATTGACGCGGGGCCCAATTTTAACTAGAAATATGCAAATATTCACTTTGTAGAAGTCTTCTGTTGACATTGATGGATTTAGGTGAAACGTTGGTCTGAAGGTCTGATTTACCTTCAGAGAAGAATTGGGTAAAAATCATAGGATTGGGTTCCAACCTTCTTGGCCTTAACACTCAGTGGAGGAACATGTGCTAGCTTTTTGTTCCTCTTGCTGTAGTGTCAAGGCCTTGGCTGAGATAGTGTCACCCTGAGATAGTGGAGGATTTCTCCATTTGTTAATTTAATCTGCATACATTATGATAACTGATCAGCACTTTGAATGTAGATTATATAGTTAGAGTAACATTTTGTAATTAACCAAATTAAATGTCTAAAATGTATCCTTTTTGGCTTCTAACAATCAACATCCTTCTAATGAGGACATTCTGTTTATGACCTAACATAATTGGCCATGTAATAATCAATGTTGCCAAACTAAGCCAGGGGATGTCTTTGGAATTTTACTGTGTATGCTAGGGTTTTATTTGTATTCTTATTAACTTGTTCAAATGGCAGATGGATTTCACCTTATTCGGGGATTATCTTGCTGTGATTTTACCATTGTTTTTGTTTCGCAGATGTTGGATCATACTTTTTTTTTTTTGTTGTCTGAAAAAATATGAAATCTGGGTATTTGGCATCTTCCCTTAGTTTGTATCCCTCCTAAATTGCAATTAACGTATTGGAAAGTAATGAACTAGCTCTGACATTTTAATGGAAAAATAAATTCTGTTCTCCTATATTTAGATGGCATCAGCGGCAGGTGTAATGGAACATGCTGATAAAGCCTGTTCTAGCAACTGGGCCTTGTTCTGGGGTGTTTTTGTGTGTGTGGATGCATGCATGATGTGTATCTTCACAAAGGTGGTTAAGTCAACACAAAATGCAGAGTGCTTTTGTAAAAATATATATATATTTGGGAGGAAAAAAAAGGAAAAGAGAACATACAAGAACATCTGAGTTTTGTGAAGTATGTTTTTCCCCAAAAAAGTTGTGCCACGTTGTCTTGACTGTTCATTCTGTCTTGTATTAAGTTATGTTAGATTGTTGCTCACTTTTATTTTCCTGCTGTAGTTATGGTAAGGATTTTAACAACAGTTGTCACCATTTATAAATCTATTAAAAATTACATAGATGATTAAATTAGATTATTCCTGTGTTCTCTATATGAAAATGATTAATGAGTCCACTTAAATTTCTTAATGCCCTTCAAACCAGTCTTAACCATTCTTTAAAATTTTTATTTGAATCCATCAAGACAGCCACAAACTAGTGATGCTAGTGGGCTTAACAGATTCTAGTAATGCTAGTGGTGTGTTCATGCCTGCTGTAGTTCAGGGCCAGGGAACTTTCATTTGAGGGGAGCTGAAACATTTTTTGTTTATACCGGTTTTCCCAGGTCTTTGAGACAGAAGACCAGGAACTGGTATTTTTGGGTCGGGTCGCATGGGCAGCATGTGTGATAAGGAATAGGACGGCATGGTGAGATGAGCATCTGAGAACAGATCTTATTCTTTGACTTCAGAACCTGTTTATTAATCAAAAGAACAATCAGTGAAATAGCTGTTGTACTCATTCCACCAAACAAAATGTTTTATTGTACAAATTCAGGTAGGTCTCTGTGTGTTTCTGTTTAGTAAAATGTTTAGGACCTGAATGTTTTGTTTGGCTGCACTAATGCACCTATGTAATACACTGGCACAGTTGTGTGCGCACGTGCCGATCAGCCGTAACATGACCGCCTGCAAAATTGTGTAGGTCCCCCTTTTGCCACCAAAACAGCCCTGACCCATCAAGGCATGGACTCCACTAGACCTCTGAAGGTGTGCTGTGGTATCTGGCACCTAGATGTTAGCAGAAGATCCTTTTAAGTCCTGTAAGTTGCAAGGTGGGGCCTCCATGCATCTGACTTGTTTGTCCAGCACAGATGCTAAATTGGATGTAGATCTGGGGAATTTGGAGGCCAAGTCCACACCTTGAACTCATGGTGTTCCCCAAAACATTCCTGAACCATTTTTGCTTTGTGGCAAGGTGCATTATCCTGCTGAAAGAGGCCAATGCCATCCGGGAATACCGTTGCCAAGAAAGGGTGGACATGGTCTGCAACAATGCTCAGGTGGGTGGTATGTGTCACAGGAACATCCACATGAATGGCAGGACCCAAGGTTTCCCAGCAGAACATGCACCTGGCCTATCACATCTGTCTTTGTTTAGTAATAAAATATGAGGCACTATATTGTAGTCTACTTACTGTAAAAATGGTTCCTGCATTCAGCAGGTCTATTCAAACATGATGTAGATTGAAATATGGCAGAGTGCTTCTTCTGTATTCGATAACACATAGTAATTGCGAAGTTATAGTTTGAAAAATTAATTTTTAGGTACCCTTATACAGTAGCATCGTTTTTTATTTCGATTTGAATAAAACATTAGCAGGATGACCGCCCCAGTCCTAGTCAACCGCTGGAGGGCAGTCAAGGTTTTACAGTGACTGTATTTTAAAAACTGCCCGAGTTACTGTAGCGAATAATACCAAGACATCACACTCGATGGTAACTCCAAATGTTGCCTAATTCCTGTGCCCAATGCAATTTCACCAAAGTCGGCCTTCAGACAAATAAGGGGGCATTTTGCTCGCAACATCACTTGTGCATGCATGCGATTATCGGTTTCAGTTAACATTACTATATTTATATTATGAATGTCAACAAAAACGATATATTTGTCTCGCCAAAATGAAACGGCAAACTTAATTGAGATATAGGGTACTTATAGGTACACTACCTTATTATTACAGTGAACAACAAAAGACCTCACGAACACTGTGTTTTCGAGGTTATAGCCCGAGACGTTTTGTTCCCAATCCCAAATGTTTTCCAGGTAATATTTGTAAGCTTGCAACGTTTCGTGCAACATAGATTGTTAGCTCCGCGCTTTCTAAAAACCGGTGACTTGCAGTCTATGGTTAAACGGTACTATTATTAAGCATTGAGCTAAGTGATTGCCGATGCCATTGTCAATATCAAAAGAGGAATTACTTTCTCGTTTCAGTTAAACCTCGGTTGTGTGGTCTGTGCGTGATGATACCTACATATCACTTTTCAAAATTTGATTTGGCCATTGGTGTATTCTAACCATGATTGTAATCTGTATTTTCCTTCAATTTTATTTATTTAAAAATGTTGATCCAAATCGATTACTATGTAATTCATTTAATATCGGCATAAAATATTCGTCAACTGTTTATAGAATTGATTTTAGGGAGGCACAAAAGTCAATTTAAGGAGGCATTGTCCCTATAATGCCCCGGTATCGCCGGTTGTGAATGGCAATCACAAATTTGGTTCATAACACCCCAAAATAAAACGTATACTTTGTCATTCCTCTTTTGTATTGTCACTGAACACATCACTTTCCCTAGATTGACTGATACTGTCAATCATGGTCATGATTACAAACACCTTCATATAAACGTGCAATATGCAGTATTTGACGTGATACCATGATTGAAGACATGATTGTTAAATCATTATTGCATAGTGTTCTGTTTGCAGTTTTTGCTTTTAAATTGTTAATGTGTCATGATACCAAACATTTAACAATATTGTTGTGATGGGTTAGATGACCATTGCTATATATCCTGGGACAGAATCTCTTAACTTTATTTGTCCAGTTCATGATTAGTTCTTGCCATTTTTATTTATACAATTTGATTACAGATTAGGTCATTTATTGGTCAAAGTTTTTTTTAATGCTTTTATTTGAAGGATGTTAATTCCATCTATTGTCTCAGGGTTGTCTACTGCCTCCCCATTACCCATTCAAAGGGACATTTCCCATGTTTTTGTGTGGGAACAGAACAGGAGGCATTGGCCCCTTAACCTTGACCACAGTGTAAGTGTTTGAGCCATTATAAATACGTGGGTAATAACGGTGTAAGGCAGGCTGGAATGTGACTTCAAAGCATCTCCTTACCTTCATGTTGAGCATGTAGGAATTGTGAAGATATTTCTGTGACATTTATTATTTATGTTTGTCTTCTTGATTGGGGTGTCTGCATGTTGAAGTACAGTTTTCCAGTATAGTTGACATGAAAGCACATCAACCACAACCTTGTTCCCCAAAAACATTGGGACGCTGTGTAAAATGCAAACAAAAATAAAATGCAATGATGTGCAAATAATGTAATCCCTACATTCAAATGAAATATTCAATAATATTCATAATTTTGGCTTTGTAAGCCACCACAATGGATTTGAAATTAAATAACTGAAATGCAATCAAAGTGCAGACTTTCAGCATTAATTCAATGGGTTGAATAAACATATTGTATGAAACGTTTAGGATTTGCAACCATTCTCATACAGTCTCCTTATTTGAGGAGTGAAGCGCCTTCCAATCAACTTTGCTGAATTTTGCTGAATCTGAGCAGACAATATATCCCTATACAATTCAGAATTCATCCAGCTGCTTCTGTCTTCTGTCACATTATCAATAAACACAAGTGACCCAGTGGCATTCTAAGCCATGCATGCCCATGCCATCACACCGCCTCCACTTTGTTTTACAGACGATGTGGTATACTTCGTATCATGAGCCGTTCCAAGCCTTCTCCATACTTTTTTCACCCATCATTCTGGTACAGGTGGATCTTAGTTTAATCTGTCCAAAGAATGCAGTTCCTGAACTGGGCTGGCTTTTTTAGATGTTTTTGGCAAAGTCTAATTTGGCCTTTCTATTCTTGAGGCTTATAAAGGGTTTGCACCTTGTGGTGAACCCTCTGTATTTGCTCTTGTGAAGTCTTCGCTTCATGGTAATTTTGGATAATGATATGCCTACCTCCCAGAGTGTTCTTCACTTGGCTGGATGTTGTGAAGGGGTTTTTCTTCACCATGGAAAGGATCCTATGATCGTCCACCACTGTTGTCTTCTGTGGACATCCAGGCCTTTTTGTGTTGCAGAGCTCACCGGTGTGTTCTTTTTTTCTCAGAATGTACCAAACTGTTGATTTGGCCACTCCCTAATGTTCCTGCTATTTCTCTGATTATCCGAGTGAAACAGGATGGCCTGTTTCACTTGCACTGAGAGCTCCTTTGACTGCATGTTGTGGGTTCACAGCAACAGCTTCCAAATGCGAATGCCACACATGGAATCAACTCCAGATCTTTTACCTGCTTAATTGATGAAGAAATAACAAAAGAATAGCCCACACCTGTCCATGAAACAGCTTTTGAGTCAATTGTCCAATTACTTTGTGTCCCCTGAAAAAGAAGGGGCTACATATTAAAGAGCTGTAATTCCTCAACCCTTCCTCATATTTGGATGTGAATACCGTCAAATTGAAGCTGAGAGACTGAGAGACACTTTAAGCCCATATTCCTTATTTAACTGTAACTTGAATATATTTTGGTAGACAGCCAAAATAACAAAACTTGTGTCAGTGTCCAATTATTTCCGGAACTAACTGTAGCTTCTGTTCAGGGTTGTGATGTTCCTTCATGTTCAAAAAGAGTAGGCTAGTGATAGTGCTGTGGGCAAGTTTATACATATGCTTCCATATGTATGATTGATTGGTAAGATTTGATACCTATTTCATTACTATGCAAGTTGGTAGGTAATTCGCCAATTTATCAGACATCACAAACATTCCATGTCATAGATATTTATGGAATAGACATGTATGTCAGACAGATTTTGATATTTGAATGGATAATTTTGCATGTGATGGCTCACACGATGAAAGAATGCTTAGAGTTTGACAATTTCTATAAGAATTAACTTATCAGTTTAAATCAGTAAGCCATGTGCATGTTGGTATTGTGCAAATTGTAGACAATTGTACTTACACTTTTGGAACACATGCCAAAACACGTGCAATTTGCTTACATGAATAAGAAATTCAAATCTAGCGTGAACAAAGAAAGTAATTGTACAGAGATTTGAACTTTGAAAAAAATAATTATCATTCAAGAATTGAGCCAAAGCATTTGAGAAAACTATAAATAGGAAGGTGCTTTATATCCTTAAGTTCTAAGATATATTAATTTCTAAATGTCCAAACCAAAGTTTCTCTTTGCTGTCCAGCTAGTACTCCTGGATAGTGGCAGGGAGGGCCAACATTACTAGACCACTAGGGTGAACCACAGGTCATGTCATCTATCAGAGGGTTTTACTGTACTTAAAACTAAGGATGTGCATGACAAATATTTTCACTATCGAATTCCTCATCTTTTGTCAACCCCACCCGCTCCTGAAAAAAGAGAGGTACTTAATGGGGGGAAAAGAATGTACATTGTAATATGTTATGCAATAAATTCAACGCTTTATTTAAAAATTTAGTTAACAACCTCAATAACGGTTTTAGTATAAACCATTAGGCTAGATATACTTTTATTCGGGAGACATTCAGATTCAGAAATGCCATAACAGCAGCAAATAACCTAATGCATAGGCCTGTCAAGACAAGTCGTTAGTATTTTATAACAAGTGATTTATGAAATGATTGTTACAAGCGTTTCCATTCATTAAAATTGCAAATGAACTATATGCGTTCTCTCCCATGAATTATCACAACGATATGTATGAATTGCCTTACATTAGCTAACGTCTTTGTGTCAATGTTTTCTGGCCATAACAACAAAATACAAAATGTATTAGGCCATCTAGCCAGCTATTTTGTTACAGTCCCTAAAAACGATACTTTCCAAACTAAACTACACTTAATATATAGACAGAGTTACGTTACAGTCTGCATTAAATCAAACAAACCTACTGGCGATGCGTTACAGTTACAGTGAATAAAAAGTATACTTGGAAGGAAGCTTAATCGGAATTTATTATATAAAATTAATGAACAAAAAGCAAACAAAATCTGGCTAGCGCATCCATAGATGCAAGATCTTAACAAAAATGTAAAGAATCAGTATGCAATGTCCATATAATTATATTCTTGTTTAGACAAATGTGCATGTCCACGTGCTACGGGAGTAGACGTGTTGGTTCATAGATAATCTATGTGTAGGTTTATGAAGTCTACCGTGATAATTTCCTGTACTTGTCCGTTATCCATATTTGTTTAGTAGTCCATAAGAAATAACCAGTCATTACTGCCACCAAGTGAGTCAATTCTTTTAACTTTAAAAAGTAGATAGTACTTCTCGATAAATGCCATCCTTGTCGAAATCAATTCGACTATTTGTTCTCACCCCTACTCCAGACCTGACAGTCATCTATCAAAGGGTCTTACTGTATTCCAGACCTGACAGTCATCCATTAGAAGGTCTCATGGTAGTCTAGACCTGACAAGGAGTAATCCATCTGTGGGTCTTACTATACTCCAGACCTGACAAGGAGTCATCCGTCAGAGGGTCTTACTGTACTCCAGACCTGACTTTCATCCATCAGAGGGTCTTACTGTACTCCAGACCTGACAGTCATCCATCAGAGTCTTACAGTACTCTACCTCAGTTTGTGAATGCATAAATCATTGATCAATAGTGTACAAATATTGTCCTTGGGTGTGACCCTGCATTGTTTTAATTGTAGTGTGCTTACATGGCTAATGCTGGGTCAGGGGATGGGTAAATGCTGGAACATTGCTACTCCAGGCCGATTTGCCTTAAGCGAAGAGTTGTACTTGGAACAACTAGTGGGAAGCTAGTGATTTTACCTGTACTGTATGTTGATGACAGACTCATGTGAATGAAAGGTTTGTGTTATGAACAGCTCATATTTACTTACTTACTCATGATTAAAAGCTGAAACAGTTCACTCTAAATGTAAATCATTTGTTCAGGTTGAAGGCTTGGGTCCGCAAAGTACAGCTTTTCTGGTTGTATGTTATTAGATAATGATTATAATGAGGATTCACTCTTATCTAATATTCTGTACCAAGTGATATTTTCCCAGATGGGAAAGTTTGCTAAATGTTGTCACCATGGAAACATCTAACAGTAAGATAACAGTGCTCAAACAGAGATGACTAGTTGGCTCAGTATGTGGACAGGCTGATGTGTCATCTTACTTGATGATGTGCGGAAAGACAGTTGTAATGGGCACTCTTAGGCAGCCAAATCCTAGCTTGTGATCTGCAAGTGTTTCATATTGACATTAATAAAGACTGAAGATGATGTGATTTATGCAAATGTACAGTAGAGACTTTATTTACAGTATACATTTCTAAACCCAATAGAATTACTTAAAATGACTTTAGCATAGAAACAAGTGTATTGGTTTGTGTGCATGAGTTAATTTGTGTCACTCCAAGTTTGTGGGTGTCTGTGAGTTTGTGTGTGTATGTCTGTGATTTTGTGTGTGAGTGACTCAGCCTTGTACCATACATATCTTTCCACATGTAGAGGCGCTATGCAGACAGACAGCCTTGGTTGGGGCAGAAGGGGTCCACCTCCTCTATCCACAACATTAAGATCCTGTCCAAAAATGACATCACTGGGCTTCTAAAGGCCAGGCATCTCTGCCAGTTTAGAATGGCAGACAGTTGGTGCTGGATTGGGAGAGCATGTAGCAACAGGGTCCTCCAACTTTTCAGGTTTACAGCTGCAAGGACAAAGGGCCAGGGGGCCCCAGACAACCTGGCTGCGGTCTTGTCTTTATTTCCCTCACACCCATTTGGACTCCCTCTCTTTAACAAGAGGTAAAATCTATAGAAAATCTCAATTTGCAAATATCCAATGACAAGAGCATAAACAGATTTTAAGTGTTGTTGTCTGCCACACATTGTTCTTTAAGAAAAAGTGAGAGTTATTAAGTGTCAACCCAAAACATTATTTGTTTTCATTAGGTGGAGACTTGAATTCATACAATATATATATTTGATAATACATATTGATACACGTCTTCATTAAAATGTTTTTTCTTTAATCTCTAGATTTTATTGGAAATATTGATAAAAACCTGTTCACGGGGAGTCTGCAGTTATGCTGTCATCCTGTCCTTCAACGTCTGTCGTCTTGCTTATTATCTCAAATTAGCCCAGTGGAAATATGTATATGTAAAAACAAGAGCTGTGAAAGAACTTTAATAACAGCCAGCAAGCAACTTCTCATTATAAGGGCTTGGACTGGAGATTTACTAAGTTCAGAGAGAGACGTGTTGAGCAGGTTGCTCTTACTGGCCTGCCATTCAAAACTGTTATGTGGATGGGTGTGTTAAGTCCTTGATTTATTCATGGCGACAGATAATTGCTGGTGTCTTGTCATCTGTCAAAAATACTGGGTCGAGGGATGCTCCTCACTACGCAGTCAAAGCTTTTTTTGTTCGGACAATAAATCTGTCAAGTTCTGCTGTAAATCTCAGCCCTCTGAGAAGGCCTGTTTGTGCACTACAGAACTAGCTTCATTACTCAGAACATTGTGCTGTGGTAGCTCCAAATGTTTTCCGTTACAAATTAATCAAAGACAGCGCTGAATTACCTGGTGCTATAATTACAGAAGCAGGGTGTGACTCGCTGAAGGAGGGGAATCAGATGTTTCCGATTGCTGGCAGGGAAAATGAACACTCCAAAGGCGTAGGAGTGAACAGACATTGGTGCATTATAATTCAACGCATCTTGGGGTAGTTCCAGTAACTATGCCCACATACATTGTTTATTCTGACCCCGTGGGAAAATGGGTTGACCATCGTTTCATAATCCACTTCCGTGTCCACTTCATTGTGCAATGTTTTGATTTTAAGGAAAATACAAAATGCCCTAACATATGTTTAGAACAATTAATCTGACGTGTCTTGCTCAAACGTATCCCCTGATCTTAAAATATACACTAACATCTTTAAATATACGCTAATGTCAAAGCCTAGACCACTATGGCTATATAGCATCATGGTGTCATTTTTATGAATATCTGTTCCCTCATACAGCACAAATAGTAAGAAAAAAAAACATGAAGACTCCCAGTTAATGCCATAATGAGTCATTATTACATTTAAATTACATTTCAGTCAGTTAGCACTCTTATCCCAAGCCACTTACAGAACAATTAGGATTGAGTGTCTTGCTCAAGAGAACAACAACATATTATACTTGAGTATCTGAAGCATCAGCAATTGTGGGTTAAATTACAGGCTCAAAATGGTCAGAAAGCATCAACAGTATAGAGGCAACTCTAGGTAGATGGCCTTTTTTTCTGTCTTCCTCTGTCCAGTGTCTGTGTTCTCTGGCCCATCTTAATCTTTTCTTTTTATTTGCCAGTCTGAGATATGTCTTTTTTTTTGCAACTCTTAGCCTTCCATCTGCAAGATCCCTTCTAACCTATACAAATCCCCCACTTTACCACCACCAGAGCACCCCCAGAAGATCACATTGCCTCTACCATGCTTGACAGATGGAGTCAAGTACTTCTCCATCATCTTTTCATTGTGTCTGTGTCCAACAAATGTTCTTTGTGATCTGAACACCTCAAAAACTTAGATACGTCCGTCAAAAAGACTTTTCTCCTGCTTTCCGCTGTCAAATGTCTGTGTTCTTTTGCCCATCATCTTTTATTTTTATAGACATGTCTGAGATATGGCTTTTTCTTAGCAACTCTGCCTTGAAGGCCATCAGCCGGAGTCACCTCTTCACTGATGACTTTGAGACTGGTGTTTTGCGGGTACTATTTAATGACAGCTGCCAGTTGAGGACGTGTGAGGTGTCTGTTTCTCAAACTAGACACTCTAATGTGTTTTGGGCACCATGGGCCATCCCACTCCTCTTTCTATTCTGTTTAGAGCCAGTTTGCTCTGTTCTGTGACAACGTTGTACGAGATCTTCAGTTTCATCATCTTCAATTTTCATTCCGTTAAGTCCGCTGTTTCCAGTTAGAATAGTAATTTACAAAATTAACAATGTCCACTGTATTTCTGATCATGTTATGGACAACATTTTTACATTTCTTTCGAAAAACAAGGACATTTCTAAGTGACCCTGAACTTTTGAACGGTAGTCTATGTGTCACCCGAAACCCCTAATGGCGTTGTAGTTGTCATCAGACGGCTTGCATAACCATGAAGTCTAGTCCATAATCTTGACACACCAGAGGGAATGCCCTCTCTCGTCTTCTAGCTTGATCAAGCTCAAAGGCATCCATGCCGCCACAAGAAGTTACTAGAGTGCGACTTGGCAACCATATTTGTTTCCAGACTCCCGAAACCTGGACGGTGCTGGCCAATTGCACTGCCCTCCGTGGGACCCCTGGGCTTAAAGATGAGACCCTGGGCTTATTGATGCACATAACTGCAATGCATTGACTTTACCTCTGTGCCACTCAGGGAGATGTAGTGTCGAATTATCTGGATATATATACTGTACTATTCAGATATTTTGCAACGTTAACTTCACCATGTTACTTTTTCTTCACCACGTTACTTGTCAAAATAATTGACTTAATACTCCATACATTTTCAATTATACCCAATAAAGCCTGCTTCATTACATCCCTCACCATTAGTGATTTAGAGCTGGTAGACACACTAAACACAAACACTTCCTTGTCTGAGCTTTTGTGCTGTTTGCTTTGTAAAATCCTAGGGTTGAAATGGAATACTTTTATGCTACATACATAGTACACATTTTTGTAAATATTTGATTATCTTTTCATGTGACAACACTGAAGAAATTGACACTTTGCTACAATGTAAAGTAGTGAGTGTACAGCTTGTATAACAGTGTAAATTTGCTGTCCTCTCAAAATAACACAACACACAGATATTAATGACTAAATCGCTGGCAACAAAAGTGAGTACACCCCTAAGTGAAAGTGTCAATATTTTGTGTGGCCACCATTATTTTCCAGCACTGTCTTAACCCTCTTGGGCATGGAGTTCACCAGAGCTTCACAGGTTGCCACTGGAGCCCTCTTCCAGTCCTCCATGACGACATCACGGAGCTGGTGGATGTTAGAGACCTTATAGGGTCACAGATTCCCATTAGGGTTTAGGTCTAGAGACATGCTTGGCCAGTCCTTCACCTTTACCCTCCACTTCTTTAGCAAGGCAGTGGTCATCTTGGAGGTGTGTTTAGGGTCGTTATCATGTTGGAATAATGCCCTGCAGCCCAGTCTCCGAAGGAAGGGGATAATGTATGTTACAGTACATGTTGGCATTCATGGTTCCCTCAATGAACTATAGCTCCTTAGTGCCAGCAGGACCCATGCAGCCCCAGACCATGACACTCCCACCACCATGCTTGACTGTAGGCAAGACACACTTGTCTTTGTACTCCTCACCTGGTTGCCCCCACACACGCTTGACACCATCTGAACCAAATACGTTTATCTTGGTCTCATCAGACCACAGGACCTGGTTCCAGTAATCCATGTCCTTAGTCTGCTTGTCTTCAGCAAACTTTTTGCGAGCTTTCTTGTGCGTCATCTTTAGAAGAGGCTTACTTCTGGGACGACAGCCATGCAGACCAATTTGATGCAGTGTGCAGCGTATGGTCTGAGCACTGACAGGCTGACCCTCCACCCCTTCAACCTCTGCAGCAATGCTGGCAGCATTCATACGTCTTTTTCCAAAGACAACCTCTGGATATGACGCTGAGCACATGTACTCATCTTCTTTGGTCAACCATGGCAAGGCCTGTTCGTAGTGGAACCTGTCCTGTTAAACCGCTGTATGGTCTTGGCCACTGTGCTGCAGCTCAGTTTCAGGGTCTTGGCAATCTTCTTATAGCCTAGGCCATCTTTATGTAGAGCAACAATTCTTTTTTCAGATCCTCAGAGAGTTCTTTGCCATGAGGTGCCATGTTGAACTTCCAGTGACTTCCAGTATGAGGGAGTGTGAGAGCGATGACACCAAATTTAACACACCTGCTCCCCATTCACACCTGGGACCTTGTAACACTAATGAGTCAAATGACACCGGGGTGGGATATAATGGCTAATTGGGCCCAATTTGGAAATTTTCACTTAGGGGTGTACTCACTTTTGTTGCCAGCAGTTTAGACATTAATGGCTGTGTGTTGAGTTATTTTGAAGGGACAGCAAATTTACACTGTTATACAAGCTGTACACTCACTACTTTACATAAAAAAAAGAAATACTCAAATATTTACAAAAATGTGAAGGGTGTATTCACTTTTGTGAGATACTTTAAGTATATTTACATCATTCAGTGGATGGGTTTCACTTTTCCTTGAGTAATGAATTAATTAGTATGAAGTATTAAGCTAGGGGCTCTGTCAGTCCATGATGTGGTTAACCAAGAAGACTGAGGAATTGTTCTGCAAAGTGGTGGCAGTATTATCATTGCTATTATTACATAAAACATTTGGGAGAGTGATAAATTAAGTAGTTTTTGAAAAATAACCAATGTTTGGCATACATGCAAAACATGGAGAATATTACTTACTGTTTAATAAATTTTCTATCCCCCTTAGTTCCCCTAGAAGAGCCATTATGCAAGACTCATTTCCAATCAAACCATGGGACCTTAGAAAGAAATGTTCAGAGGAAAGTGTATTGTTTAGCACTGAAGTTATAGCGACAGCAAAGGTATTATATTCATGGAGATTCCTTTTTAAAGAAAAACTATTCTCTCCCATGCTCCCAGCAAAACCTCTGACTGGGAGTCTCTGGTTGTGACTCCCCCACCTTATCCAAAATACAACCTATAATTAGTATAGAAAGGGAATGGCTTTTACAGCTAATTTCAAATGATAGAGCAAACCATGGCAGGGTTTCAGAGCTATGTCTAAGCAGACATTAGACCCTAACTGCGGGCCAATGTTGTCATTCTCGCCTAAACAAAAAAGAATTCCACCAACAGCTTTTAGCTTTTTACCCGCTGTTGCAATGGGGAAAACCCATAAACCTTACTATATTAATGCCGCAAACAACGTAAAAACACATTTGCCTTACTTTTTTAATTAGTTCTTTGATCGATTTCTTATTTTGCATTTTAAAAAACAGATTTGTGAAGCTTTGTGCATTTACAATAACAATGAATTCCTCTGTCTGACTTTGGAAATGCTTTTGCTAAATGAGTGTGCAGTGTCAATTATACCTCTTAGACCAAATCAGCCATCACAAGCACTTTGTACCTTATAGCCCTAATTTACCTTTTAAGCAGTATGCTATAAACCCAGGCAGGAAGGAAACAATGTCTTCAATTTACCCTTAATGGTCTGTGTAATAAGAGTTATGGCCCCCAGCAGCATTTCAGCTGATATGATCAGCAGAGTTCAGTCTCTCAGGTGAAGCTACAGAGCCAGAGAGAACAAGTGCTGTTGTAAATCTAGATTTGTAAATGTTTTTTGAAAGCAGTCAATTAAGCAGTGTAACAATGACGGTGCCTTAGCAGATGAAGGTCAATGTTATTGTGGGATAAAATATGTTTTTAAATAGAGTAGTTAGTGTAGATATAATGTATCATTTGCCAGTACATTTGACCCAAAATATATTTACGTTTCATATCATAGGTATGTGTATTGCTCAGTGTTTGACTTGTGATTTATTTCTCATGCAGAGCTATATAGGGCTTGAATATGAATATGTTTGGCTTGAATATTTACTTTTTTTTTTTTTACTGCTATATGTATGGCTTGAATATCTGCATGTCTACTGTCCACAGCAAAAACTGAAAGAAATTACTGATTTTGATTTATATGCTTATTATTTTCCATTACTTTTATCATTCCAACCCAAAAAGTCAGACATGTAAAGCAAAACAAAACATGTTGGATGTAAAAGAAAATCTATCAGCAGAAGAATGTCAGAGAAAATGACAGATCTTAAAAAAGTATGTGGTACCTTGAGGGAAGGAAGATTGCTGCTGCCCTAAATCAAACCATGAAAGTTTTCTATTATAGTAGGCATTTTGGACTGTATCGAAATCCATTAATTTGGACAAATGGTTCCACTGCTTACAACAAAAATATCTTCCACCTGTAACAGAAGAGGCGGTGGGGAGGTGGTGGAGGACTGAGGGGAGGTGTTGTGGGGGTGGAGGAGGGAGGTGGGCCGTGAAGGAGACAGTGAGGAACAGGGTAACACACAGAGGCCAAGCAGCACTTGAGCCAACAGTGATTACAGGTGATGATAATTGTAAAATATTTGCTGCTCTTTTCCCCAGCTTTGAAGTCTTGTCCCTTGTCTGTTCATGTCCTGGAGGCTGCTCAAGCTTGATTTATCATGCCGTTCCACACTAGAGATTCAAATTACACTGTCCCTGTCCATCCATGGCAAGGTAAGAATCACTTAATAAAAGGTGGCTAATTGCTGCTATAGAGATATCTGATGTTCATGTCACACATGATAAGTGTTTTGTCAGCTTTAACGTGTAAAAATACGTTTATTAATGTCATTTTGTGTCAGGGGTGAAGACCCAATAAGTTATATCTGAGTACCCATATTAAAACACTTGAACCTTTGAAAAGAAAGTAGTGTGAAAGTGAACTCGAAGTAATATTTCAATATTTTAAAATATAGAGATATATTGAAACATTACACATTAATGTCTATCTTTTTCATTCATTTTTCAGTAGCATTTTAAAACAATGTATGTTTATGTCAATCTTTTTTAACATTTGTGTTTGAGATTTCTTGCAGGCAAGACTTTAGTGAATCACAAGGGCTGCGACTGCATTACCTTTTCAACTCCAAATAAACTTCTCCTGAGAAATGTTTATTAAGTGACTCACTGTTTTTACGGTAACCTTCCTATCTGTACAGATATTTAAACTGCAACATTAGCTTACAGATATTTCTGAAATATTCAACACACTTTTTAGGTTCTACTTACCTTTAAGTGTTTGAGTATGCTATTCATACTCAAACATTTCAGGCATTTCACAAAAGTCTTCCAACGAACAGCACATCAACACTTAGAATATCATCACTTTTCTGTTCTGTTGTGACACTGTTCATGCTAATAATGCACCTCAGAGGGGAAGGAAATCCACCCTGACTGGAAGGAGAGGGGCGGGGTTTGAATGTTTCAGCGGCTGACTGATCCTTCCCCTGTTGGCCCTCAGGGCTCTCATAAACACCTTTTCTTTAAGGCAAGCCTTCCTACCATGTGGCACGTATAAAAATAGTCTTTAAAAGCACCTCTCACATGTTACAGCCAGCCAGAGCTATAAAATGAGTCACTGAAAGAAGGATTAACTTGAGTATGGCTCAACGCTAGCCCTGTCTGCAGTCGCGTTGGAGTTTTTTAAATGAGCTAACAGCCCGGAAAGAGCTCAAACAGTTCTATCTCTGCTTGGAAAGTCAACATCGGCATCATCTGCAAATCTAGGTACCGGTGCCAGCCATGAGCAGCCACGCCAGTCTCACAGAGTCAGAGTTTTCTGAGGACGAGCAGGAGGGGAGTCTGCTTGGTTTGGACCATGAAGAGGAGGATAGCGGCAGCGATGTCAGCGAGGCTGGCTGTAAGAAGTCCTATTTGAAGAGAAAGGGGAGCTGTCCGGACACAAAAAGACGTGGCCGCCCTGTCCGCTCTAAGGCCCGACGTGTGGCCGCCAACGTTCGCGAGCGCAAACGCATCCTGGACTACAACCAGTCATTCAACGCTCTGCGCATGGCTCTCAAACACGACCTCGGTGGCAAGCGGTTGTCCAAGATTGCCACTCTGAAACGCGCCATTCATCGTATCTCTGCACTGACCATTTTCCTGCACTCCCATCCCAGCACCAGCACCTTGCCCAGAGGACAGCCCCCCTGCACCCACCCGGAGTGCCTCGGAGGGCAGCCATCAGCTGGGGTTGGGGAGACCAGGCTGGAAGTCTGGAAGGACAGGGAGAAAGACGGGAGCTCTGAGACCGCGGCGGAGACCTTTCTGCAGCATCAGTCTCAACGCCACCAGCCGTCCCAGCCAGATCCAAAGGCTCCCCCCGCTCTTCCTCCAGGGATTCAGCTCTACACAGACGTCCCTGGAGAAGGACATCCCAGCCCCTTGTACCTGCCTTCTCCAGCCTACACCCCCTTCTCCTCCACTGAGAACCAGCTGTACACACCCTCCCAGCCTCACGAGGAGTTAAGCAGCCCCATGTATTGCAGCAGCAGCGAGTGGAGCGGGGGGTCAGAGTACCCGTTTGGAGTGAGGGCCACCTGTCACCCAAACCACACCGACAGCCTCTCAGTCTCCTGTCCTGCCGCGCCCTTCAAGTGGCAGCTGGGTTACCTTCAAGGATCAGCCGGTTACCAAGCTTCCCTTACCATGCACTGAATCTGACTGACCCCCAAGGCAGGACGGTCATTTCTTTCATGTCAAACAAAGGGGAGCTGGGAATGTCTGCATGGAATGGCAATGGATTTCATAGCAATCTCCTACGTTTATTTGAACCAAATGACAAGTCTTGATGAAATGAGAGGTTTTACACCGGACTTATTTTCTCTGAATAGGAATGTGTTTTAACATTTCAGAATGTGTTTTGAAGATGTGCTAAATGTAGTTACTGAAATAGCTATTATATACTGTATTTCTGTATCCCTAAGATATACATGTTTACCTGAAAGATACGTTTTCTCAATGGGAGACTTACTGTGGCTCTTTCTCCTGCAGCACAATCCCCAGAAAAAGCAACTTGTAGTAATGATTATAGAAGTCTGAAAAATGTTGCATAATTATGCAATTTGTATTTTTGTAAGAATGTGTATATATATATATATAATGTAATAAAAGAGAATAAGTCATGTAAAGAACAATTTGAATCAACAGTATATTTTGTAAAATTAACAGGCTTTTCTCTCCCTGTTTAGAATATTTAACATTACATGGTTGTTTTGAATTGTTTGCAGTTGATTATCAACATTGTTATTAACATGGCTCTTTTTTTTACCTCTCAGTGTCTTGTCTTTCAAACACTCATTATTACATTCTGTCTCCATGATTAGCACTGGCAACAGCGTTCCTGTAAAATCAGAATGTCAGTCAATTTGGAACGTGAATGATTTCTGCATGTACACATCCTGGCAATGTAATTGCCCTTGAATGAATCAAAGTGAGTGAAGATTTTTCAGATTCTAAACATTCCACCTGAAGAATGTGTCTATACCTGTGTGTGTTTCTTTGTGTGCGTGTTTGTGTGCATGCACGTTCATAGAGGGTTGTGGAAGAGGTGCCTCTTTACAAATCCACTATATCTATGGTTTAGGAAGGCCTTGACCATTAAGTCTCTGACCTATTTATGCTTGTGAATGATCACAAAGTGAGAAAACTGACACCATTCTTTCCTGAGGTGTGAATGCAGAAGCAAAGAGCCACAGCAGGATGGTTTGAATCAGTGCAGCTACACAATAGGTTGTCTAATCAGGATAATGGTTATCAGATATTCTAGTAAAAGCAAGAAAGATCCAGAGTCTCTACAACTGTAGCTAGCATGAAGCGCTGTAAGTATGTGATATTGTTCTCCATAACAGGAAAAGCATATAAGACACCTAATCTCTGGTATAAAAATATAATTGAAACATTGTGTTAACTGTTATTGTCCTCCGGAGGGCAGTCACATCATGCATACTATTGGGAGGTCAGTAGTACTAAAAAATAGTACTACTGCTACTGTATGGAGGATGAGGTCTCATTGTCAGACATTTACAGTGGTGATTACAAGCATTCTGATCAGTTTGTTCACTCACAGCTCTGCATTGATTTTGCCTTATCCATCCACGCTTCCCATACTTCAACAACAAGAGATTGAGAAGAATCTTTCTGAAAGACTTCTATTACTCCAACAGTGAAACAGGGCCAATACCTGGACAGGTTTTGAATGGGGATTACGATGGTAGACACCAGTCGGTGAGTCAGTCATGTGCCTTAGGATTAGGTACTGACAAATGAGTTACACTCACTTTTCCCAGACACTCCTGATTCCCCTGGAAGGAAATATAGGTTTAGAGTTTATCACTCCTAGGAAAAAAGGCAAAGTGCATATAAAAAGTTTAAACATTTGTCAGTCTGGTCAAATCAAACCAATGTAACTGGCATATACAGGCTTTCTACACATTCTAGGTGACACCTTATTTTTGATATTATTCTTTATCTTAACATCAAGCAGTGTTAACATTTCTGTTTATTACCACATTATTACATGAATTACAGGCAAGAAGACACAATATTCCTGGCATTTACCATGCTTTTATATCCATTACAAGCAAGACAATATTCCTGGCATTTACCATGCTTTTATATCCATTACAGGCAAGACGACAATATTCCTGGCATTTATCATGCTTTTATATCCATTACAGGCAAGACGACAATATACCAGGCATTTACCATGCTTTTATATCCATTACAGGCAAGACGACAGTATTCCTGGGATTTACCATGCTTTTATATCCATTACAGGCAAGAAGACAATATTCCTGGCATTTACCATGCTTTAATATCCATTACAGGCAAAGAAACTGCCACAGTTTGGGAGTGTCATGGAAGTAGTTGCAGGCAGGCAGGTGATGTCCAAAGAAACCAGTACAATTTAGTCCACCAATTCTCCAACAACACACAAAGGACAGTGTCCAACCACAAACAATAACCAACAACTGAAGGAAACAGCAACTTAAATATGTTGCTCTGGCAGCTGCCTCTTATTGTGGACCACTGAAACAAAAGCGCAGAGATGCCTAGAGGCATCCCCGCTGTCAGGCCCTGACTATGATCCCTAGACACCCACAGAGATGCCCAGAGGCCTTGTTACAGTCAGGACCTGACAGAAACATTATTCCTGGTATAATTTTTATTTTTTATATCCCTTACAGCAGGCGTGTCCAAATTATTCCACGGAGGACCGTGTGTCTGCAGGTTTTCGCTCTCTCCTTGTACTTGATTGAGTAATTAGGTTACTTATTGGTCATTTTCAACCCTCACCTGGTTGTGTAGGTGTAAACTGGGAACCCATTTATAGGAAAAACCAAAAACCTGCAGACACACGGCCCTCCTTGGAATGGTTTGGACACCCCTGCTTTACAGGCTAGGAGACACCCATTATTCCTGGTATTTCCCATCTTCTCTTTTGTTGCGATAAGATTTTGAGCAATCAACGGGAAACCCCTTTTATCAGTACAGTTTTGGGGCCTGTGTTATTCTTTTGTGCTTCATGCCGAAAGTAATCGTCGTCACTTGCCTTCGTCCAGTGACGGATCAGCAGTTGTGTTGGATAGTTTCCTGTTACTGTCATTTCTAGGCCTGATTAATGTGGAGTGAGGCAGTGACATAGAGGAAAAGCGTCAGGAAAAAATAAACAGTCTGTCCAAGATGATAGTCTCCTTCTCGTTCACTAATACAGTTCTGACAGGTGGGAGCCGTGAGGTGATTTTTTGGCTGTGCCCTCTCCCTGCTGAACAGATGGCTACCCACCCCCTGTCTTCTGCTCTAAACCCTTCACCTGTTATTAAAACCACACCACTTCTCACAGGACAGAAAGCTGGCGCCCCCCATCAAAGCCATCACCCCATGGCCCCTGAGCCAGCGACCATGACACCATGATGCTGAGGTGATTAGTGCTATTAACTTATAATGTACCCAATGGAAACACATGCTCTTGTCGCATGTACTCATACTGTGCACTACACTTTATGTAATTAACTTTCTTTGACTTTGTGGCTCAAATTCATAATTTTGACTTATCCCATATGAAAGATATTGTAAGAATACATTTTAAATATATATTTTATAATACGATTACAACACATACATGTATTTTTTTGATTTTAGCTTTATTCATTCAAGTTAAGACCTAGTTCTCTTTTGGCAGTTCAGCCCTGTATGTTACAGTAATAAAAACATACATAAATATGCAGATATGAAATACACACTTAGGAAAAGCACTCAGTGAAAAATAAAAATGGCAGATTGGAAACAAACATTTGATTTGCCTTATAGGCACCCACACCACAAGCTTAATTTAACTCAGCACCATATTCCATGTGTAGCAGGCAGGGTTGTAGCTAACGCAGGGAAAGGTGGGTATGATTAACAGGGCCTTGGCTTGGCGTTAATAATAATATAAAATGTAATCTATAGGGGAGGTGGCCCAGGTATTTATCTTTTCCGGGTTCCCAGGATTCCTTGCGATGCACTGGTAACAGCCATTGGAGACAAAAGCAGTTTTACCTAACTGAGTATGTCTACAGTTTCTATAGGACTTGCCAGTCTTGATGGCTTGTTTCATTTAGTTTGGAAGTTGCTGCAGTACCGGCTTATACAAACATCAACAAATGTCTGACCGTTCTGAAAGGGAGTCTCAGCAAACTGTAAAGGAGTAAGGGTGTCTCTGCCAACAGAAGTGAATAAAAGAATGATGCATTCAAACGTTTGCACCAGAGTAAAAACACAAGATTGCACTGCATTAAGAGGTTTCAAGACATAAAGACATGCATCAATGGAACATAATCTAACTATAATCTAGTATTGACATGAAAGTGGCTTTAACAATTTCATTCATATGAATTTCTATACAATCTAATTTCTAATTTTCATTTTTATTTTTCTATAAGAGAAACTCATCTTCAGCTTCCTGACCAACTCAAAAATAAAGAGGAAACACATTTTATAAGAGATCCTTCCAGGCTAGTAATGTTGAGATCGTACAAATGCAGATTTTGGGAACTTTGAAACAACAAATTGTCAGGTCCTAGCTGGGGTGCCTCTAGGCATTTCTATGCGCCAGGGTGCCACAATCAGGACCTGACCACCGTGGTGCCTCTAGGCATCTCTGCAGTACTGTTTTCTGTTGTCCCAAATTAGAGACAGTTGTGTCTTGTTGTCTCTAATTGGGGACCCTATTTAAGTTGTTAGCCTTTCAGGTGGTAGGTCATTGTTTTGCATTAGTGGTCTGTGTTGCTGTGCTTTATTTCTGGTTTGTACTGCGCCTTGGGTGGTTTTCTTATGACAGAAGCATTAAAATGATCTTTGTGAGCACTGCGCCTTGTGTCCTGCCTCTGAACTGTGACACAAATCATTATTTTTATTTGGATTTAGCATCGACCTAAGTGATTCATAAGTGAACTTTGAAGTAAAGGAATATTGATGTTAGCCTGGCTTTGTGTGTTCTATATGACGTGATTCCGACGGAGGAGGGCATTCATTTGAAAGTAGGTACAGGATATGGGCCGTTTAAGTCTTCCTTTTTAATGGTATGGGTTAGAATACCAAGCAGCAGTACAAAAATGGTAGAATGGGTTTGATCCTTATGGACCAGCTACTCCGTATGCCTTAGATGTCCTGGTGTAATATTGTCTTCCAGCTACAAGTTGAATCAAATCTATGCAGGGAAATGGAATGGCTGGGACCTGACCCATGGACTCAATTTATTGATTAACCAGACTTTTTCTGAAATGGATCTAGCAAGTAGAACAATTCCCAATGCGTTGTCCAAGTCTGCAGAAAGAATCAAAGTAGAGCTGTCAGGGTGATATTAAACCCTAATCTGTGCTGCACTGTCTAGGGCCAGGTGATCATTAAGCTTCCATACTAGAATCCAAATCAGAGATACGCGTGATCCGATCTGGCATCTACCTACACTAACCAAGCTGTGCTATTAAAACGTTTGGTAGCTTGAGTGCAGTTGCTGCTCCTCCTCTGCCATGTTTCTCTGACTGTCCCTGTGAAGTGAACGTGTCAGCTGTCAGGGAGTACAGAGCTCTGAACCGATCAGCCGTCTCTGAGTCCTGTTCTGCTGCTCTGAACCGGTCAGCTGGCTTACATCTCCGCAGACAGTTTCTTGTTTGTTAAATGAACATGAGAGATTTCCTGGATGGGTGTATGGTAGAGCTGTACTGGATAGGTGTGTGGTATGGATGTCCTGGATGGGTGGGCACTTGGGTCCAGTGATGTACTGGGCTGTATTAATTACTGTACATGTGGCAGAATTTGGAGAGGATCCTGGGAGGCGGGTAAACCCATAGTTCTCATCCTGTCTTTGTCTACGACTCAGTCAAAGAAAAACCTCCCTGATCTCTGCCACTGCAAGTTTCTAAAATATCTCTCTTGTATTATCTTAAAGTGCTTAAAAGAAGGGTGAGTATTTGAACCAAGCACTGAAAAAATTCAGGGAGCTGAACGGTTTCTTAATTATCTCTTTTTCATCAAGATAACTGGGACAGAATTGGATGGATCGTAAATGCAATGCCAGATGAGCCAGCAGCACCAATGTTAATAGAAATTATCAAAATAATTCAGGATAAATAACACAAACACATCTGAGACTACGCCAGGTACTCTAAAATCAACATTCATCTCCATTACTGGGAGGCATTCATAATAAGAATGAATGGCACAGTAATTTAATCTCATTACAACTAATTTGTTTACCATGAAAAATATGTAAAATGAGGTAACAATGTGCTCTGAAAGAAAGTGGATCTATAATACAAAGCACGTTTGTCATCAAGCGACAATGAAAACTTCATTTGCAATGCATTCCTTCCCTTGTAAATCATAACAATATTCACTTGTTAAACACTGACCCCTTTTGGTCACTTTTTGTAAACGTTGCATAATATTAAATCCAAGCCTATTCAATTACATTTTGGTTTCTGAACTATAACTGCTACAAAAACATTCTTGATGTTGTTAGAAAGGTAAGAAATGCAGAATTCTGATAGTTTCTGTCAACAATGTGACAAAGCCCAAATATACAACATATAAATATACAATTAAGAGTGGTGTACATTAAAAGTGAAATTTCATCAATTATTGTGTTCTAAACATGGGAGACTATGAACATCATTTTTTCATCTCGACAACTTGAGGTGATATTTACAACGTTTGGTCAATATTAGAATTGGGATTTCTGTATACTGAACAAATCGAGGATAGGGATGCCATTTATGGTTGCGCCAACTACAAGTAACATTTAAAACTACACTAAATACAGCTGGTTTACAGTCTGTTTGGTTTCTGTTAGAACTTAAAGGGATTGGGACAGATGTGTTCGCTGTGCATTTGGCTGTTAGAAAGGCTCGAAGGAAGAGCTTGCATAACATCTAGTTGTGGGTGATTGGAATTAATTTGTCATCAGTGTGTGATAACAGTAATTCCCTTTCATGTAAAAGGGTCTGTCAGGTGAGTTAGAGTCTATTGACTACATCTGCCTGCTTGATGAGCCAGATGATGTGCTATTTTCAGGAACATGGCCTGGGCTATCACAGTGCCTGGCAGTCTGCCTAAAACCCAAAGCAACTCAGTTGATTTGAATGAACTACTGTACTGTCCCCTGCCATCTCACACCCTTGATCATGCCACCAATCCTACAGACACATCTCACCCCCTTAAACAAGCCACCGTTCCCTTGAACCCAACTCACTCCTTAGATCACCATCACTTGAATTCTAGTCACCTGTTTCTCATCAGCCCCGCTGTTTAGTTCTGTTCAGTATACCTTTTCCCTTTTGAGGTATTGTTATAGTTTCTGCAGTACTAAGCCTACTACTTCGTTCCAAAACATTTCTTCCAAGTATTCTAGCCCCGTCTGTTATGACCTAGATTCCTCCTGACTACGGCTATTGCCGACTCCTCCTGTATCTTAGCCTTCTCTCATTGGATTATACTGTTTTTTTTACTCCTGCCTGTTGTTTGCGCCTGACTACCTGGATTACCTACCTGTACCGTTGGCTTGTGCTACAACACTAGATTTGTGTTGGGACTATTTCCTTGTTGAAGGATGAACTATTATGAATAAATGTTTAAAACTAACATATTTAATGAAAACATGTTACTCATTGTTTAATAAATATTTAATAACAAAAAAATCTACTATTTTAAACGCTTTGCTAACAGGTTTATATGTATGCTGTTTGCCGTACTATAAATAATGAACCACAAACATTTTTTTATAAAATTGCTTCAGTCTGGGTGTCAAAGTCACTTGGCCAAAACACCTGATAGCATTTTCATTCTTAAAAATACCCTAGCATTTAGAAATGTCAAAGTTATTTTCCCATTCACTTTTCCTATTGTAAATGTTAAGCTGGATAAACAATGCATGTGGAAGAAATATAAATAATTTTTTATACAATTGCTGTATGACATATATACCATACATTTAAGCAATAAAGAACAAAGGGGTGGTTGCCTGAAACAATCCCCTTATATTGGGCCTCCGCAATTATTGGACAGTGATGCATTGTTTCTGAATTTTGAATCTGAAATGAATATCAAACAATTGCTTTAAGGTTAAAGTCCAGGCACCCTGCAATGTGTCATGCCTAAGAACACCTCTTAGCAGTGGTGTAGTGGCAATAAAACTCAAACCCCAAAGATGCCTTATTACTTTTATAAGGTGGTTACCAATCACAAGTAGAACAGTAAAAAGTTATTTGACTCAAAACTTTGGACACACGTAATCATTCATATTCAGAAAATGCAGAAAGAATGCAAAGCTGTCTCCGAGGCAAATGGTGAAACATCTACAATATGTAATGTATTTTGACCTGTTTAACACTTTGTTGGTTGCTACATGATTCCATGTGTTATTTCATAGTTTTGATGTCTTCACTATAATTCTACAATGTGGAAAATGGTAAAACTAAAGTAGTACCTCTGAATGGGTAGGTGTGTCCAAACCTTTGACTGGTACTGTATACCTTTCCATTACTACTCAATGTTTACCCAGTAATGACTTGACCTACATTGCATATTCCATAGCTATGACAATAAAGCGTGATTTATGGTGGTGGTGGGGGGGGGTTATACAGACTTCCCCATAATGAAGGGAGTGAGAGGAGGATGTGGATGAAGCAGTCCTGATATTACATATTGTACCAATGGCCAGTCTCAAACTGAGTCAGCCATAGATTAATTTACCACATTGCATTTATTACATTGCTACACTTACTTTAGCCTGAGGATAAGATTTGTGTGCTGAAACTGGATGATGAACACATTATCTTGGACATTACAGCATGGCAAACTGATGGACATATCAGTCACTTGCAGTCATTCAGAGTACAGGCACTAGAATCAGAACATTGTCCTCCACTGAGGGACATTTAGAGTCAAGAAAAGGACACAGGCAATTCATGCTTTAGGCAGATGGGGGGAGGCACACAGAAGAGCAACAATATAGAATACTGTCATATCATCATACTTACACATCACTGTGGACAAGAAACACCTAGCCCTGTCTGAGGCCCAGAGTGCTCTGGAGAAGGTTTTCATCCAGGATCTATCAGTAATTTGTTATGTTAATTTTTCCCTCAGTCCTGACTAGTTTCCCAGTCCTTGCCACTGAAAAACAGTTGGCCTTCTTTTCAAACCCAAAGCAGGCTATCATGTGCCTTTTACTGAGGTCTGGCCTTCATCTGGCCACTCGACAATCAAGGCACGATAGGTGTAGCGCTGTAAAGATGTTTGTTCTTCTGGAAGGTTCTCACATTTCCACCCAGGAACTCTAGAGCTCTGTTGGAGTTGAGGGCCACTGTGTTCTTGGGTTCCTTCAATGCTGTGTCATTTCTTTCGTACTCTTGCCCAGATCTGTGCCTCGACACAATCCTGTCTCAGAGCTCTACAGAAATTCTGTCAAACTCATGGCTTTGTTTTTACTCTGATATGCACTTTCAACTGTAGGACATTAAAATGTATGTGTCTTCAAAATATATCGTGTCCAACCAATTAAATTTACCATAAGTGGACTTCAATCAAGATCATCTCAAGCAGGGTCAGTGGAACAGGATGAACCTGAACTTAATTTCAAGTGTCATAGCAAAGGATCTGAACAGTTTTGTTAATTTGATATTTCTGGGTAATTAAAAAATATATATATAATCTTAAACAATGTCTACAGACTTGGTTTTGCTTTGTCACTATTGGGTATTATGTGTAGATTGATTAGGGGATTTTTCATTTTTTTAATAAGGCTGTAACATATATTTCTTTGGAAAAGTAAAGGGGTCTGATTAGCTAATGAATGCAATGTACTTATCTATCTCATAAATATTGTTTTTTTAGCAGATTTTATCCATTCAACTCTATTGCTAGTCCAAAATCTACAAACCCAATTCCAAAAAAGGGACATTGTACAATTGTGAATAAAACAGAATGCAATAATGTGGAAGTTTCAAATTTCTATATTTTATTCAGAATACAACAGAGATGACATATCAAATGTTTAAACTGAGAAAATGTATCAATTTACGGGGAAAATAAGTTGATTTTAAATTTCATGGCATCAACACATCTCAAAAAAGTTGGGACAAGGCCATGTTTACCACTGTGTGACATCCCTCTTTTTATAACAGACTGCAAATGTCTGGAGACTGAGGAGACAAGTTGCTCAAGTTTATGAACAGGAATGTTGTCCCATTCTTGTCTAATACAGGCTTCTAGTTGCTCAACTGTCTTAGGTCTTCTTTGTCGCACGTTCCTCTTTATGATGCGCCAAATGTTTTCTATGGGTGAAAGATCTGGACTGTAGGCTGGCCATTTCAGTACCCGGATCCTTCTTCTATGCAGCCATGACATTGTAATTGATGCAATATGTGGTCTGGCATTGTCATGTTGGAAAATGCAAGGTCTTCCCTGAAAGAGACGATGTCTGGATGGGAGCATATGCTGTTCTAGAACTTAAATATAACTGTCAGCATTGTTGGTGCCTTTCCAGATGTGTAGGCTGCCCATGCCACACACACTCATGCAACCCCATACCATCAGAGATGCAGGCTTCTGAACTGAGCGCTGATAACAACTTGGGTTGTCCTTGTCCTCTTTAGTCTGGATGACATGGATTGTGTTCACCGACAATGTTTTCTGGAAGTATTCCTGAGCCCATGTTGTGATTTCCATTACAGTATCATTCCTGTATGTGATGCAGTGGAGTCTGAGGGCCCGAAGATCACGGGAATCCAGTATGGTTTTCTGGCCTTGACCCTTACGCACAGAGATTGTTCCAGATTCTCTGAATCTTTGGATGATATTATGCACTGTAGATGATGATAACTTCAAACTCTTTGCAATTTGTCTCTGAGAAACTCCTTCCTGATATTGCTCCACAATTTTTCGCCGCAGCATTGGGGGAATTGGTTATCCTCTGCCCATCTTGACATAATAAGTTGCAAATTGGTCCTCCAGCTGTTCCTTATCTGTACATTTAACTTTTCCGGCCTCTTATTGCTACCTGTCCCAACTTTTTTGGAATGTGTAGCTCTCATGAAATCCAAAATGAGCCAATATTTGGCATGACATTACAAATTGTCTCACTTTCAACATTCGATGTGTTGTCTATATTCTATTGTGAATTAAATATAAGTTTATGAGATTTGTAAATTATTCCATTCCTTTTTTACTCACAATTTGTACAGTGTGCCAACTTTTTTGGAATCGGGTTAGTACTAACAAATTAATTTATATTATATATACATTGTGAATTTCTGTTTGGTTTGTGATTTTGTTCCTGAAAATAGCCTGTCCTTTTTGTTCTGATTGCTTTCTCCTGTTTGTACTTTGCCCTCGTTAGCTCCCTATTCTGTCTGCCCAGTTCTGTTCAGCTCTTGTCGAGTTATTGTGTGTTTGTGTATGTGTTCTAACCTGCCTGCCTAATATTCCTGCAGTTTTTTGCCTGCCCGAGTTTTGTAATTAAATCGGTTGTTGTCTTTTAGCTCTGTGCTTGGAGTCCTGTTTCTCAAATCGCTACACAGCTCTGGAAAAAATTAAGAGACCACTGCTAAATTATCAGTTTCTCTGCTTCTACTATTCATAGGTATGTGTTTGAGTAAAATGAACAGTTTGTTTTTATTCTATAAACTACTGACAACATTACTCCCAAATTCCAAATAAAAATATTGTCAATTTGAGTATTTATTTGTAGAAAATAACAACTGGTCAAAATAACCAAACAAAGATGCATTGTTTTTAGACCTCAAATAATGCATAGAAAACAAATTCTTATTCATTTTTAAAAAACAAAATACTAATGTTTTAACATTTTACAAATGTTTAGAATTACATTTTTGGTGGAATAACTGACATTTTTTATCACAGCTTTTATGCATCTTGGCATACCAGTCTGTCACATTGCTATTGGGTGTCTTTATGCCACCCCTGGTACCAAATTCAAATGACCATCCATCTTCCTCTTGATCAAATTACTGAGGTTTTCAATGGGGTTCAGGTCTGGAGATTGGGCTGTCCATGACAGGGACTTGATCTGGTGGTCCTCCATCCACACCTTGATTGACCTGGCTGTGTGGCATGGAGCATTGTCCTGCTGGAAAAAACTATTCTCAGAGTTGGGGAACATTGTCAGAGCAGAAGGAAGCAGGTGTTCATCCAGGATAACCTTGTACTTGGCTTGATTCATGCATCCTCACAAAGATAAATTTGCCTGATTCCAGCTTTGCTGAAGCATCAATCAATCAATCAGTCAAATTTATTTATAAAGCCCTTTTTACAACAGCAGTTGTCACAAAATGCTTTTCAGAGACACCCGGCCTTAAACCCTAAGGAGCAAACAACAGTAGTGTTGAATTTTAGTGGCTAGGAAAAACTCCCTAAAAAGGCCGAATTTTAGGAAGAAACCTAGAGAGGACCCAGGCTCAGAGGGGTGACCACTCCTCTTCTGGTTGTGAGATATTAAGAGTCCAATTAGAATAATTAATACATTTCTCTGGGCTAAATCCAGAGTCTATTTGATTTTTGACTAGGTCAAAAGTATGACCAGGTGGACAAGGACAGGGACGGGCCCCCAAACCAGGTACTCTGAAGGTGTGGACCAGGACCTCATGTCCTCCTAAAGTTTAAAACTGGAGGAGACTGAGAAAAGTTAAAAAGTGCATTCCTCATATCCCCCAGCACAAAAGTATAGCAGCGTAACACCTTGGAACTGAGACGGGGGAGTCCGGCGACACTGTGGCCCTACCCGGGGTAGGCCCCGGACAGTACCCAACAGGCAGGAAATCAATCCACCCACATTGCCAGGCATCAACCAAAGGGACACCCACCAACCGCAACCCCCCTGAATGAGGGCCGAGTATTGCTAGCAGCGTACAGCCCAATTGCACAAGTGCACAACTGAGAGACAACAACAAGCCAGTGACTCTTCCCCCTAAAGGCATTGGAGGGAGGGCATCCCAGTGGCGACGAGAGCCCACCTGGCAAGACAGCAAGGGTGGACAGTATCAAGCCTTCTGGTCACCTTCACGCCCCCGGGCCAGGCTACACCTAATTATAAACCGTGCTGTAGAGATGAGTTTTTAGTAGACACTTGAAAGTTTGCACTGTGTTTGCATTTCTAACCTTAATTGGCAGATCATTTCACAGTAGTGGAGCTCTATGAGAAAAGGCCCTGCCGCCAGCTGTTTGTTTAGAAATTCTAGGTACAATTCCTTTTTTCATCCCCAGATCATCACCAATCCTCCACCAAATTTCACAGTGGGTGCGACACACTGTGGCTTGTAGGCCTCTCCAGGTCTCCATCTAACCATTAGACGACCAGGTGTTGGGCTTAGCTGAAAATTTGACTCGTCAGAGAAGATTACCCTATTCCTCTACAGTCCAATCCTCATGATGAAGGGCTTTATTCTAGCTTTGCATGACTTCAGCCCTGCCCCGAGGAGCCTGTTTCGAACCGTCCTCCCCGTACACTTCACCCCAGCTGCTGTTCGCCATTCTTTTGTAGGTCACTTGATGAGTGACTACAGTCCAATACTACGGTTGCTGAGTGACATTTGAATGAGTTGACGGTCATCTCGGTCAGTGGACAGTTGTTTACGCCCTCTGCCAGTCTGAAGCTTTGTTGTCCCCAATGTCTGTTGCTTGACCTTGTTCTTATGACCTGCCGTGTTTGAAAGTTTCTGGAAGGAAGCAACCTGACGCTCTCTGTATCCCTCTGCCAGTAAAGCCAGAATTGAACCCTTCTTTTCCTCACTCAAAGCTTTTCTTTTCAACTCTTTTGTCATGCTGAATAGTTATTTGTGTAATCCTAATTACCTTTGAGGTACTACTTGCACTGTTTTTGCCATCCAGCTGACAATGGCTGGGCATGCTCCTGATGAGACGGCAGATGGTGTCCTGGGGGATCTCCTCCCAGACCTGGATCAGGGCATCAGTGAGCTCCTGGACAGTATGTGGCGCTACCAATTCTGGTGTTCTCTAGTGAATGCCAACCAAGCTGCATGGTGCTGTGCTGTGAGCACAGGTCCCACTGGAGAATGTTGCGATCTCATGCCACCCTCATGGAGTCTGTTTCTGACAGGTTGGTCAAAAACATGCACCACTAGGATCCCACTGGAGGTCATTTTGTAGGGCTCTGGCAGTGCTCCTCCTGTTCCTCCTCACACAAATGAGCAGTTACCGGTCCTGCTGCTGCTTTGATGCCGTTCTAGTTACTGACCTGTTGCCAATTTACCTAATTAGTTGTGTGATATTCCACCAGGTTTAGTTTTGTAGCATTACACAACTTTTCCAGTCTTTATTGCCTCTGTCCAAACTTTTTTAAACGTGTTGCTGGTATCAAATTCAAAGTGGGCATATATTTTTCAATATATGACATTTTAAACTGGTTTTGTGGTACTCACCTGTACCATACATGTTTTTATCTGCATCAAGGGCAAAGCAGAGCCTTTCATTAGCATCTGTTTAATTGGTCTTTAATGAGTGCACACACCAATCAAAGCTATGGTTGGTGCCAGGCAGCATCAACTGTAATTACTGTACTTGTAGTTTGCATGGGCATTGTGCCCATTGACAAATGGCACTCTGGGTAATAAGTGCGCCTTGTCATTGTTAGGAGCTGACTAGTTTTGCTGGAGTGAAATGTAAGTGGGAGTGTTTCCAAAGGCTCAAGGCAGCATGAAGCTTATATTTCCTGGGGAGAAGTGTAGGTGCCTTCTCGGCAGTGAAGGACTGGGTGTGATGGTAATTCCATCGATCGACACTCTTAAAGGAGTAAAAAGATTTACATACCAGCCAATGGAAAGACAGAAATTTCTCAAACGTACCTTAGTTCAAAATTTCCATAACACTGGGACAGATATTTTTTTTACAGTAATACTACACTCTTGGTTTCAGAGACCATATCCATGTGTCTGTTTCTCATTTAGAAAATCAATTAGTGTTAATTACAACCCAGTCATCCAGAGCTGGATTACTTTAATCAAGCAGGGGTGGCAGTGACATCCTTCTGTCTTCTGCTAAGTGTGTGAACCATGCGGTGTGGGGTTCTTTCTATTTGCTCTACATGCACTAGTGCATCTGTGTATTGTGAAGCTGTGAGCACCTTCCATTTAAAGCAAGCACTAAGATCTGTTCCATTTCCATCAAAGCGATTAGCCCCAAGTCCGCAGGAGAACATAGTTAACTAATCATCTGTGCATATGTGTGTGTGCACGCACATGGGTGTGCATGTGTGTGTGCGCATGCAGATGGGTGTGCATGTGCATGTGTGTGTATATCTTGTCTTGGAAATTACCAGACATTATGGAGAATTGTCTGAGTACTCAAATCAAAACTTTATTAATACAGCAATTGCAGGAAACAATGGTTAGGCTCGATCCAACACATTGGTTGTTGAATGATGTCCAGACCCTGGCTAAGTAGATGTCACCCCAGTGGGCCGCCCCCATTCCACAGGGCACTTGGGCTTTAACTTTACACAACAAAGAACAAACAGATTAGCAGAGCCCTTCTGTCCCTCTAACCTGGCCCTCTGACCTGGTAATTACTTCCCTATTTGCCCCAAGACACAGTAAATGCCTTTCATGGATTGTGAGGCATAAACAAAGGCCTGTTTATTGTTATTTTGTCATATATCAAATTTAAGTTTCCACAATCTATGTGTCTTTGTGTGTCTTTGGGGGAGTTTTTTTGTGGCTTGGTGACTTAGTAGGTGGAAAATTAGACATGACAATCATTCATATACTCCAACAAGAAACATTTATTGGAGTATCCTTTACTTTGAAACTGTGGGAGAACCCCTTTAAGTTCTTCAAGGGAAAATGTTAAAGGATATTTTTATACCTGCTATTCCTAATAACATATCAACAACTGACCGGCTCAAATATCTACTACGAAAGACTCTTGAAATTATTTATTTTTCACATATTGGCGTTCCCCACAGTTTCAGTGTATAGAACCCCTTAAGGACCCTCCAAGAACTTTTTATATCCAGAATGTACAATACTCTTCTGGAAACAAGAAATCAGTCAGAAATGTTTTGAGAAGTCCACATCTTTAACAAAAAAAACTGTCATCCGTCTCGTATGTACATAACCAGCCTCAGAACATGTAGTCACATACTGACACCACTAACTGACCATATACTGTAATACAGGGGTGGGCAATACATTTTTACAAGGGGCCACATGAGAAACCTGAATTGTGTCAGAGGGCCACACCAACGATAACTTGAACTTAATTCTGCTCAAATTTCTTCCATTGTAAAATGCACTAAATTATATATTTTGAATAGCTGGTACTGATAATCGGAAGAATAAAACTATTCTGTAAATATTTATATTAGGCAATGTGAAATTGTGGTGTATAGGTCAAATAAGAAAACAAAAGCAATTATTGAATCAGTGCATTTTTTTTTACTTGTTAATCTCCACAAACAATGAAAAACAACAAACAACTTAACAAGTTTATAGAAATACAGCAATACAACAAACAATAACTTGTAATGTTTTCCACCTCATGTTACCTCTTCAGTGAGAATAATCCAGTCTGTTCTGGGCTTGAACAAGGGCATTGAAATCTGGCTGAATGTCTGAGGTGGCTATGCGAAGGACAGCTGAGAGGTGGTCATCAGTGATAGAGGATCTGTGTTTGGATTTGTTGAACTTCATTACTGAGAACGTCTGTTCACATACATAGGTAGATCCAAAGAGGACTAGAATCCTCTGAGCATGCCTCCTCAGGTGTGGAAAGTTCTCCTCTTTGAGGGAGGAGTAAAAGTCCAGCAGTGAGACTGACCTGAAGTGCTCTGCCAGAAGTGTGTCAGACTGTAGGTCAATGAGTTCCATCTGAACATCACTTGGTGCATTATCCACACTGCAGTTGAAGGGAGAAGAAACCATGTGCATTTCACTCTCAAGAGTTTTGAAATCGCCTCAAACTCTGCATGCAGTGCTTCTAACATGGTTGAGTACTTGTGGATGTGATCGGTTGATCTTTTGGCTTCCTTTAGTGTTGGCAAGTGGGTCAGAATGTCCTTCACTTGGCTTGAGATAAGCTGCAACTTTCTCATGAAAGCCTTCAGTGCACTGTACATCTCATGCACAAAAAGGCCCTTGCACTGCAGTTTGACATTTAGTTTGTTCATTAGTACAGTCACATCCACAGTGAATCCGAGGTCTGCCACCCAGTCTTTGTTTGAAAGCTCTGGGATGTCATGTCCTTTCTTAACACAGAAATCCTGAATCTGGTCTCTCAGGTCCCAGACACTTTTCAGTACTTTGCCAAGGCTGAGCCACCTGACAGTGCAGTGATAGCTTATGTCACCATGTTCAATCTCATTTTCCTCCAAAAATGCAACAAATTGTCTGTGATTTAATGCTCTCGCTCGGATGAAGTTAAATGTTTTAGTTACAGCATCAACAACATGGTTCATTTTTAACACTTACATAACACTTCCTGATGTATAATACAATGCAAAAATGTCAATTTCTGCAAAGGGTTAATTTCTGTCACTTTATCCTGCATTCTCTTTAAAAGATTTGGACAACCGTCTGTTGTCACACCTGCCAGCTTGTCCCACTGCAGTCCTAACATGTCCAAACATGCATTTACCTCTGTGAACAAGTCATTACCAGTGGTTGTCCCTTTCATTGACTGCATGACTGCCAACTCCTCCGTGATTTAAAAGTCTGCATTTATCCCACATAAGAAGATGAGTAGCTGGGCGGTGTCACGTACATCGCAGCTCTCATCCAAAGCCAGAGAAAAATAGTCAAAGTCGGCCGCTCTGTTCTTCAGCTGAAGCTCCAAGTTTCTAGCGATGTCCTCAACCCGCCTCGTTACAGTGCGTTGGGAGAGTGACACGTTCTCAAATGCGCCCTTTTTCTCCGGGCACAACAACGCAAGAGTCCAATAAGCACTCCTTACTAAATTCTCTGTCAGAAAACGCCTTATTTTGTGATTTTGTGAGAAATTACATAACTTGTCCTGATGGCTGCATCTCTGGGGGTGTGAAGTTTCGTAAAAAGTCCTTGTTGGGTTTGCAGTTTTGCTAGCAACGCATCAGACTCCCACGCGCGCTCTTCATCAGACACATTTCTGTATTTATCCTCATGCTTGGTCGTGTAGTGGCGATTCAAATTATAATCATTTAACACAGCGACCTGTGTACCACAGATTAGGCAAACGGCTTTACCTTTAATTTCTGTAAAGAAATACTTGGCAGTCCATGTCTTGTTGAAAACACGGCATTCGTTATCAACTTTTCTGTTCTTAGCGTGAGCCGACATCTTGAGGGTAACCTGGCTAGCGTCACTTGTCGCTGTTCACCTTCACTCTCACCTCACGCACGCATATACGTCCATACGTCAGTAATACAAACGTAACGCTTTTCAAAATAACATTTCCAAAGGCCGAAAACCAAAAACCGAAACACCGAAAGAAAAGATTGTGTCAATTATTCGGTGGCCGAATTTTCGGTGCATCCCTATAATTTATGATTGGCCTCATGTGGGCCGGACAGGAACGTACAAAGGGCCGGATGTGGCCTGCGGGCCGTAGTTCGCCCAGGTCTGCTGTAATACATGGTCTACCCCACCACCGCTGCACCTCTTCCAAATATCATTCTACCGTCCCTCCATCCCTCCCTCCTCTTTCACCATGTTTGTAATTTAGAGCCTGCATTGATTCCATCGATCCATCAACCCAGGTCCGGACACCGATGCTGCTATTAGTCTGACACAATAAAAACTGTTGCCAATTTTAACTTTCACCTCTAGCCTAGTTTGCTGGTTGGTGCACCTATTTTAACAAAATTCACAAAAATCATAGTCCATGATATTCTGTACCTGAGCTTTTATGATGGTTTCTCCTGTGATCTCTGGATCCTTCAATAAAATTTCCCATTAGCCAGTTCTGCAAATGTTTTAATGTAAACATTATGTTTGTTTGTAACTCACTGAAATACACTGAACCAAATTATAAACGTAACACTTTTGTTTTTGCCCCCATTTATCATGAGCTGAATTCAAAGATCTAATACTTTCTCTATGTACACAAATGGCCTATTTCTCTCAAATATTATTGACAAACCTGTCTAAATCTTTGTTAGTGAGCACTTCTCCTTTGCCGAGATAATCCATCCACCTCACAGGTGTGGCATATCAAGATGCTGATTAGACAGCATGATTATTGCACATGATTATTGGCCCCTTCTAACCAGGACCTTCAGCATGCGCTGGGACGGTTTGCAGCCGAGTGTGAAGCGGTGGGGATGAAAATCAGTACCTCCAAATCCGAGGCCATGGTCCTCAGTCGGAAAAGGGTGGCTTGCCCACTTCAGGTTGGTGGAGAGTGCCTGCCTCAAGTGGAGGAGTTTAAGTATCTAGGGGTCTTGTTCACGAGTGAGGGAAGGATGGAACGGGAGATTGACAGACGGATCGGTGCAGCTTCTGCAGTAATGCAGTCGATGTATCGGTCTGTCGTGGTGAAGAAAGAGCTGAGCCGCAAGGCGAAGCTCTCGATTTACCAGTCAATCTACGTTCCTACTCTCACCTATGGTCATGAGCTTTGGGTCATGACCGAAAGGACAAGATCCCGGATACAGGCGGCCAAAATGAGCTTTCTCCGCAGGGTGGCCGGGCGATCCCTTAGAGATAGGGTGAGAAGCTCGGTCACCCGGGAGGAGCTCAGAGTAGAGCCGCTGCTCCTCCACATCGAGAGGGGTCAGCTGAGGTGGCTTGGGCATCTTTTTCGGATGCCTCCGGAACGCCTTCCTGGGGAGGAGACCCCGGGGAAGACCTAGGACACGCTGGAGGGACTATGTCTCCCGGCTGGCCTGGGAACGCCTCGGTGTCCCCCCGGAAGAGCTGGAGGAAGTGTCTGGGGAGAGGGAAGTCTGGGCATCCCTGCTTAGACTGCTGCCCCCGCGACCCGGCCCCGGATAAGCGGAAGAAGATGAATGAATGAATGATGATGAATGAATTATTGCACATGTGTGCCTCAGGCTGACCACAATAAAAGGTCACTATAAAATTAGCAGTTTCACTGTATTGGGGGGGGGTCCGGGGGGTTCCAAAAACCAGTCAGTATCTGGTGTGACCACTATTTGCCTCACGTAGTGCAACACATCTCCTTCGCATGGAGTTGATCAGGTTGTTGATGGTGGCCTGTGAAATGTTGGTCCACTCCTCTTCAATGGCTGTCGAAGTTGCTGGATATTGGCAGGACCTGGAACACACTGTCGTATACGCCGATCCAGGGTATCCCAAACATGCTCAATGGGTGACATGTCCGGTGAGTATGGGAGAACTGGGATGTTTTCAGCTTTCAGGAATTGTGTACAGATCCTTGCAACAGTATATGTTGCTGCGCAAAGCAACTACTGCTGTTATGCAGCTCATGTACTGTAATTCCAAAAAGGTCTAAATAACAATGTTAAATTGTTAAAACTGCAAACTTAAAAAAAAAAAGTAATTAGTGATCCAGCAGGATCAGGATCAGTACACTGTCTCAAAATATCATTGATGGTACTACCCCATCCAAAAATGTTGGGACGCTGTGTAAAATGCAAATAAGAACAGAATGCAATGATGTGCAAATAATCTACCCCCTATAATTAATCGAAAATAGTACAAAGACAATATATAAAATGTTGAAAATGAGAAATGTTATTGATTTTGGAAATTGCTTGCCCATTTTGAATTTGATGCCAGCAACACGTTTCAAAGAAATTTGTGACAGGTGTATGTTTACCAGTGTTGCATCACCTCTACTTTTAACAATACTCTGTAAGCGTTTGGGAACATAGGAGACCAATTGCTGTAATTTTGAAAATTAAATGTTTTCCCATTCTTGCTTGATAGGTTTTCAGCTACTCAACAGTTGGTCTTCTTTGTCCTATTTTTCGTTTCATAATGAGCCAAAAGTTTTTAATGGGTGACAGGTCTGGACTGCAGGTAAGCCAGTTTAGCACCCATATTCTTTTAATATGTAATATGTGCAGAATGTGGTTTTGGATTGTCTTACTGAAATCAGCAACGCCTTTCCTGAAAAATACATTGTCTGGATGTCAGCATATGTTGCTTGAAAACCTTTATATTCTGTATTATTAATGGTGCCTTGACAGATGTGCAAGTCACCCATGCCATGTACACTAATGCACTCCCATACCATCACGGATGCTGGCTTTTGAACTATGCATTGATTAGAAGATACCTAATTAGTTGTGTGATATTCCACCAGATTTAGTTTTTTAGCATTACATGACTTTTTCAGTCTTTTGTTACCTCTGTCCAAACTTTTTTGCTGGCATCCAAAATGTTTTGCTGGCATCAAATTCAAAGTGGCATACATTTTTCAAGAAACAAAATGTCTCAGTTTCAACATTTGATGTCTTTGATGTCTTCTTCCCATTGACAACTTTCTGGCAGAGAACAGCAGATTTTCCTCAAAAAGTGCTCCAATCCCTGCTGCAGAGAAACAACCCCATAACATGATATTACCACCTCTATGCTTTACTGTAGGAATGGTGTTATTTGGATGGTGAGCGGTTGAGGCCAAATAATTTAATTTTAGTCTCATCTGACCATAACACCTTTTTCCACATGGCCTTAGAATCTTCAAGGTGCGTTTTGGCAAAGCTCAGTCGTGACTGCATGTGGCCTTTCTTGAGGAGTGGCTTTTTTCTTGCAACCCTCCCATACATGTCACTTTGTGGAGAATTTGTGATATTGTTGTCACATGCACACAATGACCACTCTTTGTCATGAATTCCTGCAACTGCTTCAGAGTTGCTGTAGGCCTCTTGGTAGCCTCTTTGACCAGTTTCCTCCTGGCTCTTTCATCCAGTTTAGAGCGACGTCCTGACCCAGGGAGGGTCTGTGTTGTACCAAATACCTTCCACTTCTTAATAATAGAGTTCACTGTGCTTCTAGGCACTGATAAAGCCTTTGACATTTTTTTTTATCCATCTCCTGACTTGTGCCTGTCCACAACTTTATCCCGGAGATCTTTTGACAATGCCTTGCCACCCATAGTTGATTGTTTTCTTCAGTTGCACTACCAAGGACGGAAATGCTTCAGGAAAAGCTTGTTTCATGCTGAGCTAATCAAAATAACCACAGCTGATCACAGTTGAAAGTCAATTGGCTTTGTGTGTTATTGAGAAGGTGATTAACTACACCTGGTTGGGTTTACAAGTCCTTTTTAGGAGGGGGGTGATTCTTTTTCCAACTCAGTGATTCTGTTTTTTAATTTGTATTTTTCTTTTTCTGACAAGTTATATCTTTCACTTGGATGTTATAAGTTGTAAATACAGCTGAATAAAACAAATTGTTTTTGTCCGTTTTCATTTCAGGCTGCAAAGCTACAAAATGTAATTATTTTAATGGTGTGATTCTTTTCTATACCCACTGTTAATCTACCTTCCTACTCAGACTACGTGCTCCGGCCAAACCTTACGCTGCGGCCAGGGACGTTATATTGACCAAGCGACAGTGAAACTGAATATTTGAGTTAGCAGGCAACATTTAAGCTACAGTGAGGTGAGCCTCCAAGAAGAGCATGCGCGCTGTATCTCTCGCTCTGCTTTAATAAACAGCTGGGTCTGTGCGCCGAGTCGAGAGAAAAAGGAAGCTGCGCTGCTGTGTCAGAGAGCTTGGTGACATGGTGAAGATTAAACATTCGGGATTATTGTTTTTTTGATGGATTCACGTCTGTGATAAAATAACAAAAAGGAAAGGATGAGTGGAGCTGAGGCCTACTAACACCAGACATCAACATCGCCATACAATGATGAGCCTCAATTCGACTTAGAATCACTGAAACACTGATAACTCGGATTCCATTTCTGATGGATGTACAGCATTTGGGGAAGATAAGAAGAGTAGTTTTTATTCTAATGACAGTATATTGGCGATACGGTAAGATCTCGTTGTTGTTGTGTAGTTATTTTGTAGTAAAAATAATGAAATTGTTCGTTTGTTGATTCTCATTTGTCATTATTTTGTGCGTTGACTATTTTGGGCTGGAGCTTACTGAACATAAGCTATTAGAAACGTCATGTATTATAACTGAATATTGTTAGGGTTGTTGATTATCGTTACTTCAAATTTATGTTTTGCATTAAAAATGCATTAATGACATGCGAAAGCTACATGTGAAGTGTTAAACGCTGAATTATATAAACAATTCCAAAGATGCGCATACCATTGACAAATGATCATTCTGCTAAACAAGGTGGCGATAGTAGATTTGACAACTTGTAATCTTCTTTGGTCGAAATGTTCCTCATATAAGGGCTTCAACAACTCAAATGATTTATATAGCGTTTATAAAGAGTCCTCACTGACAACGATTTTAAATATGATTCAACATCTAATGAAGTTCTCTTTGGTGCTGCTTTGATGCTCAAGACACAGCAGATGCATTTCAGCCCTCGGTGGTGAATTTCTCACTCATTTTCTTCCCACACAACCCAAGAGAAAGAACCCCCCTTTCCGTGCACGCACACACATCACCCCCTCTCCCTCCAATCTACTATTGAATGGGGTATTCAGTAGACTGTTTGTGTGAGCTGAATTGTGGTCCATGGTGGATCACAAGCTACTGTCAGCCTCCTGGGTTCTGGCATTTAGGTCCAGCAGTGGGACCAATGGTAGTTGAAGGGAGAATGGAGGCAGGTTGAAGGTTAAAGGAGAGATACTATTGTAGGGGGACGTGGTTGAAGATTGTGGTTCCAGGGAGAGTGGTTAGTGTTGTCAGGGAAATAGATGTATCTAAGGACCTTGTGCAGTATTGTCCCAGCATCGCAATAGGCATGTGGAATAGACATAAATTAGAATAATGACCTCCTCAAAGCCGTTACTGGTTTCATTGAGGATTGATTAAGAAAAATGTTACAGTACTGTAGATTTTTCATTGCATGCTGTGGATGGAATAAGTATTACCACCCTTGGATTTTTCATATTATATTGCCTTATCAAAGCTGATTTTATTTCATTCTTTTCTTTGTTAACAATCTTCATAATTATTGTCAAAGTGAGAAAAAAATCTTAGGATTCTTTTTTGTGTTAAGCACTTTGTGAAAAACGATCAAACTCAATCAAATGTGTTTCTAAATCCCATTTCAGATCTGCAGTTTTCACTAAGTGCTTGCACAGATAACCAGCCTAAAACCTTAAGGAACAAGCAATAATATTTTAGTGCATAGAAACAAGAATTACAAGAGTACATGGCCTTTTAAGGCCAAATCATTCACCAAGATAATAACATGTTCAGATGACCAACAGTTCAAAAATACAGACTCCTTAGTAGTAAACGTAAAAGTCAGTTGGCATTTGATCAATGTCAGGCTATAGAAAATAATCACTGTCAGGCTATCGAAAATGATCACTGTCAGGCTATAGAAAATGATCACTGTCAGGTAATAGCACTGAGACAGAAGGCTTCAGGGACCCTGTGGCCCTGTCCAGAGAAAAATCCACATTAACAAGCATAGACCAACAAAGTAACATCAAGAATCCATTAACTAACTACCATGTGACAAGACTTAGTATAGCCCAGAGAATTCTCTCTCACCACATGAGCACGAGGAGGTGTAAACCTGGAAAGACAGATTTTTTTCAGTGACTCAACCCCATCATGTCGAGAATGGCAGAAAGCCTCCAGTGACTTAATGCATCCTTTTAGGGACAGCATGCGAGAGCAGGAGTAAGCCAGGAAATCAGTTCCCATAATAAGGTCAAAGTCACAGAGTACCATTAAGATTTGACAGAGTCAAGATATCAAAAATATCCTATTTGGTAATATTCTTGATGTATGCTGTCTCTATAACACCTTCATTTAAGACAGTGTCTGTAGTTTATTGAACATGTATATGTACCATAGGTTTGTCCCCGACTAATAATTTTTGTTAGCCCGATATTTGAATAATCTTGGATAAATCGATCGAAATATAAAACATATTTTATCTACATAAACACACCCTATGTAATATAATAAAACAATGTTGTTTAATGCTTTCATGCATTGTTGAATTCAATGATAAGGAGCAACTAAATAAGTAAAAAGGAGTATTGACAAGATACAAGACAGTGACCGATATCCACTGTGGAAAAATGTGTTTACTGAAGTTGGGAGAACACTCCCATTTACCACAACTGCCAAATGAGTGAAGAACTGTGTGCTACAGTTTTGCTCAAATGACATATGCGGTGTGCCAAATAAAATGGCACATATAAATGAAAGGGGCTGTTTGATGCTAGGCTAGGCCTCACATACAGCACCAATTCAGAAAACACAGTTAGAAAAGGTTGCATCATTTTTCTTACACAATTAAACCACATACAATTTCAGCAGAACATAATATTTTTTTTTTGATTGATTGACTACACCATCCACATGCCCTCAGCAGTGGAATAATCAAGTGGCACATGAGGAACCAGATTGGTGTTGTGTGGCCATGTGACTGCTTGACAAAATAAATCTCAGTTAACAAAAAGCCTACTGACCAGACAATTGCCTAGTCGACTGAATGGGGTCAGCCTTAATACGTAGATATGTATACTCCCAGTCCGCCCTATAGGGATGTCCATAGACAATTCCCCTCATTGTGACTATCCTTATTTCACCAAGGGAATGCCGACATCTCTTTATAATCCTATGTTTAGTCCACATTGTGTAGTCCAGCCAGATTTGCCAAACATGAAATGTAAAGACTGGACACATTCTGGTTTTGAGTACATTTGTAACTATGTTACCAGTGGCAGCATGTTGCGTACTAAATTAGATACTACCATGCCATGTTTAAGTTTACATTATTGTTTCTGTAGGTAGCGGAACATCATGCATTTTAGAGTAATGTCCGACCATTACCAAATATGTATTATGTTTCTCATCTACAAACTGGATTAGTCATTTGTTTTTACTTTAGCATCATGTGAAATTGTCTGCAAAAAATACCTGTGAAAAAATATAGTATATTGTTGGTCCTGTTGAAGCAAAACGTGGTGCAGCTACTCGGTCGTACATGCATTATTTTGCTTTTCAATAGTAAATACAATTGTGTCCAGAGCAGAGCTGGGACGATAAACCAAACATTATCCACACCACCAATACTGACCACTTTTTGCTGATGCCTCTCATTCAGATAAGTAACCTGTACTAGAGAAATGTTAAGTTTGAATTTAGATATGTTTGCTTATGTGACAATAAATGGCTACAACAGTCAAACTATAGAATTTGAATTTTAAAAGATAATGCAAAAAGTGGTTGGACACATGATTGTTATACTATAAATGTATTGTTGTATAAATGTATTGTTGACATCAATTAATTAAATTTATTGTGAAATGGGTGTTTTCCATATTTTACGTTTTTGTGAAAATTTGCTTTAATAAGCAATGCAACATGTTAATATTCTTACACAGTCTATTTCCAAACAGGGTTTTAATGCAGCACTCCATATATATCCCTGTCTGCCTGGCTCAAGGGATCAGTGAGTGCTGGTCCTTGGCCACTCTCAATGTTGTTCTGGAGAGTGTATTCAGCCTAGGTCACGCATTCAGAAGCTTTCCATGACTTGTCATACTCTCAGCTCACACCCTAAAATTTGAATTTATGAAAATATAAAGTATGTATTCTAAATAACTTATGCCCATGTACTTGTACTTAATAAACCTCTTCAAACAATTAATAATAATAATAATTATATATATATATATACACATACATATACATAAGTCTTACATATGAAAGTAGGCTAAATAATATGAAAGGTATTATACTCTAGGGCTTGAACATGTTTATGATAACCTTCATGTCTGTACTGTGCTTGAAGACAATCTGTGGGCTCCAGGAAGTGAGGAGCAACATGAAAAGAAAGACAAAGAAGTGTTTGGGTTCTCGCCTGTGGCAAGGCAGATCCTCTGAGGCAAAACTCAGAAAACACAGAAAAACGTGTAGGTGGAAGCTGTGCCTGGCATATCAGGATTTTTTATGAATATTTGAGAGATTTGTCTGCAAAAGATTTGTCGGGCCCTGTACTTGAGAGATTGGCCAGGTTTTTGGATGTATTCATGTAGATGTTTTGGTCCAAACAGGCTGTTTCAGTCATGGCAGTGCTTTATTGCAGCCTATCTTCACATTGAACCTGGTCTCTTACATTTATTTTCCATTTCAAATAGCGTACTTTGCATGTCATAAATGTCTTAATGGAACACAAATTAACTGAAATCTGGATAAGCATAACCCACAGAAGACCCAGTCCTGGTTAAGCTGTGCTCTGAGCAACATTTCAATTAATTAGTGAAAAGCTCAGCTGTGGACCTCAGGGGTCCCATTTTAGATTCATTTTCAAGAGGAAAGATGTTACCCAGAACTCAGTGGGTGATCAAACAAAGTGGCATTACTTCTGTAATTTCAGATGGCTCAGAAGGTTGAGTCCCTCAGTTGAGAATAACTAATGCTCATCTGCCTAAAAATGCAAGTATGTTATCCCGGGGGGAGTGTTTGAAAAGCTGACTGAGCCAAATGTCTTGACCTTGAACTATTGATGTCTGGCAAAAACTGACAGGTTAGATGATGACAAACTGAATCTCATTAATGGCAGTGTGAATTAATTCTTGTTAAAACCAATTTAATTACTGGCAAATGCTTTTAAAGCTGTAGTTTTTTTTTGCATCTGCCAGTCACTTGATAAAACCAGTAGAATTTTTTTCTCTAAGCTTATTTTCATTCCATTCTGGTCTCCTGTGGTGTTGGAGAGAATGAAATATGGTGCTTCTCAAGGCTTTGTTTAGGACTGGGCCTTGTTCCAAAACCCCGTCTTAGATGAAGGTGAGAGGTTACGGTGACAAGAGTAGGATTTAATTTGATACCATTTAGGCAATTGGATTTGTGTCAAGCATATCAACAATGTATTGTCGGAAAGTAAATATAGAATTTACTGTATGGCTGGTCATCATGTTATGGGGAAATGTTGACTTACTTTGACTGACATCTCCTATTCTTACTCACAGAGACATATACAACTGTAACCCCTCTAATATACAACATTTCTCCTGTCTCCTGTCTGTAGCTTAACCTCTGGGGATAAAAAGAAACTGAGCCTCGACCTCATTCATCCTGACTCAAAAGCCTTTGTCTTCACATTACTAAATATGTACATCAACAAGCGATGGACCGGAACGTCCTGCTTGAGTGGATCAAGGACGAGGTACATCTGAGGACATTTGACGACTAAGCTTTACTCCTCCTTTCTGTTCCTCTCATGGTGAGAAGCATTGTTAGCCATATAGAGCCCTAGAATGCTATTGCTGAGAACTAGACACAGGGGGATGTTACTAAGATGTGACGCTTTACACCACAGGTCTTCATAGGTTGGGAGCCATCAGCAGGCTGCTGAGGGGATGAAGAGGGAATCGATGGCCAAGCCCCTCTACAGGCTGCAGCGTTTCCTCCGGAAGACCCAGCTCTTCCTTCTGTTCCTGGGCGTGGCCTATGTCATGGCTGGGAGTGTCCTGCTCCTCCAGCGGGCCAGCCTGGTGGTGACCCAGCGAGCCGCCACCAGCCCTCCACTGCCCTCCCTGCCCTCCTTACCCTCACCACCCCTGGTCCTGGAACTGGGGATGCCGCCCGGGAGGGTGGGAGGCTATGGCGGCAGGAGCTCACGGATCATGGCCAGAGGGCGGGGGTTCCAGTCTGGGAACATGCTGGATGACAAGACTGGAGCACGCTGGCTCATGTCACGTAATCTGGAGATACGACACTTGAGACGACGCTGGTTCCACAGTCTGATGACGGAGAAAGATATGTCACAGGTGGAGAGGAGTACGCCCAGGAGGAAGGTGTCTCGTAAAGGTACCCACCTACCATCCCAGAGCAGCTTTCTGTTTTACCACTAGTTCCTAAGAGTTTCCTCTTAAACCCTATTAACAAAGCTGCTAAGACCAACTTTTACTAAAGCACGGGGAGACGTCTTAAGCTAACAGAAAGGGAGGGGTTGACCCCGTTGCTATGGATGATATTGTGTTCACGAACAAGCTTACTTACTATGTCCATAGTGATTGGCTGATAGGGGAGGGCTCTCTGTCAGTGAATTCATCATAGCAATACTGTAGAAGAATGTGTCATGTCGCCATATTGAAATAAAGATATTAAAATTAAAATGTAGGCTGTGTCACTGATTAAACATGAAAAACACAGATGACTGAGATATATGTAGTTCGTCTGCGCTGAATAGCTGCATTTTCAGTGTGGAAAATGTGTGCATAGAGTTGTCACAACCATGACCTCCAGTGTTATTGAGTTGTTTCTGTTGGTGACGTGACAGCATCCCTGACCAGCTCTACTGTGATCATAATACCCTAGCGATTAAGCCCATACCTTGTTAAAAGCTCAGTATCATTAAATGTTTCTAAAACGTCGACCTGATTACGAGGTGGATTCCCGGCAGCAGCCCTTTGAGGATTGTTTGTGACCTGGTCTTAGTGACATAGGAGTCCTCTTGACTACCTGTTCACACGTTTAGGAGCTGCTTTTAGTGCTAAAAGGCTTTGTGAAACACTCTTAGACCAACAATGTAGGAGTCCTGAAGTTAGGTCTGACACGCCCATTAAGATGTTTTGTGAATACGGCCTGAGATATATTCTAGAGATAAACGGGGAAAGTGTTATTGTCACAAATTGTCTGAAATAATGCAATAATAGCCTATTTACTTTTCCATTAATCTATATACTAATGCTAATAGTTTGCTTGTTGCAGTGTTCAGTTAGCAAACATATTTAAATCCAAACTTCACAATTTCCTACATAACTAATTGTAATGAACAGTGTCAGCAAAACGCCTGAAATAATATTTGTTGCCCAATCTCTATGGCAACTCCTCAACTTGTACAGGTGCTATATTTGAAAGAAGTGATAGGAAAATAAATAAAAAATAGAAATACACTCTGATTTACTGTGTGTATGTATATTGTTTTTTTCTCCTGTCATGGCAAGGTTCTTATATTGGCTGCTTTCTGGACAGTTCTAAAGAGCGGGCCTTGAGGGGTTCAGTGTCCTATGATTTCCGCAAAATGACCAGCACCATGTGCCAGGATACCTGCTCAGAGAGGTGAGTGTAGCGCCATCCAGCCTCAACACGCAGTTATATTATTCATAAAAAATGTTTCAATGCAAGGAGTATTTTAAATCTCTGGTGCATCATTAACATTACATAACCCCCATTTCTGTCCTGTGAATTGCCCAGATTAAACTGCACAGAATCTGGATACTTTCGATCCAACCACAGAACGAAGAATTGGCAGAGCATATAGTAGACTCACTCTAAAGCTCCTCTATACCTGACCATTATTAACTAAGAATGACACTGTGGGGGAAGAGTGTAGAGCTGCACCAAAAATCACAACCAATATAGCCTTAAAACACACCTTTTCATAAATTTCTCTCCAATTTGTATGGGCCTGTATCTTATTATTTTAATACATTGGTCTCTTTAATGCTGTATTTTGCCAAATGTTGTGTTGAACTTTATAGATAAGCTCTTTGAAATGCATTTTATGTCAAAAATGTGCCTCAGAAATAAAGTTGCATTGATTCAGATGAGCCATCCAATAAATCATGTGAGCAAAGGAGCATACTTGTGCAGTGGGGAGTTTTGTGGTCTCCGTGGTCTCCCTGTGGTTTCTCCATGGTCTCCCCCCCCGTGGCATACATTAAGTTTAGATATGGAGATGGACGGATCTGCACTAGAGAGTGGCTGACAGGCAGACACCTGTTTCAGCCTCTGACAACATTTCCTGTGCTTGAATACAAAGGGAGCAAGACAGACGGCACTCCCTAATTAATCCCTGTGGCAGAGGAGCCGGGTTCATTAGCATTGCTGTTGAATTCATTATAAATGTATACTGCCTGCTGTATCGTCCAGTCTAATACGCTTCTTGAAAAAGAAGACTGTAAGACTATAATACATATTAAATGACCTTTTCACGAAGAACCAGATTGCGTTATGAATACTTTTGAGCTGACGTAAATTGTAACCAGTTTAATCTCAATGTTATTTCCATTGCAGTGGCTACCAGTTTGCTGGTCTGGAGTACGGATCAGAATGTTACTGTGGCAACCGCGTCACCAGCCTTCGCGTGCGAGATGAGGAGTGCAACGTGGATTGTAAAGGAGAGAAACGCTCCCCGTGTGGAGGTGTCGGGCGCCTGTCGGTGTTCAAGGTGGAGGACGTGCTACCAGGCCAGAGGAGATGTGAGTATCGGTGGACCTGGCCAGAGCTCTGCTGACAGAGAAGGGCTGGGTGTGTTCTAGGTCTGTGTTTTAGTCGTGTGCTCAGACGCGCACCTGTGTGTACTACTACCTGTCCTAACTGTGTTCGCAGACAGGAACGTGCTTTACCGCGGCTGCTTCAGGGAGCCTGAGAACAGCACTTCTGCAGCTCTGGTCCATGTGGTCCAGCCCAACCTCACCACCCAGTCTTGTGTAGAGGCCTGCATGAACAAGGTCAGAGCCCTAGGGTGACATTGCCATGATCTGGCCCCATGTTGTTGCTTACAAATGAATTGTGAAGCATTTATGTTGTGCTTCTGAAGACTTCCTAATACATTCACTGAGTTAGTTTAAAGTGGGTGCACATTTGCCTGGCTTAGGAGTTTCCTCTGGCAGTGCTGGGGAGCACGGACTGTTTCTGTGGCTACGCTACTCCTGACTTCAGCCTCCACCAGCCAGCTGACGAGAAACGTTGTTCACAGACCAACATCACAGAAACCCCCTTACCTTCATCAACCCTCCAGTCTTTCTACCGGGTGTACCAGACACCTGTCCAAGGTATCACAGTTATTACATAACCACTAATATAGTCTCCATTCAGTTCCAGGACTGACAGGAAACCAACCCCCACTTCTTAAAATGCTAATTGAAATGGCCAGCTTGTTAAAAATGTGTTGGGACTGTTTGTTTCATATTCAGTATGTTTCTGAAAAGAGTATTTAAAATTCCCAAGCTAATTTAAAATATTCTCTCTACCAGATTCCAGGTGCACAGAGAGGAAGTTCCTACCAGAGAAGTCCAGTTCATTGGTAGCTCTCTCTAGCTTCCCTGGAGCAGGCAACACTTGGGTCAGACACCTAATAGAGCTCACCACAGGATACTATACAGGAAGCTACTACTTTGATGGAACACTTTTCAACAGAGGTCAGCTACACTCAACCAATCAAATGCTTTGTCACAATGCAAAGTGTTTACAGACATGTGGAAAAACCAGCCTAAAATCCTCTTCTAGTTAAGAGCAAAGAAAAAATATTATAGTTAAGCCAGTCCCTAGGAATTAAACTAGGGAACCAGGGCCCCCCCAACATTGATTTGATTATACCTGTATCGACAGATGCGTCCTGCATATTTAATGTTAAACAATGTATTTAGAAACAAACAGTATGTGTATAATTACCTTGAGGAGGTTTTAACATTTGGTAACAGCATGACATTTAGGGAAATTATTTATTTGCAATTATTATTATTGTTAAATTGCCTGCCTAAAAGATGACATGGGTTTTGTGTAAAAACTAGGTAGAATTGCCAGAAATGAGCTTTAAAACAAAAATGATCATCTATAACCTTCTGTCTAGGTCAGTTAATAGAGCCAAAATAAGACGAAAGCCAAAATATTAGCCATATGGTTTGTGAATCCCTTCTCTCATGTAGGCTTCAAAGGTGAGAAGGATTATTGGAAGAGTGGTCGGACCATCTGTGTGAAGACACATGAAAGTGGGAAGAGAGAAATAGAGATGTACGACTCTGTCATCCTGCTGATCAGAAACCCCTACCGCTCACTCATGGCGGAGTTCAACAGGAAGTGTGCAGGACATCTGGGATATGCCTCTGATCAGCACTGGAAGAGCAAAGGTACACAGGCGGTTCTCAATCTGTTTCTTTACATGCTTAATGAATGGTTGCTCTTTTGGAGATGTGATAAGTAGTCAGTGTGTCGTATGGTAGGAGTTTCATTGTTGCTTATATTGGTCCTGCAGTCCATGGTTACCTGAGCCTAAGTAATGTGACTCCATTGTTTTACCTTATTTATTTCAAATGGGTTGCTTTGCGTTGTGTTAGTTTGCATTGTGCTCTCTGAAAACTAAAAAACAATTACGTGGTCGCTTTCGTCTTACAGAGTGGCCTGAATTTGTAAGCAGCTACGCCCCCTGGTGGGCGTCCCACGTACTAGACTGGCTTCGTTTTGGGCGCAATGTCCTAGTGGTTCACTTCGAGGAACTCCAGATGGCGCTGGTGCCCCGGTTGCAATCCATTGTGTCCTTCCTCAATGCCACGGTGACGGAGGACAGACTGCTGTGTGCCGAGAGCAACCAGGACGGACACTTCAAGCGCTCCGGTGTCCGGCGGCCCGCCTTTGACCCCTTCACGCCGGACATGAGAGGATTGATAGACGGGTTAATCCGCACGGTGGACCAGGCTCTTCGGGAAAGCAACCACGCAGGTCTTCCACTGGGGTACCTGCCCAGATGATGGACAGCTGGACCCAGACCTCCACCTGGTCCTCTAATCGATTCCTCTTCATTTTAAACTGCCTTAAAGATGTTTCGGCCCAGATGGATGGAGAACCCAATTCAACCCAAGGGAAATTGTTTTGAGATCATGAGCTTGTCTTGCAAATGAGGCGTAGTTGTATAGACAGAGGCAGGTCTAAGTAAACTCATTTTATGTTTTAGAAGCAAGCTAGACAATAGGGGGATACTTGTCAAAGAGCTGTCTTTCTGTTTTAGAAGTGTTTGGCTTGTTGGGACATTGCCTTATTGAGGGTGAGCCATCCAGCGGAGTGTAATCACTGAAGCATGTTTTGGCAGGAAAGATTTATTCTGGAATTATGGGAGATTTGTTTTTAAAAGAAATATGCTCATCACCCGGTACATCTGATGGTTGGTTGGGCAGAAATCTCATATTCTGCACAGTGGAGGATGGAAGGATGAACTGACATGATTACAAATACATGGTTGGAAACAGTCTCCTCTGAAATATATTTGAAATGTACATCCCATGAGAGCAATAGGCTAAATCCTAGGGGAGCAATGCACTTTTTAAATGTGTTGTTGTGAACAAAATATCAAAACTCACTGCATTAGATTATTACATAATAAAGTCACTTTAAATTTTCTTATGTAAGCAAAGTCTTCATAAAGGGATGCTGTATGATTTACATTGGAATGTTTAGGTAGTGTTTTAGACATAATCAGGATGAATAGGTCCTTATGAGTATTTTGGCAATTCTGACAAAACAATTATACCAGTAACCAAATACAGCTATGGTAAATATAAAGGATCAAGTTGCATTTTGACTGGTGCATCCCAGGAGATGGAGTGGCATCATAAGCAATACCCATGGATAGGTCCCTTGTCGAGTCAACCTACAATACACTAGACCAGACAGTAAATCCCTGCATATAGATTTAGTACAGGAAAATGGGACCAGGTTTTTATTCCTTTCCTAATCTGTACTGAGCTGATAAGAGCAGCACTGGTTGAGTGGGCAATGTTTTCTCGACCAGAAGTGTCTGGATTTACAGTTTTGTGATAATATTGGTACTCTCTGCGCCCCCTCCCCGTCCCACCCAGTATCAGATACCCTCATGTCAGGGAAAGTTAATCTAAAATTCTAAATCAGACACAAAACTATAGAGATCTGGATGTTTTCTATTACACACAAATACCTTCATATAACTGTGTAAAGCTGGGATATCCTGAACAATAAAGCATAGATTTGAGAAGAAACTATGATTAGAAAATGTTGAAATATGACGTGTGGTGAAATGTGGTTTGAGGTATGGTTGTTATCAGTACATTCGTAATATTTTCGGATCATAGGTAATAGGGTAGTTCTCTTAAAACACATTTCACTTACATGGGCTATAGCCATAACAATACTAAAACTATACGAATAATAAATAAAAAATGTTTAACCAGGATCGTAGCAGCTGTCCCAGTGATATCTGCATTTCACGACCAGTTCCCACTTCCTAGTATTCATTGAGCATTATAATTTAGCATCCAGCAGATGGTGCCACCGTAGCCCCCACAGAATGTTCTAAGAGGACAGGTAATGTACATAAGCAGCCGTTATATATTGTCCCAGTATATGGAATTGTTAACATTATTTGTATAAATTCTCTACGGTAAAGCTAAAACAGGTTCCAGACGGCAAGATAAAGCACATGTAGGCCCATTCATATCAATCGTATAATTTGTGTCTGGTGATGTATTTCGGTATTCAGTTCCTGGTGTATTCTGCTGAGCCGTCATTTTTCTCCCCTATCTCTGGCAGCAGGACAGAGGTGTCAAGGTGTTACGTTTAAGAGGCTCATCCGCTTATTCGGGATATGGGTCAACAAAGGTGGAATTTCTTTTCAACCGGCCTCCAAGCACACAGTCACTTTCTCTCCATCTGGCTCTCTGAGTCTCTCGTGTACAGGCAAATTAAACGCATACACGCACACACACTTACTCTTAACCACAGGCATGCACACACACTTACTCTTAACCACAGGCATGCACACACACATGCACAAACCGGCCTACATACATACATACATATTAACACACATTGTTTTACAGTCCGGTATTCAATTAATATAGGCCTATCAAATTGTGGTACAAAATAACCTGTAATGCGTATCTATGTTAAAATATCTTACATTTACCTGTGTTGAAATGCAGAAACCAGTTGTTTTTCTAAATTGCCACTGGGTTCCTGTAACGCGTTGTCAAAACAGCTGAAATGTCTGACGCAGATCAATGTTGATGAGCTCAGGGGATGCACGCGCTGGAAGAACCGTTCGTTAACGTTAATTATTCCCTCACCACCTGGGAGCAAATTCACTTCAACTGTGGGGCCTTTATCATTGCCACCTAAACGCTCCAGACCAATTATTACTCGGTGCGTGTGTTCGAATGAAACAAGCTGTCACCATGGCAAAAGAAAACGGTGTGAACATACATAGGAGCATTTTATTTTATATAAGCTACTTCAAGTTTTTCGTTTTCGTCAGTTTTATAGGGAGTATGTTTCATTCGATTTCTAAACACGCTCTCTGTAAATCAAGATATACATTAAATATATATACTCTAGGCCTACTAGACTATTGACGGGAAAGACGTGGAATGACATCGCTAATATATATCGTCTTGACGGCTTTCTTATTCGGTAATGTGTTTCTGCCTCTCAAACGTACGTTGACAATCCTCTTACAGTGTGCCTTACCGAATATGGATTAGGTCCGGGTGCAGCACTACGTTTTGCCTACAGGTCACTTTGAAAAGACTTTGATTGAATGGGCGTAGGTGATTCTGACCTGGTATAACTTATATTTTCTATTAATAACATATTCACTATAATTACGTTATTGAAACATTTGCAGAATGTACCACTTTGTTGGGAAACCATAGACTATGTTAGTCTGCGTTTCAGCAACCTGTTGAGCATTAGGTAGCCGTTAGTTTCCAAGGAGGACACTTTACAAGAATACATGATGTTGACCTGCTTTGAATCTGATGAGCTAACTTGATAAGGTAAGAAAACGTTTACTTTTGTCACACAACATGTATGTGTGTGGAGTGTAGCTGTGCCAGTCTCACGAAGTGCTAACAACGGGATGTAAGGAGCTCTCCGGTGTGCTGAAGTTAACAGACCACGGAGATTCAGGCCTGCCTCAGCGTCACATCAGAAGGACGAAAATGACACGAGCTGCTGTGTCTTCAACTGGGCATGACATTGCACATGAATGAAAATATAGGGGGGGAAACTACAAGGGGGAAGTGGGGAACACTCGGTGGGGTAAACTAGTTGTGAAAAACTCTCTTCGGACGTCTCAGCTTTCAAGGCCAAGAAATACGATGGTAAGTGACAACCTCCACCTGATTTTCAGTGGGAAAACATGCTAAAAAATAGCAATGATCTAACGTTCACCTAGACTCTTTATGTAGTTCAATCAACTTTGGAGTAGCCTAATTTTAAATTTGATAAAAATAAATGTTCTACTCAAACTTTTTCGCAGGTGTCTTTGGTTTGGATTTCAATACTTTGATGTAGGATAACATCACAGTTCACCAATACGATTAATAAAGAAGGACAATGCAACATATTCCTCTGACTGTTGGTGTGCTATGGGAGTTATACAACTATCCACATTGCCCCATTTTCAAGAGCAGACACAGCCTCGCCACGCTGCCTTTCTATAAATTTATTCTATGGGTCCTGCTAGGGGTTTTGACGTTTCCATGCTGTGTCCAGTGTTTAATTTTCAAAGTGGGGGTCCTTGGGCCATGGAACTGTGACACGGTGTACTCCAAGGCACTCCCCGCAGTGGCCGCTAAACTGGCCGTGGGCAGAATAAACGAAGACTTTAGTTTAGATTTGGGGAGCAAATTGGAATTTGTGATCCTTCAAGAAGCCTGCGAAACGTCGAAAGCGTTGACCACTTTTGTTTACTACGAAAAAACGGTGGACGCCTTCGTTGGTCCGGCGAATCCAGGATACTGTGACGCAGCATCACTTTTGGCAAAAAACTGGGATAAAGCAATCTTTTCCTGGGCCTGTATTAACTATGAGCTGGATCGGATCAAGGGCTACCCAACCTTTGCACGGACTCTTCCCTCACCTACACGTGTGTTGTTTACGGTGTTGAAGCACTTTAGGTGGGCCAATATCGGCATTGTGTCTTCTAATGAGGATATTTGGATGGACACCGCGGGAAAATTGGCCAACTCCCTGCGGAGCCAGGGGCTTCCAGTTGGCATAGTAGCGTCAGTGGGAATTAATGAGACAGAGATGGAGAGTACACTAAGGCGAATCCAGGCGGCTGGGGAGATCAAAGGCAAGTATTCTTTATGTAACACCGTAAAACTTCTCTTCTAAGTTTTACTTACCGTAGAGATTCAAATGAGGTTTTGTTAACCTGCCTCACAAGACTGTAGGCCTGCATACTGTCTGTGGGTGGTAGGCTGATCTAGGGAGAGTGGCAATGATGAAAGTTTCCTTCACAAGTGTTAGACTGTATATACTGCTTAATTACTTCCAAAACTGAATTGTTGGTGTTGTCTTTCAAGCTGGATTTTAACTCAGGGCTATCGAGAACCAATCATTGGTTTGCAGTAGAACAATACAGCTAGGCCTATGTCTACAGAAATGTAATGTCTTCAAGCAGACAAGGCTTCAAGCCTCACTGTTCACATCCTGTCTGCTCCAGTGATCATCATGTGCATGCACTCTGCTCTGATTGGTGGGGAGCAGCAGACGGCCTTCCTGCTGAAGGCCCAAGAGAAGGGTCTGACGCAGGGCCGCTACGTGTTTGTGCCCTACGACACCCTGCTCTACAGCCTGCCCTACACCAACACCTCCTACTTCCCACTGAAAAACAACACCAAGCTGCGGCAGGCCTACGACGCTGTCCTTACCATCACCGTGTCCTCAGAGCTCATGTCATTCAACGAGGCACTCAGCATGGCCAAGAGGTTTGAGGAACTCACCGTATCAGTGGACCCACAGCAGGTGAGAAGGGTGCTTGGATGTTTCTGGCCTGATTGACCTGTTGTCCCGGACTTGTTATATTTTTAGTATTCGAAATTGGACATTGATTGCGTTTATTAAACATTGGTTAAACAAGAGACAATCAAGTATTCAACAAATTTGGTATTTAACTTATTTATATGTGAGTTTTGGATCAGTGCATCAATTTGAATAAATATGTAATCATTTAAGCCAAACAAAGAATGCATTTTATTTATCCATAGCCTTGCGTTCTAGGTCAACCCCCTGTTCGGAACCATCTACAACGCTATTTACCTCCTTGCCAAAGCTATGCACAATGCCAGGAGAGCTGGACGGTGGCTCTCTGGGAGCAACTTGGCTTATTTCACCAGGAATATGACGTTCTCTGGCTTCAACCAGAAGATCCAGATCGACACTGAAGGGGAAAGCCAGACCAGCTATGTCATCCTGGACTCAGCTGGATGGGATGCTCAGCTTTACCGGTCCCATCTAGTGGACCTAAGCGCTAACACTGTTCACTTTGCCGGCAAATCCATTCACTTCCCCGGGGGCTCCCCTCCCCCGTCTGACTCCAGCTGTTGGTTTGAGCCAAACACTATCTGCACTGGAGGTAGAGAACTTGTTTGCTGTCTAACATTTTTCCATCACACGACCAAACACTATGCTGAGTGCTGAGTATCCATGTCTTACGTGTCCATGTCTCAGGTGTGGAGATAACCTACATCATAGTAGTGTTTATGATCATCTTCATTATAATCGTGGGAGGACTCGTTTTAAGTATATTCGTAAGGTAAGTGTTTTCACTGTCAAGTTAACGTGTTGCTGCCATTTTTTCACACTGTTTCAATCCATAGAGAATATAAACTGACAGAGATACACTGTAATTTGTGTGATCTTGGCTGATGTGCTCTTTGATTGGGTGGCAGGAGGAGAATCCAGCAGATCCAGCTGGTTAAGGGGCCCAATCGGATCCTGCTGACATTAGATGACCTCACGTTCATCAACCCTCAGCTGAGCAGGAAGGTAGAAATATGTTTGCATGTTATTCTTTACAACATTGCCTCTGTATCTGATAACACTGCATGTTCATTTATTTATTTTATGCTTGATAGAAAATCACTCTGGAGGACCTTAGTGAATCTAAAAGTGTTATCGACGACAGCAGTATGCATTCCGGTGAACAGCGCCACTCTGTGAACAGCATCACTACAGCAACACATGAGACCACAAATGTAGCTGTCTATGAGGTAGGTTGATGCCTGCCACCATTGAACTACAAGTCAACTTTTCATAGCTATCCCAAAATATTTCAACTGGACTTGATAAAAAACTACGGGACCAGGATAAAAAACTACATTTTCTATGGCTTCACAGGGCGATTGGGTGTGGCTGAAAAAGTTTGAAGAAGGCCATTTCAAGGAAATCAAGCAGAGCTCAACCAAGATTTTCACAAAGGTCAAATTCAAAGACAAAAACATTCATGGCCAAATATGGCTTTATGTCTAGGTTTTGGGTTTGTTTTTGTTTACACTTCATTTTCTGTGAATGTGTCTAGATGAAGGATCTGCGAAATGAGAATGTCAACCCATTTCTGGGGTTCTTCAAAGACTGTGATATATTTGCTGTGGTGACGGAACATTGTTCCAGAGGCAGCCTGCAGGACCTTCTGAGGAACGATGACGTCAAGTTAGACTGGATGTTCAAGTCCTCTCTGTTGCTGGACCTAATCAAGGTAAGACATACTTGACGTCATGTTAGAGAACTTCTCCTATTAGGAAAAATATACTGTATTTTATATAAAATGCAAATGTATGTTTATAAATATTTCCAAAAGGCGTTTTCTGGTACTTTTCTGTGTCATTAACCACACCAAGGATTTAGTATTGCTGATTATTTTGGCCTCCTAGGGTATGAAGTACCTGCACCATCGGGAGTTCCCACATGGCCGTTTGAAGTCACGGAACTGTGTGGTTGATGGTCGCTTCGTTCTCAAGATCACAGACTATGGCTTTAACGAGCTGCTAGAATCCCAGAAAGCTCCCAAAAGTGTAGTTCCACCTGAAGGTAATGTCTCCGCCTAGGGCTGCAAACTTTTTAAGAGAACTGTTCATTCGTCCATATCATATCCAAGGTGGACTGCATCCATGTAATTTACATTGAATGCCTCCCATGTGCTGTCTTTTACTACAATGCTAAAATAGTTACCCTGTCTCTCTCCATCTCAGATCAGTTTTGGACAGCTCCAGAGTTCCTCCGAGACGTGGAGATCTCTCGCAAAGGGACCTATAAAGGAGATGTGTATAGTTTTGCCATTATACTCCAAGAGGTGGTTGTGCGAGGGGCTCCTTATTGCATGCTGGGTCTGGCTGCTGCTGGTAAGTCTAGAGAATACTAAACTAGGAAATCCACACATTCTGAGACAAAACCGTACAATCCCTTCCGTGTAGTCATGTTCATGTCTTAATGAATTAAAAATGCATTCAGCTGGCCATTAGAAATAGAGCTCTTAATCCAAAGCGGGTCGCTGAAAACCACTTGCTTCCAAATCTATTTAAAAATGTGACAAAGCGAAAAAGTTTTTAGAACTTTGTGCCAATTTGTTGAAAAGAAAAAAACTGAAATCTCTCATGTGCATAGGTATTCAGACCCTATGCCACAGCCAAAGCTGTGATCATGATCAGAGATGAATATCCCTGGTCTAAATACTTATGGACATTAAATATTGGTACAGGGATTTTGACAGGGAACCGACATAGAAGGGCGTGTTCAGTGCACTGGTGCACATTGTATATAAAAAAGAGAAGTGTAAGTGTATGTGAGAGAAAATTTAAATCAAAGGTCAAACCATCTTTTTTGGGAGGTGGCCTCAACTTTGGGGTAGCCTCCTGGTGGGTGTTTGGGAGGAATAGGTCTTCATGTTTTTATGTTTGGTGGTTTCTTCACCCTGTGTGTCCTGGATGTCTTCCTCCGCCTCCTTCTTGCAGCCTTTTCTGGCACCACATTTCTTTTGCTGGCCTCGGCACTGAGCTGCTCCCTTGCAGCCCTCAAATACCTCCCCAGACGAGGTCCCAATTAGAGGCATGAGTATAAGGGTGTGGCAGGCCCTGCTGGCTGCCCCCGGAAGATTCTGGAAGTCACCAGAATTCTCTTTTGGGAGTGTTGGTGTGACACTGGGCACGTTCGCTCCACAAAATGTATATATATTTTCAGTGAATTGGCACAGCTGCCTTTGTCATCTTTCAGCTGGTGAATTTAATAAATTACAAATTAAGGCCATAACACAATAAACTGTGTAGAAAGTAAAAGTGTCTGAATAGTTTACAAAGGCATTATATACAGTATGTACTAAAGCGACATATACAGTAGCTACATGCTGTACTGTAGCCTACAGTTGAACATGCTATATTGTAGCTACATGTTGTGCTGTACAACTAGCTACAAATTGTACTTTACCGCTAGCTACATGTTGTTATCTACTGCTAGCCACATGTTGTACAGTACATTACATCTAGCTACAAGTTGTACTGTACTAAAAGCTACAATGTTGTACTTGACAGCTAGCTACATGTTATACTGTACAGCTAACTACATGTTGTTCCGTACAGCTAGCTTCAAGTTGTGCTGCACAGCTATCTACATGTTGTACTGTACTGTACTTCTAGCTATGTTGTACTGTACAGCTAGCTATATGTTCTGTGCTTCACTGGGACAATTGATCTTGTACCAGCCATCAATAATCTGTGTAATCTGTTCACAGCAGTGCAGCTGTTGTGTAACACTTCTCCTCTCTTCCTCTTTCCGTCCCTATCAGAAATCATACGTAAAGTGAAAAAGCCTCCTCCCATGTGCAGGCCTACAGTGGCACCAGACCAGGCCCCTCTAGAGTGTATCCAGCTGATGAAGCAGTGCTGGAGCGAACAACCGGACCGCAGACCAGCTTTTGATGAGATCTTTGACCAGGTCAGCTACCATCATTTGTCTCCACAGTATGTGCCAGGGTTACCTATTAAATGGTAACCTACTGTTAATGTCATAGTAAGCTGATTCAGGGAATGTAGGTAGTTTATACTGTGAACAGCAGAAACCAGCACTTCATAGATTTTTGGATTTTTACAGATTGACAAAAGCCATGATTAAAGAACAAGACAGAGGTGTCAGAGTAACTGCATTAGAGATGTCAAATCAATTAATGTCTCTCTCTGCGGTTGTGGGGAACCCAGATGCCACAGTCCTACTCACAGTCCTGATGAAGCTGTAAAGTCACTGCTTTGGAGTTAGCTGCATCCTTGCAAGACCAAGATTAGAATCTTACAACAGACCAGGCTAACAGTGGAGGGCAATGCAATTGGATATCACCATCCGGGAGCTTGGGGAGTTAGTAAGAAGGCCGATAGAAGGTTGGAGAGAGCGTTCTTTCGGGCACACAAGGATTTTGGTATAAATCCTGGTTTAGCAAGAAGAGGGATAAGAACCAGAATTGCAATGGATGTGCTTCAGAAGACACATATCTCGACATCAACTGATCAAGCAGGGCCTTAATCAAAAGTCGAAATCAAAACATTGGCAAGATAAGATCAGAGTGAAATGAACAACTTCTTAGCATGCTGACAGAAAATGGTTTTGTATTAAAATAATTGAAATAATTGCACTAAAATGTAAAATAATTAAACTTAATAATAAGGATTTGTCAGCCTAACGGATGTGCAAAAGCGGCATTGGAATAATTATTGACTTGACTCAGTGCATACAATGTAATTGTCTATAATAGCCATTCAGTTTAGACCACAAACAACTCTGGATTTTTGCCTTTCGTCATTAATCATTAACTGTTATTTATGTATTTACATTGTGTAGTGATGCATAATTCATGAATATTATGATATTTTATCACAGTTTAAACTGATCAACAAGGGCAAGAAGACCAACATCATTGACTCCATGTTGCGGATGTTGGAGCAGTACTCATCTAACCTGGAGGACCTCATCAGAGAGAGGACAGAGGAGCTGGAGGTGGAGAAACAGAGGACAGAGAAACTGCTCTCTGAGATGTTGCCTCCGTGAGTCAAACCCTGTGTTAATACACTATCACGGCCAACAGAGGCACTGCCTTCTAACATGGTGCCTTTGTGATTTATACCTCGTGTTACTGTACTCACAGAGGCAACAGAGGAAAAGAATGGGCCTTTTTTTATTTAAAGATATGATACCATGAGTATTTTCCTTCCATCTCAAGGGACAGTAAAGCGCTCTGACTTTTTCTGATTGTTCCTTACTCTGTGTACATCCCAGGTCTGTGGCCGAGGCTCTGAAGACTGGTGCAACAGTAGAGCCCGAGTACTTTGACCAGGTCACGATCTACTTCAGTGACATCGTAGGCTTCACCACCATCTCCTCTCTCAGTGACCCCATCGAGGTGGTGGATCTGCTCAATGACCTGTACACACTGTTTGACGCCGTGCTCAGTAACCATGATGTTTACAAGGTCAGTTGGAATATTTCCCCACAACTCCGTTAAATCTTTCCAAATGACATGAGATGAAACAAGGCATAGTAGTGGTTGGTACCGGCCTGGCTGTTAGGGATGCTTCCGAACAAATTAAGTGACATGAATTATAATTTCTTGTATCGGTCAAAGACCGAAACGTTGCGGTTTTTCATTGCATTATAACACTTGTATGCATCACCAGTGTGCAAGCTTGTCCCTACTTTGTTTTCCTGTATGCGTACTTGTTTCCCTTGGGTAGGTGGAGACCATTGGTGACGCCTACATGGTGGCGTCTGGTCTACCAAAGAGGAATGGCAACAAACACGCGGCAGAGATAGCTAACATGTCCTTGAACATCCTGAGCTCTGTGGGAACCTTCCAGATGCGCCACATGCCTGGCATGCCCATCAGGATACGTATTGGGATACATTCAGGTGAGAGAAGGCATGTCTCTGGCAGGCACACTCTGGAGTCAGGAGGTCACTAGCACTTTGGGTTATGCATGCGATCAATCTTGCTCAATGGCTGAATGGCAACCTGAGGTATTTATAAATCTCACAATCAATCACTTTGATTCTATTCCCTTTTGGGGGGCCCATCAGTCATAGGAAGGGCGGTTAGAGTTTTAGTTTTCCATGTTATGGCTGTGATGGCATGTGTTGTACCGTGTGTGTTCACAGGGTCATGTGTTGTACTGTGTGTGTTCACAGGGTCATGTGTTGTACTGTGTGTGTTCACAGGGTCATGTGTTGTACTGTGTGTGTTCACAGGGTCATGTGTTGTACCGTGTGTGTTCACAGGGTCATGTGTTGTACTGTGTGTGTTCACAGGGTCATGTGTGGTACTGTGTGTGTTCACAAGGTCATATGTTGTACTGTGTGTACACACAGGGTCATGTGTTGTACTGTGTGTACACACAGGGTCATGTGTTGTACTGTGTGTACACACAGGGTCATGTGTGGTACTGTGTGTGTTCACAGGGTCATATGTTGTACTGTGTGTACACACAGGGTCATGTGTGGTACTGTGTGTGTTCACAGGGTCATTGGTTGTACTGTGTGTACACACAGGGTCATGTGTTGTGCCGTGTGTGTTCACAGGGTCATGTGTTGCTGGGGTTGTGGGTCTGACGATGCCTCGGTACTGCCTTTTCGGGGACACAGTCAACACTGCCTCTCGTATGGAATCTACTGGGCTGCGTGAGTGTCAGGGGTTCTTTCTACTGAATCAATTTGGCATTGTTTTGCTTGTTGGGTTTGTGGTGACTGTGTTTTTGTCTTTTCAGCTTATAGAATTCATGTGAACATGAGCACTGTGAAGATCCTGCGCTCCCTCAATGAGGGCTATAAGATAGATGTAAGGGGCATGACAGAGCTCAAGGTACACGCACATATAATCATCATCATTATGTTAACCTGCACTACGTCTTTCAGCTGGGGAGCAATACAAAAATAACGAGGATGTTTTCCTGCAGGGTAAAGGCATTGAAGAGACATACTGGCTGGTTGGAAAACAAAATTTCAACAAGCCTTTGCCGAAGCCTCCTGAGATAAGACCAGGGTAAGACATCACCAGTGTTCACGTCCTGAACAGTCCTGAACACTCCTCAGGGAGGCTTAACATTTTACATTTCATTCAGTTCCTATGTGTGCATTAATAGTGCAGTTTGTTGTTATGTGTAACCGTTTAATTTATTTAATTGAGCCTGGATTCGAATCTGGAGGTGACTGAGGCTGTTATGATGCCGTTACATCTATCGTCTACTTTAGGGATGACAATCATGGACTTAACCCAGAGGATATAGCAGCATACAAGAGAAAGAAAGCAGAGAAAAAAGCTTGATTCTCTGAATCCAGGAGGTAGCTAGCAACATGCATGCCTCTCTCTGTTGTGTTGTGCTGTGGCTTTCACTGTGGAACCCCCATACAGTATACAGTAATGTTCATCCATAGTCTTTCACTGTGGAACCCCCATACAGTATACAGTACTGTTCATCCATAGTCTTTCACTGTTGAACCCCTATACAGTATACAGTACTGTTCATCCATAGTCTTTCACTGTGGAACCCCCATACAGTATACAGTACTGTTCATCCATAGTCTTTCACTGTGGAACCCCCATACAGTATACAGTACTGTTCATCCATAGTCTTTCACTGTGGAACCCCCATACAGTATACAGTACTGTTCATCCATAGTCTTTCACTGTTGAACCTCCATACAGTATACAGTACTGTTCATCCATAGTCTTTCACTGTTGAACCCCCATACAGTATAAAGTACTGTTTATCCATAGTCTTTCACTGTAGAACCTCCATACAGTATAAAGTACTGTTCATCCATAGTCTTTCACTGTTGAAACTCTGTTGATCTCATCTTCAATTGTTTCTGATCCTCTGAACTCATCCGAGCTTGACCATAACAGCAAAGCTCTATTTATGTTAACATCTTTCCATCCATGCCTAGATCATCCTCATTTGAGCCTACCACTCAAGTCAATAAAACACATTGACTTCTTTCCTGCCATGTGGTTTTGTTTTGTCTCGTTCTATCTGCTTTAATCTAAAAGGATGATTTAAATGAAAGCCTATTGAGTTTAAGGCCGGGATTAATTTAAATCTGCGATAGTAGTGTTTACTCAGTTCATTTATTTACAATTATTGTCCTACACAGTCAGGTAGGGAAGTTTTTATACAGTACCCAAGATGAACCTGAGTTATAAAAAAAATTTAACAATTGAAAAAACAGTGTATGTACTTAAACGCGGGTTTGAGTTGATATACTAAATGTCTTTTTAATCTTCCATTTTTAGGGACAACTGGCAGGAGATGGTTACAGAGGAGATCAGAACAATATTTCGCAAGGCCAACCGACAGGTGGACAAGCCTAAAATCTGAGCAGACAAGACACAGAGAGAGAGAGAGAGACAAAAACTGTGAAAGGAGGAGGAAACATCCAAAGAGAGAGGGAGAGAAAGGGATGATGGACTGGAAGACAGAGGGCATGGACTGGCCTGCTCACTGCGGCTTATATGGCCATCGTTAATAGGATTGCCTGGCTGTTGTCTGTGTAATCTGCTTGTGGCCAGCACAGCAGAAAGGGAAAGCACTAATGTAATGAAGGTTGTTGTGTTATCGTCCTGCGACAGGGATAGTGCATTTCTTCTTAATGAACAATGCACTTATGTCTCTGGTCTCACATTGGCCACTAAGTGGCTTCGCGTCATTGGAGTTGAGGCCCCAGTGCTCAATAGGAGGATCTATCACTCTAACATGGTACTGTAGCTTTAAATCACATGCATAAGGGAAATTATTTTCTATTTATTTATTTTTTAATCTTGAAAGAAGCACTTATCTTCACTGCAAGAGAGTAGTGGATGATATAAGGAAGTTAGATAGGCAAAGGAAAAATCTTATATTAAATATTTAAGTATGACCGAAAAGCTATGTAAGGATGCATACTTAGCATTGCAAAAATGGAAGAGAATAACTGCGGTACATCTAATGTATTGTCAATGGACTACAGGTTTGTTGGCAACTAGAATAATAATAATGTCTATATTGTCTATATGTCTATGTTAATAATGGTATGTATGACAACAAGAGTGCTATTTGGGGACCAAGGTCCAATGCAAAAATATGTTTTTATCTGAACTGGAGATTTCTACGTTTTGTTGATGTCTGTATCTTTTTTAATATGGATGCTCTATCTGTTTGTTATAGATTGTCTGCCTATTGTTTCCGTAAAAGTCTTGCCATACAGATTCTCAATAGACAAGACAATAGATTGTCAAGTATAATGTCAATGCCTTCATTGGCAAGAGAACCACCCTGGTTTGGTTGAAGGTATGACTGTTGAATGAAAATGAATGAGTATACATTACAGGCTGTATGGTATGATCAGGGCAGGGATTCGTAGCAAGCCATGGCGGGAATGTTCATTTGTTTTACCTCTGCTTTAGGGTTACCTAAACAGCATAAATCATGAATAGATCATTACCAAATAACATGACCAATGATATATGCAGATGGGTGTTGGATTATATTCTAAATACTTTTGAGCGTTTGTCTCATGTGTATTACCTGATTATTTTGTCTATTTCTTAAACTAAATAATCTAGTCCAAATCTAAATAATCTACAGTATGCAACTTTCACTTTGAAGAGGCATTATATGTTATGATATGATTTGTCTTGGATATTTATGAGACACAAAGACTTATGTGTAATTGGTATTTTTATTTCAATAAATCAATTTTGCTTCAAATGGCTGTGTGAATATCTAAGATCTTATCACCTTTTAAAGTGCAAATGTGATTGGTCAAATTACCCAATAATACAAATATTATCATTGGGCTGCCTGTGTAAACACAACCAAATATAGAACAGTGTTTCCACCATCTAGATAAAATTATATAAGTATTCCCTGCATGTTTCCTATGTTCACCAGAAGATGGCGCTGATATCATATAATTTGATCGTTTTGTCCCTTTCCTGTGTTCTTTCTCTACTCTATATACAGATTGGCATGTAATGAACTAAGACTAATTTGTTTAACCCCACATTCTTGTAAATGTCTGTATTTCATTATTGTTTATGTTGCTGAAATGTTTCAGAATCAGTTTTGTCCGTTTTAATTGCACTTTGAGTTGATCTCTGTTTTACCATTTTCACCCTGCACTCCAGCCTCACCCACATACGTTTGTTGGCTCCTCCGTGGGGCTTTTAACAAGCTCTGACAGGTTAGGTTTGAGGAATCCTCTGGATTTGAGGGCCTTTCATACATTTGTTGTGTAGTCTACAGAATAATCTCAACATTCCATTCCGTTGAAGAATGGACAAGAATGTTCACCGTTATGCTGACCAGACCAATTGTTGTTATTCTCTTTGCTGAACTGATCCCAGACAAATTTAGACACACTGCTTCACAATATACTTCACAGGCTTACATCCAGATTTTACTTCATATTATGCGACTCTATTCATTACAGGAGCCTTACGAGCAGTTCCATTCGGTTTGATTATTTTAATCTAGACTTCTCTTGATCATTTATTCAATTATTTTTGTGGAAACACTGCAGACTCTAACACCAGGCTCAACATTAAGTGTAAATCAAATACTTCCAAATGTAATTTGTTTGTTTTTTATTGAAAAAGAGTTGTAAAAATTTATATTGCATTATGGCTACATTCCAAGGTTTTGTGGTAAATGCAAAAACAGAGGCCTAATGTCACACAGTTTGGTTGGAAAATGTCATAAAAAATGCAATGGTCTAGAGCAACAGTGTAGCAGAATAGTTTCAGTGCAGCTAAAACAAATGAAAGCATTAGAAATTCAGGGTGAAAGGTGAAATACAGCATGAAATTAAATCAGATTGTAGTACACTTGTGCAATATTATTTCTCTTTAAACATTAAAGATAACGCAAGTAACCACATGTATCACAAACTCAATATATGACACGCCAAACAGGTTACAAGAAGGGTGGAAAATGTATGATTTTCTGGAAGGCACAAATCAGATAGATCATACTTAATATAAGCATGCTGTTAGGTTGTATGCCATTCAATGTTCAGGGGCCCAAAAAGGCTCTAATGTTGTATGGCTCCTCCTGAAATGTGTTAAAATATGCAAATGTATCAATATTATTGATTATGGCACAACGTCCATACAGCATTCATTTAAACTTATACAAACCTGTTTCTGGAGTGCTTATAGTGTCTGTGATATGTCAGTAGGCCCAGATATTCAGTCCACACAGATTACCTATTGGAATGTGTTCTCGAGGTAACAATCATACCATAATACAAATACACATACTATTTCCTTGCATCATTCAATCAGTAACAGTAACTCACAAACTACCTGGTAAATCTAACTATTATAGCTCGTCACGCATCTTGTCTCCTTTGGGTCGCACTATTCTGCCGATAAAGAGGATGGAGTTGGTCTTGTTGTCTTTCACCAGGAAGATGAACGGATGGTCAGCGTAGAACAACTTGGGGTTTCTAAGCTTCTCAGTTCCAAAGATGCTGGTGTCGTATGGATTCCCGTCGATGTCCCACTCCATCGCAGAGGCGTGGAACACGTTGGATAGGTATAGGTCCTTCTTGCCGGAGATGTTGGACAGATCGGCCTTGGTTTTGTCTACAGCATCGGTGAGGCCGAGTTCACCGAGAGTTTTCTGGAAACAAGATAACAGAGGAGAACTGTTCATACGCAAGTCAAACATGTACTTCCGTATCTAAGTTTGCGAGTTGAGTCTTGTTACAAAGATAAGGCATCAAAGACTCTTGAACCTGTCGCCAATAACAAATCCCAATGATGTGTTTACCTGGAGGTTGTGGCTGACTTCAACGTTGATTTTGGGCAGAGAGATGGCTACAGCCCTCTCCTCCAACTTGCCCATCCAGGTGTCCAGCTGCTTGCGGGTTAGCAACTTCTCCAGCCTTTCAAGGGGCTCCAGGTGGTAGGGCATGATGTAAACCAGGCTGGACTGCTTCTGGCCAAGGGGCATGTCCAGGACAAACAACCTGTTCTCTGTGTCATCAAAGAACTTATAAAGACCTGTGGAACACAAACAGGGGAGGAGATTGATGAATAGGTGTATTTTGATTAATACTGTAGATTATGCTGTGCACCAAGGCCATGTTATGTCTAACAATTCAAAACCTACCAGTGCGATGCATCATGGGAACAGAGATTGTAAATGAGCGTGTCACCAGAAAGCCACGGTTGTCCACCATTTTTTCATGAAACTTCTCATCCCAGTGAGCTGTAGGTAGATTTGTAGTTCAAGACATTACAATCTGACAATATCATTATTTTATAATTTCCAATATCATAAGTAATGACAGGCATTTATTATTATTAATTAATTAATGCTACAATTTGTAAATTATAAAATGTTAGTCTACTTACGCTTGAAGAACATAGCGTTGGCGATTGTGGCTCCGTCAGCGTTCGGCACATCCTTCGTGATCTCCGGGAGTTTTCCATCTGTGGATTTCGCAGCCCATTCGTTGATGGAGTTCAATATGCTCCTCTTGTCTCTGAGGTTGATTTTAGAGTGGTCGTAGTTGTAGTGCTTCTTGCTACTCTTCACAAAGTTGTCATCAAAGTTGACCGAGCTAGGACCGTAGAGGCGGTTGCTGATCTTCCAGGTGACGTTGCGGTTTTTGGGGTCGCTGACCTCCGACATGAGTTCTGACAGGCCTGTGTGCAGGTGTTCGTCCTTCAGGGCATCAGCACTGAGGACAGACTTGGCCTGGGAGACTGTGGAGGCCTTGCCACCAAGGGCCACCATGCCAAGGGAAGAGGCCACCACCACAGGAGAGATGAGGATGTTCTCAAGGCCCTTCTCTTTGGCCACCGAATGGTAGAGGCTGAAGGCCAGTTTGGCGCTCTGGTCAGCCATAGTGGTAGCGTGGCTGCTCAATTTCTTGTCTTCTGCCGAGGCCACGAGAGCCAGCAGGCACAAAGCTACGATGTTGGTCATCCACATTTTTTCTTTTTCCTATATCTGGAGCAGCTACAGAAGCCTAAAAGCATACAATAAAAGAAGAAATGAGGAAAGAATGAATGAAATATTGAGTAGGTATTATTTCAAAGGGACTTGAATAGCAAGTAAAATATGCTATTACAGTTTGATGGAGGTCAAACATATACAGCAATTTCCTAAAAATAGTGACCACAAATTACAATGTAGGACGCTTTCAGAAGAACAGGGCAGGGTTAGCTGCACAAATGAATAGGTTTAAGGTTTTAGGCAACCATGTTTCTTGACACGTCGGCAACTCTTAAGCAGTAGCCACACATTAATGTGATGGGCTCAGTTTTTCAATCGTTATCTGAATGAATTTTGACAATCATGTTTGAAAGTATACAGCAGAATGAACTGAATGGATTACCCTATTCATGTTAATAATACACCCGTACAAATCCATTTCATGCATGCAGATTTTAAATCAGAAAACTTTGGAAATACAGGACTTTGACAGAGGGTGAAACTTGACACCTGTGCTCCTTAGTGTCGAACCAAAACATTTACATTTACAATTCCTAAAATAAAACATTCTCCAAGGTACCATTACACAACATTTTCTGACAGTAAAGTGTCCACATTTAACCTACTGAACACACGTGCCCACAGGAAAAAAGCCCACATGAGCCCACAGAACAAGCACTGTCTGAGCTGTTTAAACAAAGGACCAAATATGTAGCCTCAGGATGCACCTAACAATGAAGAGTGGCTTCTGAACAATCATCTGATTTTCCACTACTTGTAAATAACTTTCTGCCTTAAGAAACATTGCAGTATGTTGGCTGTTGGTTCACTCATTTGGATTTTTTTTTACTTTGCATCATCATCTTGATATACCTTGAAAGATTTTCATACTGATGTCAAGGTTTTCTTTGTTCATTCTGAAAGAAAAGAGGTGCATGGGGTAATCTCCACATAGCAGCTGAAAAATAATGTAATCATCCCCATTTTCCCTGGATATATGGTCCGTTATTATCTAGCCGATATTTTCAAGAGGGTTTTATAATGTATAATATCTAGGTATTTCATGCATATACGGAGACATGTACACTCTTCTCATTGGTCAGTGGATGATCCACAAAACCTTCCATCCAACCAGAAATGCCACAGTGGAACAGTTTAACGGTAGCATACAACAGAACCAAGCTGAGATTTTTTTAGAAGCTCCCCCTATTCCCCAAACACTCTTTGCAATTTTAGTCAATAACTATTGTCCATCAATTTTTCTGGTCTGTGCAATTAACCACAACTACATTTCCCTACAAACGTGCAATTCACTTTTCTGTTATTGAATAATTCTGCCCTAAAATAAACAAAGCCGTTATCACTGAGACTAACTATAACCACCATATCTAGAGTCTAAAGCATTATATCAGCTACTCCAGTGGTACAACAGAGTTTGCAGAACTATACTTTTGATCTGAGATTGTTCCAGAATCTAAATGTGCTTTATATTATTTAAAGTCATTTGGAAACGCAAGACATTTGTTAGCCTAAAATACATGCACTGTAGGGCTACTGTTACTTTTAAATCAATTAAAAGGTTACTCAACATAGTGACAGATGACAACAAAGTATAAAAAAGTATTCTCCCAGTCTCCCAATCTTTACCTGGCACAGCTTGGCAGGAACTCTTTCTTTCCCCCGGCTTGGCTATCGACTGATTTTTCTTCTCTTCTTTGCCTGGCCTATATATCCCATGGAAAAGAAACTTCTGGAAGTTGGGAATGCAGTATGTTAATGAGGACCATTGCCTCTTTGAGACTGGAGACCTCCCCCTGGATGCAGTCACTGCTGCATTCTGCATATTCCTAATCTATTCTAACTCAATCATTCTCATAACTTTCATAATTCATCAGACCAATACATTTAGATATGGATATGTTTTTTTGCAGAGCAACGCAAAAAAGGTGAAGTACAATAGTATCTCTTTTCCATCAGAGAATATGTGCATGTCAGTGATGACATTCCTTTGTCTGGCTTTTGGGATTGTGAATTGCACACATAGAATATTGACCATACTTCATTTTAATCATTCCTGTTAAATGAAACAGTATGGAGGCGAATTTGTACCACATTTATAGCAGTGTAGCCTGTATAACATCTGTAGAACTTCTCAGGCATAGTAGTCCTAGTTTCAGCCTTCAAATCTGCCACCCATCCCCCACAGTGCCACGTCTTCCCAGCCTGATTGTAGCCCTGTTTAGGGTGGTGGCTGCAGCACGAGCTATTGAAGACATTCTGTAACTCAGCTACAAATGTAATAAAAGTTAATTTCGTATGTACCGTACAGCAGTACACTTTTTTGTCAAGCTCTTGACAAAAATAAGGGGTACAATATCAATATAATCAAGACAAATTAAAAACAAGTAGATAAAGAAAGTAATAGGGATGTATAGAGGTCTCATGTATTTTGGGAATTTGGGGGATTACAGATGTGCATCTATCGAGTTGACTACTAGTCACTTTAACCTTTTTGTGCATTTCATTTATTATATAGATACTTCTAAAAACAAAGACTGCTGATAAAATTATTTTAAGTATTAATCTGTGTGTGTCCCTTAGTGTTACATTACTGGTGGCTTGAACAGAGGATACCACAGACTACAGCAATATCCAAGATTATAATGATATAAAAGATTACAGAAATATACATGTACCGTAAGCATTCTATCCAGTACCAAACTGTTAATGGGGTTCCCGGGGTTTATTAAAAAAAGGAATTTCCTTAGATGTTAGCACCATTTCAGTAAATCCTTTTTTCTAAAAAAAGGACTCATTGATTTTTTTAACCGATCTACTGGTTATCAATAGTATCATAATGGGAAAATCATTTAAAGAAATTAGGCTACCATATTCATGTAAATTAAATGGGAAGATAAACACAGATTTTAAAATGAATGCCATGTCTAAATTCCATCATGATAACGTTTACGGTAGCAGCTGCTGCTTAAAGGTTTTCCTAAAGATTACACATTTCCTGTTTAATCTCGATATCAGTGTTTCTTTCCGTACATAACCGTTATACTGTAATTGAACTATTTTTGTTGTTGTTGAAGTGGTGATGTGAAATCCCCATGCAGGATTCCATAGTTTAGCTGGTGGAAATGGGAGGCACATGAAATCTATTTAGTTGCAGGAAGATTGGATTGTGCTGCCAAGAGAAATGTATGATGTAAGATCTCAGTGATATTTCCTCTGTCCTGAATGAGATACATTTTAGAAGATCTACATTTAGGCCTACTTGTATGAAATCAGTGTCATTTCAAAATTAGCAAATGAATCACATTGCAATTTAAAAATGTTGAATAGCCTACCATGAACAACAATCCTAGGATATAATAGCCTACCATGAACAACAATCCTAGGATATAATAGCCTACCATGAACAACAATCCTAGGATATAATAGCCTACCATGAACAACAACCCTAGGATATAATAGCCTACCATGAACAACAATCCTAGGATATAATAGCCTACCATGAACAACAACCCTAGGATATAATAGCCTACCATGAACAACAATCCTAGGATATAATAGCCTACCATGAACAACAATCCTAGGATATAATAGCCTACCATGAACAACAACCCTAGGATATAATAGCCTACCATGAACAACAATCCTAGGATATAATAGTCTACCATGAACAACAATCCTAGGATATATTTTAGTAGATATATAGACGACATTCCAAGTTCCTGTATTTTGGTTTATATGACCTTTTAAAGTGTCTAAAGCGAGATATAAGGAGATTACAAGTCATAATCTGATATAAACTGATAGAGAAAGATTAAATGGGGAAAATCTCAGGCACAATTTTGTAGTGTTTGAAGAATAAACCTAAAACATTCACTGCAGATGTATTTATATTGTTTTTATGCTGGTAGTACAGTAAATACTTTACATTTAAGGCAACAGAAATAGGAAAATCAGGTAATGCTTTCTTTTTTGTTAAAGTAACAAAACTTCCCACTGGTCTTTTTCCTTTTAATGCAGCACTTTCTTATAGACTTTTGAGCTCAGCATATAAAACTTAATTTGTCTTAATTATGGTTTTTATCACCTTTTGCACTTCTTTAGGTCTGCGACTGCTAAGTTGACACAATAGGTTAATAGAGGTGGATTAAAGATGGCCTTAAATGGTCTGGTACAAAAAGGCTTACATCTTCAGATATTGGATTGGTGTGCCCTCTGGTGGTCTAAAGATCTTCTTTTTCCCAGATGGTAATAACGTTACATTTTCCCCATACGTTTTTCCTATTTTTAATTGAGTTCACATTTCGGCATCTACATTTTATTTGATAATCTTGTTGCAGTAGGAATATATCCCCTAGGTTGGCTCTGATTGAACTTGAACATGAAGACTTAAAATAAATGTAAACACATTATACTCATTAATCATTTCATTTTCATATTTAGAAAGTGTGTGCATTAAAGAGGGCATCAAAAACAAACTGTATATAGTATATTTTTCAATTCGCACTTCTGTCATATGTCACAGTTACTCAGGGTGACACGTACAGTATCTCACAAAAGTGAGTACACCCCTCACATTTTTGTAAATATTTGAGTATGTCTTTTTATGTGACAACACTGAAGAAATGACACTTTGCTACAATGTAAAGTAGTGAGTGTACAGCTTGTATAACAGTGTAAATTTGTCCCCTCAAAATAACTCAACACACAGCCATTAATGTCTAAACCGCTGGCAACAAAAGTGAATACACCCCTAAGTGAACATGTCCAAATTGGGCCCAATTAGCCATTTTCCCTCCCCAGTGTCATGTGACTTGTTAGTGTTACAAGGTCTCAGGTGTGAATGGGGAGCAGGTGTGTTAGATTTGGTGTTATCGCTCTCACACTCCCTCATACTGGTCACTGGAAGTTCAACCTGGTACCTCATTGCAAAGAACTCTCTGAGCATCTGAAAAAGAGAATTGTTGCTCTACATAAAAATGGCCTAGGCTACAAGAAGATTGCAAAGAAGATTCCAGAGGTTGTCTTTGGGAAATAGACGTATGGGTGCTGCCAGCATTGCTGCAGAGGTTGAAGGGGTGAGGGGTCAGCCTGTCAGTCCTCAGACCATACACCGCACCCTGCATCAAATTGGTCTGCATGGCTGTCATCCCAGAAAGAAGGATTTTCTGAAGACAAGCAGACTAAGGACATGGATTACTGGAACCATGTCCTGTGATCTGATGAGACCAAGATTTACTTATTTGGTTCAGATGGTGTCAAGCGTGTGTGGCGGCAACCAGGTGAGGAGTTCAAAGACAAGTGTCTTGCCTACAGTCAAGCATGTTGGTGGGAGTGTCATGGTCTGGGGCTGCATGAGTGCTGCCGACACTGGGGAGCTACAGTTCATTGATGGAACCATGAATGCCTACATGTACTGTGACATACTGAAGCAGAGCATGATCTCCTCCCTTCGGAGACTGGGCCGCAGGGCAGTATTCCAACATGATAACGACCCCAAACACATCTCCAAGATGACCACTGCCTTGCTAAAGAAGCTGACGGTAAAGGTGATGGACTGGCCAAGCATGTCTCCAGACTTAAACCCTATTGAGCATCTATTGGGCATCCTCAAACGGAAGGTGGAGGAGCGCAAGGTCTCTAACATCCACCAGCTCTGTGATGACGTCATGGTGTGGAAGAGGACTCCAGTGGCAACCTGTGAAGCTCTGGTGAACTCCATGCCCAAGAGGATTAAGGCAGTGCTAGAAAATGATGGTGGCTACACAAAATATTGACACTTTGGGCCCAATTTGGACATTTTCACTTAGGTGTGTACTCACTTTTGTTGCCAGTGGTTTAGACATTAATGGCTGTGTCTTGTGTTATTTTGAGGGGACAGCAAATGTACACAGTTATACAAGCTGTACACCCACTACTTTACATTGTAGCAAAGTGTCATTTCTTCAGTGTCATATGAAAAGATATACTCAAATATTTACAAAAATGTGAGGGGTGTACTCACTTTTGTGAGATACTGTAAACCGACACTGACCCACTCACACACATTTGTATTATGGAAGAAGTAATTTTATATAATGCCACCAGATGGCGATCAAAACAAACACATGATTCGATCTGAAGTTGGATTTCTCTTGCACTGAGATTGTGACACAATCACCAATGGTGATCTGCCTTTTTCATCCATTTGGAGAAGGTTGGCAAGGAACCTTGAGTCTTCTCTAATGCTTTTTGAGAAAAAAGGCAAAAAGAGAGGGTAAGATGGTGAGAAAAATAAGTTATCCATCCTCTGAGCAGTCACAAGCCGTTATCTCATAATACGGCCCTTTCTCCACACACCCTAACCTGTACAAAGACTCCAGTATGTGACGTCCCCCGTGCAATCCTCCACCAGTCACCCTCCCTGCTTCTTGGTATTTTGGTGGAGGCAAGTACAGCATCATCAGACTAGCTGGAGACTCTGACTAATGCCCTCCTAGGGAGAGCAGGGGGTCTGCTTCTCTACTGCTGCTTCTCTACTGCTGCTTCATCAAATGTCACAGGAAGCAGTATGATGCCTCCCCTTGGCAGCCTGCTACACACTCCACATCAGGAGGTTTCACCCTGTGTGTGTGTGCGTGTGTGTGCGTCTATGTGTACGTGTGTGTGTGTGTGTGTATATGTTTGAAGCCTGTTACACACTCCATGTCAGGGCGTTTTACCCTGTGTGTGTGTGTGTGTGTGTCTGTTTGAACTGATGATGGATAGATCCACTCCCTCTCATGCATAATTTCATGTGAAGAGATTCATTTAATTTCTATTATTAAATTTTCCATTACTTCTATCCATGGGTTTTTCATCCTTCATTTGACATTTCAGTCATTTCGCTTTTTTCAGAGAAGCTTCCTTTCAGCGTATTCATATGCATATTCTTGCAGAATAGATATTACAGAGCACAAATGTATCAGATTAATACATAAAGGATCCACGCTACTACAGTACGAACATGATGTTCAATAACATCTGTTTATCACACTTCTAAATAACTGGATAACACTCACAATGCTGGTCTTTTAATGACAAATGTATTCAATGTTCTCCCCCTGTCAAAATGAATTTATGTTAATATGCATATTAAAATGTTTATACCTACAACTGAAACACAGGCTGTTTCCTGATCAGGTAGGTCAAGTTCGAAGAAAAGATAGCAGGCCATAATTGGGTTGTACAGTAAAAGATAACGAACGTTGTTATGTACAATTTAACTGAATGTATTTTATTCAGCACTTTTAAAGGCCTTCCTGTTTTGCTATTCTTTGTATGGCAAATGTGTGTGCAATTGAATAAATCCATTCAGGCACAGAAGGCGTGGTTTGAATTGAACAGCTGAGTCCCATCCAGAATAGAATGTGCTAATTATTATACCAGTTCTGTTCAGTGAGTACATTTTTTTTGAGAGGGAATCAATAACTTAACTCTATTTTGATCCTGATTATTTAAACAATTCAACTTGGTATTGTCCTGAGAGCGGCATTATCTATATTTATAAAGAGATGAATGAAGATAAATATTCCACAGAATTGTTTTCTCCATCAGCTGAGGGTGGAATGGGACAATTGTAATAAATGTGCATTATTCTTTAAAACTCAGATAATATGTTGGGATTCAGTTTTTTTTATATATTTAAATAAATACTCAGTTTTAAGAATTATATTATGCATGATGGTCCAGCACAGCTTCTCACCGTTGCCCACAGTAACACTACACCACCCTCAAGCTACGATAGTTCACATCAGAAAAAGCTGTCCGTTCCATCCACCCAATACTGCGACAATGTATCAATTTTGTTAGGCCCATTAGAGCTAAATTCGTGTAATTTTGGCACTCAGGTTCCGCTACAACCTTGTACGTGTGTGTGTATGTGTGGTATGTTACGGGGACCTTTGATTCGTTTTGCGTTTTCATGAGCTAATTTACTGTTATTTACGGTATGAATGTATCGCTTGTGAGTCTAGTTACTCAGAATGGAGACGTCGCGTGCCCACTGTAAGTAGTAGCACGACGCTCTTTCGTCATACCCGGTCTACAACAGGGCAGGCAATAAAAGCTACAACTCCGCCCACTGTATATTCAATTGAGTTACTCGCCCACTGTTCTTACGAGGCAGGCATGCGTTAACCTCTGTGAGAGCATTCAAACCCTGGAATAATTTTTGAGAAAACGAAGTAGAAATTATACACACATTTAGCACAAGCCTATTAGGTGTAACTTAACATAATAAGTTGAATGGTTTTACCTTTGTTGTGACACATTTTCTTTTGTCCTCGGTAGTATTTGGCAACCTTAGTTAGGTGGCCACCCACCTCAACACCTTTGACACAGACAGCAGCTCCTTTTTCTCGTGTTGTGTGAAGACAATTGGTCGGCGGACTTTGAAATTTACGTACAACTTCGCGCCGAAGAAAAGGTCTGACATAATTGCTAAAGGTAAGTCTAGTCAGTTATGACCACGAGGCAGATGTAGCGTTTGAATTGGCCAACTGTAATGACTTGATACATTAATTCGGACCTGGGGCGTCATTCACCCTAAATATCTGTGGAGACAAAATACAGCAATTGATGTTTGGGGAGTGGTCAGAGAATGTCCATTATTCAAACCCTTAATACCGCCTTTCTTGCAACCTAAAGCCATCGATACTTTTAATTATGTCAAAATATGTAATGTAATGTCTTCTGCATTTCCATCCATAGCTAGCAACCTCTTGCTTTTTGTATCCTGAATGGTGGAAACGAAATCTGCAAATGATGAGAAACTGTATTTTGTGGAAATTCACACTTAGATGTTTTTTGTGCGTGTACTTCAATATTTATTTCTGGAGTATTTTATTTACATTAAGCTGATATTTACCAAAATCACCACACAGCAATGTGAATGTTTCCACTTGAGACTCATTAATCAGGTATAATTGGCCACAACTTTCACCATTCTTGAATAGGCAGCTTTACTTAAAGATCTATGGATACAGTCTGTGCCTATAAGACATGGGTGGCTCATGCTAATGCACATACCCGAATTAGCATGCATGTCTAAAATAGAGCATGCTTAGAGTTCATCAACCTAATTAATGGCTCCAATACTATATGGCAATATGTGCTGGATGATGGTATCTACATGCTGTGAATAAGTCTCTCAACTCATATGAGTCATAATAATTTGTGAAATAACTCATTTTACTCTGCCTCTTTTGCCATTCAGGGTTTGGATGACAGCCTTTATACATTCCTGATCTAGATTAGATTGTTAGATGTTTTGGGATGCATACAGCTTGAAAACAATAACATCTGGTCTTTAAATTGATAAACTGGCCAGGCTGGTAAAAGTCCAGCTAGGACCAAATGAGGAGAATGGACTGGAACTCTGGGGGATTCCATGGAATGCACCTGTGTCCACAACAGTAAAGCCTTTTCTATGTTCCATGTACACACATGGAAAAAGGGTGTCCACAGCCTACTCCTTGACCAGAGTTTGAGTCATAGTTTCACACGCCATGATCTCTGCATGTGAGGTAGTTTGAGTGGGGGATTGATTGGTTTACTATTTACATTTATGAATTGCTCTTTTTAAAACTGTTAAGATGAAATTAAAGGTTACATGATGGTTCAAATATCAGGAATATTTCAGGTTAGATTTTTGTTCTGTCTTTCGAATAGGGTTCTCAAGGCTCAACGTATGCTCATTTATTATCTAAGAATATCATCCAGGATCCAGCCCATCCTTCTTACATAATTACTCTAGGGAGCGTAAACTGCCAGTGGAATGTCATATCCACAATGCTGTTGTTTTTACAGCCAGTGTGTGTTCTATGAAGATAGAAAGGGATTGGTGCTTGGTCTTACATGATCTATAATAAGCAGGTCCTGCTGCCCCGTTAGGCAGGATTAGCTGGCTGCATAGGGTAGCAGATTGATGAGGGCAGCACTTTCTGAGCTTAATTGACCTAGACGCTACACCATACATTTTCCTGTCCCATCTCCAACAACACACCTTACAATTTCCTGCCCCATCTCCAACAATATAAAACCAAACAATTTCCTGCCCCATCTCCAACAATATAAAACCAAACAATTTCCTGCCCCATCTCCAACAATATAAAACCAAACAATTTCCTGTCCCATCTCCAACAATATAAAACCAAACAATTTCCTGTCCCATCTTCAACATTCTAACACCTTACAGTTTCCTGTCCCACCTCCAACATCTCAACGCCTTACAATAGCTTGCCTCATCTCCAACAACGCAACACCTTACAAAACCCTGCCGCAAAGCAATGAAAATCTTTCACCTGGTGGCCTATGGGCTTTTAAAGTGAGCTTTGGTGCCAGTTCATGATAAGCGATGCCTATTTTGCTAAAGTCAGGACAAAGTCATATTTAACTTGACCATGTCCTCTGCATTTCTCCAAGGTGCTTTATGAGAGGTGCACCGCTGTAGTGCTTTATCAAAGCTATCGAACAAATTGGATATCCGTTATGCACAACAATAGCCTAGTTCCTTCTTGATACTGACAATGGATGTTGTAGAGGAATGTGTCATGATTTCTCATGATGACCCCAGTCGGTATTAGTGGAAACGTCATGAAATACCTGAACACTTCTACCTTTTACAAATACAGTCCCAAGCTCCCTGGTGCCTAAAATGGTTGCACGTTGTGGTAGCAACTGCTTTGGGCTCTTATTGAAGTTTTCAGATAATGCATATTTTAGCTCAATGCTGATGAAACAGAAGGCAGACAGGTGAAGAAATAAATGCAATTGTAAGTACTGTAGTTTTTTTCCAAATTCTAATCCTACCACATTAATGGTCATTTATAACACTGTATTCTAGTTTTGCGGGGACAGGATGGTGGAAATGTTGTCTCGCCTAAGGCAGCAGAACAGGCAGAACTGTTCCTGATAATAAGAGCTTCTGACACTAAGACAACAACCTTGTATTTCCCTCTATTTAGCAGACAAAATAACATGGCAGAGTGTGGTTTTATCCTAATTAACGCCTGGTAGTGGAAAAATGGGTGACAAATGTCAGATTACAGCCTGTCCCATGGGAGTTAAGCCCCATACTACCACCCACACTCTCACTAACCCCCTATCCCATGTGAAGACACCCCACCTGCATTTCTCATGGTGTGATGAGTAATATATGAGTGGCGTTACAGCCTAGCTTGCCAAACCACACCCCTTAAAGCTGTGACTGGAGGAGAATCAACTTGACCTGGGGTCTTAAAACATACAGAGTAAAGAACAGAGAAAGGGTCCTATTTTACATAATTACATGATGTATACCCTCAGCAACTAGACCAACCACTTATCAGCGTCCACAGTCCTGATGTATTTTCATTGGCATATGGTTGTCTACACAAAATGTCTTTTCCACCAATTTTGTACTGTTGTTATTTGCCTCTTTCCTTGCATGATACTTGCCATTCTACTTTTAACAAGCTTTTTTTGCCCACAGGACTAGCGCTGACTAGATGTTGTGTTTGTACCATTCTGTGTAAACCCTAGACACTGTAATGTATGAAAAGCTCAGGAGGGCAGACTTTTCTGAGAGGGTGGAGCCATTGCTCCTGAACTGATGGTCATAGAACTCCCAAGTCTTTTGGTATCTGTTGCTCATTCTAATGATCAGTCAAACAGCAACGGGATGCCTCGGTTTGTCTGCCTTCTTTTCATTGTAAGCCTTATGCCTCACTGTCTGTTGAAGTGATCCATTTATTTTTTGTCGGGTGGTTGACCTAAATAATTTGCTACAGAGTTTGGTATGCAGCCTTTGAGCAAAAATGGTCTCATCTTATTAGATCAGTAAGGATTACAACATATGGTTTCAGAGCTTGACATAGTTTAACATAATTGGCCATACTTAAGAGTAGAAACCCAATGCAGGTGGCACCCTGTTGTCATATTTCTACCACCACTATAAAAGGCAACAATTTTCCAGGAGACTTTTGTTTCTTTCATGTTGAAGTGTAAGTACGGTCAGATTCCCAGCATATGGTAAGTAACAGAGCCAAGGATGCTCCTTCTCTTTCCTAATGCATGTTTATCCTGTAAATCAAGAATGAAATGGACCTTATAATAATTTGAGCAGTAAAGTGAGGAGCTCCACATATTTCTCTGACGAATCAGGTGACAGGGAGTGAGGAAGAAAAATAAATTGAGAGGCTGATGTGCCCAGGTGTCAGGGCCACCTGCCAGGGCACTAAGGCCAATCAGTAAAATAGCCAATCACATTGTTCTGAAACTAAAAACACTTATGTTACAAAAATCCAAGCTGTATAAAAGGGATTTAAGCAAGCTTGGGTTCGTACCCATGCTTTAGTGACTGAGGAAATGACCCACCGCTATTCTCTCCCACATCTCTTATCCTTCATTTGTGTGACTGTGTGTCCTTAATCTAACCTTTCTTCCCACCAGCCACTGTTCTAAAACAAATCTAACAGCCACTGCTCTCCATCACTCTAAATATACTAGCCTCTCTTATCTGCCATTTTCTCCCCCCAAGTTACACAATAAAATACACAATGCATGACACTTCTGTGTAATCTGTTCTGAGATAATACATGTTAGAAGTAATTTGGTGTATTGCTCAGTTGCGGTTTTCTGTTGCTGTACAAGGGTAGGTTTCCTTAGTAATGGCGTTTACAGTACTACTTGGACTGATGTCTGGGAAAATATCTCAACGTCCGTTATCTTGAATTTAATGTATTTTCTGTCCTGATGCTTGAAACCTATACGAACATTGAGAAATTAACAAAGGATGTGATTAAATTCCAAGAATATCCAATCAACATGAAACCTAAGTGTTAGTTAAGGACATTTTCGGGTACAAATTATCTCCTGCAGGGCTGCTAAAAATAAATCTGTTAAAGTTCCGCATAACTCTAGTCTACGGTGCACAGCCTGTGACTGCCATGGCGCGCTCTGTTGAATAAAATAGTAAGGCATTCAGAGCAAAGCTATGAAACTAAACAGAAGTAAATGAAAACTGCAATGGATTGCATTCATACTTCACTTTTTTCACGTTTTTGCCACACATGTTTTTTGAGAAGCTTACTGTGTTGAGTCCTACATCTGAGGGAGAATTGATTGTGTCCAGCCCAAGGGCACATCGCCCTCTTTGGCCAAGAGGAAAATATTTTTTGAGGACATTACGGCAATGGCTGCCAATGTCACAGGGAAATTCTGTCCCTGGGTTTTACTCTACGATTGTTATTTTGATGAAAGAGACAGATTTGCATAGGAGATAAAAACATCTGTAGTGTTAACTGGTTAAAATGTCAGTTTCCAAGGTTACGCGGGACAGTTTTTAACCATAGATGGCTGAGGTCTTATGATGTCTCGCTGTATCTGTAGGAGTGGAATGAGGACCGATGTAGGAACTCTGGTTGTGTAAGTGTTTTCAGCTCTATAACCTAAGTCAGAAAGAAATAATTGTTCGGAAGCAACTAAAAAACATCTCTCAAAGCATGAAACGTGCACTAGCAACAGCTCTTTTGACACAGAACACCATGTTAGTTACCAGTGAGTTTACAGCATTGTCAGTGAGTTAATGGAGGGCATCTGTTTGTTTACTGTCTTTATCTTCTGTATTCAGGCATAGGCGAATATGTTAAGCATTTTGTCATTCAGAACACTCTACCATCTACAGAAAGTAACATCTTGAATATTAATGCTAATAAAGACGTTCTCCCATGCTTTTTGGGGTTATGATTCTGTTCTCGAATATGAGTGGGTGACATCTAACATTTGAATGTTTTTAAAATCTAATTATTTTCATGACAATTGTTGTCTAAATAGGCTCTAAGAGGATATCAGGGAGAACTTTACTTTTCTGTTTCTGTCAGCCAGTCTGAACTTGACCCTGTTTACCTTGACTCTGTGAAGTCACCTGGAACAGTCACCTCGTGTGTGTGTGTGTTGTCAGCCTCAGATACAGATGGCTGTGCATACAGATGGCACCTGGCTGCTGCTTCTTCACAGTACAGAGCAACATGGGCTAAACTACAGAGCATATAATGAGTTAATGAAAACCATGGAACACCAGTGGCGACCGGCGTTCATTTGTAACACAACAGTCGTTCCTCATGTCTGTGTGCCACAGATGCCTTTGTCAGCGGTTTCCTTTCCAGGGCACAGTATCAGCACCTATCATTAGGTGCCAACCTCAGAATTACTTTCCCTGTCCCCCCATGACTTGCCGGACAGATGGATAGGGAGAGAGACTTCACGTCTGAGCCATTGTTTGGGCAGGCTGCCTAGCAAGAGACAGTGGAGACATTGTGTGGGGCAGGATCCCAGGTGCAGGGAGGAGGACAAAAATAAGGTATGCAACAGGAGACCAGCCAATCGAAGTACTGCTCGTTTAGAAGGGGGGCCTTTTTCTATTTCTTTATATTTGAGAAGCCATAAAAACTGAAAGGTTCTTCATTTGGATGTAGGTCAGCCACAGAGATTCTACATCTTTCCACAGTCTGACATGTTCCCTGCTGGTAGAAACATTTTGCTGTAAAAGAGCAACATTTGTTAGGTAAGATTCCCCTGCTGTGTGGGAAAGGTCACAATGAGAGAGAAGTTGACCTGTTGAAGTGTGTACAGAGAATTAAACACAGTTCTCACTTACAACAGGCCTGTTGTGGCTTTACAAATACTTGCAATTACTATACATTGTGAAACATTTGATTTATTAGGTTATTGTAAATGGTTTCTCTCGATTCCACAATCCAGTTTGCCCTTAGTATTTAAAATACTATTTTCTGATTTAATGCCTTCCATAATGTAATTGATCATAAACCTTAATGCAGTTAAGTGGTTGAATGTAAGGGTAAAATTGAGATCTTCAATGCACTGTAATATCAGTAGCCATTAAGTGTGACTATCCATCGTATCACAAAAGGGAGAAAACTTTGGAAACATCATCCCATCCCTCAGAATATCTTTTTCTGTAGTAGGATTTAAAAAATACTTCCATGGGAAAAGAAAATGAAAGTTTTGAAGTAGACATTCCTTGTGTTTGGGAACGAGATTAACCTGCGGGTAATCATGATTTCCATCTGTTATGAACTGAATTTGTGGAAATGAATCTCCACTGTTGCAACCATAATACTGTAACCTGAGTAGCTGTGTCTTTAGGTGAATGTGAAGGGGCTGCTCAAGTCTTGCTTACAGTTTGCCTGCTGAAGTAATGGATCTGCTGCACTTTTTTGGACAGTTGCATTGTTGTGTGGGTGACTTGGCAACTATTCTTCTCTGGTCTTACCTACCCTTGCTGTCTCTGATTTTATATGCTCTGTGTGGGTCTTTCAATAAACATTTTTCTTATGTTATTAAGTAGGATTTTCTTGCATCTTCATTAAAGTAAAGATGGGCGCACTAGGTCCACACTTCAGGGTCAATTTTTTTTTATTCCTACTAAAATCCTTGATTTAAAAATTGCATCAGGAATTTGAACTAGCGACCTTTTGTTAACAGGCCAACATTCTTCACTAGACTACCCTGGTGCATCAAGAATGCAAAACAAAAGCGGTTCGCAATGGTGGACTCAATGGTAACCCCTCCACCGGTGAGCCTTCAGTTAAATGAAGCTAGAACTCTGCAACAGAAGTGCATTGATGACTAACAGTGTGCTTTACAATGTTGAGTGAATTGAAATTAGGACACTTATATGCTACAGGTATCACAACTGTTTACTGTTCAAATTGCATTGGTTAGTGGTTTATAATAGCAATAATGAATCTTGGGGGGGGTTGTTGTATTTTGCAAATATACCATGGCTATGTGCTGTCTAGACACTCCGTGGTATCTTGTGCCTAAGAACAGCTCTTAACCATGGTATGTTGGCCATATGCCAATCCCCCTTGTGCTTTATTTCTTAAATATGCTATGATTATTATTTCAACTAGCTTGTGTATGTGAAGGAAAAATGACTGGGTTGGGAAATAATGAAAATTCCAGACTGGGACAGAGTTGAATTAGGGCTTGTTAGAAAAAATGACTCCATAGGCCATCAAGAGCGACTCAAGGTAAGCAGAATGCCATACATGAATCTAGGTCAAACTATCCCTTCAAGAATTTGGAGAATTTACTTTTGCATAATAAAATTGATTAAAAATAAATTATAATCACTCCTTGCATATTGCAAACTATGGGAGGGGGTTCATTCTCTGTGTGCTTTCAGATAGTTTACTATCATTCCTCCCCTCTAAGGGAGTTCTCAAAGTATTTTGAGAAGGAGATGGGTGGAGAGGAGGGGATGTGATGAATGAAGAAAACTCAACTCAATTTAGTCTCAAGGACTGCGGAAACAAGTGTTTGCTATTAAGATTTCAGACATTGAGTAACTGACAGACCAGGCAGGCTACAGTAATACTCATATCCTGTCCAGAATCAACCCCTAGCCCATCCCCCCAGAGTGTAATTGTGGAGATCTGATGTGGTGTGTTGACTTGGGTGTTCGGCCTAGCCATGTAAATTGATTCTGGTAACCTAGATGGGGCTTTGTGTTGTCTTGTAGCCTATATAGAAAAAATAACCCAGAAACTCTCCCAGTGACTTGGAATGAAGATAAATAAAAAAGTCCTAAATTAGCAAATGACATCTGAGCTAGCTAAAGGCCTCACCAACATCAAAGACTGTTTGGGTACATTTGGTTAAAATGTTTTGCTTTTTGAGGAAACTATCCCAATAAATGCAAACATCTTTACTGGTAAGACGTTGGACAGATGAATGTACCTGGGTGCTACACTTCAGTAGATAGTTTGTCTACTAGCTGCATACAGGGGTAGAAAAGATGACTATGTACTGTAACCATGTAATTGTAACTGTAGCTAATGGCTCTGACTGACAGAACACGATGTTGATCATGCCTGGTAAGATAGACTTCAAGCAAACATGTCTTCTTGGGTTGCATATTGCATGTCTGGTGTTGTTCAGAACTGAGTGTTCTAAGTGCATCCTTGAAGTGCTGATGGTTTGATAAGTGCATTGCTGAGGCTTGAAAGCATGATGCCCTCTTTAAAGAAGGAAAATAATTAGTAGCTATACCCTTTGTCATTATTTTTCAACAGATTGATTTTATATGCAGTACAATATTAGCTAGCTAAGATTGCTGGGATGTCCACAAGTGTTTACTAGCTAAAGATTGTTTTAATCTGACTAAATAGTCTGTCTATATTTTGATGACAAGATTATGCCAATGGCTATCGAACTGCTAGTTTCTGTCGCTTTACACACAAAATATGAAGGCCGATGCAATGTTCCACCAGATGTTCCGTAAAGTTGGGCGTAGGTGTCTGGGAGTGAGATGTTTTCAAAGGATTATGTAGGCAGTTTTTATAAAATATATATTTGGTGTCACAAAGCTGAATTATAACAGTAGGTACATATATTTTCTTCCTCCATCTCAACCACCCCCATATTGATGATGTGATTGGAAAACAAACAAGCTACACGTTCCAATTCCAAGTTTTTACCGAAAATACTAAACAAATGCCTGTTCAAACGCAGTATCATTTTGACACAACCTTAAGGGAAATAAATTGCAACTTATTGTTAACATTCTAACTGCTCCAAACAGTTATCCACTACATGAATAATTCACTAGTAACCTAGTTTCTAGAAACACTCTACTGTAGACTTATCCTAGCAGACAGGCAATTGTTCCATTTTTGTCCCCTGTACCGTCTTCTTAGCCTTCCTCTCCTCCTCTTTCGGTTTTTGTGGCAGCCTTAATAATAGGCTATCAGCTTTGAGGGCGACTGGGTGTCTGCAAACATACATTGTGCCCACAGAGTGGGTGCTGGAAGAGCCAGGCTCACGGTCTCTGATACTGACTCTCTGAAATACACCACTTTGTGGCGGGATACTGCAAGTAGATCCAATTCTGTTTCATTTGTCTGTTTGATTGAGGAGCTCAAAACTGTTTTATACTAAGCCGTATGTAATTTTGTGGAAATGTTTGCGTAGTGAAGCCATGCAATATCTTTGCGAGTGATCTCTTCAGTGTGTGTCCCGGGAATGGCAACAAACTGTTGCAAGCTCATGGGTTCCTTGACTTTAATGTTGTCAGACACCAGTAGAAAACTTAAAAGAAAAATGCGTAACCTAGATATGTACATCTGATACTAAATTATTTGACTGAACATATCAAAATATATATATTTTTTAAGAAGAATGAACAATTATTACTGGAGGCACTGTGTAAGACAAACAAGGCAGACCAAATTTAATACATAAAATAAACCCTCAAAAGACTCACTTACTCAGACTCACATATTCCTGAACCAACCATATACTTGTAATGCTCTATGCTAATAACCTTATATAAAAACATGACCTAGAATGTGCAAACAATGTAACAATAATAGATTTTTGAAGATATATGAACAGGAATATTTACTATTACTAAGCTAAAGCCCTGTAACACTTGCCAGCAGAAAAATAGGACAAGGCATTGTAATGGATGGTTTGGTTCCCCAGAAGGTATTGCTTTCCTCTGTCTCCCAAAGGAGAAGGCTATATTTATTTATCTTTTATCATCTGATCTGTGCTCATTCAGTCACCGATAGAATGTCTCTGGTTCCAAATGCACCTGGATGCAGTAGGTCCCATTTACACCGGCTGAAAAAATTTGACCTTCGGAGAAAGTTTTTTTCCAGAGCTGATCTGATTGTGGTTAGTGCCCGTGGTATGGTACGTATTGCGGTTTCAGGGTCACTGTTCCAAATGGTTTTGATACAGTGCATTGACATTTGTAACAGGGCTCAAGCAACTTAGAAGGTGCTTAAACCTTATACTTTTACCATAGTGCATATCTGCAGCTGTACACAAGCCTACACACCCATTGCTCATGTAATTTGCCTGTTTAGACCTATTTACCGTTATAGACCTAGTTCAAAGCTTTGTGAGGAAGCGGTTTCAGGGAGCCATCTGTCTACCCACACTTGGATTTTGCTCGTCCGCCTAATGCTAGACATTTTTATCCTTAAGTTTCAAATAGCTAATTTCAGTTCAGACATTTAACAGCAGTAAAATGTTTTTTTTTTTTCTGTAGCATGAACACTGTTAGCACAGTTTATACCCAGCTGTTATGCATATTGCTCTTTTGCATGTGAAACAATGGTTGTTGTTTTTGTATCTGTATACTTAATATTTAGAAAACAAAAAATTATTTTTCACCCATTTTATCTGACAAAGAAACAAGCATAGGCATTTCTCCTAATGAAGGCTGTTTTTTTTTTTTTTTATCCAGCCTAACACATTTACCAATTATCCTAGTCAAGACTGTGAAAGCATTTGGCTCCTGAGACTGCTTGGTAGTAAATCCTAATCATCAAAGCTTAATACATCGACAGTGGGCAGATATCCCCTTTTTATCTGGTCTATATTATCAACATAAATTATGCAAGCTAGGTCCTGTTTTGAGTGTAGTTATAGAGTATTCCTCTCCATGTTGGCTATATGGATCCATACTGTATATCCATCATGAAAAAAGGGATGAGATGATGCTGGTGACTTTCATATTTAGAATTTGCTTGAGTAATGGAAATGCTCATTACCCAAGTGTAAGACTGTAAATAGATTTCTCATTCTGAGGCACATTTAAATTCAATGAAGGTCTGTTTGAACAATCAGTCATACTTGCCCTTCATTGTCCAAAAACAAAGTTAATGAGAAATGTTTATGGTAATAGGCATTTGCTTAGTTGGTTTTGTCTTCCAACCATTCATCTTCAACAAAAAATCGGAAAAACAAGGCAGTTCTTGTTTCATTAATGGATTTGTGAGAATATTGTTACTACAGTAGCTAGCTAATCCAACGTTTAAACATAAAGAAGTAGTATTACATTATTTATTTTTGAATAGCAAGCAATGAAAATATGACATTGTCCCGGAGCCAGTGCATGGATGACAGACTGGTGACAGCTGTAATATGGGCTTACTAACAGTGTCATGTATTATCACACATTGGCTAAATAAATGAAATATGAAACATTTCCGGGCTTAAACTACACAGTTCAGTGTTATCTATTCTTTTTGGAAGCAAGCAAGATTTGACTTTTAACCAGCTAGGCTGGTTAACCCTACTGAGCATGCTGTTACAGCTTGTAGTGCAAACAATGCCGCCATCGCATTTCTGCTTCATTCATACTGCTCCACAGCCGATAACATTTGGTAAAAATCACAGTCCACTGCAGAAGTTGTTTATAGGCTCATTTGTCGTGATTCCCTTTGCGTAACTTTCATACTTACAGATATATAATTGGCTGTGTAAATGGGTGAAACAAAAGATTAGAATTGGGCTGTCTGTATAAATGCAGCTAATGTATATAACCTAGTATTTCGCTGACTCAGCTCTTCTCCACCTGCCTGTTTTGGATGACACCCCTACTTGGCCCATCAGGGGAGATCCTTCCCAGTCTCATTCACCCCTACACTGTCAGCCCCCTCCAATGTCTTACGCCACCGCAACACTTGTTCACAAGTGATGGGAAGTTCAACTCTTTCAACTGACTCGATCTTGTCGAGTCGTTCATTTCGTTGTCGAATCATTTCGTTGATTTGAGTCCGTAATGCCTACAGTCAGTAATGCCTTCGTGAAATGCACATCACTTTTGTTCATAATCCCCAACTGTTCTGTCCCTCAATCCTTGACTCTCCCATCTCCTAAATCCTTCTTCCTTCGATATCCAGAGTCTCCCTTTTCCACCCTACTCTCCATATCACACATTCAAGCCGACTTTCACTTGTCTCCTTTCCTCCCGGCCAACACGGACATCCCTTCTGTTCTGTGGCTACATGACTCCCTCTGAGCTTTGAGTGGGCTTTGGGCAGCTTAGCGTAAATGGACGAAAACAATCATCGTTAAAAACTGCAACATACCTGCCAGAGCTGAACTTAGGGCAGGGGTATTCAAATCTTACCCTACGAGGGCCGCAGCCCGCTGGTTTTCTGTTCTACCTCATTAATTGGACCCACCTGATGTCTTAAGTCTGAATAAGTCCCTGATTAGAGGGTTACATGGAAAAAATGGGGAGGAACTGGCTTTAAGGGCCAGATTTGAATACCCCTGACTTAGAGGATGTGTACACATACCTTGTGGATAATCCGTCTCCTTTCACTGCTACCAAAATGAAATCATACAAACGTACAGACAGCCATCTGTACATTTGATCAGGGTGGGTCAATAATGCAACTTTTTGGGAGGGGAAGAAGAAATTCTTCATTGTCAATGCGAAGTTGAGTGCAAATGCACCTGAATTTCCATTGGTTCTATGGGTGGTCAATGTAGCGTAGTGCAGGCAGTATAACACATAATCTTGTGACAAATGTACTGGTAGTAATATAAAAGTTTTCCCAATTTCAGGTAAACCATTGCTACTGTTTAAATGAACCAACATTGACAGCCTGGGTTGCTGTGGAGAAGATTGGATTGGTGGGATTATTCTCTTGTATTATCTTTATTAACATAGCTGACACTATATGTTTAGCAAGAGAGGTTTAGCTAGCCTCATTGATGTTAGCTAGGCCATTGGAGTTGGTTATATTGGTGCAGACGAAAATGGACCATGTCATTCATTACAATGATTACATGTAAATGTGATTGCAAATACAATATGTTTTGTCCATCCAGTGGAACTGCAACTATCTGGTATTTTGATGTATAACTAAAAAGTAAAAGCTGTCAATGGAGGGTAATGGAAGGAGAGTTTGTTTTGCCTGCCAAGTGGGTGTTCCCATATGCTGTGACGTCTCAAACTATCAATATGCTGCTGAAGCCAAGTCAAAATTCCAGGCTTCTTCCTGTAAACCCAGGAAACTATTTTCCACCCTAACTTCCCTTAATCCTCCACCACCTGTCCTGCCCTCTTCCCTTTCTGCAGATTACTTTGTCATCCTCTTTCAAAAGAAATTTGGGGATATCCGTACCTCATCGCTCAGCCTTGCAGCCCCATTAGCAGCCCTTACCAGATGATATCCTATAGCTAGTGATCGCTGGCCGCCCAACATCATGCCCTCTTGACCCTATCCCTTTCTCCCTTCAATTTGGCCAGAGTACCTCCTCTCTTAAAGTAACCAACACTTAATGCTGTCTCAGTTGGATTGAGCACGCTGTCTCAATCCAACTATTCTTACCTCTCTCGAACAATCTCCTTGACCCTAACCAGCCAGGACTCAAAACGGGCCACGCCATGGAGACTGCTCTCTGTCACAGAAGCTCTTTACACTGTCCAAGCTAACTCTCCTTTGTTTTCATGCTCATTGATTGCCTTCAACACTCTAAACCATAGCATCTTACCTTCCAACTGTCTGATTTGGGCATCTCAGGATCTGTCCATTCTTTGATTGCTTCATACCGGGTGGGCCACTCCTACCAGGTGATGTGGAGAGGATCGGTGTCTCCTTCACAGCCTCTTACTAGTGTTGTTGTTCCCCAAGGCTCGGTTCTTGGCCCTCTTCTCATATCTTCACATGGTCTTTCCAATCACTTCTATGCAGATGAGACAGCCCCCCCCCCCACCCTTCCTACACCCAGGTAACAACAAAAATACTCTGCTTGCCTGGCTGTCTTCTCTGCTTGGATCTCGGCCAACCAGCTTAACCTTGACAAGAATGAGATGCTGCTTTTATGTCCGGAGGCCTGGCTGATACATCATTGTTGAAAACTGCACAGCGTCCTCCCAGAGTGGAAAGAATGTTGGTGTGACCCTAGATGACACGCTGTTGTTCTCTGCTAACATCAAGGCCATCTCTGGGCTCTTGGTCGTCCCGCCCCATCGTTTCCCGATCCATGAAGTAAAAACTATTTTATATCTTGTCATCTCAATGGTGGAACCAGGTTCCCTTTAAGTTAAGGATGGCAGACTCTGTCTGTTGTCAAAAACATTTGAAAACTCTAATTTTCATAGTACTTAAAATAGTTACAGTACATGTTAGCTTTTGTCTTAACTTTTATGTGTATTTGTATGGTCTTTTGTACACGCTACTTCATTTTCACCAACACCGAAGTATTATGTGATGTCCATTCAGATGTTAGACCATGAACCCATTGTCAACTTGATGAATATGGCTTAGCCTTTTAGGCTGTACACTATTCTGTAGAAAATTTGAAGCTTGAAACATACACTGCATATGCTCTTTTTTGTAAGATTTTAATTTTTTTAATTTTATTTATTGCATTCTTTAAGGTTATGGCCAAGGGAAACGTTGTTGGTCTCAGGTGTCATGTTTGTGTGAGGGCATAACAGAATGCCTTCGAAACATTGAGATGTCAGCAGTTTGGAAGGTATGCCTGTGGGAATGTGTTCATTTACTGTGAATTTGGCACATACTGTCTTTAGGTGATTTTGTCTCTTGCTGAGATTTTTCAATTGTTTTAAAGATGTGGAATAATAAATCCTCCTCGTCTGTTACATAAATTAATGTTGAAATACTTGATTATTAAATAATTATTTACATGTTCATCTTAAGACCTTTTATTGTTCTGAAGTTTATTGTATTTGTGACATTTGGCCTAATATACAGCATATTAAAGGAACAGCACAGTACAAACCCTAAAGTTAACTACTACAAATAAGTAGTTACCGATCCTTAAGTGTGGGTTTTATTGCAATTAAAGTAAAAAACAAACGTACTGTGATATATATGGGGTGGACAAAATAATTCTAACACCTTACAATATATTACTATCAAGGACCAAAAAGGTATTTGCCTTTAGAACAGCTCCAATCCTTTTGAATGCATCCTGAACTGTGCGTAGTGGGATACTGCACAATTTGTCAAGAAGAAAAGCCTACAGTTCCTCGAGGGATAAATCTACTTCTCACTCTGTGCTCATGAACTTCCCATAAAGGTTTAGTGATGTTCAGATCTGGTGATTGGGATGCCCATGATAGGCGTTTAATGTTAGCCTGGTGTTTATTAAACCACTAATCAATTAGTTTAGCAATGTGTATGAGGCATTATCATCATGGAATATTGGAACAGTGTTTATACCATAGTGTGCTTCTGGGGTGGCACACCATTCTTCTGAAAGATATTCCCTCATTTGGTGTTTGATGATGGTGGTTGAGAGCGCTGTCTAGCACATCGGTCCAAAATCTCCCATAGGTGTTCAATTTGGTTGAAATCTGGTGACTACAAAGCACTAGCAAATGTTTCACATTTTCATACTCTTCAAACAATTAAGTAACCCCTCATGCCCTGTGGGTGGGGGCATTGTCATCTTGGAAGAAACCACTCCCATCAGGATAGAAATATTTTACAATAGGGTAAATATGATTACTCAGAATAACTTGAATGATTTGCTGTGACCCTTCCCTCCAAGGGGACAAGTGGACCCACACCATGCCAGGATTATGCCCCCCCACACCATAAGAGACCCCTCACTGTCGGGGTCAAGCATTCCGTTTTTTCTTTTAAATTGTCAACCACCTCTTTGTGAACCATGCTTTCACATACTTATTGAATTTTTTGTGTTGGTCTGTGTCAAAATTTTGTTTCTAGCAAAAGGGGCTTCATATAACAGTCAATTAAACATTTTCAGTTCACTCAATTGATCTACAACTTTGATTCAGCTGAGGAGGCTATGCCCTCTTGCACCCTCATGGAGCTGGGCCAGTATTCAGTTTATTTTCATAAATTTTCTTAGCCCACAAAGTTGACTTCTCTTGGCAGAGCTTTGATGAATGATCTCTAGTATCTGCGATTATTTGGATTTTACCTTAACGGAGTGGCTGAGGACAGAAGTGCTGTTTCGCATAGGAGCTAGCCTAGCTGCTAATCGTCCCACTTTAGTAAAGTTAGCTAGTATTAGGATTCCTTGAGTCACGATGTGGTTAGACCTTGTGGCTGGGACTGCAGATTATCTTTGCCTTGTCGAGTCTAAACCCTCATGATTATTGCTGTATCAATCTGCCCTATTGCCCTATTTGTAACTGTCTGTAAAATAGTTGGCCATTGCTACCATACTACCTAAGCCCAGATGAGAGGGTATTGGAATGTTTCTGTCACAGGTAAAGGTGTTTATTTATTTTAAATGTGTTTATATTCTTATGTTTGTGTAAATGTTTTTGTAAAATTTGAGTATTGAGGTACTTAGTAAGTGAAATGACTAAATACCGTAATATTTTGATTAGTTGAAATAGGCAATGCCTTATTTCTTCACTTAAAGTTGTTTGCACATGATTAGTAATGACTCACTCAATAAAAACTTCTCATATGCCTCTTGAAGTGTACAGATTGTACATGTTAATACAGGAGGGGATATCATGTATGTTTTTAAGAGACCCTCTAACAGGCCAAAATGTAACTGGCAGTAAGATAATCCGACAAGCTGGTGTTGAATATTCTGAGTTGTTTTAACCCAGTGTCATGAGGTATAGGGGGGGAAAAAATAATTTGCTGAAATTATATTCTTTTCAGAAATTATTCCCATCTAAATATGTCAACCAGTATTGTGATTTAAAAAGAGAATGGGCATCCAGCTACTTATTTATGCTTATTTTATAAAAGATAATCCAAGTCTGTGATTTTTGCAAATAACTGTATTTTTGTTTTTCTTTTTTTTTGTGCAGTATGTTGTTTTGATGTGCATAATCTAGAAGTACAGTCCCTATCATGACTGAGTTAGCTATGACATTCAACGTTTGAAAGGGAGTGGTTTTGATAACGTGTGGCACATGTAGGCACATTATTTGGCATGTTTCTGTTACAAAAAAGGAATGTTGATGTCTGTTGTCCTACAAAACCATACAGAAAATTGGTTGTTACAAAGGGTGCAAATGGTCAGATTCTCGTCAGAAACGTGAGTTGGCTTGTAATATGCGAGTGTGAAGAGGTTAAGAAAATGGCACGGTGAACAGGTGGACTTTGGGTAGCAACCGCAAGAGTCATCAGGGAGACTTTTGAACAGCAATACAGCCTGGTAGACTTTGCGCAGGAACAGCTAAGAGTGGTCAGTCATGGTGGAAATGGCTACACCCACGTTTCAAGACGACCCAAGGGATATCAACAGAAGGCCGACTCCCGAAACAAGGCTGAGTACAGCCCACCGAGTTCTTTCCCAGGCACATGCCCCAGAGAGAGCAGAACCAGATCTTGACAGTGACTCCACCCTTTAATGTGGAGTATGGTGAAAAGCCTGGCATGACGGGGTACAACCTCTTAGAGATGGCATGGGGTGCCACTAGTGTCAAAAAATGGGGTCAGTGTTCATGTATCACAGTGGAGAGCGAGAGGAGCCTGCCAGGCGTAGAGAGCAGGCGGTGTTAATTAATTCAATGCCTTGCTGTTCACCTTCACACACCTGGGCCTGGCTACACTCAATCATTGAACTGTACTGAAAAGATTAGTCGGTAAAGACTAGAAGGTAGGCAAACTGCAGTGATTGTAGGCCCTTGCGATCGCTTGGCGTTCGTCTTACCTCCGATCACAAACTCACCTCATGCTGTGTTTTGTTGTTGTTGTTGTCGTCCCCCCCACGGCTAGCGCTTGGCCTTTAGAGGTTGCTTTTGCTCAATCGCTAGACGCTAATCATCCCTTCTGAGCCAATCAGAAAAGACTAAATGTCCTTTAGTCTGCAGGAAAAGAGAACATTCACTCACTAATCACGGTGCTGGATGCTGGGAAAGGAATGGAGAGGACTGAAGTTTAAGCCGCTTTTAAAGCTCAATGGCCTGTTGTGACTATTTTATTAGACATGCTCCCACCAGCCTAGTTAGCGCAGACCACGGCCAATGGAAAGCATGGAGCTGATGAACTCAATGACTCCACTGTTGAGTAGGATCAGCTTCCCCAGTGTGTGAGTGGTGATGCTGTCTCACTTTTCTTATGCCTGGGTGTGCCATTTTTCGACGCCCAACTTGCACAGCTAGTGTAAATAGCTTGTTGTGGGTTTCTGCAAGGTTCTCAATATTATTTTTTATCAGCCCATCTTCTGTAACAAATTGGCTAATGAGCGGACGCGTGGGCCCTTCAAGTGACAATCGATTTTTCAGATTAATCAGTCAGACAGGCTCATCCATTACTAAGGCTAGCTACAGTACCTCTCCCTATGAACTCTATTCCACACCGGCAGGTTTTAGCCTGGCTAACACTACAGTATTGTATCCTCAGCATGCAGCAGCTCCAGAGGTCTTAGGTCTTAACCAGAATGTTTGGCTAGCATGGGCAAATTTAAGTCACTGTCTGTGACTGTCAAAAGTGGGTATGTATTTTTTTGTATTGGTTGGGCTGGCCCTGGTCACACAACATTTTAAACACACTAACCTGGAATTGCAGGGAAGCTCAAGCAAACTCTGCTAAACAATGATTGTTCATGATCACCTGACACTCTGTCTGTGAGGATCAGCTCTGCCTGGACCCGTTCAGTGGAATGTGCTAACTGGATCTCTCACTATTGCATCAGAATTTAGCTGACAGGAGGACTTTTGGAAAATGTTTTGTGTTGTAGAGGACAATAGCAGGCTATGCTTAGCAGCTTTAGTGGTGAAGGATGGAAGCATGCTGGGCTGGTCTGCACTTCACCTGCGCACAGCACGCAAAGTCCTCGCAAAACCCACCTTTTGAGCTGACCCAATGAATAACCATGGATACTATTAGGAACATTATTTTGCTGTAAAGTCATCTATTGAACTTTTTTCTTCTGGTAGCCATGTTCATCATGTGCATGTTGATGTGGCTGCATGTTCATGGCACATAGCACACATTCTCATATGTGGTTAAAACCATGGACATTATTGAGCAAAATATGTTGGCGTCATGTAACATTGCTGTTGCTCTGCATTTTTATGCCTATCGCACAAGACATGTATTACTATATAATGTTAGTTATGTAATCATTATCCTAGCATGTCTGTTTATCCAGACTACAATGTGGAAAAGATCGACCAACTGCCCTGTAATTCAAATGAATTATTCAGAACTGACTGTGATGACAAGCCTAGATGCTTTTCTAGGCGTGAATATGTTTCAGCTCAGTGATGTCCTAGATTTGCTTCAAATTTGGAGAAAATCCTATCAATTAGGTTGTCTGAATGGCAACGTTTATTTGGTCTGGATTGACATTAACTGCTGGGGTACATGTGCACCAGAGGCAGCGGCTCAAACCGCTGGATGACCCTGGACCACCTGAAGAACGTTTTGATATTATTATAATTCACTCACGTTCACAGTGCTTCTGTCAGATTCTGGGCTGTTAAGAGCATGCACTCAGGAATGCTTGCCCTTCATCTACTCCCTAGTGCATTGGAGGCTACTTAACTGGGCCTGAGGACTCGGTGTAATAAAGGGCTGAATCATTCTACCCACTTTGGATTTGTACTAGCAATTGCTGATTGTTTGTTTGCAGGAACACTGATCTCAGACCTATAATGACATTTTTTTTTAATAAAAAATTTGGAGGAGGGTTGCCTTTTTTCACAAAATAGGCTCATTCTTTTGACCTCTTATTGCTCAATATTGTTTCCCTTGATAGACCTGTACATCCATAATGAACTGAAATTGTTGTGCACGGTGATCAGGAACTGCCACAACTTGTAGCTGCACAAAAACATAAAACGTCAAACATATTTTACCCTCCCTGATTCTACTGGAAATAAATGAATCGCTCACACAACAATTTTTTTCATTGGCTCACATTTTATATCAGTGATTAGTTTTGTCAGAGAACCGTTCTCCCAATCATTAGATAAGATCAGCCAATTGCCAATCAACTATTTTAAGCAAATATAATTGGATTTAGATCAGTCGGGACACCACTTCACTTTGTACATCAAACTTTATTCAACCTCCACAGAATGAGGCTGGAGCCAGTAAACACATACATAGGCAGTTTCAATTGGGTCAGTTGAAGGGTAGTGTGTCTTGTGGTGAGGTCTTTTGTTCATGAGGTATTGGCTCATGAATATGGGGTTTGTGGGAATGTGCTTGTTTTGCAGTTGAAATGAAAACCAACAACCTGTTCTGTTTATGAACCACAGGGAGGTAGAGGGCAGAGGTGGCACTGAGTGACAGTCTGTAACTACGGCCCCACTCTACTGAAGCATCATCTGTCTGAGACTCTGAACTTCTTATAAACATGAAGTACCCAGACAATTAACTTCCAGCAGTTCTGGAACCGTTCTGATTCATTTCTGTGTATGCAGTTTTGCCCGAGGAATACCTCTATCTGTGAGGATCAGAGAGGTATGTTTGGGTTCATGTACACTTTGTATGCTTGTACATGAACCCAAACAAAGCTTGTCATTGGCCTTCACCTCACACACCTTCAAGGAAGTGCAAGCCTACAAACGTCCCGACCTTCCTTTGTCTTTTCAAAATCACAGGTTACAATAGTATCTGAATGATACAGCAGTGATACTCGATGGACATAGTTGATCAAAATGAACTCTGTAATAGCGGGTATAAAACAAAATTACACGCATCAATCATTACTAATTGAATGCTTTATTTGAGCAGGATTTCCTTTTGGATGTCATTTGTTTAACAAGCAAACAAAATATCTGGATTTAGGTATTTGTTTTCATTCATTGTCACAGAAGCCAGAAGGAGGACTGACTCCCTGCCAAAAATGTTTCCAGGAGTTATTTACAAAATGTGATTTTGTGCCAACGTAAGTCGGTTTTACAGTTTTTGTTTAAAGTTTTCGTGAACCATCAAATGACAGCAGAGATTTCAAATATGCTAACTAGACCCAAGTTTTAACCGGCGTTAGCCTAAGATAAGTATCAGAAAAGCCCGGGAAAGACGAGTGGAACGAACGTTGGTGATGTTAATGAAATAACACGTACCTTAGCAACAGAAAAGGAACCCACGACCTCCCCCGACACATACTCCCCGAAGTGCGCAGAAAGGCAGGTATGAGCAGGGGCGTAGGTTTCATTATACATGAGTGGGACATGCCACCAGCCAAGAAAAGACTGAAGTTAGACAGACGGGTATTTTTTTTTTTAATGAAAAGGCAAAGTGAGTGGTACAGCTAGCTAGCTATGAGACATTAGTAGATATAGCTAGCTAACTGACTAGCTTAATAGTTGATCTGTTGAAAAGTTGGCTAACGTTATAGTTCCCTACATAAGTAGCTGCATTTGACATTTCAACCTAATGTGGGTCTTATAGATCAAACTTTGCCGTCTGGTTCTGCAGGCGTCAATGTAGCTCAAGTTGTTCATGTCAATTGTATGTCCTGCAGTGCCTTTTAGCAGGGTCAGATGGTTACCTTGAGAAGGTCCTTGTCACAGCAGGATCAGACAGTCAGGGAGAAAATGTCAACTGGGGAGCTGAGGTGAAATGTTGTCTTTTAAGGTGGATAGCCTAAATAAAATTAGTTATGTTATGTGAATATCTTGAATATTCATATTTTTTAGTTGAACCAGAAGAATGTTCAGTCAACCAGTGTAGTCATGCAAGAGAGTGGTGGAGCTTGGGAGCTGAGTTTGTGAAATGCAAGTACAATACTGGCAAAATGTACATGTAGATCACAGATCAGCCACACACATTGAAATACAGAGGTGTGTAGTAGCTCTTCACTAAGAGCACACATCAGAGAAAATATGTTAACTAAGTAATATTAAATGAATGAGTTGTGTCCGTCTATGCACATACAGCATATGGCTAAAAGTATGTGGACACCCGACCATCACACCTATTTGAGCTTGTTGGCCATCCCATTCCAAAACCATGGGCATTTGCAAAAACATATTTGTCCATACCTACACCCCCAGTTTTGATGATCAAACATTATTTGAGAACTTAATTTAACAAAAATAATTGCAAAAATCAGATTGCAAGACTGTTTATTTTTGTGTGAAAAATGCAGACTCCTGTGTTAACGCGACCTTTGTAATTCCAGTATGTCAACGGAGTTAGAGAAGTTCTAAATTTTTTAGAGGTCTGTATACTGTTCTCTGTAACAGGCCCGACGGCTGTGGCCTGGACTTAAAGCTTACGGCCTGTGCTACTTGGCTCTCTCCAGTCAGTTTGGTGGTTAAATGTCTGTTCTCCCCCTTTCTGGCCTGGGGAAAATGCTGAAGCATTTCCTACCCTGTAGACTGTTTTTCTCTCTGACTCTTTGATTGGAGGAAATGAGGCAGCAGAATCTGAGAGAACATTTTTGGGTTTTCCTACCCCTCTGGTCTTATTTCTCAGACATTATGACAAAGAGTAGTCAGAGCAACATGTCATTTGCCCTCCACAACAAATATTTTGATAGCCTTTGGCTTGTAAAAAAAAGTGCTGGTCTTGTTTTTATCATTGACAATAGGCGGGCCTGGCTGTATACAGTGGGTTGACATGCTTCTTTGGTCACCATTGCATAACGCTCACAGTCAGAAAATCTGCAACTATGGTGCCTTGAAGAATGCCCTATAGCCACATTTCATTGGAGTTTTGCCTTATTCCCTCTGTTGGAACTTGCTGCATGTAATGAGCATGAATTTCTCTGCAAATGTTGCACTGCATATGGTCTGTCAAGTCTGCACAAATACCTTATAAACCCTGCCTGACTATGTTGTTATCTGACCCCTTTAGGCAGATGAGAACAAGGAAGGGAAAACACATGTCAGTGATTTCATAAATATATATTTGGTTTACCTTTTAATTATGTCCTCAGGATTCCCAAATTAATGTTTTTTTTTTTTTATGTTTTAGACTTATTGTTTTATTGCTTAAATGTATATTATTTGCCAATAATCTACTCACAAAATTGTTTTAGAAATGTGTGCCAATATATTGAGTATCTCATGTACCTATGTATTCAGACCTTTGCCATAACATTCCAAATTGAGTTCCTGGGTCCATTCATCATTCTGGATGAGAAACTTTATTGGAATTAATCTGTGGAAAATGTAAATTGATTGGACAGACAAGTTTCTGCACTTTACAGTGCATGTGGGAGAAAAACCCAAGGAAAAAGTCCAAGGAACTCTCTGTAGACTTCTGAGATAGAATTTTGGGAAAAGTGAGGACACTTTCCAAAGCCACTGTAAATATTTGACACACAGGATAGAGCTCCAGAATGGGATGTTTTCCTAAGTACTCCCCTTGTATATCCCTTCCTCAGTAGATTCCTCACAATGGTTTCCTAGTCACAGATTAAGCTTAGTCCTGGACTTAACTTCAAGATAATCAATAATGTCAATGGGAATTTATTTTAAGTTCTGGGCTAGGCTTAATCTCTGCATGGGAAACCACACCTTAATGCATTAGTTCTTTTGAGATATGAAAAATTAAGGGCATATGGTCCTGTTACATCAGCATCATCCCACTCAGGGCTGAAATTGAAGCAGCAGTGCATCCTGGGATGTTTGAATGGTGTTTCCACAGGTGTTTTTGTAAATGCATATGAATGTATTTGGGTTATGCATCAACTCAGCCCCTCTGCTGTGATTAACTAACACAAATTTCAGTTGACCACATACCATGGCTGTGCTGCAGTGAGGCTGGGCAGTTGACAGTTTCTGATCCTTAGCTAAATAAGCATCCTTAAACTCTAGTACCTACTTCACCACCAAGCTCAGCTTTGTTGGGTCTTGTCAAAAAAACAGCCTCACATGACCCCCTGCGTCTGTTAGCACGCCTGGGGAGGGTCAATGAGCCCTTTTCCCTCCTGACTGCATTGCCACTAATGACAGGAAGTCTTTCACCATGTGAAAAAACAGCTGTCCAGAACGGAGCTCACGTTGCCTGATTGCGTGCCTGTGCTACCTAGTATTCTGAATTCATCCTGAAACAGCATGGTTCACAGAAATGGTCCATAGGCTTGGTTTAATTCGAGGCTAGGCTAGATGACGGGACGACCAGGAAGTGAGGTATGCCCAATTATTGTTTTAAGGCATGCTTTTGAGTCTTATTGCATTTGTCTTATTGCATTCAAATATTATGGATTTGTAAGGTTATCATTTTCTTTAATCATATTTACTTGGTTTATACTCACTTCTTGGGTTTGTTACATTTGTCTTTGGATCAATTATTCACAAACTCACATCTGATCACTTATTCACAATCCAACATCTGGATAAATTATTTGTGCTCTTAGCGCATATGAGATTGTGCTACTTTCTGATCGTAATCAACAGCTGTGAAACCAGTAGTGGCACTGTGATTGCTAAACAAATACTTAACTGGATGTTGAGGAAGCCAGACCCTGGCTTAGATGTGGTCTGCAGCAGGGGAAACTGCGACAATGGCTGGTCCACAACATTTCTTATCATAGCCGAGCTGAGGTGTACCGCCAGCATGGAAATAGAATGTATAAATTCAATTAAAAAAGGACATTGTGCTTTTCTATAAAGTTTGCAGTGGGGTACAAGGGAAACCTTTGCTGTTTGCATTACCTTCTAGGTTGTTTTAATATCACGGAAATATTTTTAATTTGATTTCCTAACAAACCAAAGGAATTACATTATCAAATGACAGTACATCTTTGAAATTATTTGATCGGGCAATTTTTTTCCTTTTGAGGTTGTCCTTCCATTTTACTGTGTTTTCTCACACAGGTGTTGAACCAACTTGCTGTATTATATCTACTGAAACCTGTTGCAAAAATATTATTTTTCCAAAGAGCACAAATGTTTCCTATTGCCTGGCTATGGTCCCCCAACAGTACACTTTTCCAGTCCAGTTGCATCCTGAAATTATGATTTACTGCCATTGTGGGACCTGGCTCCAGAAATTGGTCACCAATACCAAGAGAGGATCCAGTGATTTACTTTTTACTTTTTTTTTTTATGGCAGTCTGCACAGCCCATATCCCTGTATTACCTATGTGCTTTTTGTAATACATAAGTGTGTCAGTTGTTTTATATATATCAGATCATAGACCCAATCATAGACTAATTGTTTTCATCAATGGAGGACAATTTGTACCTTTTTTCTATGCATTGATGGTAGACCTTTAACCAAACAACGTAAGATCCATTAAGACAGCTCTGATATTCTGGGGTATACAGTATGAATATTGCCATTATCGACCCCATTGCCCTGAGAGCATAGTGAAATAAATCTGACATAATTTCATATCATTATAATTTGTGGTAATTCAGCCCTGACTTTGATGTCTTTAGTACACTGGGAAATCTGTTTCAATTGATATCCACGAATATAATTCCACTTAAGTCTGCTGTTTAGTCAGATTTCACCTCAATGAAATACCCAGAACAATCCTCCACATAGACTAACTACAGTATTTCATTTCAGAATGTTTTAAGGGCAATATTGAGTTTCTACGTTTTCTTTCTTCTCCCCCCATTCAGGCTCCAGTGCGGTCAATGGGATGTTAGTGGTCTGGAGGCGTGCCAGGACTGAAGGAGCATGGTGAAGCACCAACCCCTGCAGGTCTACGAGAGACAGCTGTGTTTGTCATGTCTCACAGGGATCTATGGGTGTCGCTGGAAACGGTACCAGCGGTCACATGATGACACCACCAAGGTACGTTTTATAGGCTACTCTGCCCCTGGAGTACCTTACTGTCCTACCTTTAGTGACCACCATGGACAGAGCTCACTTGGCTTGGTGCACTCTATAAAGTACAGCAGCGCTCTCTCTCAGCAGCGGCTTAACACATGATTCCTTTTCCCTTTTAATTTAAGATCATTCATGAAAATGTCACTGCAGCGGTGTCGTTCAGCAGCAGATGATGCACGCTGTCACCAATTTGTCATTCTCACCAGCCGTCATTCACATCTGCCGCAGCTGTAGCCCTGTAACGCATTCTGACAGGAGTTAGCCGGGCCGCTAATAGAATGGAGTCATAGAATAGACCTGCTTGTTGAAAGGTTTTTATTTGGGACAGTTGAGGTGTCTGGATGGCTGAAGTGACGTCCAGGCAGCCGTTGTACAATCACAGTAGTCTTCCCGAGGTGCACTGTCATTCATTTACCAATTTACTGAGCCGGGCCAGATTTAGTGAAGGGACTTCCTGAGTTGATGGAAACTGTATGGGAAACTATAAACTCTGGATGACCTGTGGTTTAAACCAATGATGAACCCACATTATTCTAGTGTTGTCAAGCCGTTAGGCTCAGCCTATGCACGAAGCGGCCTCTTATTGGTCCGTGCCAGGTCACTGTAGGATTAAAGCGCCAATCTGCATCTTGTATCAACCTATTAATTCTGCTGTAATTTGGCCTGTATGTGAGCAGGCAGTGGATCGAGGCAGTGTCCCTCCCGGTTGCCACATTTGATTCAGGAAGAGCCATGTCCATCCTTTACTAGATAACCTGTCAGGCCTTTCTCTAAGGGCTTCTCACCGCACGCAGCTTTGGCCTAGCCAGACCACCTTCATGTACAGACGCTGTGTTTAAACCAGTGTTTAAAAATCAAATTGTATTGATTCAATTATATTTTTAATCAAGCATTCAGCTCCTCGTCTGGGTCATTTATTGCAGCGTTTAATTGGTCTCCGTGGGTTTTCCATAATGCTACACAGCCCAGGTCTGTCTGCTAGTCATCTAGTACAGTATGATAAGTTACTCATTGAAAATGAGGGCTGGAGCACAACAGTCCTTCAAGCAGCTGGTCTGAGACATGAATACCGATCTAAAGAGAACGGAGAGGGCTGAAGAGTGTCATTTAACACACCATACAATTTTCTTTGGCCTTCATTAAATGTGAAATAAGTCTTGAAAGGCTCCAAATTAGGAGAGCGGACAGGAAAATGTAGCACTTCCTCAGGGGTGGACATGCCGTAAGATGCATTGCAGTGTCATCGTAAAACATATGTCCAACTGCCCCTTTTCTATTTATAGGAACAAGATCTCATCCTGTCAGCTATACATGCAGGTCTGCCGGATGGATGAGATTTAGTTTTGACCTTTTATTTTTTTTTTTACTGGGCCGAGGCCAGATGAAAAGAAAGGCAACACTGATAGAAACAACAAAATGATATGGATTATTTTCATCCTTTGGTGGGAATAGGATCCTGTGGTTCTGCTTCCTGTTGTCTGTGGTGCTGGTAGATACGTTACTGCAGAGTCAGCTATGTGTGTGGGTGGGTGGGTGGGTGGGTGGGTGGGTGGGGTCGGTCCAGTGTTCTGGGTACATGTTGGGACCCGAAGGCTGGCGCACAGCTTTGTCCCACAGTGGCCATGTGCCTTTGACCCACCTGGGGAGAATGGACCTGTCATCAGCCTGTCTGTGTTGTACCTCCCAATGGTACATTGTGTCATTGCCAGTCTCCTCTGCCAGTCTTTGCATCCCAACCTCAAACCCCCACTAGGCCAGGTTTCAGTTGCCTGTTTGTGTCCGCCCACAAGCCAATTACGGAAGTACTGAACGTATGAATGTCGCATGATTTACTCTTTAGTATAATTAATACAGTCTAGTGAAGGAAGTATATCCATTTGGATTTCCGTTAATATGCGTCGAACAGCCGAGGCCCAAGTGCTCCAGCGCTAAAAGAGTCTGCTTCTGAAGGTATCGACTGACATTCAGATTTACATTGAAGGCAGTTATGACTAATGTGTCAGCAACACAGTCACACAGAGCCCTGGCCTACATTGTCACCCTTTTCTCTTCCCAGTGAATAAGGTGTATGCTCACTGGAGGACTGTAACTGCTGTGCTTTCACATGTCGCTTGCTACCATGGCAGTGCTGAATACTAATGTCTGATGGGCTAGATGAGCCTTCTGGAACGTTCCTTACATCTTGAGGTACTGAACAGTCGCAAAACATGTTGGCCTAATACAGTGCTGTGCAAATGTTTTTGTCCCCTTCCTGATTTTCTCTATTAGTGTGTATTTGTCGCACTGAATGGTTTCAGATCTTCATACAAAATATAACATAAGATGTAGAGAATTTAGTGTTTACTTGATCATTTTATTAATTTAAGGTAAAAGATTAGCCAGCAGCAACTGGCCACATGTGAAATAGTGATTACCTGTTTTCTCAGACTCATTGTTTGGGGCCTCTGACAACCTAATGTGGTGAGTGATGAACATGTGATGGACATGAATTTGCAGTCATAGGGATGTCACAGTGACTGTTAGTGTGCCAGCACTCTGGGTCAGGTGACATCCCATCTATGCATCTTTGATGACCCAAGTGCCCAATCAGTGTTGCTAATCAAAAGAAGGTATCGGTAACATGATGTGATGTTTGAACGTGACAGGGAGCATCCTTCAGCTGTGACCGTCAGAAACCCAAGTTCTTACTGTGAAATGGACTCGCATTATAATGCCTCGATTCAGAACAGAATAAGGTACAGTAGGAGTAGATGCTGTCGTTTCTCCTCAGTGCTGGGTAATGAACAGGCCTGAGTGCCTGTGCCTCCCTGTCTTTGTGAACCTGTCTCTTGTCTGTGTTAGAGCGATTTTCATGAAAGGCATCCCACGTCATTGCAAGCCGATCGGGCCTCAGTAATTATTGAGAGTTTTTCCATTTAGCCAGTCTTTACCTGGAATACAGTGGGTCTAGAAATAGGAAAAGCATTGTTCTGTCAAATGGCATACAGCTGGAGAAGTCAACTCCAGTCCTGGAGGGAATAGCAGATAGAAGCAAAACCTGGAAGTATTTTGTTCCTCCAGGACAGAAGTTGCCTTCCCCGGCAATACGAATGCATCATACTGAAATCCTGATCAAACTTTGTTACTTTTTATTACAAGGCTGCAATAGATTAGAAAACCAGAAACATCCTGCAGGTAACATTTTCTATGCAGATTTTTTAATATTTTAACTCTTGGTAGCATTTCAATGTTTTCCTGTCAAGTCCTTTAGTTGCCCACTACAGTACCAATTTAAAGGTCGAAAACCAACAGATTTACCGTCATGAGAAGGTTTTTCTACACAAGTTAAATTGAGTTTAAGTGGGTGTATCTCTTCCTGTGGGACTGGGCCAGGAGGGCAGAAACGCACAAACAGTAATGTGCAAAGGCAGTGTTGGTGGGCCCAGGAATATACCCAGCACTCATCCTCAAATGCCCCGCAGCATGTCACTGTTATGACTTCAGTCTAATAGAAAATGACAGCACCAGCAGCCGTCAGGCTAACTGAATGGGGGGCATCTGTGAAGACGTATTAATAATCCGTCTTTAGAGAAACTAGCAATCACAGTCCTACAGTAGGTTTTCTATGGTCTGCTAATGTTAAGTGACTTTAAATTCATTATTTTCTCTTGATTTATGTGCTTAAATGATTTGGATGTAGATAGGTTATAATTGTTTTCAAAGACTTTGTATTAACTCTGTTTGCCCTTATCTATAGGCTAGCAAGCAAGTTTATATAGCACAATTCATACATAGAAGCGATTCAATGTGCTTTACAAAGAAAAAGAAAAATGTACAATACAATAGCATAAAAACCAATACTTGGATGAAAACATCAAAACAACATCATAATAATAAAACCGAGTAAGAAAATAGAAGTAGAATAAAAACGGGATAAAAATATAGGATGCTATAAAAGCTGTAAGGCTAAACAGTTAAGTTTAAGTGCTCAGTCATAGGCACAAAGTGTTTTTAACCTGGATTTAAAAATGGATATGTTTGGGGCAAGTCTAAGATCTTCTGGTAGTTTATTCCAGTTATGTATAGCATAAGTGCTAAACGAAGCTTGGCAATGTTTAGTTTGGACTCTGGGCTCTACTAGCTGACCTGTGTTCATGGATCTAAAAACCCTGCTCCGTTTATATTCTTCAAACATATCAGAAATGTATTCGGGTCGTAAACCATTCAGTGATTTATAAAGTAAAAGCACCACTTTAAAATCTATTCTGTAACTGATTGGAAGCCAGTGCAAAGCTTTAAAAACTGATGTGCTCTGTTCTCTTGGTTCTGGTTAAAATTATATTAGCAGCATTCTGAATGAGCTGCAGCTGTTTTAGTCTTTTTGGGGAATCCACTTAAGAGGCCATTGAAGTAGTCAACCCTACTAGAGAGAAAAGCATGGATGAGTTCTCTTGGTCGTTTTGGGACACCAAGCCCTTGATTCTGGCTATATTTTTAAGATGATAGAATGCTGTTTTGGTGACCGCTTTGATATGACTGTTAAATGTGAGGTCTAAATGTGCTAGTGACAGTCCTGTGTACGCACAGCACTTCCAGTTGTGCCTACTGTTATGGACCAAATACAAGGCTAATGATTTAGCAGATTTGTAAAAAATCTGACCATGTTGATGACACCAGTGTATCGTTTTAGTGAAGCCTAGGTCAGCTTGACCCTTAAAAGATAGACTCAATGAAATGACATTGCCACAAGCAGCCTTGCAATTTCTGAGGTTATCTGAATGCAGTCTTTTTTTCATAGTCACGCAGTATTTGCTCGTTCACTTCACGCTCTTATAGAGTGGTGGCCACAGGGCCACACGGCGGCAAAGTTGTGCACTGCGGTTCAATGCTCAGATTTGTTGCTGAAATTCACCCAGTACTGCTGACTTTCTGCATCCACAGCATGTAGCTTAATCTACGTTCTTTTCCCAGCACCTGATGTGGCTTCCTGGCAAAGCGCCTGGGTATGGAGTGTGGAAGTGCATCGTGGTGGAATGCTCCCTAACTGTGTGCTATAACAACACAGAACTGCCAGCATACTGACATTCAAACTAGTCATAAATATTAATATTGGAGGAGGGGAAAGGAATCTTAAATTCTGTTTCTCCAGGGTGAAGAAAATGTGTCCTGTTGGCTGGTCTGACAATTTTAATCCCTCTTAGGCGATTTACTCTCTTCTGTACACAGATTTGCAGCGGTAGTCTGTACAGATTATTTAAACAGGAATTATTTCATATAGATGTGTTATTAAAATCTGTACAGCCCTTTCAACAGGACAAACAGCAGACCCTGTCTGGCAACCATGCCTTGTGTTTTCCCTGTTATACGGTCCTGTGGGAAAGTCTTACATCCAGACTAAATCAACCGTGCTCGTGCCTCCGCGTGTGCACAATATTTTCTTTCTCCACCAGGCACGATGAGCACCTTGCACGCCGAATGGCCAAATCAGGTGGTGATCAGCTATTTACATATTGGGACTGGTAGAAACATACTTGAAAAAAACCCTGACATAAAGATGAATTGCTGTTGCTGGCACTTTTGCCTGAGATCAACATTGCTGCGTTTTGCCTGAAAAGCATGTTCCTTTTTTCCCCAATTAATATTAGTTGAATGTTGAGTCATACAAAATCATGTGTTCCTCTACTCTGAGGATTATTCCACACACTAAAGGGGAAATTAATGTTGTTTTGGGCTAGAATCAGATGTTACTTGAATATGTTGTTGTCAACCAATAATTTGTTTTTGACTTTTCACCTGGAAAGATTTTATAAACATGATCACAAAGTACATCTTTCAAACCAAATCAGTGTTTTGTGTGGCTTCCCTTAGAATGCAAAAGTGTTTGATTTGATAGCCTGCCTTTGTTTTTTAGTAGTACTGTGATAAATTCTTCCAAGCTTCTTGTGAGATTTGCCTTAACTCTTTTTGACTTTGACTGCTTTTTGTGTGGGCTTTTGGTTCTTCTTGATGTAAGGGATCGATCTAATACTGCGGTCTTCTGTTATAGTAGGTCTTGTGTTTGGGGTCATTGTGCTGAGCCAAAGCTTTAGCCAAGCACTTCATTTAATTGTATTTTAAGCAATTAATAGAAATCTGTTAGTTTTCTCCGGTCAGCGTAAGCAGAGCCAGCTAAGAAGTGTCTCTTACTGAGTGACTGACTGACTACCCCTTGTTTAATAGTGTAGTGGTTAGGGAAGCAGACTTGTGAACTATAGGTCCCGAGTTCATATCTGCTTGTAGGCTAAGCTAAGTACGCATGAAGAATTATTCCGTATAGACGAAAACTTAGCTGGCTAAAGCCTACAATATCGACATTATAGTAAGCCTGAAATTTTGTGACGGTTTCTGGTAGATTTTCGAAGTATGCAACAGTGCATGTGTTTTGGGTCAGGATAGACAAACGCATTCACTGGCTTATCATACTGTAGTTACATTATAGTAAGCCTTCAGTTTTGCTAGCAATTACTTAGTTCTTAAGATTATTCCTAGGAATTTAGTAGATACTAGTAAGCCTATTGTTAAGTGAAAAAAAACGGCCATTGGCAAAAACAATACAGTTTATAGACGCTATGGTTGAGGTAAACTTAATAAGAAACGTTAGTCAATTTAACACAATCCTCAATGGAGTCCTGCAACTGCTGAAACGTGTAATGCCGTGGTGTAGTGGTTAAAGATGCCTCTCATGTGGAAGACCTAAGCGCAAATCTATTGATAGCAACAACATTTATTAATTATTTCTGGTAGATTCCAAAATTCTCATCTTTTCACCTATGAAAGAAATGTATGTTGATTTGCCATGAAAGAAATTAAAGCTTATTACTGGCTAACTACAGTGGCAAACGTCATACATAGATGGTATTTGTGGGGGAGGTAAACCTAGTAAGAAACATTAGTCAGTTTAACTGTATCAATGTCATTTCACGAATGGCCAATAAACTATTAAACACTTTAAACGGCCCGTGGCAAAAGATTTGTTCAGGATATACAGATGCCGGGTGGAAGTATAGACGAGGCTATACTGACAGCCGGCGAAGGTACAGCCCCATTGTGTAGTGGTTAACGATGCAGCCTTTCACGTGGGCTACCCTGGTTCAAGTCTTGAGGTGGCAACACTTTCTATTGCGGGCCGGCTGAACTAGGCTTGCCTGGTTTCTTGTTTTTTCTCTGCGATCTTAATGCCATAGATGTTTTACCAGATGTTCTACAGCATTGACTGAAATGCACCCACAACTCTTCTGACATACTGGCGTCTTTGTGAATCACTGGTTGTCACTCCATGTCTTTCATGTACTGCAATAGGGGCCCCTTATGGCCTCTAATGTTTTGTCAACATACGTTGTAAATTTATGTAACAAAAGATGTATTTGAAATTAAATTATTTCATTTCCATACATCCTTCCTCAATTTTCAATAAATGGCTTTATGCTTTTTGAAAAAGAAATTGTATAGAAACATTGCCACTAATGGAGGAGGATGTTTTAAATGGCTGCTTGCATTTGCTCCGGATTCCATAATCACATAGCCTAGCATGTATTGGTAGGTGGGAGTTTACCTTCATGTTATCTTTTAGTCTGCATGTTATAATGCCCATAAGTGAACCAGACAACGTGCTTGCAGAAGTGGCGTTGGACTGTTTTACCCCCCTCGTGTGATTTCTCAGCGGACGTACTCTCCTGTTCTAGAGTTTAGTCAGTTCAGCCAGTCAGTGAGGTTACCAAGGTTTCCAATGTTTTCCTGAACCTCTTCACTTTCTAGATGTGTCCAAGGACACAGTGTGTGGTTTCAAATCAAGAGCTGACCAAGAAGAGCAGTTATTAGCAGAATCTTCAGGACATTATTACATTGCATTAGTGGCAGCTATGAAGTTAGCACCACCATGGAGCGAAGTGGGTCATTCTGTTCTTTAATGAGTGAAGATCCTGCCATTTGGCCAGTTTGTGCTGCTTATGTATTTGTCGTTACATGAGAGAATGGGGACTGAAATCCTCCTCGTAATTGCAGTACAGTACACCGACCTTTCTAGAGGCATGCGCTGAAACAGACAAAATGGGTGGATTTGTCGGCTCACACGGGTGGACGATGCATGCCTGTCATCTCAGATGGACGGGCACATGTCAACTGGAAAGGGCGCTTTATCGTAAATAGATGTGCTCTGCATAGGTTGAGCTTTACCTGTGCACGTGGCTCCATCTGGGAGATGTTGTTGGTCTTCTGGGCCTTGGTCCTGGGTGGGTAAACATGCTAATAATTTTCAGGAGCAGCAGGTGTTATGCATTTATGGGATTAGGGCTGTGGGAAGCTGTGGGACATTCCGGGACCAAGTCCACCAGCTGCTGGTTTGGCCTGGACACTGGAGACAGGGTAGAGTGTAGGGCATATCACTGTCCTGGGACATCATGTGGATGGCAGGGAGGGGACATTCTGTGATACTGGACTTTTATTTCCATGAGCTGTAAACTGTAATCACCAAGATTGTAACAAAAAAAGACTTGAAATGTTTCTCTTTGTGTAATGAATGTAGAATATATGAATGACAGAAACAAAATTAACTTATCCACAATATAAACATTTTTGAGATGCACCTGTACACATCTTTTATAGCTAGTGTTGCCTCCTTTGACTAAAATAACTTAATGTAGCCGTTTCTTGTAACTGGCTATCAGCCTTATCGACTGGGTGAACTTTTTGCCCACTCTTCTTTACCGTACTGCTTTAACTGTGTCGTTCGAGGGCTTAGAGTACAGGCTTGTGTTTACTATCTTATATTCTCAGGTGGATAAATAACACTGCAATTCCAGTAATACGAAGTTAAGTGGTTTTTTACCTTGATCCTCTGACATAGAGAGCACTTGTTTTCTACTTCAGCAAGAGCTTCCCTGGTTTGGTGGGTGTTCTGTCTTTAAACAGAGCATGGAATGTGTTGAGCTCATCAGGGAGGGTGGCATCGGTTTGAACCATGGTGTTCCTGCCATGTGTATTGTGAATCTGAGTTGTTAAATGAGGATTTATGGACTCTAGTTTGGAAGAACTTGTATTTATCTTGAATGCATTGCGTGCAGCAAATAGTTTGAGTACAGACGTTCAGCTGGATCTGGGTTTCGGAATTCTGTTGCTGTTGCACTCTGAGCTCCTGACTACACGTACATTGACATCGAGAATTCGTCTCAGCTCACCGATTGTGTTCTTCCTCTCGGTTTAACTCTACATAGGCCAACCCGTCTCCCTGACCTCTCCTTCCTGCTGTCCTGTCATTACTCAGTTATTTTATGGAATGTGTTACTGAACAGTTCTTAACCCCATTGGCTATAATAAACAGATATTTCTTGTCAGTAATGACCAAGTTTCTTGAGGATCAGGCTCTTAGGAAGCTGTATTAGTGTGTGACTAAGCATCGTACTAAAACTGTGTTCACGGTCTTGCTTGACCACATTTACTGGGGTACACCAGGATTAGAAAGGGGTACACCTATCCACATACGCATACAGCCAACATTGGAGAAACGGATAACGAATACAACGGGCTTTCCAGCAAACATGGAAGGATGAGGTTAACATTTTGAGTTGAATCTTTGCTTTACGGCCTGTCTAAGTGTGTCCATCTTGCCAACATTGCGAGAGTCATGAATTGCATTTTGTACCGGTGAATTCTTGTGTGATGCCATCTGTCAAATAGAAACTACAATAGAATGGCTCCAAAATATGAAATGGAGAGTAAAAGAATGGCAGAGTAAAAGCCCAGATCTCAATCTTAATGCTGTGGGGAGATTGTGCATGTAAGAAAGTCCTTGAATCTGACAGTTGAAGCAGGGCTGTAAAGAGGAGTTGCAGCTGATAGACAGCAAAAGGGGGAAATACCAGCTATTGAAGCTAGAGTTGAGTTATTCCACAGCATGAAATTGCATTTCCTTAGATTTCCTTAGTATACTGTTTCAATTTAGATTTGTTAAGTTCGTATCCCTTTATCTGTTAGTTTTGAAGTCAAGATTACAAATCCCTATGTACAAAAATACTCTTTCAGGGAGTGTACTTGATCACATGACTGTGCGTAATCAAGACAAATTGTTTTTGTAATCTTTCAATTGGCTCATCTGAACTATATTGAGTACATAGCTAGGAAAAATATTCGTTTTTAAAAGCAGCTAGATATGAAGTTTTGGGCAAGGATCTGTAGACTTTTTCTAGGCACTGTATGAAACAGAAAACATCCCTGAGTTCAAAGCTGGCTGTGTGGAGCCTTGCTCTGCTTCACATGTCCACATGAATTCCATTCAAGTGCTGGTCAGACGCCTGCATGCTTGATGTAGTGGACCCAGCCCTCTGGGGTTAGTTTGGAACTGGCTCATTCCTCTGCTGAGCTGCAGTCAGAAGCTGGGCTACTGTATAGTAGTGAATTTCTTCAGACACATTTTCATCATCAGTGTTTGGTACATTTGTTACCTTGCCATTGCAGTAAGTTCCAACATTCACCTTTTTAGATTTAAACTTGGGTCCAGTTTTGCAGACATATTAAGCAGAGAGATTTCCATTGAGCTTTATTTATTTTTTGTCCCGGACTAGGCTTAATCTTTGTCCTCAAAACCAGCCTGTAGAGTTAAAGGTGACAAATGACACTGTGTTAAAGCCTTAGATAGCTGTAATGCATTCATTGTGATTTATTTTATGATCGTCTCATTGGTGGGCTCATTAGGGGGCTGGTGAGCAGTGTGTGTGTGTGTTTGAACAGTGTCTGTCCCATGCAGCTACTTTGTGGTAGGTCTAGCAGCTACCTATCGTCTCAAAGATACTAATAGCCCAGGCCCAGCAGCTACCTCCATAATGACTTTGCTGCTGAGAGGGCAAAGGAAACTTTCACATAAAAAAAATCTATACAATTATTTTACAGTACACCTGAGTCTGACTGCTGGCTGTTTATAATATTGGCTAAACCAAGTAATTTATACAAACTGATCTGAGTACAACTTCTGAAATCACTAAGAACTTTCTTTTAGAATTGTTTAATTAAAACATTCTGTAAAGCTTATTTCCTGTTTTCCATTTAGCCTCAGATGTTTGACAACCTTGGCGTTTGGATATAAAGCCAATGTAGCATTTAAGAGAATGGATGACATTTAAGTCATTTTGTTATTTTCTGATATTGAGCAGTTATACAAGTGTTTATGTTTCCACAGTAGAGAATTAATCCCTGATCCATTTTATCCCTTTATTTTTAGCCTTGTTGTATTCCATCCTGCTTGTCTAGTTGTCTTGCAAGGAGCATATGGAATGTACATATATTAGAGGGACGATTATTTCCTGTATACACATTTTGTTGTTAGTATCTTTGGGGCAGGTGTTGAAACACAGAGACAGAAACTGTTCAGGTGTTGGGCTTCTGATTGACCTGCACTGTCTGACTGTCCATCTGTTGGTGAATTACCTTTGGAACACTAGGTGGCCATGGATGGGAGGGTCAACTGTTTTGCCTGCTCGCTAGCCATTGTCATGGAAACCGTTGATGTGAGTGAAGGAACAGTCAACAAAATTGTCACTGACTGTTACAAACGCATAAAACCACAGTCGCCTTATAAGTCTGAGGCGATGGGAAATCAAATGGGAGGCCAATCATCTCATATCGACGATTATTCATAAACTGCATTCCATAGTGCATTTCTACAGTGTAGATGGGGCCTTTTTGGGAACCTAATCAAGTCCGTACACTCCTGGGAGCCCACTCTGCCGGTCTCGACTGGCTGTCCATCAGCTTACAGACAAAAGCGTGTCGAAATGGGAATAGCCCTGGTTGTGCACCCGCACTGAGTCTAAGAACGAGTAGTATATGTATCAGTAGGGATTGCCTGTCATAGGATCGTCTGGCGCACACTATTTCTATGTGTACCACGATTTAAAACTCTACGCAATATTGAGGCTCCAGACTCCTTTTGATTGGTGAGTTCCCAAACAGCAGTAGACAAACATGAGACCCAAACCTCAACTGATGTTTAGTCACACAGTACTGTAGTCATTATGCTGCAATTTCTGTCTATACATTTGTGATTAATGTAGCGGACAGAATAATAATGCTCCTAATGTGAAATTATGAATTAATTTTAGATTTGAACAATATTTCTAAATGTGTCATTATGTATTGGATTCAATATCTGAGACTCTACACTCTGGTAGAACAACATCTCCCCAACTGCCAGTTTAAAATACTTCCTGAAGAATTGTCTCTAGTTACTGATTGACCATCCAGTCCCCTCTCTCAACCACAGGGTTAACCCCATGTTATCCATGACCCAATACGGTCAATATTTGGATATGTAGCAGCATATGAATAAGACTATGGGGGTTGACAAAATAACGGAAACACCTAACAGTATATTAATATCAATGACCTAATAAGGTGTTTGCCTTCAGAACAGCTCCAGTCCTTGGAATGCTGTTATACAAGTCCTGAACTGTTTGTAGTTGGATGTAGCACCCTTCAAGAAGAGAAGACTGGAGTTATTTGGGGGAAGAAGGAATATCGCATGAAGAATTTCTGATAAAGATTCAGATGTGGTGATTGGGGAGGTAATGGAAGGTGTTTGACATCACCCTGGTTTTAGAACACTTTCTGGTAACAATCCTCTGTAAATGACTTCTCAAAGGGCACTCCGTTCATAGTACAGCCTAGAAAGAAGTTGTAAACATTCTCAGCCAGTGTTTATCATTCATTATGAAGATACTCCAATAGATGGAATGAATTGTCTCCTCACATCCAAATTGCACTGGCTTCTCTTCCCTCATCAAAGTTTTTTTTCCTCCCCCAAATCTGTTCAATCCTGTTGCGTAATAATCTTACCAGTCCAAAACATGTGCTATAGCGTCTCCGCGGTTCAACTGCTGTTTGGCCTGTGCGGAAGTCGGCATAAACACATTAAGCTCGCTACCCAGGGATCTGCTGGCATCTGCCACCCTTCGGCTTCGCTCTAACATCCTGTGCCAGCCCCAGGCCATGCCCTACCTGGCGCAGTCATCTGAGGGGAATGTCCAGAGTCCAGACACTGTTATATGACCTTGATATCACATATCAAAGTGTGCTTAAATTATTTGCCATCTAGGGCAACGTCAATACTACTTTTTGCTGATAGGAATGTAGTATATCTGGAGCAGAAACCAACTCAACTCACTTTTATTCTGTACATTTTGCAGTTCTCCTGAATGAGTGCAAATGATGAGTGACTACTTTTGTTCTACCAGCATTTGGGCTGGAATGTGGTCAGTGTGAAGACCAGCTAGTTTAGTTGTTTTATTTATTTTATTATTAATTCCCATGCCCTTTAGTCTTGTCTTTCTGTCATGTTTGGCTTTCAGTGTGTGTTGCTATTCACAGAAGGATGAAGTGTTATCTCGTTTGCATTTGTTTGAATAATTACTACCAGCATTTTTGTCTGTTTATGGTAATCTTTTATATTTTGTAATGTTAAGGTGGAGACGTTCAGTCTAGTACGTTATTGAGCATCTGATTGAATGATGCATTATTTTAGATCTGGGTTAACTGAGATGAGTTGTAGCCTAAATGTTGCCTCTTGTCTGTGGTAATGCAGGCTGTGAGAAGGCTTACACAGTGGCAGGGTGAAATCTAGACAGATTATAGGTGACTGAAATAATATTCCCTGTGAGTGTTGTTGTTTCCCTCATTTGTTTGTGGTCTACCATCATAATCTGATGTAGCTAGCTTGCGCGGTTTAAATGTTTGCCATCATTCCTGGTTTTAGCCATCAGTCTGCCCAGTATGCACTGTCAAAATAACTGACTGTGGCTCCGTTAGGACAGATGGCATAATGAAGACTGGCAGACTTCTAGGAGACTGGTTGCTTGTGTTTCTGTCAGTGTTGCTGAATGGTGTGCCAGTCTGGGTTGGTTTGCGTTTCTCATCAGACATTTGATAACTTGCTAACAGAAGAAAGTAATACATTTAAGGTAGCATTATCACAAATGTTTTCCCTCACCCGTTAAGAAGAATCCATTTCAACACATTGGTAGGATTTTTATTATAATGTTTTTGTTTGTTGCGATGTTGTGTGTTGCAGTGGGAGTTTCTTTGGTCGGTCATCCTGTTCTTCACCTTCTCTCTCCTCCTGGTCTGGTTTTACTTCTGGTGGGAGGCACACAATGACTACAATGAGTTCAACTGGTGAGTACTGATGTAGTTGGGTTGTTTAGCTAGTGGTCTGCAGGGAATATGCATGTGGTCAGCAAATACTCGTTTATAGTGGTTAATGAAACCCAACTGGGGACGCTCCAATAAAAAATTATAGTATAGTACAGTTAACCGTTACTCATGTTTTGTCAGTTCTGTGACCTGGGATGCTCTGTCGTGAAATAAAACAAATGTTGCTTCTTTGAAATGCAATTTCAGTCGTATTATAAAGTTGTCCTTCTGTATATTTGAAATAATTAGCAAAATGAAAAAATATTTTTTGATGATTTGCTCATAAAATTAATACACTCTCATTCTGTAATTGTAAATTATACAATGCCTAGATATAAATGTACAAAATAAGGTATGATGATGTGACTAAACTGCTTTAGAGAATAAGTAACAGTAATAGAACAATAGGACGTGTGTTTCAGGCTGCATTTACGCAGCCCAATTCTGGTATTAGTTCTAGGGATTACCTAACTGGTCAAAAGACCAATTGGCAAAATGTTTTAATTGGACTGTCTTTATTTGTGGATTCTGTTCTGCAGGATGGGCTTCTTTATCCACTTTGTATCTCTCTTTTCTAAAGGTACTGTAAGGGGAGATGTCCTTTTCAGAACAAGGAATCAATGACTAACCCGTTAACATAATGCTTACAATGTCCTTGCGCTATAATTCTCATTACTGAGAAGCGGCTGCAGCCATTTTCTCTAAGCAGCTGCTTTTGTTTTCTTTGTCTGTTTGCTGCATTTTATGGGTATAATGAAGGCGTGGGATCCTCGACGAGGACCCTGGAACACATGTCTGCCCATGGAGTTTCAGCCTCAGTGTCAGTGGTTAGAATTTATGGTCAGACCTTTTATTTTCCTAGTTTCACAGACCCCTGGCGCTAGAAAATTTGACCTGGTTAGAATCTGCCCTTATCTAGAGTAAGCGTCCGTTCCCCTGAATATAAATCTTATCACTGGTGGGTGATCGCAAACCTGATCAATTGAACATGCTCCTGGGAGCCCACTCTGCTGGTCTCAACCGGCTGTCCATCAGCTCCCAGACCAAAGCAGCCTGACGGCCGGTCTCTGCCATGCTACTAATGTGGCTTTGCCTTTTCATTTTGCTCCGCTCGACAGGTTTTTATATAACCGCTCTGGGGAGTGGAGCGATGGGACCATCCCTATCCTGGCCAGCACCGCTGCCGGCTTCACCTATATTGCATTTTTAATGGTGAGTCGTGTCGTGTCATTAAACATTCACTGTGAGGCGCCGTTGATATGGTCCATGTCTTGGCCCAGGTAACAGCCAGGTATTTTTAGGGTCGGATCCTGGTGAGAAACCAAAAGACGTGTTGCAACTTGCCAGGCGTGTTCGTGCCAACTTACAGTTGAAAGTATTGATGGCAGAGGTAGACGTTGATCTGTTTTGAAAACAGTGGTTGTGGATCTTGGTAATGTGTTAATGTTGGTGCGTGTGTGTGTGTGTGTGTGTGTGTGTGTGTGTCTTCATGTGTGTTCTTGTCAATCTTTTCAGATTTTAGCACTTTGTCACATAGCGGTGGGGCAACAGCTGAACCTACACTGGCTGCACAAGGTAATGTGTGTGTTTGTGGCCATGGATGTGTTATAGAGACCAACCGTTTGTCTTAGAAGCTTTCAGTTCATTATGGAATATGATGAATAAATAAGTTGCAATCGGCCTGAGAGTAATTTGTGAGTATAATTTCATACATCTTTTACATGCTTGTTTGTTCGTTATGGTGGGATCCCTTTGTCAGTAAAATTTCATTGTGGTTCAAATGGTGATGGAAACAATTATGCGCAAATAAGATCAGACGATTTGTTGTGTGATCTCCCACTACGACTCAGGCAGTTCATTAGGATACAGTTGCAATGCAGCAACTTTAGCATGAACATTCATGGTGGTGAACGTGCACTTTTTGGATAAATGTTGAGGGTCTCATTCAGGCGACTAATGACTGAGTGACGGCTGGTCGACAATTTAAATATAATCTCGCTCTTATCCAAAATAATCATATCCTGTAAATTAGCCTTTGTTTTTGTTTTTGCGAGCTGTTGGCAAGAGAGCTCTGGCAGTCACGGAATTGGGAGGAGACCAGAGTGGGCACATGGCCATCAAACACAACAGTTTGTGTTGAAACATCGTTAGAGTTGAAAATGTCATGTGTTTTTTTTTATTCAGTATATGGAATTTTACTGCAAACTTTTATGGGCCATATGTAACCACACAAAGCATTTCATAATTTAATAATTCTAAGGTTCAAATGAAAGTTTTTTTGAAAATTTGATGGAAGCCCAGCTCATGTTTGTGGCCTGAAGCCCGGGTTTGAGGTCATGGTACCCCAAGGGTTGTGATGCTGTGACATCAAGGTGCTGTTATCAGTCCCAACAGCCACTAAGGGCCTCTTCTGTTCCTTCCTCTACATGAGTCCATCTGTGTCACTGACTCTGCCTGTTTGGTCCCATAGATAGGAGTGAGTGCTGCCCTGTTGACCACTGCCATCGGATTCATATCTGTCAATCAAACATGGGGAGAGGAGTGGGCCGTCATCCCCATATCACTCCAGGTTAGTTCACACTTTCTCTTTTTATAAATCCAGGTGAACTCACTTCCCTGAAATGTGCTTACAGATGGGATCTGTTTTGAAATGAATCCAAGTCTAACAGACGTTTTCAACTCTGTATACTTGGAATTGGGCACAACAGAGTTTTACTTACTCTAACTGTACCGGAGGCATAATTATATGATTGGTTGACTCATGGAGAGCATAGCTGTGGGAGGTAGGAGACTGGGGGTTCTGAAGCCATTTCAAATGGACTACATACTGACGTTTTACTAGGTAGGTTAATTCTTGTCCCTATCCTAAACACTAACCTCAACCCTAGACCTAACCCTTAACTTAACCCTGAGCTGAACTGTTTTACATTTAAACCATTACTCACAATTTACTGACTTCAGAGTTAGAACGTAAGCTTCTCCCTCTGAGTCAACAAAATCACAATCTCTGCCTTCAGGGCAGATCTGCCTCAAGTACATATTTGTGTATGTAAAAATCCCAAACCTGGGAATTGGCCTGTAAATATTCCTTTCCGAAGGAACATGGTAGTAATTTAAAATATGGAGATGAAAGGTCAAACCAACAGTGCTTGATAAAATCTAAAAATGCTCTGGATACGTTTAGTAGCCTAAGAATATTCCTGGAAAATGTGGCGACAGGATTAAACAAATAACAGGAGTCAGAGGAGTGACTGGCTGAGTGGCCACACCTCTTCAAGAGCTTATTTACACTACATTTTCTGAGACACATCAAAGGAGACTCAAGACGCTAGATCATTTAGTTGTGTAAACTTGCAGATATCGATAGCTCCTGAAGCCAACTTCTGAGGTAGCGTGGGCCATATTTTTATCAAGCCCCCCCCCCCCCCCGGCGAACGTTTGCAGGTGTAAAGACAATTTTGTCAGAACTCTATCAAGTTTCCATGCAGTGCGCATGCGTTCTATTGACGGCCACAAACCAAGATAACTCTATATAGTGTTTTTTTTTCTCTTACTCGAAATGGCTGTGCCCACTTGGGGCTTATTTACTTTACAATGCACTAACATAACTCGGAGGGGTTTTAAACTGAAAGCAAACAGACTTGTAACTTACAACAGACAGCCATCCATTCCTCTATTACAAACCCAAAAACGTCCCATTATGAATCATAATTTGGGTCAGGTGGGCGTAATAAATCTTGTGCCTTTGCCGACGTAACTAGCAATGTTATGAAATGTTGTCCTAGTGTCAGCCTTGTGGTGTTCCGTGTGTGTTGGTGAGCTGGGGTTTTTGTGTGGATTATGACTGTGTAAACGGGTTAACAGATTGATATTGTTGAATTCTTTATGTTTGTCATAATGATTCCGCAGCCAGTGATCACCACTGAATGATTTCTACTAATGTCCCACCTTTGACCCTGAACCAGTTATGTGACTATATAAACAGTAACAACTGTTCTCTTCTTCCCTGTCCAGGCCACTGGTCCCTTCCTACATCTGGGAGCCCTGGTGGCCGTCACTGCTTTAGCCTGGCTAGTGGCTGGGCAGGTTGCCCGAGCCGAGAAAACAAGTAAGCCGTCCAACCCTGATGGTGTTCCTGACTGTGTACTGACTGTGTTCAACCTGATCAAAGCTCACACAGTTAGAGGACTGCCTCACAGAACCAGGGGCGTTAAATTATTAACACCATGTACACAAAGGGAAGGCCCCTGTCAGGGTGACAGTGATATTAGGCATTCCTCTGCCCTCATGTCACATCACCAGTCCACAGGACCTCATTAGGTCTCTATGGACTGCTGATAACACCAGTTAGACATCACATACCAGGGATTTTTTCCTTCAGCTTTTAGGCAAGTGCAAATACTGTGTGACTCAGGCATGAGTCAGTGTTATTGTCTCTGGAGGCAAGTAGCTTTGATGAATAATAAGTTGTATAGGCTCATTTCCATGTCTGTACAACAGTGCATTTTTGTGAAAGGCTGCCTAGTACAAAAGAGTTGCATTATTGTGTGTAGTAAAATTGCTCAAATATGAAAATGTGTTTATATTATTAATTCATCCTTCAAGTGTTATTGAAGTATGGTAAAGTCTCTAACATATAACATCTAATTAAATGTACCTAACTATTAGCCTGTAATGGTGGTTTCCAAGGTTCCATGGCTCCTGGGCATAAGGTGGTCCTTGGGTCCTGGGCATAAGGTTAGCAATGTACCAAGCTGGCTTGCCAGAGGGGCAGAGGGTTAAGGGTTTGAACTTTGTCTGTAACAACTTCTTTAACACAGTCCATCTGTCTAAAGTTTTGCCCTTGAAATTTATCTGGCATCTGTGGACTTTTGTCCCTGTGGACTAGCCTAGTATACAACATGCATCTCAACTGCTTCAAAACAACTCTGAACAGGGAAAATAACAGGGAATAATAAGTTTTCATAAGTCAGAGATTTGAGTTTTCGATTGTTTTGAATGTTTCAGATTAGATGAGATTCAACTGCATTGCCATTGAACAGTGCAAGTACAGTTAGCATTTAACCAGAAGGGGATATAGAAGAGGGCAGAAAATGTACAAGTATTTACAAGGAATAAGTATATGTATATTTCAAGTGGAATGTATAGATGTGCAATGAAGGCAAATGCAGTACAAATGGCAATACTAAAGGACAGAAAATGTACATGTACAAGTCTTAAGTATAGTGTAGGTTTCACTGTAATCTATTATTGATGGCGTTGGGGCAATATCAGACGATGGAATTTGTTTCCGTTCCAATTTTTTGCAACGGCAACCTAATAGTTAAAACCACTGTTGTGGTAAAACCTTGTTGAATGCTGTATATAAAACTGCTATATTTATTTACCTTATGTGTTGTCCTTGTTACAAACATTTCGTATCTTTTTGGTCTTAACCCAATCATTTAATTATTGGTCATACTCAGTGCCCTTTCATTTAAACAAAAGGCGGCCATCTTGAAAAGGGGCCGTTGGAACTGATTATAAACTAATTACTGACAATATATGATGGCAAAACAAATTCCCTGATGCGTCTGCGTGTTGTATGTATTTATATTTGGTGTTATCTAGGACCTTGGTTACTATGTCAAATACGGTGGAGGTTACTTTTAAATTTATTATGAGGAATCTGGATAACCCAAACTCAGTTACTTAATCGGACTACTTTTAGGTTCCATTCTTTTAGCATGATGTTTGGCTCAGTTGGTAGAGCTCAGGGCTTGAAATGCCCGAATTGTGGGCCCCATGGGGGAGCCGAACAAAATTTTTACTATAACCCTTGATCTTCAAGAATTTTACTTTGAAATATGCACTTGATAATTTCTTCCTAGAACACAGCTCAATAATGAGACTTCAGTAGCTTACTCTTTATTTTCTTTATTTCCCTTAGCGGATTCTTTGCTTCAAAACATGTTTGAAAAAGAAATGCAGTTGTCATGGAACTAGCTTGAGCCCCACCAACCAGGGCTATTTGAACATGGTCTGGCCTTTTGTTTTCCTGTTGTTGGTGATACTCTGTTTCAGGTGTTGAATCCTAGTAGAAGGGCACAAGTCTGATCATGATGTGTCATTTGTCTGTGGGAAAAGGAAAGTATTGAGTTCGTACAAATTAGATTGAGCAATAAAAGAGACATTTGAGTTCTTCGACAGCGTGCTTTAGAAGGTAAAAACTGTGAAAGGCTGCTGCCAAACTTTTCCAAGAGGGAATTTTCACTGGCTGTTCAGTGTCCATGGGGTACGAAAACAATGATTGATGAGCAGTTTAGAGTACCCTTAAGTTCAATCATCATTAGTTTACATATTTGACATTTGAGAGTAGCAATTCACATCCACATTCAATAAGGCATGAATAACTGAACATCTTTTCAGCAGCTAATAACGTCTCTGGAGTCCTGAGCAAGCGGAATCATTACAGCCTACCTGTATGCATCAGGGTTTGAAGGATCTGATGGATATCATGAAACCTTTCTGTCCCTGTCCAAAGTCCATCTGGTTGTGCAAAGATTGGTAGTAGATTACTGAATTGTCTTTTATATAAGTAGTCTAATGTAGACATACTGTTTTCAAAAGATTTGATCGCAAAAGCTTTGCTAGTATTGGATTTCCGTTAAAGGTTTTTGTAATTTGTTATTCCTAAACCCCAGCTCCCAAATTTACACGAAAAGGCGTAAACGTATGACCTTTAACTGCAATAAAGTTCTCATTACCATTAACAATGACCAATTGTTTCCTACATTAATGTTATGATGCCACCTAATCTTCAACAATGTTTATCTGTAAATAAAAGTGTATTTTATAGTGTAATTATGTTGGCTGAACTAACCCCATCAGGGTCATAACATGCATTGATAGGCACATTTCCTCTAATACATGCTTGCCAAAATACAACTCAAAGATATAGACATTAATATAAAAAAAAAATCCCCCCCACAATGTAGAGCAATATGTCAACTGTGGTCCTCAGGCCCATGGATTTTAGAGACTGGCTTTGACACTGTACATTATACAGTCTCCTAACCCTAAATGACCACAATAAACGCTTCTTGGAAATATCCAGTGAATGGAATTCTTGCTCAAAAAGGCTGAATATTCTGGGCTTAATATTCTGACCATATATGGTCAGAAAATTCAGACCTTAGCCACAGTATATTGGTAATGCACCATAAATCCCTGAGGTTCATTATTGCTCTTAGTAAACTGTAACAAACAACTAGAGTAAATGTTTTCATGTAATGTGGGTACTGTCTCATACTACAGCTTTCCTCCAATCAGCATTCAGGGTTCAGTAATATATCTTTGTAAATATAGACATCAGTGAAAGGGAAAAAACATCCCAATAATTCTTTGGTCTGTAGATGGTCTGTTCTGTCTAATGTCTATTTTGTGTTCTCCTCCCTCTCTCAAGGGTTCCAAGTGGTGGTTCTCCTGCTCTATCTGAGTGTTCTACTGGGCCTCTACTTGGTTCCCCTGTCCATCACCTCCCCCTGCATCATGGATCACACCCACCTCACACCACGTCCAGACATCATTGGCCACCAGGGTGCCCCCATGGTGAGTCAGGTGACCCAGCCGCCCAAGTAGAGTGCTTGTGGAGGAGGCCCCTCCTACGCTCTGCAAGTAAACTACAGTAACAACACCATGGAGATGTGACCTGAACAGCAGGCACCAGAGAAACCATGCCGCTGTACTGTTTCTGCCATAGTATATTCATAACCCACTGGACCTGGGCTGAAAATGGCCCAAGAATAAAACCGTCTGATGCGCAAACTGTGGGAGAAGTGAAAGCTTCTGAATACTCTTCAGCTGATGGTTGTTTACGAATTGATGTCAGACAGTTTTATAGTCAGAATAAATGGAATCGCATCTATGCTTTTTCCATAGCCTCAAATCTCATCATCTAATGACTTGTACACACACATCCATACGCACAAACATCCACAGATCCACGCAACCCCTCTGTCCTGGGAGATACCGACACGCAACCCCTCTGTCCTGGGAGATACCGACACGCAACCCCTCTGTCCTGGGAGATACCGACACGCAACCCCTCCGTCCTGGGAGATACCGACACGCAACCCCTCCGTCCTGGGAGATACCGACACGCAACCCCTCCGTCCTGGGAGATACCGACACGCAACCCCTCTGTCCTGGGAGATACCGACACGCAACCCCTCTGTCCTGGGAGATACCGACACGCAACCCCTCTGTCCTGGGAGATACCGACACGCAACCCCTCTGTCCTGGGAGATACCGACACGCAACCCCTCTGTCCTGGGAGATACCGACACGCAACCCCTCCGTCCTGGGAGATACCGACACGCAACCCCTCCGTCCTGGGAGATACCGACACGCAACCCCTCCGTCCTGGGAGATACCGACGCGCAACCCCTCCGTCCTGGGAGATACCGACGCGCAACCCCTCCGTCCTGGGAGATACCGACGCGCAACCCCTCCGTCCTGGGAGATACCGACGCGCAACCCCTCCGTCCTGGGAGATAGCGACGCGCAACCCCTCCGTCCTGGGAGATAGCGACGCGCAACCCCTCCGTCCTGGGAGATAGCGACGCGCAACCCCTCCGTCCTGGGAGATAGCGACGCGCAACCCCTCCGTCCTGGGAGATAGCGACGCGCAACCCCTCCGTCCTGGGAGATAGCGACGCGCAACCCCTCCGTCCTGGGAGATAGCGACGCGCAACCCCTCCGTCCTGGGAGATAGCGACGCGCCACCCCTCCGTCCTGGGAGATAGCGACGCGCCACCCCTCCGTCCTGGGAGATAGCGACGCGCCACCCCTCCGTCCTGGGAGATAGCGACGCGCCACCCCTCCGTCCGGACAGCCAGTTACAGTGTGTTGCAGGAGCTGATTGTCCCCTGCAGTAAAACGCTGTGGAGGAATTAACAACCAGGAAGACTTGAGAATTCCCTGAGGACATGGCCCTTTACTCACTGTTTCCCAGAAGCACTTTATATTGATTTTCCCAAGCCTCCAGTCAAGCCCATGCATTGTCTCACACACAGGCTGACCAAGTGCTGCATCACAGACCATTTGGTTTGACCAAACCTGATGCCATGAGCTCATAATCAATGCCTTAATTTATTCCCTTATTTTACCTCAGAACCTGTGACATTTCAGTTGACTGTCAGACTGAAACATCTATGAAACTGGCGGTCCTCAGGTTGCAGTAAGTCAGGGCTGCCCAACCCTGTTCCTGGAGAACTACGGTCCTGGTGATTTTCTTTCCAACCCTAATTTAACACACCTGATTGTAATAATTAGCTGGCGATCAAGCTGATTCAGGTTACTGGCAAATGGGGTTGAAGAAAAAACCTACAGGGCAGTAGATCTCCAGGAATGGGTTGGGCAGCTCAGCAGTAAGGCATGTCTTTGATGCTTACACCATTAATAAAACTGTACTTACTGTTACTGCGTTGTATTGTTGTTCCAGCTTGCTATCTTAAGATGAATGCACTTACTATAAATCGCTCTGGAACAGAGCATCTCCTAAATGACTAAAATGGAAATGTATATGAAGTTGACCTGGTGGAACATCAATAGTATCCAGAAGGTGATGAGGATGATGTTCCAGCCTTTGTCTCCTGTCTTTCTGTGTCTAGCTGGCTCCAGAGAACACAGTCCTGTCTTTCCAGAGGGCTCTGCAGATGAACGTCAGTGGGCTGGAGGCTGATGTGGCCATCAGGTACAGAGGGGAGATGGAGGGATACAGTAGCAGTAGGGGTCAGGGCCCTGGCGTTAGACCCTTGGCTAATTTGACATAATATGAGGTGGCAAGATGAGCTGGAAGAGAGAACCAGTGGAGAGGAGGTGTGAATGACTTAATCGGACGGGGTGTGCACGCCTGTGCAGGCGTGTGCACGTGAGTTGGCTGGCATGTTTGTGTGTGTTTGCGTGCATGCTATGTGTCTGTGCTTTTTGGGTGTGCCAGCTGTATGAATATATGTGCCCCTTGTGTTAATGAAAGCTCATTTAGCGTGGATATACACTCCCCCTCCCACTCTTATCCCAGCGTGGCCCAAATAGGATGAATGGGAGGTGGAGGAGAAACATGAGTGTAGTTGGGTCGGGCCCAGGGCTGTACTGTGACCCCGGTGGTGACACAGATCCAGGGTCAGGGACTATACGTCCACCTGGCCAGAGAAACAGGATACCTGTACCCACTCAGACATGTTGAAATGGACAGGTGTCATTTAAGTCATGCTAAATGGTCACAAAATATGATAACTGATTGAAATCGTTCTTGGTCTGCTTTTGATGCATACTTGCAAGTCAGCGGAGTGACTTGACTTCATGAAGTGGACGTGACCGTTGTAACTGGGTTTTAACTCCTCCTCGGCACAGCTTTGACGGTGTGCCCTTCCTGATGAGAGACCGGGACCTGAGGAGAACTACGGACGTTGGGAAGTTGTTTCCAGACCGACAGCGGGAGGATGCGTCGTTCTTCAACTGGACGGACCTGCACAGCCTCAACGCTGGCCAGTGGTTCCTCAAGGTTTGACCATCAGTCACCCTACTAGGGAGGAAGGGGGACACTCAGCCCATCCATAACGGAGAGGAGTGGTGCTCTCTGAAACACGTACCAAATGCTTCGTTGTATGACCTCCCAAAAAACAGTTTCTTTCACTAGGCCTTTATTTCTCTTCCGTGCTTTGGGACCATTTCACATCCACTCGGCTAATGGGATGTTTTGTTAATGACATGGAGAAATGGCCCCGTTTTATCAATGAAGATTACGTCCATGGATTGAGTTAAAACCATCACCCTGATCTGATCTCCTCAAGAAGTGGTGTATTACTACGATTGCCGTGCACACCTGAAAATGTACACTGTGTGTGTGTGTGTGTGTGTGTGCGCGTGTGCGCGTGTGCGCGTGTGTGTGTGTGCGCGTGTGCATGTCGTAGGACGACCCCTTCTGGACGGTGCGTTCCATGAGTCAGAGGGAGGTCCGGTTGGTGGGGAACCAGAGTGTGTGTAGTCTGGAGCAGCTCCTGAGGCTAGCCAGTTCCCAGAACCGCACAGTGGTATTCAACCTGCGCCGGCCCCCGCCAGAACACCCCCGCTACCACAGCTGGATCAACGACACCCTGGAGGTCGTACGCCTGTCCGGGATACCACAGCACCTGGTGAGGCAGGCCCTCTACTGACCACCAGTCCCCCCCCGGGGGTTGGAGTTCAGAGTTCAGTTGGAGGAAGATGACTGTAGTGTTCCCTACAGAGGTAGTCACAGAGCATTGGTGCGATTCGCAAGTTGGTCGAATGAAAGGAACAGGTAGCACATTCCATTAGTCATAATCTACATGTTGCTTACTGTACACTTTTGGTTTCATTCTGTCACTCGCAAAATAGGACGCTAATGCATTTTGGCTTGCAGGCCTATATCAGAGTGGATTAAAAGGTGGCTTGGCTCAGACAATGTCCCCTTGGGTTATGTGGATAGTGACTGACAGCGGCGTCTGAACATAGTCATTTGACCACTGCGTTATTGAGTGTTTGATCACTGCTGGTCCGCGTGTGTGCAGGTGATGTGGACCCCAGACTGGGACAGAGGGCAGGTGAGGCTGGTAGCTCCAGGACTGCAGCAGACCTCTGTGGTGAAACGACCCCCCCAGGCTCTGCACCAGCAGGGAATCAGCAGACTGCTGCTACGCTACAGCCAGGCCAACCCCCACGACATCCGGTGGGTTAACACACTCAGGCGGGCGCTGGCACTGGGACTGTAGGGGTGCTCCCGTCCAAGGCACCGCACCTGCGACATTGCAACCCGGGTTCTTCTCCTGGTTCAGAGTATACAGACCACAACACAGAAATTGATGCAATTTCTCTCTGCACCGTCTGTGTTGTTGGGAGGGGTGGTCAGATAGGGATACCGTGCCATGCCGCGTTCTAGCGATTCCTTTTGGAGGGGCGGGACATTGCAGGCTAACTCCAGCCATTAGCTGGAGGAGCGTTCTCCTCCAATGGTATCGGTTCCCGCTGACATCCTAGATGAGGCGGTGTGGTAAGGGCTTGTGTGGATGTGCTTCAGAAGACGCCTGTCACTGTCCTTCGACGTTCCTCAGCCTGCTGATTAGATTAGATCAATTGAGTGGATAGGGGGGGAATTGGTACACGTTCAGGGACCCATGTACACACAGATACACAGGCAGACCAATTCATTTTACCGGTTAGATTAGATCTATTGGTAATTGGTCTGAAATATTCAAACTGGACTGGCTGTGTAAATGCAGCCAGAAACACACACACATACACACTCACACTACTATTTTTGTGTATGTAATCTGATTGTCTCTGTGGCTCCCCCAGAGAGTTCTCCAGGAGCAACCTGAGTGTGACTCTGTACACGGTCAACGAGCCCTGGTTGTTTTCTGTGCTCTGGTGCAGCGGGGTCTCCTCAGTCTCCTCTGAAGCACCCAATATTCTGAAAAAGGTGCCTTACCCCATCTGGCTTATGGTAAGTACCAGACAGACCCTCTGCCCCTGGCACATGACCCCGGCCTAGGCCCCCGGTGGTATTAAACCATCCTGGAACAGGTTTACAGATAGTGAATTGTAGAACTCCATCTATTACTCCCTGTCTGTTTTCTACTAAATTTGGACAACCACCCGGTCTGGTACAATTTTATTGACCTAAGGTGCCAATTATTCTGGAGGGCACTATTTGTGGAATTTTCCTTTTTCTCCAGTACCTTTTTCAGACATATGGACACTTCGGTTACGGCGTAGAAATGCCGACAAGAAACCTTTTCTGGACATGTTTTCAAACCGCCACTTTGCCAGCATTTCCATAGTCTGTAAAGAAAAGCCCCGTCTGAAGCCGGACTAACGGCCATCCCTAGGCGACCAGAACTGTCAATCAAATTATCTCAAACTGCATTTGAGCAGCCTACCTGTCTACTGCCTGAGTGCAGACCTCTGTCTTGTCCAAAAGAAGTACATTACTGTTTATTTGTACCATGCTTTAACAAGATATTTATTATAACTAAAATCCATCTTGCTACCCTACCTTAACCAAACGGAATAAAAACAACACATAGCAACATGAATCTTTAACATTTCTATTTGTCAGGGAAACAATACAGAACATTGTTTCCTGGAGCAGAATTCTCTTGTCAAAAAGGGACCAGTCTCTGCTGACGCTACAGTCTGGAAGGTTGTCCGTTGCCACTATCGACGTGGCGCGGTTGTATGTCTGAGAATGGTACTTTACGATATTCTGATTTAAGGCTTTAAGTTCACTGTCTGTACTATCCCCCAACTGTTCTTTTACATGTTGTTCTGTTACTGAGAATATTGCTTGTAACATCACAGGCACCATGTGATGGATGATGACAATGCATACTGACAAAGAGACTTTAGAAATGGTGTAATTCGGTTTTATTCACTGGATACATTATCAAGAACTGTGATCTTAGTTTTTATGCATTTCTTGAATTATTCTCCTTTCCTGATTTTGTGATAATTATGTCTATGGCTGTATCACAGCGAATTGATGACTCCCCTGATGACCTCAGTTATTCTGCAGGTGTTGGCGCCACCTGATGAGCTCACTAGTGATGAGTCAAGGAAGTCCCTGATGAGGATGTCCCCTGTTTCCCCTGGTGATTCTGCCCAACTAGCATTGCCATTAGGGACTCAGTTCCTCTTGTCAGCAAGCTGCACAGTCTAGGACTGAACCAAGGGGTCTGTTTAGTGCTATGATAGACTCTGCAATACGATGGACCGGAATGACATTACAAAATAAGCCTTTTGAGACTATTCAGAACATTCTCAGCATTTAGTGGCAAATGATTTAAGCAAAATGTAAAATTCTCTTTAGCAGTGTTCTCTTTAACAGAACAAAAGATCATAAAGAAATGGTTTGGGGGATCAACTACAAACACAGAGTCCAAAATTAATGTTATAAGAAAAAATGGGTGCACTTCCCCTTTAGTATTCTCTTTTGTTATTGTCAGTTTAATAGTTTGTGCACTTTTGAGAAACTATTCAATGGTGCATTACGCATGCATTCCTGTACCAAAATGTTTTACAGATGTGGGTGATAGAATCTTAGGCAGAATGATTAGTTATAGGCTTGTTGTATCCTGGCTGTCAATTGTATTAGGAGACTGTTCCACCTGGTGGTCTAAAGCTGCAACGATGTGTTTTAGAGTCCAGATGAATACTGCCTAATCTGGGTGGCTGCTGATGTCATCTCCTTCACCGTTGTAATAGGGATTTTTGTCTTCCAGAAGTAAGTACTCTTTCATGCTAAGTTTTTGCTTTTATTTCCCATCATGTCATTTTGAAATGATCTTGTCATTAGTCTGAGTAAATGAAGTGTTACGTGATCTTGTGTCCGTGTAATAACGCGTCTGACGATCCAGGGTTCAGGGGGTCTGGTGGGATTTGGGTTTGGGTTTGAGGTGACAGAGACTCAATATAATATCCTTTCCAGAAGAGGTGGGTTTTTTTTTTATGACAACACTGTCTGCATGTCCTATATGTGGCAGGAGTAGAGCCTCGCTTCTCTTTCATAATTACCTGTAATTATGGTACTGCTGTGGTGCCTCCAGGCAGCGTTTACACAGTAAACACATCTCTATCCTCAGACCGTCAACCGTACATCCTCTCTTCCAGTTCACAGCTGTGTTCTTGCTCTCAGGTTGAATGTATGGCACATTAACCATTTACGTTTATTCAGGTCATTGTTGTTCTTCAACAGTGCATCAAGAGCGTTTCTGACCCTCCCCCCGAATTCCCTCGAGTAAAGAAAGAGCACTTTACACAGTAAACGGCATTCATCACCTGAGAATAGGAGTATGATCGGTATTTACATTGTTTTATAATACAAGATATGTGCGTTTAAGCAAGAGGAATTTCAGTCATGTCAAAAAAGTTTTGGCAACCTTGCACTATTTTCTCACTGTCTTTAAAAATAAGTTGAAATTGACCAAGTGTTCTATGTTATGATTCAGAACCTTAATTTTCCTTTTACATCTTTTTATCCTAAAAATAAAATAAACAAATGGCATTGAGAAAATTGACACCCTAGATTCAATATTTGGTACAACAGCATTTGGCCAAAATAACTGCAATAATCGCTTGAGAATCAATCACTTCCTATAGTAGTGGATGAGCTTCCTGCACCTCTGAACTGGCAGTTTGGCTCACTGTTCTTTTGCAAACTGCTCCACGTTTCCCTGGATTTTTTTAAGGGTGCCTCACATCTGCTCTTTTATGATCTTGCCACAGGTGTTCAATCAGATTTAGATCCATACTCATTGCTGGCGACTTGGGCACTGTCCAGCGTTTTGTCTTGAACCATTCCTGGTTGCTTTTTAAAGTGTGTTTGGGATCATTATCCTGCTGGAAGTCCCATGACCTTTGAAGGAGACCCAGCTTCCTTACACTGGGTTTGACATCGCTCTCCAAAATTCCTTAGGAGTGTCCAAGCTTGGCTGTAATCTCGTGTCTGACGTTAGCCAGTTTTCTGGTTTCTTCCAATTCTGCATGTTCATTGTAACACAAACTGGTTGAATGAGAGATTTTCATTTGCAAACACCTGCAGCTCACCACAGGTAAGTTCAATTCCAAAGTAGAGAATCACCAGTTATTTTTTATTACTGCTAGAAACTGCCAGTAATATTTTTCCAGCATGCTTCAACAGTTTTAAGAAGAAATGGTGCGTTATGTGAATGATGTGCAAAGATCGCCAATACTTTGCCTGAAATCTTCTGTACTCCTATATTTGGAGAGCTGTTTGTATGGTAATTTGTTTACTGGGAGAATTGCCCCTTCCTTTCTTAGCCATGATACTGTAGCAGGCTGGTGGACCGTGGAGAAAACATCTGGGGTGTGCTATGCTTCAGCAAAGTGCTGGCTGCCGCAGGCTTCTAAACTGACCTGTTATTTCTCCACCTTCTTTTGTGCTTTTTCCCCTTCCTCTTCCTCCTTTTGTCTTCTTTCTCCTCTACTCTGCCTGATGTGCATGCTACTCCTCTCTGCTGCATTCTGGCATCTGTCAGCTATCACATGATCAGGTAACTGGGTCAATTCTGTTGACCCACAATGCTTTTCTTTTATATTTTTCTTTCTCTTTCGCTGTTCCCCTTTGTTCTTAGCTCCATGTAACCGATTGCTGTCATTCATTTCATCCTGTCCTTCAGCCACGGTCTTTCTACATGTCGGCTTTTCAGTCTTCTGTTTCCCTGACCCGTGTATGTTGTGTTCCACCGCCGCCACTTCTCTCTCACCCCCACTAAAGAGGAGCAGAAACCAAGCTTAGACAGCAATGCTTTCACCCCACTCCTGATTTAGCGTTAACATTATCCACTCAGTGACAGTCTTCAAATGAATTGTGGAACTGCAGTGAACAGGGATGGGTTTGTTTATAGGGCTGATATGCAGATTTACAATTTACGGTACTGGTAGTGTAATCGGGGAACAGTTTTATTTATACGCTTTCATTGCTTTACTTGGTCTGAAATTGATGCTGGTATTCACTTTGGGGGCCAGTAGTGTTAATGTTTAGGTGCAGGTGGTCCACAATACTTTGAAGCTCATTCTCTTAAAGGAATAGCTCAAGCAATAGAACATTTTAAGGTGCAATTACTGGACTGAACTCCTGTGAAGGTCAAGCACTTCTTGCCTCTGTTTTAATTACTTTAACCAAATGGATTCAGGAAGAAGTCTTTCTTGCCCTTTCTTAAAAAAAAACCCACCAGTCACAAGCACAATTAGTCATTAACTGATTACAAGTTGTTGTTAACTTATAAGTAGATGCCTCTACAGATGTGGTCGTCTTTGGCTCAGACTGTAATATTCTACATTGCAGATTAACATGTGTATATATCTAATCTAAATCATTCGGAAAGACAGACAACCAACCAAGGCAACCAATCATTTTCTGTCCCTTTGCTGTGTCATTTTGTGGTCAGACAAATAGTAGACTGAGGCAAAATGGTTGTCTTGTGGCTACGCAAGTTGACCAAGAATAGCTTCCTCCAAGTGAAACAGCCGACCCTTTTGACCTGGCCCTATAGAGCAGACACATGATGCCTGACCTCTGTGTGACCTTCCCCTCTATAGGTGGAGGATGAGTGGCATGCGCAGCTACAACCCAGAACAGATCATGCTGAGCGCTGCGGTCAGGAGGTCCAGCCGAGACGTCAACATCATGAAGGAGAAACTCATCTTCTCCGGTAAGGAGAGAGCTGTCGGAGGAGATCCCCTCCCTGCCCGTCCACTGTCTTCCGCGGTGTGTTGGTGTGTCTGTTTCTCTGGCCGTGTCCAAATACCTTCGTCTTCATCTTGGTTATTTACCACCGGATAGACGAGGTGGATGTTCGCTTAGTTAATTTTTTTCCACTTATAAATCATTGACCACTGAAATGAGGGATCAGGAAAGGACTGCGTTTTTATTTTATTTTGGAGCATCTGGGGAAACTCAGTGGGACCCTATCCCAGCATGCATCTCTCTGAGTGTTTGTGATGTAAATGTCCTTCCCAAGGTCAGTCGCAGTAGCAGCGTCATCCTGTGTGTGTGATCTCCACTCCATCCTGCCATCTCTCCATCCTCCTCCGGCTCCTGTGACCATCTCTCCGACCATTCCATACCTCCCTTCCCGCCTCTGTCTCTCCGCCTGCCTGCCCGCCCGCCTCGCCCTCCCCCCCTTCACCCACAGTCACCCACTAGAGGCCTGCATCACATTACAGTGTTCCTAGACAGACCCCTGTGACCCACCAGCCCCTCCTGGTGTTGGGTAAAAGGTGAGTCCCAGGATGATGTGGGTTCTCAGTAAGGGCCAGTCAGCCATCCTGACCGCTCTAGAGTAGTGCCGGTAAAGTAGGTCTTTCAAGAGAGAGGAGTGGTGATGTGCAGTGCCAAAGGAAAATGAGGAGGTTTCTCTAGCATGGTTTGGATTGAATGTCATGCTCCAGCCATTGTTTTTGGTGTTTGAATATGCATCAATGTGGATGCTGACCGATGTGCCTTCTCTCTTCCGCCCCCCAGAGGTGAGCCATGGTGTGGGCAGCGCTGAGGACTTGTACATGGAGAATGGCTGTGACTACTATGACAACGAAGGCATTTCCCATTGACTCACTGTACTAATGTGAATCTACTGAGACCATTCCACTATTAACATCTGAGTACTGAGCAAATGAAGACCTCCAAGTGATTGGCTTGTCTGTTGTTTTGCTCAGTGCATCCAGATTGTTTTTAGTCACTATTCCAAGCTACTGACTAACTGAAACATTAATTGGTTGATCGATTAACAGGCTGTAGTATTTTTGAAAACTCCCGTGCCCACACCACCCATTCCTTTGTACATTCTGTAAATTTATATTTTTTTTTCTTGTTATAAACAACGTGGGACTATGAGCACTTTTCATTGATGAACTGATTGATTCGCCAAATCTGTGGCCTCTTCTCCTCACATGTAAATGCTTTGGAGGGCCCCTAGCTACCAATGGTTGCATTAACAACCTTTTTTTTTTTTTTTGTTTCTATAGTATTTTATTATTTTGCGGTCACTTTATGGAAAGCACTGTAGACAGAACAATTCTCAGTTAGAGGTTACTTGTTCTAGTACCATCAGAATGAATACTGCCGTGTCCAGCATTGCAAATCATCCTTGCCTTCTTTGGCCACTTCAACAAGATATTATTTTGATCAAAAACACGAACAAGCTGTTTACAGAGGTCCTGCCTTTTCCTTTGACCGAATGAAATATTTACGTGATGTTAATGATTTTAAAAGCTGTTTTGAACAGCATTTCCTGTATCCGTGCATGTGATATACTGTATAAAGTGACTGGTGGAGTTCTCGCGTAGGTGTGGCTTTCCTCCAGGCAGACCTGAAGATGATGTGTACTGGTTGTGTTTTGGTCGTGTTTAGTTCATTGTGAATGTGTTCTGGTTTCTAAAGGATGTGGACAGCGTAGTTGTATGTTTTACGGCTGTAGGGTTGTTCTTGAATCGTTTTTTTTTGACTTTGCAAGCGTGAAAAACCATAATGACCTATTTACACATTGTTCATGTTTTATTGTTCCTTTACTGCGAAACATTGTTTATGCATTGTTTAAAGTAGTTTAAGCATTGGTTTGTCTCAGTAGTGATACAGAGAGTTGTAGTGACATGTTTTGGGGATTTAGAGAGAGCTTTTGATATTGAATATTGAATGCTAGAAAGTGAACAAAATATTTAATATATTGTATGGATCAATTATTTAAATGCCTTTTTTATTTTGTATAATTATAATCTAGTTATGAAAGTTGTTCACTTTTGTCACCTGTGTTAACGACCATACTGAATATCTGTCAATACAAAGATATATATATATATACATATATATAAGGACCTTGAACATTCATTCTGGAAGAGGGGTCAATAATAAAGACACTGAATAAACACTCCCTTTTAGTATGTCATACATTTTGGGATTCCACTGATCATTTGGTGCCCAAATGGTAGTCACTATCTTACTCTAAATTTGAAATTATTAATACACATTATACAGTCAAGACTATTAAAGGTGTAGGTACTGAATAGAGCCCAGCTGCAGACCTCATATCTCAGGCTCCTCTCTACTGCCACCTGTTGAAAATGTAAAGCCAACCAGTGGTACACTGTTACCGTAATTCTATACAAAAAAGCATTTACATGAACCCTATTAGTATAGATACATATAACCAGACAAAGGAAGTAAAAATGCCACCATCATTCAAAAAATTACCCTGTAGACAATTTACATGGAGTGTGTGTATATGTTACAAGTTTCAGATCCACAGATTAGATGAATGTTGTTGATATGTCAGATGTTTCGCAACCACTGCGAGTCTAGGTGCAGCCATTTATTTTCATGGTGAGCAAATGTTGCAACCCATTTCTTTTTCATTGAATGTTATATTGAAATTGTGATCCTGATGCTGCATAATAATAGCAGTAGAGTTGAAGTTTAAGTCTTAAATCATTTGACTACAAACTTCTCAATGGCAATATAACTCATGTTGGTATTGTGCTGTTTAAAATAAAAAGTACATATCAGTTGGTTTGTAGGGTGATATTAAAGGTTATCCTTTGTCATGAAGTGAGGTGTTAGTTACTGTTCATTGAAAGCTTTTGGCTGTTGAAGGGAATATCTCACACAGGGTCAGGGAAAGGAGACGTGTTCATTCACTTTTGTTGGTATGTGCCTCAGAGGTATATTAAAATGCTTCTGATACCAAAGTGAAATGGTTTGGTGTGTTTTTTCAATGTATGTTCATCTTGTAGTTGTAGCTCATTGCAACTATATTCCTATTGTAGGGTGAGCATGGTTAAACAGGGACTTTAAAAACTCATCCAAATGTCACAACTGTTCTAAAAGGCTTAAAACCTCTACCACATACAATGTTAGAAATGTAAACAAATTGATGGGTGACTCATACCAATTGTCCTAAAACGAATTTGTGCTTTATTCTGGCATCTTTTGTCAGCACAACATTTTTACATTTTATAGTTTTGTTCAGTGTAATTACAGTTTGTTAATGTACAACCCCATTTCCAAAAAAGTTGTGACGCTGTGTAAAATGTAAAGAGAAACAGAATGCAATGATGTGAAAATCATTTACACCCTATATTCAATAGAAAATAGTATTATGACAGCATATCAAATGTTGAAACTGAGAAATTTTGTTTCTTGAATGATAAATGACAGCACCATGTTTCAAAAAGCTGGGACGAAGGAAACAAAAGACTGTTTTGGTTAATTGGCAACAGGTCAGTAACATGATTGGGTAAAAAAAAGAGTATCCCAGAGAAGATGAAATGAGATACAGAGAAGTCTTTCAGAAGTAAAGATGGGGAAAAATTCACCACTGTGAAAGACAGCAGGCAAACAGTGCAACAATGTTCCTGAATGTAAAATTGCAAAGAGTTTGGGCCTCTCATCGATGGTACATAATATCAGTAAAAGATTCAGAGAATCCGGAGAAATCTCTGTACACAATGGACAAGGCCGAAAACCAATACAGGATGGCCGTGATCTTCGGACTTGATTCTGTAGTGGACATTACTGCATGGGCTCAGGAACACTTCTGAAAACCATTGTCTGTGAACACAGTACATCACTGCATCCACAAATGCAAGTCAGAATTCAACCATATATAAACGATACAGAAATGCCTTCTCAGGTCCCAGTCTCATTTAAGATGGACTGAGGCAAAGTGTAAAAATTTTCGGACATACTGAATTTGGGTTTTTCATTAGTTGTCAGTTATAATCATCAAAATTTAAATACCAGAAATATATCAGTCTGTGTGGAATGAATGTATATAATATACAAGTTTCACTTTATGAATGGAATTACTGAAATAAATCAACTTTTTGATGATATTCTAATTTTATGACCAGCACCTGTATTTCAACAGCATGGCTCTGTAATGAAAGAGTCCGGGCGCTAAACTGGCCTGCCTGCAGTCCAGACCTGTCACCTGTTGAAAACATTTGTCTCATTATGAAACGTTAAATATGACAACGGAGACCCTGAACTGTTGAGCAGCTGAGATCCTCTATCAGTCAAGAATGAGAGAACATGTCACTTGCAAAACTATAGCAATTGGTCTCCTCAGTTCACAAATACTTACAGAGTGTTGTTAAAAGAAGAGGGTGTTACACAGTGGTAAACATTCCGGTCCCAACCTTTTTGAAACTTAATGCTGGCATCATATTCAAAATGGGCATACATGTATTTTTCCCGAAAACTATTTCTCTGTTTCAACATTTGGTAAGTTGTCTTTGTAGTATTTTCAATAAAAAATAGGGATATTGCATTCTGCATTTTACACAGCATACCAACTTTAGAAACAGGGTTGTAACAGAAAATGTAAGTCACAATTATTCTATTCCTATTTTCCCAATACTCCCCCTATGTAAATGTTTGCTGTATGTTGTGTTGGCCATGCCAGTTATTAACAGTATTGTGCATCTGTAATTCCCCACCAACATGTTAACACGCTAGTTAGTGTTAAATGCAAGTTACAATTCACAAATGTCAATTTTTATTTCCCCTGCAGATGTACTAGAGTATAACATTTGTTCATGGAAAAACTGTTGGCAAAATGCATTGTGATACTTTCCCTTACAATGGCACGGTCATAGGTCTTAATAATGGTAAATGGATTTGCTGTTTTTCTATTTTGTTTGATGGTCTACAAAATAATCCCTCATACTAAAAAGGGTTTTGGAATGGTATTTGAACGCTGTAGCCAGCAGATAGCCTAGTAAACGCACATTTAAAGCAGACATTCCTCATATGGGATGGGGCTTTGAAGATGATAAGCAAAACACGCAGTATAAAAATAGATTGAAGTCACATACTTATTCAAAAGGCAAAGGTCCAGATAATGATATAGCCTATCAGAAAAAGAATATGTGCAATGCAAGTACAGCACGAATCTTGTTCCATGAGGAATGCATTAAAACTGTTTACCTAATGAACCACAGACACTTCCACCCAAATGTTTGCCGTTCACAAGTCTGGGGACGAGGTTATCTGAAGTATTACATCTTTTCCACTGTATGAGGATAGCCCTGGTTCCTCCGACTAGACTGGTATTTCAGTCATTTCATAGCACTAGACTGGTATTTCAGTCATTTCATAGCACTACATCAAGCACTTCCATAACATAGAGATGGTTAGAGAACTTAACAAGGTTATGTGGTATATTGAAGGCATCTGCCATTTCACTGTAGTTGATTGGGTGGCACTTCCAACTTCACTGGCTGAACGCTCCCGCTGTCCTGGTTGGTCATAATTCTAACCGGGTCATTAGGAGGGATCAGCCAATTAATTCTACTTCCCTGTTGCCTCAATGCAATATCACGGATGAACAGATGCAGCTTACATATGCACCTAAATATTTTGCTGTGCAACCTGGAAATATTAAGATTTGCAGTTCGAATAGCTTAAATGTTTGTCATTGTGCACTTATTTCTCAACTTGCAACACATGCTCCTTGTTAAAGGGTCATCACGGAACCCTGTGAGACCTCTTTCTATCGCTGTTCTATACAGTAATAAGTCAGTCAGTGTAACAATTGATTCTTACAAGTGAAAAGGTGATCACAAGTAATTGCACTAGAATGAGGATGACGCTGACTAACAAGTTACAGTTACCAAAGTGCAATGTGCTGATTAAAGGCTCTTTTACAAAGTTACTCATTTCCAATTGAGCCAAAATGCATCTGTTTGTTGTGAATGTAGAATCTGCTAAAGCAGGAACATTGCCTTTAAATTTCAATCAAACTCTAACCCTGAACTTCAGGAAATACAGGTTGAATAGTGCTCTGTGTCCCTTATTTAATCAATTACTTCATCAGTTATCCCCAACTAAACCATAACTTCTCCCAAAGCTAAGCATCAGCTACTGCTTGAATCTAAAGCCAGTAACTACAGAACAGTGCCCTAGTCAAGAGATTGACTCCCTTAAAACACTGGTGGACCTTAGGATCAGGTGACTGTTAAAAGCACCAGACAACATAGCAGCTCTACGAAAAGGCACAGGCATACTGTTATCCACAGATGGGAAGAAAACAAAAACACATAAATCATATACACGCACGCACGCCCGCAGTACAAACACACTAAATAAATAAATAAATATCTGAAAGTGTGTTGGCTGGTCACAATTCTCTAGAAATAAAAGGTTGTTCCCTGAATTAAACGCAATTTCAAACTACAACAGTTGGTCTTAGAAGTGGGTCTGGCAGTAAACAGTTGATGTAGCTATCTGAGCTTCTCTGTGAGTAATTTCCAGTAACAGTTTTACAGTTGAGATCATCCTTTAACCTCAGCATACTATTGCACACCTGGTGAGGATGGAGAAGCACAATTAACAGTTAAATGCACAACCATTGTTTAATGTCTGGTAGGATCCTAATGGCCCCTTGCCCCCTCTCGAGGCTAAATCAGTTGAAGTTCGTCTTGCGGAGGTGTCTGTTGAGGATCTCTATAGCGCTGACCTGTAGGGGCCAGGAGCCTCCCATGATGCCAGCCTGGATGGCCACCCCCGTCACCACCGCCAGGTCTGGGTCCACCGAGGTGTTGGGCTCCTTCCCAAAGTACTCACTGATCAGCCTCCTGATCCTGGGAATCCGGGTGGAGCCTCCCACCAGAACAATCTCATCCACTTCCTCCTTTCCTAGCTGGCCCTCGGCCAGCACCGTCTCTACAGGAGCCAGAATCTTCCGGAAGAGGTCGGCGTTCAACTCCTCAAACAGCTGGCGGGTGACGACTGCTTGGAACATGACTGGGAGGGGGTCCTTGGCGGGCCCTTGGAGTTCCAGGAGCAGGGGCACGCGGAGGTGGGCGCTGGACTGCAGGGTGAGGTTGAGCTTGGCAGCCTCCACGGCCTGGCGGAGGCGGTGAATGTCCTCCTTCAGGGTGGGGGGTGTACCGTACTGCTGCTGAACTCGCTCCATGGTGTACTGGAGCAGCCTCTGGCTGAAGTCCTGGCCCCCAAGCTTGTTGTTGCCTAGAAAAAGTCACAGTTCTATTTTCATATCTGGGACTTAAATTGACACGGTGACCATGGAACGCTGCCCTTTTCAGATACAATACGAGATATTCTACTTGGGTGTAAATGACAATTACAAAATTCAAGGGTCCCTGACATGCCAGTCATTTGCCAGAGGTTGACAGCAGGGTCTCAAAAGAACTCCCCCAACAGGAAAACCAGGACTTGGTTGCCTAAAGAAGATTGTGATCATTTCTCCAAACAATCCAAGTAATTGTCACCTACACACAGCGTGCGGATCCAGAAATCCCCTGCTCAGTGGGCATTCCCTGCTTTCAAGGACAGTGTTGTAGCACAGTTAACTCCATGTCCTACCTGCCATGGCTCTTGTCAGGAACATGCCCCCCTGTTTGTTGAGCAGGGAGACATCCAGTGTCCCTCCTCCCAAGTCCACCACCAGCACGTTGAACACGTCCGCCTTGTGTAACCCATAAGCCATAGCTGCAGCCGTGGGCTCGTTGATCACACGGAGGACTTCCAGACCTGAGCGGCGTAGAGACACAGGTGACATCATGTCAGTGACACAAGCGACAGTGGCAAGTGTACATTTGACCAAAAGGGTCACATGGCTTGGATAATGACTTGTCTATCTGTATATGTGACTGCTAACAGAACTAGAGTCTAGGAACAGCTCAAAAAGAGACCACAACAAGCACTTCCTATTTTTCATTAATTACTGAAGCAACGTTTACAATTTTTTTTTTTAAGTTTAAAAATCCCCAAGTCCAACTGACCAGCGAGGTTGGCAGCTCTGACAGTGTAGTTTCTCTGTCTCTCATCGAAATCGGCAGGGACCGATATCACAGCTTTCTGGATGGAGACGCCCAGGTGTCGCTCTGCCATCTTCTTCATCTTCAGCAGTAGCCGAGAACCGATGAACTCTGGAGTAACTGTAAATGTCTGATTGGTGGTGACCAAAAACTCTGCACTGCCATTGTTGTTGATCACCTGAAAAAAAGGCATGTTATGCTCCACTGACTTCCAGTTGAAGTATGTATCCAGTACAAGACCATAGTGATTGGCTGAGGAGCAGCAAAGGGAACTGACCCTCCATACCATTAGGCAATCCTCAAACCTTACATCCCGTAACCAAGCTCTCATATGTTCAGCTACCCCTGGTCTTTTGGTTGCCCCACCACTACAGAAGTGGAACCAGATTCCCCTTGGAGCTAGGACAGCAAAATCGCTGACCATTTCCCCCTAAATCTCTAAAACGTTTTTAAACATTTTTAAATAACCCCACAGCACTTCCCCACTTTTCCTTTCAATAACTAATCACATTTTCAATATATATTTTTTCCTTTCAGCACTGACTTGTACTCACTAAGATGTACTCACTATTTCTGGAATGTGTAGTTGTCTTATCTTAACATGACTGCACTAAGTTGCTCTGGGTGTGATCGTCTGATTAATTACTACAATATTAAATGAATATATGTCAGTCTTCTAAGAAGCCTACCTTCAAGTTCCATAATAAGTATTCACGGTCAAAGTAGTTACAGTGGATGCATGTACTGTACCTTGAAAGGATAACGAGCACTTTCCTGTTCGAGTAGGTCTGGTTGGAATATCTTTCCAATAAACCGCTTTGCATCATATATGGTATTTTGAGGGTTTGTGTCAGCCAGATTCTGACCCTCGTGACCGACAAGAACTTCGGAAGGAGTAAATGACACCGCACTAGGAATGCTCTTCCGCCCTTCCTTATCCGCAATCACCTCCACATCCCCTGTACCCGGGTGGAATACTGCTACCGAGCAAAAAGTGGTCCCCAGATCTAGGCCAATCACTTTTGGTTTTGGTGGAGGCAGGTACTGCTGACCAAGATAGCCAGCCAGAAAAAGAGCCAGAATGACTGATCCTGGGACACAAAAAGACGTGGATTTAGAGATAAGTAGCTTTTTTCAGCTGCTTGCTGGCATTTAGTTAAACATAAATAAAAACTTAATGAGATTTAAGGAAATTAAATAAAATGGCTAAGTCGTAACGCTATTTATTACAATGGCGTTGCGGGTATAATAGTTAGCAAGATGGGCTAGACAACTGGAACAGATGCTGAGGTAGTCCTATATATTTAAACCTTATTGCGGGTTGACAGTTGTAGTACTGTTTTTCTTGTTTACTTACTTGTCATGTTAACTATGACTTGTCATGTTGACTAAAATAATGATTGTAGCTAACCTGCCGCGGCGTAGCTAGCTACTACCGGTAAATAACTGCGCACTACACAAGCTTTTCACTTGGTGGCTAGTACAGTAGTTACGTTATGCTACGCTAACTAAACATCTGATAACACAGCAAGCACACGTTACGGTTAAATCTTACTTACCGATCATGGACATTTCCCCTGCCATTGTCAGGTACTGATCACCACAGAATTGACACGTAACAAAATAATATTAAGGCTGTCCGATTCATCGGGTTGGTTTCGGAATGGATGAAGCTCTGCAGTACTAGAAGGGGGGTTTGCACGCAAAAACATGTGGACGTTCCACATAACTACACGTCACCATTACAATGATTCCTGTTGCATCTGGGTAACGTAGTCCGAAAAAACAAATGAAGTACATTCACCATGAACTGGACTCGTCTACTAGCTAGAACCTATACTAGGGGTTAAGTTTGGGGTTAGAATCAGGAGTACAGTTAGAAATCGGCTCTACAATAAGGGTTCGAGTTATGTCTAGGCATTAAGGATTATGCGTGGTCAATTAATAAGTACAATTAGTAAGTGGATGTATAGATGAGTTCATAGACTGGATGAGTTGCATGCATTCGCCTTTATAATGTAAAACACGCCCACTCTATTTGACAAAACGTTTCGCGACTGAAACGTTTTTCTGTTTTTGAATACACCCCAGATTGCATCAAACTCTAGCTGCGTTTTGCCAATTTTGCAACGGTAAACCTTACCCTCTCTGACCACCAGATTCTGATAGGAAACGACACAGTTCTAGTACAGTTGGCAACTAAACTCAATAAAAGAAGGAAAGAGATTATGAATCTTCTTGATGCATAAATATTTTATTCTTTTGTGACATTAACATTTATTTTGAGTTCTACAAGTATGTACATTTGCGGTTGCACCCAAACAATTTGTTTACACCAAAATACACAAAAAAAGGATTGAAATCTTGAAAACTTCATGTAAATTAATAGGTTACTGAAAAGGTGCATATATGAAGGCTTATATAGGAACAAATTAATAAGTTCAAAAACAATAAATATATTTTAATTAATGAAATCACGTGGAAAACAAAACACAGAAAAAAAAACAATGGGGGGCCATCATAATTTACATGTCATAACAGAATAGTTAACAAACGTTTTGTAACCATATGTTAATTAGGATAGTATCAATGTATAATTTGTGTGTGTTGGCTTTCTGTTTCCTCTTTGCTGTTGTCGGAGCCCTCTGATGTAATAAAGCAGCCTGAGTCTCTAGGACAGTCACTCTTCTCTTCCTTCAGGCTTTGTGAAGAGGCCTCCTCGCTATCCATTATATCATCGCCTGCAAATATAAGTATTGGTCAAAAACATGTCTTTAGGTTGGTCTTTGTATTCTTTATTATGTTATGTGGGATATTTGTGTGGATGCTTTTGGCAGAAGCTAATTGTAATCCAAATAAAATCCTAAAGCTTTCTGGTTAGATCCTTAGACACATACTCAGACCATTTAAATGATTTTGGGTTTTCCCATTTTCACACCATCCTTATGGAGTTAAGTTGATTAAATTACTAGATCTCTCTCTGGCTGGTAATGTCTGGCAGTGTTAGTCAACAGCCAGTGAAAATATGCTGTTCAGCCAGGGAGGCAGTGCCATCTGTTTGTTCTCAAACTAGCCCAAGCGCACATGTATGACCTTGACTTCAATGTGTTAAGTTGAGACATAAACACTAAATAACCCTTATGCCTGATTAACAAAACAGGCTACAATTTTTAATTCCTAAATCCGGATGGAGACCTATTATCTGTTTCATCGCCATGCAGTATTTTACTGAACAAGACAAAAGGACTGGATTTAGAAATAATATTGTGCACCATTTGAGGTAGTTTATCTCTGACAGTTGTCAACACTAATGCAGACACAGATTTTCAGCATTTTGCTCTTGGAGAAATGCTTGTACACAAAATAGAAAAACATATTGGTGAAAAACGTTTAGACTTTCCCTTGCACAACTTCTTTGGGACTAGAATGTTCTATCTGAAATTTGGTTAAAGTTGGTATTAGGTATTCCTTTACGTAAACATACATGTATATCTTGCGTCTTTCAGCAAAACCTTTTGAACCCCATTAAACGCTACTATACAGTGGCCATCATGATAACTAAAGAATCCATGGTCATTTCATATGTTGGTTAGTCTTGTATGTATTTTATATTTGTTGCTGTTATTGTTAGTTTGTGTTTAATTACGCTTGCTGGGCTTATTGCCACAAATATGCCAGTCAAATTAAAATTGTATATATAGTTATATTTCAGTTATATAGACTTTATTTGGATTTACATTTTTTACATTATTTATGTAGTTCTCTGGGTTTTCCTGTCCTCTTGCCATTAAATGCCTTTGGCCAGGTTGTCACGAAAAAAAAAAGAATTTGTTCTGAATTAACAAACATGGTTAAACAATTATTATTTTTTTAAATGACCACTAGATGAATCCCAGTGAATCATGAATATGCGCAAAAAACATCTGCAAGGCTAATCTCTATTGCAACCATCATTGGCAATGCCTTAACCCCTCCCTAGCACATGTTAGGGTTATGAGCTTTAGTCCTCATTGCACACAACATCATTTCACTCTAAGGTGGACCTAATCATCAAAAATTTTTAGTGAGATACATTTGACTATGTATTTGAAAAACATAATGTCCAATTGAAATTAAGCATTTCATTTATTTTAATTCACACAAACAAATAAAAATAGTTGGCAATGTAGCCTGATCTACACACATTTCCGGATTTTTCACTTATGTATTACCAGGAACCCTTAAGGTGGTGCTTATTGGGTTATGATAGAAGAATTCACTACAAAACAGTTATAAAATATGTGATGAAATCTTTGAAACTCAATACCTCAGAGCTATGCTTAGTGCAGTTACAAATCATGTTCTAGTCCCACATTCTCATACTACGCCTGTGATACAATTGGCCAATTGTCTTTGCATGATTAGAAACACAACTGGCCCACTAAAGCAGTGTGGTTTTGTGACTCACTCTCTTTATATATGCAGTCAGCAGCAGCCAATAGCCTTCCTCTGTGTTCCGGATCGGCCACGTTCAGCTCTATCAAGTGTTTCTCCTGCAAGTGCTTCAGGTCCTCTACGGTCTGGTAACCGTTGAGTAGCAGTGCAGACGCGTACTCCTGGAATTAACAAAACAGTTCCATTGTCAGTGTGTAATTATGTCACTGTCTTTGACGTCCCTTCGTAGAATTAGTTCTGGCGGAATCGTTCCGTGAGTGACGTGCCCCTACATTTCATAACCCTTGGCACATCTCAGGGCTTTAGATTGTTATTACTAGTGCTGTCAAACAATTAAAATAATTAATTGCGATTAATCGCATAAACCTCTGTAGCGATTAATAGCAATTTTAAAATGTGTTCAAATTTGGTCCTAAATAAACAATTTTCAGTTTAAAATGCAGTGCATTATGTTGAATACATTGTTTTATTGTGAATGATGGACATTCCTTGATTTTTAATTAAAGAAGTGGGGGAACTCTCTTTTTCCATGATGGTCCATTGGAACAGGTTATGTCATGACCCTTAAATGTCTCCCCTCAAATTATCACAATGACTGGCAGAATCTATTGGTATCCCATATAAATCCTTTTTGATAGGTGTTGGGCCACCACCAAATATGTGTGTCTCTATTAAATTATTTCCAAACGCTATGGGTAGGTTACTGAAATAGGCAAAGGCACAAGGTAAGCAAGGTAGCCAGAGATTTATTTCCACAAACATTAACCAGGATCAGATGTAATTTATTTATGCTCAGCATGGATGTTGTTATTTCCGCGATTATAATATGTTTTAGTGGAAATGCGTCTGGCGACAAAGTTAATGTCTAGTTTAGACTAACAGCAACATCAAATAACTTTCCATGGCTGTAAGGACAGCTTGAACCGAGGGCCCAGTGTCACCGCTACGCCACTGCAACATGAATGCATAGGCTACTCTACTCTAGTTAATGTGATGTGCTCTGGACCACTCCTGCACAAATCAAGTGCCAAATAAAGTTACCTGTATACTGTTGCAAATGAATAAGTGACAGCTCCCGCTTAAGTCACGTGCTAACTGTGGTTCTGAGGCTCAAAACAAGAAAAATGCATTAAGCGTTTTTAAGTACTCGCAAGCGTTAACTTTGGCAGCCCTAGTTAATACATACTACGGTTGTTATTGTGCGTGTTGTAGAAAACACTACTGTCGTACAGACAACAGTGTTGTGGTTTTAACCAGGTCAGAGCCCCCACCTCTAAGTGAAGGCGCTCTAGTAGCTCCTGTAGTGTTTTTGGTCGTGGTCTCTTGCTCATCCTCTGAGGTCTGATTGGCACCACCTCTTCCTCTTCCTCTGTGTCTTTCTCCATAAGCACATCAACATAGATGAACTTGAAGTTGCCCACTTTGTTGTTCAGCATCCCTGTCCATATCCCCATAGGAGGCTTACTAATGATGTTGATAATGTCTCCAACCTGGTAATGAACAGAACAGATCAGACTGGCAAACATGAATTCATACGACATCTTTTACAAATATCTATCACAAAGTTTCAAATGATCCCAATCCAAAAGCCCTAGGTTGTGACTACCTTCAGTTTGAGAGAGTCAGTGTCGTATGGACTGGGAACGAAGTCTGTGTGGACCCGCGCTCTTCCACAGAAGTGTCCGTTGTAGGAGCGATCCTCCTCCATTCTCAGGCTGTCTCGGGCACTGGAGCCGTCTGATACGCTGGCCACACCACCTGAACCAGCGGGGAATAAAGCATCTCAGTATGATTACACTGAACAGATATAACCATGGACCAACAAGAGTGTGTACCTGTACTATCATTATGTGTAACATCTGGTCCTTCATCGTCATGCAATTACGTTTATGGCAAGAGGTGAGAGCTTATTTTGAAATCCCTGTGAGAGGACTTACTGGAAGAGCTCTGTCCACTGTAGAGACTCTCCAGGGAGTTGCTGGTCTTTTCAGAGCCTTTCTCTAAAGGAGGACAGCTTTCTGTTTCCCCTTGTCGATCTCGGTCAATGTCCTCACTCTGCATAGGAAAATACAAGTTAGAGCAGCCATTGTTTGAGTCAGATAAATTAGCTCTGCTATCATGTAATTTGTCACCAAATTTTCATACCGATTAAGACTTGCTTGGCTAAATCTCTTATGACATTGGCAGACGTCACAGAGTTGCGTTTGAGGATGTGGGTTAGTCATTTAGAGAGAAAACACACAATCATCTACTGGGCCTTTAGATGTTCTGATTGCGTAACACTGAATACAAAGTACTATAAGCACTGTGCACAATGAAGAGGCAGCCTAATGTGACTCACAGTTTCTGCATAGAATGGTTTGGAGTTCTTCTTGCCCATCTTCTTACGCATTGTCAGGGAGATGGCCTTCATCTTTTTCCCCAGGCTGCCTTGTTTGGTCTGATCACAAATGTCACATTCAGACTCTTCGGCCACCGCGGTTCCATTTTCCTCCAGTCTGGTTGGTGATTGTTGATGTCTGATGGCCTCAAAGCGTCCGAAGCTGGTGGAGCGCTGTATGAAGAGAGGACGGATTTACCGTGTGGCAGCACAGTGGCACAATGGCAGTACAGCCGGAGTCAGGAGTCATGGCATCAGAATGAATAAGTACATATATCAGCCCTATCAGGAAGAGTTTTTCGGGCCCACATCCTACCCACATCCTTTTTGTTTCTGATCGTTTCCTTTCATATAACTTTTCACTTTATTACACCTGTGATACAAACCTGTTTCCAGAAAAGTTGGGACGCTGCGTAAAATGTAAATATAAACATAATGCAATGATGTGCAAATCATTTAAACCCCATGTTCAATAGGAAATAGTACAAAGACAATTTATCAAATTGAAAAAATATATACCCACTTTGAATTTGATGCCAACAACACGTTTGAAAGAAACTTGGGACAGAGGCAACAAAACAAAGGATAAGTTGTGTAATTCTTAAAAACGTAACCTGGTGGAATATCACACAACTAATCTGGTCAATTGGCAACAGGTCAGTAACATGATTGGGTATTAAAAGATCATTCTAGAGAGGATGGGTCTGTCAGAAGTGACGATGGGGAGGTTCACCACTCTGAAAAACTTTGCGAGGCAAATAGTGCAACAATTTAAGAATAACGTTTGTTAACGTAAAATTGCAAACAGTCTCAATCTACGGTACATAATATAATTAAAATATTCAGAGAATCCAGAGAAATGTCTGTATGCACGGGACAAGGCCGAAAACCAATATTGGATGGCCATGATCTTCAGGCCCTCAAGTGGCACTGCATTGACATGATTCTGTAGTGGAAATCACTGCAGGGCTAAGGAACACTTCTGAAAACCGTTACCAGTACTTCACTGCATCCACAAATGCAAGTTAAAACTCTACCATGCAAAGAAGAAACCATATATAAACAAGATCCAGAACCGCCACCACCTTCTCTGGGCCCAAGCTCATTTAAGATGGACCTAGGCGACGTGGAAAACTGTCCTGTGGTTTGACAAATAAACATTTTAAATAATGTTTGGGAATCATGGACGCTTAATCTTTTTTTCAGCATGTGCCAAACCACATTCTGCACATATTACAACAGCATGGCTCTGTAATAAAAGAGTTGGGTGCTAAACTGTCACCATTGAAAACATTTGTCGCATTATGAAATGAAAAATATGGCAAAAGAGACCCTGAACTGTTGAGCAGCTGAAATCCTATATCAAGTAAGAATAGGGAAACATTTCACTTTCAAAACTTCAGCAATTTATCTCCTCATTTACCAAACGCTTACAGAGCATTGTTAAAAGAAGCAACATTTTTTAAATGTGTTGCTGGCATCAAATTCAAAACAGGCATCTATTTTTATATAATATAATAATAACAGTTTCAACATTTTATATGTTGTCTTTCTACTTTTTTCAATTAAATATAGGGATATATGATGTGCACATCATTGCATTGTGTTTGTATTTGCATTTTACACAGCGTCTCCACTGGAAACAGGGTTGCACTTGTTAGTGTCTTGAGCAACAATGATTTCTGGGCTGGTCACGCGAGGTCACTTCATGCGTCTTTTTCCTGATGTATGATGTGCGTGCAGTGGTGTAAAAAGTACAAATAAAATTGCACAGCTGTGTTGGGCTGTGTTCACTCGTTTAGGGAAGTTCCTAACTAGGACTTAGATGACCATGTGAAGGGAGTTCATAACTAACCAGTGGTGAGTGGAAAAAAAAAGGAAGAATGAAATAAGATTAGTTAAGATCACTGGTTAGTTCTGAACTTCCTGGCCATTTAGATCTTAATTAGGAACATCCCAAATCCGAGTACTTTTACTCTGTATTTTTTACACCTCTGTGTGTCTCTGAGGTACAGTGAATAGATTATACAGTTGTTGAATGACTGACCATTGTGGTCAATATACAAAAACGTTCCATTATTTTAATACGCATTTTTACATTTTCATTAAATTAGTTCTAATCTTTCCAAATGCTGACATCTCCACATCAGATCACCAATTATATAAATCCAAATAATTACATAAATCCCAGTAAATCCAAATGAAAAACCCAGACCAGTGGCATAGTTTGATCCAGATGTATTTTTCAGTGAAAAGAACTCGGCTTCTCTGTCTTCTATAACTTTGCTTTCCATTAACACGTTAAAAACGTACGCATTCTCTGATCGGAGTGACCCTTTGAGTACACCGACCACACAGAACATCTCCCACCTCAACAACGGTCGCCTGGCATCTGCTGCAGTTCTACACAGATGCCCACCATCTTGTTTCAAATGACCATCAGTCAGTGACATAGATTCTTTTAGCATTTAGTCAGGACTATTGTCATGTATGTGCTCTATATATGTATCAGTTACATGTAATTTAACTTAATTTAATCATTTATTTCAACCTACCTTTGGTTTACTACTCTTTGGTTTGTCTGAAACATTCGAGGCCGTTCTCTGTAGCATTCTGTGTTGATCTTGGGTTGCTTTTAGATTTCAGTCAATTGAAATGTTAAAACGCCTGTCTATACCCTGATGAACTGTTGATAACCAGGGTAAGTGTTTACTGCACTCTGTAACCCAGCTCAAATGCTTAACTTCCTCATAGGCCAGGATGTGACATGTGAGGCAATCTCCATGTATCACTTTCAGAAGGGGAAAATACATTCTGCTAAATGAGCACTTGTCATTTCTAGAAACACTGTGATGAGGTTTTGGAAAGTATAATAATTGTGTAACCTAGTTAGGTCTTCTATTTGGGGCTGGACTATATTCTGAATGGCTTCACACTTGATAATGTATACTTGTGATAAAATCACATCTTTAATTTATGTGTAACAAGTTATTAATAAACCAATTCCATTTTAATATTAGGGATATGTAGGTAGATTACATTCACTGACATTGTAAACGAGACATTGTTTTGCAACAGGCATCACTGTCATTTTCCCCTAAAAGTTATTTTAGACTAAACCTTTCAGTAATAGAATTGTGGTGAAATGTCAAAATCTAAATGGTTTCAGGAAGTGTTGAAGCTGTACAGCACACAGGAAAAGCTGAAGGTGGCAATTTTCTGATGTCGAAACAGTTTCCTGTTGATTCTCTCTACTCAGCATGGACATTTTGGTAAATTGGCTGTTAATTACCTACTTGATAACACATTTGACATATGACATTTTACTCACTGCCACATTAAATAATTAATGCTGGCATTTTTTTTTTATATGCTATATAAATGCCTATTCTCAGATTACTGCTGCCCATTCAATTAAATGGGTCAGTTACATTTCATTAATAATATGGTCTATAACCTTTTAAATTATGTTTCTGTGGGCTGTCCCATTACATTGTCTTTGAAGTCCAAAGACCAAAGAGAAGCAAACAAACTGCCAGAAATGTTGCAACAAAAAGTCCATCAACAAATATAAATATTGAGTTGAAGATAAGTAAATTGTATATATTTGTATGTCATGGTCCTTCTACATGCACACGTACAGTAAAATAAGAACATGGACTTAAAGGGAGGGATTAAATGCAATATGTACATTGCAAAGTTACATTCGACCAAAGAAAAATAAGAAATAAGGCTACAGACCATAACATTACCAGATCCAACACTGCTAGCAATCAGGCAAGCTTGTCTCAATCCAGGATTACATTTACTAATCTATTTCTCAGACCCTCCAGACTAACCCTTGGAAATACTCAATTGTTCTCTTGTGGGTAGGTTTAATATTTTTGTGAACTGTTCCACGCTATGTTGTTTGTAAACTAGTTCTACTTGAACTCATTAGAGGGCAGCATACAGTAGAAATGTACCTACACACATTTAGATTGATTTGATATGAAACACCTAAACTCTCATTGAAAGATTAATTAATATATTAACAATGTTTAGTTTTTTAAATTGCTGCTGTTGAAAAATACAGTCAAGTCCTGCCTTGTTCTATTTTATAAACATATTCATTAGAAATCAAACATGTAGCCATGTTAACTAGTGAGAAACACTAAACATTTGTCAGAACAATTTAATTTCAGTGGCCTAAAACCAACAGGTGGTGATCCCTCTCCAGGAATCCATGAAGACGATAAATCTGTAGGAGGCTGTGTAATCACAACATTGGAGTAATCTGAAATAATCTGGCCCAAAGTCACGCGAACTGCAAACAACAGATTTGCCTCAGCATCTCAGCATGTGCTGACTGAATTCATCATTTACACTGAGAAACACCTCAATGGGTGCGTTTGTACTGCAGTCCTGGTTTTCCCCAAACCATATTCTTTATGGGTTTAAATGAAATGTAAAACAATCATCTATTTTAATGGGAGATTTGAATCGGCTGGTAGGGTATAGACAGTCGTGCAGTTTTTCAGTCTTTAACTTACATTGGGGTCGCTGAGGTCAACATCAGTGACAGAGCGGGAGACACCCTGGAGCAAGGTGTTTCGTTTTAGTCTCCCGTCATGGATTGGCCCCTGGTGCCTTTCCTGGTCCTTGGTTCGGGGCAGGGTGTAGTCATTGGCATAGACGCGGTACTCTGTCAGGGGCCTGTGGCAGATGTGGTAGGACGTCCCCCAGGACGGGGTGCTCTCAGCTGGGTTACTCCAGCGCTGATTCCTGGCCGGAGCCCCAGGTCCACTGCTGAGCTCCATGGCCCGTGGGGTTTTGGAGGCATTCTCCTGGGCTGATGGTTGGACAGACTCACAACCAGGAGCTGACCTCCGGACCACATCCAGATATGGTCCCTCAATCACATGGGCGGGCTCTGGGTGGGGCCCTAACAAGACGGGAATGTAAAACGTCAGACAGATACGGACGTGCATCTCAACCGTACAGGACACTTCCGTTTGGTCATACCGTGAATGTCACTGTTAGCGGCAGATGTACTGAGTTCCTTATGTCGAGTGGTGTCCATATTCCTCTTGGCTTCTTTTCCATTTTTCGCTCCCCCCTTTTTCCCAGGTTTCTGACTCCCAGCCTTCTGATTCCTTTTGTTGGTCCCTTTGGGCTCTGCCACTTCTCCACTGGCATGGACAATCTGGAGTGGGACAAACTGTATAACTTTTGGAGGTTTTCATTGTCATGGTCGAAAAGCTCGATCATGTGATGGGGGGGGGGCGGTTTTGCTAGCTGGTATGAAAATCTAGCTAGACATGGACTCAGACACATACATGCCATGCCTCCAAATCTCATCACGCCTTCTTGGAAAGGATGAAATCTGATGTTTACACATGAAACCACATATTTCACTATGACATCACAGGAACTAGCGAGAGTACGTACTTCTCCAGCGCTACGCCAACACCCTCTCACTCTTTGCCATGTGGCCCAGAGATTAATAAGGAATAGTGGTACCCCTCTGCTATCTGAGCCATCTGTACAGTATTAAAACTCAATCAGCATTTGTGTTAAGTGATTGGCAGGTTTAAGGTCAAGAGGCTCTTGTCTGACTGCCGTGCCACTGAAAGGCGGTCAGTCTCTGGATAGTTAGGGGGTCACTTGGATGTTACTCACCAGGTCTCTCTGCCTGCTATTGGGCCGATTTGGGTTCTGAGCCCACCCCTCATAACTCACCACCTAAATGAAATATCACAAATAGATCATTTCATTCATCAAATCAACTTGTTATCAATTCAATAAGAATATAGATATTGAAGTAAAAAATGAATTGTCTAAGGTCATGGTACTAGAAAATGCAGGGCAGGTCTTTTTTCTAACCGGATTTGGTGGTTTTGGGGGGGTTGGTGGCTTTTCATTCGTCTTGGACTTGTGTCCTCTTCCACTTTTGGCCTGGACCTCAGTTCTCACCATCTCTGAGCAACAGAACCACAGTAGTCAGAAGACCCCTAAACACATAACCCTTCATGACCATAATGTGCCTGAATGGCACTGTGAGACGTTTATCTTAAATTATGATCTGGATCCATTCTTTGTTCCTTTCAGTACTAGGTCCTATAGGTTTTCTCTCCAACCTAAAATGAACGCACCTTATTCTAATAATTATCTGGATAACTAGCTAAATCAGGTTAGTCACAACTGAGGTTTGAGAGAAAACCTACCGGACAGAAGATCTCCAGGAAGAGAACAGGGCACTATGCCTTAATGCAATGCCCCTACCACCTTCTCATTGACTGAAACACACTGACTGATGCCCTAACACCTTCTCATTGATTGAAACACACTGGACTGATGCCCTAACACCTTCTCATTGACTGAAACACACTGACTGATTGCCTAACACCTTCTCATTGATTGAAACACACTGGACTGATGCCCTAACACCTTCTCATTGACTGAAACACACTGACTGATCCCTTAACACCTTCTCATTGATTGAAACACACTGACTGATGCCCTAACACCTTCTCATTGATTGAAACACACTGACTGATCCCTTAACACCTTCTCATTGATTGAAACACACTGACTGATCCCCTAACACCTTCTCATTGACTGAAACACACTGACTGATCCCTTAACACCTTCTCATTGACTGAAACACACTGACTGATTGCCTAACACCTTCTCATTGATTGAAACACACTGGACTGATGCCCTAACACCTTCTCATTGACTGAAACACACTGACTGATCCCTTAACACCTTCTCATTGATTGAAACACACTGGACTGATGCCCTAACACCTTCTCATTGACTGAAACACACTGACTGATCCCCTAACACCTTCTCATTGACTGAAACACACTGACTGATCCCCTAACACCTTCTCATTGACTGAAACTCACTGACTGATCCCCTAACACCTTCTCATTGACTGAAACTCACTGACTGATGGCCCATGCTTGATGTAGCCCCACAGTGGCACCACACTAACTCCCTGTTGGCTCTTCATAAATCCAAGAACTGACAGCCAAGTGTGTTGGGACAAGCTCCAGTCTGCACAACACTTTCCCTAATAGGGATTTAGGTGCAATTGATTCGCTTCAGACACTTGAATCTCCATTGGAAAACTGGGGTCTACACTCCAGTGACTGCAGTCCAGGGCCAGATACCTCGTGGTGGCTAGTCAAAATGATCAGCTTAACCCCAGCATCCCCAGACAGTTTACCTTCATTTTGACTGTTCTTAATGTGCACTAAATCTAAATCTTCTTCTGGAGGGACTTTGGTAGGCAGCCATAGAGTCGTATCAGCACAGGAGTGATCTGTGCAAAGAGAAACCATTAAGGGTTTATTTGGCTGACCAAGGTCAGAGCGGGCCACAATGAAAACAAAACAGAGGCTTGTACACGCCAGCCCTGGTGCACACTGCCAAGTAGGTTACCATGGCTGGCATTAAGGATTTAAGCTATGCTCGCCAATTGCCTTTTTTAATGTACCCTCCAAAAAGGTGGATTACATATATATTTTTTTTTACATCAACAAGACAGCCAAAATACTGTCCGTGGTGGACTTCCACATCAATCACCACAGACATATTTTACACCAAATGTTTTTCAGGGCTCATTTCACAGTATGTGCATTGCACTTGCTTGAGCTCTCAGGTACATTCATGCAGGCTGAGTTCTGATGAACTGCAACAGCAGCACTTCTCCGATATGCTCACATGTACGCCATTTAACGCAGGCGCCAACCTATAAGGTGAGCTGCACTGATCAACAACACACCAACAGAATGGTCACCTCAACGGTTCAGAGTTTTGATCTAGAAACCTCTCTGATACTGTCCGGATGCTCTAAATGGTGGGTTCACTGGCAACACTAATGCCAGTCATCTTTAGATTTTTCAAAGTGCACAAGCATAATATAGCCTTTTGATATACATACCCAATGTCACATTTTCCGATGCTGACTTCGGTAAATGTTTTCTGAAACAAATGGGCAGAAACGTTTAGGGTTAAAGCCACAGACTAGCATTTGAATAATATTACCCTGAGATACAATGCACTAAAGACAGCAATTTCCAGGGATCTTTGCAGTAGATGACTCCATTTATAAGACAATGTTTTAATCGCAAAAACACTGCTGTCAACCAAATTGTATTTCACTGTTATAGCTGTATGTAAAAAAGAATCAATGTGTCTTAGTGAAAGACAATTCCCAAGGACTGTCCATACACAACCAAAATATCAATTGTGGTTCAATATTTCGACAATATTTTTAGTTTACAGATGTATTAAAGACAAGCATTTAGAGATTTCTCCTTAGCCATGTGTTGCTATTGTATAACATCAATAACAAAAGCCAAAGGTGCTGGCTAAGTCCTGTACAGTAAGTGGATGTGCTTGAATCCACTTAAACTAGTGGCAAACGCCTAAGCCCTCTGCTTCCTTGGCAACAAACATAGCATGGGGCCCCTCTTCATCTGATTATTTAAATTGGTTTGCAACACAGATATTAATGTCACATGTGTGGATGATATCCTTAGCTGCGGGGATGGCCCCGTACTGTCAGGAGGTTGTGTCCTTGGATGTCCTTAGGACATCCTCGGTTTGCTGGGATTTTCCTGTGTGTAATTGTTTTGGATTGTGATGTTAGTTCCATAGCAGTCGTTTGCTTAAGAGAGCATTGTATAAATAGACAGATGCTTGGGGGTTTACAGTGGGAAATCTAAATAGGGGCAGAAATGCACAAGGTTTGATCAAGAGCTGCGAATATTATCTCTTGGGAAGACAAACACATTTGGAGCCATTTTCCTTAATGGACTGGTTGACATTGGGCTGAACTCAGGGCTGCTGCACATTCACCAAGAACACTCAGATCTGAGGAAGTTTGACATAAACTTACCTTCTTATCTTCTTTTTGGTGTTGTTCTGTATTTGGGAGATCTCCTGAAACCAAAACAATTGCATAATACATTTTCTATTCTATAGTCTGGTAATGGAAAGAGTTACCATATCACATTGATCTGACCCAGATCTTGGTTATTAAGTCCATACAATGTTACCACAGCAGGAATGGATTATAGAATGATAATTATAACTTTAGGACCAGCTGTCAATAGATTGTTTCATTATCAAATTTCATAATCAGCTTTATTGTTTGGGTACAGCTGATCCTCTGGCAGACCACAAGTATCAACTCCTGTGAGGACAGACCCCAGATGAGTTAACATGAATTTGTCCACATGGCTACCTTGTATAGATGACATGGCATTATATAAACATTATGAATAATACCATTTCCTGCCATGGATGCACATGTCAGATAGAATGTCAGATGCACAAGAGCATGAAGTGTGTGTTGGTGTGTGTGTTTGCAAAGACATTTGCCTATGTACATGTTTGTGTGCTTGTGTTTGTGCACATAACATATGTGTGTGTGTGTGTGTGTGTGTAATCACCATGGAGATGGATCTTCCCGAGCCTGTCCACTTGGGGTTTTGGTCCAGCAAAACAGCCGGGCTACAGGAGCGGCTACAGGAGCGGCTGGAGGAGCGGCTGGGAATGGTGTAGACTGGGGCATCGCAGGAATCCTGTACAGCCTCATACAGACTGTCCATGGAGCCCTCCTGGTTGGACAAACACACACAACCAGGAGAGACTTTACACTTCTTTTAAAAAGGTCGATAAGTTTTGATCTGCTAAATCTGCAATGGTACCATCTCCTGAGTGCATTCATTCCTAGAGCACTGTAATCTGACAGCAGCACCTGACCTGATTCTTGATCCATTCCATCTGGATTGCTATTATCTGCTGTGATGTGTTTTTCATAAGATGTGATGGTTAATAAAAAATAAAACCACAATGCTGCAATCACACATCTTCAGACTGCTGGTCTTGGATCAGTTTCAGGACAAGTTTGTCAATAAACCTGAACTGTGTTTAATGTCCTCAACATCTACCCTAGGGGAGGAATTGGTACAGCTGGCCTGTCCTCTAGTACTGTTGTACATGTTGTTATTTACTGTCTATGAATTCATGATATGTCCCATAATTTTGAAAACAACAGAAAACAGAAAACAACACTTCAAGACGATTAGCACTATTGTAGCATCACTTTACTTGAAGACTTATTTCTACATGCAATCATAAACACCAAAAACTACAATTTTACAATAGCACTTTTAAAATTACATTTTATAGACCCACGCAATCCAGCGAAAGGCATGTAAGTTGAATAAAGCCCCAGAGGAATCTTAGTTCTTTTGTCTCATTGAGCTTAAATCCACCAAAAAGTCAATCCATGCCTCTCACCCTGCTTTATGTACAGTATATCTACGAACATATAGAAGCTGCTCTTCAACACACACTTCTGAGGAGAGAGTATAAGAAAAAAAATTGAAAAAAGTATTCCTTACCAGAGAGAAGCAGAAGAGGTTCATCTTTGCAGAGGAGAGACTGTATGTCACTGTCTGGAGCTGATGAGAGTGTTGTGGGCTATACAGAGAGAGTTTTCCCTAGAGACACTTCGATAGAGACACTACAACCCGCCACTATTACTAGGGCAGCCTGACTGCCTGCTGTCTGCTCAGATTAATACCAGATGAAATCCCTCACATAATCCAATAGATGGAGGGACCATTACTCCACTAGACCAGAGAGATCTCACTCACAACAGAAGCCCCTCACCGGAGTACTGGAATACTAGATGCACCCATGGGCTGAATAGATGTTTTCACACAGCAGGTTATTTCAGTAGTCATAATACTGATGACAGGTTATTGAATTGATTATGTCCCCCCCATATTATGTATGCTTTTACTGAAAAGGCTTGTGCTCATTTGACTGGGACCTCTTGAACATTTACAATACAGTACTGACTTGATTGTCAGTTGTGAATGATCAGGTCATATTTACATAAAAGTAAATAAGCAAAAGCTCTTTTCAAGAGTGACTTACAGATAGTGGGGGCATACATTTTCATTTTTTTGGGGAAATATTCATATTAATTTTCCTTTTTTCTATGATAAACAGAAATTAATAAATTCAACAGAAATACTGCATGGATAAGCCGATTTTAGAAAAAATATTTAAATCAATCAACGATTTTTAATGTTGAGACTTCCTTTATTCAGCTTGGGATGTGTAAAAAAATAAATAAAAAATAACAATTTCAGTACGCTGCTATTTTCATAAATGCATTATAAATTAAACCACAGCTCGCTTTCCCACAAGGAAATGCAACATTGTTTGTTTTAAAGCTCAATGGAAAGGGGACATTATTTGAAGGTAATATTTGAACAGGTAAGCCACAAGGGGGTGTAGTACTGTATATGGCCAATACATCAAAATTACACCCAGTTCAGAGGCCTGGATAAAGCCCTTACCCTGGCCAAGTGCTTGGTCCCTCTCTTCACAAGGGGACACATTTGTTTGAGGGACTCATAAGGTCTGTAATTTTAAGTTTTGTGAAAAACACTTACAATGCTACTGCTTTGGCACCGAATAACCAATCCAATTGAATTTGATTTAGGCATCTATGGACAAAGCTCACTCAGTTAACTAGATTAGTACCAAAAACAACATGGCTACAGTTGTACAATAAACGTTTACACAGGTGTGGTCTTGCACATAAATTCATATACTGTAAATCAGAAAAAGGAATTCACAATGAGGCAACATTTGGAACACCGTAAGCAAACACTTTGAATACTCAACATTTGCAAGATATTTCAGATCGGCCACAAAGTGGTGCTATAACAGGCCCCTTTTTATATTTCTTCACCTGTTCAGAATCAGAGATTTATTGCCATAACATACAAGGAAGTTGTTCGGGTCGTTGGTGCAACAATTTATACTAAAGGAATAAGGGAAATAAAAACAAATAAGAACAGTGGACTGAGCATAAATATAGTTACAAAAAAAGATGTAAGGTGCAAGATTTTGTCCAGTTGAGTGTGTATGTGGAGAGGGGTTATCGGTTTGACCAATTTATGAAAGTTGGTAAACATAGTCAGGGATTTGACCGGATTTGGAAGAAGCTTGGCAACAGTATGTCTACTGTTGCCTTGTTCTTTATTGTAATGTAACAATTTGGTTATTCGTAAAGCCTGCTTAGTAACAGTCTTCAGTGATTTGAAATAGAAGATAATAAAACAATGATGAAGCACTGCCTACCAAGTAATTGTTGAAACGTGATTAGCTTCAGCCCCCAAAATAGAACAAATATAAAGCAATCACAAATTTATTAATGCGGTCACATTTTGTTAATTTGATTGAATGCCAAACATTTCATGACATCCATACTTTTCACATCATAATATATTTTATTGTGCACAAAATCCCATTGGTTTCATTGTTGTTTCTGTAAAACTGTTCTACCTTTTCTTTAAAACCATTTATAATGATTGAATGAAAGCCCCTTTACATGATGTGCAAGGGGGTGAATGTTAGGCCATTCCTTACACCTACAAATATCTGAAACTAAAACTTGGCTTTATATCTGACTGTTTTGATCCATGATATACTGTATGAACACATTAAAATATTTTGCAGACCAACATTATCTATTTTTGAGGGCTTCCTATTCTCTCTCTAAAAATGCACACTTACTGTTATTCTTGTCATAAAAAATAGCACAAAATTCACCATGATCAAGCCTATATTGATTTCAGAAGAAAAGTGGTGTCAGGTTGCCAGGTGAGTGGTCTTCATAACTCCCCCTCAAAGGAGAGAGGAGGGATTTAGATAATCCTGCTGCCCAGATGCATAGGCAGGGAGCGTCACACGATTGTCACTGTCTGGCGACCCAGATACCAGCTTGAACCACCATGACCCACTCAGGAGCATCAGGAGAATGAAAAGATTAGGAGAGGATACACTATCAGCCTGGGGTACCTCTTAGTATTAATTCACAAAAGAGACAAACCAGCAATGCAGCGGAAATCAGAGTTTTATGGTATTAAGTCAAACCATGAAAGAACAGCAAAAACAGTGTCGCTAAGAAGGATTATTTAGTCCTCTATATTTCTACATTGATTGTTTTTTTTAAATGACAGTCTTATCTATTTTCTTTGCTAAGATAATCAGAGATAATTAATTGAAACGTTTTGATTTCCACTAAAACCCTTAACTGGTCGGAATCAGAAAGAGAAAATGTTTGGTCAGTGACTCTATGTGGATTTTGCCTCGCACAAGTCACCCTGGCAGCAGTAAACATTGACACCCGGGTCGCACATCTCCTCACAGGAACGAGACACTGATTCAGCTGTCAAGACAGAAAAAAAGGAGGCTTAAATGTTTGAAATACACATATTTAATCCACTCTGTAGCTTAACAACCCATATACACAACCATTCAAAAGTTTGGGGCACAGAAGGCCTGAATCCCCAGAGATGCTGAAGATACTGAACTAGTCTAAAGAAGGTCAGTTTTATTGCTTCTTTAAACAGAACAACAGTTTTCAGCGGTGCATGCATAGTAAGTGTTTTCCAAAGAACAGTTAGCCCTTTAAAATGACAAACTTGGCTTAGCAAACACAACGTGCCATTGAAACACAGGAGTGATGGCTTCTGTATGCCGATGTTGATATTCCATTAGAAATCTAACTACCATAGTCATTTTCAACAAAAAATCTTTCAAAAACAAGGACATTTCTAAGTGACCCCAAACTTCTGAATGGTATTTTTGACAGACTAAAATACTTAAATGAAAAATAGAATAATTACCAGTCACCACAGTTCTGCAGTAAACGCTTGATGAGGGACATTCTGTCACAACCTTGCAGTTGTTAGCATTATTTGGGTCACAGGTGAAGCACCTGAGACTAAGTACTGCAGAGAAAATGGACATTAGGGATATTTGTGATAAGGATTATTATTAGCTCAACAAATACATTCACTAATTATGAGAAAGTTAGATGCAAGTCCATCAAGATTAATGGAAGCTTTTTCATAGTTGTTGAAGATCCCTTGCTGTTTTTTTTTTTATTCCACTTTTTCTGTAACAGTGGCCATTGTACGTCAAGGACACTCTCTCACGATCTTTCCCAAGTCTCTATCCACAGGCAGAATAAAAAGACCAACAAAATATGTGCATTTTAAACATACTTTCTAACTGACATAGTATCCAAACACAATCTGACATAAATCTCAATCACATTGTCCTGTCTGTGACAATATTTTAATAAACACACCTCAACCATGAGAAGCACAACTAAAAACATTGTTATAGCCTTCTATGGATAACATTTCCGTGCTGATTTAAATAGGAGAAAATACATTTCAGGACGACTATCTGTCAACTCCACTGAATGATCTCACCTTGACTACTGCAGACAAGCAGCAGCAGGACAGTGGTCAGGAGCAGAGTCTTCATGTTGCCCAGTAGTGTGAAGGAGGAAACAACAGATACAGCTTTTATACCTCCACACCTTCTACATTACTAAGAAATCACTGAAACCGGTTGGTGTAGTTCATTGAGCGTCACCTTTACACTTTCAGGAAATACATTTTTTCATATTCAAAGAGAAATTTCAGTAATGTGGGTAAAAAAAAGGAGGAGCTTGGATATCTGGTTTAAACCTTGACATTGATTGCATCTCTTTGTAATAATCCCCACCCCCCATTTTCCTAATTTTCAATTATGGAACTGTCTCAACTCTATAACTCATCAGGGTCCGAAGAGCGGAAAATCAACAACTGTCCTCCAATGTACATCTCAGCAATCCATCTTTCTGCTTCTATTCACTCTGCTCGATCAACCAGGAAGTATTCATGGCATATTCATGGTCCAACAACCACATTTTAACATGCAGGAACTTGGCAGAGCACAATATAAAAAAGGCAACCCTGGCTAACATTCACCCCTCCACCTCAGCTGACCAACGTGCTCCACCCTCCACTGGACCCCTGGCTAACATCCACTCCTCCACCTCAGCTGACCAACGTGCTCCACCCTCCACTGGACCCCTGGCTAACATCCACTCCTCCACCTCAGCTGACCAACGTGCTCCACCCTCCACTGGACCCCTGGCTAACATCCACTCCTCCACCTCAGCTGACCAACGTGCTCCACCCTCCACTGGACCCCTGGCTAACATCCACTCCTCCACCTCAGCTGACCAACGTGCTCCACCCTCCACTGGACCCCTGGCTAACATCCACTCCTCCACCTCAGCTGACCAACGTGCTCCACCCTCCACTGGACCCCTGGCTAACATCCACTCCTCCACCTCAGCTGACCGATGCGCTCCATCCCCCTTTTGGTTTGATAACACTTCCTATCAGTTTTTTAAGGCAATCTATTTTCGTGTTTGTTTGTTTGTAAGTTCACCTGCTTATAACATTTTAAAGTGTTTTCCTTTTCTCTTTAACTTCTTGAGGAATGTAGTCTGGAAAGTGAAAGTGCATCTGAGCATGCAAACCAGACAATAACATGTCAGCCCCATTGAAATAATGAGAATAAAACAGTTGGTGAAAGAATCTAACCAGCTGGACTACATTCCGTCAAAGCCCAAGAATATACTTAAACAGAACACAAAAACATTTATTAGTGATAAGAAAAAACATGGCACATAATATGTTTTCATACTGGGTTAGGTGTGTATGCTTTTACAGAAATTCTTTATAGTAAAAAGTAAGGGTTTACATGGCTTTATTATAACTTGGACATGGATGGGAAGTCAGAGCAGATCTAAGTTAGAGGACATACAGCTCATTTCTGTTTCTTCATCTCACATTACATTAAGTTTTGTCTTCAGCCAGTGAAATGCATGCTCGATCGTGTTGAGATCCAGTGATTGACTCGGCCATTGCAGAATATTCCACTTCTAAGCCATGTATGCCCATGCCATCATACTGCCTCCACTGTGTTTTACTGATGATGTGGTATGCTTCGGATCATGATCCGTTCCAAGCCTTCTCCATTATTTTTTTCTTCCCATCATTCTGGTACAGGTTGATCTTAGTTTAATCTGTCCAAAAAACATGGTTCCAGAACTGGGCTGGCTATTTTAGATGTTTTTGGCAAAGTCTAATCTGGCCTTTCTATTCTTGAGGCTTTTGAATGGTTTGCACCTTGTGGTGAATCCTCTGTATTTGGTCTTGTGAAATCTTCTCTTTATGTTAGACTTGGATAATCATATGCCTACCCCCTGAAGAGGGTTCTTCACTCCCTTGAAAAAGAGGGGGCTACACATTAAAGAGCTGTAATTCCTAAACCCCTTCCTCCAATTTGGGTGTGAATATCCTAAAAAAAAGATGAGAGATTGCACTTCAAGCCCATCTTCATTATTTAACTGTAACTTGAATATATTTTTTGTAAACAGCCAAAATGACAAAACTTGTGTCAGTGTCCAATTATTTCTGGACTGTAAACAGCAGTCCTGTGTGACAGAATGTGACAATGTATTAGTTCATCTTAAAGTTAAACCAGAAAGTTTATTAATAGACAAAAAAGACAATTGGGACGTTAGGCTAATGTTCAAACAATGGCTGACTGTTAGACGGGTTAGAGCCCAGTGATTGATGATCGATTAACAGATCAGGCTGCTGTAACCAAACTTCACAAAAATTCAAATGAAATTGTATTGCCAAACTAAGATGAATTACATAACACTAAGTTGGAAAAAGTATGGCCAGAAAACACAATCTCCATCCTTCATTGAATTTGAGAGGTTCGTCACCACAAGTACATCCACTGTTCAACTGCAACCGGTCATAAACAAATCTCACAAGTCTCAGAGACAACACCAATTTAAGTAATGGTCTCTGTTGAGCTTTAAAATCAATTTTAGTGACTTTCGGACACTGTCAATATGAAGCGCAAAAGATGCTATTGAATATCTCTGAAACTGGACAGGCTTGGAGCCACAAACAGCCAGGATTAAACCAAAGCAAGGATTCTTATCAAACCTTGTCCATTGACTGATTACTGGCTAAAGACATCAATGTGCACTTTTCTTATTTGGGAGAACTATCCCTTTAAGGGCTCAAATATCCCCATCTCAATCTCAGGTGGGAGGACAACATTAAAGTATTCACCAGGAAGGCACTCTAGTGGCTGTATCACGTGCAACAGCTGGTTTTTGTTAGTGTTTTTCCATTGCACTTTCCATTTTCATTGCACAACTAGAACCAGTTGCAAAGTGCATTCGTGTGACTGTTCTTGTCGATCAGTTATATTAGTCTTGTTTTGTGTAGACCTCAGGAAGAGTAGCTACCGCAACTTTTTTGTGTTTTGCAAAAACAAAACAGGATCCAAATGAATAAACAAATGGTAACTTCATTGAGAAAGGTGGCTAATGGTTAACACTGCCCTCTTCAGGTAAAATAGAATAGTGTTGGAATGTGAGCTATAAACTACAATAAAGAAATAAACTCTAGACATGTTAATAATGACAGGCAGCAGTTGAATAAGTGAAATAAATGAATCATCCAATTAGTTAAAGCATATTCAAGACTTCAGACTGACAAAGCAGGACCAAAGTTCTTGAAAAGAAAAGTAAACTGAGTAAAACATTGACTTAGTATTACTGAGTTAAATATGTGACTTCCAAAAGAAATCCTTTGCCACAATGGGTAAGCTCAATTCAAACTTTAACTTGAACAACAGTACCTACAATCACCCCTATTCCAGACATTACATGTACAGTACATTGGCACTCTATACAAACCCCACTTACAGGTAAGTTCTCATTTTTCCAGAATAGATATGTGTGGACATGGGACTATGATAAATGAAGCCACATCATAAACATTGCCACGGTTTCAATGAATCCCTGCCCAGATGTGTTCGCAATTCATGATGGCATTATAAAGAGGTGCAGTCAACTTAGAACAGATCTGTGAACAGACACTCCTTGTCCTAACTGGCTCAGCAAGCCGCGTTCAAGCTCAAACAGCATTCGATTACCCCACAATGGTGCTCATTTATGGCAGTGAGGGAGGGAGGGAGTATAGGCGTGTGTGTGTATGTCTTTTCCTTAGTGTGTCTGCTTAGTGTTTTCTCTGTCATTGGCTGCCTCTCCCTGTGTGTCCCTGTGTGATGTTTATTCAGTTATCTCCGGCTGAACCTGTCTGATAGGTAGATCGACACTAGAGCAGGTATGCATGGCAGATTTGCCTCAGTTGCTTGAGAACACATCGGACAGAAGAGAACAGCACCAACAAGAGAGACCCTTTTTCACCAGAGAAGACGTAAATAACACACTGAAAATAAAAAGAAGCAACACCTGAAACGGGATTATTGACAGGAGATGAAAACCAGCGTTCTACAATGTAGGATGAGCCTGTAGATTCTTTGTTCTGGTGATAGAACTGATGGATCGGGGGTTCTAATGTGGTTTTCGAGGATCTGGGGCACACAGGAAGTCAGTCTTTTCCTCAGTGTCCTATTATATGTGTGCCAGCTAGGTGTGTATTATATCATACATGGAAACACCTCTGTGTGCATGGTTACATATACGACAATACAGATGTGAGTTTTAGGGCACGTCAATATTTGTCTCAGGGTGTCCAATGTTCTATATATTTGCCATGCCCTTTAAGAAGAAACTTTGTACTGGTATCAGTTGACAAACTTTTTGTATTGCTTTTGTTCTGATTTGGATTGTACCTGTGAATTCAAATAATAGCATGGTAAATGACATTCCATGCCTGCTGTTGTAGAGTGATATGAGCATGCCTTATCCTTTATGCACCCTCTTCTAGTTGGACTGGTGTATCTAAGGCTGTAATTCACATTGATTGTAACACGTTTCGCAAGAGAAAACTACAGAAAGCAGGATAGCAAGGTAGGCCTGTAGATACACTTAATACAAAACCAATCCGTTTGGCAAGTTTGAGCGAGGCTAAATAAGAATGTGTAATTAAAGAGAGACTGCCACAGAAGCCTGTGGTAACTAGAATAACGCGATCTAGTTTTTCTAAACCTCACCAAGTTTTTACAAATCCGTTTGGTTTAAAGACTGACTTGAGACAAAGTTTAACAACTCCCACTGCTAAATGACACGTGCAAACAAACTCGATGTTTGCAAAGTGAGGCTCACTGCAGCTGTTTTACCTTCCAGTCTGTTTTACTGGTTAGGTTTGGATGAAGCAAACAACAAGAATCACATGCCTGTGTGTCATCTCACAGTATTTATTTTATGAAATAAGACCGATATATTATGTAATGTCTCTTGTGGACGGAAAAGGTAAATATTAACTGGTAGTTGCAGTGTAGGGAAAAGGCTAGTGCTATGTTAAAAAATGTGGGATTCAAATGTCTAATTGGCAAAATTCAATATTGACTTCAACATACTGTACTGATCAGTCCTCCTGTTTTTCCTATCCACCCCCAATGATAATGAAATGTATGTGCACTGAAGAGCGGATTTTGCATAAAAACAGCAATATTTTCTCTTAGCCTCATGGCCAAATATGTTGAAATGCAGTATTACCATTGGCATTGTTTGTAAATGTGTTAGGAGAACATCAGCAACCTGCAAAAAATTATCTGGGGGTCCTTGACATTCAGAAAGATTTAAAACCTTCTAACAAAAAAAAAGACATGGCAAAAGTAATATATTTTAGTCACTACAGGAGTCAGGAAATGACTATGCTGATAGCATATCAATAACACAGCATTTTGTTATTATTTACATTTTTAATTGAAATTCAAATCAGGTAGAACAGTTTTACTCTATGTAATACATAAACCACCAGTGTTTCTCTCTACATCCCTCTGCTATTCACTTTCTCTGGCAGCTGGAGCCATCTCAATCCGGTCCTATCGGCAGAGTCTGACCAGGTCTGTCCAACAGGATGTACTGTTCTCTGTGGACATCTCCTGCCTTGGGATTCCCACCATACAGTGGACCTTCATGTCTGGCATGGTGAGCAGGGACATTAGTTCCTGGCAGCCAGGGGGGCTTACCAATATATCAGAGGAGTACACGGACAGAGTCCACACCTATAGCAATGGATCTATGGGACTGTCAGACCTACGCGTTCAGGACGCGGGATTCTATGTCATCAGAGTGAGTGAACTGTCTGGGAGCAGCAGAGACGCTGGATTTGTCTTGACGGTGGAAGGTGAGTTATCGCAGGCCTTCTGTTATCATCTCTGATATTCAGAAGAGCTTTTGGTGATTTCAAGAGAATGGAGACCTCAGGAAAAAAAATAAAAAATGAGTGATATCTTGTTTGGAAAATCCAAGCATAAGGATTATCACAGAGTTCCTAAGAAAAGTAGCAATGCCCTGAAAAATGAAAACCCCAGAAAGCATTATTTTCTTTCCATTTTACCAGTCGTCCTGAAAGTACAGAAATTGCAGGTCTGACAATTCAGAGTTCTGAGTTGTTTTTGGATGCCGCATTTCCTCTCAGCCTTATGGTGTACCAGAACAGTATCTTTAGGAGCAGTTCAACAGAATGGAGGATTGACCACGTGTGCTCTGTCTGCATTGTAGAGATCCTGTATGAGGACCTTCAGTACCTGTCAGTGTTTACGTTAGTGCTGGCCTTTCTGGCTGGCTTTCTCATGCTCTCCATGTGGCTCATGGACAATGCTTACCGCCGGCTGAAGGCATGGAACGGCAGGAGGCAGATGCCAGGTAAAAACATTCAGGATAGCTTCGGTGAAATAGATTCATTTAGAGATGATTGTAATTGTTCTTCTTCGGTGTAGTGTGTTGATGTGTCATTTCATTTCTATATTTCCTTTCCTAGTGAATGGAGAAACCGAGTTGCAAGCTCTCTGAGATGAAGATCTTTAAAAATGCCAGATCAGACTTCCTAAAAAAACAATCTGAGATAAAAGACTGCTGTTTTATAAATCAACACATTGGAAGCATGTAAATATCACCACTTCACTAATTTCACAAACATATGAAGGATTGTGGAAACAAATACATTTATTTTTCACAGCTGACAGAGGTCTGAGGTTTCTATCAATGTAAATGAATGTAAAATAGACAGGTTTGCACAGGTACACGCATGTCAAATGCTCAGGCAAATCTACAAACATAATTTCAAGATCTGACAAGTTTTTCCACATGACTTAAGTAGGAATGTGTGAAAATCCAAGAGAAAGAGAGTGTGTCTAATAGTGGTAGCTAGATCTAAAGACAGGGGGTGAGGGCGGCCATGAGCAGCTCCATCTTGTAGACAAAGTTGCGTCCCTCCATCTTGCTCCAGTGGACCTCCTTATAGGGCCCTCGCAGGTGGTTCCACTTCCCGTCCTGGATTACATCAGACTTGGGCAGCTCCTTGCTCTGGCTGCGTGGGAACTGGACCAGGACTTTACAGCCACTCTCCGGACCATTACGAACTGGATTAAAGATACAACACATTCAGTCATTGTCAACAGGAAAAAGGAGCAAACAGTTTGCCTTATGTGATCAAAAGACATTAGCCCTGTATATATGCAACCAAGTTACAGAGGTACAATCCAGGAATAAGGAGACAAGCGTTTTCAAACAAATTCTCTGCGTGGTTTTAGTGGGATCACATTGATGTAAGGGTGGTACCTGAGATGGCATATTCCCCGTTGGAGGACGCGACTGTGATGGCGGAGGCGTTTCCGATGCTCTCCACGGAGCCTAGGCCCACGTGGTTACTGAAGCTGAGGACGTGCCAGCCCATCACCTTAGCCAGCTGCTGAACCGCATGAACCTGGTGTTGAGACATCTGTAGTACCACAGGACAGACCCAGGGAACCATGTTACTAACACTAGTCTAGACATCTGTAGTACCACAGGACAGACCCAGGGAACCATGTTACTAACACTAGTCTAGACATCTGTAGTACCACAGGACAGACCCAGGGAACCATGTTACTAACACTAGTCTAGACATCTGTAATACCACAGGACAGACCCAGGGAACCATGTTACTAACACTAGTCTAGACACCTGTAGTACCACAGGACAGACCCAGGGAACCATGTTACTATCACTAGTCTAGACATCTGTAGAACCACAGGACAGACCCAGGGAACCGTGTTACTAACACTAGTCTAGACATCTGTAGAACCACGGGACAGACCCAGGGAACCATGTTACTAACACTAGTCTAGACATCTGTAGAACCACAGGACAGACCCAGGGAACCATGTTACTAATGTGAGGGATTTTTATAAGAATGCATTATAACCAATGTTATAATCTCACACTTTATGAATATATTAATATGTTACTGACATGCACAGATAATGACTTCATACACAGATATTAAGTCAATGAACAGTATGATCATCAATGCATGATGTATGCATCTTGTCTTGGGAACAATCATGAGTGTTAGCAGCAAGGTGCCTCAACAGAGCATCACCATGTGTCTTGATGTCAATGGACCAAAGGTTTATTACTTTTGTGTACTTGTGGAATGACACAAATTTTAGCCATTTACTGGTTTGAACAAAGGACCCTCAAGAGAGCTGTGGGACAAAAGTTTTACACAAAAGGATGGTCAGAATACATAATGTAAGATGTTTCTGTATAAAGCCATGGCCCAGGTCTTGGAACTTTGGGTTTATCTGCAGAAGGGCCTGGCTTTAGTGACTGTCTTTGTTCTATGATTTTCATTAAAGTCAATTGGATTCCTGAGTTGTAGTGCATTTGTTTTAGAAAGAGTGGACTTGGACAAAGCATCATTATGTGCCTTGGACAACACAGGATTTGGAGGGCTTGGTTGTGAGACTGACAATCTACATAATGGGGCTGGAAAATGGATAAGAGCGCTAGAAGAATTTATGAGGGGTAAGATACTGGCGGCGGGAGACATCAAAGCCCTGCTGGTCAGTGCTGGGTACGACCAAAGCGGAGACGGTGCTGAGTGATGGCGGTATGACATGGATGATAGGAAGTACCACTGGAGATGGGCGGTCATTTGATCCATGATGAAGTGGGACGGACAACATCAAAATCACACAAAGAGTTCAGAGACTATTTCATCCATGCAGGGGAAAGACATTCAGAGAAAGACTGTCTGAACAGGGGAAAGACATTCAGAGAAAGCTCACCCAACTGCAGCTGGATGAACTGAAAAAAAGGAAAAAGCCCCGGTGACAACAGTGAGCACTCCAGGGGAGGGCACCGCGGCACCAGTCCTCCAGGGGAGGGCACCGCGGCACCAGTCCTCCAGGGGAGGGCACCGCGGCACCAGTCCTCCAGGTAGGTCAACCCCCAGCACAGCAGCCGCAGGCTCAACATGCCCCTCCTAAACCACCAGTAGTAAATGTGTAAACACAGCCCCCTAAACAATGGCAAAGTAAAGTAAGGAATCAGACGCAAAAAGAACAGAGAGGTCCACAAGGGGTCTGTTGGGAATATAAGCAGGAGGGGCACAACAAGAAACATTGTCTAACAAACCCATGGATCACCAACTCAAACCCCGGCAATGGGGAGGGTCAGTTCGCAGCGGTAACATTGCAAACTGATAAAGAACCGATGCTGCAGGTTCAGATAAATAACAGAGGCACACCAATGATGGTAGACACTGGAGCTACTTACACTTGTGTAAGTCCAAATTACACCTCTCACCTCCCCAGGTACGGTAAATATACAAAGACAATAGGATTCTTGGGACAAACGCAGTTAAAACCTATGACTGCTCCAGTAAATCTAACTACGAGCGGACGCCCCGAAAAAAAAAACTCTGATTCTCTGATCTCCTGAAAATGGTCTAATTAAAATTATTTGGTTTGCAGATAGGGTTGGGGAACCTCAGGAAGTGGAAGTCACTACAGGTCAGCAGGTACAGATAGGAAAGACCGAAGACAGACAGGAACAGTTAAGCAAGGAAATGGAACAGGCGGTTCCACAGCAGCTATGGTCTCAGCATGACACAGATGTAGGGCTTGTTAAATCAGCAAACCCTGTGTTCTTTAAGGTCAAGCCCGGGAGAAAGTGGAGACTGGTCCACGAGTTACGACCCATTAATGACAGAGTGGAGGACTGTTTAGCCAACGTCCCAAACCCACACACACTATTAACCAATGTCCCAACTGAGATTTTCGGCATGATTGATTCATGGGGCGCCTTTATCAGTGTCCCCTTAGCAGAGGAGTGCAGGCATCTGTTCACTTTTACTTATGGGGGTAAACAATACAGATATACGCACCTACCCCAAGGGTATAAACACTCCCCACATATTTTAAATCAGGTTCTGAAGGCAGATTTAGAGGAGGTTGTCTTGGAGGGAACACTGACCCAGTATGTAGATGATGTACTGATATGGGCTCCCCCGTTGGAGAAATTTAAAGTGCATTAAAGTGTTGCAGAGATTAGCAGAGGGGGGTCACAAGGTGTCGCAGAAAAAGCTACAATACTGTCAAACAGAAGTTGAGCATATTGGCAGGACCATTACTCCCCAAATCAGCCAGAGGGAATAAGCAATGCGCCGCTTCCCCAAACGGTAAGCCAGATGTAAACCTTTTTAGGGATGACTAGGTTTCGCTGAGACTGGATAGAAGACTATGCGATCAAAGCAGCACCACTAAGAGAACTCACAAAGACACCCCGGACAGCAGCAGTTGAATGCCAAGTGGAACTGTGATGCACTAGCAGCTTTTGAGACAATTCAACGGGACATGCAGTCTGCGTCTGCCCTGGGTACACCAGACTACACTAAACCCTTTCTGTCACATGTTGCCAACAGAGCCAAGGGACGTGCTACAGCGGTATTGATGCAGGACACATGTATTTGAAGGAAAAAACAACCCATTGCATATTACGGCACAAAAACAGATTCTGTGGGACAAGGTTATCCACCGTGTTTATCAAGGGATAGCTGCCGTTCAATATGCTAACAAAGCGTCCACCATCACCCTGGGTTATCCAGTGATTGTCCACACTCACCACAAGGTGACAGAGTTGATTGAGCAAGGGACATTTGTGGCGACTAATGTTAGGCTCTTGGATTACTTGCCTTTGTTGACTTATCCAGATGTCCCCATTAAGAAGTGTGCTACTGTAAATCCAGCAGAGAGAATCCCCTTAGACTATGAGGGAGAGCCTCATGACCGTGTGGCCGAGTCATTAACCTTTACCAGACTTCGACCGGAGCTTCTCTCACTCCCAGTTGAGGGGGCCGAGGAAGAGTTCTTTGTGGACGGTTCTTGTTACAGAGACATTGATGATAATCATGCAGGATTTGCTGTGGTCAGGAGGGATCATCAAGGTCAGTTTCACATAGTCATGAGTCCAGCCTGTCCACAGCCTTGCTCTGCTCAACTAGCAGAATTCAAGGCGCTGACAGCCGCGTGCAGGGAAGGGGGGGGTTAAAGTTACGAACTCTGCTTACGCACACAGGGTATGTCCTCTGTTTGGAGCTCGGTGGAACAAAGGAGATTTAGGAAAACAGATGGAACTCCTATTCTACATCATATTCAGGACCTCATGGTGTCGCTGGTGCTCCCACGACAGGTGGCTATTGCTAAATGACAGGCCCACAGGAAAGGCAATAACCATATTATCCAGGGTAACAACGCTGCAGATGAGGCAGCCAAGGTAGCGTCAAAGTGTCATACAGCTGTTTTAGCACCAATGATACCGGTTGAGGCAGCCCCTGGTATGGATGATGTCATCAGGACGCAAGCAAGAGCGAATGTGTATGAGAAAGATTTGTGGCTACAGACGGGTGCTACGAGAGATGACACAGGCTCGTGGAGAGCCCACATGGGGCTCCTGGTGGCACCTTCTGCCCTCCTTAGGGTTTTAATCACAAATGCGCATGGTTTTGACCATTGCACGAGGGGGAGATTATGAGAAAGGTTGCACAACAGGGCTTTTGGTCACCGTATATGCAGCTCTCACAGACTGTGAGGTGTGTGCGAAAAAACAAAACAAGAAAGAGAATAGTGATGTCATTGGGCCACATTCCAACACCAGAAGGGCCTTCAGACATTTAGTCATGGACTATGTGGATATGATAAGACCTATCCATGGAAAATTGTACGTGCTGGTGGTGACTGGCAGGTTCAGTAGGTGGATAGAAGCGACCCCCTTGAATTACCAAGGAGCAGGAATGGTGATAAAATTCCTGCTCCTTGGTAGGTGATGCCTAGATTCGGCATTCCGTCAGATATCAGTTCTGACAATGGGTCAACACTGAAGCAGGTGATTCAACACCTCAACATCAAACAGAGGCTGTGATGTGTTTATCACTCCCAGTCCCAGGGCATGGAGGAGAGAGCAAATGGCACATTAAAAGCCAAGATCAATAAGATCTGTGCCAGTGCAGGATTGAACTGGATTGGTGCTCTACCACTAGCACTAATGAGCTGTCGCATGGAAGCAAACAGAACCACACATCTAACACTGCATGAAATGCTTACGGGGCGACCAATGCCTAAACCTGTGCCTTAAGGATCTCATGAAGGGCCTCCTCTGAAGCGATTGGAGTTGGAGTTCAGGGAATATATCGGAAAACGACTTACTATACATGCGCTTATCTACAAACAGGAAAGTACACGGGTGTCGGAGCAGAGGACGATCAGCCCAGAGCAGTGGTTCCAGGAGACCAGGTCTACACCAGGGTCTTCAGGAGGAGGTGGAACGAGCCAAGACGAGAAGGCCCCTTCAAGGTGATCCAAGCCACACCGACAACAGTATGGGTGGAGGGCTGCGACACCTGGTATCACCTCAACCCCTGTACCAAGGTCCCACGAGGAGCAGGTCAACAGGAGGGGGGTGAGGACGCTGATGTTCCAGATGGGGACAAAGAGCAAGAGGGGGAAGGCTTGGCACCCTCAGTGACCAAGGAAATGGCCTCTGCGCCGGAGGAACCGATGTCCCGCGGAGGAGAGACGTTGAGCCGGGGAATGGAGAGTGACGACGGTCAGCCTGCTGCTGAACATCTTGGGGCAGTGGCTGATCCTACTGATCCAAGGAGGGACGGGGCAGGAGACGGTGAAGGAGATTGCTCAACCGGTGAGTCCACAGGTGACATCCAAGGGGGGCCCGACTCTCCTGTTAAGAGTTCCCCACCACCAACCCCACCGACTTTGACTGACATTACAGAACCCCCCAAATGACTTTAGTAACCCAGACACTGACCTGGACAGGAGGAATGAGGTATGCACAGCAGCACTGGTAGCAGGGATAATGCCTTACAGTCTGATAAACATAGGGATAAGAACTGCAGTCTTCATCGGTACAGATAATTACATACACTACAATCAGCAGAGATTTATCAATTACACTGAGGCAGCAATGACAGCCCTAGGTGAGCAACTACATGCAACCAGTAAGATGACACACAAGAATAGACAGGCCCTAAACTGGATCCTAGCGGAGAAGGGTGGTGTCTGTGTTATGTTTGGAGAGCAGTGTTGTACTTTCATCCCAAATAACACTGCCCCGAAAGGTACGTTTACTCAGGCCATTACCAAACGTAAACGATTGAGACAGGAAGTGAGGGACAATGCAGACAGAGAGAGGCTCACACTGGGGATTGGTTAGAGCTGTCACTAGGAAAAAGGGGGGCCATTCTTGCTAAGGTAGGAGTCGTGACAGGGATAGTATTGCCCTTAATGGCAGAAGTATCATGTTGTCTGGTTCCCCTCCTCAGATCATCACTAAGACCTTGAAGGACCAGATGCTCCGGCACGGAGCCCCAGAGTCAAACCACGGTCCAGTGGTCAGTCCAGGTCCTGGATATCCGGGTCAGTGTGTGGACAAATATTGGAGCCCCTTGCACTGTCGACAGTGGACCCTCCCGCTACCCATTTCGGGGTGCGGATGATCAGTTAAACCGGGTGTTGGACGTACTTGCAGGGACCATTCACCCTTTATCACAGGAGACAGTCTGCCTGGAGACAAAAGCACTCCGGCAATGGACTCACATGTGGACAGCATTTATGCCTAGATGGATGATGTCTATATTCAAATGGACGGTAATTGCGCCCACCTGAACGGTTTGATGGACGGCAACCTTCTAATCCACTGCCGGATGTTACTACTTATGATAGGCCAGTGCGTAGACTCTATCCTTGTCCCTATAATAAGAGAGTCATTGTCAGTACTGTAGCAAAGGATATTGTAAAATGTCAATGGGCCCAGTATTGGGGGTGGTCATTATCACCATTCTGAACCCTATAACCGTGCTTTGTGCCAAAGGGGGGACTGCCCACCCCCAATACTGCGGACAAGGACTGTGTACTGCTGAGCATCGATCACTGAGTGGGTCTGTTCTCTAAAAAAAGATGGTTTAGAGTTCCTAGGTGGCAGTTAGCCAACTTAGTATGTAGAAGTATTGAATGGTTTATTATTCCTTTTGTAATTACATATATTCTTGTATTCCTGCTGCTCCTGTTTCTACTTATTTTGATTAAGTACCTCATACAATCACTATTGTCCTTCCTCATGTAGTCACAGTAATTGCCTTATTTGTATAAGTATATCATTTACATGTAATCATTTGAAACACCATATTTTGCAAAGGCTCAGAAAAATATCTGCACACACACACACACACACACACACACACACACACACACACACACACACACACACACACACACACACACACACACACACACACACACACACACACACACACACACACACACACACACACACACACACACACACACACACACACACACACACACACACACACACACACACACACACACACACACACACACACACGATTGGATAGGTTGGTAAGTCTTTTACTTCCACTCAGCCAAAAAAGGGAGAAGAGGTTTGGCTTCCAGATGATGGTTGACTGAGAAGATTGTTTTAAATAATTGGGTTGATTTCAACTCTCTTGTTGGATCAGAGTTCTCCACTTCTCCTATCATTTTCTGGTCTAGATTGTGTGGCTTTGATGAAGCCACAAAGGGGGGATATGTGGGGGATTTCTATAAGAATGCATTATAATCAATGCGTTATAATCTCACATTTTATGAATATATAATTGTTACTCATATGCACAGATAATGACTTCATACACAGATAATAAGTCAATGAACAGTATGATCATCAATGCATGATGTATGCATCTTGTCTTGGGAACAATCATGAGTGTTAGCAGCAAGGTGCCTCAACAGAGCATCACCATGTGTCTTGATGTCAATGGACCAAAGGTTTATTACTTTTGTGTACTTGTGGAATGACACAAATTTGAACCATGAGTGTGTCTTAATTTACTGGTTTGAACAAAGGACCCTCAAGAGAGCTGTGGGACAAAAGGTAAACCCCACCCAGGGGACTGACAACAAAGGATGGTCAGAATACGCCATGGTCCTCAGTCGGAAAAGGGTGGTTTGCCCACTTCAGGTTGGTGGAGAGTGCCTGCCTCAAGTGGAGGAGTTTAAGTATCTAGGGGTCTTGTTCACGAGTGAGGGAAGGATGGAACGGGAGATTGACAGACGGATCGGTGCAGCTTCTGCAGTAATGCAGTCGATGTATCGGTCTGTCGTGGTGAAGAAAGAGCTGAGCCGCATTCGAAGCTCTCGATTTACCAGTCAATCTACGTTCCTACTCTCACCTATGGTCATGAGCTTTGGGTCATGACCGAAAGGACAAGATCCCGGATACAGGCGGCCGAAATGAGCTTTCTCCGCAGGGTGGCCGGGCGATCCCTTAGAGATAGGGTGAGAAGCTCGGTCACCCGGGAGGAGCTCAGAGTAGAGCCGCTGCTCCTCCACATCGAGAGGGGTCAGCTGAGGTGGCTTGGGCATCTTTTTCGGATGCCTCCGGAACGCCTTCCTGGGAAGGTGTTCCGGTCCCGTCCCACCGGGAGGAGACCCCGGGGAAGACCTAGGACACTATGGGGAAGACCTAGGGACTATGTCTCCCGGCTGGCCTGGGAACGCCTCGGTGTCCCCCCGGAAGAGCTGGAGGAAGTGTCTGGGGAGAGGGAAGTCTGGGCATCCCTGCTTAGACTGCTGCCCCCGCGACCCGGCCCCGGATAAGCGGAAGAAGATGGTAGAATACGTCAGGATGTTTCAGTATAAAGCCATGGCCCAGGTCTTGGAACTTTGGGTGTGCCTGCAGAAGGGCTTTAGTGACTGTCATTGTTCTATGATTTTCATTAATGTTTATTGGATTCACAAGTTCCTGAGTTTTAGTGCATTTGTTTTAGAGTGAGCGGCCTTGGTTTTTTACAACACAGGGAACCATGTTACTAACACTAGTCTAGACACCTGTAGTACCACAGGACAGACCCAGGGAACCATGTTACTAACACTAGTCTAGACATCTGTAGTACCACAGGACAGACCCAGGGAACCATGTAACTAACACTAGTCTAGACCTCTGTAGTACCACAGGACAGACCCAGGGAACCATGTTACTAACACTAGTCTAGACCTCTGTAGTACCACAGGACAGACCCAGGGAACCATGTTACTAACACTAGTCTAGACCTCTGTAGTACCACAGGACAGACCCAGGGAACCATGTTACTAACACTAGTCTAGACCTCTGTAGTACCACAGGACAGACCCAGGGAACCATGTTCCTAACACTAGTCTAGACCTCTGTAGTACCACAGGACAGACCCAGGGAACCATGTTACTAACACTAGTCTAGACATCTGTAGTACCACAGGACAGACCCAGGGAACCATGTTACTAACACTAGTCTAGACATCTGTAGTACCACAGGACAGACCCAGGGAACCATGTTACTAACACTAGTCAAGACAGGGAGCTACAAACTGTTCAAGTCGATATGCCAAGCGTTTGGTGAGGTTTCTAGCTATGTTCGAGTTGAACATTGTGGTCAATCAACAGTGGTAGGTGGTGTCTCCTTTACCTGTGAGAGCAGGAAGTCCTGCAGCTCCTGTTCCTGGTGAGAGAGAGAGATGACACGTCCGTCCCTGTGCACCACCCGGATCTGCTCCACCCCGATGTTCAGCTGCAGTTGGATAGACCTGCACACGTGGCATTGAACATTCTTTCTTCATGGTAAAATAACGAGAGACCATAGCTTTTGCCAACACTGAAAAGCAGGATAACTGACCAATAAAAATGGTTGCACTTATTGTCTGGACCCCCAAGTTTTTGCCCTAACCAGGGGAATCCCCATCAAAACCAGGTACGGTTTGGATTGCTCTCTGAAGTGGCGTTTACAAAAGCTGCCTCCTCCACACTTGATTTACGTTGAGGGGACGAGTGAACAGCTTTGATAAGTTATGGGGTTGATATCAATACAAACTGTAGTCAGGTGTTCAACGCCTGAGACCAAGAAGTGTCACTTACAACTAAATTTTTTGGTTAGACTAACTTCTTCGGTCAGGCTCCTTGTGAGGTGCAAGTTAGCTAACTCATCACTCTCCCTTGCTTGGGGAAGGGCACTTGCAGGTAAACTTGGGTGTGAGGGGGTAGATCGTCATTCCAGGGCTGAGGAATGTCGTTTGGGCTCCAGGGATTCTCTAGATGTTTGAGTGTAGAACCACCCTTTTCCATTCCTTACCAGGTTATTTGGAAATGGCTACAGGGAGGTTTTTCAAATACTGTCAGTAAAAAACTCTTATCGATGCTTTAATAAATCAGAATATAGGCAGCAGCTTTTTAAGTAAATACCTGGAGCCGACTTGCAATACGTTAAGATAAAGACGAGTTCTTAATTTAACAAGGCGATAGCCCCCAATGTTTGTTCACAAGTCCACAACCAAGAAGGCACCAGAGGAGAAAAATCGTGTCTCTGTTTAAATACAATCTTGCAAACGTTTGAGGCAGCATTCTACACAGTGGTTGTTCAACATTCTAAAATGTGATAAATACTCTGAAGTTATCCATCTGGTTTGCTAACTAGGTAGCTAGTTTTCTAGAATCAACTCTTCTCAGTTACAGCTGAGAAATACCTTCCTGCATCAAGAGCTTTGCTGTCTAGTACTTATTTTGAGGAAAAAACTGAGTAGCATTTTCTACATTACTTGTACTAGTTCATGAGCTATGATATCCAAAACATATTTTAGATAAGACTTTTGAAAATGTTAGCATGTGCACACTCATTTGATCTTGCAAGCACTGCTAACCTTTAGATTACAGAGGTTGGGTACATGGGAACATCCAGGGATGCAAAAGGGAAATAAAAAGGTATGACAATCTAGTACCACTCAAACATAATCACCATAGAAATACTTAAAAAAGACAATAATGCCATTCTTGGACTGTTCTGCAAACACCTTCCCCCAAATAATATATAAAACTACCACCATAAATTTGACAGTTCTCTGCCTCTGTTGGCCTAGACAGCCCCCACTGCTTCTTCTCCACTTACTTGCAGATCTGCTCGTAGCCCTGCGAGGTGATGAGAACTTTGACACTGGACTCATACACATCGTTAATGTTGGACCAGTGGGCCTGGATTTGGGGGTCTTCTATACGGCTGGCCAAGCTGTCGATGGTCCGCGCAGTCCTGAAACAGTGGTAAGGGGAGTCGGTCAGAGTTGTTGTCCAGTGCAAATTCCATCACAAGGACAATCTTAACTTGGTAAAGATTTCACTGATTCGATGAAAAAGATAAGAGGGTGCTTTGGGTAGAACACTTAGCCTGAGTATTGTGTAGTGTGTTTGGGAGTCAGCCTACCGACTGCGCAGGAAGATGTGTTTGGCCTGCTTGATGATCTTCTCCAGTAGGCCCTCATTCTGCTGCAGACTTGAGATCTCTGCTTTGTCGTAGGCCATGGGCCCTGCCATACGCTGCCTCTTGTGGCCAAAGGGGGCACTGGCCGGGTGAGGCATCACTATCGAACTCAAAGTCTGCTTGTGGAACTGCAAGGGTGAGGGAGGGGCATTCATATTCGTCAATATGAATCAGAGTTCAGACAATTAGCAACAAACCCGTCCTAAAACAAAGCATGTGACATACATTTTGAATGTTCATTCAGTGTAGCTTTAATCTGACATTAGTGGTAATACTCATTGCCACTGTTAAACAGGCAAACATTCTAAGAATTAAACGTGAAATAACCACCACTGTGACTAACACAGGAGACCCACCTCTCGCATGAGCTGGTGCAGGTTATGTTCTAGAACGTAGAGGTGGTCGTCAGGTTTAGGCTTCTCTGGCGAGGCCCTCTGGTTCTTCTTCTCTCCAGTGGAGTGACACAAAGATATGGACAGCTGGAGACCTTCAAGGAAGACAGAGAACTTAATCGTGAAACAAATGTCATGTGGGGCTCCTCTCTGCATACCTGATATTGTGTAATACACATGCAAAAGTAAACATTTCAACTGCACTAATTTTGCCAAATGAATGATTTCATGTTACATAAGTATTCATTTTCATATAGGCTAGAAAACACACATAAGAGTCCTCACCTGGGAAGGGTTGTGAGATGATCTGGTTCTTGACTACAATGTGGGGGATCTGGGACTTGATCTGAACTGCCTCCCGGGACAGCTGGGCAAAGATCTCCTTACAGAGCAGCACGTTCTGAGCAGCCTCCAGCTTTACATGCCATGGCTGAGTGCCTGCTTTAGCTTTAGGCTGCCTCCTGAACAGGTTCACCGTGCCCAGGTCACCAATGTCAGGGGCCTGTTTTTGGATTGAAACCTGGAAGACAACACGATGATTCAGATGCCCTACCAAATATCTAAATCACAATCAAGTCGGGAAAAAGTTCAAAGGACCTGCTCGCTCCATTCACCTTAATGTAGGCGGATCCCTCCAGATCACTGGGGATCTGGACGTTCAGTGGACAGTAATCCTCCGGCAGCTTCTTGTCCAGGTTGATGTCTGTGTTCTTTATCACTTCAAATGTGCCAGGGTGAGGAAACAACGATCCTGTAAAGACACGGCATTAGAAATGGGCTTACATAAGGCTTACACAATCAGCACGTGGGAAATACCGAAAAGACACCAAATTACACATTTGAATTAAGACCTCCATACCTGCGCTCCTGTAACTGAGATCTCCCAGGATTTTGTCTCCTACTTTGCGTAGTTTCCACTGGGAGCGAAGCCGCAGCAGCTCTGAGTTGAAATCCCTCTGTCTTCGGTTCTCCTGGTTCTCGGCCACTGACTTACTGAGTTTCTCTGCCCCTTTCAGAAGCAGCTGAGCAGCTGTGGCCAAAGACTTTTTCTTACTGATGAGCTGGAATACCTGGGGTGTCTGGAGGGTGGGGGGTACACATCAGAATACAGGCTCTTAGTTTCATAGCTTTTGCCTCATTATCTCATTAACAATTCAATAGATGAGAAAGTCAGAGGTCCCCCAGACCCTCTTGTCAAAACGGCTTTTGTGAAGACGTGAGCAGTATGAAATCCTACAAACAGGGAAAAATGTTCCCTCTCCATCTGAACCGACCATATTATACAACATTTAAAAGCAATATGGCGTGCCAGGAATTCTCTCTCCTTGTCAGACTAGTTGTTCCACAACAGTGCAAGTGGAGAGAATTAAAAATGTGTCAGCAACTTGAGAGGTACCACATTACTGAGGTCCTGTACAAGACCTACTGTAGTGTAAAGACACCTAACTAATCCTACCTTCCCGGCCGAGGGGTCCTGTGACACTGGGTCCAGGGCCATGTACTTCTTCTCCTTGACGACACTGAGGACATCGTACAGCACACACATCTCTGTCAGGGAGCTGCGAAGGTTGTTACGCACCGAGTCCCAGGGCCACAGGGATGGCTGGAACTTCACCGTGGCTAGAAGAGAAGTTGGAAGAAGAAAAGTGAATATCAACAAATCAATCTGTTCAGGTTCATTGCTTATCCTATTAATACATAGCTGTCTGGCTGGACTTAATAAAATATGAGATACATTTACAGTGTTATATATTGTTGAATTAAACTTCAGCAAGCAAACGAGAATGTGGTATGAAATACCCTACCTTCATCCTCCCCTGCCTGTAAATCCCTACCTTCATCCTCCTCTGCCTCTAATAGCATACCTTCATCCTCCTCTGCCTCTGTTTTCCCCCACTCCTGAGGGTCCCGGGGTTCTGCTTCCACCCCCTCCTCATCAGAGTCAGAGCCTTGGCCAAAGTCGATCCTCTGGGCTAACTTGGCCAGGTTCTGGGACATGGACAACGGAGGGACATATGTCTCCATCCCGTCCAGAGACACCTCCTGAACCTGCTTCTCGCATGTCGACTCGATGCTGACACGGACAGCTGGACCAACACCCGACATGACGGCACTGCAGGAGTCACACGCCTAAAACCTGGGGACAAAAACTATGCTGAATATGATCACGTCAGATATACCACCAACACAGACCAAGACGACAAGTACTCTAGTTAGACAACAAGTAATGCTAGCTAGCTAAAAAGACCATAGTTAGTTATATGGCGTTAGCTAGTTATATTACGATAGTTGGCAATGAGTCAAGATGGTAACGTTTTACACATCTTACGTTAGACCTTAAGAAGTTGTACCTATTGTAGTCGACTACCACGTACTGTACCGTATTAGCTATCGTTAGCTAGCCACATACAGTAGCCAAACAAAGCAAGTAGCTGCTAAATCAGTTTAGGTCTCTGCAATGCTCATAATAACAAGTAACATCAACTAGATGTGGAAACTAAATTATGTAAAAATACACATTTTAATAGAATGTGAACTCGTTAGACAGAGTAGAAGTAGCTTACGGTTTTGAATAGGCGACGCTTGTTGTCTTCTATGAGTTTTGAGCGCCACCTACAGCTCTGAAGTACTCACTGTGCATTTTCTGGTATAAAAGCTTGTCCTAGAGTTGTATGATCTTAAATCAATATGTTCCTGCAATTCTGATGTTTAATATCTGATCAAACAAACTCTTTAATGGGTTTTTATTTTTATTATTATGCAAGCATTTCGAACGCAATTCGTCAATATAACATTTTGGAAAGCATCCAATCACGTGATTTTGCGGGCAGTTTAAAAATAAGGGAAATGACGTAGAAGAATAACTAACGTTTTCATTTGTTGGTATTGCTGTTGGCAGCAGATAAACAGAACCTGGTAGACGGTTTTGTAATACTTTTCCACGTTTCGATTAACGTGTTTAGCTAATGCATCATAATTATGCAAAAACTATTTCAGATAGCGAAAACGTGTAAACTAGCCAATACGTGATTGTAATATTATTTAGTAGGGAGACACAGCTTAGCATACCTGGTTGGCTAGCCTATGGTATGGATGTGATGTTCAGCTACACGTACCGTACAGTCAGTAGAATAGAAGTGCAGTTGACTAGCTAGTTATTACATGATCTCTCTAACTGCTAAGGATGAAGAGGAAAGTGGCACGATTACGGTTAAGCCCGAATGAAGAAGCTCAACTCATTCGAGAAGAACACGAAAGGAGAAGGAAACTTCGAATACAACAGGTATGGTTAACGGCTAGCAAGCTAACGCACATTGTTAGTGGCAACAATCGGTGCCACAGTAACAGTGAGGCGATTACCTATATCAGCTGTAACCGTTTTACAACAGAATTACTATGTTCATCAGAATTAGTAGCTATGGTTTTATCCTGCCAATTCATATACTATGGGTAGGCAGATCCGGTCGTGGATTGCCGAAACATTTGTTTTTTATTCTCACAATCAAGTACTGTTTCAGTCCTGGGATACCAGGTGAGCACAGTTAACTTGCAGGTAAACAAAACCAGAAGTGCCCTCCAGGATGGAAGTTGTCTACCCCTGCACTAGATTTATTGTCAAATGATCACCATTGGCGACAACTCTGTTAAAGGTACGGGAACAGGAGCGGTATATTGCCCTGCAGATCCGCAGGGAGGTGCAGCAGCGACGAGAGCGTGAGCTGGAGAACCTGGCAGAGGAGTTGAAGGAGGAGTGGGAGAGCCAACAGAGGGAGAAACTGAAGACCCTGCAAAAGTTATTCCAGGACAATCTAAGCATTTTGGGAGAGGGACACCGTAGCGCCAAAGAAAATGTAAACACTCAATTGTTTGATGCAGGGGTGTCAAACCGGTTCCATAGAAGGGCCTGGTGTCTGCAGGTTTTTGTTTTTTCCTATAAATTGGTTCCCAGTTCAGACCTAAACAACCAGATGAGAGCAGAAACTAACCAACTAGTCACCTAATTAATCAATCAAGCAAGTACAAGTTGGGAGCAAAAACCAGCAGGGTCTACAATTGGGAGCGGACCTCCATGGAACCGGTTTGACGCCTCTTGTGTAATGTCAAGTTGGAGGACTGCGGCTCCAATGTCACCCTTTTAAAATGTTTTATTAATAACTACAGATTTCACCCAAAGAATAACATGCAACTCCATTTCTGTTCATGTTGCAATAAAAAGTAATTGGTCTGCTAAACTGCATATTGTAATACAATACAATACAATGTATTTTCACAATTTGCACAGCTAGTTAATTTATGGTTATCAGTGTGTTTTAAATTGAAGGGAGAGAGGAATATTAATACCGCTCTCTTCTGTTTTGGTAATGATTCAATTTTAGGTATACTCAATCAAATTAACTTATAAAACCCTCTTCACATTGGGAACAGGAGCGGTATTCAGTCTTTTATAAATAACTACAGACAACCAATGGGTTTTGCAAAAAAATAAAATTGGGCCCATGCCCCAGATTTGAAAATACCCATATCATCTACTCACTATACAACTGGTTGATCAGGTCCCTCTTGATGTCTCCTTAGGAGCCTGACTGGATAGCGATTGCTCAGAAAAAGGATGAGAACCATGTTCGGGCAGAAGAGCGCTACCGAGAGGCGCTTAAAGAGCTTAAATCACATCGACAGAAAGAGCTGGAGGAACAAAATCGGTGAGTCTATGTACATGGTTTAATACAAATAAATGGGAGTGCTGGTCAATTTCATATTAATTCTGATACTTATTTATCCTCCCTGTAGCTTTATTAAAGCAAGGAAGAAAGCCATACAGGTGGAGAGGGAGAGAGCCGCAAAAGTGGCAAGCCTCCCTCCTCTTCCACCCAACCCAATTGAGGTACAATTAACGTTTCGGGATTCAGACACATTGTGACAGTGAGTTATATACTCAGTCAGGCCTTTGGATGGCCATTTCTACCTTCCATCTGTACTGTCCTATACTCTGAGGCTGTGCACAACCCTGGGCTAGAATGTAGGACTCTCCTACCAAATCCACAAAACCTTCTCAAAGCTATAGTTTGAGCACGCAGCAGTCTTAACAAAGGGTACTATCCTGGTATGTCCCATGTTCTAAAAGCTGCTGCGGTGCATTTTATTCTCCTAACAGAATATTGAGTCTAAGAAGCCTGGTCCAGTGAAGAAACAGGACGTGGACGGCTTCTCCGTGACCCACTATCACATGGCAGAGACGGCGGTGGACAGGGAGGTGGACACAGAACAGGTCCTCTATACAAGTTTGAGAAGAGCAATTGGCCCCGTGGGATGTTTTCCTCCACTAACTCCAACCGTTGTATTTTTTTTTTGTCCTTAGCCGAATGCGTGCGTGTTGGCAATGAAGGAGGCACAGCGCCTGCAGGAGCTAGGGCTGGAGGCCCAGAGGGAGCGACAGGAGCAGCAGGAGAAGGCTCGTCTCCGGGGCAGCCATGCGCTTCGGCAGGAACAGCTGACGCAGGTACCAACGGATGTTGTTGAGGACTGTTGCGGTGGTAATGTCCCATGGCTGTACCACTCCTACAGGAGGGCTGCTGTTGCTCGGCCCAATCAAAGCTCTTCTCTGTCCTGACATCGCATGTAGATGGGACAGCAGTCCCCTCCCTTTTTCTGTCACTGTTTGAAACGCTACCCTTTTAGTTTCTAGGGTGACTTCATCTTCCTTCTTCCCTTAATATTGAAGGCAGTGTTTTTTTTTTCTTCTTCATAAATGTGTTTCGATCACTCGTTTGTTTCTGCTGTCAGGACCGAGAGCGCCTCCTGGTGGAGTTGGAACACATGCAGCAGACAGACCTGCGGAGGCGACGGCAGGTGGTGTCCCAGATGCCTGCTCAGATCTTCCAGCCGCTCTACAAGAGACAGGAGATGAGGGAGGACTGGCAGAGGGACATGGAGTTTGCCTTTGAAGACATGTACACAGGAGAGAGGAGTAAGCAGAGGGTTGGGGTGGGGGGGGGGGTTCAGGATGATCTGTGTCGGTATTGTCATCCGTTACGTTATGATTCCTAATTCCCTTTTGGACATTGGGGTGAATGTTCTCCATTCGCCTTATTAAACTGTCTCTTGTCTATAGGGGTGAAAGGTGATCTGGTGCTGCAGCTTGTCCCAGAGCCTCTCTTGGCAGTGTCTACTGGCAGCCAGGATGAAGATCTGGACCTGACTCAGGAAGAGAACGTTCCTAATCTCGTGCCCCCGGCCGGGGCAGAAGAGGGTGGAGCTTCCACAGAGGGTGAAGGTGAAGAGATGTCCGTTTCTTATGTTGCTCTCTGGATTTAACTCTTCTGAAAACCAAATATTGGTGTTAGTGGTCTGTGTGCTCTTTTTGTTTGAAACCTTTTAATAAAGGAGTTAGTGGTCTCTGTGTGTCTCTGTGTTTGCACAAAATAAACAATTGTGTTGTTGTAAAAGAACCTTCCAGGCCACCAAGCAGGGCTCCCAGACAGGCTTTAAAGAAACTACTGGACCGCATCAGGTCCCAGAGAGACCAGTGGAGTTATGGGGGACAAGATGAACCTCTGCCTGACACCCAAACTGCTCCGAGTGCAGAGCGTAACATGGCCGCTGATGTCATGACCATTGAGACCGGCTCCCTGGCAAGCGAGGAGAGGGAGGAACCATTCACTACCACAAGTTCCAGACTCCCAGAACCCTCTCAGCCAGCCCCTGGTTAGTGAGTGATGATGCGTGTGGTGATTTGCTGCCACGCCTGAGTCAAGAGACTGACTGAACTTATTTTTGCCTTTCACCCATAGAGACAACGGAAGAGTCCATAGTGGCTGGTACCCTTCTCCATCCTGATAAACAGGCCTTCAAGAGCAACGCATTTGAATCTGAGAGGAAGAGAAGAGTGTGTTCATTGTTTACTTCATTCTCTATTATGTTAGGTGGTTGGTTGAGATGGTGTGTGAAAGTGAAAATGTAGGAACCTTTTTTGGGAAAGCGTCTGAACGTGGTTCTAAACCCGGAGGCTCATAGTTGGCATTGCTGTTGCTGCTTTTGTCCAGGAGGAGGAGCTGGAGAGGCAGAAGCAAGAGCAAATAGCCTTGCTACAGGAGTTGGAGGAAAACAAGTGCAGGTTGGAGCTACTGCTGCAAGAGGCCCAGCAGGAGAAAGAACGACTGAAGAAGGCCGTGGCCCAGGACGCTGTGGCTCCATCTGGAACACAGGCGACACTGGCCCAGGATCGGGTCAGCCCCACTTCTCCATCTCCTCAGGTTTGTGTGTGCGCGCCTGAGTGTGTGCGCGCCTGAGTGTGTGTGTGCATCTAGCTGAGCAATGATGTTAATCACTGTTTCCCTGAATTATATTTCATATATATTTCATGATGGTTTCTACACTTGAACTGAGCTCTGTGTGTGACATTGTGTGTGACATTGTGTGTGACATTGTGTGTGACATTGTGTGTGACATTGTGTGTGACATTGTGTGTGACATTGTGTGTGTGTGTGACATTGTGTGTGTGTGTGTGTGACATTGTGTGTGTGTGTGGCGTGAGAGCAATGATGTAAATTTGTTTCCTGAACTGAAGTATATTTCCAATATATTTCATGATGGTTTCTACACTTGAACTGAGCTCTGGATGTCTGTCTCTACAGATTGCCCCATTCATTTGCAATTTGTGACCATTTCACTTTGTCAGGTCACGATGGCGACTCCTGCACATTCTACTTGACCCCTGAATCACAAAATCCTGTTTTTAACTTGAAGTTTTTTGTTATCCAGCCCCTCTATTTAAAAAATGCTCTGTGAGAAAGTGTGTGACTGATATTCTGGTCCTTCTTCAGCCTGCTATACCCAAAGGTGCTGAGGATGAACACTCGAGGCGAATCAGACAGTACCAGCAGCGTCTCGTGGAACAGAACAGGTCTTTTCACCGTTCCAGATTTTGTGGGATACATTTTCATGTATCACACACGTCGTTTTTGCTCATTCGTGTTTCCATCGCTCAGGCTTCACAAGCGGTCGGTGGAGCAGGCTCGCCAGCGTCTGGAGGAGTATCAACGCACCCTACGAAACCGATACTGTGGTGCAACTACGTCGACATGTCTCCCTCCTGCCCTTCCTCAACCCCACCTTCATTTAGGTACCGTGCCCCCAGCCCTGGAAGCCCCCCTGGATCTCCCCTCTGGCTCCCTCCTGCCCTCCCCTCTCCCTGTTGCACGTACAGCCCAGACCCCTGTGGGGATCCTCATGCGAGAGCCCTCCATTTTGTCTCAAACCCAGTTCCCTCCTGGGCTGGGCACAACGGGCGGCACCGTACCGCTGGAATACGCCGCCCAAAACCGTCTAGACCACAGAGCTGGCGTTTCAGCTTGGCTGGCAGATAATGTGTTTGACAGGGTCACGAAAGACCTCCAGGAGAGGCTGTCCCTCCCCTCTTCCTCGTTAGAGCCCCTGTCCCACAGGCCGCCACCCTGCCACCTCCACCCTGCTTCACATGTCCCGCCCACCGCCTTCCCCATTCCCGCTGTCAGCCCAGCTCCTTCCCAGGAGGCGGTCACTCCCACAGGGGAGGCCCCTGTTCAGCCTGGGCCTGTCCTGCGGACCTCCAAGTTTGGGGAGAAGATTGAAAGGCAGCAGCAGGAGCTACGGGAGGCCCGGCGGCGTGTGGAGGCCCAAAGGGAGGAATTGTCCCTGCAGCAGAGTGAGCTGGAGAAGGAACAGAGGAGAAGACAGAGGGAGGAGCTACAGGCACTACTGACTGCCAATGACACAAAGGTACGGTAACCGACGACACCTCCGCTGCTGTTTCTGATTGGCTGCGGTCATTTACGTTACTTTGGGAAATAATTACTTGTCTTTTTTTGACTCTCCCAGCACGATGTAGCTCGCGGCCCGGAGCTCGGGTCAGAAGTCACGGGAGCAGCGCGTCTCAGACTGATGGCGTCTCTGCTCCAGGCCATCGAGGAATCCACTGGCAACGCCTCAGCTGAAGCCCATCAGAGCCAAGATGGCGCGCTTAATATTCAAACTTCACGCCAGGACAGACCCGCCTCTCACCCTCTGTCCCATCCTCACACCCGGGCTGCTAAGCCCCCAGTGGCCCGGGCCTGGCTGGGCATCACGGACGTGACGATGGAGCAGCACGAGCTCAGTGCCATCCAGGAAGTGGAGAGTCCTGTCAACGCCAGCCTGATCACCGGTCGGTCAGACAAATGGGACGCCCCAGACGGGGCCAGTTGTGGGCTTCATAAACAAGCTTTTCTCTCTAAACAGCTACAGTGTGTTTCCTCAGCTCCAGAGGTGTGTTTTAGGGGGTCTCGTATTGAAAAGGCAGTCCCAGAACAGGAGCCGTCTGAGAGAGGTCCCGGCAGCAGTTCTCCGTCCACTGCAGGGGAACTTTCCGCTGATGCCGTGAGTGGGACCGGGACGGAGTCGGGTGGGTCCGGCAAGCTGTCCTGGAGAGAGAGACTGCGTCTGGAGGCTGGGGCCTCATTGGAACCTGGTATGGAAGTGGGGGTGGAGGGAGAGATGTCTGGGTGATACAGTATGGATCCTGAGGGACATTGTCAGATGGAGTTAATGATGGTCTGTGCTTTGTTCCAGAGTTCTCCCCAGGACTGTCCCTGTGTTCCTCAGAGTTTCGGAGAGGTGTTGCTGGTAAATCTGTTCCGGAGGTTAGTTGAACCCGTCGTTTGAGTGGGTTTTTATGGTCTTGGACTCCCTCTGAGATCCACCATACGGGGATCAGTGATGAGATGTAGCCAAATCTGAGGGTTTGTGGTCTGTCCCGCAATACCTATGACATTGCTTGAGAAGCTTTTTTTTGTGTGTGTGTGTGTGTGTGTGCGCGCGCGCTTTTGTCTTGGGTGTATGTTCGTGACTGTGTGTGTGTCTGGATTTCTGTTTTTCAGAGCGATGATGTTAAATAATTTAACCCTGACCTGAAGTATACAGATATATTTCATGATGGTTTCTACACTTGAACTGAGCTCTGCGTGTGTGTGAGCGTGTGTGTGAGCGTGTGTGTGAGCGTGTGTGTGAGCGTATGTGTGAGCGTGTGTGTGAGCGTATGTGTGAGCGTGTGTGTGAGCGTGCATGGGATTTGTGTTTGAGTGTAACTCTGTTCTTCCAGAGCTGTGATGTAAATAAGTCCCTGAAATATATGTCAAACATATTTCATGAAGGTCTCTACACTTGAACTGAGCTCTTTCCACAGTATGATCGATGGCTAGCTGATTAGTTCTCATAGCCTACCTGTCTAACCCTGGTGTCCTCCCCTTGGGGTCGTCATATGTCATGTCCAGTTGGAGAACATCCCGTCAGCCCAACGACCCTCCGAAACCCACTACCTCTCCTCCACCACCATGTCCTCCGGCAGCTACGTCACCACTGACCCAGACCACAACTCCACCCGTATAGGTGTGCATGTGTCAGTTGTTTGTAGGCCTTATTCATTCCTGTCCAGTGTAAGGAATGATACGGGATACATTTTTAGATAAAAAAAAATCTGGTGATATCTCATCCTCGTTCACGTCTTTCTCCTACCAGACTCCTCCATGCTCCTGGCTGGTTTTGGAATCGGAGGAAGTGAGAGAACCTGGTCAACCAATGGCCTGTCCTCGCCCAGGCTTCGTTCCTGTCGAGGCGCGTCTGGATCTGGTTCTCCCATCTCTGGCTCCCTCCTACACAACAGCAGCATCCAGCGCATCATAGACAAATACACCAGAGAGTTCAACCTCTCTCTCAGCAGTACTGGAAACCCAACAGGTACGCACAAACACTCTTTATTGAAGTAGCCAGTCAAAGCTGGATTACCGGATGTTCAAAGTTCAGGCCAGTGTTCAATAGTGGTAGTGAATATCCAGCAGCCTTCAAATCTCCCTTCCTCGTTCCATCCAGGTTCCTCAGAAGGCTCTGAGGGGTCAGCGGTTGAGGGGTCCAGCTCCTCGGCTTCCCAGCAGCAGCCCTGGTCTAGGGTTTTGCTGGAGAATGAGGGACCAGCCAGATCACCTATGTCTGGTGTTGTATCTGTCTCTCACCCATCCGGCACACCGTCTGGAGACCAGAGGCTTTACCAGGTTGGTACATACACAGCCTCACTGCATTCGATGGCAAGAATACAATTAGAATACATCTTGTTCAGAATAAATCTTGACTTAAGCCTCACCAGTCACTTATACAAGGTATCTCACTGTTTTTCATTGTTCAGGAGTGGGACAACAGAGTACACAGGATAATGGATAGTTTCTCAGACAAGTCCTCCTCATTGGTTGTGGACCAGGGACGGGAATCGACTGTCAGCCCAGTGATTGGCCAGCCCTCAGTTCAGTCATCCGGTTTAGGTATGGACAAGGGGAGGGACTCCATAGTGGGCTGTATGATTGGTCAACCGTTTGCGCAGTCATCCTCTCTGGGTATGGATTTGGAGGTGAAATCCGCTGTGAGCCAAATGATTGGTCAGCTGTCAAGTCCATCAACCTCATCAGACCGAAGGTGGGACTCGACATTGAGCAGAATGATTGGAGTGCTCTCCAGTCAATCAGCCTCTGCGAGCCAGCTGATTGATCAGATGGGATTGGGACTGGCCCATTCCTCTCCATGGTTGGATGAAGAACAGGATGACAGCCGGATGATGAGACCTCTGGTTGGCGAATTAGATGAGTCTGCTGTCCAGCGGAGTAAGAGCTCAGGTAAAGGAGTCAAAAGATATAGATAAAATAGGGCTGTGTGTTAGTTAATGTTTTCATGTTAGTGTTTAAAAATAGTTTTCTAGCTAATGCTGTACTAAAACCTGATGCTCCCCCACTCTAGGAGCTGATGGTTCTAACTCTCCAGGCTGGGTGGATCTGGGGGGCTCTGGCCTGACAGAGTTGTCGTCTGAACCCGAGCGAGGTCCTCAATCGTTATTGAGCAGCACCGGTCCACCTGGACTGGAGACTCCTCCACACTACGAGAGCCTGCAGCACCCTGGGGTCAGCTCCCAGGAAGAAGACCGGACTGGTGGTGGGTCTGTTAGCGCGTCGACCGTCTAGCGGCGGGGAGGCTGTTTTGGTTGTACGCCTCATACACGTTTTCAGTCTGTTCCTTCGCCTGACGTTTGACTCTTCTGAAGTCTGGTACACCGATTTGAAACGCATCCAATTGTCTGACAGTTTTCAGAAACATTACATTAAACATACATACTGAATGTGCATACTAATCTTTAGGTAACTGGTTTTCAACACTATGAAAATGTCTCAAATCAAGTCTAGGTGTGAGATGTTCCTGTGTCGTGGTAGTTACTTTTTTCCACAGCCTCACAGGGTTTCCCCATTATGTTTATATGATGGCCATCATAGGGAAGGGGTCAGGTGATTTTATTTTGCTATGGCTCAACTATTAGCCCGGTCATGAACTTGTAGGCGTTGACCGATTTATTTTTTTTCTTATCCGCCAACATCCTTATCCGGAAACCTTGAATTGCAACAATTGTTCTTTATTAATGTGCCACCTCTAGACTCAACCAAAATGGCAATTGAATCTGGGTTGCGAATCATTAGCTGTCCCCTTCCAATAAACCCTGGGCCATTTTACATCTTGGTGAGAATGAAAAATAGGTGAAAAAGTAGTCACCTGCAAGTAAAACTTTTACTATGAGCACAGTTTTGATTAAAATATTTTTGTAGACCAACTTTCCTTTTTGGGAAACTGTAATCAGTGCCGGCATAAAAATATATAGCTTTTCGGAAACCCAATTTGCTAGGGACTGCATAGTTTATTTCAATAATATAGTGTTCATACAGTATTCTTCTATTTAAAGTATACAGAGATTTTCTTCAGATCAATCTTTTTACTACTTTATGACTATCCTCCAATTTTAAAAGAATGAACACGGACTCATTCCCCAACAGTCCCTTTTCCATCATGTTTACTGATGATATAGGTGAGGTTCTAGGTTCTGTCCCTTTTCCATCATGTTTACTGATGATATAGGTAAGGTTCTAGGTTCCATCGGTTAAGAATATTTTTTTACTGTGTTCTGTCTCTCTGTTCAGACTCCTTCTACCCACTTCAGGCTGAGGTCACACACAACGAGACAGCTGAGGCAGCAGCTATGACTTCTCACCACTCTGAGGTAGAGGGGTTATGGAGCTCAGGTAACCGAATCAGTGAATTTAGTAAAGGCTGTGTGTTTGAAGTAGTACATGGTTTTATGTTAGTGTTTAAGAATTCTCCTGTAGCTAATGCTGTACTAAAACCCGATGCTCCCCCACTCTAGGAGCTGATGGTTCTAACTCTCAAGACTGGGTGGATCTGGGGGGCTCTGGCCTGACAGGGGTGTCGTCTGAACCCGAGGGCGGTCCTGAAGCATCATTGAGCAGCTCCAGTCCACCTGGACTGGAGACTCCACCACATCCACACTACCAGAGCCTGCAGCACCCTGGGGCCAGCTCCCAGGAAGAAGACCGGGCTGGGGGTGGGTCTAGAGAATTGGTTTTCTGATGAATCAAGATTATCTGATTGTTTCTGACATTCTCTTACATCCTTCACATTGGCTCACCGTTACGGCTGTTAGAGACCTGAAACACCAAGCGTCTGGTTTTCAGGGATACATTATCTTCAAACAAATGTCCTTTTCTCCTCTTGAAAGATGTTGGAACTGCACTCTGGTGTATTTTTAAACATGCTACATTAGGGGTTGGTGCAGTGCAAATGAACTTGTATTCCCTTTTCCATTACGTTTAGTGATAATGTAGACAAGGTTCTCAGTTAGTCATTTGTTTATTTTCTGTCTCATTAGATCCAGCCTCCGAGTCCTTCCACCCCCTCCTGGCAGAGGTCACACAGAACCGGACGGCTGAGCCATCCATCTTTACCGCTGACCTCCCAGAGCAGGAAGTAGAGGGGTCATATTCTCACAATGAAGAAACGGACCAAGATGTCCCTGCAGGGGACCATGACCCGTCTACATGCTCAGGGGAGTTGGAAGTTAACAGAGATTCCTCAGTCTCCTCTGACCCATCTCCAGAGCGCCTGCGAGGAGGAGAGGCACCTCCTGAGCCCCTCCAGGACTCCCTGTACCAGCTGACTATGTCCCAGGGCCCCCTCCACGACTCTGCCCTGGTGGGATCTCCTGGTGAGGCGGAGGTGGGGCTGGCAGTATGTTCCCTATCAGGCCTCTCCTGTGATGACACCCCCAATGTAGACATGCCACCAGCCGGGGACACAAATATGAATAGTGCCACCAAACCTCAGGAAGCAGACCAAGGAGGTGCTGTCACCTTTGGAGACCTAGGAGCAGGACAGGCAGATTCCAAACTATGTTCAAAGAGTAGTCCTCCCATCTGGGAGCGAATAAAGGTATGTGTTTTGATTTTATTATTCAAATGTTTCAGATTGTCTGACTTCAAATCCAGTGAAAGAGGTTTTTAATGCTGTTTCTGTCTGCTTAGGAGGTAGGCAGTGGGATGGGGATTATGGATGAGTCCATATTGACCCTGGTTAGCCTGACTGACACCACATTACAGGACCAGGAAGTCTCCCTAATCGAGGAAGAGGGAGGAGACATGAAGGTGTCATCCAGAGAAGAGTGTGAGAAAGAGGACCTGGTGGGAAAGGTGATGACCTGAGGAGTCTGGAGAGCAGCTGAGTCGGCCGGACATGTTTGATTTTCTGACTCTGGTGTGATGTTTCCTAGGAGAGGGATTCAAGATTGTCGCTGGAGGGGGACAGTAGGATAAATGAGACCACCTCCTCTCATGCAGGTGTGAACCAGAAGAACTACCTCTGAGTCCTAACATGTCAGTTTTGTTTGCGATCGTTGAAATGCGTGAGTAATCGTATGCAATGTTTTCTTATATTCCTGTTTTTTCTCTTTTCTCCGCTGGTCCAGTGATGCTGCTTGAATTCCAGTCGTGTCCCAGTGTGAACCTACAGCAGGCCTTCCAGCAGAAACGCAGAGCCCTGATCCAGAGGTCTACCCGCAGGGTGGAGGAGATTCAGGCCAGGAGGGCTGAGGCACAAGCCAAGCCAAACACCCAGACTGACTCCACCGAGATCACGGTCAAAACCACCACCAGGACCCAGTCCGCCCCAACCACTGTCCAGTCATCCAGTAGTACTAAACCCAGGAGAAAGGGGAGGAGCGTGTCGTCATCCCACGTAGGAGGAGCCGAGCAAAAAAAGCAGAAGTCCCAAGAGCCCTTACTTCCTTCCGTGCAAGGTAACAAAACAGCAGAATAGTTATTAAATTGGCGTTAACAAACAAACCAACACGTGACAACTGTTGAAGGGTAACGGGGGATGGTAATGGGTCCAACAGTAGTTATGTGGCCTTATAGGTTGTGTGGTGTCACTGAAACAATCCCCACTCCCCTCTGTCAGTGTCTGTCAGTGAACCCAAGCTGAATAAGGTCGGGGAGGTGAGGATCAGCACTCCTGAGGCAAGGAAACAGGATGTCATTGAGATGCGCCAGAGAACAGAGAGGTAACACGTTCTACTTAATTAGAATAAAATTCAACCCCACACATTACCTTAAAATACTCTTACCTGTCTTCAGTATGTAACTTGTTTTATTGGCATGCTAACACCTTACAGGTTCTTATTCAATGACCTCGCTACTGGTTGTTCTCTCGGCAGGTTGTACAGCCGGTTAGAGGAGGTGAAGAAACGGAAAGAGATGAGGAGCAGACAAGAGGCGTATGCCGAAAATAGGGAGAAGGCCAAAGAGTTTCACAAGGTAGAAAACTGCTAATTCCTGTTGGTGAAATTAATCCAAAATAAAGGTGTGTGTGTGTGTGTGATGTACCTAAACTGTTTTGTTGGTTTTTAAATGACACCTAAATATGTTCTGTCTTTACAGAAAACCTTACAGAAGCTACGGGCCAAACAGACTCTGCAATGATACTGAAGATTCTTTTCTTTGTTTATACTTAAATGTATACATTTTATTTTTGTACATTTTGTAATCTGTTATTTAAAAGGTCGCTTGGTATTTATAATAAAGTGTATATAAAAAAAGAACTTGTCCGTGTTTATTCACAATTACACCCAATGCTTCCATTGCAACTACCTGTGCAAATATTTGATGCACTGCCGGTTTTCCCACTTACAAAGCATGTAGAAGTCTTTTTTTATATATATATATATATATATATCATAGGTACTCTTGAACTGTGAGTAATGGAATCTAAAACAAAAATCCAATTGTATAATTTTTAAGTAATTAATTTGCATTTTATTGCATGACAAGTATTTGATACATCAGAAAAGCAGAACTTAATATTTGGTACAGAAACCTTTGTTTGCAATTACAGAGATCATACGTTTCCTGTAGTTCTTGATCAGGTTTGCACACACTGCAGCAGGGATTTGGAGAACAGGAGGGCTACTTAAAGAAAAACGAACAGCTCTGTGAGAGCCGGAATTCTTACTGGTTGGTTTGTAATCAAATACTTATGTCATGCAATAAAATGCAAATTAATTGTTTAAAAATCATGTGATTTTCTGGATTTTAGATTTCATCTCTCACAATTGAAGTGAACCTATGATAAAAAATGACAGACCTCTACATGCTTTGTAAGTAGGAAAACCTGCAAAATCGGCAGTGTATCAAATACTTGTTCTCCCCACTGTAATAATGACTGGAAATTGCTAGTATAACCAGAAATTAACTGCTTTTGAAAGTCGTATATGTTTGTTTATGGCAGACCGGATATGAAAATAAGGGTCAATAAAATTTGATAAGTTGTAAAAATCTTTTACATTGTTAGATACGCAATAAACAAAATAACCCAGCAATTGCTCCAGACTTGCAATTCCTTTCCTTGGGGAAAGGAATTTAATCTTTTAGCAGATTCCTTGGGCTGAATACGTGGCTGACATCGGCATGCCTCAACCACGGGATAAGGTTTATTGACAATTTCAATATTTTTTGGAACTGTAAAGACCGCTTTAGACCTGGTGGGGTTCATCCAAACATCATGGGATGCCGGCTGCTTGGTGCCAACATACGTCACGCTCTTGGAATGCCATTCCCAAACAAGATAAGCATGAAGGACAGTACTCATAGGCAGAGTATCCACTCCCCCTCTCCTGATCCTCTAACTAAAATCACCCAATGCTTCCAGAAGTTGACCGTGTCCCAAATGGGGGTAGAGCTCCACCTGCCCCCTTCACCACACTCCCCCTCTATCACACTCCCCCTCTACCACACTGACCAATCAGGGAGCTAGTTCTAAACAAAGAGTGCAGAGCTCATCTTTCCCTATATCCCACTCCTCCCCACCATGTAAAATGATTGCTTAGACAACTGCCACATCCTCAACAACCTTGTCCTTTATTTCCACTGAGCACAGAATATACTCGGTGATGTGCTTCGGGTCCCTGCTATTGTGAAAAAAGCAATGCCGACTGTTTTGAGTACAAGCTAGGAACCAGTATCTCTATTCCTGTGTTGATTAGAAATAGAAAGAACCGTGAGCATGCAACCCATAAAGTAAACTTGTCTAATCTGTTAACTGTAACATGTCCAGGAACCCCTATTATATCTTTTAAGCTGGCTTTACTTAATATCAGATCTCTCGCCAACAAATCATTCTTGGTAAATGACATTATAATATCCTACAATCTAGATTTTATGTTTCACACTGAAACGTGGCTAACAAGATTGTAGTGCTGCAATTCTTAACGAGACAGCACCCGAAAAATATGTCTATATGAATACGTGTCGAAATGGTAGGAGGAGTGGCTGCCCTATTCAAAGATACATTCCATCAACAATGAGTTACGCAGGGCCAGACAGCAACATTAATCGGGAATGATCAACAAGAATATAAATAATACCTGCACTCTATTTGTCATGGTCGACAAGCTTACAAACCCAATAAAGCAGATAGCATCAGAACTCATGTCCACTGTGAAATGTAATGAATTTGCATGTTTCTTTAGCGAAATAATTATAAGTATTAGACGGAACATCAGAACTACACAGTCTAACAAGGACTCTGTACTGTCACCACGACCACCAAGATATAACTTGATCAACAATCCCTAGAAGAAACAGTTCGACATCTTAAAGCTTCCACTTGCTGTCTCCACACACTGCCATCAGACTTAAAAGTATATATATTTTACCATTTTTAATTTTGTGACCTCAAAAATTTCAGGCAGTGACCGCACCGCAGTAATGAAACGGCCCTGATTAAAGTTTTAAAGGATATAAGGCTGAATACTGATTCTGATCAACTCAGACCTCACATATAACAGTCATATCAAAGCGGTCACCAAAACAGCATTCTATCATCTAAAAAATATAGCCAGAATCAAAGGCTTGGTGTCCCAAAAAGACCAAGAGAAGCTCATCCATGCTTTTATCTCTAGTAGGGTTGACTACTGTAATGGCCTCTTAACTGGACTCCCGAAAAAGACTAAAACAGCTGCAGCTCATTCAGAATGCTGCTGCTATAACGTTAACCAGGATCAAGAGAACAGAGCACATCACTCCGGTTCTTATATCTTTGCATTGGCTTCCAGTCAGTTACAGAATAGATTTCAAAGTGGTGCTTTTAGTTTATACATTTCTGAATGGTTTAGGACCCGAATACATTTCTGATATGTTTGAAGAATGTAAACGGAGCAGGGTTCTTAGATCCATGAACACAGGTCAGCTAGTAGAGGGCAGAGTCCAGACTAAACATGGAGAAGTTGCGTTTAGCACTTATGCTATACACAACTGTAATAAACTACCAGAAGATCTTAGACGTGCCCCAAACACATCCATTTTTAAATCCAGGTTAAAAACACTTTTCTTTTCACGTGCCTATGACTGAACACTTAAACTTAACTACACTGTTTAGCCTTATAACTTCCTATGTTTGTATCCCATTTTTAATCTTTATATGTTTTCGTATTGTATTTTATATTATTATTGTGTTTTCATTCGTTCTGATGTTTTCATTTGAGTATTTGTTTTTATGTTATTGTACTTTCATATATTTTCCTTTGTAAAGCACATTGAATTGCTTCGATGTATGAATTGTGCTATATAAATAAACTTGCTTGCTTGCAGACAGCAGCACCAGCTGCGGTCATGGGCGGGATCAAAGTGCGGTTAATTTGAAAGCTGGAGGAAGCTGTAGACGCGTCGCTATAGAAACAAGTGCAGGAAGTAGCTGCGATAAAGTTCTGGTAAGCGGCACTATTATTGTAGAAGCACAATGTGTAACTAAATTGTATTTATATTTTCTAGAATGGGTACATTTTGACTCTTTCACACAATGACAGCATTACGCAATTGCTTGACAAATTCTTTGACATGGCGAGATGGCTTTCTATCGAACAATTACCCAGCATGTTGCTGTGATTTATCGAAGCTACTGTATTAGCTAGTTCAAGTTGCGCACGTTATTGTTTAGTTTCCGCATGAATAGCGTGTTGGGAGACACCGAGTTTGTTTACATTGTACCTTATATCTATAAATATATTGGTTAGATTAGTAACCATGAATTGCACTTGCGGATGTTTAGTGCAACCAATATGCGGAACGTGCTGTGAAGTGGTTGTTTCGTTCAAATGCTTCAACGCAAATGTGTGAATTTCCACACACCGTTCTGCAGTCATGTCCCGCTCAGTGATCCCGCCCCTGGATGCTGGGGCCACAGCCCCGGAGGCGTTGTCCTTGCTACACCAGCGCCTCCTGATGGCTGAGGAGCAGGCAGAGGCACTCGTCAGAGACATGGTCAGTCTGGGAGTGTCCAGAGAGCAGATTCTGGAGAGGGTGGAAGGAGACCTCATCCAGCGCCCAGTTAGCCCCCTGAAGATGCACCATGCGCTGAGAGAGCCCGGGGGAGAGGGACTACTGTGGCGCCAGTGTGATGGGCTAGTGAGTAGAGTGTGTCGCATGGAGAGCCTCCTGCAGACACTCAAGCTCGCCACGTTCCGTTTCTCAACTGAGAGAGAACTGGATCCTTCACACTCAGGTAATGACTAGCAACGTCTTAATATAAAAATTACTGATGTGTTTTTTCAAATTGTACCCTAAACTTTTCCTGCCACTGTATTTAGAATTTTGACAAGATCTGTCTGCTTTTGGCTTGATCCTTTTCTCTCTGACTGACACACACACACACACACACACACCTGTGTCCTCTGTCCTAATTATGCCTGTGCAGCTCGACTGAAGGAGCAGATATCCACACTACAGAGGGAGAGTGAGGAGGAGCAGCGGGCCTCCAGGAGGGAGGTGATGCGGCTTAGGGACCAGCTCCGCCAGGCCTACCTGGACAGGGACAAGGCCCAGGGGGAGGTGCAGGAACTAGAAGAGGCCCTGGAGGTTGCAACGGCCTCCAAGGTACCAGAACCAACCAAGTTCCCATCGCTCAGCCAGCAGTGTACAGCAATCATCCACCTTTTCATTTAGCACCATCTCTGATGGGGGTGTTTCTAAGTTCTGGTACTGTTGTTGCAGATGGATGTGGCACTGGCCGCGGAGGAGCTGAAGACGGTCAATGTTGAGATGAGTGAGAAGGTGCTGCAGGTGAGGTCGCCATGAGGAAACGGGGACAGCTTCGGGAAGCCGGTCAGCCTTCGGTCGATAGATACAGTATGGATCGATTTTCTTTCTAGCAGCTTCTTCAGCTCTCATGTCCTCCATCCCTTTTAGCTGAAGGCTCAGGTGTACCAAGAGTGTGTTCGATCTTTGGAGAACGAGAAATCCAACCACGCACTGCTTCAGAGGGTGGAGGAGCTGGAGGGAGTGGTGGAGTGGGAGAGAAGACAGGTACGGCAGTGGATGTGCAGGAATACAGGTGGAGTAAAAGAAAGAAGGAAAACCGGTAGAACCTTTGATATGCTGTTCCCCAGTCCCAGATCGCGCAGGCAAACTGCCATGCACTGAGCTTTGACGGACAGACCACCAGACAGAGGCTGCAGGAGGTGGAGGACAGAGCCCACATGCTGCAGGAGCAATGTGATCAGCTTAAAGGGCAGGCAGGTCAGCAACACTGGATTGTGGGAGTTGAAGTGTCTGTTTTTTTTCTCTCACTTTTTTCATGTGTTGTTGATTTTGAATCAGGTTTCATGTACATAATTAATTGTTTGATCTCTTGATCCTTTAAACAGAGGTGAAAGATTCCCTTGTTTTGGAGTTGACAGGTGAACTTAAAGTAAGTCAAAGGCACTTGTTTTTTGTTATGAATGATATTAATCAACAAATGGGTTGATCAAATCAACATATGGGGTTGTGTATGCAGCGTGTGTGTTCATGGGTGTGCGGTGTGTTTGCAGAGTGTGTAAGGTGTGTATTGTGTCTGCAGTGTGTACGGCTAGCTCTGCAGACACAGCAGCGGGAGAACAGCGGGCATTTGAAAGATATAGGAAACCTGAAGACAACGGCTGACCAAGTCCTGGTGAGTGGTACTAGATACTAGAATTGAATGACCAAGTACACGTACTATACTAAAATAGTCTCTCTCACTCTCAGGCTTTAAACAGCCAGTTGGAGTGTCAGTGCTCTGAGTTGAACTCTGCCCTACGTTCTCTTACTATGGAGAATTCCAGACTACAGACTGAACACCAAGCTAGCATTAAGGTACCGTCTTTAGCCTTGCACACAAACACACATCTCCTCACTAGTACAGGCTACATGTTATTCTCTTTCTTTGTCTTTTTTTCCAGACAGAGAGGTATCGTGTGTCCAAGCAGCTGGAAGAGCAAGACCTCCTACTGGAAGCAGCCAGGCGCAACATCCAGGCAGAACTGCAGGGGGCGCTATCAGATAAAGTTAAACTAAAGATGGAACTGTGGGTGTTGAGACTAACTGAATTCACATGAATAAGATTGAAAAGGTCTCAATACTAATGCTGGCCACACACATCCAGGAATAAGAGCCTCTAACTCTGTTTCACAGAGAGACTCTTAAGGTAGACCATAACCAGCTTCTGCAGAGTTCCACCGTTGCCCAGGAGAAAGCAGTTGCTCAGCAGGAGCTCTTGGAATGTACCATTGAGAGACTTCGGGGGGAGCTGACCGCATCTGTAAAGGAAGGGGAGGTCATGAGGCAAGACAGGGATAGCGCAAAGACTGAGGTGCACCTGCGTTGTTTCTTCAATACATATGATAATGTTCATGTGCGTACAAGTTTCTTCTTTTTTTTTTGTGCAGAGATGTATGTAAAAATTAAGTATTTCTCTCTTTTTGGGTAACAGATGTGCATACTGGTCACCAAGCTAGAGGGTGAAAAAAATTCTCTGGTAACACAACTCGCTAAAGTCAAGGTACTGTACTGGCAACTATCTCTGACAAAGAAAGAGATGTTTCTCAGAGTGTTGTAAACAGGCATTTGGGTTTCAACCTGAACTTATTTTCTGAACCTGGCTTTCTGTCCTCTGTCCACTTTTCAACTGGTTTGATTGACAGCTGGATACAGTCACATTTCAGAAGCAGGAGGAGGAGAACAGGAGGCTCATGGGAAAGCTGACTGCCATTGAGCACCAGCAGGTTAGTATCTAGAGACTGGGGTCACATCCATAGTCAATGTGTGTTAGTATCATACTTTTATTGTTCATCCTGACTGTTTCCTATTTCCCTCATGTCTCAATGTGTGCTCTTTCCTTTACTCAGAATGCTCAGCTGCAGGTGGAGCAAATGCTCAAGGAGCTGACAGACAGTAAGAACACACTGGCCTATGAGAACGGTTCACTGCAGGTAATGCTTTTCCACTCTGGCTGTCTGTATTCCTCCATACCTCTTGTTGAAGTCGGTTTCTTCCTTTGCTCCCCCGGTCAACCAGACCAAGGTGGACCAACTACAGGACGAGGTACGAGAGTTAAGAGATGCCCGGGCCGAAAGTGTCCAACAATGCAAGCGGAGCTCTGTGTTAAAGAATAAGTGCAATCAGGTACCACACACTAAACACACACAACTATGATGTTTTGTATCTACTATTCACACCACAGATGACTGGAGCCATATCACTAGTCGTTGACATGGGGACAATCAAGGAAACCGAAGCACCGTCTCCACAGAGCAGTTACTTTGGCCCCTTCTCAGGCTGGCCTGTAATCTGGAGGCCACACTGTTAGCCTTTTTAAGTGGCCAGGAATGCCATGTCTTAGTGGCAATAACCTTCGCCTGTTTAATGAGCTTGTCACTGAAAGCCTTTTATGTAGGAAGGTATTGATGCAATAAAAACGAGTTGACTCGCCAACACACACGTCTGGTCCTCATCAGGTCAGCTCTGAAATGAAAACACTGAAGTTAACCTGTCAAGAGCTGGAGGCTCAGCTCAGACAGGCCCAAGGGGAGTTGGTGTCGGCGGTGGCAGCCAGAAACAAGGCTCTGATGGACAGCCGGATCCTGAGGGGATGTCTGGACCAGCTGCAGGAGCGGCACCAGGACAAGGTCTGAGGGCCAAAGGACATTTTACCTGCTCTTGCTTCTGGAGAGCTAACGGCTGTGAGCTTTAGCCCGGCGCTAACCCACACCAATCTGCTCTGTGTGTTTGTTCTGTAGCTGAGCGAGTTAGAGGTCAGGCTGGGAGTTTCTCACCAGGGAGGGGGCAATGTGACTCAGACCCTGGAGAGTGTTTTGGCCTCCCACTCCCGTCTGCAACACAACACTGAGACTCTACAGCAGGAGTTGGGAGGACGAGAGCAGGAGCTGGTCACTCTCAGGTGAGAGAGGTAGTGCTGTGTGTATATGTTTGTGTGGGTGTCACTGTACTGGACGGAAGATACCCGGACAGTACGTTTAGCCAGTCCCTGTGAGGAAAAGGAGTTCATTTACATCCAAGTTATAATTGGAGTTAAGGAGTTAAAAGTTATCGATAGTGGTTAGCTTCACTGTTTCCCCATAAGGGAAAATGATCCCCACAAGGACCGAAAAATGTGCATGTCTAGGTTGTGCTTGTGTGTCATTGTGTTGCGTCAGATGGCCGTTTGCACTGATCTCTCTCTGTAAGTCGTTTGCCAGACAGATGGCTCCTGGAGACTCCTGTGTCCTACAATGATGCCATCTGACGCGAGACAACAGAGTGTATGTTGAAATAACCCATTTCTTTGTCAGACTGCAGGCTCAGAGAAAGATTCAAAGACTCCAGTTAGAGGTGCAGAAACTCCAAGATATCATGACAACTACTCACTCTGAGAAAACCGAAATGGTAACTGCTTCATTAATGAGTCATAAGCACATGCACACACACACACACACACACACACACACACACATATACCCTACAAACAGCTTTTAGTACTAGTGGTAGTTTAAAAGGACTTATTCATTTATTTCCCAGGTGGAGTCTTTGCGGAAAGCCCTGGATGTGACAAGGCTGGACAACAAGAAGCTTGCCCAGAGTTTAGAGCAGGCTGTGCTGGCCAACAGCACTCTGCAGGCCAACTTCGACCAAGCTAGACACCAATACCAGAACAGCAGCAAACTGAGGTAACCAATGAGGTCGTTTACAGTGGCCGTTCGATTGGCTACGTTAAAATATGTTTAAATATGGATGGCTACTTTGTGGAAATGTTGAAGTCATGTGCCTGTGTTGCATGTTTTTTAGAGAGTCAGAACTGCTTGAGACTAGGGCAGAGATTGGTCAATTGTCAGAGCGTCTTGAAACTATGAAGCGTCATATGAAGAAAGAGAGGGAATTAGCAAAGAGTCTGTCACAGAGAGAAATCTCAGAGGTAATGCACTCTCACACACGTCATCACTACTGTCCACCATCTGCCCGAACTCTGAAATATCATCCCCCCTCGTTCCTCGTCCTTCTCTTTATTTCTCTTTTATTTCTGTCTGTGTCTCTCTTCAGTTGAGAAAGGCACTAGAGGACTCATCATTAAAGTCAGATGACCTCTCCAGAGCCAACCGGGAGCTGCGGGAGAAGATCTCAGAGTTGGAGAAAGTGGTGTCCAATCAGAAAGCCTGTCTCAGAGATCAGAAGACACGGCTCCGGCAACACCAGGATAACAGAGCAGCTCTGAGCAACACAAAGACAATAAAGGCATCGACAGTAGCTTACTACACTTTAATATAAACCCTGTCCTTAACTCTGACTCATTTGTCTGTCCCCTTCTTGTCTTCCCCCTCTGCTTTCAGGACATGGAGGCAAAAAGAAAAACCCTTGAGGTCTTGAAGGATAAATCTCAGAAGAATTTTCTGCAGGTAAGAAACCACCCACACCCTTCCTAAACTGGTGAATGTTTGCAGTATGGAATCCACCAGCCACCGCTGTCGTGTCTGTTTCCAGAGTCACCTGATCCAGAAGGAGGAGTTAAAGGCAGAGAGAGAGTTGAGATGTGCAATGCAAGACAAGTGTCAGGTTAGAAGTGGTTGTCTATCTCTTGTTTGTCATAAGCAAGACTAATTTAAATGACTTTTTATCTCTTTTGCTTTATGACAGTAAAGTTGAAGTATTGAGCAACAGTCAGTCTACTTTAAATTCTTTATGTGTGTTTCTGTGACTGTCCTAGCAGAGGCTGGAGGTGAGCATCGAGAAGCTGCTTGAGGCCAAAGACAAGGCAGAGCAGAAACTGAAAGAGGTCAGCCTGGAGTCACAGCAAGTAAGAATTCTCACCACCTAAAGTTACTCAAGCAAACAGCAAAAAACTAATGAAGCAATTGTATTTTAAGTTTGTTGGACTTGGTCTGGTCTATCAATGTATCAGTGTTGTATCCTTGGTGTTTTGTGGACCTCAGGAAGAGTAGCTGCTGCTTGGGCTGACCAAATGGGGATCATAAACAATGATACATGCTCTGCACCTCAGGATTAATCTGGAATTTTCTCAATCAGTCTGTTGGCATTCATTAGCAAAGTCTTACTTTTATTCAACCTCAGATATCAGCGAACCTAGAGGAAGCTCACAGTTGGTTCCACTTCAAGTTCAACAACCTGAAGGAAGATGCAGAGCCAAACAGATATAATGGGAACAAGGAACCGCAAGAGACTGAACACCATGCCCCAGGGACCGGTGAAGAGACTGAACACCATGCCCCAGGGACCAGTGAAGAGACTGAACACCATTGCCATCACAATGGAAAGGTGCTTTTCTCTAATATGACTTCATTAACTCTCACTGATAATGCCATATGTGTGCAGTCCTCTTAAGCTTCTCGGGACTCTTTTGTTTGGCGTTTCAATGGTTCCTCTTTACCAGAGCTCTCCCAAACGTGACTCCATTAAATTCATTGAAAGATGCTGGACTCTAGGGTGCTATGTATTGCTTAAATCACTCAATGAAAAGTATGACTTAACTGTCTGTGAAATTCAGAAAATTGTCCAATCCGTAGGAGTTAGAATTACAGCTATTCATTAACTTATCAAATATTTAGGGCCTCACATCATCTGAGAAAGCCTCTTAGCTGAAAAGCACTATCGGGTAAACGTTTGGATCTCTGGAGAGGATTTAAAGAGCTGAGAATTATTTTGATTCCAGGCGGACTGCTTGCATTTTTCTAGGAAAGGGATTTCTAATAAAAAAAGGAGGTATCGAGACATTAAGTAAATTTGCTGCATAGAAATGTTTCATTGTAGTATCGATTTAAAGCCATCCACCAAAGTTAGCAACAACTTGCGGAACTATTGCTGGAAACATCATTCAAACGAATAAACCATCCCGTTTTGTATTGGTGAATTGCTGTCACTCCTTTGCCCTGAGCAGTTTCATAAGCACACACTTTATTAAATCCCCTTGTGTGTTTTTCCAACATCGTTTTTGTGATCCAAATAACTCAGACACTTTATGTCAAATAATGTCAGACACTTTATGAAAATGGCCTGAGGTGTGAGTTACCCTGTGTCTTCTCACAGACTGGTGTTGTCTAAAAGACACCGTTGCCCTGCGTCTATGGAGGTATAGACCTGAACAGAAGAGAGAGTGGTTTTGAGCATGGACTCGTAAGTTCCTCAATGTTTTCTTGTTCCAGGTTTGGTGTGATATCAAGTCGCAGGAACCAGAAGAGTTGGAGAGATGGGCAGCCACCATACAACGATGGGAGACCAAGAGGGAGCAGGCTCTCATTGCACGTGGATACAACCCTGGTGGGCCACAGTCGCTAACATGTAGATACAACCCTGGTGGGCCACAGTCGCTAACATGTAGATACAACCCTGGTGGGCCTCAGTCGCTAACATGTAGATACAACCCTGGTGGGCCTCAGTCGCTAACATGTAGATACAACCCTGGTGGGCCACAGTTGCTAACATGTAGATACAACCCTGGTGGGCCACAGTCGCTAACATGTAGATACAACCCTGGTGGGCCACAGTCGCTAACATGTAGATACAACCCTGGTGGGCCACAGTCGCTAACATGTAGATACAACCCTGGTGGGCCACAGTCGCTAACATGTAGATACAACCCTGGTGGGCCACAGTCGCTAACATGTAGATACAACCCTGGTGGGCCACAGTCGCTAACATGTAGATACAACCCTGGTGGGCCACAGTCGCTAACATGTAGATACAACCCTGGTGGGCCACAGTCACTAACATGTAGATACAACCCTGGTGGGCCACAGTCGCTAACATGTAGATACAACCCTGGTGGGCCACAGTCGCTGACATGTAGATACAACCCCGATTGGTCGCAGTCGCTAACATGTAGATACAACCCCGGTTGGTCGCAGTCGCTAACATGTAGATACAACCCTGGTGGGCCACAGTCGCTAACATGTAGATACAACTCTGGTTGGTCGCAGTCGCTAACATGTATATACAACCCCGGTTGGTCGCAGTCGCTAACATGTAGATACAACCCTGGTGGGTCGCAGTCGCTAACATGTAGATACAACCCTGGTGGGCCACAGTCGCTAACATGTAGATACAACTCCGGTTGGTCGCAGTCGCTAACATGTAGATAAAACCCTGGTTGGTCGCAGTCGCTAACATGTATATACAACCCCGATTGGTCGCAGTCGCTAACATGTATATACAACCCCGGTTGGTCGCAGTCGCTAACATGTAGATACAACCCCGGTTGGTCGCAGTCGCTAACATGTAGATACAACCCCGGTTGGTCGCAGTCGCTAACATGTAGATACAACCCTGGTGGGCCACATTCGCTGACATGTAGATACAACCCTGATTGGTCGCAGTCGCTAACATGTAGATACAACCCTGGTTGGTTGCAGTCGCTAACATGTAGATACAACCCTGGTTGGTCACGGTCACTAACACATTCACATTGACACACAAGACTAACACTTAACCAGGCCCTCACACAGTGATCCCATGGATTTATTCAAGACATTGAACACCAAGATATATGAGATTGCAACTAGCAGCCATATGAGATAGCAGCTGAATATTGAGAACTGTATGAGGTGTCACTTTTATCACAGTCAATCTTCGTAAAGCTGGTTTTGAACATCAGAGCACAACATGCTGTTTTCAGAATAAGAACTGTACAACTTTGTCCTTTTATATAATTTATAAGTATACAAAGATTGTTCATGTTTTATGAGGAGATTCTTTATACAAAATGATAATGTTTTTTAATATCACTGTACAAATGATTTTTTCCAGTTTTTTTTCTGACATAATTCACAGTTTTGTACATACAGAATATAGAATATTTGTCACTGTGGAATGCCAAATGATATTGTTCCTTGCTTTTAAAGCTTCTTTGCTCTGCAGGACCGGCCAAAGACAATCAGAGTTCATGAACAGAGAGTATGTGCTGCCGACATATCAAGGAGGGCACTTGAGTTGACGTAATCCAATTGAAGTTATCCACAGGACAGATGAAGTTGTTCAACAGGTCCATGAATCAGTCTAAAGAAATACACTCCTCTGAATCCTAACTGTGGGGTAACAGTGATCCATTGGTGGAGAGCGTGGTCTTGTTCCGGGTCGGTGTGCTACAGCTGTACAGTGTCGAGTGGAGGCTCACAGGTACAAACACACCATTAGTTCATGGTTCCATCACAATCCTTCAGCACTTTGGCCACAGTCCCACATTCAGCTACACATCCTGAGCAAAAGTGATGGATTACTTATGGATTCAGCTCATAACAAAAGACCTTCAAAACTGTACAAACACACATACTCACAGTGACACTGTTTCACTGATGTCCGTAAAGCCAAGACCAAGCAACAACAGTCAAGAAGGAGTCGGCCACAGGAGAGACCAGACCAGAGAATCTGTTCAGACACTGGAGGACTGCGTGGAGGCACAGTCTCCACTAATAGGAAACACAACATTGACTGGCAACACTTGGGTCCCGGTGTTCTGTGCCACCCGCACCACTCATTGTCTTTCAGGCAGTGTGGTACCAATCCCTTTTTACACAAAGTTCTGAACCTTTTGGATCAAACTAGATTTGATGACTATCTTTACTACTATGAATATCATGGTTTTCAAAAGTGATTCAAATGATTATGAATTGACATCATATCAAGTGGAAACCAAAAGTGATCCCAAGTTTCTAAAACTTCCAACTCCTCGACAAAATATAACATTAAATGATGAGTAGACAATCAAGTTATCATGGGTTTGCCTGGTGGTGAAGAGATTATTCGCTTTCAAAATAACAATGAGAAAGGTAGTCTCAGGATGAGAGAAAGCAAAACAGAACAGAACACCTCAGTTGGTTAGCGGAGGAGGGGTTTTTCAGCTCTCAGGTCAGTTTTACTAAGTGGAGCTCCGAGGTCTAGGTTTGGGGGTCACCACACAGAACATTTGTCGACAGGATGCATGGGGGAACCCTTCGGACAGTGGAACACTCGGGAAAACTCATCAAACTGGGACACGCTGCCGATCACCCTGCACGAGGGGAGGGGAATGAGAGAGCACAGACCAATCAGAGCGGCCATTCAGTGTGGCCCCGTCAGTGACGGGTGGTTTTCATTGGTTTAGGTGGGGTCGGGGCGTGTACCTGTAGTGCTCCGGTGCGTGTTTGTCAGTCAGCAGCTGCAGGTAGATGGACTGAGACCGTCTCTTCATACACCAGTTCTGATGGGAGAAAGACGACAGCATTGTAAATCTATTACGCTTGAACACCAACGCAACAGTCTTGTTCCTGTGTTTAATGAAATAAACCCCCCCGGAAATTCACCATGCGGGCAAAAAGCTTATTCTTCTCCAATCGTGTGCATAAATATGTTGACATCCGTCTTAGAGAGCGTTTCACCGTTGTCAAGATAATCTGTCTACCTGCCCGGCGCGGCATAACAAGCAGCTGATTAAACGGCATGGTCATCAGTGCAATGACACAGAGGTCTCTCCTTTTGAAGGAGTGTGCGATTGACATGCAGACAGCGAGGGTGTCCACCGCCTTGTTGATAGACAATTATATGTATGTTTTCTATTGTAAGATGCATCCAGCTAAGTTCTAAAGATGGGAGTACGTCCAAGCCTCAACACTGCAGACCATTTGTATCGACGCCAACCCAGGACCTCTCTTCATCTGCGGGACGGTCTGAAATCATCCATCTGGACAACTGTGGCAAATGTGTTTCCACTGAAGAAGTTAAGCCAAACGCTGTCAGGAACCATCTCAGGGAAGCCCGACTGCATGCTTGTCATCATTATCAGGGTCTTGACCTGACCAGAGTTTGGGGTCATAACTGATTTCTGATGGAGTGCCTTGTATCAACTGTATCGAAAGTGTTACATATTTCATTTATATTTTTGTTCAGTAAAAATTCAAAAGTATTTGCACCCTTGCAGTTCATTAAAATTCTATGCACCATTTCATCTAGATAACTGTTGAAATTCAAATGTTTTGGTTTTGTATATATTTCTCTGGTGTGCAGTTCAACAAAAATATAAAATCTTAATAATTTACTCAAAACTATTCCACAAAGAAATCCTCAAATGATAATATATTTGGAACCTTCTGGAAGTACTTAAATAATAATTTGATTTCAAGCAGGTGTTTCTCTACTTAGCAGGTGATTCTCTAATTTCGCTTAGTTGTACGTGTCTGTAACATAATTCCTCATTCAACCATTGTGAATGGAGAATAGGACTCTTGCTCCTATTTTGTGTCATTATGTGTACTGCAATGAGGATGAAGAATAGAAAGAGAACCAGAGATTTGGTCTGAAGACATCAGACACAAGAGTTTAGCCAACCATGGTTGTCAAAGCTACAATCAAAATCCAGAGACCTTGATGTTCCTGTCACAGTACGTGATGTTATTAGAGGACCATGCCACTATAATTAACCTCCCTGGATGACAAAAATTGAAAGCTAAGGATTGTTGGAAATGGTGGAGGAAGCCCTTCGATATAATGCCACAAGTATTCAAGCTGACTTTTAGACACAAGGTATGATAGTTTCAACTCATACCACCAGTAACCAACTCAGTGCTCAATACTCAGTTCCACTGTATTTTTACAGACAATTTGATACATTAGAAGAATGTGCAATGATGCCAATACTTTGCTATGACTGTACATTGACTCACATAAATGACCATTCCAAACACAAAAACAGTCTATACACAGTTTGATGTGTACCTGGGCGAAGGCAATGAAGAGTAGTTGTTCATGTGTGTATTTGAGTCCAGGGAGAGGTCTTTCTGGGCCATGTTCTCTGACCCACTTCTGATATGCCTGGAGGAAGATATGAGATAGAACCAGATAAATGGACAGGGAGTGGAAGGAATGAGAAAGCACAGCTAGATAAACAAGACTAGAGTCCATGGCTTACAGGCAGAGCTTGACAATAGTCGCTAGTGACTGACAGACATGAATCACTTGTGTTTGACAGCTAGCATAGCCTATAGGAAGATTTCACTCACAAAGTAAGACAATTTGAGGCCTCCCATGTCTGCTATATTCTCCCCTAGAGTCAAACGGCCATTGACCTTCAGACAGAGTGGAAAGATAGCATTACTTAAGTACCATTACTTGCATATGTTTCTAATAAGCTGTCAAAAAAAGCCATACACCCACCCTCTGGTTGTAGACAGTGAAGTTGTCATAGAGTTTGACGATGCACTCTGCTTTCTTCTGAAATTTCTTGTATGACTCCTCTGTCCACCACTGCTTCAGGTTGCCGTAGCGATCATACTGGCCGCCTAAGAGAAAAATGGCATCACTAAGCCTGATGGTTAATATTCAACCATACCTCTAGGTACAATTAGATATATCCGTTTAATCTCTGCGGTCATTTGACTTATTTAATTTGTTGTCTTAGGGGCACACAGGAAGCCCATATCTTGCTGCAGGTCCGATAGTAACGGCCCACTTAGATTTGGGTCATGAGACTTGATTTAGGATGACCAATGTGGACAGAACACATTTGGATGTGGACAAAATGTATTCAGAATTGATATTACCTGACAGTTTTACTAATGGAATTAGGCTACTGTTGTTCATGTCCAATTGGATTGAAAGGTTTATAGGACCCTTGTTTGACCAGGAAGCTCCCTCTCACCCCAGTCATCGTATCCATGTGTCAGCTCATGACCAATGATGGCTCCTATCCCTCCATAGTTCAGAGATCTGGAAGGAGGAGGGACATGGACAAGGAATAAATAATCACTTATACCTAACATTTACGTTCAGCCTGCAGTTCTAGTCTCTCTCCTAAAGGGGGCAGTGATGCGTTATGCACGTCACTGTCAGACCCGTCGGTGTCTTAACAGCTGAAACAGTGAAAGCCGCGTCCACCTCTCCTTGACCTGAGCTGTGTGAGGGCTGGGCGGTGTGGGTGGTGTAGTGCGTCTGGCCGCGCGGATGGAGAGGGATGCGAGGAGGGGATGGCCCGGAGCTACCCACATGGCTAAGTCTGAAAATGACTTTCTGACAGGATGTCGATACCCTCGATCTCCAAACCTGAATAAAGAAGGCGCTGATTGAGGCTTCATTACCTGAGGCCCGATAACAGTGCGGGGACAAACTCCGTCTTTGTGGCAGGTTGGGGCTACTGCAGTAATAAGTCCACGGGAAAGGCACTGCGCCACGTCTAATATCATATTACATTCATCAGTATGCATGGGTGGCGCGGTCATTTGTGTGGGAGCGACAATCACTTGTAATGAATTACGGAGAAGTGAGTGAATGGACTAATAATGCCGTGCTGTGAGAGTTGGGGGTTGCCGTGTTTGTTAAGGTGACAGGGAAGTGGTTTAGACCTAGAGCACCAGGGATCAGGTAGGGAGAAGTAATGGTAACGAGAAGCACTTCTTTTCACCGTGTGCAGCATTTCATTCCAGCCCAGTATGCTACTCACTGCCACGCTTGCTACCACTAATCAAGGTCTTAATTAACAATTTACCAGCAGGCGAATGCTTAGAAATATTCAGAGTTGTACTCACTGTGGAAACTCTGGGTCGTACAACGTGGGCTGAAGGATTCCGGCAGGAAAGACTTGAGGCGAGGGAGAGATAAGAGCATGAGATAACGATAGGGGGAGATATTTTAGAGTGGGACGGATAGAGGGAGAGAAATGAGAAGGGGAGGCGGGGTGAAAAATGAGCTCTTGTGTCTGATGGCTGTGTTTGTCTGACTCTGTCCTCTGCTGCCTGCTCTGAAAACTTGCCATTGATTTTTCTGCACGGTAAATGCAAACAACAAGGCAGACTGTGATACCCGCAGAAGCTGCGATGTGGGAAAGTGAGGGGGGAGATGACAAACAGCGTGGGCAGGTCGTTGGGAGGTTAGCAGGGTCGGTGTACTGCAAGTAAATGCATATATTATTTGTGCTTCATCACATGGCTGTATGGGTTGACCAGAGAGGAGTGTGTTGTCCGGTCGGTGCAGAGCTGTGATTTGGGTTGGGTCACACTCACCCATCTGGTTCTTGTTTGGCAGGTAATAGGCATTGAGTGCCTGAGGGGGAAGAAGCCACCTGAGGAGGAAACAAATTTAATCAGATTTTATTTTTTAAGCCCAATTCACTGGATATCTCCGAACAACAGGCAGACAGATAATTCTCAAGTGTCACTGGCAATTTGTCTCTAAACTTGGGGGTCTTTTTGGGTGAAAGGATCCAATATTTAGTCCAATACAGAGTTCCTGTCTGTGTAAAGAAAACAGTCCCTTCATCATAATCGTTTTAAAATTCAGGCACATCGATTTGAGGACATATCCCAAATTAATAATTTAGAAATTCAGAGATGCCCTTGTTCTAGGGGGAATGACAGATGGTCCTATGGACAGCGGCAGGATAGAGAAATAGAGAGACAGATGAGGGGTTGGAGTGATGAGGACATGTTTTTTTGTGCCGAGTGAGAGATGAATGATAAAAGGACTAGATTTGTGATGAAGAAGAAATACATAGCAGTAGTGGTTGAAGGGTTGGTTGAGACACAAAGTCTGTTTTGACTACTTTGCTGGTACTGTAGTACCACATTTTTTACATTTATACAAAAGAGCTTATGATATATTTTGTGTAAATATTTTGTATATGTTTTGGTACATCAGTTATATAAATATGTTGCATTACTCTTGTCATAAAATGCAATGTATTCCATCATGGGGGATAAAGGACATTGTGTGTGGGCGTGTAGTTCTGGGTGAAAGTGCCACTCACGCTGTCTTGTCCACCTGCTTGTGGATCTTTTTGACAGACATCTTGATGTTGAACTTTATGCTGTTGAGAATGTTTTTGAAATAGGTATTTTCATCCACATCAAACTGCCGAATAAAAAACAGAGATGGAGAGAGTCAATGAGGGAGACACACACACACACACACACGCACACACACACACACACACACACACACACACACACACACACACACACACACACACACACACACACACACACACACACACACACACACAGTAATGCAAATTAATTACTTAAAAATCATACATTGTGATTTTTCTGGATTTTTGTTTTAGATTCCACTCACAGTTGAAAAGTACCTATGATAAAAATGACAGACTTCTACATGCTTTGTAAGTGGGAAAACCTGCAAAATCGGCAGTGTATCAAATACTTGTTCTCCCCACTGTATGAAGCCATTTATTATCACATAGTTGTTTGGCTCCATTTTAAATCAGAATTATAACAGACATCACCCAAATGGCCCTGATCAAAAGTTTACATACCCTTGAATGTTTGGCTTTGTTACAGAAACACAAGGTGATACACTCAGGTGAAAATAGCAATTAAAGATGAATTTCCCACATCTGTGGCTTTTTAAATTGCTTTTAGTGTCTGTGTATAAATAGTCAATGAGTTTGTTAGCTCTCACGTGGATGCACTGACCAGGCTAGATACTGAGCCATGGGGAGCAGAAAAGAACTGTCAAAAGAACTGCGTAACAAGGTAATGGAACTTTATAAAGATGCAAAAGGATATAAAAAGATATCCAAAGCCTTGCAAATGCAAGTCAGTACTGTTCAATCACTTATTAAGAAGTGGAAAATTCAGGGATCTCTTGATACGAAGCCAAGGTCAGGTAGACCAAGATTTCAGACAAAATTGCCAGAATTGTTTGGAATACAAAGAAAAACCCACAGGTAACATCAGGAGAAATACAGGCTGCTCTGGAAGAAGACAGTGTGGTTGTTTCAAGGAGCACAATACGATGATACTTGAACAAAAATATGCTGCATGGTCAAGATGCCAGAAAGAAGCCTTGCCACACAAGAGTCCGGTTACAATATGCCCGACAACACCTTGACACGCCTCACAGCACCTTGACACGCCTGATGAGACCAAATTACAACTTTATGGTCACAACCATAAGCGCTATGTTTGGAGAGGGGTCGACAAGGTCTATAGTGAACAGAATACCATCCCCACTGTGAAGTATGGTGGTGGCTCACTGATGTGTTGGGGGTGTGTGGGCTCTAAAGGCACAGGGAATCTGGTGAAAATTAATGGCAAGATGAATGGAGCATGTTATCAGAAAATACTGGCAGACAATTTGCATTCTTCTGCACGAAAGCTGCGCATGGGACGCTCTTGGACTTTCCAGCACGACAATGACCCTAAGCACAAGGCCAAGTTGACCCTCCAGTGGCTACAGGAGAAAAAGGTGAAGGTTCTGGAGGGGCCATCAGTCTTCTGACCTTCATATCATTGAGCCACTCTGGGGAGATCTCAAACATGCGGTTCATTCAAGACGGCCAAAGACTTTGGATGACCTGGAGGCATTTTGCCAAGACGAATGGGCAGCTATATCACCTGCAGGAATTCGGTGCTATTACAAAATATTACAAAAGACTGCACACTGTCATTGATGCTAAAGGGGGCAATACACAGTATTAGGAACTAAGGGTATGCAGACTTTTGAACAGGGGTCAGTTCATTTTTTTCTTTGTTGCCATGTTTTTGTTTTATGATTGTGCCATTCTGTTATGACCTACAGTTGAATATGAATCCCATAAGAAATAAAATACATGTGTTTTGCCTGATGACTCATGTTTTCTTTATAAATGGTACTTATATTACTAATTCTCTAGGGGCATTCAAACCTTTGAGCACAACTGTATCTCACCCCATATTCCTGGTCTATAAGCTCTGGTTTCAATAGAAAGTCTGGGTAGCCTGTCATCACCATCATGTGCTGCAACTGAGAAAGTGTATAGTGGAGAGAGAGAGGAGGGGTTGCGAAAGATTAGGAAACAGAGAGAAAGAAAACAGTGAGGGAGTGAAAAAGATATTTAGCCCCCACGCACGTATCACCAGCTAATCAAGCTGACCGTTAAAATGGGATTACACTGGAGAACTTTTGTTTCAACAAGTGCTCTGAAAGGATTAGGATTTTACATTCCGAAAGTATTAGGTGAGATACTATGATGGGATGTAATAAACCACTGTGAAACAGATGCGGAATCACAGAACCCCTGCTTTCATCCTGAATTGTGATCCAGTAGCCTGTTTGACGTTAGTGTGGTATGCTGACCTTGGCTCTGGCTGCTTTTTTGGTCACCTCATCCATCCAGTCCAGTTCTTGAAGCCGTAGGTCCAGTGAGTGCTTTATGTCCTCTACTAGCTCCTGTACCTGAGGGAGGACAAAAAAAGGTCAAATGTTTGGTGTTAGGGGAAGTGGCAGAGGGAAATTTAGTTATTAGGTATCCCTTACGTCAAATGGAAACTTCACCTTCTGATTCATAGATTAGTTGCCTATGGGCTAGGGTTTTGGGGTTGAGGTAAGGATGGCATTGGGCACAGCAGAGAAGAGGAAGAGGCAAATGCTTAACTAATGAGCAGGTAAGAGGTTTGAATTAACTAGAGATACTATTACAGAATAGGAGCGACAAGGGAAATGTGACATGATGAAAGGCTTAGACTGGTATGGATAAAAGGAGATGGTCTTTCAGTTAGATATTGTGTAGTTACAAAAACAAGAAAGAAGCAGACAGACAGAGATTAAAGAAGACAAACCATGGCCTGGCTTTCACAGATGTACAAATAACTAGAGGAATACATTGAGGAAGCCTTAACTTGGCCCTGCTGTATATATAAAGAAGAGACAGAAGCAACCGTCTCTTGGCCTTGCTTTGTGGGGTTAGATATCGAGACAGGTGCAGCCTACCTTAGCCTTACTGTGAGAGGAGAAGTACTTCTGGACGAAGAGTGCTCCCAGGGCCATGCCGAAATGTTTGTTGGCCTGGGTGAGACACAGCCTTCCCAGCTCCAGCTGACGCTCCGTACCGTCAATCTCCCGGGAAAACTCATGGATGGTGCTCCGGAATGCTGTGGACAGGTGCTCACTAAGAGCTGCTACAATACGCCACAGCATGTAGTTATGGAGGACCCTGTGGAGGTTTTTCACAAGTCCTTATTGGATAATTAAAGAGTGCCTTACAGAGATACACTGAGGCATTGTCTGGAAAAAGTGACAAGCTACAATTACGGGGGAAGACAGAAATACTTGGTGAAGAGAAGATACAAGCAGGTTAGAGAGGAGGGAATCTGCGGGTGAGAGAATCGGGGGGAGGAAGATGTGAGAGATAAAAGGGGGGTGTAGTGTAGAGGGAGAAAGGAAGAAGTGGCTTCAAGAGTGACTCATAGTAGAAAAAAATCAAAAACCCAGATCAGTCATTCCTTGTATTCCTTCTTGGTTCTTTTCCTTTCATAGTAAAGTACAGTTATGCTTAATGTGCTGAAGGATCCCACAGAGTGAATATAGTCATTCTGCCCTCAGGACAAGTGTCCCTCTTACTGTCAGGCTCCTCTCCATGTGAAACAATTTCTGCTTTCTGTTTTTACTTTTGACATAAATCAAAACTGCCTTGGCAAGAAAGACCCGGTGTCTCGCCAACAAAGCACTTCTGAATGTCATTTAATAGAGAGAGAGAGAGAGAGAGAGAGACCGAGAGAGAGAGTGTGTGTGTGTGTGTGAGGAAGACTGAGACAGTGTTCTTTGTGACCTCTACCAATCAGTGTGTGTGAGGAAGACTGAGACTGTTCTTTGTGACCTCTACCAATCAGTGCAGGTGTGTGTTGCAGGTGTGTAGCGGCTTCGCTTCATTTGGCGTCTTTGGGTTTGTTTATTTTGTCACCTGTTTTATTCATTTGTTGCAGATCACTTGTTCGCAGGCGGCACAGCTGGAGATAGATATAGTGCGTGCTTTCATTTCTAAATCTAATCCTACACGGAAGACTTAGGAGACCTGGGAGACTAGGCCCAAATGAAAAGGCTTTAGAAAATGTATTCTAATGATCAAACAATAGCCCTGAATCACATGGGATAGGAATTAAACTCATTAGAAGAATGGATCGTAATGGAGCTCATTACTAAGAGAAAATACTTTGTCCCTACAGAATACCTAGAGACATTACTTTCTGGAATGGTCTTATAGCTTGTACCCACAATCTAACCTCACCTTTCACACAATAATGCACACAATTCCGCCCCGTTCTATTTACACTTAGTATGATAGTTAGACAATGGAATGACAGTGTTGTTGAGCAAGTGATAGTTTTAGAAATAGTCCTAATTACAGTGTGGGTGACAGAATGACAAAAACAGCGATTGAATGATTGTGATAGTGATAGTTTGCTAGTGATATAATAATAGTGAAAGATAGTGACATTAATGATGACTGATCGTGACAGACCAACAGATAGAGAAGAGGGAATGAAAGAGAGGAGGTTGTGTTGAGAAGCTGGTGTTGTCGTTATTGTTTCAGCCTCATTGGATGCCTGCTGATCTAGTTAATGGGATTGGATGCAGTTGTCTGGGTCTTGTCAATATAACCCAACAACACGGGCTAACACGCTGCCAATTGGAAGGAGGGAGCGGTGCAGGGTTTTAAAGACAATGTGCACTAACAACTACGGAATGGAATTGAGGACGACAAAGGAAGGAGAGCCGTTCACAAATTAGGCCTTGCCGGTTTTTTTTTTTCTAATGGTTCCTCCTTTCTTCTAGTGATTCACAAGCAGGCCAGAGGCTGTCAGGGAGGGGCACCGTGTGAGTGACAGCAGGGAGACAGAGGGCCACATGCAGCCCAGAACACAAAACGTGTGTCCATGTTCCCTGTATGTCAACCTTCCTACAGGTACAGAACGTTCCACTGAGTGCCCACTGTGACAGCAGACTGTGTGTGTGTGTGTGCGTGCGTGTGTGTGAGCAGCAGCTTGTGGGGAGGGCCCAGCGTCTCCAAATCCCAGACAAAGACCTGTCTCTTGGCTGCATTAGTGACCTCTCAGCTCTGCTGCTCTACACGCCAGACAGACATATGGCTAGTCTCTGTCGAACACCTCAGCCATATAGCAGCCGTCTCAGCCCTACCCCCTGCTGAGTCCAACTGGATCTTCATGTCGCTAGGAGGGGAGTGTTTCAGGGGGAGAGACAGGGTGCTTGTAAACGATTGCGTACCTGGTTTAGGGTGGCAAAATGACAACTTAAACTCCACGGTTTTTGGCGTGCCAGAGGAATTATTTGGAAATCTGAAATCGTCCGATGAAGAGTTCTAGAACACCAGGGAATCTGGGAGACATGAACAGACTTTTGCCTCGCCTGGGCTTGCATGAACGTGCGCGGTTGTTTAATTGGATGGGATTACTCTCATGTACGGGTGAATGCTCGGTGGTACCCCCGTGGGGGGTGGTTCTGTGTGAGTTCTGTGGTTCCTGGTAAAGAGCAGCGGAGAGACACCAGACTTCGACGCACAGGGGCATTTCTTGTAAGATATGCAAATGAACAAAGGGTGCACAGTGGGTGGTGATATCAACAGGAGCCTGTGAGTGTGTGCTAACCTTTGATAATGGAGTTCCATATCTTACTTATAGTTATATATAACTCCTCAGCGGGAGGGATTCAGATATTACAGATATCAAAATTGGAGAGCTAGAGGGCCCCAGTGACTGGACAGTTTGGGTGAGAGAGAGAGAACGGGTTAGGATGGAGAGAGAAGACAGGTCAGGTTAACGAAGGAGAACACCAAAGGATGGAGAGATAGAGAACATGACAGGTTATAGAGAGAGGGAAAACAAGACTTGTTTTAGAAACAGTGCAGGGGAATGGGAAAGAGCACAGGATCAGATGACAGGGAAGAGAGGAGCAACAGGAGGATATCACCGTTGGCAGGGAGAGGAAACAGGAGAGACCCATGACCGAGAGGGCAAGGGAACAGAATGAGGAGGATGTGGCGGGTATGAAAGTGACAACGAGAAACAACCAGAAAGACTGTTGGAAAGAGATTAAGGAAAGTAGAGAGAACAACAGGTTGAATGACAGAGTGGAGGAGCGAGACATGGAAAGGCAGAAGAAGGAAGAAACAGGGAGAGAGCATTATTACTAAAATCACCAGGAGGGAAAGAGCGAGATGTAAAAAGGAAGAAGAGAAGAGGAAGCAAGGGAGCACTACAAAAGAAAGGGAGAACATCTCTGGAGCCTCCAGCCGTGTGAGGATCAAAGAGGATTCGTCGAAATGCCGGCCATCACCATGGCGATGGTAATGAGAGTGGTTACAGAAGAGCATCATAATATGATCATTTTTACATTATCTGATATTATGTGACATGACATTTTATGAGAGCAATCAACCCAGTGTGTGTCTCTTCTCGTTTCAAAGAACATCTCACTCTACACTCTGCAAAAAGGATGGATTAACTACGTAACTAAGAGAACCAGGAAAATTAGGCGATAAGGGGGGGGGCATTAAGTTCTGTTGTTGAGTATTGAAAATGAAGAACAAAGCTATATAGACCCATGTTGGTGTAGAAGACAGGAGTGTAATAAACCTATAGAGATAGACCCATGTTGGCGTAGAAGACTGGAGTGTAATAAACCTATATAGACTTGCTATAAGCAAATTGCTATAAGCGAGGCTTTGAATAAGAATTGGAAACTAGTTTATAAATCAATTGAGATTAAATGTAATTCTAAGAACTAAAGTGAACTGAGAACCAATCAGCTACAAACCCCCACATCATGGCAGACAGACAGGCAGACGGACAAAACAGGCAGGCAGGTCTAAAGTGTGGAATATTGCATAACAGTAGTCAGTATTGGAGAGCTGTCTGCTCTAGTAACAGACACCCTGACACCCACTAGCTTGAGCCACCTGAGCTACCTTTGACAGCACATAGTGTGTGTGTGTATGTGTGTGTGTGTGAGAGTAAGAGTGTGCGCGCGAGTGTGTTTGTGTGTCGAGGTTGCAGATCGATAATAATCAGCTACGGTAATGCTGGGAGTTCACCTCCCAATGACACCCTGAATACATGCGTGCACAATCAAAAATGAATCTATAGACACTGTATGACTGCAATAAAACAAACCTTTTAATGACATGGTTGCTAGGGCCCCACTCTAATGCGTCAGCTCCAAAAAACATGCTTAACCCTTAAACGGTTTCTGTACCTTGGGGGATACAGTCATTTGACAGGCTGTGGGGGGAGGGGCATTATGTGGGTACACTTCATAAGAAACACTGTAGGGGGGATGGGTCAAGTAATCAGGTCATGTGACTTTATGCTAACATTCCAAACATTTCTATAAAAATCCCAAGTGGCAGCATATGTGGACCAAAACACTGGCCATGAGGTAAGTGTTGTTATTTTTTCACGTTTATTATACTGTGGAGTGATTTTGTTTTAGGGAATGTTATTTTTTAAAGATGGTTTTATATGTTCTTCTTGAAAAATAATGCATAACCTTTTCACAACTTTGATAATCAGGCACTGCATGTCTGTATCCTGGAGGATACATTGCCCAGATGAGGGTATAAAACAGGGATTATCACTCACAGATATACTTGTGTTTTGAAGCCTATACTCTACAGATAATAAATAAAATAAAGGTGCTCTATATTTTACTGTTAAATGCATATTATTGATAAATTCACCAGTGTGCACGTTTTCAGGGAAGTTCTGTCAGCAGTTTCTACTGTCCAAGGAGAGAGGTGAAGTCTGTAGATTTGCCACCTGATGGTTCATCAGATTCAGAGGAGTGAACCAGTGAGGAAGATGAGGAAGATTGTGTGTGAGTACAACAGTCACATGGGAGGAGTGGATTTGGCTGACATGATGATCGCCCGGTATCGCACTCCAGCAAAGTCCCACCGGTGGTACCTGGGCATATTTTACCAGATGGTTGACATTGCTGTCAGTAACTCATGGCTTCTGCACCAGTGTGATGCAGCAGCACTGGGTCAGAAACACCAGTGTCTGAAGGACTTTGGGTGGGATGGTGCCAGGAGACTCACCTACCCAGAAAAGCGATTGACTCCAAAAGAAATGAAGACAAAACAGCACCAAGAGTAAAAAAACATCCAAAAGTCCCCATGCCTGTGTATGATATGAAATATGACAGGACTGGCCACTTCCCTATCCTGTCAGTGAAAGGCCGATGCAGGGTGTGCCAGGGTGGACAAGCCTTTTTCATGAGTCAGAAGTGCAAAGTGAGGCTTTGCATGGTCACTGGTCAAAATGCTTGCAACTGTTTTCTCAGCTTCCATTGCCGATTGGATATCACTAGTGTGGGGGGAAGATGGTAGTATAAAAACAATAATACGTTTTTTTTTAAAGTTGGCACATGAACGGTTTAAAAAGGGGAATATTTTATATTTATACCCTACAGATATTTTATCTTTGGGGATAAAGGTCTGTTAGTTTTTACAGTTTTTTTAAGCGTTGTACAGTGGGGAGAACAAGTATTTGATACACTGCCGATTTTGCAGGTTTTCCCCACTTACAAAGCATGTAGAAGTCTGTAATTTTTATCATAGGTACTCTTCAACTGTGAGTGGCGGAATCTAAAACAAAAATCCAGAAAATCAAGATTTTTAAGTAATTAATTTGCATTTCATTGCATGACATAAGTATTTGATAAGTATTTTGATCAGAAAAGCAGAACTTAATATTTGGTACAGAAACCTTTGTTTGCAATTAAAGAGATCATATGTTTCCTGTAGTTCTTGACCAGGTTTGCACACACTGCAGCAGGGATTTCGGCCCACTCCTCCATACAGACCTTCTCCAGATCCTTCAGGTTTCGGGGCTGTCGCTGGCCAATATGGACTTTCAGCTCCCTCCAAAGACTTTCTATTGGGTTCAGATCTGGAGACTGGGTAGGCCACTCCAGGACCTTGAGATGCTTCTTACGGAGCCACACCTTAGTTGCCCTGGCTGTGTGTTTCGGGTCATTGTCATGCTGGAAGACCCAGCCACCACCCATCTTCAATGCTCTTACTGAGGGAAGGTTGTTGGCCAAGATCTCGCGATACATGGCCCCATCCATACTCCCCTCAATATGGTGCAGTCGTCCTGTCCCCTTTGTAGAAGAGCATCCCCAAAGAATGCTGTTTCCACCTCCATGCTTCACGGTTGGGATGGTGTTCTTGGTGTTGTACTCATCCTTCTTCTTTCTCCAAACACGGCGAGTGGAGTTTAGACCAAAAAGCTCTATTTTTGTCCCATCAGACCACATGACCTTCTCCCATTCCTCCTCTGTATCATCCAGATGGTCATTGGCAAACTTCAGACGGGCCTGGACATGCGTTGGCTTGAGCAGGGGGACATTGCTTGCGCTGCAGGATTTTAATCCATGACAGTGTAGTGTGTTACTAATGGTTTTCTTTGAGACTGTGATCCCAGCTCTCCTTAGGTCATTGACCAGGTCCTGCCGTGTAGTTCTGGGCTGATCCCTCACCTTCCTCATGATAATTGATGCCCCACGAGGTGAGAACTTGCATGGAGCCCCAGACCGAGGGAGATTGAGCGTCATCTTGAACTTCTTCCATTTTCTAATAATTGCGCCAACAGTTGTTGCCTTCTCACCAAGCTGCTTGCCTATTGTCCTGTAGCCCATCCCAGCCTTGTGCAGGTCTTCAATTATATCCCTGATGTCCTTACACAGGTCTCTTGTCTTGGCCATTGTGGAGAGGTTGGAGTCTGTTTGATTGAGTGTGTGGACAGGTGTCTTTCATACAGGTAACATGTTCAAACAGGTGCAGTTAATACAGGTAATGAGTGGAGAACAGGAGGGCTTCTTAAAAAAAACTAACAAGTCTGTGAGATCAGGAATTCTTACTGGTTGGTAGGTGATCAAATACTTATGTCATGCAATAAAATGCAAATTAACTATTTAAAAATCATACAATGAGATTTTCTGCATTTTTGTTTTAGATTCCGTCTCTCACAGCTGAAAAATTACAGACCTCTACATGCTTTGTAAGTAGGAAAACCTCACTGTATGTAAAACATGAACGAATGTAACTAATTAAGTGTTTGTGAAATGCTGTTTTCATGAACTATAAAAAAGGGTAAAATATATACCCTAAATGGGCAATGTATCTCGGGAGATACAGAGTGTAACTTGGAAAATAAAGGTCATATTTTGGAAAGAAACAACTTGTGTCATTTTTGCCCAGATACATTAGAAAATAGCAATGAATACATTTTCCAAAATAACGTGCTTGCCCATTTACGGGTCAAAGCTGTACAGCTCTACACTGCATTAATCGTATGCCATTGACTCGTTGTACGATTGATTCTCTAATCTTTGCATTCTTCCCTGCCTCTCATCCAGCCATTCTCCTGCTCCTCCCTCCCCCTTTCATCTCTCACCTTTTAGAGGTGGTCTTGATGATATCGGAGACTTTCTGCATGTAGTCAGTGGCCAACACCACTATTTCTTCATCTTCAGAGAAATTATCATGGAAGATCCTGTCCAGCAAGCGTTTCCAATGCAGCTGTAAACATGAAGCGGAGGAGAAGAGAGGAGGAACAGAGGCGAAGAGAGAATATAAAGTGCGGGAGAAGGGAGACAGCAGGATGGGAAAGGGATTGGGAGAGGGTAGAGAAGGACAGAGGTATTGTTTGTGTTTTAACAAGACCAGAAGAGGACAGTATGTTGTGCCCTGCTCTATTGGTTCTACATGAGAGGGCTAACTATAGGTCAGGGAGACGGCCCGAAACCCTCACTGCTCTCTGCTTAGGTCAGCCCCAACACTCTCCTCAAACACTGAGAATAAACCTGCAATCCCTGAACTAGCATTTACTACCAGCCATTGGAATGGTTCAAGAAAAAAAATCTGATTTAGCAACACTTTCTATCTAAGCCATATTGGGTTTTATCTGATTTTATAAAAGAACCCTTTAAAGATTCATATTGGATTTCTGGTAGAAGCCTTTTTCACAGGAAAACCTGTGTAAAGCAACAGTTGCAGCTATTGTGTTTCTTCAGCACTGAGTTTGACTGTCTCTACATCCCCGTCTGTCTCTACATCCCCCTGTCTCTCTCTACATCCACCTGTCTGTCTCTACATCCCTTTGTCTGTCTCTATATCCCCCTGTCTGTCTCTACATCCCCCTGTCTGTCTCTACATCCCCCTGTCTGTCTCTACATCCCCCTGTCTCTCTCTACATCCACCTGTCTGTCTCTACATCCCTTTGTCTGTCTCTATATCCACCTGTCTGTCTCTACATCTCCCTGTCTGTCGCTACATCATCCTGTCTGTCTCTACATCCCCCTGTCTGTCTCTACATCCCCCTGTCTGTCTCTATATCCACCTGTCTGTCTTTACATCCCCCTGTCTGTCTCTACATCCCCTGTCTGTCTTTGCATCCATCTGCCTGTCTATACATCCCCCTGGCCCCTCCTATCTTCTCTGCTACTTTTTTTTCCTGCCCTTCAGTGCTTCTCTCCCAACCCCCCCCCCCCCCCCCGACACCCCATGTTCCTTCTTTATTCCCTTATCGACCCCCCTGTCTCATCCATCCTCTCCTGTTTCTCCCTCTCTTCCTCCCTCCTTCCATAGTCTACCTGCAGAGTGGACAGCTTCACTGAGTATGAGTGGTTTGCAGGTGTAGAACGGCCTCCTGCTTGGCATACACACTTCACAACGCTCTGCTGGAGTTCAGCTCTTAATCCATCACACTTCTGCTCATATACACACACACACACACACACACACAGTACACAGTACAGATATAAAAATGTGGGTGCGTGTCGCTCACACTGGGAGCGATGCGCTGAAGTTGCCTCAGGGTGATGCGGTTGTACATGGTGCTGATGTCTTTTCTCTGTTCTTCATACTCCGATATAGTGATCTGAAAGAGATAACGAACGTTACAGCTGAACATACACACACGCTTGTGGTCATTGTTTCAACTCCTTTAGGAAATATGATCATTAGTGTCATTACGTTGGCCAAACGTGTCTCCAGTTGAAGGATCTCTTTGGACTTCTGAGTGGCGTTGTGGGCTCCCAGCATGCTTAGCAGCCTCTCCATTAGGGCCTTGTATGCTGCCAGAATCTGACCATGACATCATCATCATCATTAATAGACACTGGACATCAATATGACATCATTATTAATGGACAGCCTGACATATGGTGGAGCAAATAGGGTAACAAAGGGAACCCAGCTGACGGGAACAGGTTGCTGGATGGGGCAGAAAGGAAGGGGTGGAAGTCTGTGAATGGATGGACAGATGATGGCCGGTCATTACCTTCACACTGTCTTCATCCTGCCCCAGGTACAAAGTCCTCTCAGGCAGTGTGAGCCCCTCCTGATCAATCTACAAAATGCAAGGATTATTCGAGAACACAGCCTAATGTAAATGTCACGTGTGAAGACAGACACTAAACCCACAGACCCAGAAATGATTGTCACTCTCACCCTGATAGCATTCCGTGAGGAGTTCTTATCATCCACGTTGACCGTGAGAGAGAAGAAGACAGCCGTGCTGTACACTCCCTGGGTCCTGTAGAGAAGCTCATTAAAGTCCGGTCTGGCCGGCGCAGTACTGCTCTCCCAGCCGGCACCTCCAGGGGGTGCTCCGACCAGGTCCCATCCGCCACAGCTGTCGATAACCTCTGTCATGGGCCCGGACCCCAGGTTGTCAATCTCCTGGATGTTTACACAGGAGCGGTAGAACTCTTTCACCTTCCTCTCCGCCGAGTCGGCGCCACGCCGGCGCACAGGTTCCAACAGGAGCCGTCGCAGTTTCTCCTCGTTGTGCTCGCCTATGGCAGTGATGATGCCATAGCTCAGCTTGTCCTCGGGGATGCCGTGGCGCCGAAGCCAGCCGCCACAGGCGAAGCTGTAGAAGTCCTGGCACGGCTGGATGGTGGGGTCGATGTTGGCCTGGACGAAGCGCGCGGCGCGGACTAACAGGCGTTTCTTCTGGCAGTCCTGTCGGCAGTGTGCATCTTGCTGGGTGTCCAGGGAAATGTATTTCAGCGCCAGCATGCAACCCAGGATGACACACATCCCAGCGGCGAACACCAAGGCGGAGAGCAGGCAGATCTCCCGGCGGCTCCAGCGGGGAAGTCCCTTTCCACTTTTAATGCCGCTCAGGTCGCGGCACCGGTCGCTGGCCCCGCCCCCTTTGCCCCGGCCCCGCCCAATGTTCCGGTCCAGGCTGCCACCCAGGTGAAGGCTCATGCCATTGCTAAGGGTGCCGCTGCTATAGCGACCGCCGTACTTGACCTCCTGGAATTCGTCGTAGTGGGCCGTGAGGGAGTATGTCTTTTCCATGGCTACAACGATTTGTTGGCGTGCAGTTGTTGAGAAAGGGGAGGTGTGGAAGGAGTGTTTCAGATAGCAGAGGTCTGAAGGGATAACACCTCTCCAGAACAAACTGTACCGCCTCTTCTACGCCCCTTCTGCTCCCCTTACCTCCACAGAGTTAGGGACCTGTCTGTCTGTCAGTCAATATGTGTCTTGGATCTTGGTCTGTCTCTTGCCTTTTTTGCCCTGTCTTCCTCTTTCCCAGTGGAGACTCAGCCTGTTGATAGAACCAGAGGCGGCACGACCATTAGGCAAAGTAGGCAACATGACTAGGAGCTTCAATGTAGTTAAACAACATGACTAGGTGTTTTCTGTAGTTAAACAACATGACTAGGAGCTTCACTGTAGTTAAAAAACATGACTAGGTGTTTACTGTAGTTAAACAACATGACTAGGAGCTTCACTGTAGTTAAACAACATGACTAGGAGCTTCACTGTAGTTAAACAACATGACTAGGAGCTTCACTGTAGTTGAACAACATGACTAGGAGCTTCACTGTAGTTAAACAACATGACTAGGTGCTTCACTGTAGTTGAACAACATGACTTACTGTAGTTGTTACTGATATGGCAGCATATATCTTTAATTAAATAATTTTTCAACTTGTTGATTTACTCTCTTCAGAAAGGGGCAGCAATGCAAGTGTTTTAGGAAGCAGCATTTTCAATCAACCATGAAGAAAGAAGTATGTTCAAATTGTTGTTGGTATGGCTCAGACGGAAAATAAATACATTACTTAGGGGCCTCAACCAGTCTCTGCCTAGGGCCCCCAAATCACTAGAACCACCTTTGGATAGAACAGGTGGAGGGAAAGGGGAGAAGAGGGTGAGAGTGAGGGGAGTTCAGACAGAAGATGGAATCTGTGATTACATCACTGAGACGACAAAGGGTCTCTTTTGACATGCTCTTTCATTCAATTTGTACTTCTTTTCTAGAGTTGTTTGGATAGATTTCCGACACCCATCTATCAGGGAGATGATGTTGCCCTGTGACACACAACTTTGGATTAGAGTCCTGCATTGGCTCGGTTGCCCGTGGTTCCCTGTGGGTGAACCACAAATAAATCACTCAGCATTTAGAATAAAAAAGATATGTCAACTCATGGGACAGCTCTACTATTTTATGCATCAAACATGTTTTATATAAAGACAAAACATTATTCCTGTGAGAGGTGAGATAATTGGCAACGAAAAGTTGTAAAGTTAAGTGTTTTAAAGAAGTAGGCCCAGATAGAATTTAAGGATAAAAGTGATTATATCTGGAATGAATTAAATGTGTTTTTTGAGGGTTAGGTTTTCTGAACTGAGTCTGTGTGTCCATTTGGGTCGTTTGCAGAGAATCTATGGTACTGTCGGGTTTTGGGTGGTCAGAAGAGATGTAACCAATGCGCCTAGAGTGCAGCTGCATAAGATTCCCCGTGCAGGACACTAATTTGGATCGATCAATAGGGAGTACCTGAGAGAAATGAGGGCGGGGTAGTGGGGTATAAGACGGGGGGGTGGGCTGGAGAGGGTGGGGGGAGAAGGAAAGGACAGCAGGGACATCAGGGACAGCAGGGACAGCAGGGGCAGCAGGGACATCAGGGACAGCAGGGACAGCAGGGACAGCAGGGACATCGGGGACAGCAGGGACAGCAGGGACAGCAGGGACATCGGGGACAGCAGGGACAGCGGGGACATCAGGGACAGCAGGGACAGCAGGGACATCCGGGACATCGGGGACAGCAGGGACATCAGGGACAGCAGGGACAGCAGGGACATCAGGGACAGCAGGGACAGCAGGGGTGGGAAGCAGAAAAACAGGGAGGAAGAGGAATGGGAATGGAATGAGTGAATTATTTTGACAAGCGGGTAAAAGACATTCTGCAGGCTTCTTGGCAAGGATACACACACACACACACACATACACACAAAGAACAGGTAGTAAATGAACATGCTCATAAAAATCACTCAGAAAGAAAGGCTGTTAAAGACATCAGTAGAAGTTGGACATGAGATATTTAATATCAATTTATAGAGATTGCTATTGCAGCTTCTGCAGTTCACTGAGTCTAAGATTGTCTTTCTTACTATAGCGGTAGTAAGACACACTGTAATTTTACATGCATCAACAATATACACACACGGAAACAATATTTTCGTGTTTTTGTGTTTAGGGAAGTTAGCAGAGTAATCAGAGATTTGGTGTGTTTAGGCCAGGGAGGGTTGAGGCCAGGGAATGTGCATGTTGATATGCGTTTTTTTCTGTAGTCTACCAAACCAAGCCAGTGAGCCGTGATTCCTTGTATTTAGGCTTGGCAGCCAGTTGTAATTTGTTAGTTTGTTTTTACTCTGTCCTGCTGCACAGTTCAGTATTGAAACTAGTGTTCACTATGAGCCAGTATACCAGAAGATTTGTTTGACTATCATGGAAAGCTCATACTGTTTGTTGCCCGGTAAGTATGAAAACTAAGTACAGTGAGCATTTGAGTGTGAGAAACAAACACAATCACTGATGTAGCATCAATGATTGTGTTTGCTGAATCAAAGTGTGTGAGCAAAGTCTTTGTATGAATCAGTCTAAATGGAATGCTTCACATCATCTGGAACAGGAGAGGGTGGGGGGCAGGGAGGATGACAGGATGAAAGCAAGGGATGAGGAAAGGAAGGAAGGATGGACAAAGATGAGGTTTGTGAGCAGGTTGGAGGAGAGACACATGAATGACCTGCCTCCCACTGATGAGAAGCCATCTGCAACTCACAGGGGGAGGAGATAGAGGGGAGAGAGGGGAAAGAAAGGAGTAGAAAGGGGAAAAAGAGGAAATTATGGGGAGAGAGGAAGAGGAGGGGAGGGAAGAAAGCAAGGGAATGAAGTGAGGCAAGTAAGGAAAAGAGGGGAGGGGACAACAAGAAGGGGAGGAAGCAAGAGGGAAGACAAGAGCAGGAGATGGAGAAAGAGAATGGAGGGAGTGGATAGATGGATGGAAAGAGGGGAGTGGGGAAGGATGAGGGAGGATGAGAGGGGCGGGGTGAAATAATGGAGTGGGGAATAGGGGAGCAGGGAAGTGAAAGAGGTTTCTGTGGTGAATAAAGGGGGAGAAAATGGGGATGGTGTTTCTTCATAACATGCTGTTATCTAACCTCTCCATCATCCATTATCTAACCTCTCCATCATCCATTATCTATCCTCTCCATCATCTATGACCTATCCTCCATCATCCATTATATTTTCTCTCGATCAACCAGGATATATTCTCTCCATCCACTATTATCTATGCTCTCCATCATCCATTATATGTTCTCTCATTCACCCAGATTTATCCCCTCCATCATCCATTATATGTTCTCTCATTCATCCAGATATATCCTCTCCGTCCTCTATTATCTATCCTCTCCATTATCCATGACCTATCCTCCATCATCCATTATATATTCTCTCCATCATCCAGGATATATCCACTCCATCCTCTATTATCTATCCTGTCCATCATCCATGACCTATCCTCCATCATATATTCTCTCCATCATCCATGACCTATCCTATCCATCATCCATGATCAATCCTGTCCACCTTTCACAATCTATCCTATCCATCATCCATTATCAATCCTGTCCACCGTTCACAATCCATTCTCTTCATCATCCATGATTTATCCTCTCCATCATCTGTTATCTATCCTCTCCATCATTCGCTATGAGTCACGACTCTCCGCTTTAACAGAAACACACACTATAAACACGTACACTTACTTATCCACATTCACGTACACACACACCTCAGACACATACATTTCTTTTAAAGTCTTGATTGACCATACAACACTCACACTTGAGACATTATCTATGGTTCCCTCTTATCATGATACACGTAAATGTTCAGTATAGACTTGCGCATTAAGGCTTATGTCCGATACCCACACTTATTTCCAATATGTCCCTGAAACAATTACAGAATCCCAACACACACACACACAGAAACATAACAAGAACACACCATAACTGAGTCCTCTGACAGTGGACAGACATACACTTGTGTTGCCCACACTGTGTGGCTAATGGATTGGATCTCGGTGGCTTCACTTGGAGAGGAGACTGATGAATTGCTATTTACCAGACACGACAGGCCTAATGTCTGAGAGTAATAGTAATGCTGCTCTCTGTCCTGCAAAGTCCATATGCACACATTCTTCTACACATATAAAGTACACACATAGATTTAAATAACGACCCTGTCTCTCTCTCTCTCTCTCTCTCTCTCTCTCTCTCTCTCTCTCTCTCACACACACACACACACACACATAGTAAATACACTCAAGGTGATGCAAAGTAGGTAACTACCTCAAATGTCCAACTATTGTCATATACTATATCATCTCTCAAACGCAGGACGTAGAAGTATATACACACATATACACAAATCAAATAAATATTTAATTAAATGTGCTTATATAAATTGACGTTTCACACCAGAAAACCTTCAGTATGTTACACATTAAGCCCCCACACCCATCGTAGCCAGAGCAGTACGGGTCCCGAACCACCTCCCATAAATCCAAGATGCGATCAATAGATCGATGCGCACGACACCCAAGGGGTCAGGTCCAGATCAATGCTATTATGATCCAATTTATTTCAGTGGCGCAATAGGTTATCGTAAAAAATGGGAAGCTGGTAGGGCATACCCGGCTCAGGTAATCTCGCAGCCTACCCTGGACGCGCATTCGCCCGGCCGAGAACCGGTTCAGCGCGGTAAATGGGTTTATTATCCTTATCAAAGTGGTCACGGACCCTGGTGAATCACATTTAGCGGTACTGGTGTTTCTGAGCCAGCCGCTTGCCAACAATTCTTATCGTCCCTGCCAGAGGCTGCGCACAGCAGAGTGCCGTGGCGTGTCGCCTGTGTTAAATCGTCCGTTTATTTAGAGAACACTGTTGTACAAGGGCCAAAGTCAACATAAAACAACTATTTCTCACAAAAAAGTAGAATTTTCTGTCTCTATCAGAGCGTTATACCATTTTGCATACAGCCAGTAGCACTCAAGTGCGCCATAAACATACACACGTTCCTTGGGGACCGTTTAACTACAACCGAACCTCTGGTGAACAATCGCGCACCATCGACGCGTCATTGCACCCGGGACCGTTCCCCTCAAGCAGCATCCAGACGCGGACTGCTAACTCAGTTAAGGTGACCCCATCCAGCCACTGTAGTCAGAAACAATACGCTCTCTACACCATGGACACTCGAAATCATCGGAGCCACTGACATGGATACATGAATAATCCAAGCTACGAGTGTGAGAGACGGTCGGAGATTTCTCTTAATTTGGACCAACCCGGATTATCGAACAAATCGCGTGCAAAAGTCTCCTCGTTTTATGGCATAATTGTGTTTTCTGTTGTGAAGTGATAATGTCATCACTTTCCTGGAAGTTGGATGTTAACCACTCATGAACGTTCGTATGCACGTTTGGGATGTGATCGTTGCATCCTGCAGGAGAAACCAGTCCACTGCTTTTCGTTTTGAATGCACGGGGTACAGGAACAAATTCATCAAACAGAGCATGCTAAAATAACACCTACCACTTTTTCTCATTGGCTACTGGCTATGCGTGCGATATAAAACAAAAGGTACATTATTCAACTGATGCGAAGTATAGATTTTAAAATCTTGAGAATTAGACAGACACGATGGAAACTTATGGGTTCACACACTTACCCGGACAAAGTCAGAGTTTGTCCATGCGCTATGTAGGTAAAAGTCCGTGCTCGATAATGGTTGGTTATCTCAGTTTACCGACGTGCAGTAACTGGCCGGTCACTTGATTAAACCGAAGGGACATGCCACTCACTGTTGCTCCGCTGCTGCAGCTGACGCCCCAGCATGAAGCGCAAATTCAAAGAGGCGAAAACAATCTGCTCTTATTTGCTTAAGTCCTATTGTGTTTGTGTGTGTGTTTCTCTCTCTCTCTCTCTCTTTGTGTGTGTGGGTGTGTGTGTGTATGTGTGAGCGAGTGAGCGAGAGAGAGAGAGAGAGAGAGAGAGAGAGAGAGAGAGAGAGAGTAAATGCGTATGTGTGACAGGGGTAGTGAGAGAGGTTAGGAAAGGAGAAGGAGACTGGTATCGCCTAAGTTAGCACCACCTAATGTCGTTCAATGCTGTACTTTGTAAATTATCTCATCATAATAATTTTAAGAAGTCAAGGTTTTATAAGTTTATTCAATTGTTGAAAAATCGAATCAAACAACCGAGTTGTAAATATTAAATATTGCCTAGTTATTATAAAAATATGTTAAATAAAAGTACATTTTATACAAATCTTACCTCATATTTTTACTTTTTACCTCATACCCATTTACCCAAATAAGTGGCAACAGGGAACCGTGACGCTCCAGTCCACAGACTATAAAGTTGTAAAGATGGCCAAAATAAAATATACCTATAATGTCGTAGCCTTTCATGCCTCTCCAGATCCCATTACTTACTTAGGTATAGTTAAACTCACCCCAAAAACAGGAAAGCAATTAAATTGCTGGTGATGACTATGTCAAATTTCTTGATTCCATATTTCGGCAGTTTTACTTCCACAACCTGTCAATGCACTCGTTGCAGCTGCCCCCTCTGTCGGGAAGCTTAAAGGTAAACACCGGTGTGAAGCAGCGACTGAGCCAGCCCGCTAGACCTTCCTGTCTGGTATGTAACGTCCGGGACCAAGCACCACTCGACGAAATTACACAGGGGGGTTGGGGTGGATTCAGGAGTACTGGGGGGGCGGCGATGCTAGTATGACACGGCTGGTGAACAGATGAGCCACGATCAATGAGGGTTTTGACGAGGTTTTTTTTAAATTATTTTTTTTAAATAGATGAGATGCCCACGCGAGTGCCATGGCAGTTATATTTGTTAGAGTTTAATTACGGTCTTATTTACGCACCTGCCACCACAATGGACAACACCCCCACCCGGTCACCCTGCAACCACTTCTGGACGAATATCGAACCGTTTATACATGTAAGACATAACTTCGAGGCTATTTTTGAGCTTCTACAAATACTCATTAAGTAGGCTACTGGTTCATTCCGGGCCAAGGCCCCTTGGAATAGGCCCCATTGCCATTAACGTAAATAGAACTGAATGGAATAAAAAAAAAAGATTGGTCAGCTTACATCCAAAGTGAAACGTTTTTGAGTGAAAACAAAAGTGTTGAGTAGAAGTGTGTTTTCAGTTCAGCATGATGTGAATATTCAAACCCTACAGTATCTTAAAAAGTAGGAATAAAACAGGATGATTTGGAAAGAGGATAGTGGGATTAAAGACGAGTGACTTAACAGGAGAAAGGATGCCGAAAGGGTGAGGACAAAACAGAAAGGATGTGTTTTCTGTGTCTGTTCATTCAGCAGCACCTGAACCAGCCATGTTCCGGCTGCACCCTGACTCAGCTGGCCTAATGAGATGTGAAGCAGTCCATTTATATTCCTGACCTCCCAACAACCAGCAGGACCTACATGGAGGCTGCAAAAGAAACGTCCCCTATGGGTGGGTAACCGTGTGTGTGTGTGTGTGTGTGTGCGTGTGTGCGTGTGTGAGAGAGAGAGAGAGAGAGAGAGAGAGAAAGGACAGTTGTGAGTCTATGTGCCAGTCTGTTCATCCATTGCCTCATCCAGCCAGACATCTGGGACGTGGATGTGATTGATAAACATTGAAAGCAACTGATGGCAATGTAGAGAACTTGGCAAGTTACAGAGGCATCTCCTCTCCTCCTTTTTCACTCTGAGGCAGCCGTGGCTGTCTGTTCCCGAGGCCCAGTTCTGGACCAGCTTCTTTCTGTCTCCCTGCCGAGCCACAATAGGGAACCGCAGACTTCTGAAGAACGCGGTCCCTGCCGCAATCAACGACAAACGAGCTCGGGAACCCAAAAGCACTCATATGATTCATAGTTTCAGTGTTCCTTAAATACTCAATTAACACTTTCACAGGGAGTTTCTCAAACGTCTGAAGACACACACGTACATACGCTCACACCACACACACACCCAACACACATTATAAACACACGCTCACACAGTGGCAGTTAGGGTTTTTATCATCGCTCCCTTCATAACTGTGTGCTTGTGATGAAATTGCTTTCTCTCGACCAATGAAATAGTTTTGTTTTCTGGAAGACGGAGCCTCTTATATAAGACCAATAACCTCCCTCCTTCTCCAGTCTAAAGTGTCAAAAACCCAATTATAGTAATTAAGTCTGGAGACCCTTAAAGTGCCCTCCCCTGGGTCTGGAGTTAGGGAGAGTATAAAGGAGAAGCAACGCAAACAGGCAGGCACTGAGGTAGAGAACAAGTGTGGACGCTGATGGAGGGGATGAAGAGTGGTGCATGTGTCAATATCTGAGGGTATTGAGCTTGTGAGGGAACACCATGTCAGGGACATGGGCAGAATCAAAAGGAACCAAAATAAAAAAAGGTCAAAGTGGGTTTGAGAGATTACTAGAGAGGTTGTTACCCCCTCAGACAGGCTGAAACAGGGAGAAGAGAGGGGGAGAGAGAAGAACAGGTGTCAGGCTTGTCGATAAGAGGCATTGAGGAGAGTTGTCATAGGGAGGGTGGAGGAGGAGGAAGGGAGGGACGGGGCAGGGCTGTGACTGAGAAAGAAATGGGTGAGATTCAGTGCCAGCGACTTAGTGCTGTCCTCGCTCATTGATATTCTGAGCTCATGCATTGCTGACATCACCCCTCCCCCTTTCCTCAAACACACCCAATAAGTGTGATGTCATCCTATATGGAAAACTTGGTCAGATTCCAATGTCGGTTACACTTCTGTCACTGCACCTCCCCCCACTCCAACTCTGATCCACATTTACGGCAAAGGACATGAATACATATGCACCATTAGTGGAGAGAGGAGGATGTGATTAGGGGTAGTGGAGGATGTGGTTTGGTTAGGGATAGACGAGGATGTGGTTTGGTTACAGGTAGATGAGGATGTGGTTTGGTTACCGGTAGATGAGGATGTGGTTTGGTTACAGGTAGATGAGGATGTGGTTTGGTTACAGGTAGATGAGGATGTGGTTTGGTTACAGGTAGATGAGGATGTGGTTTGGTTACAGGTAGATGAGGATGTGGTTTGGTTACAGGTAGATGAGGATGTGGTTTGGTTAGGGGGTAGAGGAGGATGTGATTTGGTTGTTTGGATGATGGTTAATACAACCCTGTTTAAAAAAGTTGGGATACTGTGTAAAATGCAAAGAAAAACAGAATGCAATGATGTGAAAATCATTTAAACCTTTTATTGAATAGAAAATAGTACAAAGACAACTGAGAAATAATATTGTTTCTTGAAAAATAAATAAATACATTTTGTGCCACAACACGTTTAAAAAACCTGGGACAGGAGCAACAAAAGACTGGAAAAGTTGTGTAATGATAAAACAAGCACTGGTGGAACATCTCACATTTAATATGGTTAATTGGCAACAGGTCAGTAACTTGATTAGATATAACAACAGTCTTTCAGAAGTAAATATAGGGAGGGGTTCACCACTCTGTGAAAGACTGCACAGGCAAATAGTGAGACAATTTAAGAATAATATTTCTCAACATAAAAATTGCAGGCCCACAGGTGCCATGGCTTTAAAAACAGACAATTCTGTAGTGGAAATCACTGCACAGGCTCAGAAACGCTTCTGAAAACGACTGTGATCACAGTACGTCGCTGCATCCACAAATGCAAGTTAAAACTTTACCACGCAAAGATAAAACCATGCATAAACATGATCCAGAAATGCTGCCGCCTTCTCTGGGCATAAGCTCATTTAAGATGGATTGTTGGGAAGTGGAAAACTGTCCTGTGGTCTGACATATTAAAATATGAAAATATTTTTGGGAATCGTGGATGCTGCTTCCTCTGGGCTAAAGAGGAGAGGGACCATCCGACTTGTTATCAGCAGACAGTTCAAAAGCCAGCTTTCATGATGGTATGGGGGTGCATTAGTGCATACGGCATGGGTGACTTGCACATCTGTGAAGGTACCATTAATGCTGATCAACATATGCAGGATTTGGAGCAACATACAGTGAGGGAAAATAATATTTCATCCCCTGTTGATTTTGTACATTTGCCCACTCACAAAGAAAGTATCACTCTATTATTTTAATGGTAGGTTTATTTGAACAATGAGAGACAGAATAACAACCAAAAAATTGCATTTCTAGGGAAATAAGTATTCGACCCCTCTGCAAAACATGACTTAGCATGAGGGTGGCAAAACCCTTGTTGGTAATCACAGATGTCAGACGTTTCTTGTAGTTGGCCACCAGGTTTGCACACATCTCAAGAGGGGTTTTGTCCCACTCATCTTTGCAGATCTTCTCCAAGTCATTAAGGTTTCGAGGCTGATGTTTGGCAACTCAAACCTTCAGCTCCTTCCACAGATTTTCTATGGGATTAATGTCTGGAGACTGGCTAGGACCTTAATGTGCTTCTTCTTGAGCCACTCCTTTGTTGCCTTGGCAGTGTTGTCATGCTGGAATACCCATCCACGACCCATTTTCAATGCCCTGGCTGAGGGAAGTAGGTTCTCACCCAAGATTTGACGGTACATGGCCCTGTCCATCGTCCCTTTGATGTGATGAAGTTGTCCTGTCCCCTTAGCAGAAAAACACCCCCAAAGCATAATATTTTCACCTCCATGTTTGACGGTGAGGGTGGTGTTCTTGGGGTCATAGGCAGCATTCCTCCTCCTCCAAACACAGCTAGTTCAGGTGATGTCAAAGAGCTCAATTTTCTCAGAGTGTTTACAGTGGTGACCCTAGGTGTGGGAGTGGCCATAAATCACATAAATCATGCTCATTATCAATGCAGAGAGGGAGGCTGGAGAGAGGGGTGCGGGGCAAAGGGATCTCTTTTGTTCTTCCACTTTAATAGATGGACAATGTTTTTCCAGCAGGCGGGCTTGTGTGCTTCCCGAAGCTAATGTTCAATTACAAAGTTTTTTTTTTTACAGTAATATGGGCCTTTACTGCAATAAAACATACATACCTACATGAATAAATAATGACATTTATTTAAAAATGACAAGGGTGTTTCCTATATCTTAGAAATATGTTTTTAACCCTTTGACGCATAAGATCACACCAGTGTGATCAGATTAAAGTGGTTCCTGAAGCGTACGATCACATCGGTGTGATCAGTCTAGAGTGGTCCCTGAAACGTACGATCACATCGGTGTGATCAGACTAGAGTGGTCCCTGAAGCATACGATCACACCGGTGTGATCAGACTAGAGTGGTCCCTGAAGCATACGATCACACCGGTGTGATCAGACTAGAGTGGTCCCTGAAGCATACGATCACACCGGTGTGATCAGACTAGAGTGGTCCCTGAAACATACGATCACATCGATGTGATCAGACTAGAGTGGTCCCTGAAACATACGATCACATCAGTGTGATCAGACTAAAGTGGTCCCTGAAACATACGATCACATCGGTGATATAACAGCAATTATATTTTTCAAAAAAAAACATACTACGTCTGACACAAAAACAAATGATATTAGTGACTACTATAGAGTATCTTACCATTTCCTGGAAGAGCTGAATACTGGTCAAAATCATTGTGTAAAAACTTTCTAGAAGTTACATAACTTTCTAGAAGTTATGTAAATGCATTTACATTTACATCTGCCAGTCTTTCCGACAGATTTGCCATCCTTGGAAATGATTTTTCCCTCCCCAATATATCACTGTAAATATTACATGTCTACATCCTAAGGGTAATTTCAATAATATTTATAACATGCAATGAAAGCACTTGTGCAGGATATAGACATGTAATAGCGCATTTTTAAGTGTAAAATGATTGTGACCCAACGCCCTTTGCCTGCAGTGGCACATCATGCAGGTACTACAGTGCGTGTGTGGGAATCTGAGGGAGTCTGTTGTTGGTGGCTGACTTTCAGTAATTAGTTCAAACAAAGGATATGTTAGACATTTTCTTTACTTCTACCGCTCAATACAATAAGACACATTTATAACCGTCACCAATCTTCATTTTCGCTGCACTGAATTACAGGTCACACTTTGTTAGCTAGTGGTTAGCTGACGTTTGCTGGCTAGCTACAGTAATACATCAACCTGTATTTGCAGCGATTTGAATTTGAGTCAATAACAGACGCTTGCAATGTATGCCGTGTCCCTTACCTGGCAAGGTGACTGTGTTCATGTCAACCATCTGAACAGCACTCAATGAATGTAGCTAACATGGTGTTAATCCAGTCAGTTTGTTCTTATGTTGGTAGGGTTCACACACAATAGCTCAATTGGCAGATCTAAAGTAGCAAACCGATGGCGCAAACTAAAACAGTGTTACAGCACTACGTTTGTTGTCCCCCTCAGCCAAGAATTGCTCTTGAGAAAAAAGATCGTATTTGTCTATTACTAAATGCAAGAATTGGAATTCATAATTTGTCATAAACTTTTGAGAGCTTCTTAATAATTATGTAGATAAATGATTTACACCCCACCTATTGCATGATACAACAAGTGAAACGTGTCAGTATATTTTGCTCCGCAATCTTCAAACAAGAAACCAGGCAAGCCTAGTTCAGCCAGACCGCAATAGAACATATTGCCCTCTTGAGATTCAAATCCAGGTGAAAGGCTGAGTCGCTAACCACTACACCACAAAGCTCTTTGTTCAACAGGTGTCAGTATAGCCTCTTGTGTCTATGAACAAATCCTCTTTTGCCACTGTCCATTTTAACAGCTATAATTGGCCATTCGTGAATTATATTGACACAGTTAAACTAACTAACGTTTCTTACTAAGTTTACCACAAACAGTGTCTATGAACTGTTAGCTTTTGCCATTGGCCGTTTGAACAGCCTATTAGCCAGTAATATACTTTACCAGTATCTACTAACTTACTGGAATAGTCATAGGAATTGAGCAATTACTAGCGAGTCTGCCAAAGCTATTTTATTTCATGGCATAAGAACATATTTTTTTCTTTCATGGCATAACAACATACTTTTTTCTTTCATTCGTGAATGGCATTGATACAATAAATATCAAGAAAGGTGACAATAATTGTTTTTTTCATCAAGTGAAACAACGAGAGAATTGTGGAAATAAAATAAATTAATGTCGTAGTTTACCACAAACAGCGTCTATGAACTGTTAGCTTTTGCCACTGACTGTTTGAACCGCTTATTATCCAATAATAGGCTTACTGATATCTACTAAGCTCTTAGGAATAATCATAATAATTGAGCAATTTACAACGAGACTGAAGATGAACTTTTCCATGCAAGAAAGAGTCAATATAACAATATAACCGTATACAGTTTTAGTTAAGGCTCACTGTAACGTGACTACTGTAGCCTATGTTGTAGCCAGCAAATGTCTTTGTCTATCCTGACCCAAAATGCATGCATGGATGCATACTTCAAAAATACACCAGAAACAGTCGCACTAGAACCGTAAACTACTTTATTTCAGGCTTACTATAATGTAGTCACTGGAGGTTTTAGCCAGCAACGTTTTCGTCAATACGGAATGATTAATAATGTGTACTTCGCTTCGCCTGTGAGGAGATATGAACTCGGGACCTATAGTTCGCAGGTCTAACCACTACGCTATTTAACCAGGGATAGTCAGTCACTCTGCTTACATGGTCCGGCAAAAATGGATAGCATTTTTAAGGTTGTTAAAAAATTATTCAAAATATATCTTTAACAGTTTTAATACCGGGTAGTAGTAATGTAATGCATAACTACTAAGCAGCCTGGTGTTTTTGGGAAGCTGGGGATGAAATGTATTGTGACGTTTATGCTCATAATGGGAATAGCCAGTTGTTTTGGTATCAAGTGTTTGTAGCCCACAGACATTTATATTTAGTGCATAGGGAGTGCTGATGGCCGGGCAAGGGAGGGGCCTGAATGGACATCACAGTAGTGCACCATGGTTTTATTGTGAGCGCAACATACCTGTTCCAGCAGCTTGTGCTGGATGCACATCGGAGAATACAAAGCTAAAAGTGACTCTTAGAATCTCATCAGGGCATGCTGAAGCTACAACAGGCGTGGCTGTAACACCTCACACCCCAAATTCTTGTGGTTATGATTGTGTATTACATTTTCATGGTTTGTTTTGTTCTGGCTTTGGAATCAAACCCAGAACTGGCAAGAACTATGCTCTTACCAAGTGAGCTATATGGGACCAAAAAGACATGAGATGATGGGAGAGTTTCTTGTGGGGAATTTTCAAAGCACATTGCTGTGAGATTTTAGTGAGACCTTCCACTATCATTAGTATGGCTCATGCAAGCCACTACACCCATGGCTAAAACAATGTCCAGCTAAAGAATTCAGGAATGGAGCTTTGACCTAAAAACTGTCTGGTTGAGGGGAAAATTCCATCATAAAAAATATTTACAGTCCAACTCTCATCCTAAGGGTTTTCTGCTTCGTATAACGCCGCTCACTCAAGCAGGAATTTTCTGCCAAAACCTGAGGGCTTAAGCTAAAAGGACAGAGCCTTCTCCCGCCACATTTGCAGGTGCCCATGACGTCGCTAGAGCGCAGCAAGGTATGGTCCAACATCCCAACTGCCATCCCAGATAATGCTGAGCCAACCACCACCCTCTGGCACTGTCATTATGACTGTCAATATAACTGTTGGTATAACCGTCGATATGACCGTCGGTAAGACCGTCCGTATGCCTGCTGGTATGACTGTCGGTATGACGTGATTAAGATAATGACTCTTGATCATAATGACGCAGCTGTACTGCGGGGCAGTGACATAAACCTAGTGCACTATTCAGAACATCCAGCCTGTGGGTTTTATAGCTGGGATCGGATGTATTTGCAGATATTGAGAATTACAAAACCAATGTTTAGTCATTCCAAGACATCATCCCCACCATACACCAACAAAGATGGATGGTGAGCGGGATGAAGGGAGGCATTGGATGGGTGGAGTGGAAGAGTGGAGGAGGGGATGTGTGTGCAGAATGGATGAAAAACTGCAGTCTACTTTATGCTATTGGCTGTTGAATGATTAAGGAGGTCATCTGAAAGTCACATTCTCTCTCGCTTCCCTCCCATCCCTCTCTTCATCTCTCTTTCTCTCTTATGAAACTCCTTCCTCTGACTGGAATTGAAACACAAGGCAATTAAAGCCAACCTGCTTGCTACTTGGTGTTCTGGCTCGTAATTTTCATTCAGTGTAATTAAAGTGTTATGACTGTGGTGGGATGAGGGGCGGGGTTGAGGTAGAGGAGTATGGATGATTGATTGACGGGGATAGCAGGATTGAGTGTGAGGGATATTTATATATATCTAAAAGCACAGGGGCTCAGAGTTCGAGCCTTAAGCTTGATTGGATAGAGACAAGGAAAGTGATATGAGGTATAGCAGAATGGGCCAGAACAAGGAGAGTGAAATGAAGGAGAGTAGGAGGATTGGGTCAGTAGTAGGACAGTGATATGGAGGAGAGTACGAGGATTGGGCCAGTAGTAGGACAGTAATATGGAGGAGAGTAGGAGGATTGGGCCAGTATTAGGACAGTGATATGAGGGAGAATAGGAGGATTGGGCCAGTAGAAGGACAGGGATCTGAAGGAGAGTAGGAGGATTGGGCCAGTAGAAAGACAGTGATATGAGGGAGAATAGGAGGATTGGGCAAGTAGTAGGACAGTGATATGGTGAAGAGTAGGAGAATTGGCCCAGTAGTAGGACAGTGTTATGTAGGAGAGTGGGAAGATTGGGCAAGTAGTAGGACAGTGATATGAGGGAAAATGGGAGGATTGGGCCAGTAGAAGGACAGTGATATGGAGGAGACTAGGAGGATTGAGCCAGTAGTAGGACAGTAATATGAGGGAGAATAAGAGGACTGGGCCGGTAGAAGGACAGTAATATGGAGGAGAGTAGGAGGATTGAGCCAGTAGTAGGACAGTAATATGAGGGAGAATAGGAGGACTGGGCCAGTAGAAGGACAGTATTATGGAGGAGAGTAGGAGGATTGGGCCAGTAGAAAGATAGTGATATGAGGGAGAATAGGAGGATTGGGCAAGTAGTAGGACAGTGATATGGTGAAGAGTAGGAGAATTGGCCCAGTAGTAGGACAGTGTTATGTAGGAGAGTGGGAAGATTGGGCAAGTAGTAGGACAGTGATATGAGGGAAAATGGGAGGATTGGGCCAGTAGAAGGACAGTGATATGGAGGAGACTAGGAGGATTGAGCCAGTAGTAGGACAGTAATATGAGGGAGAATAGGAGGACTGGGCCGGTAGAAGGACAGTAATATGGAGGAGAGTAGGAGGATTGGGTCAGTAGTAGGACAGTGATATGAGGGAGAATAGGAGGATTGGGCAAGTAGTAGGACAGTGATATGAGGGAGAGTAGGAGGATTGGGCCAGTAGTAGGACAGTAATATGAGGGAGAATAGGAGGACTGGGCCGGTAGAAGGACAGTAATATGGAGGAGAGTAGGAGGATTGAGCCAGTAGTAGGACAGTAATATGAGGGAGAATAGGAGGACTGGGCCAGTAGAAGGACAGTATTATGGAGGAGAGTAGGAGGATTGGGCCAGTATTAGGACGGTGATACGAGGGAGAATAGGAGGGCTGGGCTAGTAGAAGGACAGTGATCTGAAGGAGAGTAGGAGGATTGGGTCAGTAGTAGGACAGTGATATGAGGGACAGTAGGAGGATTGGGCCAGTATTAGGACAGTGATACAAGGGAGAATAGGAGGATTGGGCTAGTAGAAGGACAGTAATATGGAGGAGAGTAGGAGGATTGGGTCAGTAGTAGGACAGTGATATGGAGGAGAGTACAAGGATTGGGCCAGTAGTAGGACAGTGATATGAGGGAGAGTAGGAGGATTGAGCCAGTAGTAGGACAGTAATATGAGGGAGAATAGGAGGACTGGGCCAGTAGAAGGACAGTAATAATGAGGAGAGTAGGAGGATTGAGCCAGTAGTAGGACAGTAATATGAGGGAGAATAGGAGGACTGGGCCAGCAGAAGGACAGTAATATGGAGGAGAGTAGGAGGATTGGGACAGTATTAGGACAGTGATATGGAGGAGACTAGGAGGATTGAGCCAGTAGTAGGACAGTAATATGAGGGAGAATAGGAGGACTGGGCCAGTAGAAGGACAGTATTATGGAGGAGAGTAGGAGGATTGGGCCAGTATTAGGACGGTGATACGAGGGAGAATAGGAGGGCTGGGCTAGTAGAAGGACAGTGATCTGAAGGAGAGTAGGAGGATTGGGTCAGTAGTAGGACAGTGATATGAGGGACAGTAGGAGGATTGGGCCAGTATTAGGACAGTGATACAAGGGAGAATAGGAGGATTGGGCTAGTAGAAGGACAGTAATATGGAGGAGAGTAGGAGGATTGGGTCAGTAGTAGGACAGTGATATGGAGGAGAGTACAAGGATTGGGCCAGTAGTAGGACAGTGATATGAGGGAGAGTAGGAGGATTGAGCCAGTAGTAGGACAGTAATATGAGGGAGAATAGGAGGACTGGGCCGGTAGAAGGACAGTAATATGGAGGAGAGTAGGAGGATTGAGCCAGTAGTAGGACAGTAATATGAGGGAGAATAGGAGGACTGGGCCAGTAGAAGGACAGTATTATGGAGGAGAGTAGGAGGATTGGGCCAGTATTAGGACGGTGATACGAGGGAGAATAGGAGGGCTGGGCTAGTAGAAGGACAGTGATCTGAAGGAGAGTAGGAGGATTGGGTCAGTAGTAGGACAGTGATATGAGGGACAGTAGGAGGATTGGGCCAGTATTAGGACAGTGATACAAGGGAGAATAGGAGGATTGGGCTAGTAGAAGGACAGTAATATGGAGGAGAGTAGGAGGATTGGGTCAGTAGTAGGACAGTGATATGGAGGAGAGTACAAGGATTGGGCCAGTAGTAGGACAGTGATATGAGGGAGAGTAGGAGGATTGAGCCAGTAGTAGGACAGTAATATGAGGGAGAATAGGAGGACTGGGCCAGTAGAAGGACAGTAATAATGAGGAGAGTAGGAGGATTGAGCCAGTAGTAGGACAGTAATATGAGGGAGAATAGGAGGACTGGGCCAGCAGAAGGACAGTAATATGGAGGAGAGTAGGAGGATTGGGACAGTATTAGGACAGTGATATGGAGGAGACTAGGAGGATTGAGCCAGTAGTAGGACAGTGATATGAGGGAGAATAGGAGAACTGGGCCAGTAGAAGGACAGTAATATGGAGGAGAGTAGGAGGATTGAGCCAGTAGTAGGACAGTAATATGAGGGAGTATAGGAGGACTGGGCCAGTAGAAGGACAGTAATATGGAGGAGAGTAGGAGGATTGGGCCAGTATTAGGACAGTGATACGAGGGAGAATAGGAGGATTGGGCCAGTAGAAGGACAGTGATCTGAAGGAGAGTAGGAGGATTGGGCCAGTATTAGGACAGTGATATGAGGGAGAATAGGAGGACTGGGCCAGTAGAAGGACAGTAATATGGAGGAGAGTAGGAGGATTGAGCCAGTAGAAGGACAGTGATACTAGCCGTCATGCCCTTATTTGGAGTTCCTGTCCTCGTAAGTTACTTAGACCATGTCGTTCACCTGTGTTTACGCTCAGTTGTTCTGTGTTGTCTCGTTAGTCCTTGTATTTAGTTCTGTCCTTTGTGGGTTATTGTTGCTGTGTGTGGCATTGTAATGTGTTCCTGGTCCATGTTCTGATTAGGTAACCTGTGGGTTCTGTTTGCCCAGGTTCTGTTTGGTTTAGCATTGTGTATGCTGTCTAAGTACTTTTGGATTAAACTTATCTGTTTTTGGGAATCTCCGTTCTGCCTGCACCTACTTCCTAAACACACTTGAAATGTTACAACCCTGTACCCATCTCCTTGTTCTGGCATATTCCTTCCTCACCCCATACCACTCTCTAAGTTCTGGCCAATACTTCTCCATCTGCCCTAGACAGCATACACAATGCTAAACCAGACTCTCAGCTGGGCAAACAGAACCCACAGGTTACCTAATCAGAACATGAACCAGGAACACATTACAATGCCACACACAGCAACAATAACCCACAATGAACTAAACAAAGGACAGAACTAAACATAAGGACTAACGAGACAACACAGAACAGCTGAGCGTAAACACAGGTGAACGACATGGTCTAAGTAACTTACGAGGACAGGAACTCCAAATAAGGGCATGACGCTAACAAGCAAGGAAACCAACAAAACCAAAACTAAAACAGGGACTGGAACAATCCTGGTAGGCTGGTATTGTTACAGGGGTGAGGAAGGAATGGACCAGAACGAGGAGATCTGTAAAGGGTGAAAATAATGGGTGGTCTGCTGGGATTTCAAATGAGATGACCAGGTGGAGTAATTGCTACTGTTGTGTCCTCATGTCAAAACGGAGAGTTGAATAATTGTGTGTGCAATAACTGTGTGCAAATGCATGTATGAACTTCTGACTGTTGTTTGTAGGTCAGACTAGGTCTGGATGTTATTTGGATTAGGCTGGAGTGGGTGCACATTGTATAAGAATATGTGAGTGATGGAGTAAAATAAATGGAGGTGGTTAGAAGGACAGTATTTCTGTATTCTCACCTCTCTCTTTCCTTACAGTGTTCTCTTTATCCTTACCCTCTACATCAAATGTTATTATCAGGACCAATAAAACAGCGTGAAATGAAAACATAATCGGGTTTTAATTCGACTGTAAAGTTCCAGCCACACGCTGACAAAGGACTAACGAGCGAAGCTTTCACTTGCTCATTAAGGAAAAGAGACAGGAGAAAAACTCTTCTGCCAGAATAAGAATTCTCTCAGATAGAACCAAACCACCTCACCGTGATGTGTGTGTGTCCTTTTCTTACTAAACTAATTCTCACAAAGACGTTAAAAGGAGGTACATTTTACATTTTGGGGACATTTTGTCGGTCTCCATGTGCAAAATGCTATTTTTGTCTTAAGGATTAGGTTCATGGTAATAGTTTATGTCTAGGGTTATGATTGGGGACAGGAAATAGAGAACATGGATTAGAATGAGGCCAGAAGTGTAGAAAACAAAAGTGTGTGGGTTTATGAGTGTAATCCTGATTTAACTATACATATGGGCACAGGAAGACCCCACAAAGATAGAGAGAAATGCTGTACCTACAAGTATTTTTTTGTTGCCAGTCCCCATATAGAAAGAAGTTTTAAGTTTACGTTTAGACATAAAGTATATGTTATTGGGATTAAGGGAAGAGTTAGGGTTAGAATTAGGGTTAGGGAAAATTGTTCCCACATGAAAACAAATGTGAGTGTGAGTGGATTCAAATAATCAGGGTATTGCTGTTCCCACTGGAATAGCTGTGTTCTGATTTGATTTGAAAGGATATTGTCACATTCTTTTTTTCATCTTAATATACACTGATCAGCCACAACATTATGACCACCTGCCTAATATTGTGTAGGTCCTCCTTTTGCCGCCAAAACAGCCCTGACCTGTTGAGGCATTGACTCCACTAGACCTCTGAAGGTGTACTGTGGTATCTGGCACTGAGACGTTAGCAGCAGATCCTTTAAGTCCTGTAAGTTGCGAGGTGGGACCTCCATGGATCGGACTTGTTTGTCCAGCACATCCCACAGATGCTCGATTAGATTGAGATCTGGGAAATCTGGAGGCCAAGTCAACACTTTGAACTTTGTGGTGTTTCCTTTGTGGCTGGGCGCATTATCCTGCTGAAAGAGGCCAGTGACATCAGGGAATACCGTTGCCATGAAAGGGTGCACATGGTCTGCAACAATGTTTAGGTAGGTAGAACGTGTCAAAGTAACATCCACATGAATGGCAGGACCCAAGGTTTCCCAGCAGAACGCTTCCCCAAGTATCACACTGCCTCCGCTGGCTTGGCTCCTTCCCATAGTGCATCCTGGTGCCATGTGTTCTCCATGTAAGCAACGCACACGCACCCGGACATCCACGTGTAAAAGGAAACGTGATTCATCAGACCAGGCCACCTTCTTCCATTGCTCCGTGGTCCAGTTCTGATGCTCACGTTAGTGGGAAATCACCACGGAACAGTAATTGGAAACAATACTTACCTGGCTGTTTTATTTTGACAAGATTATCTAAATGTGTTTCTTGCTTGTGGCACATTACAAAGAGAATCAATACCTTTACAAGGGTAATGAACAGACAATATGAAAAAGATCACAGGGACCCAGATATCCACATAAGAACATGAGCAAAAATGCTGACTGCATCACTTATGTCACCCTACAAAGGCATACATGTATTTATTGAACAAATAGTCAGAGAGCCATAAGCCCGAGACCGCCATCCTGACTGTCCCTATTCAACATTAATGTGATTTAGTGGGGAATTTGGTAAATGTGTTTTCTGGGTCTTTTAGGAGCTGAAGAATGCATTTGAACAAACGGGTTGATTCAATCTTTTAAGAAGAGCTATCTCCAGTCTGGAAGGAGAGTGGTTGTGTGTGTGCCTGTGTGTGTGTGTGTGTGTGTGTACAGTATGAGTTGAGAGTTGGCTCCAGATTACCATCCACAGCAGTGGGATGTATTTTTCCAAAAGGGGCACTCATGTTTATTTAAAATCTATACAACAAATCTTCCACCAACAGGTATTTTTGCTATTGGCTAACCAATAATTGGCTAACCAATGAGAAAATAAAAAAGTTTGCATTGACCATATTAATAATTTAAAAATAACCTTATTCACATTTCGAGCTATTTTGATAATAAAATAATGTTTTATGGGAACACTAAATTCATGCAGCCGTTGATATTGCATTTTAGTGCATTTTTAATACCCACTGACTCCCTGCAATTATGCCAACTGACATGTCATTCAACACGTGGCTGCTCATGTCCTTCAGTTGGGAATAGGGCTGGTTCAAGGGTATGGGGATGGGCAGACAGAGAGTAGGTCTGGTTCAAGGGTATGGGGATGGACAGCCAGGGAGTAGGGCTGGTTCAGGGGTATGGGGATGGACAGACAGGGAGTAGGGCTGGTTCAGGGGTATGGGGATGGGCAGACAGAGAGTAGGGCTGGTTCAGGGGTATGGGGATGGACAGACAGAGAGTAGGGATGGTTCCTGGGTACTGGGATGGGCAGACAGAGAGTAGGGCTGGTTCAGGGGTGCTGGGATGGGCAGACAGGGAGTAGGGCTGGTTCAGGGGTACTGAGATGGGCAGACAGGGAGTAGGGCTGGTTTAGGGGTATCGGGATGGGCTGACAGGGCTGCTGAGCCTGAAGCTGCATTTGTTTGGCCTGGCACCAGGCAGGGGCAGGGACAACTGATTTAGTATCAATAGTTTGCTAAAGGTTTGCCTGCATTGATTAAATGTTGGCTAAAACCGGAACAAAAAGTAAACACTCACAGAATGTTCTGTGAAGCTATTAAGTAACTAATGTTAGGGGTGCAAAATTAGCCTATTTCACTATGGACTAAGCTAACAGGTTCATTTCCAGTACTCACGGACAACACCCACCTTCCTTTTTGAAAAACTGTGTAACATACAGTCAGCCTTTTAGGAAAAGACATCTTTTGCTGAGACATTACTGATGCTCCTCACTCGCGATTCACAGCCAGCAAGTACCATTTTGCCAAAAACCAGAAAAGAAAATAGGATAAGTAGATGGGTGGATAATTTAATTTGTAATATTTTATACCGATTGTTCAAATAATTTTTTAGGGCCCTTAGAATCATCCTAACTTTTCCTCCCCATAAATGTACATTTGGTGTTCAGGTAAATAGGTAGGACCTTGAAATAGAGCTACCTGAGTCATTCTGTATATTTTGTTTCAACAAATGAAATTACACACACACACTTTGTCCCATGTTCATTAACTGCCATTATTACATCTGTGCTAGGCATATACACACACCATTATTCACATTTCACTGTGGACGAGCTCCTAATGAAATTAGCCGCCTGACTGGTATTCAGCTATACCCTGTTCACCATATGCCTTAATACCTTTCATTTGGAAAAAAAAAAGATGCTAAAACAAAAGCTAATCCATCGCTCTGTAATCTGTTTAATCTACACCAATCTATCTATTCTATCTCGCCTCACTACCTATACGTGCAATTTCATCCTCTCTTCTCCCCCTTTTCTGTCCTAATCCCTTCCTCTTCTCCCCTCTTCCCTTCATCAGTGCTTCAGATCAGGGTCATAACCCTTGTTCCCTCCATTCTGTTCCTCTCTTTGGAAAAACATAAATACGAGTTTTCTATTACATCAGCCTGATGAGGGCAGTGGCTGAGGCTAGATTACATTACCACAAAGAACAATAATGCTGGGCCAATTTGTGTGTGTGTGTGTGTGTGTGTCGGTTTTTGTGTGTCAATCAATCGAACTGTGTGGTATAGCACCCTTGGGAAAATAAAACCGTGTGTATGTGCATTTTTTGCTTGTGAGTGGCTGTGTCTGAAATCTGGCTTGCTACTACTTACTTAAACTGCATACTATGTTTTAATGTTATGCTGTTTTACAGAGCTTCCATAGGCCTATTACTTAGCATGTGCTATAATAGTGAAATTAAGAATGCAATATGCTACGGCCAAAATGTTTCCACTGGTATGTTTGACACGACTGGAACACTGAAATAAAACAAGCTCAAACTGAGTATCTGACTTGTAATTCCTTAGTTGGATGTCCGTTCAAAATTATTTTAGCGGTTAAGTATTTTAAAAAGAAAATGTGTTCTCCATTGTCTTGAACACCTGAAAATACCAATCTCCACTGTTAGGACACTATTTAAGTGTAACCACTAGGAGATTTTGTTGCTAACAAAACCAAAACAGATGGCAAAAATAAAAGAGACCACAGACATGTGAAGTGTCAAGCATATATTGGAAGAATTTGTGGTTTTCTTTTTTCTACTTTGACAAAACCAGGACTAATCCACAGAATGAACAACTGTATAAGATGGAGATCAGCTTGAACCCAAAATCATTAAAAATGTCTTAGCAATCAAAAATAAATGAATAGCCAACTTTTTTTCCCTAATGCTGTTCACAGAAAACTCAGGCTATTATAACAGATGAGGTCGAATCAGAATTTCTTATAGTTGACAAAGGAGTTCCTCAGTCTCTGTATATAATCCTGTTTCCAAAAATGCTGGGACGCTGCATAAATGCTAATAAAAACAGAATGCAATGATGTGCAAATCATTTATTACTGTATTTAAATGAAAATAGTACAAAGACAACATATCAAATGTTGAAACTGAGATATTTGATTGTTTTGGAAAAAAATGTGCCCATTTTGAATTTGGTGCCAGCAACACGTTTCAAAGAAGTTGGGACAGAGGCATGTTGACCGCTGTGTTGCATCACCTCTTTTAACAACACTCTGTAAGCATTTGGGAACATAGTGAAATGTATTCTCATTCTTGCTTGATAAAGTCATATTTTTTGTTTCATAATGCACCAAATGTTTTTAATGGGTGACAGGACTGGACTGCCGGTAAGCCAGTTTAGCACCCGGAATCTTTTACTACAGATCCATGCTGCTGTAATATGTGCAGAATGTGGTTTGGCATTGTCTTACTGAAATAAGCCTTCCCTGAAAAATACAATCTGGATGGCAGCATATGTTGCTCCAAAACCTGTATATATTTTTCAGCATTAATGGTGCCTTCACAGATGTGCTGGTCACCCATGCCATGTGCACTAATGCACACCCATACCTTTTGAACTGTGCGCTGATAACAAGACAGTCCGTCTACACTTTAGCCTGGAGGATGCGGTGTCCATGATTCCCAGAAATAATTCTAGATTTTGACTTGTCAGACAACAAGACAGTTTTCCGCTTCCTCAGTACATCTTAAATGAGCTTGAGCCCAGAGAAGGCGACAGTGATTCTCAATCTTGTTTATGTATGATTTCTTCTTTGTACGGTAGAGTTTTAACTTGCATTTGTGGATGCAGTGATGTACTGTGTTCACAGACAATGGTTTTCGGAAGTGTCTCTGAGTCCATGCAATGATTTCCACTACAGAATCGTGTCTGGTTTTAATGCAGTGCCGTCTGAGGGCCCAAAGATCACAGCCATTTAATATTGGTTTTTCGGCCTTGTCCCTTGCATACAGAGTTTCCTCCCTATTCTCTGAATCTTTTAATGATATTATGTACCATAGATGATGAGATCCACAAACTCTTCGCAATTTCACTTTGAGAAGCGTTATTCTTAAATTCTTGCACTATTTGCCTGTGCATTCTTTCACAGAGTGGTGAACCCCTCCCCATCTTTACTTCTGAATGACTCATCCTCTGTAGGATGCTCATTTAATACCTAATCATGTTACTGACCTGTCGCCAATTTACCTAATTAGTTCTGAGATGTTCCACCAGAAATTATGTTAGCATTACACAACTTTTCCAGTCTTTTGTCACCCATGTCCCAACTTTTTTGAGTTGTTGGCATCAAATTCAAAGTGGCCATATATTTTTCAAGAAACTATAAAATGTCTCAGTTTCAAACATTTGATATGTTGTCTTTGTAGTATTTTCTATTGAATATAGGGTTTAAATGATTTGCACATCATTGCGTTTTTTTCTTTCTTCACATTTTACACAGCTTCACAACTTTTTGGAAACAGGATTGTGAATGACATCTGTGATTCTGTGTGAAACTGTAATGTAAATTTGTATGCTAATGACAATACTGTACATGCCTTGTCCCTCTCTTACACAAGCATTTGCAGAGAGCCTAATTTACAATTCCTGCATAACTTCTGGATTTTAGAGTGGTGTTAAATGGCCACAAATGATATGCTATTCTCTAGGTCCCAAAATCTAGGTTTGGATGATTTCAAAATTACTACCCTGGACATTTCTGTTATAGAATGTGTTGTCTTCTACAAATATGTGTTCCCATCTGGCTTTTATAATGTACTAAGTGTAAAGGTTGATTTTGTGAAATGAATCTTAGTTGGTTCATAACCATGCATTTTACATTAGATTTAAATTGGTTTGAATTGACGACTGCTTGGTATTGTATCTCGAATGCACCCACACCCCTCAAATCAGTGTTGCACCAACGACAGCTCCGGCACCCGTACCTGCCTCACCTTGGAACCTCTTCAGGGAACTTAAGGGTTCTTAAGGGCTCCCAGAGATCAGCTTGGGGCGATGGAGATGGAGGGTGCTGGAGTAGCTGGAGCTACAGTGCAACCTCCAGCACCCATTCCTCCCAAACCTTCCTCGGGATGCTGCCCCAGATGTGACACTCACTTCTGGGGAAATGGGTTTGTCCTTTAAACGCTCATCATGTCCGGTGAACATTTCTTTACACCACGGGCAAATGTCCTTAGAAACTAGGAGTATGGAACTGTTACCAGTTTTTGTCTTGAGTAGGACTGTAAATGCAGAGAAGATGCAAAGACAGAAAGAACAACAGGGAGGCAAACAATGTCTAGCTGCGGCACCAGTCTAGTGATGAGTTATATCTCCAGTGTTTGTACACTGTATTTGTTTTAAACAATAGCTGGTTAAAAACTACCCATGTGGGTGTGGGTTAGTTAGTGTGAATGCAAATTCAGGGCAGAATTCTTTCTCACAAAAGCTTTTTGGAAGGTTCTTTATGCAAACCAATATGTTAAAACCTAATAATTGAGTATTGCCTTTAGGCATGTGTGGGTAGTATGTGACAGTTTGGTCATTGAAATGTCACACTCTTTTTCCTAATACTCAAAATAGTCCTTAGACACTATCAGTGATGTTTCTTTACTGAATTTGTCCTTTATTAAAACACCCTCCAGGGTTCTAAATACCAGTTCTGTGTTCGGTCCATCTCTTAGCCCATTACACTAAAGGGGATCTGTATATCTCCAGCCCTGGGAGTAGAAACATTTTGTTTAACAAAAGTTTAACTACATTTTAGACTGAACACACGTGTGGCAGTCTTTCTACAATGGAAATCAAATATATTTTGGAAAGTTCTTCTCAATACTGTTGCGCTGGTAGGTTGCTTCGCTTTCACACTTCTGCCCAGTTCAAGTCTGGAGACTGTGCTGGCTCTTTCATGCTTTGAAGCCAACCATCTTATTCTTTTCTTCTAAAGTAGTTCTGACATAGCCTGGATGTATGTTTTGGGTCTTTTATATTGCTGCAGGATGAACCCCTGACCAATTAGACATACAGCACATGGTATGGTATGGCGCTGCCAAATGCTGCGGTAGCTATTTTGGTTCAGGGTGCCACTCACTCTTTGCAAGTTGCCATCGCTAGTTCCAGCGAAAGAGCCTCAGACCATCACATTTCCACCTGCATGTTTGACAGTTGGTGTCACATGGAGGAACCACCCTTTCGCCTACATGTCGGTGTATAAAAACCCTGCGTGATGAACTTCCATCAGACCTTCTTGCTGTGTAGCTGGATATTAGACTGATGCAGTTATGGCATCACTGCACTGACCTCAGGCTGCTGTGGAAACATGCTAACTTGCACGCATTCATAGACACCTGCAAGAGGAATTCGGCGGGATATTGATGATGTGTTCTGATGCTTACCAAATGCTTGTCCGATATTGTTGTCATGAGAATTACTTAGCGAGGACCCTGTTTTTAAAAGTAGGCTGCACATTTGGTTGTTACGAGCAAGCCTATTTGCTGACGAGGTACTGAGGTACAAGCCCCTTATGTGTTTAGGTTAGCCCAACCTAAACACATATGATAGCAGAGCAAAGGTAGGACATGAAGAAGGTTTGTGGTTGCCATGCCCCAAGGCGTTTATTACACTTGACAAAAGAACAAATGAGAGCTGTCAACAGAGACCCTTAAGCAGCTTCCTGCTGGCTCGCGGGTTTCGGGCAACACAAGGCAACAATGTTCACAATGAATATTTGCCTAACCTGAGCATGTGTACTTCAGATTGTAAGCCTACAGAAGCAACACTGCTAGCAAGGTACTATTCTATGTCAGCAGTCATGGCTGCATTGCAGTGTAGAGAAGTTTCTTCTTGTATTCTTGACTGTCGATGTGCTGAGCTATTTTGTAATGGATTAAATGTATATTTCATTTGTGGATTGTATGTGCGTGTCTCTAAATAACATTTGATTATGGCTGTAATTAAACTGAAAAGGTGTTGTATGAGAAAGTTTCAATCTGAGTCTCTCTCACCATCACCGCAACAATAAAGACACGGTCACGGTTACTTTAACCACACAAACGGAGCCCATCTCTCAATAACAGCAGTGACATGGGGTCCATTTGGCACAGAGCCCTCATGTTATTTCTTTAAGAATCAGTCAGATAGATGGATGGACATATTTAACCAGCGAACACAAGACTGAAGTAAAACATATATATAATAATTCCACTTACAGACGGCCACACAGAAAGTCCTCATTTGGTGGTGGGTCGTCTGATTAAGGCCTAATTTATATCTGGAATGCAGAAGATTTTCTATTGAGCCAACATGTCCAGTGGTGAACATGGGCACACTGCCTATAACCTTCAGTAACTGGGCAGTTTAATACAAAAATAGGTGGGTGGGAGCTCAGCCATCAGATTATATTACATTTGAACAAGTGTTGTAACTAAGGGACTGACCAATAAATAGAACATGCTCATTGTCATGGTTGGAGTGATTCTAACATTAGATCTTTTGTCAGATGTCCTACATTTGTAACAAATCCCAATATCCTTTATGCCCTTTGACTTCCAACACAACAGTAATTTCTTATGACCCAAGGTACGTTTAGTTCACTTAAACGTTTTGTATATAACTGAACTATTTGTATTGAATGACTAATCTCCACAAAACATTTCTGAACAGACTGTGAGGGAAGTTTTCTCCTATTCGGTGGGTGTGGCTTGGAGCGATACGTGACCTAGTTAAAGGACTATGAACAGGTAGAGAACGTTCCCTTACCCCTTCTTAAAGGACTATGACCAGGTGGAGAATGTTCCCTTACCCCTTCTTAAAGGACTATGACCAGGTAGAGAACGTTCCCTTACCCCTTCTTAAAGGACTATGACCAGGTGGAGAACGTTCCCTTACCCCTTCTTAAAGGACTATGACCAGGTAGAGAGCGTTCCCTTAACCCTTCCCATAGTTAAAGGACTATGACCAGGTAGAGAGCATTCCCTTAACCCTTCCCATAGTTACAGGACTATGACCAGGTAGAGAACATTCCCTTAACCCTTCCCATAGTTAAAGGACTATGACCAGGTAGAGAACATTCCCTTAACCCTTCCCATAGTTACAGGACTATGACCAGGTAGAGAACATTCCCTTAACCCTTCCCATAGTTACAGGACTATGACCAGGTAGAGAACGTTCCCTTAACCCTTCCCATAGTTAAAGGACTATGACCAGGTAGAGAACATTCCCTTAACCCTTCCCATAGTTACAGGACTATGACCAGGTAGAGAGCGTTCCCTTAACCCTTCCCATAGTTAAAGGACTATGACCAGGTAGAGAACATTCCCTTAACCCTTCCCATAGTTACAGGACTATGACCAGGTAGAGAACGTTCCCTTAACCCTTCCCATAGTTACAGGACTATGACCAGGTAGAGAACGTTCCCTTACCCCTTTCCATAGTTGAACTGGTCACTCAGTACAGCACTGTTTCTGTTCAGTTAAATGTTTCAGAATGTAAAAAAGAGAGGGGCGATCACTGTGAACTCAAATGCAATTTTCTTTCTCAAAGGGTTTCTACAAGCAATCACAGAGAACAGTTGGCATTTGAAAGAGTGACACTGTTATTTGAATGTTATTATTCCCCGTAAGGAGATGACAGTTATTGCATTGTTGTGCTTTAATTAACGTTGATTCCAATTGCTTTTTGTAAATTAGGAGCCACAGTCAAGACTCATTTTCAATTATCTCTTCTTAATTCCCTGTCACCTGACATAAACCCTCCCAACCCAAAAAGCGGCACATTAATTAGACCCAAACACTCAACATACTGCACATTCTACAGACCCACACACACCCAAATTATTACACATTAATTAGACCCAAACACACAACATACTGCACATTCTACAGACCCACACACACCCAAATTATTACACATTATATAGACCCAAACCCACAACATACTGCACATTCTACAGACCCACACGCACCCAAATTATTACACATTATATAGACCCAAACACTCAACATACTGCACATTCTACAGACCCACACGCACCCAAATTATTACACATTATATAGACCCAAACACTCAACATACTGCACATTCTACAGACCCACACACACCCAAATTATTACACATTTGATAGACCCAAACCCACAACATACTGCACATTCTACAGACCCACACACACCCAAATTATTGCACATTATAAAGACCCAAACCCACAACATACTGCACATTCTACAGACCCACACACACCCACATTACTACACATTATATAGACCCAAACCCAAAACATACTGCACATTATATAGACCCCCTCACACTCAACATACTGCACACAATCTAGACCCAAACACCCAACATCCTGCACACAATATAGACCCAAACATCCAAAATACTGAAAATGTTACAGGCCCCTCCCAGTATGCACATCTTTGTATGTGTTTTTGTATTCCATGCCAATCCTAAGTATGAACCGACTTCCATTTGAATGTTTCAGGCTTATTATTTGTATTTAACTAAATGAACGTTTTAAACAAATCAAACCTTAAATTAGCTTCTAATGTTTCTCCTGCGGAGTATTCAGATTCTGGAAGTCTCATCTCTTTGTTCTGAGTAGGGAAGATTTGATTGCTTTATCAACTGATTGAAAACCCTCCCGTTGACTGTTATTAATGAATCTCCAAATGCCAATAATTAATAACTTTAATCTCTCTCCATTTTTCATTGTCTGAGTTCCCCTTCCCTGACGTTTAGAAAATGTATTGTTAAAAAAATGTTGCAGATGAGTAATTGGCCAATAAATTCACACAGAAAGTAATCAAAATCATTCGGGAATGACAAGGTGCTCAGCTACAGCTCACTTCTCTCCATAGTTTTTGGATAAAAGAGAATATTAACTGAGATCCAACAAGTCGGTGTAGCACAGCATGTAAACACACGCTCCCCTTTGTTCTGTTGGCTCTTCACAGCCAGACTGAGACGGGCACACAGTGATACACGTGAAAAAAAAGAAACCCCGTCAGACCCCTCGTTGACGATACCTGTCAATACCCAGGTGATACCTGTCAATCCCAAAGGATAACGTTTACGTTGGAGATTCTGACACGCACTTCAACTGTATTTCTCATTTACCCTCTCGCTTAAAACATCTCTGCTCCCCAAACACCCTCTCTCTTCTCATGCATTCTGACCTCTCTCCTCCCGCGTCTCTCCCAGCTAAGGCTGCCTTGCCCCTTCAAGCATTCTGTCACCCTCTCCGCTCCCCCCCAATACGACATCTTCTCTGTGCATCCTCATCCCTTCCTCCCTCCCGTTCTGACGTTCCCGTCTTTGATCGGAGCAGACAGTGGTATTCCAATCTCAAGGCCTTGGGAAGGGAGGCAGGGAGAGAGGGGGGGAGAAAAGCCAAGGCGGTGCAGTAGAAGGGTGGGAGGGGCGGCACGGAGGGGAGACACGCTGGGATCGCCCTCCGAAGCCGCTAAACATTCAGCTGCCATCCCATCAGCTCCTCTGTTATTACCACAGGCCGGCGACCCCGCTGACAGCACAGCTGCTGAGGGCGTGTGTGTGCGTGTTTGAAAGTCAAATTATGGGGTTTGAAAGAGGAGTGAGGCACTATGGAAAAATAATGGAAAATCTTTTTGAGTGTTTGGCAACGGTTGTGTGCATGTTTGCAAACCCGGTTAGCCATAAATAACATTTCCTTGCGAAAGTTCTATTGTGCAAAGGAAGGAAGAAAACATCCTCCTGCACAAAAGATAACTACAAACAACCAAGTTTATCATAGCCGAAAGGTACTTTTTCGATGTATGTCTCCTAAAGCCACTTTTCACTCTGAACTTGAAATCGAACACAAACCGTTTGCTATCCGCATGCAGGTTTAAAAGCCCTGTGAACAGCACCACTCGTCTATTGGATCAGACCAGGAATACATGCCCACAACACATAAACATGATTGTGAAAACATGTAAAGGCTGTTTCAGCAAAAAAGTGTTTGTCTATCCTGAACAAATCCTAATATCCACCAGAACAGTTTTATTTTAGGATTCCTATTACGTAGCTACAGAAGGTTCCTTGTTAGGGAACATTTCTCCTTTGCCAAGATGATCAATCTACCTGACAGGTGTGGCACACCAACAAGCAGATTAAACAGCATGATCATCAGAGGCAACAACACAAGGCCACTTTAAAATGTTTCCTCACAAAACACAATGCCCTAGATCAGTGGTTTTTAGACCTCTCCAAGGGCCCTGAACTAACTCATCTGACTCATGCAGTCAAGGGCTTGTTCATTAGATGTCAAGTGTTTTCAGGTGTGCTAGCACTGGAACACATTGAATACATGGAATTAATGGGGTTCCCCAGGAGAAGTTTGAGAACCACTGCTCTAGAGGACTCAATTGTTAAATTGGCACATTGATGGCAGGAATATTTACCTGTAACTGAGTATTCATTTCATAGTTTAAGAGAATTTGGCAAAACGTCTGACCAGACTCTCAACTGCAGACCACATGCAACCACTCCAGCCCATGACCTCTGGCCTCTTCAATTGTGATTCTCTGAGTCCACCCATCCAGACAGCTGATGAACTCTGGGTTTGCATAAATGAAGATTTTCTGCCCAAACTTTCAGAAACCTAATCAGTGAGCTCACCTGCAACTTTTATCTGTGACCAGCAGATGCATATCTGTAAATATGCTTGCCTCTGCTTTGTCATTGGTTTAAAAAATTGTGGGATTATGGCGTTTCAATATTCAGACCTACTCAACCTAATTTCACAGAATCTCATGGAGAAAATAAGTTGTCAGATATCCAACATTACAATGTCATGGTATTTTCATTTAAAGGACTACAGGAGTCAACTGACACTGACCAGAAAGTAATAAAATGTGTGTGAACATCACTGGTGTAGCGTGGTGATGCCGGGCCGCGGTGCAAGCTGTTGTACAGGGCTTTGACTTAACATTACCTTTAGTCTTTGAGTTCGTTATCAGATTCTGTTGCTGTGTGAAAGCTGGTGTGCCATCTCACTTACTATATTATTCATGAATGAGAAAGAAAATGCATTTCTCCTTCAATTGGTTTCCACAGTTCCCTTGCTTCCCCTTGATTTACACTTCACTCCAGCTTCACACTTTACCCAATACTGCAACAGCCGAAAAACATAACAGACACTCAGAGAACGGTGACTAAAAACCTTAAAAAGCATGAGAGAAGGAGATAAAGGGGGTGGGATGTAAAGTGATAGAGGGGGACAGAAATGGAGAGAGTGAAAAAGAGAAGGATAGAAAAGGAAACAACGAGTCTCCAGCTGGTGTGCTGCCGTGTCGAGGAACCTCTGTCAGATGCATCGATTGTGCGGGAGAACAATGCTCCTGACAGAGAGCTGCTAATCTTGGCACAGTCACCCCAACTGTCTGGTCTAGGTTGGCACAGTGTCAGTGTGGACAGCACTGGGAAAAGGTGTAATACATTGAAATTCACACACATACATTCACACACACATCAGTCCGGACCAGTGAAAATAAAGTGATGTGACTTTAAGTTTTCCAAGTGGCACAGCCATATAAATGGTAAAAGGCACCACTGCAACCCGGATTCTATCCCAGCTTGCTATCACAGCCGTTTTTGACTGGGAGGTGTGATGGTAATTCTATCGATCGACACTCTTAAATAAGGAAGTACAGAGACGGAATTCTCTAAGCACAAGTTAACCATTACAATATTATTTGCAAATAAGAGAGACGCGTCAAACGCTTACCAACATAATCGTCCGAGGAGTCTCTGACTCCATACATGCACAATCCATATTTATTACAGTGAAAAGGGGTGTGGTAAGTTGTTGCCCATCTGTCTTGCGTCACAAAGGCTTTACCCAAAGGGTGGGCTGTCCCCCCACATTATCCTTCCTGCCATAGGTAACTTCTTCAATTCTAAGAGTACTTACAGCATCTGGACAGACAATAGATGCCCCCTAGACAAATACCAGATCCCCCACATTCCTTTTCTAATTTGAATAAGGGGCTCTCAGTCCTTTAATCAGTGAGAATACATTGGTTAGAGAAATTTCCACAACAGAGGTTACAATGAGTGATGCATACTAGCATCGGCCCAGGCGAAGGAAGGTGGGAACCAGCATAGCATTTCTTGCAGATTCGTACTCTCTTCAGGAGTTGGGCTGCTACGAGCAAAATTAAGGTTTTTATTCAAAGGAGCATGCCCTCCCACTCTGATTCCACTGACGTCCTGATTGAGCAGTTTAAAACAATGCACCATGGGTGTGGCCAACACATACGTTTATATTTTTAGAACCCTTTCCACCAGCAAACTTTTTCACAGATGATTAATGTATAATGTATGTATGGGTCATAATTGATATTTTGCAAATAAGATATTGCAAATATCTTAGTTACTGTTGCTACGACCGTTAAGCTGCACATCTTTGTAAGCGACAACTTAACAGCCAAGCACAGAGAGTATAAGTAGCATATTACTGGCTAGTGTAAGTGATTCTTTTTGGAGTAATACCAATGCAATATCCTCCAGATCGAGGCATTGCAATATGCAGTGGAAGGATATGTTCACAATATTCAGATAAACAAAGAAGGCACACACTAATTGAAACACATATACAGATCTCAATCAAAGTAGGAGAAACCCCATAAATTCAAACTAGGTGTGCGCTTGCACTTTTGTTTATATAGCTATTATTGAACTCTTATCAGGCAAAATCATCTATCAACATTTATCAAAACTTCATCTGAAAGTCACCTGTTAAAGTTAAGCCTACGAGTTCCCCGACATAAGAAGTTAATATTAGAGGTAACTAGTTATCTAGCTAACATAGAAGTGGAAAGTAAGTCATATTAATGGTCCCGTTAGTGCAAATAATTAGGCTATAACGTCAGCGTTAGATAACACTGTTATCTAATGAGTAATAATGTATAAATGTTAATTAATTTAAAGTATTTCACAACACAAGAGAAGTCACTGTAAATTACTCCCACCTCTAAACCTTTTGGGTACCTGCTGTCGGATTTGCAGCAGGTGCTGTAAAGAAGACACACCATTTCACCATTTTGAGCCTTAACAACGAAAGCATGACAGACCTTCTTCAAGTTGTGACCGGTTGCTAAGGTAGGACTGGACAAGGACCGTTTGGGGGAGGGGTTATATATAGGTTATATATGGGTGCGGTTAATACTCAGGTTTGTATACACACAAAGCTATAAAATTAATGGTGCGGTTTATACATGCGTGGGTTATAAATGAGGAATTACAGTAGGTATAATGGAAAAATGAGCATACGGCAGCATGGTAGTACTATGAAGTCAGGAAACCTAAGAAGAAATTAATCCCAAACAGTCAGGGATCATTCTTGGATAGGGACTCAGCTCTCCCTATCCAAGAATGCCTGAACATAGTCAAAAGTTCAGATAAATAAAACTTTTGAATGGACAAGAATTAATCCTGTACTCGTTTGGGGTCAGTTCTTAAATATCTATCCTGGGATCTTTGGCCACTGGTTGTGGCCAATGGTTGTAAAGGTTGTACTGTTGAGCCAAAATAGTTTCCCAAAAATGGTGTACTATATAACATACAGTGAGTGCTGATATGTGCCAATAATGTCATCAAAACAATTTACTTTCAAGCTTGGAATTTCATGGTTAACAGGCATGAAAGTCATAGATAATTAAAGCACACATAAACAACATACTACATATTCAGCTCAAAATGGGAGTAAAAAAAGTGTTATATGCAACAACAAAAAAGTCTCAGACTAAATCTTTAACACACAAGTGAAAAGACACCTTAATTCATAAAGAAAACTAAATTGCCTACTTCTCGCATCCTCTCTCCTGATCTGCTTATTAAAACCCATTAGAGGAGAGGTACGGGTGGAAGGAGTTTGCAATTCAGTTCTTTCTGTTTCTTCATTCATGAATTTGCTTCCCCTTACTTGAGTGCTGACAGCTGCGGGCATAATCAGTGACATACCACTGGATCTGTGAGAGAAAACAGAGAAAAGGGCTAAGACACCAGGCTGGGTCTGTCAAGCAAGTAACTCTGTTGGTTCAGACACTTTGTTGTCCAAAGCGTAATAGTGTAGCTGGGTGTCTGTGAGATACAAAACAATCACAAAGAAAGAAAGAAAAACAATCTGTTATTAAACGTATCCACTGCAATTGCTTTTTCCTGAGAGCAACACAGGAGAAGCAAATATCCTCAGCTTATCAGACAATGTACATTCAGTATTATCATAATGTAATGATAATATTGTATTTTAGGACTGCATTAAAAGCAACTTTAATACTTTTAGTTTACACATTGAAATATAATTCACAAAAACGAACAACAGCTAACGTCAAGTTGCAAGCTGAGCATTTAGTTAGCTTGTTTTAGACATGTTTCAAAAAAAATATTGAGATGCTTAGCTAGCTCAGCTGTTAGCCCTGCTATTCATTAGGAGAAAAACACAGGCATGTGCGAGGTGAGGTTCTATTCTGTTCGGTTTAGATTTCACTTTTGTTTATGAAGGTAGCCTGTTCTGTTTGGATTTTGTCCCTTGTTCTTACACGCAGACTGTCCTTGTCCTAGTCACTTTCACCTGTGTCTTGTTTTCCACCTCGTTATGTCTTTATTTAAGTTCCTCCTGCACTAGTCTTTCTGGTCTGTCATTGTCTTATGTGGTGTCTGTGTTAGGTTGTTGTGTTGAAGTTCTGTTACGTATCTCAAGAGCCTTGTATGTTTAGTAAGCATTGGATTAAATAACCTTTCTCTGAACCTCTGCGCCTGTGTCCTGCTGCAACCACCATTAAAACGTAACAGCAGGGTCCTTTATTACAATTAGTTGACAAGCGTAACATTGTACATGCTGTATTGGCATATTGGTGTCTGTCAATGTTTTTATATAAAATTGTAGCAGAATCGGTGGGACAAATTTTTTAAATAGCAAACAATGTACAAGCCCTGAAAATGCATCACATTGTTCTTGTATGCAACCTCATCTAAGGATAATTAACTGTATGTAGCATATCACCTCAATGGGCTGATGTTGCTCAAAACAGGATGAATACATACATTTACAGCAACATTTTAAAATAGAGTGCATTCCTTCTGTCACAAAGATTCTGGTCTAAACCTTTTGGTTCAGCTAGCAATAGAGCTAAAAGGGCATTGGATCTGCTTCAGACACAACATATCTGAACATCAACTGTCCATAGTCCATTAGGAGTTGCTGAGGTGAAGCAGAGCCTTAATCAAGAAATATCTCCTCTGTAAAGCCTCACCAGTATAAGGAACTTTCCTTTGATGGCAGTTGCTCTGCTTAGCGTTACATTTTCCAGGCTGCTGAAAGTACGTTTTGCGTATGCATACTAAATTATTCTGTGTGAGAAAGATTAATTGTTTTAAAATCTTATGAAGTTTACATACTTCAATGGCACATTGTGCATACAGATGAATACAAACAAAATGGAATGTAAGTAGCTGATTCATTTCTTCATTAGCTAGGCTAAAACCTCACATTAGTTAATTGGCTGTCTTTCACCAGAAAAATGGTCGGGGGCCCTAAACAGCCACTTATGTCACTTATTCCTAGGTCACTTATTCCTAGAACTGGCCTTGCCATGTGCTGACCAACAACTGTCATGTTTTAGCTAGCTATCAATGTTACATGACAAGGCTTCATTGTCTGACACAAAGATTGACTATAAAACTATATACATAAATATTTCACATCTGTATCTAAATATTTAAATTGGTAGCTAATTGTTTAGCAATCTAGTTAACCTAACCTATTAGCTATTTCATCAAATAAAAACAATCTCAATATTTGTTGTATTGATGTTTTCTTAAGGTATAATCACAGAGCAATCATATTATTGTTGCTAAAATGTAATAATCAACTCTTAAAAAGATGGCCATCAAAATGTTCTTTTAAAGTATCTGGTACTTCCTGTCTCTTGCAAAATTCAAACCTGGTCTCACAATAACATAGCTAATTGCAAGGCAATGGCTTTACCGCTGCACCATTCAAGTGCCCCTTAATTTTTTTTTACCACAGCTGCTGTAGCATAAGTTACAGTTTCCCACACCACCACAGTGCAACACTGTCATCTATTGATGTTCAATTCACAATTTAAGCAACACAACAAGTAGCAAGCTAGCTCGCGAGGGAATTGTTCAAGTTGTAATTTGCCCAGAATCATACCTGGAGTGTTTTGACAATAGGAAATGTGTGAAAAATGTTTGTTTAGGAAACTGACTATCCTAATGCAGCTGGTTGCCTTGTGCTTGAATCTACATAACATTTTTTTATAGTGCACTCTAACATCTCTGTAACTCAAACTCTCTCTAACACACTCTTTCTCTCCCGCTTTCTCTTTATCATTTGAACTCCCCTGGGTGAAAAGACGCACTGTTCCCTGATGCCATCACACAGAGGAAGGAGCAGCAATCAGAACTAATTTTCCTCCCTCCAAACCCCCACAATTACAGAAAAGCAATTAATTCTCTGCCAATGCTCCTCTGTGAAGCACTGAGGCCCAAGAGAAACAAGCCACACATCGAATTTGCATCCATCATCTCACTCCCTTCGTCTTTTCTCTCTCTTACTCTTTATAGAAGTGAGAGGAAAACTAATTTGCCGGAGGGATGGGCTTCGTTTCCATGCAGTGAAGAACATGAACAAGACCAAGAAAGAAGGGATCGTGGTGTTCTACCATGCTCACTGGACAGGACTGCAGTCTATTAGGAGGTGAGTGAGTGGAACGATGTGCTTTTCATAATTTAGTGCAGCGACTCCAAGCTAACATATAGATTATAATGCCTTTCAGTGTGCCAGAGTTTCTGGCAGCTCCTGCTTGCAGTCAAGGTGACGTGATTCTGTATGTGCATTGGTGGGGTACGTGTGGGCATGAGCACGGAACATAAAGCATTGTTTATGGTTAAAGCCAAGCTGGGCGAGTGTGTTATCTTCCCCACCACAGGAAGATTTGACACACACACTCTATGAACCCCGCTGGATCGAACAAGGCAAAACACGCAACCGCTTGAAGTATTTCCACAACAGCTGCTTTATTGGTATTTTACTGTAATTTTATGGAGGTGGTGGAGGATTGTTGGGGACAAATGACAGTTGTTGTACTAAATATAAACACATCTGAAAACCGAGAAATGAAAATGGAAGTAAACACTGATTACACGTGGAGTTATTTGGGAATTAACTCAGAGGGGAGATACACTAGCAGAGGTTCTCTATCCACTAAAACTTGGAGCCACCCACCAGCCCATCCCCTGACAGACAGGTTATTGTGACTCAGGCTGGGTGTGCAGGCTGGTCCACCATGGGCTGTTTATAACCCTTGAATTAAATTCAAAGTCAATTTGGAGCCCATTATGGAGCCCCACTGGGGACGACTTACCAAATGAGGACTATCTACTTGACTGAGTTCTTAATTAAAAGCACATCACCCACCTGTGTGAATCAGGGCGTAGCAGTGAATGTGACAGCACAATCTCACAAACTCACAATTTCATGCAATCACACACACGGACACATAACAACACATGCACAGATGCACAAGCACACACATACACACACAGCGTTAACTGTCTTCAAGGGCACTTCGGCAATGCCCCTCATCGACACATTACACCTCTATTCTTATCCATAGTGTGTGACAAGGATTGTTTGGTGACAAGTGTTTTTATCTTTCCAATAGTTAGTTTTTATCATGCTGGCTGTGTTTGATGCCCCACAGTAGGATTTTAAATGGCTGGTGATTTGGTTGATATAGAAGCTCAGTGAGATCAGGCCACATTCTGGACATTTTGCTCTAAAAGAGATGGATAGGGGAAAGAGCATGATGAAGGAGGACTCGGGGAGAAGGGGGTATGAAGGGAGAATAGATGTAGTAATATTGTCAGGCCAACTCTATATCCTCAGTAATCACAGTCGTAAAACTTGATAATTACACTGATCTGCTTTTGCTGCTGCTGTTGCTGACTCCAGACAGCTTACTTCCACAATTTTCAAATATCGTTTCCCCTGAAAGTTCAGATGAGGGAGAATCTGACGCATGCTTTACAACTTTTCTCTAGCAAAAACAAAACCGGGAAACACTGACTGATGTGTGGAACTAGCTAGATAGCAAGATGAATGGAGGTTTTTATTAATTACCGCATTTTGCAAGTGGCTAGTTTTTATTAAATACCTTCAAATGGAGTTTACGTTGCCTATGAAACTAGTAGATTCTGTTCATAGGGTTTCTGTTGCAAAGAGTGAATTTGTCAATTTGACATCTAATGTTAGCTACCTAACATTAGCTACTGTAACATTAGCTAACGCTAGTTGATGGTTGGCTTACGACAGGGCCTTCTAAAGTGTTGTTTGGAGGCTCTGAAACTCCCTTCCTCCAACCATCCGTGACTCTGAGTTGATCATATATGTCAGGACTGCCTTAAGCCTGCTGCAAGCTTTTAGGACCCATCTCTTGGAAAAGGCCTACCCATAGCCTCCTCCTTTCCCCTCTTTCCGTTTCATGTTTGCTTATCTTTTGTTGTTCTGATTTAGCTTAGACTCCTTTTTTTGTTTTTGTGTGGCTTTGTAAAGAATCTTTGGGTATACTTTTGAAAAGTGCTACATATGTCCTATGTATAATTATTGTTACAGGTGGGAATATGTTGTCTTTGCTACTTTATTTATTGAACATTAGATAGAGTTAGCAATTGAGCTATTTAGCTAAGCAAGCTTTTAATGTAAGTTTCGTCACAATACAGTTTTGAATGTTAGTTTTTGGGAATTATGTCAAACTGAGCATTCAACTCAATTAATTGTAAATGGGAGAGGATGAAGATATGATCTAAAATGTCTGATCATCACTAAAGAAGGCAAATAACAAGTAGTGCAAGATTTTGTTGTCATTTTCATGTAACCAAATTGTTTTTAGATGCAAGATAACTAGTTCCCAGCTCCAATAGTGTATAGTGTAGTTTAATATCGTTAGCCCTCGTTCAATTTCTGGTCATCAGTATGATTCCAGCATCTATAAAATGTAATTGACCATGACAAGGACTTGACAGAGTGACAGAGGTAAAATCCAAAATGATTTGCTCAGAGATTGTATTTATTTTCAAGCTTCAAAAATAAACTTTAGACCAAATCTTCACCAGCTCCCACTGAGGATGCATTAAGTTTAATTCTCCATAGGACATGAACAAAAATGAATGTTCAAAACAGTTTTGTGACGATCTATCTGTATGTAGCTAGGTAGATCATCTGAGAAAATTTTTGAATTTATCAGGGTGTGGCTTTGCAATGCCATGACAATAATGGTGAGAAGGATTTTATTATGGTTACTTTATAGTAATTTCCAAGCCAACAAAAGTTGGTTCCCGGAACATTCTGGAAAATGTTTTTTGTTATGTGGGAATGTTCCTTGAACGATGCACTCATGTTTCCTACATTTTACCTTGGATGGTTTTCAACATGGGGAGATGTTTTATTGTTGTTGTTGTGGTAATGTTTCCTGAACAGTGCACCAATGTTCTCATGGATGGTTTTCTATATGTTCTTCGAAAGTTTGTTGATGGTTGTATTAACATTCAGGGAATATTCTGGGAATGTATGACTGTGCTGTGGATGTGTGGCTGGAAGGTTTGAATCCTGGCCAATAACAGGGCTAAAGGAATATCAACTAGAAGGCAACCAGTTCAAATGTATTTCCTGCTTGCACTGTGTGAACATAAACTGCATAGTAAACTTGCTGACCATTAACTAGTAGACTAGTAGACCATTAACTATGGGCCTCCTCCATCAGTCATTTATTAAATTGTGGCCTTTTGTAAAACTGCTGCAAATACACGTTTGATACTATTATTATGATGTTTGGACTTATTCAATGTGCTTTACACAGTAGGAAAGTAAAACCCACCTCATTCTCCACCAGTCCCAAAGTCCTTAAAACCAAGCATTTTACCGTACCAAAATAGCAAACATTCCTAACAGCTCTCTTTTGGGTCATATAAAAAAATTATCATTTAAAAAATGCACAGGTGCACTTCCCAGAGTAGGCGTACCCTATTGGACAAATTCAAAACCCAGACACGCTTCCTCATGGGGTTTCAAGTTATGGTAACAAACAACCTGGAGGTCCAACAGATGAGGATTTCAGTAATAACTGTCTGTGTCACGTCATAACCTCTATTCTTCTGTTTCCCAGACAGGCTGTCAAATGGGGTAATAACTGGCTGTGTTGTAACTGGTTTATGTATACTATGTTTCAAATGTATGGCTCAGAATGCAGAGCATGGCTCTTTCAATACCAGAATTGTGCATTACATTTCCACACAGTACAAGAACAGAAATGTTTGCTCTTACTATAAGGCAGTAGCTAGCCTGGTAGTGAGAAGCTCTGGGCCAGGAACGTCACCCTAAATTAGACCAGATGAAAACAGCAAGGTGTTCAACCCTATATTGCTTTCCGGGTGCCTAATGATAGCCCACTGCATCTTTCCAATTCTGTCTTGGTTGGATCTTGTGTGCATTTGACAACTAATGTAAAGTAATCCTTAAACCTTTTGTGTTAGGCTGAGTTTTTGGGGACAGTAAAGGCCTATGTTCTGCTGATGTAGTTAGCGGCTTACAGTATGTCAGGATCTGCATTATATTCTCTAACTGTGTGTTAGAGAAGTTAATGCTAAATATGAAGATAAAGATTGTGGGGATGATATATGTTTTACTGTTTAATAACAAATATACATTTCTCAATGTTGATCCAGTGAAAACTGTCCCATTATTTAAATATACTCTTACAGTTTAAAGCATGCCAGCTATGCAGAATCATGCTACTGTAAAATAATTGTTCCAATACAATAGAGAACAAAAAACGACAAAAATGACCATCCAGTGGTATCAGGGGCCCCCTTAGGTCTCACAGCAATGCTTGGCTACAAATTAAATTAAATGGTTGTCACTTTCTTTATTACAGGTGATGACTAACAGTGAAAAGCTTAATGACAAGCACTTTTCCAAAATACAGATAAAGAAAGAATAAACAAAGAATAAACAAAGAAAAGACAAAAAAAGAAAAAAAGACAGACAAGAAATACAAAAGACAGAAGACATATGAACACAGTGATACGAAAAACAAAGTGTACATGCACAATGATATGATCGACAACAACCTGGGTATATACAGGTAGTACCAGTATTGAGTTGATGTCTAGGGATCCGTGATAATGTAGGTTTATATACAGATGAGTAGGTATAGTATTGGTTGAACAGTAACAGCAGCTCAGGGATTTTATCTAGCCACCTTACTGGTCAGATGGTCTGTGATCTGCCACCCCATAAGATGATGTTGTGACAGTAATGTGGATGATGTGAAAGAACCAAAAAGAGCTTGGAGTTACTTCTCCCTGCCCCCACTCACGCACAAGGTGTGCCACAAATGCACTGAAGTAAATTGTTCTACAAAGTCCCCAAGGGTGAGACAGAGATGAGCTTTTCCCTTGAACTTGACACAACTGGATCTGCAGGTGTAAAGTAAAGATTACAGGGAACGCTTGACAACCAGCATCCAATGCAACCTTTTCTTTCATCTCTTTCCCTGATGATACACATCTAGTCCCATTGTAGGCACCATGGATAGAGCATACATGATATATAGTATCCAAAATTTACCAACCGGCATGTGTCTACCAGGGATCAAAATGCTATTCTTGTATACTGTTCCTTTACATTTTTGTCACTTAGCTGACACTCTTATTCAGAGCTACATAGCGTCGTTGTACATTCCAGATATTATGGTGACACCTTGTCAATGTGTTTACTATCTCTATATTCCATATTCCCAACTAAATCTCCTAAGACAGAAAATGTGCATGTTTACTGTGTTGAGGCTACACAGTGGCTTTACTGCTATTGTGACACTAACTACCTCTACTTCCCAGGCTGGCTGGTGAAGATTATAGTGTTGTGCTGAATATCACAATAGAAGATGTGGGGATCGTTGTACAAATATAGTGTTTAATGAAAAAATATAAATATTAAAAAATCACAGTTAACAGTTCTGAGGGTCCTTGTTCTCATATCTCTTTATCTTTACACGTCTGTTACACGCTGTTGATCACAAGTGTCAAGCACAATTCCCAGAAGGCTGTGTGTCTGCTGGTTTTGGGGTATTCATTTCAATTCGTGTCCACTAAAGAGCTACCCAACCAACAGAGAGATGACCATTATTAATCAATGAATACTTCAAGCACCTTTAAATTGCGGGGGTCGCTGGAACTTGCTTTTGCATAGTATAGTAGATTGCGGATTGGCTTTTGTCTTGCGGTTGTCCAGGATCAGGTTGGTCTACTCCTGGTTATGTAAACCAAGGCCATCCAAGAAGAAACATGAATAATATCATTGTAGTGATATTAACCTGTAGTAGACCTTGCTAAGTACAGTAGCTAATTCAACCAAAACATTTTGATTAGCCAGGAAATTAGATAATGTCTAATGAGCAAGCTAAATATATTATCAGTTGGCTGCCTATGTGGATATTAAGATGAACTGTACTACAGAAGGTAGCTATCTAATTAAGATTGCTAGCTAGTATTTGTTTTACAGGTTGCTTTCAAATACATGCTAGCTACAGTACCAGACAGTAAAATTTTCCTTTCTTGTTCAAAATGGTTTTAGGGGAATACGTAATATATTATGCGTAAATATGTGACACCCTGTTTCAAACAGTATGTTATGATATGTTAGGTTACATTATAGTGCACCATCAAAACGTATTAAAATGTTACGAAAGCTACTAAAACTTATCGAATTTCCAAAATGTATGATATGTTACGAAAGACTTTTAATGTTAACTTTAGGTATCACAGCTATGGTTACAAAAACATCAGCTCCCATTGGATTTGAACTTGTGACCATTGGAGTGAAGGTCAGAGATGTTTCCATATGCCCCCTTGAGGCCAGTCTGTCCTAACAGTAGGTTATAACATTGAGGTTATTATAACGTTTTGGAAGTTTATTCAGACCAATGACCTATTCTCTGAATTATAAATGGTACATTAAAATGTTGTTCTGTTTGATATTTTATTTTAAAACACTGAAAATCTAAAATAAAGAAATACGTGCTTGCATACACTACTGATCACAGTTTGGGGTTAGAAATGTCCTTGTTTTCGGAAGAAAAGCAATGTTTTTGTACATTAAAATAGCATAAAATTAATCAGAAATACAGTGTAGACATTGTTAATGTTGTAAATGACTATTGTAGCTGGAATAACTACAGTGGATATAAAAAGTCTACACACCCTAAAATGCCAGGTTCTTGTGATGTAAAAGAATGAGACAAAGATAAATCATGTCAGAACTTTTTCCACCTTTAATGTGACCAATAATTCAATTGAAAAACAAAATGAAACCTTTGAGGGGAAAAAATAAAAACTGCATAAGTGTGCACACTCTTAAACTAATATTTTTTGAAGCACCTTTTGATTTTATTACAGCACTCATTCTTTTTGGGTAGGAGTCTATTAGCATGGCACATCTTGACGTAGCAATATTTGCCCACTCTTCTTTGCAAAAGCACTCCAAATCTGTCAGATTGCAAGGACATCTCCTGTGCACAGCCCTCTTCAGATCACCCCACAGATGTTCAATAAGATTCAGGTCTGGGCTCTGGCTGGGCTATTCCAAAACATTAACCTTCTTCTGGTGAAGCCATGCTTTTGTGGATTTGGAGGTGTGCTTTGGGTCATTGTCATGCTAAAAGGTGAACTTCCTCTTCATCTTCAGCTTTCTAACGGACGCCTGAAGGTTTTGTGCCAAAATTGCCTGGTATTTGGAACTGTTCATAATTCCCTCCATCCTGACTAAGGCCCCGGTTCCAGCTGAAGAAAAACAGCCCTAAAGCATGATGCTGCCACCTCCATGCTTCACTGTGGGTATTGTGTTCTATGGGTGATGTGCAGTGTTGTTTTTGTGCTAAACATACCTTTTGGAATTACGGCCAAAAAGTTCAACCTTGATTTCATCAGACCATAACACATTTTCCCACATGCTTTTGGGGGACTTGATGTTTGTTTTTGCAAACTTCAGGCGGGCTTGGATGTTTTTCTTTGTAAGAAAGGGCTTCCGTCTTGCCACCCTACCCCATTCATATGAAGAATACGGGAGATTGTTTTCACATGTAGCACACAGACAGTATTTGCCAGAAATTCCTAAAGGTTCCTTTAATGTTGCTGTAGGCCTCTTGGAAGCCTCCCTGACCAGTTTTCTTCTTGTCTTTTCATCAATTTTGTAGGGACGTCCAGTTCTTGGTAATGTCTCTGTTGTGTCATATTTTCTCCACTTGATGATGATTGTCTTCACTGTGCTCCATGGTATATCTAATGCTTTGGAAATTATTTTGTACCCTTCTCCTGACTGATATCTTTCAACAATGAGATCCCTCTGATGCTTTGAAAGCTCTCTGCGGACCATGGCTTTTGCTCTGAGATGCTACTAAGAAAATGTCAGGAAAATCCTACTAGAACAGCTGGACTTTTTTTTATTTGTGATTAATCAGAGTCACTTTAAATTATGGCAGTTGTATAATGAATTCTATTTAACATGAGTTTAATTCTGAACACAGTCGCATCCCCAGTTATAAGAGGGTGTGCACACTTATGCAACCAGGTTATTGTAAGGTTTTTATTTTTAATTTATTTCCCCCTTGAAGATTTCAGTTACATAGGTGTACAGAGACCCATTATCAGCAACCATCACTCCTGTGTTCCAATGGCATGTTGTGTTTGCTAATCCAAGTTTATAATTTTAAACCTAACCAGAATAGAAAGAGGAGTGGGTGGCCCCTGTGCACAGCTGTGCAAGAGGACAAATAAATTAGAGAGTCTAGTTTGAGAAACAGATGCCTCACAGGTCCTCAAATGGCAGCTTCATTAAATACCGTAGTACCTGCAAAACACCAGTCTGAACATCAACAGTGAAGAGGCGACTCAGGGATACTGGCCTTCTAGGCAGAATTGCACAGAAAAAGCCATATCTCAGACTGGCCAATATAAAGACAGATGGGCAAAAGAACACAAACTCTGGACAGAGGAAGATTGGAAAAAAGTTTTATGGACAGACTAATTTTGAGGTGTTCGGATCACAAAGAAGAACATTCTTAAGATTCAGATCAAAAGAAAAGATGCTGGAGTTGGGCTTGATTCCATCTGTCACGCATGGTTGAGTTAATGTGATGGCCTGGGCATGCTTTGGTGGCAGTAAAGTGGGAGTTTTGTACAGGGTAAAATGGATCTTGAAGAAGGAAGGCTATCACTCCATTTTGCAACGCCTTGCCATACCCTGTGGACGGCACTTGAATGGAGCCAATTTCCGGGCAATGACCCAAAGCACAGCTCCAAACTACGCAAGAACTATTTAGAGAAGAAGCAGTCAGCTGGTATTCTGTCTATAATGGATGGCCAGCAGAGTCACCAGATCTCAACCCTATTGAGCTGTAGTGGGAGCAGCTTGACTTTATGGTACGTAAGAAGTGCCCATCAAGCCAATCCAACTTGTGGGAGGTGCTTCAGGAAGCATGGGGTGAAATATATTACAGTAGTATTACATTATACAGAACAAAAAAACTGCATAGTTATCCTCTTCTCGTGTTCCCCCTATTATATAGCAAGGTATCTGTATCTGAATTAACTCTGCTTTTAGAGTGAATATGTTTTTCCAGTATCCCAATTTCCGACCCCGTTTTTAGGCCCCGCCCTCCCAACATTTTGAGACTCAGTAAAGAGTCATTGGGGTTTAGGGGTAGGTGTGTGTGTGTGTGTTTGAAGAAAATTAATTGTGCATTTATTCAAATCATGTACTGGTGTATATCTACTGTTGTGAGCTGTTGTGCAGTAGCTGGGAAACTTTTCATCTGGCAAAGCACAGAGATCTCACTAATACCTGGATGATGGAGGCTCTACCATGAAACACAGAAGAGAATGTATTTCTCATGGTTCACAGAGGAGTCAAAAACAGAAGGATGCATTGAAATGAGATGATTTGGAGCGACAGGAGAAAGAACACACAAAGCGCACCACTGTGCTCACGGCTGGGTGTAGAAATGACTTCATGGCTACTGGAGTATGACTTTTTAGGATACCCATTATATTCACATGCAGTTAAACACATACACGACAAATGACACATACACATCATCCACCAGAAATCCTTACACTTTGGCCTTGTAATTTCAAAGGAAAATAACAATGGGCAGAAAGACAGGGAGGTTAGCTCTTGGGGAGAGAATTGGAGTGAGATGGAAGAAGGCGGCAGCATAACAATAACACTGTGGTAATTTGGCGTGCCAGTCATTAAAACAGATGAGGGGCTCTTTGGAGTGGACCAATGGCTGATTGTAAGAGCTCTCACTCTGTAATGAGGGGACATTAGTACTACCCAACTCCTGACTGATCGAGACGTGTGTGTGTGTGTTTGTGTGTGTGGATTTGTGTGTCTAAATCAACCATTATATCCAGAGTAAGGGGTCAGAGAATGAGAAAAGAACGATGATGAAATTAGTAGGGAAATAAATGGAGACGTAAAGAGGTAAGGGAAAAACAACCCACCCAATCTCCAAATGAAACGCCACCCTGCCATGACTTGACGTTTTAATTATGCCTTGGGGTGGCATATCTTAACTGTCAGGCAATTCGCCATCGCTTGACGTTTCAATTACTCCTTGTGGTGCCACATCTTATCTGTCAGTCAAACTCTGCAAAAGTGAAACCGAAATGAAAACTCAAAGTTTAGGCATGAATTCTAAATGGTTAAGTTAAGGGTTTGTGTTTGGGGACAAAACTAGTTTTCTACATTTCTCCAGGTCATAACATGAACTAAAACCTGCAGAATCAGAACCTTCTGGCTTATTCCCCAAAAATATAATCAGGCGAGAAACAGAGGCCTTTTTCAGGCACTAGAAAGCAGCTTGTCAAAGTAGCAAGACTATGAGGGACAGATGCAGAGAAAATAAATAAGTCTTACTGTGAAGTTGTTTTCATTTGCCAGTGAAATAAATTAGAGAAATTTGAAAAGAAAGTGAAGCAAAAGGAGTAAAGAAAAATTAGAAGAGGCTACAGCGATAACATAAAGAGAAAGAGTTTGCGAGAGATAGGCAGTGTGTTTCTCTCTTTAAGCTCTTATTACATGGTGTTTAACTACAGAAGCTGGGGATAATCTCTCTCAACCACAGTCTAATATATCTCCTCTCTGCCTTCATCCCACACTACCAATGTATTTTTCATCCATCACTACAAATCCATCCTTCTCCAAATACTGCAAGCCCATCGTCTTTCATCCCTCACTACAATCCATCCACCCTTCATCCCTTACTACAATCCATCTATCCTTCATCCCTCACTACAATCCATCCATTGTTCATCCCTCACTACAATCCATCCATTGTTCATCCCTCACTACAATCCATCCATTGTTCATCCCTCACTATCAATACATCCATTCTTTATCCATCACTACAAATCCATCCATCCTTTATCCCTCGCTATCAATACATCCATACATCATCCCTCACTAGCAATACATCCAACCTTTATACCTCACTATCAATGAATCCATCTTTCCATCAATCTTCAGTCCTGACAACCAATCCATTCTTCATCCCTCACTACAAATCCATCCATCCTTTATTCATCACTACAAATCCATCCATTGTTCATCCCTCACTATCAATACATCTATCTTTTATTCATCACTACAATCCATCCGTTGTTCATCCCTCACTATCAATACATCTATCCATCCATCATCCTTCAGCCTTGACAACCAATCCATCCTTCATCCCTCATTACAAATCCATCCATCCTTCACCCCTCACTACAAATCCATCCATCCATCCATCCATCATCCCTTCCTACCAGTCTGTCCTTCATCCCTGATAACCAATCCATCCTTCACCTCACACTACAAATCCATTCTTTATCCATCACTACCAATCTACCCATTCTTTATCCATTACTACAAATCCATCCATACTTTATCCATCACCACCAATCAACCCATCCTTCATCCCTCACCACAAATCAATTCGTCCATTCATAATCCCATTATTTTTCTTCCTACTCTGCCTATTATCCTTTTCTCCCTTTTCTTTTTCTCCATCCATCTATCTGTGTCCTTTCATCTCCATGGTCTTCTGGATTTTTACTGGGATGTCATTCCTTCTGACAGTCACCTGTTGAACAGACCCCTCTTCATCTCTCCTTTCCTTGCTGCTTTCTCCCTATATACCTATTTGCATCTGTCTTTTTCAATACATCTCTAGATTTGTTCATCCTTATTACCTCTGTTGTTCTCCTTTTCTACCCTCCCTTCTTTCTCTCATTCCCTTTGGACAAGAGGATGTTTATTGGACTTTACAGCTCATAAAACAAAGAGAGAGAGACTACTAAACTAAATAAAATGACAAGACGGATAAGTTAATATACTTACAAAGGTTTCAGGCTCTTAATAATAATGTATCAAGCTCTAAAGAACATTCTAGGTTTTAATAAAAGACCAGTCACCGCAGGTGGAAATTGAAATGGTACTTGTCCCATTTTCTGTTGTTGTTAGTTTCTTCCTGTTAACAAGTGTGCAGATTATTTTTAGCAAGTGGGGAGTTTTATTTCAGCATTGGGCTTTGAAACTGGGCCAGCAGTTTAGAAGAGTACTAAGTGACTTGGGAACACTACTACTTGTTGTAAATGCTGTGATATTATAGGAAAGGGCGATGGAAAAACAACTGAGTTTAAGTTTATATTCTTATATACTTATATTCATCAGTAATCCAGATTGGAGACCTGCCCTAAGCTCAATGAACTAAACACCAAACCCAGGTTATTAAATTACACCGTTGTCAATAACAACACAGCAGAGACTGCTGCGAGCGGAGTGAGGAGTGAGGGAATCGTCCCTTGTAAGAAAAGTGAAAAAGGAGAAAATGAAGTTGTATATAATCAACACCTGTTGTGGATTTTGGAATTAGGAAATGTCCATAGCCTGAATAACCTCAAACATTAGACAGACGCTGCTGCTACTGTGGCATGTTTTAACTGTTTAATTCTCTGAGCTCCAACTGCCTGATACAACTACCTATTGAAACCGGGAGTCCGAAAAAGCTATTAAACAATATTACACTTTGTCATGTTGTAAAAAAATGATTTTAATAATAGTTTTAATTAGAACAGATTATCTGTTATTTCTGATAATGTATTCAGCAGTGTTCATCCTTTTAAAATGGTAAGAACAATTTATAATTAATAATAGACACCTATAATCACATGAGTCACACTGCCCTTGCTCTTTTCTTCTGGATAGCTTTCTCTTTTTCATTGGCCATACTATCATCATCAGTATAACAATAAGTAGGCTAATATAATTATCAGTAGGCTTAGTTCCAAAGCAAAAACTCAAAGGTAGCCTTGAATAATTAGAAAAATTGGCCTAGACCGAAAAATGTCAGCCTTTTGGAAATTTGAAGTTTGGTGTGAATTACTAAGCATTCAATATGGCATTTCACATCTATAACAAGATGTACCTGAGATTGCACTTCTGTAGGTGAGGAGTTTCTGGGTCTTCATTTTGGTTTCTTTTGACGCAAATGTGGGCAGAAATAAATCGTGATTGAAGACCAGCTTCTGATTAAAAACAAAAACACATCCTCAAACAGCATGCACTGGGATGGTTTGCAGCCGAGTGTGAAGCGGTGGGGATGAGAATCAGTACCTCCAAATCCGAGGCCATGGTCTTCAGTCGGAAAAGGGTGGCTTGCCCACTTCAGGTTGGTGGAGAGTGCCTGTCTCAAGTGGAGGAGTTTAAGTATCTAGGGGTCTTGTTCACGAGTGAGGGAAGGATGGAACGGGAGATTGACAGATGGATCGGTGCAGCTTCTGCAGTAATGCGGTCGATGTATCAGTCTGTCGTGGTGAAGAAAGAGCTGAGCCGCAAGGCGAAGCTCTCGATTTACCGGTCAATCTACCTCCCTACTCTCACCTATGGTCATGAGCTTTGGGTCATGACCGAAAGGACAAGATCCCGGATACAGGCGGCCGAAATGAGCTTTCTCCGCAGGGTGGCTGGGCGATCCCTTAGAGCAGAGGTGTCAAACCGGTTCCACGGAGGGCCGAGTGTCTGCAGGTTTTCACTCTCTCCTTGTACTTGATTGGTTAATTAGGTCACTGATTGGTTAGTTTCTACCCTCACCTGGTTGTGTAGGTATGAACTAGGAACCAATTTATAGGAAAAACCAAAAACCTGCAGACACTCGGCCCTTTGTGGAACCGGTTCGACACCTGTGCCTTAGAGATAGGGTGAGAAGCTCGGTCACCCGGGAGGAGCTCAAAGTAGAGTGTCCTCCACATCGACAGGGGTCAGCTGAGGTGGCTTGGGCATCTGTTTCGGATGCCTCCGGAACGCCTTCCTGGGAAGGTGTTCTGGTCCCGTCCCACCGGGAGGAGACCCCGGGGGAAGACCTAGGACATGCTGGAGGGACTATGTCTCCCGGCTGGCCTGGGAAAGACTTGGTGAACCCCCGGAAGAGCTGGAGGAAGTGTCTGGAAGTCTGGGCATCTCTGCTTAGACTGCTGCCCCCGCGACCCGGCCCCGGATAAGCGGAAGAAGATGGATGTATGTATGTACATCCTCAATTTTGTGTAAAATGTCAGAAATGTCATGGCTTAAACGGTGGGCAACTATGGTTATGAAATAAAAGTTTGTCCATATTCGATTCAGACAATTAAAATCATTATATGATCAATAAATTGGAAATAGATTATTAATAAATAACAATTTATTGATAAATAAATTAATAATAAATTAACTAGTAGGACAGCATATATTTTCAGTCAGAAACAACTGGGAAAGTAGTTAATAAGTGTCATTATGAAATATAGCCACATCAGGTCCACAGACAGCCAATTGTCAGTCTCCAGCAGCCAACAGGAAGAAAAAGAACCAAGGTCCACCAGTCACTCAAGCACACACATCATTTTTTATTTTATTTATCAATGTTTGGAAAGTCCAAACCCAGACTGCCCCGTAAACATGCCTTAGAGAACAGGTCCATCTCAACCCAAACCCATTGGCCCATCAGGTACCGTTAGGTACGGGCTGAAATTGCAAACACTTGACTCCTCTTCTCCCGCAACTAGTTTTAAAGAGGCTGGTGATTGAGGCTTGAAGTGAGTGTCATCCTGTATCTGTTTGTTGTATGTGTGTGTGCATGTGTGTGTGTAACCTGCAAATGCTGTTATGAGGTAGGGCTGCCCGCTAGGGGGATGAGTTATGTTGGCGTGGGGCGCTTGGCTCTGCTGTTGCTAAGAGCTCTACATCAGACTCCCACCGGGCAAAGCAAATGGGAAATGGCCCTGGCGCTGGGCCAAGCCAGCGGCTGAGAGGGACAAGAGGGGTGGAAGGAGAGAGAGAGATGGAGGAGTAGGGTTGAAAGGGACAGGACAGAGAAAATGAGGAATGGAGAGGGAAGGATGGAGGGAGGAAATATATGGATATCTGTGATGGAGCAGAGGGGTTAGAGCCAGGTGGTCTATACTGTACAACAGTGGATCTACCAGGAACACATTTCATTGCAATTGCTTCTGATAGCATTGCTTGCTTACTTCAATTTTCTGCTACTGTGGCTTCTACTGCCAACCAATTACATTCAGGTTGAGGTGTGCTTCTGATGATACTATTGCTGCCAAATACGGTAATTACCAGTTGTAATTATTGCCAATGCCACAGATAAGGTCTGTCACAGCCAATACCACTGTTGCTACCACTGCCATACCTATTGTGCTTACTGTGTGGGATATGGGACCATCCCATTACCGCTGCCACCATCACTTTGTCAAAAACTACCAAACAGAAAGAAGACCCAAAATTCCTTGCTGACCCATACTGTGAACGCTCGTTCCACTGTTCCTTCTCACTCATGCCGCGCTACCAAGCAGAACTGTACATTTGGTAAAAAATGAGTAGTGACATTTTATGATACATTGATCAACTTAGTAGAAACCAACAGCCACATACCAATTTGTGAATCAACCAAAACTTGTGTTAAAACAAAATCATAATAGAAACTTATTCCAGTGGTGTGCCAAGCAAGACGGCAGTAACTTCTGTCTAGACTCAAATGTCATGTCACAGGTCAAATTCAATATGAACATGAAACTGCAAACATATAGTTAGGTCCGGATATATTTGGACACTAACACAATTTTCATAATTTTGTCTCTGTACGCCACCACAATGGATTTGAAATGAAATAACCGAGATGCAATTGAAGTGCAGACTTTCAGCTTTAATTTAAGGGGTTGAACAACAATATTGAATGAAAGTTTTATTTATTTTTTCATAGACAGTCCCCTTATTTCAGAGGCTCAAATGTAATTGGACAAATTAATAAAATCATAAATAAAATGTTCATTTTTAATACTTGTCGAGAATTCCTTGCAGGCAAGACTGCTTGAAGTCTGGAAAGCATGGACCACCTCCTTTGTGATGCTTTGCCAGGCCTTTACTGCAGCTGTCTTCAGATGTTGTTTGTTCGTAGGTCTTTCTACCTTACGTTTGGTCTTCAGCAAATACAATGCATGCTCGATCGGGTTGAGGTTAGGTGATTGACTCAGTCACTGCAGAATATTCTACTACTTTGCCTTAAAAAACTCCTGGGTTACTTTCGCATTATGTTTTGGGTCATTGTCCATCTGTAAAGTGAAGCGCCGTCCAATCAACTGTCTAATCAAGCTGATTTGGGCTGAGCAGACAATACATCCCTATACACTTCAGAATTCATCCGGCTGCTTCTGTCTTCTTTCACATCATCAATAAACACTAGTGACCCAGTGCCATTGGAAGCCATGCATGCCCATGCCATCACACTGCCTCCACTGTGTTTTATAGATTATGAATTTTGTGCACAGCTTCATTTTGTGCAAATTCGTAATGAATGATATGTTTCCATACCATTCGAAAAATATGTTACGTTTTTTTGGCATTCGTATCATCGTATCATTTGTTTTACTAGTGTTCGTAACATATTATACATTGTAATAGCATTCGTAAGATATGTTACATTTTAGTCAATTCGTAATGTATTATACGTTTTGGTAGAGCATTGTAATATAACATACGAAATCGGGTGCCAGGGATTTATGTAAAATAGTCTATGTTGTCCCCTGAGACCACGTTGGCCTCCCTCTTGGAGAATGTTTTTCACTTGCCTGGATGTTGTGAAGGGTTTTTGTTTACCTTGGAAAGGATCCTACGATCATCCACCACTGTTGTCTTCCATGGACGTCCAGGCCTTTTTGTGTTGCAGAGTTCCCCAGTGTGTTCTTTTTTTCTAAGAATGTACCAAAGTGTTGATTTGGCCACTCCGAATGCCACACCTGGAATCAACTCCAGAACTTTTACCTGCTTAATTGATGAAGAACTAACAAAGGAATAGCCCACACAGATTTTTTGGTCCCTTGAAAAAGAGGGGGCTACACATTAAATAGCTGTAATTCCTAAACCCTTCCTCCAATTTCTTAAACCTTTCCTGAAATTAAAGCTGAGAGACTGCACTTTAAGCCCATATTCATTATGTAACTGTAACTTGAATAAATTTTGGTTAACAGCCAAAATAACAAAACTTATTTCTAACAAAAACAGTTTCTAATTATTTCCGGACCTAACCGTAGTAAGATAATCTATGACTGATTTGGCTAGAAAATAAACTAACCTTTAAAGCCATTTTTCTCAGTTCCACTCCATGAGCAGATACTGCCTCCTTGCTTGGTAGGGCAGCATGGTTACCATTGATTGGCCAGTCAGTGGCCTTATGTGATATTGGTTGGAGGAGACCAACCACAATATTTTCTCCACCACAGTGGCCAGTGAACTAGTATGTCTCCATTAGACCTTTACACCAAACCCCTCTGAAATCTTAAAACCTGCTCAGCACAGTCACCCCACACTATCTCTAGCCCAGAGAGACAGATGCAGAGAAAAGCTTGAATAGACTAAGGTACTGGCTCTCGATTGCCAGGTCCTTCAGGTCTTGGTGCATGGTTTAACCTATGACTCGAGCACTATGGAATCCAATAACTATGCCACTTGGAAATGTATATAAATAAAAGTCTATCTCTGAGTAGAGAAAGGTGGAGAATACTCATCCTCTCTCTCTCTTTCTGACTCCTTCACTAACTACGTTCACATAGATTCTGTAAGTGTAAGTGGTTCGTACCTGAGTGCAGCCTGAATTGCTCCAGTCTGAGGACACAGTGTGTATGCATGGGTCCCCAAATCTCATTTGGCATTTGAACCTGTTGAGCCGCTGAGAGACATGGAGATTGAATCACACCAGGGGAGAACAGCACAACGGGGAGAGGAGGGGAGAAAACACAGGGTGAAAAAGTGTCAGGGTTAAGAGAGATCCACAAATAAAAACAAATGTAAAGGGGGTGGTGACTGCATTTTGAATACCAGCGTCAGGAAGTCAATGTAGGCAGTGATTACCCTGTGGTAAAAATATTTAGGATAATTTTTTCAATTCACATGTGCTAGGAAGCTATTTCAATTTCACTGTATGTTTCATATATGTTTTGACATTGATTGGCCCTGACATTGATTCACCTTTGATTTGTGTTCATTACGTCTGATAAGGAAAGACTAAATGTATTTCCACCTGATGGTGTACACGGATGATCACACATGATCGGTCAAAGGGGCAATATGTACAATTCTTACTGTACTGATAGTATAAATACAAGCAGATATGACCAGGTAGACATCTGTAGTTAATGTTTTAACTAAATGTTTCAAATCAGATTGTTTTACAAAATTTCGCAGAATGCCTGAGATTATCCCCATTTACATTTTCTTGCCGCTCTATCAGTTTGCAGTAACTTGTAATCTCCTTATACTCGCTTTAAACACATGCAGTATTATCTTTCTCACCCTAAACCACCCTGGACTAGCTAATACTACTCCGGTCTCATTTGCTAAGGGAAGAGGAGAAGGACAAAAGTTGTGTTATTGTTGAGAGGCAGGATTCTACACAGTGCCCCTTCAAGCTATGTTGGAAATCTCATTAAGACAGGATAAATAGCACTAATAACTATTTCTTGCATTCACTGGCGGAAGTAAAAGTAGTCACTCATGAAATGGAGTGTCTATGGCACTAATATATTTAATAAACTTCTTGTTATTATACCAAAAAATTTACAATAACTCAATATTGCTTAAAATCTGACATGCTTTCAATGGAGAAAGATTGCCTCTATACCCAATTCATGCATGTGAATTTCATGAATTCACATGCATGAAAAATGCCACTTTGCTGTGAGGACAGTAATATGAAAGCATAAAAAATATCCTGATAAAATGGAACTCAAACAATTTTTTTGGTGTCAGAAAGGATCAGTTAGTTAAGTCAAAATCTTTGGATAAATTGCCCAGCCAATGATCTGAATTTTGGAAGTGCCACTTTTTACCTTAGAACAGAATATATACGTATATATATATATATATATATATATATATATATACAATGGATATAAATAGTCTACGCACCCCTGTTAAAATGCCAGGTTCTTGTGATGTAATAGAATGAGACAATGATAAATCATGTCAGAACTTTTTACACCTTTAATGTGACCTATAACGTGAACAATTCAATTGAGAAACAAACTGAAATCTTTGAGGGGGAAAAACGTAAAACTCACAATAACCTGGTTGCATAAGTGTTCACACCTTTAACCAATCGCTTTGTTGAAGCACCTTTTGATTTTATTACAGCACTCATTCTTTTTGGGTAGGAGTCTATTAGCATGGCACATCTTGACGTAGCAATATTTGCCCACTCTTCTTTGCAAAAGCACTCCAAATCTGTCAGATTGCAAGGACATCTCCTGTGCACAACCCTCTTCAGATCACCCCACAGATGTTCAATGGGATTCAGGTCTGGGCTCTGGCTGCGCCATTCCAAAACATTAACCTTCTTCTGGTGAAGCCATGCTTTTGTGGATTTGGAGGTGTGCTTTGGGTCATTGTCATGCTAAAAGGTGAACTTCCTCTTCATCTTCAGCTTTCTAACGGACGCCTGAAGGTTTTGTGCCAACATTGCCTGGTATTTGGAACTGTTCATAATTCCCTCCATCCTGACAAAGGCCCCGGTTCCACATTAAGAAAAAACACCCCAAAGCATGATGCTGCCACCACCATGCTTCACTGTGGGTATGGATGATGTGCAGTGTTGTTTTTGCACCAAACATACCTATTGGAATTATGGCCAAAAAGTTCAACCTTGGTTTCATCAGACCATAACACATTTTCCCACGTGCTTTTGGGGGAATGGATGTTTGTTTTTGTTTTGATAAAATCTACAACAGATTTAGCTCACCCTAGTCGTAAAATTAATCAGCAGTAAGAAGGGTTATTAAGTCTTCGTTTTTTATTTATAAATGTAATGTATCTACTGACTTTAATGGATAAAAGGGTAAAATGTGAAAGAAGTTTTGGAACCACTGTTCTAGACAAACTAAAAACCCAAACACTTAAGAACACACATGCACACAGTCTTCTTTCACTGAATTGAATATAACATATTGGACTCTTCAGGAGGAAGGGGTCACTAAAGTGGCGGGCAGCAGGGGAGAGAAGGGTGAGAGCAAAAAGTATCAACTGGAGGGAAGAGATGAACACAGTGAGAGCCAGGCACACATGGAGGGATGACTGAGGCAGATAGAAGGGATGACAGTGGGAGATAGAAGGGATGACATAGGGAGATAGCAAATTGGTCATAATAGGAGAGTGGGGAGGGATAAAGAAAGGGGAGATGGAGAATTAGAGGGGGGGGTATATAGACAGAGTGTGGATGGAAAGTCGCAGGACAGCGACACACACACACACACAGACACGCAAGGCGGGCCAGCAGGTCGGCATGCTCTCCTCTTCCCCTGGAGTTATCTCAGTCAGAGAGGGGTCAGCCATTTATTCTGTCCCATTACTGCGGACACTGCTGTGAAATTGTCCAATAAATCAGTGTCGTAAAGGAGCAGCCCCCCCCCCCCCCCAGCCCCCCCTCCCCCCGCTGCCTGCCCCCCCCCCCCCCCCCCAACGAATCGGCCCTCTGTGCCAGAGCAGCAATTAGGACACAGAACTCTCAGGGGCCTGGGCCCTCAGCCTACATACAGCGAAGGCAGAGACAGAGAGATGTCCATTGAGGATCACACACATTGACATTTATTCATAAAACATGCAACTGGAATAATCTCACAGGTAGCACACATGACTTCACTTACTCCCAAATACACACCAATGCACTTAGTACAAGACATAGCTTTCTCTACTCTTCACATTGATGACCATGATGCTGTGGTTTATCACCATCAGGTTGATACAGTACTCCTAACTTGGATATGTAGGGCACCCAGGCCTAGAGACGCCCATTAGATATATGAGAGTGGTAATGTAGACTGACAGTGGTTCCACACACAGTCAAGGAAAGCTTTTCTGCTCCTCCTCGCTTCCTTACTCCTTTAGTATCACCTGTTAGCGCCATAAATAGTTTTGGCCTCACTGTTACACTTCATGGCCCATCCAACCATTCCCTGATAAGCCTCTCCAAGATGGAACTCCAAGCCTTTATTTAGGAAAAACTAACATTGCGCCAGAAAGCGGTGGCTCGGAACATCAGAGAGAAGGGGCTGATGGAACTGAAGTTTGAGGGCAGGAAGAGGAAGAGGTACAGAGAAGGATGAAGACCAATAAACCATAAAGTAAAGCAACATAGAGAGGGAAGTGATTGTGAGTTGAGGGTGAATCTTGGTTCCCAGCATCATGCAACATAAGCTTGAGAACGGTTCCAGTCTCCATTGGGACAACTGTTAAGAGAAGGGAGGGGAGGGGGGTCCATCGACTTGCTCCAAAGCACAGGCAGTTTCATTTGGCCATTCAATTATTCAGTCATTTAGTGGATGTTGTTTTCCCCTGTGGTAGGGTGTGTTCTAATCTAACTCACTTCAGAGGAGACTGAATCTGGGGAGCTCATGTGAGCCTCCAGATAGAAAAGCTGCTGAACACGCTGGGAATGGAGGATTTAGTGTGGCCATTTATGTTAAGGGCATACAAGTCCTCTGGATTTCCTTACTTACCCTAGAGTGAGCTGTGTTTTTGTTCACAGAAAGATGTTGACCTTGAAAGACTTACACGGCATTGTTGTATAGTGTGTCTCTAGCCGCTGCTTGAGCCTACGGTTGACTGGGGTTAAAACAGCTAAAAAAAACACCTGACTATTGCATCAATGACATCAATAAATAGTGCCGAAGAGTGTGGATACATGATAATAAAATTGTGCACACACACACATACACACACATACACACACAGTGTTAATCAAATGATTAATGATGTTGTTCAGGTTCACTCGTTATTCTTCATGCCATCTTTTCCTCTTTTCCTCATCTGTATCTTTCTGTTTTATTTTTTCACTTTCTCTCAGTTTTCCGTAAACTGTCTCCTAGCCTCCACCTCTACCTCAGCCCATTGGCCCTCGCTCAATCCGTTCTCTTTTCTGGGTTTTCAAATGATGATCCAGAGGGAAGTTTCTGGCGAGGATTAGAGGGGCAGTATTGCCAAACCAATTACCCCGGTACGAGGTAAACCCAGCGCTCTCTCTCTTCTCCGCTGCAGTTTTTTTCTGCTGCTCGGCTGGCACGCCTGGCAGAATCCAGACTGATAAAGTGCTGTTTGTGAGTGTGTGTTTGTGTCTGGCTCTGCCTGTCTCACATTGTGTTAAACATGCCTCTTCTGCTCTAATCTCTGCCTCTTGCTCCATAAGGCCCTATTCACAAACACATAGGCTGCATGCTACACAGTGCTGAGTAGAGAAGATTACACTCACATTAGTACTGCAGCCCAAGTCCCCTTTACCTGCCAAATGCAGCTCACTTCTCTGTTGAATAGGCACACCGGTATTACACCGTACTGCATATGAGCTTTGTTTAAAACTGCTCACACTTACTTGTAAATGTGGGCAAGAAAAACAATGATGCACACCGTGAGCTGAGATGCTGACCAACAGCGGATAAAATAGAAAAAGGAAAAATCCACCAAGTTACAAAAATCAAATACAAAACGTCTTTTTTTCGCCTGAAGATTGTCACTGAGACCTATTCGTACTTCACTGAATTTTAAATTGATTCTGTGAAAAGTATCCAATCTTAACATGTGGCACAATCCTGTAATAAGGTTGATATTTTTGGTCTGCGGAGGGAAACTTCGTAACTTCGTTAGGCAGCCGATCTATTATCTGGCAAGTCGGGTTGACTATTTATGCACACTGATCAATTACAAATCAATGTAACTGTACGGTTCAGCACAGTTCCCCACCTCTCATCACAGTGTCCATTTTAGGACATAGTTAGACTCAGGTAAGCATCCATCAGACTCACATGGACATGCAGCTGGATGTTTACCTGAGTCTGACAGATTTCCATGTGAGTCTGACAGATGTCGACCAGAGACAGACAATGTCCTTAAATGAACACTGTACCTGCTTATCACATTCTTTCTCTTTCTCTCGCCATCCACAGTCCCAGCAAGAGTGGGATGTTTGTCTTTCTGTTACAGCCAGCCAGGCTCCAAGCCAACCCGGCTCTGACCTGTTACTGGAGGGACAGGGAGAGGCAAGAACGGTTGAGGGATTAAGCCAAGGTGGAGAGGAAGGAGTGGGTAGGAAGGGGGAGTGCAGAGGGTAAGGAAGGATGGAGGGATAGATGGATAAGAGATGAGGTCAGGGGAAGGAGGGATGGAAGGAGTGGAGACAGATGGCCACCACATCCTCGTAATGTTCTGTGGCTCCATCCATGAAAAGGAGAGAGAGAAGGAGATACAGATTTAAAGTCAGCTAGAGTAAGAACAGAGATAGAAAGTACCAATTTGTTTTCCTCATCTGCCACTCTTTCAATCATTTTCAATTCGACATTTCTCCCCTTGCCAGCTTTCTCTGTTCTAACTCAGTGTATCCTTCAAGGCTGAGGGCTCAGAGCTATTCACCCTTGTATTAGAGTAACCTTTTAGTTCTTGCTCTATCAGACACACTCTCTCCCTCTACTCTCTTTCTCCGTTCCTTCTTCAATTGACTAGGATCTATTGTTTCTATTGACTAGGATCTATTGTTTCAATTGACTAGGATCTATTGTTTCTATGGACTAGGATCTATTGTTTCTATTGACTAGGATCTATTGTTTGTCATGGCCATAAGTATTGTCACCCCTGGACTTTCTAAAAATAACTCATATCTCTTAAAATGGGTTGAAATAGTACATCAACCCATTTTGAGAGATATGAGTATTTAATCTCCATAATTCTTCATTTGGAAGCATCATACTTTGGGGATGACGCACATTTTGCTGTTCACAATCCATGTGTGCAAAGCTGGTACAGGCATACCCATGAAGACTTGACGCTGTTATTGCTTACACACATGAGCTACTTTTTTTCTTTTCAATAAAATGGCACACATTTCTAAAAACTTGTTTTCGTTTTGTCATGATGGGTTATAGTGTTTAGATTGATGGCCTAAAATAAATATAAGCAATAAAAAATCAATGTGTAGAAATATGTGTAGAAAGTGAAGAGGTGTGATGACATTGTAGTTTTCTAGATGAAATGGTGTACAAGGGGTCCATATTATCAGATGTGACTAAATGTATCCCTCTGTGTGCTGCGTATAACGCTGTTTACTATGAATCCCTCAAGTTCTCAACGATCAGTGTACAGTACACCAGTGATGTGCAGTACACCAGTGATGTGCAGTAACCAGTGATGTGCAGCAACCAGTGATGTGCAGTAACCAGTGATGTGCAGTAACCAGTGATGTGCAGCAACCAGTGATGTGCAGTAACCAGTGATGTGCAGTAACCAGTGATGTGCAGTAACCAGTGATGTGCAGTAACCAGTGATGTGCAGCAACCAAAAAACAATCCTGAAATACCTTGTCTAATCACCTCAGCAACACAATCTGAAGAGCATTATTGTACACAGTGTTTATGCTAATCTAATAAAGCCAGTATTTGCAAGCACAAATCTGATCTGGGGACAAGGCTACTTAACGTTGTGCCGCGTTTTGCACTGCACAGGGATTCACTGCTGTTGCTGTTTTTTGGCAGTTGACACTCGGTGGAGGCTTAATATTCAGTCAAGTTGATATGGCTTTTAAGGTAAAATGATAGAGAAAGCAGCAAAGTATCATGACTACCATCTCCATCAAACTTGCATGTGCACACGTGCTAATGATTTTGATGCTTTTCAATGCTGGATGATAGGCACGGAAGATATCCTTGGACTATTCACATCCCAGCACCTTTCCTTCATTTAGGAATACATTTTAGCAGATTTGGGGGACATTTTTAACATTTTTAAACAATGACTGAGAATTGATTTCTCCAGACAGATAGGGAACATGATCACAGAAGCAATAGAAATGGGGTGGCAATCCTGACGCTCCATTCTAAACCAACTAGATAATGCAGGAGCAACATCAAGCCAAAGACATATATTGTACCTATATATGTACACATTTTTTTATTGTTCAGATCAGACTGGATGTTTTTTTTCCCCAGGTAAGGAAATCACACCAGCATAGCAGTTAATGTGTCACAACTCATTCCCTCCTGGGAAACAGGTTTGGGTTGACATTAGCAGAAGTGGATTTAGTTGTCACTTTGGTACGAAACACATGGGGTTATCTAATCATTTTGCGGCCCAAGGTAGACAAACCGTCCCCTAGGGCAACACAGAATATGCCTGCTACCAATTTACGCATGCCACTGCTGACAGCACACTCTGCTTTAGGGTGGAAGCCATGACAGTGAGGCAATACTCTGTGATGCCCAGCTCACCCAAGCAAAGGTATGCACAAAGTCAACAATTTGAACAGTGCCCAAGGGTTGGCTTACAACCATGTGTTGTGAGCAAGCACCTGGATCAGGAACCCCCCCCCCCCCCACCGCCTCGCTGTCATATGCCTTGGAGATAGGCTCCGTAACCCAGAGATTGTCACTGCTAAGACACCACCCTGCCCCAAGCTGATTTGGCAGGACAAATCGTTCTCCACATGCATACAAAGACAAACCGGTGAGATATGTGTGGTGTGACCATACAATTAAGTGTGCACGTTTTCGGGAATGAAGGTATGTAGGTATGTAGGTAAGCATTAATGTACATCTGGATATGTATGTGTATACATATGTGTGCATGTACAGTGCCCTCCAGGATTGTTGGTACTGTAGGGAAATATTTCTGTTAAAATATGTAAAAAATAATTTTGATTGCTGAAGATGATGAAAACAATAATTAATGTTTTTCAAAAACATTTCAACATTTTTGGCATCCCTGTATTTGATACTTTGGCTCCAGAATGTTTCAGTACATTTTCCTTTTTGGGTGTTGGTGTGACGCTGATGCAGCATTGTCCCCCAATCCCCATTGGGTGGCTCGTCAGGCTCTGCCAGGGCTTGGGACAGCTAATCGGGCTCTGTTGGGACACCGGACATCTTGTCCCCAGGCTTGGGGCCTTTCTTCAGGTTTGGGGCACTGAGGCATCGTCAGGGCAGCTGATGAGGTTCTGTACATCCCCATGCGTACTGCAGTCAACGGCTTTGGCGCAGTCGAGCAGGGGTTTGTACCAATGGCCCAGAAGTCTTCTGTCCTTTCTTCTCCTACATCCAAGGTGTGCCAGTGGGCGATGGGCTACACAAAATGGGCGCCATTCTCCAGCTACTCCCAGATGATGCCCTCAAAAATCATTGGGCCTTGTAGTGAAGCATGAAGACCAGCTGGTGTGTGTGTGTGTGTGTGCATACACCAATCAGCCATAACATTATGACCACCTGCCTAATATTGTGTAGGTCCCACTTTTGCCGCCAAATCAGCCCTGAACCATCGAGTCATGGACTCCACTAGTCCTCTCAAGGTGTGCTGTGGTATCTGGCACCAAAACGTTAGCAGCAGATCCTTTAAGTCCTGAAGAACATTGCCCAATGCATCACACTGCCTCCGCCGGCATGCCTCCTTCCCATAGGGCAGCCTGGTTCCATGTGTTCTCCAGGTAAGCGAAACGTACGCACCCGGCCATCCACATGATGTAAAAGGAAACGTGATTCATCAGACCAGGCCACCTTCTTCCATTGCTCCGTTGTCCAGTTCTGATGCTCACATGCCCATTGTAGGCTCTTTCGGCAGTGGACAGGGGTCAGCATGGGCACCCTGACTGGTCTGCGGCTACGCAGCCCCATACACAACAAACTGCAATGCACTGTGTGTTGACACCTTTCTATCAGTACCAGCAGTAACTTTTTCAGCAATATGAGCGACAGTAGCTAGTCTGTTGGATCGGACTACACGGGCCAGCCGTTGCTCCCCACGTGCATCAATGAGCCTTGGCCTCCCATGACCCTGTTGGCGATTTACCAATTCACCGTTCCTTGGACCACTTTTGATCGATACTGACCAAGGTAGACCGGAACCACCCCACAAGGGCTACAGTTTTGGAGAGGCTCTGACCCAGTCGTCTAGCCATCACAATTTGGCCCTTGTCAAGGTCGCTCAGATCCTTACTCTTGCCCATTTTTCCTGCTTCTAACACATCTACAATAAGGACAGAACGTTCACTTGCAGCCTAATATATCCCACCCACTGACAGGTGCCATGATAACGAGATTATCAGTGTAATTCACTTCACCTCCCAGTGGTCAAAATGTTATGGCTGATCGGTGTATGTGAGTGTGGAGGATGCTGACAATAATGTTGGGATCTGGGTTGGTTTCTGGAGCTCAAACTCTCGGGAACTTAGATTAAATGACACAATATTGGGGAAAATGTATACCTAAAGATCAAGTGGGGAAACATTTACAGTCTGCTTGAGCAGTGTGTTCATTTCTTAAACGGTGTGAAATTTGGCCAGAGAATAGGGCTGGTTATCGAACTATGGGTAAGATCTCATCTTTGCCACTGGGACAACTGTATACTGTATGTATTTATGTCCACACACGAGTACATTGTGCTGGCTTGAGAAGACATTGAATTAGAATGAGGAGGAACACTGCTCTGCAGGCCTGAGGATAGTGATGGTGAAGTGAACTGAAGTGCATAAACTGCCTTGAGTCTGACATGCTATTGATTTGTGGTGTGTTTTTCTTTCTTTTGGTGTGGGACTCGATGCCTACTGCGGGTCATGGCATGGTGGTCGGTGCTTTCCAAGGCAGCTATGAAGGTAGAACATAAAATGACATTAAATGGTGTTGAGCTTATAAATGTTTCTTAATGCCTTCATAATACCTTTGTGAGCACAACATCAATATGTTACAAAGCATCTTTTATAATATGTTGTGCTTTATAAAGGGTTCATAAACATGGCATAGCTGTGGGACATAAATATCAATGTCAAAATGTGACAGCCCATAATGTCAAATATAGCATAAACCAGATCGTTATGAAGGGTGGCATAACCGTGTGTCTTTTAGCAAAACTCTGGTCACACCAAGATCTGGATAAGGAGGTATGTTACTATGTGATTCACATAGTCTTTAAATGATGAAATGGTGAATGACATACACGACCAGTAAAAAGTTTTACTTTTACGCTGGTCCAAGACTGAGGACTGTAATCAGGCACCCCACGCTGCTTAAGAATGTATTGATTGCATACATTCCAATGGGATGCGCTGGGAATGAAAACCACTAACCTGGCATTGTATGAAAAATGGTGAAGACATACTTAAGCATCACTTTAATATGATTTCTAAAACCATTATTTAGCACTGCTTTTTACACCCTTCATTACACTGGTTTACTTCATATTCGACAGATTATGTCACATTTGACATTGGCATTTACATCACCCAATTATGAACACTTTATAAAGAATGTTGTACTGTTACAAATACTTTGTAACAAATCGATGTAGTACTCACAAAGAGTTTATGCATAAGCATTTATAAGGTCAATCGGATTTCAAGTAGGGACAAATTAAATTGATGGTTTACATCTGGACGAAGTCTGCTGGGTCATGGCTCATCTGCATACCTAGAAAAAAATCTGGTCAGATCTATGTACCCTGTTTATACGCCTTTTAAATGTGTTTTTTTCTGCAGCATGGAAGACATTAACAATATTTTAACCCTTGGATGTAATATCATGACAGAAACAATATTTTGTCAGAAATACTCCTTTTCCAGACTATGGATATGGAATGCAACTGACCTGTCTGTCATCACATTATGACACTGCTAGATCTTGTGCCAGTCCTCTATTCACCGTCACCTGAACACGAAGTGTCACTATACCTGTCTGTGTCGTTATCTGAACACTACCTGTCACTATACATGTCTTTGTCGTTATCTGAACACTACCTGTCACTATACCTGTCTTTGTCGTTATCTGAACACTACCTGTCACTATACCTGTCTTTGTCATTATCTGAACACTACCTGTCACTATACCTGTCTGTGTCGTTATCTGAACACTACCTGTCACTATACCTGTCTGTGTCGTTATCTGAACACTACCTGTCACTATACCTGTCTGTGTTGTTATCTGAACACTACCTGTCACTATACCTGTCTTTGTCGTTATCTGAACACTACCTGTCACTATACCTGTCTTTGTCATTATCTGAACACTACCTGTCACTATACCTGTCTGTGTCGTTATCTGAACACTACCTGTCACTATACCTGTCTGTGTCGTTATCTGAACACTACCTGTCACTATACCTGTCTGTGTCGTTATCTGAACACTACCTGTCACTATACCTGTCTTTGTCGTTATCTGCACACTACCTGTCTTTGTCGTTATCTGAACACTACCTGTCTTTGTCGTTATCTGAACACTACCTGTCTTTGTCATTATCTGTACACTACCTGTCACTATACCTGTCTTTGTCGTTATCTGAACACTACCTGTCACTATACCTGTCTTTGTCATTATCTGAACACTACCTGTCTTTGTCATTATCTGAACACTACCTGTCTTTGTCATTATCTGTACACTACCTGTCACTATACCTGTCTTTGTCATTATCTGAACACTACCTGTCACTATACCTGTCTTTGTCATTATCTGAACACTACCTGTCACTATACCTGTCTGTGTCGTTATCTGACCACTACCTGTCACTATACCTGTCTGTGTCGTTATCTGAACACTACCTGTCACTATACCTGTCTGTGTTGTTATCTGATCACTACCTGTCACTATACCTGTCTGTGTCGTTATCTGAACACTACCTGTCACTATACCTGTCTGTGTCGTTATCTGAACACTACCTGTCACTATACCTGTCTGTGTTGTTATCTGATCACTACCTGTCACTATACCTGTCTTTGTCGTTATCTGAACACTACCTGTCACTATACCTGTCTTTGTCATTATCTGAACACTACCTGTCACTATACCTGTCTGTGTCGTTATCTGAACACTACCTGTCACTATACCTGTCTGTGTCGTTATCTGAACACTACCTGTCACTATACCTGTCTGTGTCGTTATCTGAACACTACCTGTCACTATACCTGTCTTTGTCGTTATCTGAACACTACCTGTCACTATACCTGTCTTTGTCGTTATCTGCACACTACCTGTCTGTGTCGTTATCTGAACACTACCTGTCTTTGTCGTTATCTGAACACTACCTGTCTTTGTCATTATCTGTACACTACCTGTCACTATACCTGTCTTTGTCGTTATCTGAACACTACCTGTCACTATACCTGTCTTTGTCATTATCTGAACACTACCTGTCTTTGTCATTATCTGAACACTACCTGTCTTTGTCATTATCTGTACACTACCTGTCACTATACCTGTCTTTGTCGTTATCTGAACAGCTCCTGATATTAGGTCCTTCATCATTATCGATTGAACAAGGCATGCCACTAGACTTTAAGATGACATATAGAATTGTTTTAAGATTGCTCATTTTAATATTTGCATTTTGAATTTTTCCTATATTTTTTTCTTCTACTTTTTAGTCCAGAGCTGTATTTGACCTTTATCCACTTTTCAGGCTTTTATCAATAATTGGTAGAAAGAGACAATATCAGCAGGTCAATACCATCTCTTTTTAAAGCCCACTTTCCCAGGTTAATGTCAATTGTGACTTGCCTCAAGATAATCATAAATTCACCCTACAGTCTAACGACTATGGCACAGTGTTACAGCAACTATAAAAAGCATTGCCCGATTAAAGTCTTCATCTCCTGTTGCCCAATTGGCCACAATAACTCTGTGTTTAATGCCTGTGGTGCCTGTGGAGCTGGTGTTCATATTGTGAAAAACAACAAATTAATCTTGTCTTTCCATTTCTACAATGGTGACTAAATTCTAACTGACACAGGGTTTACGCTCAATTTAGATTTTTCAGCTGTCGGTGGTGTTGAACTGATCACCCTGGCTTTCACAAAATGGAAACACTAGCTCAAAGCACAGGAAGTAGAAACCTCAACAGAGTTCTTTGCTTTAAAAAATTTACATTGAGAGAATGATTGGGTCACTAAAGAACCACTTTACAATTCTCAAGGGGCCACATCCTCTAAGGGTCATCAAATGCATGAGAGAACAGAGACACAGAGCAGTAGCTAAATCTGGAACTGTCACTTCTGCCCCCATGCAAGTTAGCCAAACTAATCTGTAACTGAGAGGTGCTATTACTCAATCAAAAGATATGTAATGCAAGGCTTGCATTTTGACAGGGTGTTCATAAGTCTGTATGTATTCAAGATAATTATATGATATTCCTTACTCAAATTATATGTAATATGTGTGTAGCCCAGAACCACAGCAGACCGTTTTGGAGTAGTGCTGTAACAGTCAACAGTTTTCTTGTAGTTACAGGGTCTTGTAGTTGTGATCGCATTTGTTTTGAGACAATTCAAATAAAATCTGTGGATTTTATAAGGTGTGCACTAATCCAGCCAAACAGTCTTTATATCTGCTACTGCAGTTGCCTAAATACCACTGGTGCTTTTCATTAGCCATTTAGTCAATAGTCTCTTCTTGTGATTGCCCAACATCTTGTCCACATGTAGCAGATACACTCACCTAAAGGATTATAAGGAACACCATACTAATACTGTGTTTGACCCCCTTTCGCCTTCAGAACTGCCTTAATTCTACGTGGCATTGATTCAACAAGGTGCTGAAAGCATTCTTTAGAAATGTTGGCCCATATTGATAGGATAGCATCTTGCAGTTGATGGAGATTTGTGGGATGCACATCCAGGGCACGAAGCTCCCATTCCACCACATCCCAAAGATGCTCTATTGGGTTGAGATCTGGTGACTGTGGGGGCCATTTCAGTACAGTGAACTCATTGTCATGTTCAAGACACCAATTTGAAATGATTCGAGCTTTGTGACATGGTGCATTATCCTGCTGGAAGTAGCCATCAGAGGATGGGTACATGGTGGTCATGAAGGGATGGACATAGTCAGAAACAATGCTCAGGTAGGCCGTGGCATTTAAACGATGCCCAATTGGCACTAAGGGGCCTAAAGTGTGTCAAGAAAACATCCCACACACCATTACACCACCACCAACAGCCTGCACAGTGGTAACAAGGCATGGTGGATCCATGTTCTCATTCTGTATACGCCAAATTCTGACTATACCATCTGAATGTCTCAACAGAAATCGAGACTCATCAGACCAGGCAACATTCTTCCTGTCTTCAACTGTCCAATTTTGGTGAGCTCGTGCAAATTGTAGCCTCTTTTTCCTATTTGTAGTGGAGATGAGTGGTACCCGTCGGGGTCTTCTGCTGTTGTAGCCCATCCGCCTCAAGGTTGTGCGTGTTGTGGCTTCACAAATGCTTTACTGCATACCTTGGTTGTAACGAGTGGTTATTTCAGTCAAAGTTGCTCTTCTATCAGCTTGAATCAGTCGGCCCATTCTCCTCTGACCTCTAGCATCAAAAAGGCATTTTCGCCCACAGGACTGCCGCATACTGGATGTTTTTCCCTTTTCACACCATTCTTTGTAAACCCTAGAAATGGTTGTGCGTGAAAATCCCAGTAACTGAGCAGATTGTGAAATACTCAGACCGGCCCGTCTGGCACCAACAACCATGCCACGCTCAAAATTGCTTAAATCACCTATCTTTCCCATTCTGACATTTGGAGTTCAGGAGATTGTCTTGACCAGGACCACACCCCTAAATGCATTGAAGCAACTGCCATGTGATTGGTTGATTAGATAATTGCATTAATGAGAAATTTAACAGGTGTTCCTAATAATCCTTTAGGTGAGTGTATATTGTCTTTCAAAACTAAACAAAAAAAATTCACATTTATAATAAATCCCTCAGACGGGACCACTAGGGGGTGCTGTTTTTCCTTCGTTTTTTAGTCTGTAAAAAGAAAGGTATCTGCTTTGTCTCGTTGATGCATGTTGCCAAGATGTTGGGCTATCACCAGAGGGGACTATTGACCCACTGGGCATTTCTGAATAGTTACCACATGGTACGGAATAACACTGTGTGACATAGCCCACCTGCATCCCTTTTAAGGGTAACCCAGGGTTGCTGAGGTTCCTGGTAAGCCCATGGGATTGTTTCTCATCTGCCTTGAAGAGTGTACTCCACCCACTCTTGAAGTAGTACAAAGTACTCAGAAATCCATCCAGGATTCTCCCATTAGCTCATTTCCCTCTCCCACCCCTTTCCCTTCTCTCTTTTTCCAGTGGTTAATAGGAATAAAATGGGCGTCTCCTGTGGCGAGTATCAGACTAGCGGGCCGAGACTGAGGAACTGAGGGTAGCGGAGGGTAGTCTGTCTGTATCTCCACCACAGGATTCCCACGGTAACAGATGACTGGTCACTGCAGAGAGAGAGCCACAGCAACATATTCTGTCAGACCATCTGACAGTACTGTTGGTGCAGGAATGGCAGCGGAGGGCCCACTTCAAGCATCTTCATCTGTGGCAGTGCAAACGTGGTTGTACTGTGTTGTACTGTGGGAAACATGGTTGTACTGTGGGAAACGGGGTGGTTTGGTAGAGACTAAACAGTGAAACTGACGAAACCTTCAAACTTCATATTTTTTGCCAAAAACACGATTTCCTTCAAATTGATTGGTCAAAAAAAGGAGATACTACTGAAGTTAGGATACATTGATGTGTGTAGGATGTGACCTAGAGAGGAGATTTTAAAAGTGATAATGTGTGGTCATGTTTAGAACTAGAACTCCACTGGCCCATTTCTGACCTTTGAACCTTCCACCAAAAATCCCCTATACATTCCCCGTGCCTCCAAGGACTACACACACTTGTGCCAGGCTAAACCTCTCTCCCTATTTCTCTCTTGTCCTCTCTCCATTCTCCCCACTTCTCCCTTCCTCCATCCTTACCTTCCTAGCCCTAGACAGCCCTAGGGCTATTAAAGACCTGCTACTTCTCAGCAATCTGCTGGAACTAAAGGGACTCCTTCCACATCCTCCCCCCTCTACCCCCACTCACAGACGTCTGGGAGCCTGCTGCTGGCCACACAGACTGCACATAAGAGCACACAGTCACACCTAAAACATACTCCCAAACCCAAATTACAATTTACAAGTATTAAATCAAATGACCTGCTTTCGTGAAATCATTAAAAAACATATACCTATGGGGGTTTACTTTAACATACGTGTGTGTGCTTGCATGCATATAAGTTTGGCAGTCAACATATTCCCTAGTCAGTGCCTTTCATAAGACTTGGCTTCTTCCATAGTGGACGGTAATGAAAAACAGCAGTGGAGGAGACCCGTGGTCAGGTCCCATGCTGACAACACACTGTTCTCTGATCTTGGCACGCACGCAAGCATACACATATGCAGAGTAACAGAGTTAGGGATGTGCCGTAAACCTACTCCACGGTTAGCTTGAAATGTCACGCATCGGGGCCTCCGGAAAACGTGTGGTGAGGCAGCATTTGCCACAGTATGTTTCACACAGTTTTGATGGTTTCATAAAATGTGGCCTATAGACAAATTTTTTTAAGAGAGGCAGTGCTGTATTTCTGGCCAATTTGCTTAATGATTTGTCAACACGGATAGTTGCATAACATTCCACTGCCGTTCACATTGGTATCATGCTGAAAACGCTGTATATGTTTTCACCAATCATCGGAATAGCAGTTCACGCAGGCTCGGTACAACGCGCTAAGCTCAAGGAGCGCTCTAAAACACCTAAAACAGCACTCGGCAGAACCACCAAAAACTCTTGAATAAATGTAGCAGCCCACAGCTAAACATTAGGGATCTGACATGCGGTATTGCATGAAAACAGGATGATTTTTCAGTCTGATCCACTGTATCTTTTCAACAACTTGATACATTATAGTATAACCTAGGATGTACCCTGTCCCCCTGGCCAGGGAAAACAATCGGCCATTTATTTGTGAGAAAATATGAATAGGATTATATTTCTTAAATATGAATGGGATATTCAAACTTAGGTTGACCAGCCTACCAACACATTTTCAACCCAAAATAATTAATTTGAATGAATCAATGAACACAGGGACTGAAATACTGTACATTATGTAATAGATATACAGTTGCATAAGCCTGCACTACATTATGAGGACCTGCATTAAGCAAGCTCATTCAATTAGTCTTTTTCCATGTTTGTGTATAGGAAACTTGCTATAGTTTGACAGGTTTTAAAACAGGTTAATCGTGTCGTACCTTAGGAGGTCCAACGTTTTACCTGGTTGAATAACAACCAGGTAAAATAACGATAGGACCCAGAAAGGTCTTTCTTTCAAGGATGGATACCTTTTGGGTGACTTCACCCATTAGAACATTGTGAAGGAGAGCAGTCACGTGTGTACAAAGCAGGGTTGTGTGTGTGCTCTTTAACTGAGATTTCATCTGATGTCTATTACATCCATACAGTCTCTCCAAGGACCGACTACTACAGTAACAGAGAGATGTACCCACTTTAGCAGACAGCCTGCTACAGGTCTGGTTTCATTCTAATCACATACATTCACACAGAACAGGATGTGGGAGCTTGAAGTCAAGAATTAATTTCAGTGCCTGGTGTTTTACCACAGCAGGTCTGGAGAATTGAGCCAGAGCATAATAATGACGACTGAAAAGACGACATGTCTCTCCGTTTTAGGTTAACAAAGACCTGATCAAACCAAAGGCTAGCAGTCAAATTCATGACTCTGTATGACATTGACATGCTATACTCATTTCATTTTCAACCCACATGAAAGAATGCAGAGCCGTGGGAAGTTGAGGTGCTGGGGGGGGTGCTCCAGCCTCTTCTGACGAGATTCCGAATATCACTCCCTGGTCGGTGGGACGCTTGTGATTTCGGCCGTCGGGCACACATCGCCAGTGTGGTTCGATATTCATTGAATTCCACCACACGATTAACCATTATCAGCACCCCCTTACCAAAACATCCTCCCACGACCAGGGCTGCTGTAGGAATATTCCCATGTTATATACCAGCTATTAAATTGTCTTTGGTGTTTAAGATACGGTGAATATGATTTAATGTGCTGTTTTTGTAGACACTATAATTTATTGATTTTGCATTGAGGATAATTTGTGCCAAAAATAATATATTGGAGATTTTTATAACTTCACCAAGATAGCCCAGAAGCTGTCATTTGTAATGGTAGGCTAGTGAAGTGAAAATAGGAAATAAGTTGGGGAGGGATAAGCACAAGCTAGTGAAATTATTTTGGGTTATATTGGTGCATTTTAGCATCTTTCCCTGTAAAGTGAGCAAAAGCTCAATTACAGTACCTCGGTACGCCATCTGAACAGCACAGCCTTTAGAAACCTTGGCAAAAGGTAAAGCCTACAAAACAGAGACCACTGTTTGTATCATATTCTATTTTTGGGGACAAGACATTTATTAAGATTGGATGTTTCATCCAGAGAAAATCAACAGAAAATCTTCCCAGTTCAATCTTGCTCTATAGACTGCCTGGCCCCTGGGCTTCCTCTCCCTGTGCACAGTGGAAAAGTGGTCAGTAAAAGGTCTAAAAGAAACAGAGATTAAGGCTTTTAGTTCTCTAAAGCTCTTGAGAACAAACTCACAAATTATACAATTTTGACCATCAGTTGAAGCATGTTACATATGTTACCATAGTAGTGAAGTTTATATGCTTTAATTTTAGGTACATTTAAAAAAAAGTCCTAGAAACTCCAAATCAAACTGATAAAAGATCCATGGTATTACTACTATATTACAGTGGCATAGTGTTAAAACCCTATTTTAATGTTAGTAACCCAGTCAATCACTTACTTAAAATATATGTTTTTAAAATATTTAACAATGATTAATGAGATATGATTAATTTATTATAAATGAATATGAAATTGGTCATATGCTTTATTAACATCAGGTTTCCATCATCTAGTTTCACAGACTTATGGCCTGAGGGTAAAAGCCGCACAAGGATTTGATGGTTCTGGATTTGAGGCAATGGTATCACAAGCCAGGCCTGTCATTCTATAGCATAGAGAATAACTGCTGTATAGGTTCTTAACAGGACCTAAAGAACAGGTAAAAGCACTGGCAACGTTTTTTGATGTCAACACAACATGTGGTTTACACACAGAATTTGACCAGAAGAGAATAAGAGCAGTCCTCTTCTTCCAAGGTAAGGAAACACATATCTGAATACATTATTTTCCAATAACATATTAAAAGAGACTACCTTGAAAGGCCTAATAAAGCTGGTGCAAAACATGTTAAAAATACTAAAGTTCTACAATAACTTAAAGTTTAAATGTAACATTACTACCCGAGTTGCATATCAGTTATAATGAAGAAATAAGAATCCTTTACAGAAAAATTAATCCTCAGCAGTCGCAAGGTTGAAAACATTTGCTAAACAATAAATTCACATTACAACTCACAATTACGTCCTTGGGACAGTTGTTTTTGTCAATAATATGTTCTAATCAGCATTTCCCTTATTAATTGCCATGAGAGTCATTATGACATCAGTAGCCCACTGATTAGAGAAAAATACCAGTAATCACACAACATCCCACAATGGATACAATGGACGACTCTGCAAATGTATAGCCATAGGTATAAAAAATAAATCAATGGATTGTAGACCATGGGGGATAAAAGACAGTAACAAAAAATGAATATAATAATAAGTGGATATTTCTATGAATTGTGTATGTATGTATACATGTACACATCGTATCATATAATATATATCACATCTACAATGGACAACATGAAGTAATGTGTGGCTGTTTGTTTTGACCTTGCAAGAGCCTTTGACTGTGTCCATCATCTGGTTCTATTCAATAGACTCATTTGACCTCAGGTTCTCAGAGAGCCTGGTAGCGGAAACTACTTCTCTGACCATGTGTAATGTGTAAATTCTGTTTTAACCACTGGCTGTTTTAATATCACACTTGCTGCTAGTGACTCCCTTATCCACTTCTATGCAATTACACTCTTATGTACATCTGGGCTCTAATGCAGCCACCTCAGGAGAGGTGTCCATTGTGTCCATTCCCTGTGTCTCTGACATTTACAGAATCGATTTCATTTCTGAATTTGTATCATCATCTCATTTGGTTCAACTTACCTTCTATGGTTTTCATTAGTGTTTTTTGTATTGCGATTATCATGCGTGTGGCCCAGTAGCAATGTGGAACCGGGCACGGCTGTAAGACGGAGGAGGAGGTAGATGGCCAGGAGATGTAGGGTGCTGAGGCCGCCACAATTACGACCACCAGCACCCATTCTTCCCTAACTCCTACTAGGAGGCCCCCCAAAAACGAAGAGGTATTACCCTACCTATTCCGGATCTATTCCCTTTCTATGGATTGCTGTAATAACTGCCTCATCCGGAGTAGGTGAGTGTCACTGCACGACCAATGTTTCAATGCAGCTCACCTATGAGACCAAGGTGGGTAAGGAGGGAAAGTAAATGTAGTTGCCTAGCCCCATTGCCCTGCAGCGACTTATCATGGGGGTTTGTGCGCCTGTGAGCTCAGTAGAGGTGAAAGGCAGGAGAATCTGTTCCTTCTGCTGCGTAAGGATTCAGGTCAAAACTTCCTGATTAAGCGAGCAGTGATAAGAAAGAGATTAGCATTGGATGTGCTTCAGAGGACACATCCGGAAATAATTGGACACTGAAAAATGTTTGATGATTTTGGCTCTGTATGCCACCACAATGGATTTGAAATGAAACAACCTAGATGCAATTGAAGTGCAGACTCAGCTTTAATTCAAGGGGTTGAACAAAAATATTTGTATGAAACATTTAGGAATTGCACAATGATAAATAACATGTTCACTTTTAATATGTTGTCGAGTATCCTTTGCAGGCAATGATTACTTGAAGTCTGGAACGCATGGACATCACCAAACACTGGGTTTCCTCCTTTGTGATGTTTTGCCAGGCCTTTACTGCAGATGCCTTCAGTTCTTCTTGGTTAATGAGTATTAAGCATGAGCCTTAAGTTTTGTCTTCAGCAATTGAAATGCATGCTCAATCGGGTTGACATCAGGTGATTGACATGGCCATTGCAGAATATTCTACTTCTTTGCCTTAAAAAACTCATGGGTTACTTTCACAGTATGTTTTGGGTCATTGTCCATCTGTAAAGTGAAGCGCCATCCAATCAACTTCGCTGAATTTGGCAGAATCTGAGAAGACAATATATCTTTATACACTTCAGAATTCATCAGTCTGTTTCTGTCTTCTGGTACATCATCAATAATAACAAGTGACCCAGTGCTATTGGAAGCCATGCACGGCCATGCCATCACACTGCCTCCACTGTGTTTTACAGATGATGTGGTATGCTTCAGATCAAGCCTTCTCTATACTTTTATCTTCCCATCATTCTTGTACAGGTTGATCTTAGTTTCATCGGTCCAAAGAATGATGTTCCAGAACTGGGCTGGCTTTTTTAGATGTTTTATTGGCGAAGTCTAATCTGGCCTTTCTATTCTTGAAGCTTATGAATGGTTTGCACCTCGTGGTGAACCCTCTGTATTTGTTCTTCTGAAGTCCTCTCTTTATAGTAGACTTGGATAATGATATGCCTACCTCCTTGAGAGTGTTCTTCACTTGGCTGGATGTTGTGAAGGGCTTTTTCTTTACCATGGAAAGGATCCTACGATCATCCACCACTGTCTTCCGAGGGCGTTGTTATGGAAACTTTGAATTAAGGTGCATTTGAGAAATGTCTGTCTTTCCATTGGCTGGTATGTAAATCTTTACTTTGATCGTGACACACATGTCTGTATAATATCAGAGGAATATTAGGTATTTAGGCCATGTCCTCCTGTCTAGACAAAGAAGGGTGTCAGTTCTCTGTTCCTTAGGAATGTGGTCCTTGGGGGGAAGTAAGATCAGCTGGCCCCTTTAGGTAAACACAAAAGTAAACATTATGGCAGGAAGAATAAGTTGGGGGGACAGCCCGCCCTGACACAAGACAAGACTTACCACACCCCTTTTCACTGTAATAAATACGTTTTGTGCATGTATGGAGTCAGAGACTCCTCAGACGATTATGTTGGTAGGCATTTGACGCGTCTCTCTTATTTGCAAATAATTAATAAACTGCTAATTGTGCCAAGAGAATTTTGTCTCTGTTTCTTACTCCTTTAAGAGTGTCGATCGATGGAATTACCATCACAGCGTCCAGGCCTTGTGTTGCAGAGCGCTCCAGTGCATTTTTTTTTCTTAGAATGTACCAAACTGCACACACATGAACCTACACGCACACCGTACATACTATCCATACATAGAAACACAGACAGAACAACCGCATGAGGACATGAATACGACAGGGTGAAGGACCGCACTTCGCATCCAGACATTAGGCATGAAGCCCCGTTCAGATGAACTCTTGCACTCCGTTACGCTGCACCGGACGCCATTCAGTCAAGAAAGACCGTGAGAATGGCGAAATCGGATGGCCCTCTATTGGTTGTAGTCTTCAGTGCGATACGTTAGGTCAGGCTGAAAATTGTTCAAATGCAACAACCTCAATGTAGGCCCAATCCCAATGTCCCCACTAAACCCTAAGCCCTGAACCCTCACAGACTAAACTGACGTCACCTGGTAAGTGATTGAGCGCAAGAGGCTGCAAGGGCTCTAAATGCTATAAATAGTAATGAGACGGCACTTTGCAACTTAATTATGTTACCTTGACGATTCTGAAACATGTTGCACACTAGTGTGGGTTTGGGACATTTTATTTTCCATTTTATACTTTCTTCACGGCCAAGGCACTTAATAGACCGACTGCCTGATTTATAAGTCTTGCAGGCTCTTGCCCTACAGAGTGGACAAGAGGTGATTGTCAATAACAATCTATATTTGTCAATAATCAATGTAACTTTTTTGGTCAAAACAGCATTGTTAAGCAAAAACTAAAATAAATAGCTGAATATACTAGGTGTGTAATAAGGTGATTACATTCCTCTGATTTCATGGGTTATATCTTAAATCCTTGTTAATGTAGTGCAGTTTTCAATTCTTCTCTTATAAAGTGGGTTTGCCGGGTTTTTTCTCTGGCATCAGGGCTTCCCCTGGTAACCCCCGTGTTTCACGTAACAACGCTATGAACTATGGGCAATTCCCCCAGGCAAAGTTGACAGAAATGCGGACTTACAAAAAGGGTGCATAAAGGGCTCAAAATGTCTGTGAAATTAGTCTTTGCGCACTTGATGATTTGACAGTGGGACAGCTCTAACCTCTCACGCTTTAAAGTCTGTGAGTGGACATTGGGATTGGGCCGTAGTCTCCTGCAGCCAGAAACCGTTCATCTTGTGACAGTAATAATGGAATGTTCCCTTCTCCAATGAGGCTATCGCAGACGTGTTAAATCTAAGGTCAGACCCCAATCCAGCCAAATTACGATTTAACATTTCCTACTACTGTCTGCTTCACCCACCAGAATATATCAGCCATCATTGCGCCATGAACAGCATGACAAAGCTGCTAGAAGACTTGGCATCCACCCAACGAGACACGCCAGTCCTTGAAGTCACGGTGCACCAGCCGACATCCCATACTCTCTTCTATCTCGCTACCAGTGCGTTTCCATGACCACACTTCAGCAGCCAGCAACAGCATGAGATTGCGAGAGAACAACGTAGCATTAGTACGGTACGTTCTAATAAAACAAGCAATAAAATAAAACAGTCTTCTGCCGAATCGCACCCCCCCTGGACTTGCAGCCACGACAACAGCAGGAGAATAGTGGAGCAACTGCAACTACCACGTCCGAGCAGCATACACCAGCAACCACTACATGTATACTGTATCTACCCTGTCTACAGACTAACGCGACCATGGTTATCAGGTGTCCGTCACTATCCCAGTGACACAAAGCCTTACTGGAGCTCAAGTTGTTCACATATGATCCCCTCCAGCTACATGAGCTAGCCAATGTAACACCCGCACGGATGCTAGGACATGACATCCTGTATGTACGCCCGCAAGCATAGTGGAATGAAATAGCACCGCAATCGACCCATGACACACCACACAACAAACGAGCAGCACACGACGGACCACATCTACATAGATATGTACCCATCAAGGCGATCTTTGTAGCTGCAACTAGGTAGCATAAAGATTGCCAATTCTAGGACGAAGACGAATTCACCGATGCCCAACAGGACAGGTAATCACGGACGACAACGAATAAGATTCCGGGGGTGTGCACCTGCATGCAACTACAAGCTCAACACCGACTGAGAGTGTACCCTGATTCTTCTTCTTCTCTTAAATTAATGGCAGATTGCATCCGTTGAAGGTGCATATACCGCCACCTACCGTACCGTAGTGTGAGGTCGCTCACGGCCTGCCTTTCCTATATCCTCCCGCTCAGACCTGTAGCCCTGATAAATCGACATACAGCCTTAGCTACCATCCCACTCCCCTTCCCGCCCCCAGCAACCCCTCGACATCCCACTTCCTCCCCTCCCTTCTAACCTTCTAATACAACCTTTCCCTCTCAACATCATACTGCTCCCAATACACCAACACATGTTCAACTGTTTCCTCCATGCGACACCCATCACACAGCCCTGTTTCATGCTTACCTATCACCTTTAATGGCGCGTTCAGTCCTGTATGCCCTAACCATAGTCACCATAGACACCACATCACCTCTTCTCTCCTACACCCCATATTCCACACCTCTACCCTCACTGTCTGCTGCACCCCATAATACCCTCTCCCCTTCCTGCTACCATCCTATTTCCTCTGCCAACAGTCAACACCTACCCCCTTTATCAACGTTTTAATTTCCTCCCATCCTAACGGTACCTGTACACCCACCCCCTCCTTCCTACACACACTCCTAGCCAACCTATCAGCCCCTTCGTTACCCTCCACACCAACATGAGCCGGCACCCAGCAGAACCGAACCACCACACCCATCCTCTCCAATCCCAACAACAACACCATCTTCACCCCCAACAAGTCACCTCTGTCTGACCTTCCAGTCTGTAAGCTGCCTAACACTGCCGCTGTCGGAACACACCACCACTCCCAATGGTGTCACCTCCTCCACCCACCTCAACCCGAGAATCATCGCCACCATCTCTGCCGTATATACAGACACCTGGTCTGTCATCCATCTGTACATTCAATTCCAGCACATACACCCCCACACCAACCCTTCCACTCTCCGGATCCTTTGACCCATCCGTATACATCTGGACAAATGTGTAATACCCCTCCCCAACATACCTTTCCACACATCGACCCATGCACCCCTCATCCCACTCCTTCCTTCCCTCTAACAAACAGACATCCACCCCTGGCTTTGGAAACAACCAACGCAGAACATTACCCAGTGCGACTGCAGGCCCCACTTCCCTCTCACTTAATCCATACTCCTCCACCAACTTCCCAGTCACCCACCCAAAAACCTTTACCTTGCCCACTTCCTTCTCCCAGCAGTCAGCCACAGCCTTGACTGCTGGATGCCCCTTCACGCTTCCCCTTTAATCTGGCCCAATACGGCAGTGCCAGTTTATCTAGCCTCAGGACCAGCGGCATCTCCCCAACTTCCACTTGCAAGGCCTCAACCGATGTTGCCCTAAACGCACCTACACACAGGCGTAACGCGGTCGCCTGGACCACATCTAAACATTTCAACACAGATTTAGCTGCATACCCATACACAAAACACCCATAGTCTAAAATGGACCTAATCAGCGTCTGATAAATACACACCAGAGTACGTCTATCCGCTGCCCAATCATACCCTACCACTGCCCCCATAAGGTTCATAGCCCTTCTACATCTACATATACTGCACGTAGGTCCTCCAAGTCAACTTCTCATCAAACCAAATGCCGAGGTACTTGAATTCTGACACCCGCACCAATTCCTGCCCATATAGGCACAATCTCACCCCTTCAAAATTCCTCCTAGAATACAACATAAAACACAACTTGGCCACTGACAGTCTGCACCCCCACGGAGTACCCTGATGTTTCTAAAGACAGGTTTGCAATCTGACGTGATAAGAGCGATCCTGCATCAGGTGATCTGATCAATTACCTCTCAGGTTTCCTGGCTGAACTGGCTACGCTAATTTACTTTTTTATGTTTCACCACACAATAGTTGGTTGATAAGCATTCTGTCTATCCATGAAGTGTATACATTTGCTTAAGTTAAGCATTAAGTCTTTCCCATAATTTAGTTGCCGTTGTATCTGTGTTGTTGTTAGAAATAAAGAAAAGTAGGGTAATGGCTTTAATATATTTTAGGTGTTTTGGGGTGAATGGCTTTAGGAGGACTCATCCAGATAGAAAGCTCTGGTCTCTTCCAACTAGACCAGGGGTGGGCAATATTTTTCACTGGGGGGCCACACTGAAAATGCCAGAGAGCATCGTTGGCCAGATGACCTTTTTAACCAACATGCCTAAAAAACACACTAACTCTTTTAACTTGTATATTATATTTATGCATATTTATTTTCCATGAAACACCGTTTTCATAATTGAACGTAATTTTTTGTTATGTTAACTGTTATTATGGCAGGCAAAAGCCTAAAAAATACCTTTTTAGGGTTATTACTCAACAGAAATGTTGCAACACATATTTGCCTTAAAGTTGCTGAGGATGTTACCTAAACAGAGTTAATAACTAAACAATGACCTTAATTGATCATTTACATGCTTCCTTTTTATTTTATTGATCACTGTTTTTTTTTTTAACTCCATTTACCTGGTTACTTAGTCAAAGGAGGGAGAAACCATTACAATGATTTGTATGAAAACTGGTCAGATCTACACAACAGAACCCACAGAACTCGGCAAAGGACCTTCAGAACAGTCTAGCTGACACTGAAGTTGTTGGTCCCAGGTCCACCGCACAATGTACCTTACACAGAATGTTCACATTTATGTAATATGTTGAATCTATGGAAAATGCATAAATAGTAATCCTGTATAAACTTGTGCAAAATGGAGGCCTGATATGAGGCATATCATATATAACCAAGCAATGGCTACTCAAAGAAAAACTGACCATGGCAGGCATAGGGAGTATGACTGTGCATGTGTATGCATGCATATGTCTGTATTATAACTGCACTCAGCAGCTTTCTAAACCACCAGTGTCTCATTATTGACCGTAACCAAAACATAAAAAAAAAAAATTTGAGACACTTTAGTCTTCAAATTAATATATTTCAGTTGTATGTTATCAAACAATTTGGTATTGGACCTAGTGTTATATCTTGACAAAAGATATTGAATGAAATCACATGGACTCTATGATAAAGTTGTAACTCTTCTTCCCCCATTAGTACACTCCACATAGCGTCAAACCAGGATGTCCCCAAACGGACCAATGGCGAACATCAGTGGGTGTAACTTAATATTCAGGAATCCCCATTTAAACTGACCAATGGCAAACATCAGTGGGCGTAACTTAATATTCAGTGGGCGTAACTTAATATTCAGGAACCCCCATATTAAGTAACGCCCCCGACTTGCGGTCTGCAGATATACCTTAGTGCAACACACTGGAAGCAACCAGACTCCTGCTAACACAGCTGGGCATAATTCTGAGTAAATAGGAAAGTTCACTAGAATCATATCAACACCCATTGGTTATGTTACCTCTACATTATCAACATTATCGTACCCATTGCATCTTGGGAAATTCTGGGAAACGGATTGTAGTCCTTAAAGGAGTAGGAGTCAAAAACTCAACATTGTCACAAAGTATGTAACAAAGTTGCTATGAGATTAAAACAAATATTTACTGCAAGATGAGTGAGAAAACAGAAAGTAATTTGTTTTCTGGTACATCCACTTTGTTTGATCAGATTTGTTGACTGTGTGCCAATGAGGATGTGTCAGCATCCTATTTCACATTGACCTCTACCGCATTTTTGGACATGAAGATAACATCATTTGGAGTTTGAGTGCCATGACAATTTATAAAAGCCACAAGAGACAGCTCAAATATTGTCGTTGTTTTTAATCTTTTTTTTAATTATTCAAAGCATCAGACTACAGTGAGTGGGTAGTCTCTCTTTACCGTAGCGCTGCCAAGGCGTAGCGATCTCCCTGGCGCTTTTATTGTGCTGACGCATCACCTGAGTGTATGCTATTCTGTTGGCTGCAAATGTCTAGGACGAGGCAATGCTTCGTGTAGAGCTCTGGGGGTAGACTGTCAGAGGTTTTCTTACTACCAATGTTCCCTCCACACAAGATAATACAGTGCTTTCCCAAAAAGCATCCAAAGCTGATGTGGACCATGAAACTCCTGGTTCCTATATATATTTTTCTTGTTTGTTTTGGATTTAAAGACACTCTGTGATACTTGAAGATGACTGTTATCTGATGATGGCTATGCATAATTGTCCAAGCATCAGAATACCAATCGATCGAACAGCAGGTATGCATGATCATAGTTCTGTAAAAAACTCCTACTTGTCCCTCTTTTTCCAATGTCTCACTTTATTCTTCCTTCATAACTCTGTCACACAGAGTAAGGCAACAAATCATTTTGTATTTGTTCTTAAAACCCTTGAAAAAATATTGGACTGGTCAGGAACGAGAGTTTAAATACAGCATTATCCTTCCAACAACCTTCATTCAATTAGATTTTGTATTAAAAAAAATTGGTCTAATATGCCAAAAGATCCATCTCTCCTCCATGAACACACTGCTTTTATACCACTCATATCCACACTCACACTCACACACACACACACATATACACACACACACACAGGTGTAAATGTGTAATTGGGAAGATGCAAGGCTTGGCATGGGAGTGTCTGATGTGGTTAACACAGTGCGACCAAGCTGTCTCATGCTCTTGATGTCTGTGGATCTGTCTGCAATCACACACAACACTCACGTCAAAACAATCTTATTGGCTTGCCCAGCCCTTTCAACCAATTACAGCAGAATGAGGAAGAGCTGAAATCCAAACACGAAGCACAACTGGATCAACAGCTGCATAGTACGTCCAACTATCACCTGAAAAGCAATGAGCCAGTTTGACAGCTTTGTACATTTGTCTAAATATTATTACGCCGTAGGCTGAATGTGTATTGTGAATGTGAACTGTATATCATGCTTTAATAGTGAAGGTGTTTAAGAAAGCATGACCACATCATCAGTCTTCCACCAAATGTTCCCTTTTCTCCATTGACCACTTCCGCCCTTTCCACCCCCAACCCATTCGTTATCCATTACTGCTCCATCTGTTTTAACCATTCCACATCTTCCCAAAACCTCCTGCTACCCAGTCCACTGCATTTGGAAACAAACTCCCGTCTTCCTGTAACCCAACATTCAAATGCATAATATTTCTTTCTCTCCCACTCCCCATCTTTTATAGTTTAAGCTAAATCATCGTTTTCTTTCTCTCCCACTTTCTCACTCTCCCTCTCTCTCTTTCATAGTTCAGAGGGATCAGAAAGCCTCTGCAGCCATCAATCTATTAATGTTCATTTTAGAGTCCGAGGCAGATGAATTGTGTATATGAAACAGTGCCATAGCAGTGGGAAAGCACACTAAGTCACTTCCTCACAGATAACTACCAACCACACACACAAACAAAACCTCCATCACATTAGCATGGCGTGTGTTTGTGTGTGTATGCTCATGTGTGCGTGCATGTGTGATGGAGCTCTTAGTTTCCTCAGGCCATGTCTGCCCCTCTCTTGTAATAGAGATATGGACTACTACAACTAAACAGATATTATTATCTATGAATAAAGTAACAGTGACAATGATTCAGTAGTCGTCCATATAAACCTCTTATCTAGCTGTAATTCATTTCTCTAACATGGATGTCAGGCATTAGGCAACATTCCCACAACATGAGACCAACTATTTACCAGGAAACACAAGCTCTGACAAGCACAGCCACATCAACAAAGACATCTGTAACTTCGGTAATGTCCTAGTTGTTCGGTCCATGAATGTGTTGGAATTTGTGTTTGTGTGCGCATACGTATGCATGCGTGCGTGTGTGCGTGAATGCGTGTATGTGTGTGTGTGCGTGTGTGTGCATGCCCATGCATGTGCATGTGTGTATGAGAGTGTACAGGGATGTTGGGGGGCAGGATAAGGGAAGCGGGAGGCTGGCTGTTGGCCCTGGGAGGAGAACATTGGGCTTATCAGAACAGCCACATGGCCCCAGCTCTACTCCGCTCACTCACTGTCAAAGCTGCCATGCCTATACACTAGCCTCAGAGGGAGAGTGGAGGGTTGGGGAGAGAGGATGAAGGAATATGGGGTTGGACAACAGGAGGAGGGAGATGCAGAGATACATTGGGAGGGCGATAGGGGTTCATGGAACAAGTAGGGGAGGGAGGGAGGGATGGAGCAATGGAGAAAACAGAAAGGGACGGAGGACGAGAAAGAAAAACAAAATTGAATGTGAAAGAAATGAAGAGTGATGACAGAAAGAAGGGAAGGGAAACAAAAGTAAAGAGAAAGTTGATTTAGGCCTGAATTCAATCTGGAGTGTTGTCAAATCAGTGAGCACATGCTTGTGTAGTTACTAGTTCAAGGAAAGACAGTATAGACGTGTAGCCTATAGAAACAGTCCCACTAATATTATAAATAAATTACCTAAATAATTTGATATCACCAAAACAATTGTATGCAGATGCTAAATCACATCCGATTGAGTGATTACAGAAAATATGATAATCAAAAGAAAAACCACCAGCAGAAGGACAAAATAAAAAATGCCCTTACGCGGGGAACCGAGGTGATGAGAAAAAGCAACAGCTCACCAAGGAGAAGAGGAACTCAGAGTGACTGAGTAAGTGGTTGAATCACTGACAGACTGATTGACTGATGAGCGGTCTGGTTTGGTAAAGCGTGTCCGAGGGAGTGTCAGCATGTTCATGTCTAATAAGAAACCAGGTCAGTGGAGTGTGGAGGTCAGTATGAACTTCAATAGAGGAACCAAGGGGCTAAAGTTACTTTAGTACCGCACTAATCACAATGTCTCCATTTAAACTGTCAGAGCTAGGGAGGGAGTGTGTGTGTCTGTGTGTGTCTGTGTGTGTGTGTGTGTGTCTGTGTGTCTGTGTGTGTTTGTATGGCAGGTGAGGTGCATACACGTATACACGTATACACGGTCGCATACGCGTATAGACGTATACACGGTCGCATACGCGGTGGTATGCACATTAGGTCGTTTCAATAGCTTAATAAAGTCCCTTTTCACCTGCCATAGTGTTTGCTTGTACCAGTGCATGTGACTTGGTGTGTATGAATGAGTCCAGCGTCTGTGTTTATGTGAGCTCAGCGCTTGTGCACTTTCTGGCTATATGAGCAGCTGTTACCATAGCAACCCGGGACAGAAGACTTTGGATTTGTAAAGTGTCACTTGGATAAAGGTGGAAGGTAGGCCAGTGGTGTCCATTTCTATGCTGACCAATTTATCACGGAAGTATTTACTGACCAACAGGACTCTAAACCTGTCATGTTTTGACAATGTTTTTTCATGTTGTGAGGAAATTTGGGTGGGTTTCAAGAAATGGGCTGGTGTCTTTTCAGAGATTTCTGTGTGGTCTTTTAGCACAGACTCCAAACGTCTTACCTTAGCCTTCTATGTATCTCTGTTGGGATATACACCAAGGTATGGGGATCAAAGGAAGTGGAAGAAAGATACAAAAAAGAGTGGAGTGGAGAAATAGAGATGTCGTGAGATGGCTGCTGTAAATATAAGGGTTTCTTTCATTGAAATGAGTGACAGCCTCATAAGGCTATACCCACTTTAAATATCACTCTCTCTTTCTCTCTCCCTGTCTTTCTCTCTCTTTCCTCTTTCTATGAAGACTTTCTGCCATATAGAAAAAATAAATTATTTCTCAATCCCAGCTTGCTCTTTGTACTCTCCCCCACCCACCCCTTGAGTCCAGAGGATATGAGGTGAGATTATCCTTGATGGCTTCACCATGTGGGAGTGGGCTATAAATCTCTCACCACAAGACTAAATATAAGCCCATAGAAGCCAGGACCAAAACACTCTTACAGGTAACCACATATGCCCTGAGGGACAGAGGCCGGTAGGGAAAGGGAAAAGAGGCAGAACGAGAGGGGAGGTGTGCGTGAGGAATACAGCTGAGGGAGTGTGATTTCTTAACCACCACAGAAGCAATCCTGTGGTCAGGTAGGGGCCATAGCTGTGGATAGACTATCACATTTCATTTGTCTGACAGGGCCTGAGGGGACCACAGGGGACCCGCTACTGCAAGAGAAGGGCATCTGCTAAATGACTTACATTTTAATGTAAAGGCAACATCAGAGGCTTATTCAGACGCCTTATTTGATGATGCAGAACTCTTAATACATAATTGATATAGAAAGATAAGACATGGTGATTGAGTGTAGAGCCATTTTCCAGTCAAACCACACTGACTTAATGCTGAATAGTGGCCCCGTGCATACAGGTGCATTTGTCACATCTGAAACATACTGGTTGGCTGCTGCTAGTGTGAAATACATTCATGTAATTTGTAAAACATTTCATTAGGTATGTGATGAAAACAGGGAAATATACATATTCAGTGCCTTGAGAAACTACGTGGTTCTTTCAGATTTCTTTATGTTTTTTCATTTTTTTTCCCAGACCTTTCATCAGAACCTAATATTAAAAAAGGGAACCTAGGTGAAAAAATACATAACACAACATTTAAATACTTATTTAATTTGTGTAATGAACAAAGTCATGCAACACCCCAATGCCCACCTGGGAAACTGTGATCACCACGTCACCCTCAATAACAGGATTTGCACAATGACTACAGTGAAACACCTGCAGTTGTTGTTGATCAGTCCCCTACATCATGGTTAAATCATTTTGGCCCACTCCTCCACGCAGAACGCTGCAACATCATTAACTGATTGCTTCAGTTCCTGCCACAACATTGCAATGACATTGAGTTTAACCGTTGACAACACAAGGCAATTCCCAAACTTGGAATCTCCATTCTGATTACGGCTTGCTTGTGTGTTTCAGGTTAAGTCCCTTGCTGCATGGCTCACGTGGGCTTCAGATTCAGCGGGTGGATCGCCTGAACTTCTCTATTAGACTTGTCTGATATAGAGGAGCATTCAGGGTTCTTCCAATGATGGCAAGTGTTTCAGGTAACGAGGCAGTAGATCATCTCCATAACGTCATACTAACGCCTCCAGTGTGGAGTGCAGCGTTTGGCTTTCCAAGATTATAACAGGAACCATGACCTGGGTCCGATGCTGGACAAAAATCACCACTCTCGCCATCTATCTATAGAACATTCTTTTGTGGAGTCTTGACAATCAACTGAAATAACAATTATGTGTAAACTATATAATACACTAATTCCTCATATAAAGATGCAGAAATGTCAAAATGCAGTCTTTTTTGTCTTTGAAATAATAGGAATTGGACATTGTTCCCGAGTTGCAGTTTATTTGCAGTCACGTTCCAACCCAACAACGCATGGACCTAATGCGGAGTGAGCACTGGGCTCTGTGGGCGCCGGTACATTCATCACATTTGAAACCCATTTGAGTTGGCTGCTGAGGCAGTTCTCCTAGTGGAGATGTGAAATATCTTCATGTAATTTCTGAAATGTTGGTATTAGAGGAAAACAGGGTAATGTATGATGTTAATATTTAATGGTTTACCACAAAGTATCCACTGAAAAAGTTCAATATTTCTGTGGCCAACGCATGCAACTTGACCCAAGTTATGTTCACCAATAAGTCTGGGGTCACGTCACCAACATGTTTTGGTCGTATGTTTTACCAAATGGCTGAGCAATGTTGTAAAGCCATATCAGTAGGGCTAGGTTGCAGTGACAATTACACTGGTTTCACAGAAGAGAGACATTTAAAAACCAAAGGTAGGGCCTAAAGTAATTTTTTAAGAACGTGTTTGTTAAATCATTCTTGCACCTATTAAAGAAGAATTTCATTTTTTCCCACTTCATGGTATATGGTTCCTCACCCTGTAAAAAGTCTATTGACCAAGAGAAACTGGTTCAGTTGTCTTTAACCATTAAAAAGCCTGTCAACTTTAACCACCACTAACTAAAAATCAATGGAAGGAATGTGAGCATGTTTACTTTTTAATGGCTCAATTATTTTTCAAAGTGTAACAACAATCAGAAGGTCACACCATAGATAAATATTTAGATGTGACTTAAGAGTGACTTAACGTGACCACTCCCCCAAGAAGGAGTTAGGGGGTGGGGATCTCCATCCAGTCCCAAGATAGGTTGCCTACTTTAATTCATAACTACATGACAACAGCTGATTTCAGATTGGGGATGGGAACAAGACACCGCAATCAAACTTATGTGTTGTTGGACTAATAAACTTTTACTTACTGGTAATGGAAAAGGGATTGTGTTCAGTATTATACAAGCAACGCAGCTAATGGAAAAGGGAATTGCATAATGTAAAAAGGTTAGTCTGTAGGAAAGGACAAATGTTACCATTACTGTAGCAAACAAAACATTTGTGAAGGGCAAAACATTTTGACTTTCTAGCTAGCTAAATTACTTTTTGACTAACCCACCTTTTGCCTGTGCCAACAACAATTTCCTGTGGTCCTGATTTTCTTTCTTGACATTGTTTTCCTTGAACACCTTCATTAAGCCTCCTGTAATTATCTAAGAACCACAAAAAAAGTATCTGATGAAAGTAGATGGAGTTTATATAAGCGGGAAGTAAGTAGTTTTTCTGTTAAACTTCTAAGATCCAAACCAGATGTTTTTTTGATAATTCTGTGTGGAGACATCTCTTGTGGGTTATGCAACGCTAAAAACACAAAGTTTTTTGTACATTGTAGGCATTTAAAAAACATTTTGGATTTCAAATGTCAAAAAATAAAATACTCATGCACTGGACCTAAAAACCACTAAAGTGTTGTGAGTCAGCATCTTCATGCAATGGCAACATGGACAACAGCACACTGTTTTGGTTGCTTGTGTTTCCTTCATCATGTCATCCTCTTTCAACTTTAGCCTAATAGTTATGTTATTCATGTTTGTTTTGAACTATTAATGAATTACTGTTTTGAACTGGAATGTACTTCAAGAAGGGGAAATGGCATCTACTGTATGCATTAATGTATAGCCCTTTTACACTGCCAAACTTACTCGCTTACCTGGAAAATAGCAAATACAAAAACGAGTTAGACAATCACATAAATTGTTTATTTTACAATATTATCTGAATAAAAGTGCTTTCTTCCGTTTTGGTAAAATTCACTAAAGTCACTAAATGGCGGGCATGTTTGTGGGCATGTTTGAGGGAATTTGATTTGATCAAAGGTTGCTGTCAAAGGCTGAGCGTGAGTGCAAGAGATCCAGATGAAGTACCAGATCCAGATGAAGTACCAGATCCAGATGAATTAACAGATCCAGATTAAGTAACAGATGCAGATGAATTAACAGATCCAGATGAAGTAACAGATCCAGATGAAGTACCATATCCAGATGAAGTACCAGATCCAGATGAAGTACCAGATCCAGATGAAGTACCAGATCCAGATGAAGTACCAGATCCAGATGAAGTGTGCCCATCAGTTGTAGTGGCTTGGGTCAAACACTCATCAGGAAGTCCTGAGGATATGAAAGGGGGGCTCCAGCACCCCCAGGACCCCTACTTGCCACTGCTATGCAGGCCGCATGCACCTTTGCTTTACATTTTGATCAGAACTAAATAGTGTAAAACACATAAAAGCAGAACCGTTAATGCACTTTTAATAATTAAAAAGGACAACATGTAGATCTGATCATGTGGAAGTTATGTTGTTTATGAACTAAACTGTTCGGCCTGTGTGACAGATCTGTATGTCAGTTATTTTAAATAGTTTCACTCCCTCCTGAGATCTGCAATCACAGATCAGGTTGGCTCTCAGCTAATGGGGTCCTACTTTAACCCGTGAAGACCACTAGCACACACATTCACAATCTAACGCACACACAGTCACATTGTAATGGTGGTGTTTTAAATGTGCTTGACTTTTCTGGACTATCAGTGCATCAGTGTCTTGTTATTTGTCATGTGTTGTGTGGTGCCCAGGAAGAGGAGCTTGGTAATGAGGATCCAATGAGGATCCAAATATTAAACACACATTCACAGGTGCATTGAAGGGATGGAAAGCTCATTTCATTTTGGGCTGACCAGGCACACACACATGCAAACACACACACATACACACGCACACGCACGCAACACAGACACACACACACACTCATACACACACACACCTCTGTTTGTGATCTATCTCAATTCCACGCCTCAACAGATTCAATCAGAGGGAAGCCTTTGTTTGTCCTTCTTTCTGCCGTTTTATTTTCCTTTTCTATCTCTTTCCCCCGTCGGAGCCAAATCACTTCAGTCTGAATGTTCAAAAGTTGAACTGTGGAACTAAACACAATGACAAACCTGGGACTGCAAAATACCTACTAAACATCCGCGGCTCACCTAAAAAGACAGGGAGGAAAAAGTTGAGTGAAAGTACCAGTTTATGGATATACTGTTTATAGGTGAAACATGACTGTGTGTGTGGGTGTGTGTGTGAGAGTGTGTGTGTGTGTGTGTGTGTGAGTGTGTGTGTGTGTGAGTGTGTGTGTGTGTGTGGTTTCCAAAAAGAAAAAAAAGGTGTTGAGCAGGTTGAATATAAATCTCCCCTTCCAATCTGTGCAGAGACACAGCTGTAAGTCAGTCACTCTGTCACCTGGACCAATATACAAACAAAACACTGTAACTCACACCCCCCTTTCCTCTTGGACATATGCATATGTTAGAAATCTCAATCAACATGGGGACAAAAAATAAGTGTAACTTTTACCCTAACACACTGGTGATGTCAACGCAGGATCATTTTGTATCCTTCTAGCACTTTTCTGTTACATATATCCGTGTGCATGAAGTCTGGTTTACATTAACAATGTCTTAGCTAACTGTCTAAATGTCAAAGATCAGGACATGTGTCCTGTGAGTCTCACCTGTCAATCTGTTCTGTTTCTTTCAACACTGCTAGCTAAACCAGGAAGTCAGTTTTGTCTAATGCACTTGGAGTTAAATGCCCTGGATAACAACTAGAAATAGCTACGTCCGAGTAGCTAGAGAGGGATAAGACGAGGAATGCTTTGCATGTCTTAGTTCAGGGGATGCGAGGGCAGTATGCCCAGTGATTCCTCCCAGTTATGACTGGCTGTGACCCACCATAGCATTGAACCCAGAGTGTAGTGGCACTTTGATATTGTGGTGTTGCACATTGTAATGCCAACTGATGTTAATTTTTTCCCCAGTATGATTTTGAATGATAAAGCCAGAGTTTCTTGACAGTGATGCAATTTAAATGTTGGCTCTGCCTTGCAATAAATACATTTGTATTCATGAAGTACAAACTTGTGTTGGCTGGTTTTCAAGGCGTTGTTTTCAAGGACAATAATCTTCCTTAACGCAGAACCAAATTTGGATTTGGTTATATGCACACTGTCAATATGCCTCTGTACATCCGTCCATGGGAGATTGCAAGGACACAGATGGGAAATGAGACTGACCAACTGCATGAGTCTGACCAACTGCAAGAGACCGACCAGCTGCATGAGTCTGACCAACTGCATGAGTCTGACCAACTGCAAGAGACCGACCAGCTGCATAAGTCTGACCAACTGCAAGAGACCGACCAGCTGCATGAGTCTGACCAACTGCAAGAGACCGACCAGCTGCATGAGTCTGAACAACTGCAAGAGACCGACCAACTACAAGAGACCGACCAACTGCATGAGTCTGACCAACTGCATGAGTCTGACCAACTGCATGAGTCAGACCAACTGCATGAGTCTGACCAACTGCATGAGTCTGACCAACTGCATGAGTCTGACCAACTGCAAGAGACCGACCAGCTGCATGAGTCTGATCAACTGCATGAGTCTGACCAACTGCAAGAGACCGACCAACTGCATAAGTCTGACCAACTGCAAGAGACCGACCAGCTGCATGAGTCTGACCAACTGCAAGAGACTGACCAGCTGTATGAGTCTGATCAACTGCATGAGTCTGACCAACTGCAAGAGACCGACCAACTGCATAAGTCTGACCAACTGCAAGAGACCGACCAGCTGCATGAGTCTGACCAACTGCAAGAGACCGACCAGCTGAATGAGTCTGACCAACTGCATGAGTCTGACCAACTGCATGAGTTTGACCAACTGCATGAGTCTGACCAACTGTATGAGTCTGACCAACTGCATGAGTCTGACCAACTGTATGAGTCTGACCAACTGCATGAGACTGGCCAATAGCGCTCTGTATCTCTTGTTCACTGTTTTTCTCTCTAGCCCCTCTCCCTTCCTCTGTCTCTTTATTGGTTGTTTCATCTCTCTGTTCGTTTTTCCTCGCACTCTCCCTGTTTGTCTCTCTCTCTTTCTCTCTCGTTTGTCTCTCTATCTCCATCTCTCCTCTGTCTCACACTCCCTCTGTGTCTCACATAAAGCTTGCTGTGCTCTGCTGACTTTTATATGACAGTGCCATTTTCTGCTGGAGCTAAAGAACAACACACAGAGTAGTTAAAATGTCATCAGCCATCAATCTCCCCCTCCCTCTCTCTCTCCGCAGTAGTACCTCGAAAACTACACTTGACCAACTACTCAAGTTTCTCTAACAAACACCCTCAACTACACCTTAAATCCAGCCACCCGTCACTCTGTAACTTAACCATACCAGTCCTTGCAACCAAAATGCTTTAACCACACCAACACCATAACCAAGTCTTAAAGGAATAGAGATTGATCTAAAATCATTTTTGGGTGACATTCCCCTGACCTGGAGGTGTCTGAAGACCCATACTGTACCTTACAAGAAAATACTTTGAATTTCAGTGTTGATCAGACTGAAATGTGTCAATGTATCAAAAAAACTGAACCAATCAGAATGAACTGAATCAACATATCATTTGTAATTCAATAATATTAGAGAATTGGATTGGGGCTGGAATAGTTTTGCAAGGCAGTGTATTAATATATAAATGAATAAACTGTATGTGTATACAGGAGGGTGACAAATTAAAAGAAAAACATGAATAAATTAGTATAGGAACATACTGTAATGAATGCAGATGCCTCCATACAGGTGTACTGCCCAATACAATTTACAGTGGGGAGAACAAGTATTTGATACACTGCAGAGTTTGCAGGTTTTCCTACTTACAAAGCATGTACAGGTCTGTAATTTCTATCATAGGTACACTTCAAACGTGAGAGACTGAATCTAAAACAAAAATCCAGAAAATCCCATTGTATGATTTGTAATAATTAATTAGCATCTAATTGCATGACATAAGTATTTGATACATCAGAAAAGCAGAACTTAATATTTGGTACAGAAACCTTCGTATATACAATTGCCTCTATTGCTTTGATTCCAACTCAGTATTTTAGGTGGAACATGCAACGTCCCGCAGGATAGGATCATGGGCTTCATCCCCAATACAACCTGAAGACATTTCATTGAAATACACTTAATTTGAACCACTTGTATGATGGAGATACCTCAGGTAAAGCTTGCATTCCATCACAAGGAATAGAAATACAATAGCACAGCGGGACATTTGGTCACCATTGATCCCTTCAAACAAATGAAGCCCATAATGCCTGGGGACATGATGGCAAGACGCAGCTAGACTGCTCGAAACACGGGAGCTGCACACCGACATAAGCTCCACCTTACATCTGAAACACAACGTGCGTTGTTATTGTTGTTTAACGGTGGTGAGGAGGTGAGGAGCCAGGCAGGACGATGACACGTGGTTCTTTTCTCTGGTAATTACACCCTACCAACTCATTATCTCCCCAGATTAGAAAACCTAAAGCGGCGACCACATTGTGGAAACAGCCTAATCAATATGCATTATGTGTGTGTGTTTGCGCGTGTGAATGAACTAAAGACAGAGACAAGCACTTTCCGTTCTCTACAAAAGACAATTATATCATCCGCCAGAATAAAAAAAAAACAGCCTTTGGTTCAGTGTAGCAGTTTGTACTCTTTCCTCCAAGATGTTGTGCGAGAGATACATGAAACCATACCTGTCTTTATTAACACACATCACAGAGGTCCCCCTAACACTATTATTATTAGGGAATAGAAAAGAGTGAAGCTATGAGACATCAGGGAAGCAATGTGTGAATAAGCTAATTCCTCTTCATTTTACTCATTTATCAGATGCTCTTATCGAGACCAACTTACAGGAGCAATTAGGGTTAAGTGTCATGCTCAAGGAGAGAAAGATACATTTGTCCCCTTGCTGGCTTGGAGAATCAATTTGGTAACCTTTAGGTCACCTCAGATCTGTAGCCCAAGATAGCCCCTGGTTATCTGCTGCCTCTTACCTGTCTCCTCTAACCTCTCTGCTCTTACTGCTCTCCTCTGGCCTCCTTTTGAAAAATGTTCAATGGCTTTTGAGGTGAGGTTGCAAGGAGAGTATATTTGCATGAAAATGCATTTATATGAAATTAGACATCCTATTCCACCTTCTCCACTCTTTTTGAAAACTGCAAAAAATATTTAATTGTATTTGTTATTCAATTATAATTTTTGGAAAAATAAAGTAGCATATTGTTTTGTAAAATGTGTGCATGGTTTTCTCCTTCAACAAAAGACAAATGGATTCAAAGGGGGTGTGGGAGATAAAACACTTCCGTGGTAGGATCTAAAACTCTCCTTGATCAAAGTCAACTAGCCTACAAAAATAATCACATTGGCCACTCCATATCATCACTTGCCATTTTCCAGGACACGCAGGACAGATGATATTTACAAGATAAGAAAACCCTTATATCACAGAGGAGTTAGTGAGAGCAATTATGTTATAAATAAGGTAGCAATAATGTCGCAGTAATGAATTCTTAGTGGTTAAGAGCTAGGGTTTGTGAAAGGCTTAACAGAAAAATGTGCATTTAAAAAGTATTCAGACCCCTTTGTAATGTTTTGTATTAGCAGGACACAGAAGAGTATTAAAGGAGGTTCCTTAATCTAAGTAATTACAGGTAACATCCAGGAAGATAAGACGAGAACAAGGAAATTAGACACCACATACTGTAAAACAATGACAGACCAGAAGCACTAGGCCAGGAGGAACTTCAATAGAGACATAACAAGGGGGCAAACAAGGCACATGTGACAATAATAAACTGGACACAGATTAAACCAATAAACACAAGGGATCCAAACAGAACATAGAAACAAAGAAACTAGAACTGAAATACATATTACACAGATATGTAAAAGCCGTAATGGCACAGACTTTTCTTCACATATTGTTACTTTACAAACCATATTCTAAAAAGTTTTTTTTTTTTTACTCCACATCAATTTACACAGAATAGCCTAAAATGACCAAGCAAATACAGTATTTTTTGTAAGTTTACATTTCCATAAGTATTCAGACCCTTCACTCAATACTATGTTGGAAAATCTTTGGCAGCGACTACAGCCTTGCATCTTCTTGTGTGTGATGCTACAAGCTTGGCACAGCTGTATTTGGGGAGTTTCTCTGCAGATCTTCTCAAGCTAGGTCAGTATGAATGGGGAACATCACTGGAAAGCCATTTTCAATTCTGTCCAGTTCTGTCCAAAGACGTTTGATTGGGTTCAAGTCCAGGCTCTAGCTGGGGCCCTTAAGGACATTCACACCCTTGTCCCAAAGCCACTCCTGCCTTGTCTTGGCTGTGTGGTAAGTGTTGTTGTCCTGTTGGAAGGTGGTTTCTTCCAGACGTGATGCTTGGCATTGAAGCCTAAGAGTTCAATCATGGTTTTACCAGACCAGAGAATCCTTACGGCCAAATCACCCAACATTTGTGTTTCAACACAATCTTGTTTCTGAGCTCTACGTACAATTCCTTATAGCTCATGGCTTTTGTTCTGACAAGCACTGTCAACTGTGTGACCTTATATAGGCAGATGAGGTGTTTGCTTTTCCAAATCGTGTCCAATCAATTGAATTTACCACATGTGGACTCAGCGATGATCAGTGAAAACAGGACGACAAAGGGTCAGAAATACATGTAAAGGTATGCAAATGTTTTTTTAATACATGGTGTTCGCCTCATAACTTGAGCTACCATACATCGAAAGCAAGTTGGCACTGTGAATTACTGAACTCTACCACACCAGCTTTTCTGTTCACTGTCTTTATTTGTGTAGTGCTTTTATGCATTTAGAGAAATTGGTCTGTCTCGCCTAGACCAAATATTTGTATCCTTCTCAAATACAAACACCTACTCACAGACACACACCAACATATGGATATCACTCCTTTATAACTGATACCGAGTCAATGTGTCCAATACATTTATTCCTTTATTTTTATACTTAAGACGTCCTACCCTTCCATCTTCCTGTCTCTACTTCTGATGACTGACAATATGTATCTAACCAGATGTTCTGATGTGTGGAGTGTGTTGGTACTAGTTACCTTAGTAACGAGGTCATCACTGTAGCATTATGGGTAGGTCATGGACACTGGAATTGCAGCTGTTTGCTAGCGGATACTCAAAATAAATCACAGACTTTGGCAAATAAAGTCTGTGATAATGGAGAGGCATGCTTTTACCACTGTGAGTCGAAAGACAGAAATAATATTGAACAATCATGTCTCCACACTGAAATTGCTAGCCAAGAGATGTGACTTTAGTGCTCTTACCAACAAATTAATCAGAGATTGTGCTGTATTCAAAATAACACAACCCATACACAGCTGCTCAGTGAAAAGGAACATTGCAAACAGCTGTTAGCATCTGCATGGTACATGAGCAATCAGAGAGGAGCAATGAAAATCTAAAGAAAGCAGCAAAAGTGTGCCCAGTGCATCCTATTCACCCCAACTGTGGTGGGCAGTACTACTTACCACAACAGGTGCCCTACTTTCATCAAGCGCTGCAAGTAATGGAACCACTTCTCTAAGTATGCAGGTCTTCGACAGTACACAGACCCCCACCTAGAAACAGAACAGTAGCTAGTGTTCAACCCAATCCACACAGAGGCAGATATTCAGACAGTTTCAATTAATTGCTGGAGATGCATTAGACACCAAAACCAGCAGATTTTCTCTAATTGGAAAGCACTGATACCGAATAAGGGTGGAATTATATTCACAATTCTCTCTCTTTGTGAAAAACTACCACTTCCAAATTCATCCCAGGCTATAGACAGGTAACTGCTCCTTTGTGTGAACTTCATTGATATATGGACTCACTGAATTTGCACACACAGTACTTTGAGAATTTTCCTAGTAGTCTGCGTAATGTCAAACGGCCAGTCTGATTCTGACATTAGCACTAGATGGCACAGACAACTGTGCGGCACTGTAAACCCTCCAAACCATATCAATATATTGGTTGTCCTAACCATCATGGTTCTGGGTGGAGAAGAAAGACACTGATTTCCATGGCTGAAGCCATGTAAATTCCACAGTGGAGACTTCAGTCTACGCAGTGCTAACTAAATCCAGACAAGGAAAGTTCACTATGAACAGCTGACACATCTAGCTGACATATAGTGTAAGAATGCGAAGAGTCCATGGTTACCACAGATTGGCCACAGATTCGCCACTGTGACAGTTGAATGTCCAGGCTGAAGGTTAGAAACAGCTGCTACCTCTTACAGACAACTGGAAATAACGCCCCCACAACAACATTAGTGGCAATGTGTTAACAACCCAGCCATTAGGGCCACCTGGGCATCTGACGCCTTCAGCTGAGGCACCTTCCCAAACCTCATAAAATACAATACACACCCATGTGCCTGCTACTGGTGCTCATTCAGGGAGAGAGCCTTTACCAAACATCTTGTCTGCTCAGATAAAATACCTCTGAATTCATATGGTGCTTCATCATGCGACAAGATCGGGTGAGGTTTATTGAATTAATGCAATCAAGGCATGCAAAAACAACTTTATTGCTAATTGTATTTTTAGTGGCTCACGAAAATATTCACCCCCCCCCTTGAAATTTCCACATTTTGCTTTACCTGATTATATCAAAATGGATTTCTGTCATTGATCATTGTAAAAAAAAAAAAAATCTAAATTAATTACACATAAAAACAGAAAATCGTTGCATATGTATTTGCTCCATTTCAAATGTTTCCTCTACTTTTTTTCCCAACAGTGGGGGGTGGGGGGTAGCACGCCGACACACCAACATCAACATCACAAAAGACTCAATGTGTGAAATGCTAAAAACATGTTCTGAATGTTTTGAAAAACATCCTCCCTGTACCCCAGTCTGTCAACTTGACTTTCTTAACATTATTTGACAATACTTTCTTAACATAATTTCCTAATGATGACCTAAGTACTCCCCCTCAATTAACCATTCTCTAAAACTGTTCATGAATTGCATCCTAATAAAGGCAACTAGCTACTTGACTAATGAGTCAATATGAATTCCATGTACAGTATGATGTGTTGCATTGGGGGTTAAAGAGGGGTTAGTATACATAGTTTTTCTGGATGTGGCACACAGTGCCCTATGATTTCACATTTTATTTGTAACTTTACAAACTCATACAAAATATTTACTGCGGCACTGAATTGATTTTCCGCAAAAAGTATCCCTGGTGCATTACAGTGGGGGGAGGATAGTGGAAAATATAGTGTGGTTGGATTTATAACACAATCCCTCTCCAAAGCTAAAGAACACAAGCAAATGAATAACTATAATAACATAAAAATAAGATTTTTTTATATATTAGATTTGTTCTCTACATTAACTTACTTAAGATCTAATCATTCTTTAATGTGCTTTACCCTATGTAAAGTATTGTTTAAATACAAATGTTGTTTTGTTTATATTTTTCCCATGACATTTTTCCTTCTAATATTTACACAATACACACTGCTGACTTTTGTTTTGAAGGCAAAAAATGAAAACCGGTCTTACTGTTGCAGCCGAATCAAAAAAAAAATTGAGAGTTGTGACAGTTTGCTATTTAGTTAGCTTTTTTCCTTTGGTTCTCGCTCAGACAATGGCTACCTTGTTTATATCAATGTGACAGCCACATACTGACTGCACATGCACAGCCAGTTACATTTCTCGGACCTCACTCACTTGCTACATACTCCGAATGTCGGGTGCAGGACGTTGTTGTTCTGCTCTCATGCTTGTGCGATAGTAAACTGCGTGCAGTGGTAAACTGTGTTCAGCTTGGTAAAACAAAAGTATTTCTGTGACGGTCCATAATTTACCAGTGGTAGAGTGTCACTCTGATTACAAAAAGAGGGAAACACTGCCATTTAGTTCACCCCACTGAGTCTATTTGGATAAATCTCTACCAGCTTTGCCCACCTGGGTACAGTTGTTCAGAAGTCTTATCGGATTACGGCTATCAGATTGGATCAAATCTTGAAAATGGGTTGTAAAAATAAATAAAAGGATTCTAAAATCAGATTAGATCACATAATCCAGTTTTGATTTTGATCTGGATCCAACCTTATGTGTTGTTCAAAACGTTTTATTACTGCATTATTCTGATCCCAGCACAAGGGTGGTTTCTGGGTGGATTTCAAGAACAAAATGTAATAATGTGTACCCTGAAGAAGGCATGTGAGGCATTGGTGCTTTTTATATGCCATAATATTATCTTAATAGAATCGGAGTAGAGTTCCGTGGACATTGTTTCCATCAAGTGTCGTCCAGTTAATTAAACCCTGCTGTCCACTGAGCACCGCTCCTACCACACCTGACGCCAGAGCAGCATTCTTGCTTCTTTGCACTTAAAAATGTAATAAAACTTTAAAATTGTTCAAATAATCTAACATTTGTATCATGAAGTATATTTACACTTATATTTTGCACTGGATTTGTTGATATGTTATAGTGATTAAGTGGATATAGTAGACATTAGGCAACGTATTAAGCCTTTCGGTAAAGTAAGAAAAGGAAATAATCTCCCAAATAGCTGCCAATATTAAACCAAAATAAATTGAATTTATTTCATTCATCACTGTATATTAATTACAATAACAATATTGTTACAGATGAACCAGTCATTGAGGGAGGAGGTGGATCCTCACTGGTAGAGCCAGTAGTTACTGACACACGAGCTCAGAAGAGAGGCTGAAAGCGTCGAACAAACATAATGATGCCATAAGTCACTTGTAAATTAGAAACCAAAAGAGCAGAAGTACAGATTAGTCTAACAAAGGAACAAATTATTCTCACCCAACTACAGCAAACCAAAGCCAGACTTGATATCCACCTCCTAAAAGCAAGGCTTCAAAAAGCTGGTCTCTCCACAAATGAAGAACTCTGAACGTTCCTTATTTTGTTATTAACTATTGGACATTAGCATTTTTATGATTTGTGTACAGTATTTGTGAATAATGCAATTTTTTTTGTTTTTATTTATTTGTTGGGGTCAGAAGTGGTCTGACTGTTTAAAAGAAAGTGAAAATGGAAGGGGATGTTTGTATTGTTTTATTGTGCTGTTTTCTGTCTCTTCAAATAAAAACACTTAAAGAGACCCCACGCTGGCTATTCTACCTGTTGTTCTTTACATTGTTAGTAGCCTAAACTGTGATATGTAGCCATTTAGAGCACTGGTAATCCGGATTTGATTATCTTGAATGTGATCCAAAACCGGCACAAAAGTAAGATGGATTACCTGATCCGGTATAGTAAAACAATCTTGATCCAGATTAAACTTTTTGAACAACTAGGCCCTGGACACTGCAATTTTACCCCATTCTCCTCAAGCTCTGTCAGGTTGGATGGTGACCTTTGCTGAACAGAAATGTTCAACTCTTTCCACATATTCTCAAATGGATTGGGGTCCATCTTTTGACTCAGCCACTTCTGAACATTTACCTTTTTTTAAGCAATGCTAGAATGGATTTGGCTGTATATTCATTGCCATTGTCTAGCTGGAAGATTAATCCTCTCCTAATTCCAATGTCTCTTGCAGGTTTTGCTCCAGGATCTCTCTGTACATTGGTGCATTAATTTGCATTCTATCTTCATAAGCTTTCCATGCCCTGATGCTGAGAACCGCCTGCATAGCATGATGCTGTCACCGCCATTTTTATGGTACGTATGGTATTCTCAGGATGATGTGTGGTGTTAGACTTCCGTCAAACATGGCGCTTAGAGTTAAGGTCAAAAAGCTCTATTTTCATCTCTATTTTCCATAGAATCTTCTTCTATGTGGTTTCAGTCTCACAGATGCCTTCTGGCAAACTCTAACAAGATTGGATGCGTTTTTCTTCAAAAATGGCCACTTTGCCACTCTCCCATAAAGCCAACTTTTGTGAAGCCTCCAGGCTATTATTCAATCAATCAATCAATCAAATGTATTTATAAAGCCCTTTTTACATCAGCAGTTATCATAAAGTGTTTTTACAAAACGCCCAACCTGAAACCCCAAGGAGCAAACAACAACTGTGTTGTAGCACAGTCTCTACGAAAAACTCCCTAAAAAGGGCAGACATTTTGTAAGAAACCTAAAGAGGCTTGCAGTTTTGACCAGTCCTCTTCTGGCTGTGTTGGGTCAACATTTTAAGGGTTGTAATAATTAATAAATGCATGTGGACTGTGTCCAGAGTCTTTAAAACCTAATCCTGGTCAGAATCAAGACCAGATTGACAAGGACAGGGACAACCTGGGTGTGTACATTTAAATGTATTTGAGATGTTTGCTTGAGATAAGTGAAATAATGGAACGAGAGACAAATAACTTGATATTCAGGGACTATTTTCTAAATCCAAGCGGTATTATGTAATACAACTTCTGCTTGTTAAGAAATCATTACCTTTTTTTAAGGATGGATTAGATTTTTAACCTGAAAACGAGATAAATATATAACCCTGTTTCCAAAATATGTGGTACGCTGTGTAAAATGCTAATAAAAACAGAATGTAATGACGTGCAAATCATTTATTACTATTTGATTGAAAATAGTACAAAGACAACATATCAAATGAGAAAGAGAGAAATTTACACGCCCATTTTGAATTTGATGCCAGCAACACATTTCTAAAAGATTGGAACAGGGGCATGTTTACCACTGTCTTGCATCACCTATTCTTTTAATAATACTCTGTGTTTGTGAACTAAAACCAACTGCTGTAATCTTGAATGTGAAATGTATTCCCATTCGTGCTTGATAAGATTTCAGTGGCTTAACAGTTCAGGTTCTCCTTTGTTGTATTTTTCTTTTATAATACGCCAAATGTTTTCAATGTGTGACAGGTCAGTTTAGCAACCAGACTATTTTACTGTGGAGCCATGCTGTTGTAATATCTGCAGAATGTGGTTTGGCATTGTCTAGCTGAACAAAGCAAGATCTTCCCTGAAAAAAACGTGGTCTGGATGGCAGCATTGTTGCTCCAAAACCTATATACTATGTTGTTCATCATTGATGGTGCCTTTACAGATGAGCAAGTCACTCATGCCATGTGCACTAATGCACCCCCATACCATCACGGATGCAGGCTTTTGAATTGTGTGCTGATAAGAAGCTGGATGGTCCTTCTCCTCTTTAGTCCTCTTGAGGATGTGGCGTCCATGATTCCCAAACATAATTTAAAATGTTCATTCACCAGACAGTTTCTCACTTCACCTAAGTCCATGTAAAATTAGTTTAGGCCCAGAGAAGGCAGCGGCAGTTCTGGATCTTGTTTACACATGGTTTCTTTTTTGCATGGTAGAGTTTTAACTTGCATTTATGGATGCAGAGACGTACTGTGTTCACAGACATTGGTTTTCAGAAGTGTTCCTGAGTCCATGCAGTAATTTCCACTAGAGAATCTGGTGTTTTTAATGCCGTGCAGTCTGTGGGCCCAAAGATCACAGCCATCCAATATTGGTTTTCGGCCTTATCCCTTGCATACAGAGATTTCTCCAGAATCTCTGAATCTTTTAATGATATTATGTACTGTAGATGATGAGATCCCAAAACTCTTTTTTTAATTTTGTATTAAGAAACAAATTGTTGCACTATTTCCCCATTGCAGTCTTTCACAGAGTGGTAAACCCTGCCCTATGCTCCCTTCTGACAGACCCATCCTCTCTGGAATGATCTTTTAACACCCAATCATGTAACCTGTTGCCAACTGACCTAATTCAGTTGTGTGATATTCCACCAAGTAATTTTTTTTAGCATTATACAACATCTTTTGTTGCCCTTTGCCCCAACTTTTTTTAAATGTGTTCTTAGCATCAATTTCAATAAAATGTCTCAGATTCAGAATTTTATATGTTGTCTTTGTACTATTTTCTATTGAATATAGGGTTTACATGATTTGCACATCATTGCATTCCGTTTTTCTTTACCTGTCCCAACTTTGTTGGAAAGGGGGTTGTACTTGATAAGACAAATTTTTTGAAGTGCACTCGTGAATGACTGAAGCTTCTTTAGAGTTGCCATAGACCTCTTGGTGGCCTCCCTGACTACTACCCTTTTCGCCTGGATACTTGAATGTTCTAGACAGATTCACAGCTGTTCTATATTCTCTCAATTCTTAATTTACTTAAACTGGGTTCCGGGGGATATTCAACGCCTTGGAAATGTTTTAGAATGGTAGGATGTCACAGAGAAAGGTGTATTTAACCTAAAATCAAATGAAAAACCTAACACAGAATTGACAATAATTATATGGCTTCTAAAGACAACTCATTCAGGTGAGTCACAGCAAAAGTGATGAATACTTATGCAATTCATTATGTTCTGTTTTACACACAGTTATAATTCACTTTGAAATTATGGATGAAATGCCACATGCTACAATTTAAAATAAAATGTACTGAGTTAGTTTATATAAGGAGATCAACTGATAAAATAACTTTTCTATAGATTACAGTTGACTGGGAATACATACATCTGCGAACAGACAATTTGTAGGTTTTATTTCACTTCATAAAATATGGAACCAACCAAATGTTACATTTATATTTTTGTTCAGGGAACAAAACATGCTGTACTTCCTTGGTCTGATATGGATAATAATTATTCTTCTGTGCCTTTTGTATTACGTACAGTATTGATCACCATGATTTAATTACTGCAAAGAAAAAATATTGATCTACTAGAATTTTTAAAGAGACAGCCTGTTTAGTCTGTCTCTAAACAGGCTGTCTCTTCATGAAACATATAATGTATTCTTTCTGCAAATTCAATGTCATTTTCCTTTGATGAATATATTCGTAATTTTGATGGAGTTTTATATTTTATATATGTAAGCCTATTTATATGTTGAGAACAAAAGTAAAGTCTGTAATTCTATTTATTGTTAAGCAGAATGCCACAGAGTTCTGTGACAACACTGTTCCAGCAAATGCTCATGGCAGATTGAACAACTGAAAGATGAAATCCACACTGTGACAGTCAACTCTGTTACTTCATTGGGCAAGTAAGAGTCATTTTAAATGTTACTTATTTCAATCATGGGAACAACCCTGTAAACCATTCCATGAGAGACAGATGGGATTTGTGTAGACAGTGGAAGGCGTATGTTGTGTTTCCAGTCGGTTTCCCAGTGGTGTGCCCAGTGGACAACATCAGTATTGGTGAGTGTGATGCGGTCCCTATGAACAGGGTCAGAAGGCTCAGTTGTGCTCTAAGGGCACTGCAACACACCGAGGCTCTAACAGACCCCAGTGATGTGGTTGGGTGGGCGCCTAACACACAGAGGGAGAGAGAGATGGAGACCTTGAACAGGGTCTTTCTTTGGCTGTACTTTCTATTTTTCTCTTTATCCTGCTTTCTACTTTCCCAGAGCAATAGGGCTTCATGTCAGCTTGGAAATTGCAGCTATCGGCCATTCTGACATCTTATGAAAAAACTAATATAATGGGGTTTATCTTCCCAATCACTTAAATGCTCATTATGCTTAATTGTTGAAAGGATTGCATATTAATGCATTATGTAGTTCTATTAACAATGTGATATCAGAAGAATGAATTTTTTTAAAGTGTTTAATAAAAGGTAGACTAGCTATAGTAATTGTGTAATGGTAAATGTATTTAAAAAAAATACCTGCGGGGTAATGTATGATTGAAACATGACTGCTATAAAGACTGAACGGTTAAGTTATTAGCATTAGAAAGCTATACACTTTCTATACACTCTGCAAAAAGTGGGACATATTTATGGCAATGATTGTGTAGGTAATGACATTTGCATGCAAAAAAAACATTTAACTGACTGAAGTTGTGGGCATAACATAGAACAAAACATTCTTATATTGGCATTTAAAATAACTTTTTGTGAAGGTGAAAATATGAAATCAAACAGTCATATGCTTATTCATGATGCTCCCTTCCTAGAACTGGACCTTTGTCTCCATCTTATTTCATTCAGCGTTATAGGAATGACAATATCGCGTGACTACCACTTTTTATAAACGAAGAACTTACACATCAAATGCGTATATTGTTTTCATTTATTTAACTGTTTCTAAACAGATGCATTAAATCATTTCAAATTATCAAAATGCTTAAATGTAATACATTACAGAATATCAAAATTCTGGGTGTTAGACGGGTCAGACATTGTGCAAAACAAGTCCAGAGAAGAAATGCATTATAAAAATCACATACTAAATTAAAAGCTGCATTATATTAATACACATTATTTAAGTCTACTTAATACATTTGCAAAATCAAAAGAAAAATATTTGAATAAAAATCTACAAAAAGAACAAAAAAACAAGATTGTTCCAGAATCATATCACAAAGATACTTCTTTTGACCTTTACAGGGCAAATGGAGAATCTTACATCAAAGACCATGAATTCTAAAGCCCTTTTAAAGTCTGGCTCTTTATCTCAATAACACATGTTCAATTCCCATTCCTGACCAGACACTGATGGTGATTTTGGGTTATTTTTCAAATCTCTCCCTTGTGAGATAGAATCCATTTATATTATACTTGCCCAGTCAGGGAAAGTTCAGGATAGGGCAAATTGGCTGGCTGGCTGGCAATTTAGATGCCTCTGTGCCTATGCCTCTCTGTCTATGCACATGTTTATAAGCACAAAAGGCACTAAATAATTTGCTTTGGATGGAATGGTGACAACAAAAAGGTTGGGCAATATTTTCTTTCTACAACTGGGTGAAAGTCTGCAGTATACATTACTTGAGCACATCAAACTTATGAATGTTGTGTCGTGATTCAAGTCTGGTTAAAAAAAAAAAAACACACTAATGACACTCTAATGATACCAAATGCATATTCATCAATCAACACTTCAACTTGGTGGAGATTACTGACAAAAATGCAAGTGTGAAATAAAAATGAAAACAACACAGAACATAAAAACAAAAATGTTTTAGTGAATCACACACTTTAAAATATTAGGGATTTGGACAGTGCTTTTAAAATGTGTCATTTAAAAAATTTCCTTTAAAAGAATGTACCATGTACGAGTTCCAACAGCAAGTCCTTGAGTTGCAAAGAGCAGTCATATCCAGACATTCTTTACAAAGGAGTGCAGTGTCCAACAGAACAGCTCAGTGAAGATGAGATGGATCTATATAGAATAGATATCCCTTTAGTAAACAGGACTGGACCAGAGTGGACTAGAGTGAAAAACTGAATGTAACGCAAATGTAACGCACCATGAGGAGTGTCTACACTGCTACACCGCGGAACGCAAGTGTAATTCGGCATTCTGATAGGTAGAGTCTGCAATACAGTCAGTCAGTGTACCACAAGAAAACACTTCTTAAAAGAAAGTACTGCCGAAAATAAATTACAAATCGATTAATGGGCAGTCCTGTTGAACAGATTGCTGGTCCTAGGTATAAAAAAAAATATGTAAACATTAAAGGTTTCTGATATTGGTAGATGAAAGATGAAGTGCTTTCTGAATAGAAAATCTTAAATGGATGAAATTACAGTCCCCTGACATGAAACCCTTTTATTTGGACGTTTTGGCTAGTGCAACCCTTCCATATTCATTAGGAGGTCAGAGAGGAAAGACAGTAGAACTGCATTCAAATAACACTTTGGGAAAGGTAAGTTAATTCTTGCGCTTTGTCTAAGTACCACTTTCAATTTGGCAGGGGGAAGAAACGGGTTCAATCAGAGACAAGTCGCTGACCGTTTAAGCTCCAGGGGTTAAAGGTCGGTGGTGATGACAGGCGTGACCCCGTGTATGAGCAGGGTCGGACCCAGGCCCTTAGTGAGCAGGTCCAGCTGGCGCAGGTAGGAAGTGTAGCGCCGCGTGTCAGCGGGGGGTCGGGGCAAATACAAGAAACGCACTGCCGGAGGGGGGCAGGTCTGATCCAGGATTAACCTATTGACCGCCGACAGATACTCATCCGACACCCTGGTGGCGTTGCTAGGAAAGCTATTGACGTAGTCGTCGTCCCCTTCCTCCTCGAACTCGTCCTCTTTCGGAGACTGGCACGGCGGCCTGGTCTTGTCGGCGTCGCCCTGCCTCTGCCAGTGCAGTGCCACCTGTAGATCCCAGGGCACGGGGTAGACGTGGGCTTTGATACGGAGCTGCTTCAGTAGGTGCCCCAGCTTCTCCTCGGGGCCCCGCATGCTCCGCCCTTCCTCCACGCACAGGAAGAGGCGGAGCCTGGCGTGGCGCCAGGCCCGGACCATGTTGAGGACGCAGGCCAGCTGGAGCAGGAAGAAGGAGCAGGTGTCCACGTAGCTAGAGCTGTCCGGCCTCATCAGGTTGACGGGCCACACATCCACGTACAGGGCCCCCTTCCCCGCGGACGACAGGGTGGACGCCCGGTCAAACTGATGGAAGTAGCGGGCCAGTGCTACGTTCTTCGACATCTTCACAGCGTCCGCGATCACCGCCACATACTCCTGAGGTCCCAAGACTTTTCCGCTGTCTAGGCGCCCCCCGCCGGTCACGCCGCTAGACTCCCGCAGGGCGGAGAAGTGGTAGGTCGGGCATTCCTCCTCTGGGTCCTGAGTGGGGATGACGCTGGGGTCAGTCGGCTTGAATGATACGTAGGTGGGGTCAGTAAGTTTGTCTTCAGGGGGGCAGTCGTCATAGAAACCGAGGACCAATGTATTGGGCCTCATCCCACCTAGACGGGAGGAGTTGGAGAAATGAAGGGATTGTCTTGTGAGTGGGTCCCGTGGCCTTGTATGAGATTAAGCTGAGGAGCGTGGTACCAGTGAGACAGCAGAAGTACCAACCTAGTCCTGAGATGAAGAGCAGATGCTGGACTCCATGTCGTACGGAGTCAGCCAGAGTGAGGTTGACAAAGGCCTTGATGTTGAGGTGGTCCACCAGAGACAGCCAGGAGTCATAACGGGCCTGGAGGGGGTCAGAGGGAAGGGAGTCTAAAACAGAGAGGGGAAGAGCGGGAGCGAGAGGGGAAGAGCGGGAGCGAGAGGGGAAGAGCGGGAGCGAGAGGGGAAGAGCGGGAGCGAGAGGGGAAGAGCGGGAGCGAGAGGGGAAGAGCGGGAGCGAGAGGGGAAGAGCGGGAGCGAGAGGGGAAGAGCGGGAGGGGAAGAGCGGGAGCGGAAGAGCGGGAGCGGGAGGGGAAGAGCGGGAGCGAGAGGGGAAGAGCGGGAGCGAGAGGGGAAGAGCGGGAGCGAGAGGGGAAGAGCGGGAGCGAGAGGGGAAGAGCGGGAGCGAGAGGGGAAGAGCGGGAGGGGAAGAGCGGGAGGGGAAGAGCGGGAGGGGAAGAGCGGGAGGGGAAGAGCGGGAGGGGAAGAGCGGGAGGGGAAGAGCGGGAGGGGAAGAGCGGGAGGGGAAGAGCGGGAGGGGAAGAGCGGGAGGGGAAGTGCGGGAGGGGAAGAGCGGGAGGGGAAGAGCGGGAGGGGAAGAGCGGGAGGGGAAGAGCGGGAGCGAGAGGGGAAGAGCGGGAGCGGAAGAGTGGGAGCGAGAGGGGAAGAGTGGGAGCGAGAGGGGAAGAGCGGGAGCGGAAGAGCGGGAGCGAGAGGGGAAGAGCGGGAGCGAGAGGGGAAGAGCGGGAGGGGAAGAGCGAGAGGGGAAGAGCGGGAGGGGAAGAGCGGGAGGGGAAGAGCGGGAGGGGAAGAGCGGGAGGGGAAGAGCGGGAGGGGAAGAGCGGGAGGGGAAGAGCGGGAGGGGAAGAGCGGGAGTGAGAGGGGAAGAGCGGGAGTGAGAGGGGAAGAGCGGGAGTGAGAGGGGAAGAGCGGGAGTGAGAGGGGAAGAGCGGGAGTGAGAGGGGAAGAGCGGGAGTGAGAGGGGAAGAGAGGGAGTGAGAGGGGAAGAGAGGGAGTGAGAGGGGAAGAGAGGGAGTGAGAGGGGAAGAGAGGGAGTGAGAGGGGAAGAGAGGGAGTGAGAGGGGAAGAGAGGGAGTGAGAGGGGAAGAGAGGGAGTGAGAGGGGAAGAGAGGGAGTGAGAGGGGAAGAGAGGGAGTGAGAGGGGAAGAGAGGGAGTGAGAGGGGAAGAGAGGGAGTGAGAGATGAAAATTAGCCCAAGAACACAAACCACAAAGAATGTTTAATAATAAAAAAATAATAAATAAAAAGGAGCTTCCAATGTGTTATTTGATCTTATAACACTTTTATATGGAAAGCATTGATGCTATGAATGGTGCAAAAGCACGGAAAACAAGGTCGCTAATCATTTTCACACTTATTCGTAGAAATGTGTTATTTTAGTTGATTCCCTTCAATCATTAGCGAAGCACAATATACAGCATTCCCAATGTTGTAAAACAACAACAACACAGCTCATTCACTGTTGTAAAACAACAACAACACAGCTCATTCACTGTCGTAAAACAACAACAACACTGCTCACCACCACCCCCGCCCCCCATCTTTATCAAGGGTGCCATATCCTACTAGACACGCTGATAAGCAGCCTGGTCTACCACACAAAGCTGTACTTACTGATGGATGTGTGGGAGCGATTCAGCCACTCAAAGGAAAATGGAATGGTAAAAGTCATCCAAATTGTACAACGGACAGAAACAATCCACAGTTTTTTTTTTCACCAAATTCATCAGATAAATACTAAGATATACATTATATTATTATATATATATATATATATATATATTTATTTTTTTACATGGACAAATAATGAAATTAGTTCAAGGGTTTGGCCGACTGATTGTGTATTCAATGTGTCAAATTTCACATACGCAACCAAAAAGCTGTGTATTCCAATCAACCAAATCCGGCATCATGAGGACAGGTTTGTCAGGTTATCACAACCATTACTTCGGTCGCCATGTTAACGGGAACAAACAAAGTGCTGCAAGAGCTCAGAAAAGACGACAAACCAATCCAGCGAGATATGTGACACGAGGATAAATAGAAGGCTCACAAGGAGACCCACGGGTAGGCGGGGCTTGTAATCCTCTTACCCAAGTCTCCGAGCTGCACGTGCCCTAGGACGTAGAGACCGCTCTTCTTGATGTCGTTGATGAAGGTGATGAGACCCACACTGCTGCGTGGGTTGGACACCATCAGTAACACCTGGGGCCGCCAGAACTTCACGTGGTCCTTACGCACGTCCAACATCAGTAGGTACTTGCGTACCTGGAGCAGAGGAGAGACACAGGGGGTTTCATTGGTTCCGACAGAACTGAAGAGGGAACACCACAGTCACTAGGACTGGATGACTAGCATGCTAAGTGGTAGCAATATTCAGCAGCTCGGCTGCCAAGCCATGTGGCCAGAATCCTAGTGGCCCGATGATTTGGTTTTCTGCCATGTTGCTAATTGTTAAGCCAAACATACATCCATGCCATCTATATACCATGTAAACACATATGGCCTGACAAACAAACCCCCAAAAAGGAGTTGGCTGAATCACAAACCTGGGCACGACTGGCGACGAAATGGGGTGTGCATCTCTAATGCCGGCCAGTCTCTGGGTAGGAAACCCCTCCCTACCCCCCGTGCATGTTATAATCATAAGGATTGCTCCAATGCAAAAACAAATTGGATCCACAATCAGAATCTCATTACGACTGCAGAGCAGAGACGGTGTAGGGTGTGTGTGGCTATGGAGAGACACTTGGGACTTTGGAATGGCAATTCCGCAAGCCTCCAATTCTCATTTGTTAGAAGCACGTAGAGCTCCCATTATGGGACTAACGTCAGAACATTCCAAGTCAGGAACACAAACCTGTCCATCCTAAATGAATTCCTGTAAACTAGTCAACCAAAGAGATAATTAGCAAATACTGTCTCCTAATGGCCACCAACTCAAAGATATTCGACATAATGGGCCTATTAAAATACTCTGAAAATGCTTTGTCCTTTCCACAATTCCTTGGAGTAATCACAGAAGGGATGCGTAAAAGACAGTGGGAGTAGTGGATTCCATGCTTTCACTTCGATTTGGGATTACTTCAAGGAACAGGGTACAAGCATTTAAATATTAAAATCTGCTGATATAGGGCCTAGGACCAGACACCCTTTGCAGCAACCTGGGAATAATAAGTGTGTTCACATTGTGCTTGTGTGTGAGAGTGAGTGTGTGCGAGAGAGCGAGTGAGAGACCACTGGTGATGTTGAGAATACTAAACGCTTAAAATACCACAGTAATTATGATCATCATAAAAGTTTGAGCTAAATAGAGAGGGGTCCTCTTCGAGCAAATGTCTGGATCAGTCAGTCCATGTGTGACTTTCCCCAAATCTCATCACAGGGTTTCCTCTTTTCATTGCCCCCCACGATGAAACCGGATGTCTCCGCCTTTAAGTACGTAATACTGTATTGTATGTACGTTATGTATCTCAGTCTCCGCTGGCCTTAAAACAACATGTTTGACTGAGGAATGATGCCGTCTGCCATAGAGATCTGGCATTTGCAAAATGACACTAATTAGCCAGACTACAGTAACTAGAATGTATTAGTCACACACAACGTCAATTTTCCCAGGGGGACGGCTTTTGCATTTCACTTGTAGTCTTCTCTTTTCTACGTTCTCTCCTATCCAACAACACACACATTTTTACACGTTTTTCCCTCCTATCTCAATCTCACCCAGTTGGCACGGCTCCAAAGAGCGCACGCACACACGCTCGCTTGCGCACGCACGCAGGCCAGCTACTTCATTCTAAATGGGCCCGTCTCTGCGGTCCCCTTGTTTCCCTCTCTCCCTGGGGACGGGGGTGGGGAGAGGGGGAGTGGAGGAGAAAAGCTCAATAAGTTAAGTGGCTGTAATAATGCTCATGGAGCAGCCTCGCTTTTGACAGGATGCTGGCACCTTGCCGCCCTTGGCAACCATCCCCTTGGCAACGGTCCCTCCTGGCAACACCTACCCCCCTCCTTGAAAACCTGATCTAGACTCGAGCAACAGGCTTGTAGAATGGAGGACAACTCCTCACATACTTCTGGATGACGTCAGTGCATAGAAAGGCCGGCACACTGACGTCCGGTTGAATAAACCACAACACCAAAAACGAGCGTTTTAGCCAACGCGAGTCGGCAGAACAGTGTCATCTTGGTATCGATTCTAAAGGGTCCCGAGGGGCGTCCCATTAGAGACTGGGATGGCCATGGCATGTGGGGAAACATCAGCAGTCTTCTTCATTGAAGTTCCAGGCAAACATGGCTGAACAATAACCCCTCTTTCAAAGCTCTTTTCTAGTCAGGTTTGGTAAAAACAAATTAACGGGCGAATGGGCCAGTCCAGCATTTTAAAATCAACAGTTCTCAAACTCCTCCTTTGGGACTCCCATTCAACCCATGTATCACTCCTATTCCAGAGTTAGTACATCAATTCAACTAATCATCATGGCTTTGATTAGGTAAATCAGCTCAGCTAGGTCAAACTCTGGGGTCCCCAAAGACACAGAAGTGTGTGTGTGACTCTAGCTGTGCGTGCATGCGCTTGGCTGTGCGTGCGCGTGGCTCTGCGCCTGGGTGTGTGGGTGCGCGCGTGCGGCTGTGGGCATGCGTACCTGGTGGAAGATGAGCGCCTGGCTGATGTAGCCCCAGCTGCTTGTAGGACTGAGATAATGAATGAGAAGCAGCAGTAGCAGCATGAAGGCGATGGCGGCAGATGCGTAGATAGAGTTGATCAGGAACATCATGACAGCACAGCCCACAATGCCCAGCACACAGGTGTGCCATGTGAAGTAACGGAAAGTAGGCCTGAGGGGAAAGGGGTCACATTCTAAAACATGCACACGCAACACAAACCACTTGTTACTAAAATGTATCTTTGGGTACAGAACCCGTTTCGGCCCCTTTTTGTTATGGGGTATTGTGTGTAGTGTGATGAGGAGAAAAAAGTATAAAATCCTTTTCTAGAATAAGGCTTGTAAAAGAAAATTATCGGTCTTGAGTTCTATAAAGTTATTTTTTATTTTTATATACGCATGGGATAATTGATAAAGGCCACCTACTATTCCCACAGGCTATAACAAAACAATGAGGAGAAAATGAAGGGGTTGGAATACTTTCCGAATTGCACTGTAAATACACTTACACAGAAGTAACTTCTACGAATGTAAAGCCCTACGCCGGCCTAAAGCCCTACCTAGAGCTCATTGAAGGCATGAGCAACATCTGGAGGGGAGTCAGTAGCTAGAGAATAAGGCAGATTAAGGAAACAAATTCAGCCAAAATATAGCATGCGAGGGAGTGTATTTCAGGGTGTGTACGCGTGTGTGGTGGGGGGGGGGGATTGGGCCAGAGCTCCCCATGTGCGCAAGTGCAGCCTCAGGTAGGGTCATTGATCATGTAGCAGAGACCCCCGTTCTCCTGCAATAACATCATCAGCAGATAAACAGCCATTACAGCTAGCTACTGTAATTACCATCAAAATGAACAGGCTGGGCCCAGCTGGGAGCGCTAGGTCACTAACAGACTTCGCTACATTAACAGAGGAAAAACACAGTGGATCACCAAATGCTGTCCTTAACATACTCCTTCTCCCCCTCATGTTCGTTTTCCAATGCTCTCCGTCACCAGAGAAGTGAAACAGCTCCTCTTTGCCCCTACCGTCTCCCCTATAACTTTCCATTAGTTTTATCGCTCCTTTCACAGCATTCGTCACCTCAATGTCTTTCTTTTTCATCTCAACTCCCCTATTCTCTCTCCATCCATTGTTCTCCTCCTCTGCCTCCCCATTCTTCCCCTCTCTCTCTCCCACCATTCTTCCTCCTCTCTGTAATTACATTAAAACCTCAACCCGCTTGCCTTCCCTCCCTGCCTCCTGTCTGTAATCCCTCTCTCATTAGTGGCAGTGTATCTCTGGCACTCTCCTCATGTCTCCCCCACACACGCCCATTTCCCAGTGACTGATGTCACTTTGCTGACATCGGCGAAAAAAGAAAAAAAAAAAACAGCCACCATCAAGTAGTGAGAGGCGGGGCCCCGGCGACCAGCCAACGCACACGTCATGATTGGAGGGGACACAACTTTGCAACGGCCAAACACCACCTGAAAACCCAGACAGATCTAGAAGTCAGCGAATGCCTGTTTCAGACATCAGTCATGCCGTATCAGTCATATGGTCCAAGGGTGTATTTCACTGCTTTGAGATGCTTTTACGCATTAGAGCAAAGTGACAGTCCAAGAACGTCCCGCGTGTCCACTTACTAACAGAGCCTGGCCTTCAAGTCGAACCACTAAACACAGCGCGTTTCAGAGCCACTCAGCCCTGTCCTCTCGTCCAAAGCCAGCAGTCACTCCCATCAGTAGTAGAACAGGCACTTCCCCAGAGGAGCGCTCTAGAAAACTGGAGCCATTTAATAAAGCTGCAAGCAGCCAACAGTCTCCACATCCACGAAGAAAGACCCACGCACCCACCCGCGCACACAGACACAGGGCAACGTTTAGGAGACATGGTTATAAAAAGAAAAAAGATTTTCACGCATTCTTTCACACACCTTTACATTCCTTTTCACAATACACACACACACAGACACACAGTAAAGAAAGCTCTTCCAATACATCATAATTGAGCAGCCCCCCATCCCCTCCCCTTCAGCTAAACAACCGTGTGCCAAATTTAGGAGAAAGGGAAATATTTCTGCTAAATTAGTCATGCTAATTACAGAGCAGTTGTCAGGGGAGCGCAGCGCTTAATGGCTTTTAATTCCTTTCGCCTGGAAAGAGGCACGGGAAATATACAACAACAAACACCCAAAACCTGCCCTCCGACAAAAGCAGCAACAACACTCTAATAGAATTAAGGATGTGCCCCAAAGCAGCCAGCCAACCACGCGCCTTATCAGCCCCCAGCCGTGCCTCCCTCGGCCAAAAGGGAGAGAGATACGGAAACAGAGAAAAGTTTGCTGAACTTTAAATACCCTTCACACACGGACAAGCACTGTTACAGTATGCAAACAGAGGCATCGTAGGCCGGCCGGCCTCTGACGCGAAGCAGGGCCGGTCAGTCGCCCCCGTAGATGAGGCGACAAGATGCTAGCGGTAGTGGCGACGGAGGACCATTAGGGGGCAGTCTTTCCTCAGCTCTAAAGTATTACACCCCAGGTCCCCAGGGAAGTGATGAGGGACACTGCCCTTTGCAGGATACCATCTTTAGGATGCTAGGATCCTATGGCAGTTACTGTAAGAGTAGGCTTGTTTATGCTAGTCGAAACTTTCAACCGGGCCCTACTCCCACATCACGGGGGGAGGGGAGAGGGAGAACCACTGTCTGCATGTGTGCCTCGGAGGAGTAGAGAGGAACAGAATCAGAGAGAGTGGGACCACCAATAGGCTGAGAAACAGACCAACAGACACTGTGTGTGTGATCTATAATTAAGTCCTTCGCAAGTTAAGGCAAAACCCAGGGTGCATCAATGCAAACGCGTGGGGGGGGGGGGGGGGGGTTACCTGAAGTTAGGAGCAGAAGCCCACTCCAGAGCCAGACAGGCCAGATCCACAGCCGCGTACACCAACAGGAAGAAGATGGTTACGATGCTGGCAATGGTGTTCAACTTCCCGGAGAACAGCACCAACTACAGATGGTGAGATGGTGACAAGGAGAGAGACAGAGACAAAATGTGCATATTGATTTACTGTAGCTGTTTCACTGGGGAAAGTGTGTGTGTGTGTGTGTGTGTGGGGGGGGGGGGGGCAGGGAGACATAAGATGGGACAAGTGATATAAGATGGGACAGGAGTTTCCTCTGACATCCGCAGCACAAAGTCAGCTGGAGTCTCCCCAGAGAGGCTCTTTTACAAGATCATTAATTAGCTGTTAACGGAGCCCTTAGCGAAAGGCCAGTCCGGAAAACTGCTGCTCCGACAGATGGACGCACGCACATGCTCATGTTGTTGTAGGTTACATTAGATCTGCATGCATACATGTACGTGTATATGCATGCACGTATGCTTACGCTGCTTACAAATCCACGGAGGTCATGGCGCTATTGAGAGGTTTCACACAGCATCCCCCTAAAGGTCAGATCACAATAAGGGGGCTGTCAAAACCGGTGTCATGCTTCTGCACTTCCTCAAATACCATCTCTATTACTCGGAAATGATGCATGACCCGGCTGCCCTATATAAATGACTCAAACGGGGAAAACGTCTAACTCACAGATTTTTTTCCCCTCACCACTTTTAACCGCCTCCCTTCCCTCTTCCACCCACTCCCCCACCCCCACCTCACACCTCCCCTCCCCCACCCCACCTCACACCTCCCCCACCCCACCTCACACCTCCTCTCATCCGCGAGACTGTTTAACATCCAGGGAGATTGGAATCAGACTGTTGCCATCAGTGAATCATTTGAATGGCAGAGAGGAGGAGGCATAAAGGAGAGCGAGGGAAGAGGATAAGCGAGGCAATGAGCTCTGATACAGGCTAAACATTTCCCTCTAATTACTCCGGTGGAGGAGCGGAGCGAGGGATAAGACCGGGAGAGAGAATGACAAGCCATTTAGCTTTTAACACTCACCTCTTCAAGAGTGCCTGACTTGCTAGTCATTATTGGAGGTCTCTCGCCGCCACCTCGTTTTATCTCCATCTGCACCCTGATATCTGCCCTCCTCTTCTCACACTACTAATCTTCTTTTCTCCTTACGTAATGGCCGTTTGGCAGTTCTTTCAAGTGACTTCCTTTCTTGTTTTTCCACCTATTTTTAATACATCTGACCTGGTCAGAGACCAGCGAACAGGTCAAATCAAACATCCTATTTTCACCACCCAGGGGTTCCCATTGTTTTACCGGTACTAAGAACCAGGAGATCAGGACAGACACCCAAGGGGTTCCCATTGTTTTACCGGTACTAAGAACCAGGAGATCAGGACAGACACCCAGGGGTTCCCATTGTTTTACCGGTACTAAGAACCAGGAGATCAGGACAGACACCCAGGGGTTCCCATTGTTTTACCGGTACTAAGAACCAGGAGATCAGGACAGACACCCAGGGGTTCCCATTGTTTTACCGGTACTAAGAACCAGGAGATCAGGACAGACACCCAGGGGTTCCCATTGTTTTACCGATACTAAGAACCAGGAGATCAGGACAGACACCCAGGGGTTCCCATTGTTTTACCGGTACTAAGAACCAGGAGATCAGGACAGACACCCAGGGGTTCCCATTGTTTTACCGGTACTAAGAACCAGGAGATCAGGACAGACACCCAGGGGTTCCCATTGTTTTACCTGTACTAAGAACCAGGAGATCAGGACAGACACCCAGGGGTTTCCACTGCGAGACGTCTTCTTAGCTAGATATAACACCGTGCCTGGAGATAAGAGGAAGGGGCAGAGTTAAGAGGGACATGGAAGAGCAATAAGCAGGGAAATCAACTTTAGGACCACATTTCAGCTTGGATGAATGAAATGAATTAAGAGACTTTCAACTCAAATCAATTGAGCCCAGAAAAAGGGGTGAAGTGAATGGGGAGTGGGGAAGGGGAGGTGAAAGAGGCAGAAACTGGCAGACAGTTTGCAAATGTGCTGGGTGCAAAGGAGGGAGTCCGACAGGACATTAGGGCCTCCATCAAGTGGCGGGCACAGAAGAGTGGCAAGGTTAAACCGGATGTAACCCGGTCCACAGGCACACAGCACAGACAGACCTGGGACCAATATGACCCATGAGGCACAGCAGGAAGTGGCCTACTGAGTTGTATTAGTTATTCAATTGAAAGGAATCATTCCCCATGGCACCTTCCCATGAGTCCAAGCCTATTACTTGGCAGCAACAATGCTTTGTGCAAAAAAGTGATAGTCTAAAGTTGTCATTGATTTTCAAGATTTTTTTGTCACAATCTTTCATTTAAGGGACCAAGGGCATTAAGGAACAGACCTTTGGACATTTGCCCTGCCTGGGACCAGAGGCACTACGAGGCCCATTGACTGATGGTTGGGGTACAGGACGCAGGTGTTGTGGGAGACAATCAGCTCATGTGCAAATTCCTATTGGGTCAGGAGTTTCTCATTGGCTAACAAAGGACAGGCTTTAAATGTTCGGGCGTAAGCAGCAGGCATCAAGCATACACACACTCACTAATAATAGTAATGTAATATGAAGTTACTATACCTAATCTAGCTTTTACTAAGAGATCAACAAATGAGGCAATTAGAATCATTCAGTACTGGTATATGATTCAGTATACTGTGTGTAATGTTTTAGGTCCAGTAAATGATTCAGTGTACTGGATGTAAATGGTTCAGTGTGATTAGTGAGTATTCTTCCCGGCTCTACTTAAGCTGTAAACATTACAGGGGAACATAACGCTGCTGTTATTTCCCCCTCGTCAGCCTGCCACACCACCCGGACTACAGTTAAAAAGAGATGAAAACACATAAAACGAAGAATGTACACGGGTGTCAGGGCCAGAGAGAGAGACAAACCGAACAGGTCGTCCCTCGCCAGGGCGTAGAGGATACGGGAGGCTCCGATGAGGTTGCTCATGGCAGCAGACAGGGTGGAGGAATACACCCCGATGGTCACAAACGGGTGCCACACGTTAATGTCTCGCAGGAAGCTGTAGTCCCTCTGGAGGAGAACGCTGAGAGGAAGAGAGGGAGACACCGTCACGCGACCTCGTGTTAAACCTCTGACCACCACGGTCCTCTATGAAGGGTAAATGCTAACACAAACACACTGGAACAAACACGCAGAAGAGGAACAGGAGGAGTGCGTGTCAATAGAGGGAGCGGGAGAGAGACGTTCCACCATCTCTGTCCGGTCTCTCTCACACAGCAGAGCTGTGTCACGGAGGTCTGTTGTTTTCCCCTGCTGACTGAGCCCCCCCCCCCCCCCCCCCCCCCGCCCCCCCCCCCTCCCCCAGCCACCGCTCTCTACGCTCTGAATCTCCCCATTCCACCCTCTGACACTATTTACTCATTTTCAATCAGTCTCACCGCTTGTGTTTCAGTCAGCTTTACCCCTGCACAGGCACCCATGTCTATTCTCCCTCTCTGCTCTGTGATTAGGACTTGTGTCACATTTTCTTTCAGGTCGGCTGGTTTTTAAGATTTATCATCATAACCCTATTAAGTATTGTTCCCATCATCCACACATCTGAACAAAATTATTTCACAGGGAAACCCAGATGATCACACACCAGCGGAGAAGTTAACGGCAGCCTGAAAATGGTATCATTGGTGTACGTGAGAGTGTGCTGGTTTTGATGTTAGCAGCAGGGTGCCGCAGTTAAACCTTTCTGAGTGATTGTTTTAATCAGCCTCTATTCAATTTTTTATACTGAATAACCAATCCACAAACAGTAAGCACGAGGCTAGATAAAATCATTAAAAGTTTGTTCGCGTGTGTGTGTCGTTGGCAGAGTAAGGATGCTGGCCAATGCTATGGCCGGTTTATTAAAGCTATAACCCTCCCCAAAAAACACATTCCTGAAAGAATTTCAGAGGTAAAATGTTCGCAATCAACAAGTGAAATTTGTTAGTCAACAAAAACCACAATACAGTACACTCGCGACAGGCTGGCAAGATCCATTTATACCTCAGGGGCTAAGGAGCCAGAAAACGCTAAACAATAGTTGGTCAAGTCACAATGCACCCAGAGTAGATTAGCTCGAAGCTACCCCAGGTTGTTATAAATTAAAACCAGTCACTGCACACTTGTTTTCAGCATTAAACCAATCAAAGGGCAGACACTATAGCCCTGGGTTTTCCTTCACATTTAGTACTTTATACATTTTTCTTAAGCTAGCTAACAGAAATTATGTTTTTTTATTGTCATCAAATGGGCATAAAATGCTACTTGTGAATAATGCTACTTGTGAATAATTTGTTCTTTAAACACAGGTATCTGATACATCCTGTTCATGTTGTGATTGGTTTAACACTGAAAATTAGACTGCCATGACTAGTTATAATATATGACCTGGGGTAGATTGGAGCAACAATTATCCAGGGTACATTGCGACTTCATCTACCAAGGAGCAATGAAAAAGCTACAAAATAATAGCAATGTCAATACAACCATGTAACTGCTTCACATTTTGATAAAATGACTTTGAGGCACTGCAGAATCCTGCCTCCAACGTTTACAAGACTGAATTCAGAGGTGGAGATAGTACTGCGAGTGTCTAAAATGAATGAGGAGACTACAGGTCAATGCAAAATGATAGCTGGGAAAGGCTCTATTGAACCATTTTGTAAAAGAATATTGGAAAAATGTACTTAAAACATTAACGGCAGGTGTCAGTTAATTTATGGTTGTAGTACAGCAAAAACCTTACAAACAGCCATTTAAAATTGCACTATTAATTTAGGAGTTAAAGTGCCATATTCAGCTTGGTAAAGATGTCTAGCTCAAAGCGGTGTTTATCCAGTTCCTGTGGCAAATGCAACTTCTTAAAGCAGGGAGACAATGCGGGATATGCAAGAACAGCTTTGAGTAGACAGAGCACTGTGTACTTTGAGGACATTTTAACTAAATATTTACTTAGACTATAGATGGATATTCTAGTCACGTACTACCACCTACTGGCTGATTAGGCGATCTGGGTTCAGCTAATTAGTTAAGAGAGATTATGAAATGTGATCGTGTTGTCCCTCAACTCCAGCAAACAAAATATATAACTGATGCTTTACAACACAATTTCCAGAATTCAGAGATTTTCTGCTTAAGGTATGTGATGGTGAATTTTTTTTTGTCAATTTCACTCAGAGGCTGTTACATTTATGAGTGTTTCATGATTTCTGCTTTTGGGGGTGGATTCCCCCCTAATCACTGTTAGATAAAAACAAACAAAAAACTACCAACCACTAATCAGACATTTTGCTGATATAGCATATAGGAAAATTATAAGTTTTTTTTTAATGGACTAAAATGAACAACAATCAAACTAGTAGTAAGAGTTTAAAGCGTGATAAAGTTGTTAGCGCGTAAAATTCTGGCAATTTATCACAATTCCTTTCGCATAAACTACAGCTCTGAGTGAAGTGTGACAGGCGCAGTATATTTCTAAATGACCTTGACAATTTCACACCCCCACCGGTCACCCGCGCGCACACACCCACAAACAAGCATGTGTTTGGGACTTTTCCATGTTCTGAACGTATTGTGTTTATGAGGAGTGTCTGTAAGTACACACTGTACTGGGGTCCAATCAACCCTTATCTACAGCAAGTAAGGCAGACTACCACAGTCATGGAGCTGGAATGACTTCTGCCATGGAAATGAAGAATAAAGATACGTGGTTGAGAGGGGGACATTTTTTTTTCTTTTTAAAGGAAGGCAAAGCAGCTATAGGAGCACATGAGCCCGCTCATTGTGGCTTCCTTGTGCAAAGCAGCTATAGGAGCACATGAGGCAAGCTCATTCTGAACCAACCCCTCATCTGTTATTGTCCTCATTTATTTATTCATACATTAATCTGTTAATCTGGTATTACATTCATTTGTTCTTTTGCCTTTTTCTGTTTTCAGAACAAGTCTGACAAACAACTCCAGACACCAGGCTGAGAAAGAAGAAAGTAGAGAGGCAGAGAGAATGAGGAGAGAGGGGGGAGGTGAATGAGGAGAGAGGGGGGAGGGAATCTGATGGTTAAGTTAAGTGCTCCCAGGAGGGTAGACTGTGGCTGAGGATTATTAAATGGGATCAATAGTTAACAAGCCCTGTAGATCTCCTCTACACTCTCTTTATCTTCCACTCCCCTCTCCCTCCGTCTCACTGCCCAGCACCCCCTGTCCCTCCGTCTCACGGCCCAGCACCCCCTCTCCCTCCGTCTCACGGCCCAGCACCCCCTCTCCCTCCGTCTCACTGCCCAGCACACCCTGTCCCTCCGTCTCACTGCCCAGCACCCCCTGTCCCTCCGTCTCACTGCCCAGCACCCCCTGTCCCTCCGACTCACTGCCCAGCACCCCCTGTCCCTCCGTCTCACTGCCCAGCACCCCCTCTACCTCCGTCTCACTGCCCAGCACCCCCTCTACCTCCGTCTCACTGCCCAGCACCCCCCCTCCCTCCGTCTCACTGCCCAGCACCCCCTCTACCTCCGTCTCACTGCCCAGCACCCCCTGTCCCTCCGTCTCACTGCCCAGCACCCCCTGTCTCTCCGTCTCACTGCCCAGCACCCCGTCCCTCCGTCTCACTGCCCAGCACCCCGTCCCTCCGTCTCACTGCCCAGCACCCCCTGTCCCTCCGACTCACTGCCCAGCACCCCCTGTCCCTCCGACTCACTGCCCAGCACCCCCTGTCCCTCCGTCTCACTGCCCAGCACCCCCTGTACCTCCGTCTCACTGCCCAGCACCCCCTGTACCTCCGTCTCACTGCCCAGCACCCCCCTCCACCTCCGTCTCACTGCCCAGCACCCCCCTCCCTCCGTCTCACTGCCCAGCACCCCCTCTCCCTCCGTCTCACTGCCCAGCACCCCCTGTCCCTCCGTCTCACTGCCCAGCACCCCCTGTCCCTCCGTCTCACTGCCCAGCACCCCCTGTCTCTCCGTCTCACTGCCCAGCACCCCTTGTCTCTCCGTCTCACTGCCCAGCACCCCCTGTCTCTCCGTCTCACTGCCCAGCACCCCCTGTCCCTCCGTCTCACTGCCCAGCACCCCCTGTCCCTCCGTCTCACTGCCCAGCACCCCCTGTCCCTCCGTCTCACTGCCCAGCACCCCCGTCCCTCCGTCTCACTGCCCAGCACCCCCTGTCCCTCCGTCTCACTGCCCGGCACCCCCTCTCCCTCCGTCTCACTACCCAGCACCCCCTGTCCCTCCGTCTCACTGCCCAGCACACACTTTAGGGTTACCTACGGTAATTTTCCTCTGAATGTACTACAATCTCAAGACGCAGATGAAGAAAGATCTCTGTAGAGAAGAGAAAGTGGGCAAATGAAGGGAGGATAGACAGAGCAGAGTAGAGTAGAGGCACTGTGCATATGGGAGATGGCAAGGGGAAAACAGGAATGATGGAGACTGAAGGAGAGGAGGGCTGGACTTGTTGCCTCACAACGCCTGGACATGAGACATGACCTACAAGTCAGGTGTGGAGGGGGGGGGGGCAGAAGCAGAAGAAGAGAAAGAGGTGACAATGATGGGAAGAGCCAGACCAAAAAGAGAAGTGACAAATAAAAACTGAACAAAAAAAGGGAATTCATGAGAGAGATTTAGAGTGGGAAGAGGCAGACAAACAGCAGAGATGAGGGGTGGCTGTGAAACAGAAACGGAGAAGAGGAGAACTAGACCGTACGAGGGAAACAAGACGACACAAGGTACTCAAGAAAGAGTAAGGGACGGATAGAAACATTCCCTGCTTCAACACAAGTAAAAAAAGGTGTGAATGAGGAGCCTGGTGGGCCTTCTGAGGCTCGCTGGCAGACAAACACGGCTGCATGGTGGAGATAGCAGAACAAAACAGGGAAAGAACATCATTCCACCCGTAATTGATACATAAGCTTCTACAGAAGTGATGGGATTCACCAGCAGGTCACCGACGCAGAATACACAGATACACACAACAGCAAACAGACAGAGCATCAGAGTCTCTAAACATTACACACACACAGCGGAGTGTATAACTGGGCGATTGGGCAGGACTTTGGCTGAGAGGAGCTGATGTGTTGGCTGCGGGTTGTCTGTCATAACTGGCTACTCAGGGCTAATAGACTGTGGTCAAAGAACCATCCTCTTTAATCATCACCACCACCAATTAAAGAGAGCCACACACACACACACACACACACACACACAAAAGGCAGTGTCTTATTGTGGATGTGAATAACAGCCCATCTCGCTGACATACAGTGCAGAATGAAAATAGTGCATTTTACAGCACAAGGAAGCCATTCAATATCAGCTTCAATCGAAGCCTACTGCATTTTGTATCAGTAAGAAGCCCATGAAGATGTTAGTGTCTGCATCAGGAAGGGGGCTGTTGTAAGATGGCATGACTGCCACCTCGTGAACATTTCTGGGTACTACTACACTAATCTGGAAAACGAAATAAGGGGGAGGCTGCACATCTAACTACAAAAAGCTTCAATTTTTTCTGCCTCAGTGAGAATTTATGACCCGGACGTTAAGAGACTTTCAACTGCTATCCAGTCACTGCCGCTGTTTCTATGGCAACTTGAGACGTTTCTGTGAAGATTGAGGCTTTTTGGGGTTCGGCATTTAGCGCAGCAGCGTTGACGCGACATTGACTGATGGCTTTAATACACATTTTACCTATTTAATCGGAGTAATCACTTTAGTCTGTCTCCTGGTGATATGAACAGGGACATTGGTGACAGGCCCACTTTAAAGTTATCATTATAAATGTTTGCATAAAAGTGAAAAAAGTGCTCTTCAGTCCGACTAAACCCATGAGTTGGGCCCTGAAAACTGGATCCCTGATAACCTGCGTGAGAGTTATATTGTGGCTCTAAGAGTTGGGCTATTGTTGCAAACAATGACCTTGTGACTCGCCTTGTGACTAGGGCGTAATTAATGAGTTTACCTCCCTACCAGGACGTTTTTCAGACCCTGCCGTGCACCATGGGAATGTAGAGAAACTAAGTTAAATATTCCAGTAAGAGGCATTGCGAAATGGTGAATTAAACCCTGAACAAGTCACCAGTATCACTTCCAATGTGCACACCACGTTCTATTGGGGACGACTGGAGAAGCAGGCAGCTTGTGGGGGTTTCACATGTGCAAGACAGTTCTGTAAATAGTTTCCATATAGCTTTGCAATAGCAACAAGTTCTCTAAAACGTAGGTAGTAATAATAAACCCAGTACATTTCCTCCATTCAAACAAAGGCCAATAAAGTGACAGTCCATTTCACGCCTGACCCAGTCCAACATCAACAAAGCCACAGTGAAACAACAGAAGACGCCGTTCGATAACAACCAGACTGAACCCACTGGACAGATCTTCCTAATTTCCTGCTGAAGTACAGGAAATTGTGTAAATAATAATAATATTATGAATAAAATGCATGTGCGAGGCTACTTCAGAACGCCAAATCTCTCAGGACCTAGCTGGTGCCACTGAGCCTACAGTAGGAGCTTAGGATTTGTCTGATTAAGTAATACATTATCAATCAATGAGTCAGCATTTTCAGTTCCGCCAACCTCTGGTTTGATCTTCACTCTCCTTGTTCCTTTCTGCCCTGTGCGGTGTTAAATACATCACATGATTATTTTCGCATAACTCTAAGTATGCCCTGGGAGAGAGAGACACACACACACACACACACACACCTCTCTCACTAGGTCATGTGATTACAGTGTGTGGAGCCAATCTTGTACGGTGAAAGGTCAATTTCACACTCAGACTACAACTAGCCCCGGTTTCAACTGAGAAGATGAATGGCTACAAACTAACGCACATATGCGCACGCGGGTTTCCAGAGGAAACTGGGAGGGAGAACAGTAGAGGATAGTTAGACAGGCAGAAGGACAGACAGGCAGGAGTATAATTGATGGCTGTATTGATTGCCAATGCTCGTTTATGGGCCTTTTAAGACTGTTTAGCGCCTTGGCAACACTTGCTTTAGTGCTATATCAATACTGCCCACTGGCATTGACCTAGAGACAGGAGTAGGACAAAGTGTGGAGAGAGTAGAAGAGGGATATCACTGTAAATGGTGACTATGTGCTCGCCTTTCAATGAGGGTTAGGGTTTCATTCGGTGTAGGTCTTGAGTTATTTCTGGCTGTATCTACATTTGCATGTGAACATACGTTTTCCATATGCGCCCATCCACACTGATAGTGAGTGTCTGTGAGTGTGCACGTGCGCGAGTGTGAGCGTGAGAGACTGACCGGTCACAGGAGCAGGCCACCAGCAGACTAAGGAGGTTATAGGTGATGAAGGTGAAGATGACGGCTGTGATGGTTCCTCGAGGGATGGAATAGCTGGGGTTTCTCAGGTCCCCTGGGGCCAAGCACAACACCGGGTTAGAGAACAGCCCTCCCCAACCCAACTCAGAACCCAACTCAGAACCCAACTCAGAACCCAACTCAGAACCCAACAGCCACATGCTTAAGGCAACGAGTTTCAGCGCACCCATTCAACATGTTCCTCACCTGACATGTTAGACCCGGCCATGATGCCCGTGCACCCATTAAACATGACCGCAAACACCGTGGCGAAGGACATCATGGTTCCCGTCGTGTAGTCTACTGCATAGTGAGCTACCAGGAAAGGGGAAGACGCATTCATACAAAGCTCTCCAGGACATGTCCATAACAGGAACTTATTGTTCATTCTCGGTCAGTCGCTAACTAAAAATGATTAACAGACGACTCATGTCTCTCAGCGCTGACTGGTAGAAACACCTTACTTTGAAATTCAGGCTGAGGATGTAACTCATGTTACATAGTTAGCCATTGAGTTTTATATGGGAGTGGACATTTCAGTGACATAGGGGCGCGTGTTATTCAGTCGACAGCGCAGCGCTGAAAGCTCAGTGCGAGTCAGTGTTACTGAGCTGGGTTTATTAGCCGAGTCATCATGTAGCTAATTTCCACACCCAACAGAAATCCCTCAGTTCGCTATGGTGAAGTTGGTACGTTACCGTGGAAATGGAGAGCTAAAGGACATTTACAAGGCCCGCTCTAATTACAACAAAATAATCAATTACTCTTTCCACAGCCAGCAACCCTGGTAAACACGGAGCAAATCAGGAGGATGAGCCTATAATTGGCGCGTGTGAACGTGAGATTATAAACCAGTCAATTCAGCCCCTATAAAGTAGACATGACTGTAACGAGACGTCACTCACATTTCTTTAAAAACCCTTTGCTATGGTTATGCAATGCTATTTAGAATGAAACCTTCATCCCACTTCAACACTGCGTGCGCGTACACCCAGACACTCACCGCCCAGGTTGCCCAGCAGTGTATCCAGTTTAAAACCGGTGAAGTTGGCCACGGTGGGCGGAGGAGGCCCGGTGTCGTTGCTGACCGGTTGACTGGGTGGGGGCAGGTTGACGATGTGCGGGTGCACGGCGAAGAAGCTGATGAAGACGGTGGCCAGCACCACCATCACTATTAGGAAGATGATGAAGGTGGCTTTGGCGTAGATCTCCGCCCCCACCAAGCACACGAGAAGGCAGACCAGCAGGATGCCAGTGGCATAGAGCAGAGACCACCAGTAACCCGCTGGCAACACCTGGAGGGTACTAGCAGTACTCACCCCATCTGCAGGGGAGCAGGGGGGGGGGCAGATGGATTGCTGTTTAGTTTTGAGACAGAAAATGAGGGGAACAGACTGGAAACGGAGCAGGAAGGAGAGAGGATTCCGGCATACCTTCTGGCCTGCCAAACGATGCCATGATAGCCTCGACCAGACCCAGGACGAAGAGGGCACTGCTACACACGTTAGCCAGGAAGAACATGACACCAAGACTACCCCCAAACTCCGGCCCCAGCGCACGACTTATCATATCTGTGGGAGGGGTTAAGGCTGTACACAGAAGACGGTACATGTGAAAGACGGTGTGTGTGTGTGTGTGTGTGTGCGCGCGTGTGGAAACAAAGTAAAGGACCTTGACATGTCATCACACACGGGCGCATACACACAAGTGAAAGGCATCCATCCACTGTCAGGCGTGAACACGTACCTGTACGCTGGTGAACGCCCGGTGACACGGTCGAGACCCAAAGACTACTACACTAACTAGGGCTTCTTTGGGCGCCTGATTTGTACGGAGCGTTTATCTCCCCTTTCTAAAGTGGAAAACCCATCTGAAATGACAGGCAAACAACTGACTGTCACGTGCAGTTGTGTGTCGTGCTGGTTGTGTGTCGTGCTGGTTGTGTGCGTGCACGCGTGCCTGCGGTAGCGGTGGTGTTTTAGGAAGGATACAGTAGGCCCCTCCGGCATCCAGGGCCCCGTTGGTTGAGATGGCGCACACCGAGAGCACGGTCATGCTGATGATTAGATACGCCACTAGGAACATGATGATAGCCTGATACAGCCCACACTGGCCCACCACAAAGCCTGCAAGAGAAGGGGCATAAGGACGTCACAAAGATCAATACAAACCGGTGCCAACGGCTCCGATGTCCATTCTCAACACGTTCGGTAGGACCGATTGTACGGGAGAATAATTGCACGCGTCACTTAATCATGTCAAACCTTGGAGGGCAAAAACAACTCAATATTAAATACCAAATATATGTGTGTATATCCATCCACACACACGCACAAACACAAGCACGCTTTTTAGATGTCTACATGGCAACAGTATTTTGAAAATGTTTTTCATATTTGCACATCATTTGACTCATGGATTATTTCATTATACATAGTATTTTCAATTGCCTATAATCACGAAAAGCTACTTTACTTTATTGGAGTGTATTTTAAAAAGCCATTTTCCCCCCATCTGACAAATTTCATTACTGTTTTCACAATACTCCTTTCAATCAATGCTGGCCATTACTTCCTGTGATTGAGGGTTCATAATCACAGGACAAAATACTCTAATTTATGGTACTGTAGGATATGAAAAATGTAATGTCTGTCTGACATCTAAGCACAGGAGCATAGGTTTGATTTCAAATGAGAGGGGGACCAACACTGGTGCAGCATGGTGACGCCGGTCTGGTCAGACTATGATAACCACATAGAAACACACAATATTAAATACAATTACCAAAAAAAAATTTATAGGGGTCAAACACAGGCCCCCCACCCACTGCGGGGCCCTGGTGCAACCGCACCCTGGATAGCTACGCCAGTGGGGACAAATGTTGTTGCAAATGCCCATGGTTTTGGAATGGGATGGCCAACAAGCTCATATAGGTGTGCCGGTCAGGTGTCCTCACCCGGGTGTCCTCGTAGAGGTACAGTCAGCTAGGTTACCAAGCTTTCATGAGCCAGAGATTGCAGTTGCTATTTGCATTGGTAGCCTACTCTACTACGGTAACCAGACCTATCCAGCAACTACTGTACCTCAAAGCAAAGTGCCTGGTTTTGGTCCTAAAGCCAGACTGATTCGAATTATGCGATTGCTTACCGTACTGCCACTGCAACATTCTAAATAGGTTGAGCTTTTCTTAGAGTTATGTTACTAAAAAGTGGAGGGGACAAAATGACATTTTTAAAAAGTGATGGGGGACATGTCATGTCAAGTCATGTCCCACTCATGTATAATGAAACCTACGCCCCTGTCTAAGTAGAAACTAAGAGAGATTCTCCCCAGTGAATTCTGGTTTCCAGTTTGTACAGTATGTCATACTGATCTAAGGGGCTGCTTAAGTGCCCACCGGTTATTGCGTCCTCTCAACTGTGCCTCCTACTACACCACTTTCGGCTTTAGACTCTCAGCTTTCCCCACGCTACAGACAAGGACAACTGCCAATTGCACTGTTTAGATTAAAAAGCACTTAACACTATTTTGAGTTACAGAGAGATGTGTCCAGGCAGCAGAAATTGGCTGTAAATAAAAATGTGTTCTTTGCATACTTAACTGGCAAAATTACTGTTAAAGAAAAAAAAAGCTGTGCCTCAAACATCTGGTGGCCCTTAGGGGATTATTTTTTTTATTGATTGGTACTGTAGGAATGAACAAAAACAACATAATGTAACTGAATAAATAGGAAATGATAGTAGACACCAACCACAGTTGGGTCACCTGCCACACACACAGACACATATTGGTTTGTTATAGATTGTGTTGATGACAGTTTGTATTTTTTTTTTATTTCTATATTAAATAGCTGAGATATAGGAAAAGGCCCCTTGCCTTGTTATACTCATTCCAATGGACAAGTGCTACAAAAGTTCATAAATTGTGAAAGTTTAAGTTTAAATGCCTGGGTGTTTCTGTATTTATTCTTTTCATCTAGTAGAATTTGATTGATACTTTTTTATACTTCAGGAATGTCGAGTCTGGTCTTACAACATATAATAACAAAATTCAAAGGCCAGGTTTGTATTTCTATAATCTTTGACTGTCAAAGTGCATTAAAAGCAATACCCAATAAAATTAGCAGCCTAGCTATAGTTGGCCAGGTCAGCAATAGAGGCCTTTGAGAGCATTTATTCTCCAAGATTGTCATTGTTGTTTTTACAGACACTCCCCATCGCACAGCTGGAACCCTGCTAACCCCGCTTGTATTCCCTGGATGCACATCTCATGCAAAATACCTGGTCTCAGGCTGCATTTCAAACTGATGATCAGTGGACAAGCGTAATAATTTCTCCAAAGTGGAGACATTGTCCCTTTCTCACCTGTCTGTCCTCTTAAATTTCATGCTGTCATTGTCACTTGTCCATTCAGGCTTAAAATTGTCGTCAATTATAGCCCACCAGATACCCTTGGAGATTTCCAAATGAACTTGAAGCCTTGAAAAGCAGATTTCCTGACCATTGCTCATCTTAAAAATATCCACTTAAAAACTCTCAATCCAACGGCAGATCAAGCATCTACATGAATCTACGTAAGGTTCATGGTAGCTGGTGACATCTGCACAAAGGAATCTGAGCGTGTAACGTCCTTGTCAGACATATTGAAGTCCAACATGACAATGCAAAAGGAATTTACTAAAAAGTATGACTATTATATTTAAAAATAACTAAAGTTCCATAGACTTGCTGTATTATGTCTGGACGTAACTGCATTATAAAATAAACAGACACCTTTACAAATGATAGTCACCTAGTTATAGCAGTTGAAACAAAATCTAATGAAATTACGGTATTATTCTTTGCACATAATACAAACAAATGTACTAAATTATTTCTAATATCTATGTCCTGGGGCCTCCAAATGTAGAACTTAGGGCCACTACGGGGAAATGTTAGACTGGCTCCCCAGACTTGTCGTTATTAAATATTGACAGCAACGCACCTTCACGTCGCTGATCACTACTTTGCTCATGTTCTCTTACTCCCACCCTACCCTCGCCGCCCCTATCCAGATGGCCACGCACCTTCACACAACCTATTCTCTCCCTCATTACAGTCTTCGTCTGTCTTATCTGACCTATTCAACCAAACTTTACTCAATTTCCAAATTCTCCTGTTCTCTGCTAAAGAAAGAAACACAAACTCTGAGATATTAAAAACTACACTCTGGTAGCCCTGCATTCCTTTCCAAAACACTTGAGCATTTGGCCTCGGACCAACTCCGAGCGATATCCTTGATGTAGTGACTAACCAGTCAGGCTTTAGGACTGGTCAACGAAATGAGACCAATCACTTCATCAGATACTTTTCTCTACCCTCTCTGGGCTGGGTGTTTTAGAGTCTACGGTGCCTCCTACCAGATGATGAGAAGATCTGTCTGTCCTCCAAACTCTCACCACTGGCATCCCCCAGGGCATAGTTACAGCTTTACTTTTCTTTATACACCAAGTCACTTAGCTCGGTCGTATCATGACACAAATTCTCCTATTATTGCTCAGAGGATGACACGGAACGATTTTTCACCTTCTCCCTTCTGACACCCAGGTGGCAAAACTCATCCCTACGTGCCTGGCTGACATCCCTGCTTGCATGTCGCCACACCACGTCAAGCTCAACATCAACAAGACATAGCTGCTCTTCCTCCGGGGAAATGCCTGACACCCTCAAAGACCTTGCTACCACAGCTAAGGATGTGATGACATTCATGACAATCAAAACTTCATTTCAAATTCCCAACTTAAAGAGATCTTAATTCAAATAAATGTAATTATATAGCTACACATAACACTAGTTAACATTTCACTCCCTGTACAGATGAGTTGTCTTCCAAAAATTGCTTATGTTCACACCTTTACAGCGAACTACGCATGCTATGCTCATGGCTATCTGCTAGGTGGGTGTGTATGCTTTCAGACAAACCATCTGTTTTAGAGACACCGCAATGAATTCGTTTTTTCCTTGCTCCCTTCCAACACATCTTTACTCACAAAAAAGGTTTCTGTTAACTGGTCTTCTCCAGGAATAAAACTAATGGAGCGATATATGGGCATGTCAAGCCGATCCTGCCATAGATAACACTACCATCTGCCATCTGATTGTGATAACAGAATAGAAACACACCATGTAAAATTAAAATAATTTCATGATAGAGGGTCAAGCAAAGGCCCCACACCCACAGCAGGCCCGGGTGCAACCGCACATCATCCACACCCAATAATTATGCCACCGACATTCTGGCTTCAGACACTCGCTGTACTATCCCTTGACCCTAAACCACCCCAGACTACCAAATACTATTCCAGTCTTGTTCAGTAAAGGAGACAAGTAGTGTCATTGTCTGTCAAGTCAGTTATGTAAACGTTAGAGGAAGGATTCTACACAGTTCCTTAGATTTTTTTAGAACAATCTTTTCAAAGTCAATTGATGGATTTACATATTATTTACATGTAATATTAATAATATTATTTACCCTCCATAGATTTGTCCTTAAATGTTACCATAGCATTGCACAGAAGTCAAAAACACCAACTGTTACAACGTTAACCATTGAGCCAAAATCCATTCAGTAGATCAAAATACAAAACAGGTTCTTGTGAATTGAAAGGGGCACTGTGCTGAAATCTGCCGCATACATTTACAAAAATGTAAACAACAACTTGTAACGTCCACCTGTTACAGAACGAGACCTGATCGAATTGTACTAGCTAGTCTAGATAATTTTAGGTTGGGCGGTGTTAATACTAGCGTATCTAATGCGAGTATGCATGTCAGTGCAAACTAATAGACCGACCAGTGAAAACCTTCAAATTGGAAATCTCAGGAACTCTAAACAATTTAGTGAAAACATATTTGAATCAATAAACAAAAATTTCCCCTATTTAGGCGTGTATTTCTCATGGAGCCTACAGTAAAAATCGTACATATAAACGGAAACAATAACGGAAGTATTCCAATTCCCCTGGCCCCACTCTTGCTGTAATGCATTGAAGAAACAAAAATATGTTATACGGTGTAATGCAATGCAAATAGGCCTATCTCAAAACTATTCATGGTTTAGCTTGTCTACTGAGTACAGCACAGCAATTGACACTTCACGAGTTCAGGCAACTCATACATAGGACGGAGAATAAACACTTGCAGACCATATTTGCATGAGATACTTACAAAATAAGAAAATCGTGTACAAACAAAACACAGAAGGGGTATCCTGCTGATAAGTGGGAATTGAGTTTGTAATTTAATCTACGGGTTATTTGTGATTACATTATCGATAAGGGCCATTCTTCCCATGACAAATATTGGACTTCAAGCCCTGCGTCATGTGAACGCGATTAATAGCTCGAGACCCGATGTAAGACATAAGTAACATGTAGCATGAATTCCTATATCAAGAAGAAAAATAATAATAATATATATATATATATATATATATATATATATATATATATATATATATATATATATATATATATATATATATATATATATATATATATATATATATATATATATATATATATATATATATATATATATATATATATATATATATAGTTAAAACTATAGTGTACATTGAAAAAAGAAAATCGATCTTAACATAAATGTAGTATATGACCACTAAAACAAGAGTCCTGCGAATGCCAGTGAAGGACCTTTCCACTTTTTCTTCACACGAGACGCTCCGTAACAAATATCCTCCAGCAGTAACATAAGTAACTTTCCGAATGGCAAAAAAAGAATTGTTTGGTCCAGAAAGACAATACTAGTGTGATGTAGAACAGGTGAAACGTGCTGCATTTTATTAGTTCATGATGGTTATTAGCGTGGACATGATGATCGTTGCAATTTCTAGCCTACTGACTTATTAGCTACTCATGTGTTGTTCAAGCCAGTGGCTCAAAATCTGCCTATCACCATGGGCCTATAAAGCTGTCATTTTTGACATGGGAATTAATAACAGTAAGCTAATACTTACCAATACGTAGGAACACCACCACACTGAACATAGACAGTAAGGTGGGTATCACCACGCCAAAGAATGTGGAGAGTTTTTTTGGCTGGCTGGAAGGCGCTGACCTCCGTCTGGAAATTGCCGGAATCCGCTCCACCGCATCACCGGGAAGACATTGCTGATGCTCCCCCGACTGCTCATTGACACTTGTGGAGAGGCGATAGTGGAGGAGCGGTGTCCTCTCCGACATGGCGAATCTGCTGTTGGCGACAAGCCCGAACTTCAAAACAGCCTGTCCCTTGTTATCAGCGTTAATATCACTAAGATTTTTGACAACCAAATATCTAAACTCATTACTTTATTAAGATCTTGTTTGTTTTTAATCATGTATACCAACTATGGACAACATTGTCACGAGACTGACAATCGTTGATGTCCGTATGCCAATCAATCAGTAGCGATATAGTTTGCCTACCTCAATATCAAATCGTTGGACATTACATTTTCTGCTCGTGTGGCCTAACTCCAATCCATGCCAGACAAAACACACTGCTTTCGTATAAGTTCTCAAATACAAGTTCTCCGTTGATTTGCCATTACAGGTACTTCACAAGGATCAGCGGACTCGAATTTTCATTTTCGAGTGATTTTGTTACATCCGATCATATGATCCAGCTCGTTCGTCCAATCAGCTCTTTCCATTCCCACAGACTCTAGTCCCACAGCTATCCTACTGGTGAGGCAATTGCAAGTTTTGACTTAACTTTGATTAAACAAAAAATGATTTTGTAACCATTTCCGGGTCTTCCCTTCCTATTGCTGGCGACCATCTTTCGAAAAACAAAACATTGTAGAGTTTTATAATATAATTATATATTTATATAATTATATTATTTTTATTATGGAATTCCAACGTAAAAATAACAGATGTTTATAATAATTGTTATAAAACTATAGAAATGGGTTAAAAGGTAAATCCAGAAATATGATCAAAAAAGATAACATACCTTATTAGTTCAAATAGTTTTGTTGATGAGGACACTAATATCAATCATATATCCCAAATGGAGAGAGGCATCACATTCACATGGTTGAGATATTATTATTCACACCTCCTAACATTTATATTCAGTCTTTTGTCTCCAGTTTTTCCAAACCACTCACTCTTCAGAAGTATAACGCTGATGAATTGTCCGGTTCCATTTTAAATCAGTGCAGTCCTTTATTTTGTTTCTTTTTCCTCATATATGGCTGGCAAAATCCATGTATATTTTGCTACCTTTATCCATGTCTGTCCATTTGATGCAATTAGTGAACAAGTCTTCCTCAAATTTTGCACATATGCACTTTAAAGCGAGGAGAAAAGTATTTATAATTCTGGTTGTATTGGTTTCTCTAATAATGGCTGCCTCTAACAGCAACCAGTTGTAGCCCGGAAAACATTCAAATACTTTTGTGAATTCAGCCATCTCTCCACTACTGTCACACGGTGCCAGAGCATAAGGTCCCGGACAAAAATGCACAGAGACAGCTTCTTTCTCCAAGTAATGAGACTGATTAACAACTAATCAATTGCTGTCCACTCTCAGCTGTGGACTCTGCACTGACTATTTGCACTGACTCTATGCAAACTCACAGGGCTCTATCCACATTCCTGCACCTTACCGAGCACAAACACGTTTCTCAGTCACTTTTTAATATATATGTTTATATACTATATACAGAACATACACACACACACAGTTCTGTACAAAAGTTGTATGCCAACTGAGAATATTATTTAAAGCTACTCTGAGTCTCTGTTGATAAAAAAAGAACTATGAAACATTAAAATAAATATAAACAAACATTAATACAATCCAAATAAATAAAAAATGTCATTGTCCAAAAGGTTATTGATATCTTGTGAGATTGCTAGAAGAAATGCTATGAAAGAATTTAAAGAAACCAGGAATGTTGACCACAAACATAGTGGACCCAAAAAGCTTTCTGCATCTAATGAACAGTATATAATGGTCATTTCCATGAGGGACCAGAAGAGAGTCAGTAATTTTGGTTATTTTGCTTGCTTAGCATTTGGTAGACTAATTCAAATTGCAGTATGGAAAAACCATAAACCATAAAGCATTAACTACTTGAAGCGGATGTCTGCAGACGGAACACATATAGTAGATTCTACACCTCCGAGACCCGACTTCAAGAAAACCAGAAAAAAAAAGAAACTAAAAGCAAAAGAAGAGTTAGTGCAAATTCTGCAAGAAGCTGAAAAAAAACAATCTACCAAATCAAACTGCTTCAGCCTGGCATTCTTAAGGAGGCCACTCAAAAAACTGACTTCAAAATCATAAGAGGTTACTTTTCAATGTATTCACGTTTCTTTGTGTTTACTTCAATGTTGCATAGTGATTTTTTTGTACAAATAACTACACCTCAGATGAATGGCTTTAATAATACTTTTGCACAGTACTGTGTATTCTCATATCCGTATTATTTCCATCAGTATTATTGTACTGCAGTTTTTTTTGCGGTACTTTAATCTATTATGGATTAGACTGTTTTCGACTGCTCCTCTACTTTGTTATTGAATACTGCATTATTAAAGAAGAAGCTGCAAGTCAGAACTTCCATATGCATCCAGTATCTCCAGTGTGTATATCAAATGCATGTTCTTTCACATGCTCACCCAATGTGCTCTTAAGTCTTTATAGGTACCACACCATGGAATACTGTACATCACCAGAAGAGGGTACTGTAACTCCATTAATAAGTCCAGGGGGCAGTGAAGCACTGATAAGTAGTATTGACTGACTGCTACTGGAGTCTCCATGTTGTCCTACACTCCTCACTCATTCAGCATCGATGAGAAGGGCCAGAAACACAAAGTAATCTCTGTTACAGACAGCTGTTTTGGAGGTCCAGGAACAGCCACTCCAACTTCCCTCGGAGTAGCCTGTCGTACACATGCAACACCTGGGTCAGACTGTTGCTCCGCTGGCCGAGGCAGTCCGGGTTTGGATCGGAGACAGCGGCTTCCTCCTCGCCCTGAGGGGTAACACAAGTGTGTGTAAAACTAAAGACTGACAGAAAGGTGGATGGAGAGAAAGCGTGTGTGTGTCTGCACTGGTCTCACCATTGTGTCCAGGTCGGTGACTATGTGCAGGTTGTTTTTGACTCGGTGCTTCAGTCTCTCCAGCAAAGATGACTGGCAGCTGAGTTTGGCCAGTTCCCTCACCCTCCCCACACTGTCCAACAACACCTGTAGACCCCATTTCACCTCAGCATGCTTCTGCTGCAGCTAGAAACACACAGACAACCCGTTTGCACCTTAGTATGTTGTAGACCAGCGGCCCTTTTATTACTCACAAACATTACAAGGGATCTGCGGAATAGGTTTAGTCTTTATTACAATATTATGTAATACTGGGTTAACAATCCTCTTAATCCTGGGTAATATAGGCTGGGATGGCTCATAGAGATGTTGGTATCCACAGACTTCCAACACGTGTTTAATGCAATGTTTTCCTCCCCCAAAATGTGTTAACATAAATTCATTGTAATTCAAGTAGCTTTAAAACCTAAAAGTTCTCTCTGTCTCATGGCAAAATGTGTGGAATTATCAGAAATGAGTGTCAAACTGATGGCGAAGAGCTGTTCTCATTCATGTTTGCTGTGCTTTGTTCACTCTTATGAAGTATTGCTAAAGGTGCTGTGTTTGTTTCCTCTGCCAACCTATCACGAGTTAGTATTGTTTAGGGTTATACTGCATGCATGTATCACTTGCTCAGCTTGTCTACCATTTGGGTACTGTCTAACCTAATACATGAGCGATATTCGGCATGCCTCTCTCTTAATTGATTGTGTACTGGTGGAAGTCATTAGAGAAATCAGTAGCAGTGCTCAGTTCGAGAGAGACCCCTCTCCCCAGTGACGCTATGGACCAACAGAAATGAGCAGCCAATGTGATGGCTTTAGGATCTGATTACACATCACATGACCGAACTGTGAAAAGCTGTGCAAGTGAAGTGATGCTTTTCCCGCTCAAAATTATACAAGTGAAAATAAACTGCTCATTGGCTGTGTGATAATGAATGAGGATATTAGCAATATCTTGTGCCAAAGCTATATTGAAAATATAGTTTTAATGGAGGATTGGGACACTTCGCCGATTTAGAAATGATTATTGATTTTCTCATATCAAAATCAAGTGATCCCCTCTGCAAATGGAGAAAGGAGAGGAACATATAGACTGAGGAAGAGAAGTGTGACTAAGTCGAGTAGAAAAGAGAACTAGATTATTGGCTACCACCGTGGCTCAAAGGTTGAGTACCAAGCCTGAAAAGGTACATAAGCTGAGACCAAAAGCATTTCATGATCCATTCACAAATGCTGAATTCACAACAACAGCTAGATTGTGTAATGCACTCATTAGGAGATGCAGAAAGAGAAGTACTTATCTTATCTGACTGTGACCAAGTTCACACATCACACGTTTAAATTTGTCCGAAGACTTTAAGACACAGTTACACCAGTAGCCTGTTTGAGAGTTATTTTTTTAGATGCAAACAGGAAGAAACTGAGATCAGTTACACCTTACGATTAAGACAAATGACGAAAAGGATGGAACTGACTTCGGCCCTCACAAATGGCTATTGGCAGGTGTAGATGGATCCACGAGACCTGGTGAAGACGGCTTCTACAGCCCCGTTCGGGTTTGAAAGAATGCCATTTAGACTTTGTACCACACCGGCTACTTTCCGTCGACCTACGCCAAGGATTCAGGGCAACCAGGTAGAAGAATCACTGCTCGTCTACTTTGACGATGTTATTTATTCCCAACGTTTTGGAATGCAGATGAGCCACCTGGAAGGAGAGTCCAAGCACCTCTGGAGCCATGGATTAAAATTGCAACCCAAGAAGGGTTGTCTGTTCCAGAAGCAAGTTACCAACACTGGACCATGTGGTGAGTGCCAACTGAGTCACAATAGACCTTGGAAGGATTGAGGCAGTGAAGGAATGGGCTACCCTTACCACTGTGACCCAGATGAAATTGTTCTTGGGTTTTGTGGTGTATTATCAGTGGTTTATCCCCAAGTTCTCCATTGTTGCTGCAGCGCTCCATAAGTTATTACAGCTTTCCAAAACCCATTCTCTGGAATATCAGACTCCTTTTGACAGTTTAAAAAGTCATCTTCTATAATATCCCGTCTAGGAATTTAATTACTTTTCCTTTTTGGATCTACAGTGGATATAAAAAGTCTACACACCCCTGTTAAAATGCCAGGTTCTTGTGATGTAAAAGAATGAGACAAAGATAAATCATGTAAGAACGTTTTCCACCTTTAATGTGACCTATAACGTGAACAATTCAATTGAAAAACAAACTAAAATTTTTGAGGGGAAAAAAATAAAACTCACAATAACCTGCTTGCATAAGTGTGTACACCCTTAAACTAATACTTTGTTGATGCACCTTTTGATTTTATTACAGCACTCAGTATTTTTGGGTAGGAGTCTATTAGCATGGGACATCTTGATGTGGCAATATTTGCCCACTCTTCTTTGCAAAAGAGCTCCAAATCTGTCAGATTGCGAGGACATCTCCTGTGCACAGCCCTCTTCAGATCACCCCACAGATGTTCAATTGGATTCAGGTCTGGACTCTGGCTGGGCCATTCCAAAACGTTCATCTTCTTCTGGTGAAGCCATGCTTTTGTGGATTTGGATGTGTGCTTTGGGTTGCTGTCGTGCTGAAAGGTGAACTTCCACTTCATCTTCAGCTTTCTAACGGACGCCTGAAGGTTCTGTGGCCTGGTATTGCCTGGTATTTGGAACTGTTCATAATTCCCTCCACCCTAAGGCCCCAGTTCCAGCTGAAGAAAAACCGCCCCAAAGCATGATGCTGCCACCACCATGCTTCACTGTAGGTATGCTTTTGGGGGGCTTGATGATTGTTTTTGCAAACCTCAGCCGGCTTGGATGTTTTTCTTTGTAAGAAAAGGCTTCCGTCTTGCCACCCTACCCCATAGCCCATACATATGAATAGAGATTGTTGTCACATGTAGCACACAGCAAGTACTTGCCATAAATTCCTACAGTTCTTTTAATGTTGCTGTAGGCCTCTTGGAAGCCTCCCTGACCAGTTTTCTTCTGGCCTTTTCATCAATTCTGGAGGGACGTCCAGTTCTTGGTAATGTCTTTGTTGTGCCATATTTTCTCCACTTGATTATGACTGTCTTCACTGTGTTCCATGGTATATCTAATGCTTTGGAAATTATTTTGTACCCTGACTGATCCCTCTGATGCTTTGGATGCTTTCTATGGACCATGGCTTTTGCTCTGAGACGCAACTAAGAAAATGTCAGGAAAATCCTACTAGAACAGCTGAACTTTATTTGTGATTAATCAGAGTCACTTTAAATGATGTCAGGTGTGTAATAACTTCTATTCAACATGAGTTTGAATGTGATTGTTTAATTCTGAACACAGCCACATCCCACTATAAGAGGGTGTGAACACTTATACAACCAGGTTATTGTAAGGTTTCTATTTTTCATTTTTCCCACTCAAAGATTTCAGTTTGTTTTTCAATTGAATTGTTCACACTATAGGTCACATTAAAAGTGGAAAAAAGTTCTGACATGATTTATCTTTGATTCTTTTTACATCACAAAACCTGCCATTTTAACAGGGGTGTGTAGACTTTTTATATCCACTGTATGTGGATGCCAGCCTCCAGGGACACAACAGGGCTGTGTTGTCCCAAGTACAGAATGGACAGGAAAGAGTAATTGGATACAGCAACCTTAGCATAATTTCAACTAAGTGAAACAACCAGAATTACAATTAAGCTTAAACTGCTGGGATTGAAACAGGTTGTGACAGAGAAATGTAACTAATATCTGGGGTGTGCCCATTTCACTGTGTTCAGACAATAACCCACTTGTTCAAGTACCACAATATTAATGCTGAAATCTTATCCAGGCTTCCAGAGCAAGAAGACCAAGATGTTGCAAGTACAGCTTATGGGAGAACTTGCAACGGAGTGAGGACAGGAGACATCCCCTGGTGAGTTTAGTGGAAGGACCTCAGTAGAGGAAGACAAAGCGCAATGCCTTGAGAGTACTTGGCAACAGGCCGGCGAGACCCTCAGTCCATCAAAAATTGAATATTTTTTTAGCAAGAGGGGAACCACGTTTTTTTCCTTCAACTTGAGAAAGCTTTTTACATTTCATAGTAAAACTCCTATTTTGAGGGGGGGGGGGTAATCCCTGAGGAAATGGATAACAAAATAGGTCCCTGGCCTATTTGGGGGGGGGGTAATCCCTGAGGAAATGGATAACAAAATAGGTCCCTGGCCCCAAAACGTTTGAGAATGAATGTTGTAGACAGTATAGACATATGGGTGTTAAACAGAAAAACACTGACAGATTTCTGGTCCCAAGAAGCTTTTAAAATCCCAACACAGGGTAGCTGAAGGGTGGAGGGGAGCTGATCTGAACCACTGCAGCCAACCTGGATGGAAGAAAGAAACAGTGAAGTTCATACATCTGATAAAATAGTCAAACTGTGTGGTTATCTGACTGTACTGTAAATGTACCATTTCTCACCATAGCAACCTCAAGGTCCTTCAAATTGTTCATGTTCCTCCTGACACGTGCATTGCAGACAAAGTCAGTCGATCTAGTCTGGATGTTGGGCAGCTCAGAAGAAATCAGGAACAACAGCAGGAGCCTGATTCGAAGTGAGTGCAGAACAGAGAAAAAAAAATCGTCTTTGGTATTGCAATGGTGAATATGACCTACACTATTTTGCTATTATTAATCGAAAAGTGTACTTTAGCTGTCGTCCTGGGGGAATCCTTTGAAGAACCCTTTTTGGTTCCAGGTTACTCCTGGTTGGGAACCACTGATAAGTAGGGTGCTGCATGGAACTAGAGAGATTCTAAAGTGTTCGCATTTTGTTTATACACACACACGTACAAATACATGTAGTATATATCTAAATATATACACTGCTCAAAATAAATGAAGATAACACAATCATCACAGTATAGCACCAATTCAATTAAACTTCAGGGATATCAATCTGTCCAGTAGGGAAGCACAAGTGATTGTGAATCAATATAACCTGTTTTGGTGCAAATGAAAGTGACAACAGGTGTACTGGAGAGGCAACAGCAAGACAACCCTGAAAAAGGGAATGGTTTTGCTTGTGCTGGCCACAGACAATTGCTGTCTACTTATTCTTACTGACTGATTCTTCATCTAGTTTTGCATTTTCCTAGTGTCCTTGTCACTACTGGTATCATGAGGTGGTAACTGCAGCCCATTCAGGTTGCACAGGTATTCCAGCTCCTCCAGGATGGCACATCCATATGTGCAATCGCAAGGTTTGCTGTGTCTCCCAGTACAGTCTCAAGAGCATGGAGGAGATACCAGGAGATGGGCCGTTACACAAGGAGAGCTGGAAAAAGCTGTAGAAGGGCATCCCTCCAGCAGCAAGGCTGGTATCTGCTCCTTCATGCGAGTAGGAAAAGGAGGAGCACTGCCAGAGCCCTACAAAATGATCTCCAGCGGGCTACTGGTGTGTATATTTCTGACCAAACTTTCAGAAACAGACTCCATGAAGGAGGCACGAGGGTCCAACGTCCTCTAGTGGGACCTGTGCTCACAGCCCAGCACCATGCAGCTCAAATGGCATTCGCCAGAGAACACCAGAATTGGCAGGTCCACCATTGGCACCCCGTTCTCTTAACAGATGAGAGCACAGACTTCCACGTGCTTTTCAATGGAACCCTGACTGCTGTTAGGTACCGGGATGAAATGCTCAGACCCATCATCAGACTGTACGCTGGTGCAGTGGGCCCTGGGTTCCTCCTGGTGTGTAACAATGCCTGGCCTCATGTGACCAGAGTATGTAGGCAGTTCCTGGATGACGAAGGTATGTAGGCCCTCACGTTCCTCAGACCTGAATCCAGTTGATAACCTCTGGGACCCCCAGAAGAGATCCCTGAGGACACCATCCACAGTCTCATCAGGAGCATGCCCAGACGTTGTTGGGAGTACATACAAGCACGTGGGGACAGTACAAACAATGTTTTTCAAAATAGTTCCTGTGCCCATGCAGTGATATCCACTACAGAATTGTGTCTGGTTTTAATGTAGTGTCGCCGGAGGGCCCGAAAATCACAGCAATCTTGTGACAAGATACTGTAGGCTAAGTGTAAAGGCATAGCGAACAAAGGGACCAAAGAACAGGGTGGGTGTGGCTGCAAATACATGAACATCTTCAATTAACAGGTAAGTATAAATTACAACAAACAAGCATTCACAATTCATTATATTATTAAATGACTCTTCCTAGAAAATCAGACCTAAAACCATTCTAACCTTATTCCCCACCCATGTTAACACCTCCTTGGTACAAGTCGGAACCTTTCCATTAGTGCCTTTTTATCTCTCAGTTTCAACATTTGATATGTTGTCTTGGTACAATTTTCTATTGAATAATATAGAAATGATTTGCACGTGCTTGCATTCTGTTTTTCTTTACATTTTACACAGCATCCTAACTTTTTTGGAAACAGAGTTGTATAAATATAAAGTGTTGTCATTTCTAAGTGGTGAAACCAGTATATACACAATAATAAAATATAATAAAAGCTGAAAATCTACAATTTCACCCAGTAGAGAACAGAGCTGAATAGAGCAGGCCTATTCTGAATAGAGCAGGCCTATTCTGAACTGGGTAAAACTGCTTTTGAATATTTTGCCCCACGCTCATGGATTGCCATTCTGAGTGATCTTCTTTTAAATGTTTTAGTGCCTATAAGACATTTACATTTACTTCAAAATTATAATTTTGTCTATTGTGATTGTTTTTTTAAATGTATGTTTTATTTCCATTTTGTATGTGTTTTCATTTTTGTAATACAAAGCTCAGCTATAAAAGAGACCTTGGTCTCAGTTGATTTCTCTGTATAAAAAACGGTAAAATAAATGCTTCACTGACCTAATAATTATAGACTGTATGTTTGAAAATATAAAGTTGCAGTATCCCCTACCAATTCTAATGACCGAAATCTTAATTACACCCTTTTTCATCAAAAAACAAAGTATAACAGACCCTAGCCCAAACAACACCATACCAGAAATCTAATCTAAATCAAAACACTTTTTTGGGGGACAAGTATAAACTTGCCATTTGATGTATATTGGATTTCACTTGTTTAGAGGAATGTTACAAGGATTGGTCTATCACAACAAATATTGAAACACTAAATCTGCTAAAATGTGTTATACATAATAGAACTCTTGAACAGAATGGAATGTTGGCTAATAAAAATGTATGATAAACCAAGTTGATAACTGACCAAAACATCAATAATAAACACTGCATGTGTTTCAGTAGGATTGGTGGCTATATTATATAAAATTCTACTGATATACACGATTATATTCCAAAATAATACTGAATACCTACTGCTTAAAGCCATAGCCCGCTCCTGCGTGCATGACGTTTCTCAATAGCCACTTTTTCTTCCATGGTGCTCGTCCCAGGGTTCCATTAATCTGATCAGTTTACAACAGCGTTAAGATAGACAACCCTACGTATTTGTTATACTTTAGAAAACTGTACATTCCACTTTGTCCGGTTTCTTCCGCTGAAGAACAAATCGACATGTGCCTCCGGACACCTGTTGGTTTGTTGAGTTATTGTTTTCCTATGTTAACTAATGTGGGAATGTTTTTGTGATCCCCGAAAGGCAGTTAATATTTCCCACGCCCATAAAACGTTTAATATCCACGAATAAACGTATGCAGTTCGACTGGATTTACGTTGAAAAAAAATGGAGAAACTAAAAATGACTAATTAAATAAACTTTTTTTTTTTAAAAACGCGTGTGCGTTTGCGTCAAAAAATGGGAGTGGATTTTTTATTTGGTTTACCTTGAAGTTAATGTTTGACAGCTGGCCATCCTCCTGTCGACGGAGGATACATTTTAATGTCCTGGTCTGTCAGAAGTTTTAGGCTATGAAAAACATACGTGTACAGCAAAACGAAGTTAATAGGATCAAGACAAACCGGAATGCATATTTGCAAATATTGTCATTATCCCCGATTGCCCTAAGGGTATCTATGTTTTTTTTTTGTATTCGCGATTTTAATCAAATTTACTTTACATAACTTTACACACATTTACATACTCTGCAACAGACAATGTAATCCTTAGAAAATCTGTAATACAACTGGATTTAGGCAATTGCCTAATCTGCTTGGTGAATTTGATTTGCTGAGAATTGGCCTTTGGACATATCAACATAGACCTACTGCACACATTCCCTATATCAGTGGTTCCCAATAATGGGAACTAGGTCCCCTTGGTGTACGGTGTTCTTGAGTGAACTCGTGAACCCATATGACTTAAAAAAACACATGCAGGGTTCTCAGTGCAGGGCAAAATTCACTTGGTGGTACAATAACTTAAAAAGGGCAGGAACCACTGCCATGCCTGTTATCCACTTTACCTCCTACATCACACACTGTGATGACATCATGATTAAATTAAGAAGCAGTACTTGTGGTTAGATTATACAGCACTAGAACAGTTCAGTGAAGAGTTAAGTACCACTACCTTTCCACTCAGTAGTCTTCCCCCAATTCTTTACATTGGACGTTTTCGTTTTTTAGTAGACTTTTATCCAGATCCACCCACATACATAATCAATCACATAGTTTCTGAATGTTTCGCCCAGTAAAACGTGGTGTCAACTACCCAGGTTGTACTTATAGTACACTGCCTTCAGAAAGTATTCAAATCCCATCACTTTCTCCACATTTTGTTGTGTAATAGAATCTTTACAACAATCTTAGCTCCTGTCTGCTCTGGATTAGGTTTTCTTCAAGGATCTCTGTTTTGCTCCATTCAGCACTACCTCAATTTTGACCAATCTACCAGTCCCTGCTGCTGAGAAGCATCCCTATAGCATGATGTTCCCACCACCATGCTTCACTGTAGGGATGGTGTAAGTCACCAGACGTAGTGTTTGATATTCAGGCCTAATAGTTCGATTTTGGTCATGCTCTCAATGTTCTTGAGACAGTGTCATATGCCTTTTACTCAGGAGTGTCTTTTGTCTCACCATTCTACCATAAAGGCCTGACTGATGCAGTGCTGCAGAAATGGTTGTCCTTCTGGCAGGTTCTCTCATCTCTGTATAGAAACTCTGAAGCTCTTTTAGAGTAGCCATTGGATTCTTGGTCACCTCCCTGACTCCTGTCCAGTTAGTTAGTTACTAAAGGGCACAGGATGCATCTGAGCTCAATTTAGAGCTGAAGGGTCTGAATACTTATCTACATGAAGGATTTCAGGTTTTAATTTCTAATGATTGAAAATCATATTTTCACTTTCTCATTATGGGGCACTTGTGTGGATCAATGGCTAAAAGCAAAAATAAAACTGTGTATAACACAACAAAATGTGCAGTAAATGAAGGTGTCTGAATACTTACCCAAGGGAGTGTACATACAAGAACACAATATTTTGATGTTATTGGGGGAGGAGTGGGGATGAAATTCAATAGAAGCATTATGCTAGTTTCCTCACTGTGTCCTCTTACCCCTCCTCCTTCCTGCAGCATTTCTCACCAGTAGCCCACTCTCGGTTGACCTCAACCTGACCGGTATAGAGACAGCTGTGCCGGCTCTAGCTTTTTTAGGGCTATAAGATACATTTGATTTGGGGCCCCCTCTCCCCGACCAGTCGGGGGTTCCCTGACGGTCGGAGGCCCCCTAGAGGTCAGGGGCCCTTAGCACTTATGTCGCTTATGCCTTGAACCAGCCTGAGAGACATACAGGAGGTGTGACAACAGTGATGGGGCTGTGGCAGACTATATTCACATCATGACACTATGAGGAGAGAACTACATGAAGCAAGGGGAAGACAAACGGAGAGGGGTGCATGGATTATTTTTTTTTTAATGTGTCTCGTTCATTATATTGCATTAAATTGTGAGATTCATATTTTTTTGCCTTATCGACTCAACATTAGAATCAAACTTTTAATTACTGGACCAATGCACTTGACCATTAGGCTATTTGCTCCATTATTCACTAATAGCTGTCTGTGTGTGTTTTTCCATTGATCAATAATAGCTGTATGCGTATGTGTGTGTTGGTTTTACCCAGAAGGCCATTCCCATGGCAACACCAAGCAATGAGTGTCTAATAAAAGGCTGCTTTCCTTTCTATTCTGTCTCTCTCTTTCTCCTATCTGCTGTTCTCTCCCACTCTCTCTCCTTCCTGTCTTTTCTGCCAACCAACCTAGCACAGCACTCTTAACTTCGGACAGAAAATGCAGAACAATAAAAGCAACACTGGAGTACAGGAATATGGTATGTCTCGCTGTAAAATCTCCCCCACCTTCAAGCGGTGCCCTCTATGAACATGGTCTCATCCATCTGCCAGTGTGTTTGGAGGACAGCTTTGATTTATGAAAGAAGTGGATCTTAAATTTACCAGTTGGATGTATCGTGTCCTGTTGATGAGAGTTCACTTTGAAATCCACTTGAGAAGGATATCTTTGGACAGTACGGCTTCTACCAGTGTTTTTCTAATGAGAGTGTGTGTCCTTTGTGTTCTTTTGGCTCTGCAAATGATGGTTAATCCTATACTGTGGCTGCATCAACCACTAGAATATACTTGATTTGGTGATGGTCGTTTTACTTTTGAATAATGGACAATGCTTGTTGCCTGTAGAAATTGTAGTATTTTCTCTCTGGTAATGGTGAAAAAGACTGTAAAAAGGGTTGCATGACAATGGTGACAGGATGACATTGTGCTTCACATGCATTCTACCCAAATCTTTATATGTAAAATGTCACAGACACCAGTTCTTCATGATGTAAGACTGCAAGAGAACAACAAACCGCAGACTGAGAAGGAAAAAGAGGCAGAACAAGAAGAGGATGACGAGAGAGAAGAAGAGGGTCATCTTGAGTTGGGTGTGACCTCTTTATGCCCGTCCTGTAAGCGTGGTTTTGACGTTGCCCTTCTCCTGCCCTGCTCCCACACCCTGTGCGGAAGCTGTGTAACGGCGGGCCAAAGGGCAAGGACTCCCTGTGGTGCCACCCGCTCTCCCAACCACCGCTTTCCCGGTCCCTATCTTTGTGCAGTACTGTGCCCATGCTGTCGCCACTCTGTGGAACTGCCGTGTTGGGATTGGGCTTTTGCCACCTGCAGCTTGCCCCTAAATCCGACCCTGACTCCAGATTGGACAGCCAGTAGAGCTGAGGATCTGACGCAAGGAGAGATCGTGAAGGCTTCTTTACAGGTAGCAATGTTTATTTATGCAAGTTTATACAAGTCTTTTTGGATCTTATCGAATTACCCTTTCAATGTTTCTAAGGGTATAGTTCATACACGCCAAGTTACGGAAGGACGTTAACCTCGCTTACGTAGTTTCCTTTTATGACTTTTCCTTCACACCCTGCTCCCCTTGATCCCTCTGCAGGACAATCCATTAAGCAGGAATTTAGTGGGTATCCCAGATCAGAACACATATGGTGAGTGAAACTGCACTTTGGAAGTTAGTCTGTAGGGTAAGACGCGTTCTTGGGGCTTGTTTGCGTTACGAGAGAGAGAATAAAATGCTAGATAAACCAATCTTAAATTGCATTATCTTTTCCATAGTGTTTGAATTTACACCAGCATGTTCAAAACATACCACAAAAATGAGGCTATATGTTTGTGTGCCATGCAGAAACGTGAAAGAGTTTGGACAGAATTGTCTTCACATTTGCAAACCTGTGGGGGCTGGGGCTCATTCTAAAATGTAGCACACCCACCTCGGAAGGTGGTGTCTTGAGCCATTGATATCAAAAAATCTTCCCCCTCAAATGTAGCGTAATGTAAACAAGCCTTTGTATGAGTGCAAGGTTTGAACTGGGAAAGATGACAGGATGTGGTTTCTACACAGAATTCATTGAAATCCTGCCAAACTGTGTGAAAATGAGATTCTAATATTGAACTTTTAATCGGACTTTAAATCTGTAATCCACCCCCAGAAAAAGTTGCGTAATCAGATGTTCTATCTAGGGGTAAAAGAACACCATGATTTTACATCTTGAGAAGAATTCCAACAAGTATCATAAATAATATATTCTCTTCACTGAAGATGAGGGATAACACACTTTTAATAAAACCTTTTTTTATCGACCCACACCCCAGATTTTTAACACAGCCAGTAGATGTTATGGGCATAATATCCAAAAATATCCTTTCATTTATATTGTCATGACAAAGAATATATACGTTTACATTTCCTTAAGTAGACAGTGTACCATCAGATTAGTATATTTTATTTATCTAACTTCAATAAGGCAAAGCATTTTACACATCTCCCTCACTGTCTAGGTTCCTGCGGACTTGTATTGTTGATGTAGGACTGTGTGCCTGCTGCAATGTTTTAAATTACTCTTTTACAAGAAAGCCTGCAGGCAAAATCATTCCTGTCCCCACCCCTGTCATCCACTATTCTAAAGAAAATGACACTCCAGGAATCCAGTACTTGTCTATTTGTTTTTGCAAAAGGTGGTTCTACTAAATTTTTGTGTGTGTTGAATACTTGTGCAACATATTACATCAGCGTTTCCAGTGAATATTTCCCAACATAAAACCAACGTCACCTTAAAATAACTGATTAAAAAACAATTGCATGTTAATGACTTGCATTATGTTCTTCTTTCAGTTCCCTACTAAATGCAATTAGGCCAGTAGAAGGACATTTACTGGCCAATGTTATCAGTGCTCCATAAAAATATTTTCACAGTATTCAAACTCTGGCTCACAGGGGTGTTCACCAATTTTGTTGCTCCAATCAAAGCTTCCTCTATGGGCCTCACATCAATCATGACAATTTTAGCTTTACCGTGCACACGTGCCAAAATCCTCATTATACGCATATGTATACGATATGTATCTAGTATCAGATGCGTTGCTAGGACCACAATACATTCGGGGCTTAGCCCCCCTCACTTTTTTGCCACGCATTTTTCATGGATGTCCCTATGGCGCTGGCTGAAGTGTTATAATAATAATAATAATAAATAGTACATTTGTTGTGTTCTAACCACTGTCTTACAGAGTTTTAATATTAGGTCTACGTTAGATTGTGACAACTCTCTGGAACCCGAAATATTCCCAAACAGAAGATTAAATATTTTTCGGCACCAAATCATCCCTATCAGATTGTCCTCTGGGTTTTTCTTAATCAATCCTCTTCCTCTCCCTAACAGCAAACCCTACTCCACACAATTCTTGGGCAGTACGCCGGATATTTCTTACTGTTAGAATTTGCTGTTCAGAATGCCTGCACTGCTAATATCCGCGCTTGTTGTAACTTTATTGGGTGGTGGCAATTACTTTCGTTGGTTAGAGCCATCATGGAATTGGGATATTTAAGAATACTCACTTTAACTCACTTTTAATAAATTGGGACAAGTGAAAGGCGTGATCAGAACAATGTATTGTTTGATTGACAGATTTGAGACATACAACTGGATATTTGAATAGTAAATGTTTAAGGTCTTAAAATAGCAAAAGATAGGGGAAGGTGTGTTGTAAGAGCGCTTGTAAGTGTTGACTGACACGATCGTGCTGTTCGCTTGCCAGACTCCAACCTTTATACTAATAATCTGAAATATTATGTTTAAGTAGGCGAACAGATTCCAAAATGAACTCCTAATAGGCCTACATCTTACGCAAATATTAATATGATTACAGCGAAGTCGGCACACCAGTGAAACATAATTACATGTTTAAATAGCGATTTTGATTAATAATGCGACCCTACTCTTCAGCTACACTTTGGCCGGACCGCGCAAGCGGAGCCGGCTAAGACAGACAGACAAGTTCATCTTCAGTCTCGTTAGCAATTGTTTAATTCTTATGATTATTCCTGAAGAATTTAGTAGATACCAGTAAGCCTATTACTGGCTAATAAGCTGTTCAAATGGCCAGTGGCAAAAACTAAAAGTTCATAGACGCTATTTGTGGTGGAGGTAAACTTAATTAGATACATTAGTCAGTTTAACTGTATCAATTCACAAATTAGCTGTTTAAACAGCCAGTGGCAAAAGGGGATTTGTTCATAGACACAAGAGGCTACACTGACACCATTTGAACGTAGAGCTCTGTGGTGTAGTGGTTAGTGACACAGACTTTCACATGGGTGACTCAGGTTCAAATTTCATGAGGAACATTAGTTTCTATTGCAGTCCGGTGGAATAGGCTTGCCTGGTTTCTTGTTTATATTGCTCATGGAATAATGATTCAAAAAGTAAGGAGTTTTCGAAAAACACCACATCATTGTTGCAAAGTGAATAGGCTACGAGAGCCGAGAGCCTATTCCTAGACACTTTTCATTGTAAGGGGAGAGTTTGCATGGCCATGAAGGCCTGGGGTCATCAGTCAAGCCATGTTTGACAGTATATCACTGGATAATCCCCCCCTCCCCATATGTGGAAACAACCTCTACAGTTCCTGCTGGTTTTTGGTGCCTTTTGCCCTCAGGTTTGTCTCCAGCAAAAACGTCCATGCAGGTCAGATGATTGACAGGTGCTTTTTTCTACAGTCACATCATTGGCAGCCATACATGCACATGCCACAACACTTCCTCCACCACACTTCACAGAACAGGTGCCACAACACTTCCTCCACCATGATTAACAGAACAGGTGCCATAACACTTCCTCCACCACATTTCACAGAACAGGTGCCACAACACTTCCTCCACCATGCCTCACAGAAGAGGTGGTATGCTTTGGCTCATAAGCAGATGCTCACCTTCTCATTACTCCTCCCTTCCCATCTTTCTTTTAAGTCGCTGAGGGTTTACTGATCTGGCCAAGAAGGGGTTTTTATTGAACTGGGAAATAATTATTCTGTCATCCACCTCAGATATCTTTTGTAGGCTATAAGATTGTGCTCAACTCAAAAATCTGTTTAGGAGATTCAATGAATCCTTGTACATTTTTTTTAAATTATAATACATTCAAGGAATCATTGCACTCCAATCCAATTTTCAGATGAGAAATTACATTGAGAAACACAGAAATGCATATACAAAACAGGTAATTTACAAACATGCAAAATGGTAAAAATCAACTCTCAAGGGACAGAACAACTGTAGCAATATCAGCCACATCTGGAGCAGGCATGATGCAGAGGTTTATTAAGCTGACCAGTTCTAAAAACATATACTGCCAAGGTCAGCCAGACATGGACAGAGACACCCAGGTCTAACTAAATTGGTAATTGGTTTATAAGAGTGAAAAGAAATCTCTGGGGTTTGTGAGAATTGCTTATATCCACGGTATATCCAAATCTTGTGTCAAAGCACTGCACGATGCATTACGCTTAAGTTCTTAGCTGTGGTACAATGATCATGTACCAAACCCGCTTGTGCCTTATTCCTTACGTATATCGATTTACTGTGATGCCACTTAAAGCAGAGAAAGAGCAAAGAGAAGTTATATTATGGTTTGGGGTGGCATTCATGCATCAGGGCCGGGCCAACCTGCCATAATGGAGTCAATCATGGATTTAACATTTACATCATGCAGCAGACGCTTTTATTATTGTAACGTTACTGAAGCTATTGGTGTACTTTCAATAAGTGCTCCCTAAAGAAATTGCATTTCTGTTTATTTTTGGAAAGTAAGTGATTGCAAAGTATTAATATCTCAGTGTCAGTTGTTGAATTAAGTTGCCTTTATCTGTTCAAGTTGGAAGTGTTTGTATTTGTCATGAAATGCTTAGTTTCCTTACTCCGCAACAGAGCAGATAAGAATAAAAACGGTATGATCTAAAGAAATTCATGTTAATGTATGATCTGTTCATATCTGTACACATCTGAGCAAAAAACTAATTTTCTGGGTGTGTACATACCTATATAAAAATGTATTTTACATTTCTATTTTATGTTATGTAGGACGTTTGCCTGATACACCATGTGGCTAAACAAGTGAACTACACACAGACTGATTCCAGCTGTACATTTAGATTTTGGATTTAGCTGTAAATATGCGGTGATCACTGTACATTTCATTGTATTCTGTAAAATTTACTCATTAGTATTTTCATGAATAGAGAGTGTATGTTTTAGCTCAGTGATATTTTGACCAAGGCATGTGTTATCATTTTATGTTACTAGCCATTCAGACAGTTAACCAAGCAAAAATATGAATGCCTGTTAATATGAGTAGAATTCCTTATGTTGTAATATCATGTTGTTATAAACTATTTGTGTGACAATTATTTACACTGACTACACTAGTATTGTACAAATATGTTGAAATCTTTATTTTCCTACACTCACCGCGGCGACGTTCAGACCATAGGCGCCGATTTATGTTTTACTCCGTGGGTGCTCATAGGCGCACACCATTTATATATATATATATATATATATATATATATATATATATATATATATATATATATATATATATATATATATATATATATATACACACACACACACCTATATACCTATATATACACCTATATATACATATATAAACGCCCTACGCACACCTATTCATTTACTTATTAATAAAGCCGTAAAGTAGATCTTTCAAATGTACCACTTATCACAAATACAGGATTGGAGATGAAAAGTTTAACTGACACGTAGGCCTAACCGCGATCAGTTCGTGGGAAATTAATGTTTTGCGCTATTATCTAAATATCGATTAAAAAAACGACACATAGTTTCTGGGAGTTTCTCCCTAATTTCTGCTACAAGTTTTTGATAGTGGCATTTTTTCATCTGAGAAACGCTGTGATTGGTGGATAGGGAGCACCCGGAGCAGGCGACTGGTTATGTCGCTGTCACTAACATCGACATAACCAATCACAGTGTGACAGACGCTTTACATATCACCAACGGCAATTTTAATTTTAAATGAATGTAGCCTACTGGCGGACTGGCACACGTGGGTGCTCGTGCTCGGTATTTTCGTGGGTGCTCGCTATTTTCCGTGGGTGCTCGCTATTTTCCGTGGGTGCTCGAGCCCCGGAGCACCCACGGTATCGGCGCCTATGGTTCAGACGTTGCACATTGTTAATCACTCACGGCGACTTAGCACATTGTTGATCACTCACGGCGACGTTCAGACGTTGCACATGTGAATTCACTCACCGCGGCGGCGTAAGAAATTTTGACAACGTCTGTAACGCCGTCACTATGGGGGGTGGATTCTGCCACGGAAATGTAGATAAGCGACCTACCGTCAACTTGCTCCCATTTAACGTCGCCGTGAGCGAATCTCTTTGTCTTAACGTCGCCGTGAGTGAATCTCTTATGCTTTAGGTCGCCGTTAAAAGTTTCGTTTGTGCTGATGCAGCGTTGCATATATAAGACATTTAATTTTAGCTGTCACCAGCCCCACAACCTGCTCCAAACTCCCTCAAAATAGGCTCAATCATTTATGCTCTGTTTGTGCCGCTGAAAGGTTTGTTTGTGCTTCTACAGTTTTTGGTACATACCTATTCCTACTGGATAGTGCACTGGCTTTAATCTCTTTCCACTAAAGCTCTGTAACTATCCATAAGAAAAAAGTCTCAAAAACAAACCTTTATCGGCACAAAATGAGCACTATTGAGTGAATTTGACCTATAAAATATTATTTCATATCTAAAAAAGTATAGCAGCACTTTTTGCCTTTACAATTTTCATTTTGGCTGCTTCGGTGTTTTAAATGTTAGATATTTAATTATAGGGTATGGTGTCACCAGCCCCCACAACATGCTAAAAACTCCATCGAAATAGGCTCAATTGTTTTACATTTACATTTTTCATTGTACTGACCCAAACGAAGCACAAACGATTGAGTCTATTTTGAGTGAATTTGATCTATAACATATTATTTAATATTTAAAATATGAAAGCAGCACAAAAACTATAACGGCACAAACAATCATTTATGGGTGAATTTGGAGGATTTGGGGGCCGGAGTGACTATAAATTAACTATAAAATATTTTTAGAATTAACTATAAAATATTTTTTAGGACTAATACTTAAAATGACAGCAGCACAACTGGAGTAGAAGCGATTAAAGGTTTTTATCTGTGTAAAGATGGTCCCCCATCCAGCGCAAATTTATGGCGAAATAGGCTTAATAGTTCGTGCTGGTTTGTGCTGTAAAATGTTTTGTTTGTGCTGCTATAATTTCTTAGATATATAATGATATTTTATAGGTAAAATTAACTCAAAATAGGCTCAACCATTTGTGCTCCTTTTGTGCCGATAAAGGTTTGTTATTACAACTGCTTTCTTACCACTGCTTTCTTACTGATGGTGACATAGCTATAGTGGAAAGAGAGTAAACAATTATTTTATTATTTGTAATTATTTTACAAATATTTTGTTAAACCCCCATGATTGAAATGTTAAATCTTTATTTTGCTACACTCACGGCGGCGACGTTCAGACGTTGCACATTGTTAATCAATTTCTTACGCCGCAGCCGTGAGTGAACTCACTTGTGCAACGTCTGAACGTCGCCGTCAGTGATCAACAATGTGCTACGTCGCCGTGAGTGATTAACTATGTGCAACGTCTGAACGTCGCCGCCGTGAGTGTAGGAAAATAAAGATTTCAACATATTTGTACAATACTAGTGTAGTCAGTGTAAATAATTGTCACACAAATAGTTTATAACAACATGATATTACAACATAAGGAATTCTACTCATATTAACAGGTATTCATATTTTTGCTTGGTTAACTGTCTGAATGGCTAGTAACATAAAATGATAACACATGCCTTGGTCAAAATATCACTGAGCCGAAACATACACTCTCTATTCATGAAAATACTAATGAGTAAATGTTACAGAATACAATGAAATGTACAGTGATCACCGCATATTTACAGCTAAATCCAAAATCTAAATGTACAGCTGTAATCAGTCTGTGTGTAGTTTACTTGTTTAGCCACATGGTGTATCAGGCAAACGTCCTACGGCGCCAGTAGTAAGACAATTATAAAACATATTAACAAACATTACATAAAATAAAAATGTAAAATATAAAAGAGAAAAATTATACACCACAAATGATGTGGTATTACTATGGATCAAAATACATGGTTAATCAGAATATATCCTGCTAAAGGTGCTTTTGTATATAGGTATGTACACACCCAGAAAATGCGTTTTTTGCTCAGATGTGTACAGATATGAACAGATCATACATTAACATGAATTTCTTTAGATCATACCGTTTTTATTCTTATCTGCTCTGTTGCGGAGTAAGGAAACTAAGCATTTCATGACAAATACAAACACTTCCAACTTGAACAGACAAAGGCAACTTAATTCAACAACTGACACTGAGATATTAATACTTTGCAATCACTTACTTTCCAAAAATAAACAGAAATGCAATTTCTTTAGGGAGCACTTATTGAAAGTACACCAATAGCTTCAGTAACGTTACAATAATAAAAGCGTCTGCTGCATGATGTAAATGTTAAATCCATGATTGACTCCATTATGGCAGGTTGGCCCGGCCCTGATGCATGAATGCCACCCCAAACCATAATATAACTTCTCTTTGCTCTTTCTCTGCTTTAAGTGGCATCACAGTAAATCGATATACGTAAGGAATAAGGCACAAGCGGGTTTGGTACATGATCATTGTACCACAGCTAAGAACTTAAGCGTGATGCATCGTGCAGTGCTTTGACACAAGATTTGGATATACCGTGGATATAAGCAATTCTCACAAACCCCAGAGATTTCTTTTCACTCTTATAAACCAATTACCAATTTAGTTAGACCTGGGTGTCTCTGTCCATGTCTGGCTGACCTTGGCAGTATATGTTTGTAGAACTGGTCAGCTTAATAAACCTCTGCATCATGCCTGCTCCAGATGTGGCTGATATTGCTACAGTTGTTCTGGCCCTCGGGAGTTGATATTGTGATTTTTACCATTTTGCATGTTTGTAAATTACCTGTTTTGTATATGCATTTCTGTGTTTCTCAATGTAATTTCTCATCTGAAAATTGGATTGGAGTGCAATGATTCCTTGAATGTATTATAATTTACAAGCTAATTTGAGCGCAAGGTTCAGAACACATTTTGTTAATATTTAAGCAATGTTGCATTTTGGAATGCCGTATTGAAAATGTACAAGGATTCATTGAATCTTCTAAACAGATTTTTGAGTTGAGCACATCTTATAGACTACAAAAGATATCTGAGGTGGATGACAGAATAATTATTTCCCAGTTCAATAAAAACCCCTTCTTGGCCAGATCAGTAAACCTTCAGCAACTTAAAAGAAAGATGGGAAGGGAGGAGTAATGAGAAGGTGAGCATCTGCTTATGAGCCAAAGCATACCACCTCTTCTGTGAGGCATGGTGGAGGAAGTGTTATGGCACCTCTTGCAGACTCTACTTCATTTTGTATTTTTGTACTCTGTGTAACTGTATGTTGTCCTGCACGTTTGCGCTTTGTCTTGGCCAGGTCGCTATTGCAAATGAGAATCTGTCTCAATCGGCCTACCTGGTTAAATAAAGGTTACATAAAAAATAGTAGAATGGTGGTAGGAAGAACCAATATTCTATTTTTTTATTAAATACACCTGTATACAATACATAAAAAGGACATGTAAGTTAAACCTGCACAATAATGGCTGATCATGGTCCACAGGGATGTCTGGGCAGTGGTGGATGGGCCATAAATTAGAGTTTCAATACCTGGATTTACTGTCTTGATATTCTTCCAATATATATTGAACGTTCAAAAGTTCTAATTTACAGTTCTCTATATAGGAGCAGTAGAAAAGGGTATGTTATTCTTAGAGGAATTAGATAACAAGTGCAGTATGCAATGAACAACCAAAAGTTGTAATCTACTAAAGCCAAGGAAATTCACTCATGGCGACGTTAAGCCAAAGAAATTCACTCACGGCGACGTTAAATGGAAGAAAGTTGACGGTAGGTCGCTTATCTACATCTCCGTGGCAGAATCCACCCCCCATAGAGGAAGTGTTATGGCACCCGTTCTGTGAAGTGTGGTGGAGGAAGTGTTGTGGCACGGGCATGTATGGCTGCCAATGATGTGACTGTAGAAAAAAGCTCCTGTCAATCATCTGCCCTGCATGGACGTTTTTGCTGGAGACACCTGCACAATAATGGCTGTTCATGGTCCACATGTCTGGGCTGTGGTGGATGGGCCATAAGGTGGAGTTCCAATACCTATATTTACTGTCTTGATATTCTTCCAACTTCTTTCAAAAGTTCTAATTTACAGTGCTCAATATAGGAGCTATAGAAAAGGGTATGTTATTCTTAGAGGAATTACAGAATTTGAATGTTTATGTAGCCCAACCTTCAATCTGTGTAGATAAGTGCAGTATGCAACGAACAACCAAAAGTTGTAATCTACTAAAGCCAAAGAAATTCACTCACTGCGACGTACAGCATAAGAGATTCACTCACGGTGACGTTTAATGGGAGCAAGTTGACGGTAGGTCGCTTATCTAGATCTCTATGGCAGAATCCACCCCCCATAAAAAGAAGCCGTGCGGATATTTTTTGCTATCTGGGTTCGTAACCAGCCCATCAATGTATGTCACGCTTAAAATCAGTGCGTGCTACCGCCGCCTGGAGGCAAAACATACAAATCTCCACACGCATTTGCAGATCTCTGCTGCGGCAGGAGTGTAGCAAAAGTCACATGTAAAAAGACAGCGAATTGAGAGGCCCGTCTGAGTTGTAACTGATGACTCCGTCCATGTAAACATTTACAGATTTGTCTAGACATTCACGAATCTATGTGCGCATTTACAGATTTGTCCACACATTTACAAATCTCAATACACTTATAAATAAACAGCATGTGATTGTTTACATTGATTTTCGGTGTGAGTTTGAATTCAGCCCGCAATCGGTTGGTGAGTTCGGTTTACATTGACCGTTGTTACGTCATTTTGTTCTCAATGAATTACACAATGTACAATAAAGATTTTGATCTCTAATACATTTCGTTCATTGAGACCTGATGTCAGTGTTCCCTTAATTTTTTGGAGCAGTGTATTTTTATGGCATAAATAGTTTGTTGTAACTTGTATTTCTGCTTGTAATTACTCCTGACAGGGCCCCAAGCAATTTCATTGTTTGCATTGTGGGAAACAAAACCCCTTCTTGCTCGTTTTAGTTTTGCTTACTGCCACAGGCCAGTTACATCCTGCAGCCTTGGCTAGCATCCTATTTCGTTTTTAACCAAGAGCTGCACCAATTCAGTTAAAGAATTCTCCTTCCAAGTGGTGTTTCATAGGGCTACCCCACACTGCTTCAGTGTCCCTGTGCACCTCTCTCACAGGGTGACTCCTACTGTAAGCCTTGGCATTTAAATGGAACCTTTTGACTTCTCTTTCTAAAGGAGCTTCTTCCAGTAATCAAGATAAGTGTATAAAGATGCTTCTAAGTGCATTTGGCAAATGAATGGTTCTGCAAGTTATGTCAGGCATTAATTAAACACTGCATTCCATTTCTATTCTTGACTTGATAAAATCCTATATTCAACAGAAAATTGTACAAAGACAACAACAAAGAAGTATTTGATCCTCTGCTGATTTTGTATGTTTGCCCACTGCCAAAGAAATGATCTGTCTATAATTTTAATGGTAGGTTTATTTGAACAGTGAGAGACAGAATAACAACAAAAATCTGGAAAAACGCATTTAAAAAAAGTTATAAATTGATTTGCATTTTAATGAGTGAAATAAGTATTTTACCCCTCTGCAAAACATGACTTGGTATTTGGTGTCAAAACCCTTGTTGGTAATCACAGAGGTCAGACGTTTCTTGTAGTTGGCCACCAGGCTTGCACACATCTCAGGAGGGATTTTGTCCCACTCATCTTTGCAGATCTTCACCAAGTCATTAAGGTTCTGAGGCTGACATTTGGCAACTCGAACCTTCAACTTCCTCCACATGTTTTCTATGGGATTAAGGTCTGGAGACTGGCTAGGCCACTCCAGGACCTTAATGTGCTTCTTCTTGACCAAATCCTTTGTTGCCTTGACTGTGTGTTTTGGGTCATTGTCATGCTGGAATACCCATCCACGACCCGTTTTCAATGCCCTGGCTGAGGGAAGGAGATTCTCACCCAAGATTTGATGGTACATGGCCCTGTCCATCATCCCTTTGATGCAGTGAAGTTGTCCTGTCCCCTTTGCAGAAAAAACACCCCTAAAGCATATTATTTCCACCTCCATGTTTGACGGTGGGGATGATATACTTGGGGTCATAGGCAGCATTCCTCCTCCTATGAACACAGCAAGTTGAGTTGATGGCAAAGAGCTCAATTTTGAGCTCCACCAGACCACAACACTTTCACCCAGTTCTCCTCTGAATCATTCTGATGTTCATTGGTAAACTTCAGACGAGCCTGTACATGTGCTTTCTTGAGCAGGGGAACATGCAGGCGCTGCAGGATTTCCGTCCTTCACGGCTTATTGTGTTACCAATTGTTTTCTTGGTGACTATGGTCCCAGCTGCTTTGTGATCATTGACAAGATCCTCCCGTGTAGTTCTGAGCTGATTTCTCCACGAGGTGAGATCTTGCATGGAGCCCCAAATTGAGGGAGATTGACAGTTCTTTTGTGTTTCTTCCATTTGCAAATAATCGTACCAACTGTTGTCACCTTCTCACCAAGCTGCTTGGCGATGGTCTTGTAGCCCATTCTACCCTTGTGTAGGTCTACAATCTTGTTCCTGACATCCTTGGACAGCTCTTTGGTCTTGGCCATGGTGGAGAGTTTGGAATCTGATTGATTGATTGCTTCTGTGGACAGGTGTCTTTTATGCAGTTAACAAGCTGAGATCTGGAGCACTCCCTTTAAGAGTGTACTCCTAATCTCCGCTCGTTACCTGTAAAAAACACACCTGGGAGCCAGAAATCTTTCTGATTGACAGGGGATCAAATACGTATGTCACTCATTAAAATACAAATCAATTTATAACATTTTTGACAAAAAATACGACAAAGGAGACCCTGAAATGTTGAGCAGCTGAAATCCTAGATCAAGCAAGAATGGGAATACATTTCACTTTCAAAACTACTTTTAATTAAATAGAGAGATAAATGATATGCACATCATTGTATTCTGTTTTTATTTGCCTTTACGCAACATCTTAGATTTTTGGAAACGGGGTTGTACATGTATATAGCGTGTGAGCCACCTAGCTGTGTCCTGTTAGCTGTTCATGAAGTGATAATACAAGGAGTAAATGGCATCTACTTCTGATGAGGTGAGATTTTCCGCGTTGCGTTGTAAACTGCTTTGGATGCCTAGAAAAGCGCAATATGAATAAATTAATTATTATTAATTATTATCCATGGACACAGACTCAACACTAGAGGGTGCTATAGACCTACGAGAGGAAGAGATGGAACAGTCTGTTTCAGGTAAGCAAGTCCAAGGCTTTTCATACATGGATGTCTTGTTTAGAGGAGTGAAATTGGCTGGATTGTTTTACTACATTATTATTGACTGTCTTCATCCATCAATTCTCAGGTCTGACATTCACCCTGAACTCCTCTACTGCTGGTCCGTCCCTTCATCTCTCTCCCGACTGCCTCACTGTAACCTTCCTCGGACCTAGCCCTCTGCACTCTCATCCCCATGGCAACAATGTCACAGGGTCAGTGACAAGACCTGAATCCCAGGAGTCTGACCTTCAATTCTTCCCTCAGATGTGTGGGGATGTGATCATTGTCAGGGGTCAGTTCTACTGGGAGGTGGATGTCTGCAACAGCAACCTCTACAGGATAGGTGAGGTAGTGCAGTCTACATCACCTGGCTGTGAGTTAGTAGTGGCACAATACAGGTGTTGGTCATTAAATTAGAATATCATCAAAAAGTTGATTTATTTCAGTAATTCCATTCAAAAAGTGAAACTTGTATAATGTATACATTCATTACACTTAGGCTGATATATTTCAAGTGTTTATTTCTTTTAATTTTGATGATTATAACTGACAACTAATGAGAACCCCAAATTCAGTATCTCAGAAAATTAGAATATTGTGACATTTTTCAATATTGAAGACACCTGGTGCCACACTCTAATCAGCTAATTAACCCAAAACACAGGCCTTTAAATGGTCTCTCAGTCTAGTTCTGTAGGCAACACAATCATGGGGAAGACTGCTGACTTGACAGCTGTCCAAAAGACAACCATTGACACCTTGCACAAGGAGGGCAAGACACAAAAGGTCATAGCTAAAGAGGCTGGCGGTTCACAGAGCTCTGTGTCCAAGCACATTAATAGAGAGGCGAAGGGAAGGAATAGAAGTGGTAGAAAAAAGTGTACAAGCAATAGGGATAACCGCACCCTGGAGAGGATAGTGAAACAAAACCCATTCAAAAATGTGGGGGAGATTCACAAAGAGTGGACTGCAGCTGGAGTCAGTGCTTCAAGAATCACCACGCACAGACGTATGCAAGACATGGGTTTCAGCTATCGCATTCCTTGTGTCAAGCCACTCTTGAACAAGATACAGCGTCAGAAGTGTCTCGCCTGGGCTAAAGACAAAAAGGACTGGACTACTTCATGTTTCCTGCTGCTGACCAACTTTATGGAGATGCAGATTTCATTTTCCAACAGGACTTGGCACCTGCACACAGTGCCAAAGCTACCAGTACATGGTTTAAGGACCATGGTATCCCTGTTCTTAATTGGTCAGCAAACTCGCCAGACCGTAACCCTATAGAAAATCTATGGTGTATTGTGAAGAGGAAGATGCGATACGCCAGACCCAACAACGCAGAAGAGCTGAAGGCCACTATCAGAGCAACCTGGGCTCTCATAACACCTGAGCAGTGCCACAGTCTGATCGACTCCATGCCACACCGCATTGCTGCAGTAATTCAGGCAAAAGGAGCCCCAACTAAGTATTGAGTGCTGTACATGCTCATACTTTTCATGTTCATACTTTTCAGTTGGCCAACATTTAAAAAAATAATAAATAAATTTGTATTGGTCTTAAGTAATATTCTAATTTTCTGAGATACTGAATTTGGGATTTTCATTAGTTTTCAGTTATAATCATCAAAATTTAAAAAAATAAACATTTGAAATATATCAGTCTGTATGTAATGAATGAATATAATATACAAGTTTCACTTTTTGAATGGAATTACTGAAATAAATCAACTTTTTGATAATATTCTAGGGTCTCTGATCAGTTTATTTACAATAGCAAACTCTTTAAATCTGAAGGAAATAGATATTAAGTAGATATTGTGTGCTTTATCTAAAGAATCTGATTGGTTTGGTCATCTTAAGATACAGAACCTTTTTGTTGGTCTGAATACAAATTCATAATTGGAAAGATTGTTCTGTCGTTTGTATCCCTATTCATGACTTAGAACACGCTCACAAAACATGGAGAGAATTGAAAAAAATAATGTATTGTTGCATTACCTAGCCTATAAATAATTGTTGTTGAACGAAAGTGAAAACTAAGGCCTAGCTGAGTCTTGATCCGCTTAATGTTGACAAATACTACAAATCACTGTTGTTTTTAATATACACATACCAAGGAAAATGTAATAGCTCATGTCTAGAAATGGGTATTGTGCATTAGCAGCATTGCAAATTCTACATTATATGCCTATATGAGATTCATACAGAGATTTGTTTACCCGGTATCTTTGAACTTTTTTCTTATGGCAAAGAATGACTGCATATTTCAGAAAGTCTTTCGAGCATAGACTGATGCTCTTTTCTGCTGCCATCTCCTCTCCTCTCGTAGCGTCTTGTGTCACGTGGGGTTAGAGGACTGCATGTAAACCTCCAAATTTCCCTCTGTGTTTACATTCATACCTCCATTTTCCAAGTTATTTTATTTCTGTGTGTTGGCACCTGCTGTGAGAAAAGCTGTAAAATATACTGGGTTACAGTACATAACAACAAGGACTGATTGATAGTTGGTCCTGTCCGGACCTGTTTGTCAGAACTATGACAAACAGTTATGTAACTCCAACTGATACTGAATAACATTTAGTTCATAGACTACCCACAACCATTACATGTGGTGTTTGTTTGCTTGGAAAACACTAACACTGCGACCATTCAATTAATTTGGTTTTATTGAAGTATTTACTATAGAAAGTATATTGTGCAGATTTGTAGAACAATTTGCCAAATTTGGACATCATTTCTGTACATCACATTGTGGTATTAATGGTGACTGTGCCAACAGAGTGTGTTTTTTCAAATCAAATGAATGAAAAGCGAATGAAAAGGTTCCCCAATTTAAATCCAACACATTAGGCTTTCTCTTGTGTATACTTCACCAATACTTGGACAGAAATATTAATTCCAGTGGGCTATATTCCTTACTCATAACCATGTAACACATGTACACCTGCAGGTGGTCTTTAGCAAATATTATTCTACCCACACAACATTCTGTCTGGTTACAGGCTGTCTGTCCTAGTTAAAGTTCATTCACATCCTTTGGCTCTGCTCTGCGGTGCCACACAGTGGTGAGCAGGATGCCAGCCGAGACATGTTTTAGTCGAACACCATTCAAATTAAATGTTTTACACAAAACTGAGGGATTTACAATTGAGATTGATGAGAGGCTTTTGGGTTCAGTCTATCTCTCAGAGACTGGCAACGGAACAAACATTTCCCAGCACTTGGCTGAACCACTAACCATTTCATTAAGACTTTGCGTATGGAACATCTGGTCTCTGTAAACAACAAAAAGAAAAGCTATTAATTTGGCCTAGCATCAAAACATTAACAACCTGTTGTCTCGCATCAAATATGACAGAAATGTGCAGTTTAATCATTTATCAGGCCCAATTCTTTTTAGTGGTTGTTGACCATGAGGACTGGCACATATTAGCAGGGCTGTCCTTGCGATTCTAAACAAGGCAATATGGGATGGGAATATAATTGATTATTCACATGTCATCGCTCCCTCGAGACAGTGCTTGTTGATGTGATAACATTGGTGCCAGGCTGTTCTTGTATCAGTAAACATGTGTTAGTCAAGCCAAATGAAGTAGCAAATCTTAGTCATGCACACAGGCATACTGACCTCAGGAACTGCCAAAGTATACTGGCACAATTCTTAAAGACATTATTTCCTGTCTGTTATGTGACCTTAAGAATCAACCACCATTCCTATTTTCCATACAGGAGTGAGCTCATTGGACAATGCTAGCGGCTGGTGGCTGGAAAGGCGGGGCATGTCCTTCTCTGCTGTGTACGACAGCCGCCGGGAGCCGTTATGTGCCGTGCCCCCTCAGATCAAGACCCTGGGACTATTCCTTAACATGGGTGGAGGGACTCTGAGCTTCCACAACCCTATCACCCAGGAGCACATAGCGACCCTACCCACTCGATTCAGCCCCACTGGGGTGTGTCCTGCCCTGGGGTTAGGCCAGGGTAGGCTGAGGTTTCGCTGTGGACTACCCCCTCCATCCCACGTCTTCCTCAGCCGAACGTCTTCCTATAGGGGGCCTTCTGGTGCCGGTGGGGGTCGCTGGCGTAGAGACGTGCCGTTCCGGTCCATACGAAGGGTCATCCAGAAGTTTGAGGGCCTGACTGTGTCAGATTCCGACTAGGGACTGGTGTCCAGTTTTGGGTCATCCTGCTCCACTTTGGCCTCCTTGCCTGAACCGGGCCCCAGCTCCCGCCTCGGCCCCACAGCAGCATTCCACCGTGGGCAGGAGGCTGGAGACGAGTGAAATGGAAAGGACAACATGCTATAACACTTTGTACAGAGATGGGATGGCAACTCTTACCACAACGCAATGTCACGTTGCAAACGGGAGGTTATTGGGTTGATCGTGAGAGAGTGTTACAACCTCATGATAAACTTCTGAGACGGAACGCCCATTTCTCTGCTAGAATTATGATTGGAGCAAACGGAATAAAACAAACAAATCCCTTAGGGTGACATTGATCTTTGGATGAGTAATTCCATGTCTAATTTCTTCTCCGAGGAACTTTCTCATCAGTGTGACCCAGTAATTGACTTTCTCTCCAGGACACCGGGCTTCCTCTCAGCTACAGAACCCCTGGAGGTTTGGGGCTGGGCAGGCGCTGTCTCTGGGAGTGTTAGGAGGAGGAGGTCTCACTGGGGATCCCAGATTCTCGTACGGGGGTTGATGGAACCATAGGGTTGATACGGGTGGTGGTGTGTTTGTGTGTGCGTAGGCGCGCGTGAGGAAGTGAGGTGTGGGAGTCTGTGGTGGTGACACTACCAGTGTTGACTCAGGGTCACAAAGACGGGTGGTAACGTATGTTTATCCCGCAGGCTTGGCTTTCCTGTGTGTGTGTGTGTGTGTGTGTGTGTTCTGGAGCCAGAAAACCTTTGATAACCGCAGGATCACAGTGACTTCAAAAAAGATTAATAAATGTAAAAGATAAGGAGTAGGCCTTGATACATATGTAGCAGGTAGAGAGATGGATGGAACCGGAATAAGGCATTCAAAAATTGCAGCAGTTGTTATTCAATCTGCTACGAAGCTCTGCCCTATCCTGTCTCTCATTTTTTCTGTTATCTCCTGCTGTTGGCATGTTTTATGAAGGACACTTCAATAATTTCGTTAGACCACCCAGGCTGTAAATCTCATTGTAAAAAATCCAACCAATTAAAACGAACGTCAATCACGCATCACGGGAGTAGTCTTTTGTACCCCTGTAAAAGATGTCCACCGAATAGTGGTTAGATTGGGCCAATAATTCCATTCATTTGCACACAACCCTTTCGCATCTCAAGGGAGGAGCCTACCAGTATGCACAAAAGACTGAGTAGAATGCGCTTGTTACATATAGGCTAGTTGCCCCTGTAAACATTAATCTTGATGACTGTGTTGATGTTTAATGTTCGAGGTATTTACCGCATGAATAAAAATGCGTTTGTACTGCGGCCAGATTGGAGCTAGGTCCTCGATAACTATGGGCCTATCAACTTTCCAAGCAGTGTGGAAGTAATTTAACTCTTGTAAACGAAATGAAACCGGGTGGTGGTGGGGGTAATACTTGAAGCCTATTGTTTTTCGAGGAGGCGCAGATATGTACATCCGAACAACTTTGAGAACCGCATCGCGAATAGGCCTGTTTTTAGGCTAACCTGGGTGGGTTATTTTTGGGGCGCCAGAGTGTAGGCCTGTACAGCGGTAACAGAGAAAATGGTCTGATATGGTGAATTACGCCAACTAACTATTCGTTTCTCAAGCAGTGGTGACTTGGAGTAACCCGGCAATAGATACAAGCCTGCAGTGAGAGAAACCTGAGGTGTCAAAGACAAGTGTTGTTGTGGACCTCTACTCACCTAACCACGTTCCCAGGCCAACCGTGTTTGGAGATGGCTTCTGGTTGCTAATTGCATGGAGAGCGATAATTAGACTCACACAGTCCATCAACCTAACCCTCGGAAATGGGTTGTGAGATACAACTGAGAGCACAATTTAAATTCGCACCTGTGTCTGCTTTCACTTTGCCGTTTCGGCAGTGCTACAAATTGATTCACATTATTCAAAAGGATGCATCAATAAACACATTCAAACCAGACCGCTTTTTCTTTTTGACATGGCATTTTTGACTTTGCGTTACTAGGAATAACACAATAATTACCCTAACAAAACGACCACACAAGTAATGTTGGCCTGGATTGGTCTTATTACCATCATTATCAACGTCAGCATAACAGCGGCTATAAAGTCATCATCCCTTTATCTTTGTGTTGTTCTGTCAGTTGCCATTTAAAACCAAATTGGAAGCAGTAAAATGTTCTTTCCATAAACACTTCCTTGTAATTGACCACATAATAGGTCAATTAGATGATTAGTTTTGGTCATGGCTGACTTTTATCATAAACGTCTAATTTAGAAACATCGGTGTAATGTCTACAAAGTCCCTGGCGTAATGGTATTAAGCTACTGCTGAATTGGCATAATGAATGGGTGTCCAATTGGAAAAACAAAGTATCTCGGAGACAAGTCTTCAAAAGTGAAATAGGCCTACAAGTAATTTAGATTTCTGAAGACTTGACAAAGATCCCATGGTCACTTTATGACAACTGCAATTTTTTCTCTGACATTTCTCTACATTCTCCTTGAATCAGAAACGACTGCAAGTCGCAATTGAGTCGGTCAAGAAAAAAACATGGCTGAAGTGCCAGAAGTGGTTACATTTGCGTGAGCTCGCCAGTTAAAACAAATTGTACGGCGGCTTCGTCCTCGAACGCATCTTCTGCCATATGATTGGTGAAACCTATAGGTAGATACCAGTGATAGGGAACAGGTGGTGTTGGATGCGTCCTGTAACCCGGTACACATCTGCCAGGCTATCATCGTCCCGCGCTCCCCGTCCTGTCTGTATATTCACACCTCCCGTATAATCCGAGCAGCAAACAGGATGTGGTCCAGAATGTGTGCCAGTCAGACAGACGGGGGAGAGGGAGGGGTTCTGGGTGTAGGCTTAGTACACAAATGAAACAATATGCGACGTCTTTATGTTCGCGTTCGGCTCTCTGACCGCGTTTACACAGTAAGGCTAATTCGGATGTTTCAGGAATAATTCGTGTTTTTCACGATTTACTTAAATGTGTTTATCATCATCTGATGGCAAAAAAATATTATGTTTTAAACTCAACCTGTATCCTACACCTCTAGGTTATAGCTCATGTTTCTGTAATCTGGTCCTCATTTTATGTTTGGCCTGCAGTAAATACTAACTTCAGGATAAACATATTGCACTATAAAAAAGAAGCAGTGTCTGGTTTATATTAAGTTCTGATCGGAATTGTTACTTTACTCGTCTCATAAAACGCTGGTCATGGTTAATCGATTTTATTAAGAGGGTAATGTTTCTTGGCCTAGGGACTTTTCTCGCTTCTCTCATGCCATCTACCTCTCACCCTCCCTTCCCCTTCCCTAGGCCCGGCTCCAGGATGAAATGACCGAGGGGGCATTCTTTTGTAAATGAGGAGGCATATCTAATTCATATATTATTTGCAGTGTTTACTGGGAAACAAAACTGGGGGGCACCGATTCTATCTGGGGGGACGACGACGACGACGACAATGCCCTCTAGGCCTGGGTCTTCCTATCTTTATTTAACAAAAATCAGGCGTTGAGAGTTTGGTTTCCCACATTGGATGTGAGACTCATATTTTTTGTTGAAATAGAGATACGGACACTGAACAAGCTAAGTATAATATATATTGTAATGTAAAACATTATTTTATGATCTAATTGGGCCTACCTCTGTTTTTTTGTTTTTGTTTGGGGGAGGGCGCACTTACTTCAACACATGCGCGTTGGGCAATACACAAAAGGCCGCCTCATTAGTCTACTATACGGGTAATGTGTACCTGTAATGGGTTGTGTTAGCTCCAATAGACAATTTGGTACCCAGTCTGCCTAATGAATCGGCCAGAGAAGCATTAAATAAAAGCGGCGGTTATCGCTTTATGATGAAGTGCCAATAGACCATCATCGATTCCATTCACAGGTGTATGGGGAGGAGAGGGGACCCGCGTGTGAATTCACTCACCTCAATTAAAGTGTCTCTCACAGCCCCATAATGTACATATGCATATAAATAATACATCGTCTTACACATGGGCCTATATCCTATGCGGTTTTTTTTTACACGAAACTGGTAATTCATTTTGAAGAACAGATGGGTCATTTTAAAATAATACTGTTTGTTTGCTCCACTAACCCATAGCTTAACAGCCAATCAGTGTATTTGTAGTATGTCGAATGCCAATATATTGATATCTATAAGGATTAAAACATATACGCTACTTAATTCAAACTACATTTGCTTTTCGAATCTAATACAAATCAGTACATACACTATTAATGTATTTCTATCCAAAACAATATTTGTAGTATAGTCCAGACTACGCTTCGAGACCATTTTGTTGTCCCACTACTTGGGTTAGAGCCATGGTCACCCGGTCGGAATTGAGGACGTGCTGGTTTCTTATTGAATGGGTTAGGTTATCTCCATTGAATATATTGTATGGTCATGTTTAGCATGTGGATGGATTGCGGGTGTTTTGAGGCGGAAGGCTCCCGCAGTTTCCGGAGCGTGACAGACCGACTGAGCTCCGTGGTACATCGTATATCGTTCTTCTAAACAAGCTCGCCTGATTTCCAGACTAGCCCCCAAACCCCGTTTAATTACTTTATTTGTTTTATTATTCATTGTAATGTAGGACTACGGGAAATAAAGGCACACAATGGGTTTTAGTCTATAATAATATGACAAGAAGTGTCAGTATGGATTAGAAGTAGTAAACCTATTCTACCGTATAGTTATAGTCAACTGTTTTCATCCTATTATTTCTATAGTGACCTAGGTGTCCCGCACTATCTCAGAGATGATTATTGTTCCATAGATAGATTGACCGAGAGAGCCTTGGTGTGAACTTCCTAAAATAAATCACGGTTCGAACTACGGCAATATACATTTGATGCGCAGCTCATTCTTCCTCTAGTCATGCACGAAGCCACTTGCACGTAATCTCGCTGCATTTACATTGCGTAATCCATAAATAAATGTTCTGATAATAATGGAAAATATTTTAAGCTGGCCAAAGTAAAGTGCTAACTAAAAAGTTGATACAGAACCAACAAAGATTGAAGAACCACGCACATTTCAACATTGTTTTGTTTCTACTTAGGTCAGGACTCGAGACAGTTTTAGAAAAACACTACGCACACATCCACATAATACAGACACACACACACACCTCCCTATAGGCAAGAGCCCTGAAGAGTCCACTTTCTCTCCAGTATGTAATTTTTCATCAGTAGAACATGGGGAATGCTGGGATTTATTTGACCCTCATCTCTTCCGTCCTCTGCTTTCACCTACCCCCACCCTGCCCCTTTCTTTCTCACCCCAACCCACCCCTCCCTCCCACCCACCCCCCACCCACCGCCACACACATGCCTGCTCCAAGTGTCAGGGAAAGTAGGCTATAAAGTGGGAAGGCATCCGCGCGGACGGGACATTCAGGGCTAGTACAGTCATCCCCTCGGAAAACCTCTTCCATCCCTTGTCGCGTCCTCTTTTTTACTTTCGCGAATAAATTGGAGCCTTTATATCCAAATAGGAACAACGTCAAGGCGACCAAGGTGACTTGAATGTTAGTTTGAATGCTAGCCTATTCCTGATTCATAATTTAGGAAAGTTAAATTATTGTCTTTACTGTAGAGTCAACGTATCTAGAGTACCCGAGAAGTTTTCTTAAAACTACGGCAAAAGTTTTTACAGAAGGAGAAGGGGAAAAGGAGAAACCACTGCGAGTTTTGGATGCTAACCCTCTACGGGATGCGGACTCGCAGCGCACTGAGCGTCTTGATGTGCGTGATGAGCTGCGCATGCCTGCACTCTGGGCTCGCGTCAAGATTGAAGTCTCCAGCTCTGCCCATCCAGTCAGAAAGGGAGCCTTTACCTTCCAAGGGAATGTCAGGTAAGTTTAATGATGAATACGCATTGTATATAATTACTTCTTTCTTAACTTGAAATGCTGGCAAAAACAGCTCGTCGTTGGGTTCTTTGCCTATATTGGACACAATCTGTAACATTGATTTGTTTATAAAATGGTTGGCTACTGGAGTGACATGATGGAACAACAAGCGCAGTGTAACAACTGCCACTATTGAAGTTGGTTCGATCCTGGAAACTGCACAATCAACGTTCCATTACTACCGATTTTTGTTAGGGGACATGTCCCACTCGCTGTGCCAAGCAATCATTTATATTGCAGCAAGCAGGGCTGTCTCACTACCACCTGGTCCAGTCTGGGTTCCGCGACTGGACTGTTTAAATTATAGTCAGTCACTTAATGAAAGAATAATGCAAACCAGGTTGTTAGCAGCTAAGGCAACCGGAAAAATATCGAATCAACAGTAGTGAACTTGGCATCGAGAAGCCTCGGCTCTAGGCCGTGGTGATGGGCCGGATGGTGCCAAGGTGACTGCGGTGTGAAGCAACTCTGAAACGGGCAGAGGAATGCACATGGCGCACATCCATATGGAGCTAGGCAGGGGAGAGTTGTGGCGCCAGCACTTGTTGCACAGGGAATTTTAATGCAGACATTTTCTTTAATTAATGCAATACTTTTATTAGACTAAGTGTCCAATTGATTAGAAATACTCACAAGCTAACATAACAATTAGTTTCGGTTATAAAGCCCCTGGTACCAAAAGCACATTATTTGTATTTCTCCACACAAATTGCTTGATATTGTAAGATCTTTTTTATATTGTTTCTAGGCCCCCTTGCACTGTTGAAAGTAAACAGGATGCGTCCATGAGCCCTGTAACACATGAGGCATGTAGTCTATCCACTATACATGTCCTGAGCCACAGAATCGATCTGTCAAATATCATGACTGGACAGAATCCACTTAGTCACTTTGTCTGACGCCAATTTGTGAATATACATCTTTTACATAATACATCTAACCAGTACACATCCTATAATATCGTCAAGTGCATAGACCTGACTATCTCAAGGAAATTATCAGGCAATGTGAAGCATTCGTTTATGTTAACTGTAATTATTTATTGATATTGGACAGTCGATGGCTTGTGGTCGAATATGAATGACAACATAAGTATTTAATCATGAAAAGTTTATCCCAGAGTCACCAAATGCACAAGGAACACCTCTGAGTACATTGCCTTGATGTCATTGGGAATTGTCCTGGTCTGTTGCAGGATGTTCATTTGGAGGGAGATTCTTTTTGCTGGAGGACACGTGGCACCCAGACCTGGGGGAGCCATTTGGGGTCATGCACTGTGTTCAGTGTTACTGCGAGCCAGTAAGAAACACCTTTTCACAACAAGTAGCAAACATTTACATTTTGGATATTGCAGCAATTATTTCTATATATGGAAAGAAATTCGTTTTATAATGACCAACTCATTTTAATAAATTAACCACGCCATCATCAGATTTGAGTGCCCCCTGTCCAGTATAATTGGTGTTGAGTGGTACAATGTAACATTACTGTACAGTGGTACAGAAGTCAACTTGGATGAAGACATGGTGTTTCTTTCTGTTTCTTTCAGCAGAGGGGTCGTAAGGGGAAGGTGTTGGGCAAAGTGAGCTGTAAGAACATAAAGCAGGACTGTCCTGAGCCCAGCTGTGATGACCCCGTGCTGCTCCCGGGACAGTGTTGCAAGACCTGCCCCCAAGGTACCACTGTTTAATGACTCATTACACCTGTCAGTATAGACCTGCCCCCAAGGTACCACTGTTTAATGACTCATTACACCTGTCAGTATAGACCTGCCCAAAGGTACCACTGTTTAATGACTCATTACACCTGTCAGTATAGACCTGCCCAAAGGTACCACTATTTAATGACTCATTACACCTGTCAGTATAGACCTGCCCCAAAGGTACCACTGTTTAATGACTCATTACACCTGTCAATATAGACCTGCCCCCAAGGTACCACTGTTTAATGACTAATTACACCTGTCAGTATAGACCTGCCCAAAGGTACCACTATTTAATGACTCATTTCACGTGTCAGTATAGACCTGCCCAAAGGTACCACTATTTAATGACTCAATACACCTGTCGGTATAGACCTGCCCCCAAGGTACCACTGTTTAATGACTCATTACACCTGTCGGTATAGACCTGCCCCAAAGGTACCACTATTTAATGACTCATTACACCTGTCAGTATAGACCTGCCCAAAGGTACCACTGATTAATGACAAATTGAACCTGTCAGTATAGACCTGCCCAAAGGTACCACTATTTATTACTAATTTAACCTGTCAGTATAGACCTGCCCAAAGGTACCACTATTTAATGACTAATTTAACCTGTCAAGATAGACCTGCCCCAAAGGGCATTTAACGACTAATTTAACCTGTCAGTATAGACCTGCCCAAAGGTACCACTATTTAATGACTAATTACACCTGTGAGTATAGACCTGCCCCAAAGGTACCACTATTTAATGACTAATTACACCTGTCAGTAAAGGCCTGCCCTAAAGGTACCACTGTTTAATGACTAATTACACCTGTCAGTAAAGGCCTGCCCTAAAGGTACCACTACTTAATGACTAATTACACCTGTGAGTATAGACCTGCCCCAAAGGTACCACTATTTAATGACTAATTACACCTGTTGGTATAGACCTGTTCAAAGATACCACTGTGTAATGGTTAATTGGCATTGCTTGCCATTGCTGGAACTTTTTTACCTCCCATTCTGGGCTTTATGTGTAACATTCTATTTACACAAAAATGATATATGAACTGAATTACTATCATACCTTAGTTTGAAAATTCATTTTTGAAAGCGAGTGGTTTTGATGACCTGGGGCTCATTGGCACATAATTGACATTGTGCAATAAGTCAAATATTTTTCCTCCAGAGAAGAACTGTTTTACGTTGCTTGTAAATGTTTTATAAAAAGTACATTTTGGGATGACGGCAGTAAATAAATATAGTTGCTCAGTGAAACAAGCATATATGTTTTGAAATTACAAGGCTTGCGGAGCTTTTTAATGGGAAGTTGAAAGCTACCTCTCTCAGGTGGTCATATTATTCACTCCTGTGTAACCACTGCTGCCAGCCGACCCTGCTCTATCATAGAGGTCAGTGAGCTGCCTAATGTTGTTCTCCAGTGCTAGGCTGTCTCTTATTTGACTCTTCTCTGTCAAATACGCTCATTCATCAGAGGTGTCAAGTCCATAGGCACTTGCCCTCTCGAATTTGTCCTGTTATGTTTCTTTTATTTTTTATATTAAATCAGTTACTAAACTTACCTTAAAGCAAATTGTCAGTAAGGAGGATGGGAAACAAAAGCTTTTATCTGCTTGTGATGGGTAGTATTTCTGAGGGAGTGTGAACAGGACCAGAAAAAAACGAAGGGTTTTGTCGCTATTGTCCAAAAGCTCACTTCTAAAGAACAACCACAATGTCCACTAATGAGTATAGACAGGGATGCTTAAATATAAGGGAAACAAATGTGAGGAAGCACTTGTTTGTTAATATCATAGTATTGGTGCCTTAATTATGCTGCCATGTCTGTAGTGATGTCATGTCTGTCCAAAGGTTTTAGACAATCCTCTCATAGTTTGTGCCCACTCTAAAATGATTGGAAACCAATTCAGATCAGTTTAGCCTTGCTAAGTTACTTACTACGTTCTACAGTATACAGCATATATAGTCTTTCTTTTCCTCCATTATTTTTTTAATTTCACTCAGTAGTTCTCCCTCTTCCCTTAATATCTGTCTTTCCTTCTGTCTCTCTATCTCTCTAACCTAAATCACTAAGACCCCCCCCCCCCCCCCCCCCCCAAACACACACACACAAGCACGCACAAACACGTTCAGTCACACGCTGGTTAGGTCTTACTTTATCCATAGTTATGCAGCAGGTTGTCTGCTTTGGTAATGGAATGGAAAGTCAAGGTAAAGCACTGGACAACTCTGAGACAGAGGTCCCCGGCACTGAATCAACATGGTGTGTTTGTGTTCATGTGGGAAAATGTTAAGAGTGTTGGTCGTGATGGTGATTTTTGGAAAAGCTTGGTAGCGTGTTGTGGTTGTGTCTTTCAGGAAAGGTTGTGAGGGTGTTTGCCTGTGTTGTGGTTGGGTTTTTAGGAAAAGTTGTGTGTTTGTATAAGTGTTAAAAGGCTTTGAATGTTTTTGTACACGTGGTGGAAAACGCTGTCCCTGTGTGTATACAGTATTTAGCTGCATCTGAGGATACTCAGTAGTTGAATGTAGGGGGGAGAGATGAGGGGGGACAGGGTAATAAGAATGAATGTAGGGGGGAGAGATGAGGGGGACAGGGTAATAAGAATGAATGTAGGGGGGGAGAGATGAGGGGGGACAGGGTAATAAGAATGAATGTAGGGGGGAGAGATGAGGGGGACAGGGTAATAAGAATGAATGTAGGGGGGAGAGATGAGGGGGACAGGGTAATAAGAATGAATGTAGGGGGGAGAGATGAGGGGGACAGGGTAATAAGAATGAATGTAGGGGGGGAGAGATGAGGGGGGACAGGGTAATAAGAATGAATGTAGGGGGGAGAGATGAGGGGGACAGGGTAATAAGAATGAATGTAGGGGTGAGAGATGAGGGGGGACAGGGTAATAAGAATGAATGTAGGGGTGAGAGATGAGGGGGGACAGGGTAATAAGAATGAATGTAGGGGGGAGAGATGAGGGGGACAGGGTAATGAGAATGAGGGGATTGAAACTGTGGACGGCTTTAAAAACATTTTAAAAAACTAAACAAAACTTTTAGTTTTTTAGTATTCACTGATGATGTATGTGTGAGTAAGAGTCTGTGTCTGTCTCTCTGTCTGTCTCTCTGTCTGTCTCTTTTGGTATCGGTGTCTCACTGTAGCTCTGTCTGGCTCACTTTCCCCCACCCCTCCTTCCTTCTCTGTGTGTGTCTGAAATGTGGTCATGACATCAGGACACATAGTGGTGGCTGAAACAGCAGGTCATTGTTGGGATCGCATAGGAGTGTCACTCCCAATCCCTCATCCATTTCTCACACAAGAAACAAACCTTGTTACCGTGGCACCAGGTCAAGCCAGTTGGTGCTACACCGAGGGATTGGAGGAGACACCCGGAGACAGAAAACCAGGGAGGAAGAGAGAAAGAAAGAGAGTAAAAGAGAAAAGGGGAGACAGAATTAGGGAGGGCTGAAAGAACTCTTGTCCGAAATTCTGGATCACAATTTCCCATCTCCCCATCTCTGTGTCCTTCTAATATTTCTGTTTCACCTATTCCACATTAGGTTCCAGGTTAGGTGATTCCCTAACATGTTACACAGACGGCCACCTGTGGGTGTTGTTTAAAGGTCTCACCCGCTGTCGTGCTCTTCCAGGTGAAGCGGACAGGAAGCAAGCGGAGGCAGTGTTTGACAGCTTCGAGTACTTCCAGGAGAAGGAGAAGGAGGATGACCTACACAAGTCCTACAATGACCGCTCATACCTCAGCTCTGAGGACATTTCCCCTGGGGAGAGCCGCACTGGTGAGCAGGCACACACTAACAGCTCGCGCACGCCAGCACACGCAGCACGGCTCGGATTGGCTTCATACAGATACGGAAATGCGTACTCCTATGAACTGTATTCAAATGAACGGATATCATCTTACTTGCGTAGTGAACGGAAAACCACTCCTTCATCGTCAGTTTGCATCTTTAACACTCTAGTAACATTGCTTGTGGGTTTCTTTAATGTTTGCGTGTGTTGTTTGTTTAGACTTTGTTGCAGTGTTGACGGGAGTTAAAGACTCCTGGCCAGCCAGGTCCAGTGGTGTGGCTCGAGCCCGATTCTCCCTTACCCGAACCAGCCTGACCTTCTCCATCACTTACCAGAGGTAACAGAGACACACAGACACACACACAGACACACGCACACAGGCACACACAGACACATACACAGACACACACACACTGTAATACCAATTGATGGTAAACTGACATTCCACCTTCCTTGCTCTCTTCTGCTAGATTTGCGCGTCCCAGCAGAGTTGTCTTCCTTGATTCAGATGGAAGCACAGCATTTGAGTACAAGGTCCCTAAAGGACTGAAAGACATGGTAAGAGACTGGAGAGCTTTATGTTCCTAGGTTGACATTTCCACTTCTTTTAGTTGTGTGTGTGTGTGAGTTTGAGAAATACAGGCATAGAAAGAGAAAGTATTTGTCTGTGAATGTGTGTGGCTGTGTCCGTGTGTGTGCTCACCCTAGTAAGATTAAGTACTTCCATGATAAACGCTCTCTCTCCGTGACTCTCCAGTCAAACTTTCACTGGCCCCCACATAATTCACCCTGTAATAATAAACACAGGCACTGCCACACACACACACACACAGACGCACACACACATACACACACGCACACAGGCTAACCAATATAGCATTGTCACAGGATTGTCTCATTGTTCTCAGAACATTTATTGGGTAATCAGGTCTGGATTCCTGTAAATACTGCATGGGGCCATGTACACCCACACACACACACACACACAAGCACACTTGCACACGCAACAAAAACACACACTCGGGATTGCACTAGCTCACACACCCTTGTGTAAGCACACACACACACGCATACAAACAGGCTTGCACACTCTCATGGATAGCCAGCTCACAAACATTAAGCTTTGTGCAATAAACAGTGGATTTTTCTTTGGTCAAGTGGGGGGGGGTGCGTTTGTTGGACTGAGAGGCACAAGGAACTGCCACAGTCAGTTTAGAAGCCTTACACAGAGTAAACACAGAGAGAGACGGAGTATGAGAAAGGGAGGGTCGAGTTTATTTAAGAAGAGAGCTGTGTGTGTGTGTGTGTGTGTGACTGAGACCTACAGCACAATTTCCCGCCTAAAGCCAAAGTGCACACGTGACATCATCACATTCTGTCGACTTATGTCTGTATCCCTAAATATAGGCCTAGACGAATTGCCTTATTATTTTTAGACAAATGCCCCTATCCAATGTCGAGTTGGAGGGGACCTTAGCAAAACCACCCTGGGATGGCCGGAGGGGCTGGGGGGTTGGGGGTGGGGGGGGGGTGGGCGGGATCGCTGGCACAGATCATCTGGATGGAGGATTTTTAGCGCGTGACATCACCCGCGCACAGAGGACGGCGCGCATTCATAATTAAAAGGGGAGATTACCCCGGACTGTAAGGTATGTGGTTGTCTGTCGCCACACGTCTTCCTCTCTCATTCGGGGGTTCATTGTTTGTGGCCTGGGGCTGAGATGGAGTCCAGAGTCTCGTCAGGCTAATTTCTTCCACAGAGAAAGAGCCTGACGAGTGTGTGTCACAGAGAAATAACGCAGCATTTGGAGATTCCATTTTTTAAATCGATTTGCAGTGTGTAAAAAAAAAGCAGTCTTAGACCCCAATCTTGGCGAATTAGTTTTACATGCAATTGTGGCTCACCTGCTTGTATGTGGGGGTTTCAGATCTGTGGCGTGTGGAAGAATCTTCCTAAATCACACATACGACAACTACAGGCAGAACAACTTCGTCTTACCATGACCACTGTCGCTGGGAAACAGGAGGAGATCGAGGGAAAGATCATCAAACACAGAGCGTTGTTCGCAGGTGTGTGTGTGCGCGCCGTTCACCTCAGGGATAGCAACAAATACAGTGGACGTTGTGTTACTGTATGCCGTGCGTTTGTAACGTGAGTGTCATACGCGTACCCCACAGAGACGTTCAGTTCCACCCTGATCTCGGAAAAGGAGCATTCCGGGATGGGAGGCATCGCCATGCTGACTCTGAGTGACACGGAGAACAATCTGCACTTCATCCTCATTCTGCAGGGACTGATTGAACCCAGTGAGAGTGGTGAGGAAGGGGGAGGTCCCCATTTAAATGCCCCAGGCTTTTCAGCAGGGTTACAGGGACGTCTGCTGTAATGACCGTCCATTCCCGTCGCCCGGGGTGATTTACAAGACGTGGAGCATAACAACATGGACTTGAATCTGGTTCTGTGTGCTTCGTTTCGTCCCTCCAGACACTCCCCTGGTGCCCATCAGGGTACGACTGCAGTACCGCCAACACGTCCTGAGAGAGATCCGTGCCAACATCACTGCACATGTAAGTCATTGAAACCGCGGGCGCGAGCACAGACACACATCTTAAGCATTAGGGGGAAAACACACGTCTGGGACAGACCATTACGGAGGAGTAGGGGGGAACGGATGAGTTCTGTGACACTCACCCGCCCAGGCAGATGTGGTGGGAGAACAGCAGAGACGGGAGAATGATGGACAGGGGAGGATGGAGAGGTGAAAGGAGAGAAAGGACAGAATGGAGGGAGGGAGGGAGGGACGGCATGCACGCTCCTCACACATGTCCGTGGTTAGTGGTGTGTAGGATCAAGAAAAGAGGACGAGAGAGGGAAGGATTTGGGGAGGGATAGAGAGATGGAGGAGAAGGAGGGATGAAAGGGGGGTCTGTTTGATCTGTTGGGAATTATGTGAATTTGAGTTTATGGGCCTTTTTCTCTCTCTCTCTCTCACACACACACACACACACACACACACATAGAATGACACACGTTTAGAATAATTGTTCTTTTTCTTTTGTTCTCCTTATCCTGCAACTAATGTATTACCATTCTTTTTGCTCCAATCATATTTATTACTGTCCACGTTTCTCCATCCCTCCACCCACTGCCTCCCCCCCCCCACCCCCCCCCCCACCCCCACCCCATCCCTCCCTCTTCCATTTTCTTTTGGCTAAAGCCTGTCCCGGGATTTATAGTACACAGATATTTATATTGAAATGGGGCCCAAGGTCATAAAAGTTAAATGTATTCACCACGGTCAAACTGTTCAGCTGTCATATTAGTACAACATTTTTCAGCGTTCTGTCCAATCTCTGTCTATCTAACATTCTGCCTTTTGTAAGGATATTAATGGGACACAATGTGTGAGACGTTTGGCCTAATGTAATATGGCATATTTTCCATTAGGTGCTGTAGTGACGTTATGTGTTTAAGTGTGTGCATGTGTGTATTTGTATGGGTTGCTGTGAATGTCTTATAGTGACATGATGTGTTGGTTTCAGCTTCTGCATGTGTGTTGGATTAGAATGTAAGTCTCTGTTATGGTCCTTGTTTGTTTGTGAGTTGGTTGTTCTGACATTGCATCACCGTTCCCCCAACGGTCTACCTGTAGGACCCAGACTTTGCAGAAGTGCTGATGGACCTGAACAGTCGGGAGCTCTTCTGGTTGTCAAAGGGACAGCTGGAGATCACTGTGGAGACCGTGGGCCAGGATCCGCGACACATCTCTGGCTTCATCACTGGCAGGAAGTCATGTGACAGTAAGTGCCACACCCCTCATGCTCTCATTTTATCACACACCTCAAACAAGGCCAAAGACAGACGTGGACGGCATCTGTCTTACCTTTCACTTCACTTGTTGCCCTTCTGTTCTTCCATGGCTGTTTTCAAAAAATCATTCTCCTAAAAATAGCCGCCCTTCTTTCCTCCATCCCTTTGGTCGTTCAAGCCCCACTGTTTGGCGTTCCACGGGAGACATGCTAGCCTTGTCACATTCTCCGCAGGACTCAGACTCAAATACATAAAGCCCTGTCCACTCCCCTCTTTTATCTAAGATAGTAATTCCTTAATGTCTGAGTGAACGTAGCAGCTATCTTTTGCACCCAGCTGGAGGGAGACACATAACATGTCCTTCACTTATGGCATCATGGCTGCTCTCCACTTTCTATGTTTAGGGTTGGTTCATTGCTTAGGCAGAGAGAGGAGGTCCGAGGATGGTAGATGAGGGGGATGGAGTCTGAATGGTTGAGGGCAAGTCTGGGAAACAGCCTTAGTCTGACAGCTGCTGGACTTCTCTGCTAGTCTTTGTGAAACCCACTTGAATGATGCATAGACCTCAGCCGCCAGAGACCCCAGCTCAGTAGAAAGTTCAGAATAATGTTATTAGCCAGTTGTCCTCAATATGAGCCCTCCGCCTCAGCAATGCTATAATCCTCTATCCCATATTCCTCTCACACTTCAGGCAACTCCTCAAAACACGTTCTCAAGATCAGTAACTGGCAGCCAAGTGAATACATTAAATCTTGTATTTTGTCCAGAGGCATTTTTTAAACAGAAAATGACTGGCCAAGCCAAAAAGAGTTAACCTGTCAGTCATGCTGCTCATCCTTGGCTGAAAACACACCAGACGTATTCAATAACACATCAAAACAGTTGATTTAAAAAGCAATAATGTTAAAATCAAAACCGTTGATTTAAAAAGCAATAACATGTTAAAATCAAAACGGTTGATTTAAAAAGCAATAACACATTAGAATCGAAATAGTTGATTAATAAGTAATAACACATCAAAATCAAAACAGTTAATTAAAAAATGTATAAATACATATGTACAGAGCTCTGTGCATATTTAGTAGTATCTTATTATACTACTAAAGCTTCATGGCAACTATAAAATATTGATATATATATATAGGTACAATGGCAGAACCATAGTGGTAACATCACACTTCAATAAAACCAAGGTACATATTCATGATTAACAGTATAGTACCATAGTACTACCTTGGTAAATGTTCTTAAGGGATATGATTTTAAAGACTAATCAACCAGTGTGAGAATACCGCATAGAGCCTAAATTATTAATTGAAAAAGTTTCGAACTGCACACACAGGGACTTGGGGCCTCAGGGTAAATAAAAAATAAATAAAAATACAATTTCAATTACATTTTCTGTGATTTAATTATAAAATATAGAATTTGTTATTATAAATGTCTGTATACAATTCATACTAAAGTCTAACAATTATTGAAACCCATTTTAGGATCAACATTTTAGGAAAGAATGGATGAAAGAATTGGGGGGAAAAAAACAGTACGGGATTTTTTGATGAAAATAGAACAGCAGTATTATGACAGACTAGTTTTTAAAGGAAATGGGTGCAAAGGCTCGTATGGGGTAACGTCACTTTCACAGAGATGGATAGAGAAAATACTAATAATGTATGTTCACAGAGATGGATAAAGAAAATACTAATAATGTATGTTCACAGAGATGGATAGAGAAAGTACTAATGTATGTTCACAGAGATGGATAGAGAAAGTATCATTTTATAGATCCATTAAGCTGTGGGTCACACCATTAAGACAACCTCCATTTGTATGTATTTGAAAGTGAAACGCTCCTGCTACTGTGATACGTTGTGATGGGGCCAATGGTGATATGTTATCCTTAACAATTTCTCAGGATTAGCAGAACTGCTGTGTGTTCGTGTGTATGTGTTTGCATGGGTGTGGGTGTGAGAATAGGAATATCATAGACAAAGTCTGAGACAGTTCAGCACATACTTGCCCTTCATGCAACTGTAAATATTCTTATTTACTTAAAATCCTCCTCATACACACATGCACAAATTGTCTTTTTCACTCACTCACACGCACGCACGCATGCACATACACACTCACACACATGGCGCTGCCAAGGTCACAGTCTGTTGGACCTCAGTCTCCACACTGGTGATCCAGCTCCATGATTAACTGCTTGACGTTATGTGTGAAGAATTCAAACCCAACACACTCATTTCCCTCTCTCCTTACATCTCTCTCTCAATTCTCCGTCTATCTACATTCTTCTCACCATCTCTCATCATTCTCTCCATCTCTTTCTCTCTCTCTTCAACCTCTTCCTCTTCTGCATTTCCCACTCAACCTTTCTCAGCGTTGCTCTCTCCCCTTTCGTCTGTAGTTGTCTGTCTTCCAAGGCCCTTTGTGTTCAACAGGGTGACCTCATCCTCAGTGTTAGCTTTGGGTTAGGGTGTGTTTAGGGGTACCCAGCTTCAGCAGGAATGTTCACTTTTTCAGAGGACACAGATACCCTCAAATATGTGGACAGGTTGTCGTGTTTGTGTGTGTATTTCTACAGCAAAAGACGTGAGAGAATGTGTTCTGGCCCTCCTACACCTTCCTGTTTGGCTCTGCAGACCAATATGGTGAATTATAACAGGATAGAAAACATTACCTCATCTTGCATGCAAGAGCTGCCTCATCATCATATCAGCACTTTGTTATCCGTGAAGTGGCCAGGGTTTCGAAATCAGTGAAGTGGCCAGTGTTTTGATATCAATGAAGTGGCCAGGATTTTGAAATCAGTGAAATGGCCAGTGTTTTGATATCAGTGAATTGGCCAGTATTTTGATATCAGTGAAGTGGCCAGTGGTTTGATATCAGTGAAGTGGCCAGTGGTTTGATATCAGTGAATTTGCCAGTGTTTTGATATCAGTGAAGTGGCCAGTGTTTTGATATCAGTGAAGTGGCCAGTGTTTTGATATCAGTGAAGTGGCCAGTGTTTTGATATCAGTGAAATGTCCAGTGTTTTGATATCAGTGAAATGTCCAGTGTTTTGATATCAGTGAAATGTCCAGTGTCACTGAAGGTTTTCTGCTATCTTTCTCCCTCTCCCCTTCAGCCATCCAGAGCGTCATGTCCAGTGGTGATGCTCTGAGTCCTGGAAAGACCGGTGGCATGGGGTCAGCGGTCTTCAATCTCCATGACAACGGCACCCTAGACTACCAGGTGGGTGCAATCATTGACTGAATCAAATGCAACCGAATGAGCCAAATCAAACGTAACTGTGTACCTTTACCGACCCAAATCAAATGATAGGGTACAGAACCACCAAACCAACCCATGTCATGTGTGGTTCCCCAGGTCCAGGTCGTAGGCGTATCCAGCGAGGTGGTGGGGTTGACCATCGAGGTGAAGCCTCGGCGGCGCAGCAAGCGCTCAGTGCTGTACGACCTGACCCCGGAGTTCCACGGGCCCAGTGGGCGGGCTGTGGGGAGCTGGAGTCGGCTGGAGGCGCGCCACATCCACATGCTGCTTCAGAACGAGCTGTTCGTCAACGTGGCCACTGCACACAGCCAGGACGGGGAGCTGCGCGGACAAATCAAAGCTTTGTTCTACAGCGGCCTGGAGGCTCCCAGACATGGTGAGACACCAACCTCAGACCAAAGCAGAAACTAGACATGAAATTACCATGTTTGTGGGAAAGAAATACTCCAGTTAATGATTATTCTCTAGATAACTCGGCAGACTTGTTATTCATAGTTTACCCTATCTCTCTCCTTATTATTCATAGTTAACCCCATCTCTCTCCTTAGTATTCTCAGTTAACCCTATCTCTCTCCTTATTATTCAAGGTTAATCCCATCTCTCTCCTTATTATTCAAGGTTAATCCCATTTCTCTCCTTATTATTCTTAGTTAAACCCATCTCTCTCCTTATTATTCTTAGTTAACCCTATCTCTCTTCTTATTATTCATGGTTAACCCCATCTCTCTCCTTATTATTCAAGGTTAACCCTATCTCTCTCCTTATTATTAATGGTTAACCCTATCTCTCTCCTTATTATTAATGGTTAACCATATCTCTCTCCTTATTATTCATAGTTAACCCTATCTCTCCTTATTATTCATGGTTAACCCTATCTATCTCCTTATTATTCATGGTTAACCCTATCTCTCTCCTTATTATTCATGGTTAACCCTATCTCTCTCCTTATTATTCTTAGTTAACCCTATCTCTCCTTATTATTCATGGTTAACCCTATCTCTCTCCTTATTATTCATAGTTAACCCTATCTCTCTCCTTATAATTCATAGTTAACCCCATCTATCTCCTTATTATTCTCAGTTAACCCTATCTCTCTCCTTATTATTCAAGGTTAATCCCATCTCTCTCCTTATTATTCAAGGTTAATCCCATTTCTCTCCTTATTATTCTTAGTTAACCCCATCTCTCTCCTTATTATTCATAGTTAACCCTATCTCTCTTCTTATTATTCATGGTTAACCCTATCTCTCTCCTTATTAATTAATGGTTAACCCTATCTCTCTCCTTATTATTAATGGTTAACCCTATCTCTCTCCTTTAACCATATCTCTCTTCTTATTATTCATAGTTAGCCCTATCTCTCCTTATTATTCATGGTTAACCCTATCTCTCTCCTTATTATTCTTAGTTAACCCTATCTCTCCTTATTATTCATGGTTAACCCTATCTCTCTCCTTATTATTCATGGTTAACCCTATCTCTCTCCTTATTATTCTTAGTTAACCCTATCTCTCCTTATTATTCATGGTTAACCCTATCTCTCTCCTTATTATTCATGGTTAACCCTATCTCTCCTTATTATTCATAGTTAACCCCATCTCTCTCCTTATTATTCTTAGTTAACCCTATCTCTCCTTATTATTCATGGTTAACCCTATCTCTCCCCTCTCCTGTGCCAGAGATCCCTGTCCCTCTGGCTGGCCAGTTTGTGTCCCCCCCGGTCCGGACTGGTGCTGGGGGCCACGCCTGGGTGTCAGTGGACGAACGCTGCCATCTCCACTATGAGATTGTGGTGGCAGGCCTCAGCAAAGCGGATGACCTCACAGTCAGCGCACACCTTCACGGATTGGCCGAGATCGGAGAGCTGGACGAGACCAGCATCAATCACAAGAGACTGCTGACCGGTTTCTATGGCGCGCAGGTAAGCATCGAGGGACACGAGAGCAAAAGTCAGCAAAAGTTTTCGGCAAAAGCCAGGGCTGAAAAAAAGACAACAATTGTTCAATATAAACAGAGCAAGCATTCATGAACACAACAGAGGGTGTGGCTGTAGAGTTATTTTATGTACTCTTTAAACAGGTTGGTTTTCAAATGTGTGGAGTTGTGCTGATGTGTGGAGCAGTGAAGATGTGTGGAGCAGTGAAGATGTGTGTGGGTTCAGCATGGTTGGATCCTGCCTGTAGTTGATCACGATGTCTGGGGGCTGAACAGTGATTTCTAGATGTTACCACTCTAACCGTGTCTGTCTGTGTTCAGGCCCAGGGTGTGTTGAAGGACATCAGTGCAGAGCTGCTCCGTCACCTGGACAGAGGCACAGCCTTCATCCAGGTCAGCACCAAGGTCAACCCCCGAGGAGAGATACGTGGAAGGGTGAGTAGGAACCCCTCAGTGATTGTTACTGAGTGACTTAACCGCTGAACTGCTCACACAGCCATGACACACTGCGAATGTCAGCCTCATCCACACCACCATTCAGCCGTAGGTTCACTGTTGGGTTTGTTTCATGTATTATTGGGACGTATTTAAGATAGAGGTGGAGGGATGAGAGAGGTGAAGCTCCACGTCTGTAGCCAGCTGTGTGTGTGTCTGTGTCTGTGTCTGTGTGTGTGTGTGAGTGCCTGCTCGTGTAAGATTTGCCACACAAACACTCTCTCACTGGCAGGTGGTCTTGGGTTTTCAGAGAGGTGTTCTGAACGTTTAAAAGGACACACACTGCAGAACGCCAAGCTCTCTGCAGGTGGCCAGGTTGAGGAGTCCACTTAGATGATACGAATAGAGGAAAGGAAAGTGGGAAATAAAAAGCTACAGATCACCCACATAGACAGCGTCAGTGTCCTCTGTTGTTAAAAGCAAACAGGACTGACATGTGAACAGTCGTCTGCCGCGGAGCCGTTGGAGTGAAGCTCCGTTGAGGACGAATGAACTCACTGCCCCGTCCCTCCCTCCCCACTGGTTCCTCGCGAATGCTCACACCCGCCCCCCTCTCTCTGACATCCCTCCCATCCCTCGTTCTTCCTACAGGTCCATGTGCCTAATAACTGTGAGTTCGGGACCAGGAGTGAGGTGGACGAGACGGAGTTCGATGCCATGTTTATACGTGACCCTGAGGAGTTGAAGAAAGACCCCCACACCTGTTTCTTTGAGGGTCAACACTACGCCCACGGGTCACGATGGACCCCGAACTACAACAACTGTTTCACCTGCAGCTGTCAGGTAGGAATGTCTGAATGCTAGGAGGAGCCACAGGCTGGATTTCAACAGGACAAATAAGGGCCATGAAGCCCCCTTCACTCCCTCAGTTGATTTCCAGTCTCTGACGGACAATGTCCGTAATTCACTCTTGATAGAAGTCAAGCTCAACTTTTTTTTGCATGGAATGGAACCCACACGCCAGTATTTCATTAGCCCGTCATTCTCAAGTGCCACGGCGACATCAGCGATCCCGTTGAATTGTAGGCAATTTCAGACTGACGAGTGTACCGCCATGTACTTGCTGAGCATCGAGTGAAAGCGAGGGTGGAGGGCAGGACAATCTTAACTTAATCCCTGAGAATTGGAATGGACTTGATGGGGCGTTCCCCCTGAATGAATTTCTAGGGTGAAGTTGACTTCTCATGACAATGAAAATCCAGCCATAGATTTCTGTCCTGGGCAAGAAGCCATTTTTCAAAGAACTTGTTTTTGTCCATTTCTCTCCTCCCCATCCATCCTTCCCTTTCTCCTTATTGTAGAAGCGCACAGTGATCTGTGACCCAATCATCTGTCCGGTTCTCACCTGCTCACGGACTATCCAGCCAGAGGACAGGTGCTGTCCCGTGTGTGATGGTGAGTGTGTGTGCGTGTATAGGTGTGGTGTTTGTTTTACCTGTTCTCCAGAGGACATATTCTGGACAGTAACCCTGTCTTAGTTATGATATATTCCCCTTCCACCTTGTGTCTTTCAGAGAGAAAAGAACCCAAGGACGTGAAGGCTCCAGAGAGGCTAGACGAGCATCCAGAAGGTACTCTATCTCTGTCCCTTTCTCTATCTCTCTGTCTCTCCTCTCTCTCCATCTGTCCCATCTGTCTCTCCATCTGTCTGAATTTATTTTTGAGTGTGTGGAGAGGTAGGTGCCGGTCTCCTCTAAGCCGTTCAGATAGTCCTAAATCCAACCCTCTCAGACCACTAAAAGGCTTATGCCTTTGACAAGGGTTTGGAAGGACTTTAGCAGGCTGTCTTAACCTGTTGCTGTTGAGCTGGTGCTATATACCCTACCAAACACACTTGACTGTCTTGGTGCCAACAGATACGTTTTTTCCCAGTGCCAACAGTGTTCTCTATTTCCTCTACTCCTCAGGTTGTTACTTTGAGGGGGACCAGAAAATGCATGCCCCTGGGACGACGTGGCATCCATTTGTCCCCCCGTTTGGCTACATCAAGTGTGCTGTCTGCACCTGCAAGGTGGGCTTCTAGAATAGTCCTTCATAGCCAGAATGCGGAAGCTAAAGTGATGCTAACATGATTGTATACCCATGTGTTTTACTTGTCCCGCAGCTTCCTAGATCGAAACGTGAGTGTGGCTCATTTTTCATGTTGTCCTTCCTCCTCCACTCCTTTAGGGGGCGACTGGCGAGGTACACTGTGAGAAGGTAACGTGTCCAGCCCTGAAATGTAGTCGTCCAGTACGCCGTAGCCCCTCGGACTGCTGCAAAGAGTGCCCGGGTGACCACAGCCCCCCCGCGGAGCACGCCGATATGATGCAGGCTGATGGGACGCGCCACTGCAAGTTCGGGAAGAACTACTACCAGAACAGCGACAACTGGCACCCCCGCGTGCCTCTGGTGGGGGAGATGAAGTGCATCACCTGCTGGTGTGACGTGAGTATCACTGTCCCATATTACCGCGCGTACAGTGGTTTAGGAACTGAACCCCTGAGGCGAAGCTTCAGGCCCAAACCCAAAAGAGAAAACGTAAAGGAAGTACTCCCTTTTTTTGGAGGAAACCTTGAGGAAAAACCCAGGATGATTCTTCCCCCCGTGCCACTGTGCTAGACACATATTTGCAGGGACAGAGTGTGGCTAGTAGGATTGCTCCAGACTGGATTGAGCTCCATAGCTGTAGTGAATCGGGGAGGATGGGTTTGGGGGGACATTCCAGGGTTACGGGGGATGGGGGATTTGGGTGGCCCTCAGCCCTTGGGGGGGACATTCCAGGGTTATGGGGGGGGTGGGGGGGGTCACTGGGATTTGGAGTTTAGAGCATTTTATGGTTTCACATCTCAGGTGCATGCCTAATGTACCTCCACCTGTCACACCTTCTTTCTCTCACTCTCTCTTTCTCTCTGTGTCTCTCTCCAGCATGGTGTGACCAAGTGTCAGAGGAAGCAATGTCCAATCCTGACCTGCAGTAACATCATCCGGAGAGAAGGCCACTGCTGTCCCGAGTGCCAAGGTAAGACGAAAACACACGCACACACACAGAAACATCTCAGGATCCATGACTGAAACAGCGAGACTTGCTTTCCATCCAGAGGACATGCTATCAAACAGTGATGACGAATGTAAGGATGGATTGAGTCATATTGAATGGACTGTTTTTCAGACTCCAAAGAGGAAGAGGAAGAGTTGATCAAAGGTCTGGAAAAGAAGAAGAGCTGGAGACCCCCACACTGAGCTGAGAACCCCACCACAAAACGACCTTCCCTACCTACCTACCTACCTACCTACCTACCCCTCATGGGCTGGCCTGGACCTGCACACTGGGTCACCTAACACCCTGAAAACCTGGACGATATAACCCTTGACCCTCCCATACCCACAACTTCGGGCCTGTTTACATTATGAGAGAGAGAATAAAAGGCTAGATAGATTTATCGTAGTTTGCATAATAATTTCCATAGAGTTAGAATTTACACCACCACGTGCCCACCACGTGCCACACGCGGTTGTCAGTCGCAAGAAAATCAAGAAAAATGCGTTTTCGCAGCACAGAAACCTGAAACAGTACCAAAATAATCTTCCCAATTGCAAAACTCCAGAAGGTGATGTCTCGAGCTATCGATATGTGCAAGTTTACACAACAAAACAATCTAGCGTCCCGAGTCTTCTTCACTATGTCTCGGGAAATGTTGCGTAGTCTAAACAAGCCCTAAATCAGCCTCTGGATTGTAATGAACAAGGAAATGCAGAGGAAGAGGAACCTCCAGGTGTCTTGGAGGGCCTGAGACCAGACAGTCCACAAAGACTAACTAAAATAATGGAACCAAACCAGATATGAAGTGGACCAACCAGAACTGTTACAGCTCTCTTTTGACTTTAGTTATGCTTTTTTCTTCTTTGCTTCCTCTTGATAATGCTTGCCCTTTCAAATAGCAGTATACTGTACAAGGTCTACAGACACATACACACATATACACACACACAAACACACACCAGACACTATTTGTTGTTTTGTTGTTAAAATTAATGTGTTGCATGTCAGATTGAGTTTCATTGTACATGGTTTGTACTGATTGATTTGACTGGATTTATTTCTGAAATTCAGATATAAATGTTTGTGTGTGTGTTTGTGTGTATATTTTTCAAAGATTTGATGGTGTTTACTGATAGATATGATTGACAGGACTTTTTGAAGTTCTGCCCTAAGTGTGTGTTTGAGTTTTCCAGTGGTAAAAAGCCTTGCTAAACAGAGATGCAAACATACCATGCAATAAACTTACTGGGTGGCTAGATGGAAACACACACACACACACAAAACCTAGGCTGTGCATCAGTGACTATCTCATAAACCAGCACCACACGTATTTCCTTTCAAGCTGTCCAGTCAGTGTGGCAGAACATTGCACTGGCAAAAGCACATCACATCCTAGAATCTGTTTCAATCGCTTGTTGAGGAGACTTGAAAATAACTTCACATAAACTGGTGGACACGATCAAACTTTACAGAGACACTAATTTTGGCTTCATGTCCAGCTCTCTGTCTGGTACCAGTCATCTATTGCACCTCTATCTGGTTGGCTGTTCTTTATTTTGGTAATATGTATTATTTTATAATAAGTTGTATTAGTGTTGATGTTATTATGAATCTTGTTTGTATTTTGTATTTATTGAACGTGTGAGGAAAAAATAAAAGAATGTTCTTAAGAAAGTATTTTGCCATATCGTCATCTCTGTCTTTCATTTATTTTCTCCACTCTTTCAATATCCGTTTGAATTGGTTCCACTTGTCTTCTCTTAACATTGCTTTTCAATTCAATTTAAATTTGCTTTATTGGAATAACATTTCAAAACTTATTTCTGAAGCACAATACAGTCATACTCATTTTGTCTTCTTTTTCACTCTATCTACCTCTCTTGTTTCTATAACTTTATTCTCAATTAAATTCAAGGATTTTATTGGCATGAATAGATGGTTGCATTATTTCATTGTACATATAGAGCATGCTCTTCAAGGATCACTGACAATACAAATTCAGCGTGTGCAGTATCAAAATGAATTGACACACTGTAGAAAAATAATACACAATATAGACAGACAACAAATGAATTGACACACAGTAGAAAAATAATACATAATAAAGACTGACAACAAATGACTTGACACACTGTAGAAAAATAATACACAATATAGACAGACAACAAATGAATTGACACACTGTAGAAAAATAATACATAATAAAGACTGACAACAAATGAATTGACACACTGTAGAAAAATAATACATAATAAAGACTGACAACAAATGAATTGACACTGTAGAAACATAGTACAAAATAAAGACAGACAACAAATGAATTGACACACAGTAGAAAAATAATACACAATAAAGAGAGACAACAAATGAATTGAAACACAAAAAGAAATAATACGCAATAAAGACAGACAACAAATGAATTGACACACAGTAAAAAGAAGAATACGCAATAAAGACAGACAACAAATGAGAAATTCAATCTACAAGAGGGTCTGTGTGGCAAAGCATGTACGTTTGCACATATGGACACTGATGGAGATGAAAGGCCATTCTCTGTCCTCTTGTACTCTCATTCTTGGTCTTTTCCCCTCTGATCTGTCTATTTTCTTTCCTTCTCCCTCCTTTCTCGTTCTGTCCAGCTGGACTTGAGGAATGAGGGAAATGTGACAAACAGACGTGGCTCTCCACTCCTCTCCACCGCTCTCTCCCTCCATCCGATGGCACTGCTTTTTTTCGGTTTTCCGTTCACATGTGTTGTGCAGCATCCTCAATGCCCTCTGCCCCTGGAGAAAACACCAGGTCCTATTACTCTCTCTCTCTCTGTCCCTGACACATAGTGATTCAACTGAGGGACAAACTGACCACACCCCTTCTATTGGAGGTGAGGTAGTATCGCTTTAAAGCCCTTCCTACAGTATAGTATCAACTGTGTGTGTGTGTGTGTACCCAGTAGCACCTGTTGACCTCGCCGGAGCAGAGAGTGGAGAGACCATGTTGTAAAGCAATCAGCCACTCGCATGGCCAGGCAGTCAGACCCACAGCTGGAGGTCAAAGGTCAAGGGTCACCAACACTGACAGCCTAGATCAGAGTCTCGCCCCCTGACTTACTGACTGACTGAGCACCTGCTTCCTGGAGAGGGGGCGGGGCTGGGCTGGGATGTGTGTGCATAGGCTGCCGAATGAATATATGAATGACTGTGTGTCTGAAGGCGTGCATACGGTCCAGTGCATACGGTCCAGTCAACATGGGTCTGCATCGGGTTCTCCATGCAGACCGGCACATCTGCATGCCAGGGCGGGGGTGCAGTTCCCTGGCACATTCCTGCGTCTTTGTTGGTAAATATTTTAAGCTGCAGTCTCTCTCTCTGTTAACCTCCCTCTTCTTTTACCCCTTCATCTCTCTCTCTCTACGTGACTTTCCAGACAGAGCCTTTAAAGTCTCTTACATATCTGGGTCCAAACAGAGGCACGCACGCAGGCAGGCAGGCAGGCAGGCAGGCTCAGCTTCATACCAGCCCAGGAACACATGCAGCCCCACCCAGACGGGTCTAGAGGAAGGTTACAGAGGAACTCTGGTTGGAGAGATTCCAAGTAGTTCTCCAGAACATTTCCAGTGTCATGCTCTCATGGGGCTTCTCAAGCAGCAAGCAACAGAGGACAGGAGCTGACTGAGGACAGTAGACGAGACGACGCGGGATGATACAGAGAGTGGGAAGTGAAGCAGAGCTGAGGGCAGATAGAGAGAAAGGGAATAAAGAGATAGATGAGAGAACAGAAGGAGGAGGAGGAGGAGAGTGACCTGTTGCTTTTGTCCCGGTGTGACCCGGAGACGTTTATCTTCCTCCTGTAGAAACATAAGAGGAGTGAAGCGGGTCAACAAGACTCCAGCATCATCAAACGAGAGGGGGGTGTGAAACGGGAAGAGGGGTAGAAAAACAGAGAATAATATGGAGAGGGTTTCACCACGGTAATTAGTGACACTGCCCCCCTCATTTATTACGGCAACAGTAGTACTGCGATAACAGCTGTTCAAATCACCAGAAGGAGCTAGGGACTCTGCAAAAAATGCTCAAATCTCACTGTTCACACACACACACCCACCCACACACACCCTCACTAATATAGTTCATTCTGAATTGGTTTAGGTCTATTCTGACCTCTAGTGGTCACTGATAAACAAGGCATAACCTTTGTTCTTAAGTAGGGCTATCCAGCACAGGTGTTGGAGGGCTGAAACATTGTTTTTTATTGTGTCCTGCTAATCAAGGACAAATTCAGACCTGAGACACCAGGCAATTACCAAGCTGGCAGAAAAAAGCAGATGTCTTTGTGCCCTCCAGGTCCAGGGCTGAACAACATGTCTGTTATTCTGCTCAAGGGTTCCCCACTGACTGAATTTGTCTCTGCGTTTAATATGCCTAAAGTACCCACCTTGTGTGCATTTTACCAGTAAGTCTATGGTCTTTTCATGTACCTTCTGTGGTTACCCAGGAGTTTTAGTATCCTCATTTAGCAGACACATTTCTCAGAATTGAATGACACTTAATAACATCCTGGACTCACTTGGCTGTCGCCCCAGGAGACCTGTCACATTTTATATATATATATATATATATATATATATATATATATATATATATATATATATATATATATACACACACACACACACACACACACAGTTAGGTCCAGAAATATTTGGACATTGACACAATTCTCTTAATTTTGGCTCTGTACGCCACCACAGTGGATTGGAAATGAAACAACCGATATGCAATTGAAGTGCAGACTTTCAGCTTTAATTCAAGGGGTTGAATAAAAATATTGTATGAAACATTCAGGAATTGCAACCATTTTCAAACAGACCCCTTATTTCAGAGACTCAAATGTAATTGGACAAATTAACAAAATCATAAATAAAATGTACATTTTTCATTTTTAATACTTTGTCTAGAATCCTTTGTAGGCAATGATTGCATTGCATGGACATCACCAAACACTGGGTTTCCTCCTTTGTGATGCTTTGCCAGGCCTTTACTGCAGCTGTCTTCAGTTGTTTTTTGTTCATGGGTAAGTATGGTCTTCAACAAGTGAAATGCATGCTCGATCAGGTTGAGATCAGATGATTCATCTGGCTGCTTCTGTCTTGTGTCACATCATCTATAAACACTAGTGACCCAGTGCCATCGGAAGCCATGCAAGCCCATGCCATCGCATTGCCTCCACTGTGTTTTACAGATGATGTGGTATGCCGTTCCAAGCCTTCTCCATACTTTTTCTTCACATCATTCAGGTACAGGTTGATCTTAGTTTCATCTGTCCAATGAATGCTGTTCCAGAACTGGCCTGGATTTTTAAGATGTTTTTTGGCAAACATCTAAACTGCCCTTTCTATTCTTGACACTTATGAATGGTTTGCACCTTGTGGTGAACCCTCTATATTTGCTCTTGTGAAATCTTCTCTTCATGGTAGACTTGGATAATGATATGCCTACCTCCTGGAGAGTGTTTTTCTCTTGACTGGATGTTGTGAAGGGCTTTTTCCTTACGATGGAAAGGATCCTATGATCATCCACAACTGTTGATTTGGCCACTCCTAATGTTCCTGCTATTTCTCTGATGGATTATTCTTGGCCTGTTTCACTTGCATGTTTCAACTCCTTTGACCGCATGTTGTGGGCTCACAGCAACAGCATCCCAATTGGAAAGCCACACCTGGAATCAACTCCAGACCTTGAACCTGCTTAATTGATGAAGAAATTATGAAGGAATAGCCCTGTCCATGAAACAGCTTTTGTGTCAATTGTCCAATTACTTTTGGTCCCTTGAATAAGAGGGAGCTACATATTAAAGAGCTGTAATTCCTAAACCCTTCCTCTAATTTGGATGTGAATACTCGCAAATTAAAGCTGAGAGTCTGCAGTGTAATCCCATATGAATTAATTATATAGATAGATATATTTCATGCATGGTTTATTATTATTAAGTGGAACAGGAGTTTCTCCCGAAGTTTATTGATCCTCCCGCCACTCTCTAGAAGTCACCCTGAGAGTTTTGTTGGCAAAACGTGATAATAATTAGGACACTCCAATTAAGCTGGCTGGAGCTGGTTTAGGTTTGTTCACATCAGAGCGGTCAATCTAATTATAGATGTATAAATTGTTTAGTCGCCATCTACTGGATGTATTGTGTAATTATATGAGACTGGAGAGAAGACAGAAGACTACCTTTGAGTAGCATTGGGTGTTATCTGCATAAATGGTCTGATATAATGTTTAATATGTCCACTGGGTCTCATGTAGGCCTAGCAATCCACCCCTTGGACATGACTCCTTACCAAGGGCATCGGCATGGGTTAGCCTCCAGGTTTGAAAGGAGAAGATGAGAAGAGGGGGGAGGAAGGGAGAATGACTTTGAATGGGCCTCTACAAATAATAACCCCATTTACAATTTAATATATAACATCAGAGTAACACACCAATATGATTCCCAAATGCAAATCCTGTCATAATGATAAAGACCGGCTGTTAGAGCCTGTCTTAAATAGTGGGACATTTTAGAATTGTATGATGGATGAACAGAAACATGACCTGACCTTCATTCCAATGGGTGCAAGTTCAGACCAGAGGCAGACCTTAACCCCAGTACTCTGATACCTAAAACTAACCAAACCTTTTTTGTTTTATAACCTTAACCCAAACATTAACCCTGAACCCAGTGCTGTGATACTTAAAGTTAATATTACAATTAATACCTTTCTGTAAATTCGCAATATATGATATGTTATAGTAGCATTCGTAACATATGATACATTTAAGCAGATAGTGATAGGGTCCCAGAGTGTCATTCATTGATGCAGGGCAAAACGAACTCCCAAAACAATTAACGCGGACATTAAAGCACCAGGTATAGGTAAGAAAATAAATACGTAAAATAATTTCATTTGAATGTTTTTTTATCACTTTCCCAAAATGTTTTCCATCTTCAATAGTTAGAGAACAGGTGTGGTGCCGAAAACCGACCCCCTGACAGAATCGTACCCCCTTAGTCTGAACACAACTTACAAATCATGTAGAAGTCTATAATTTTTATCATAGGTACTATTCAACTATGAGTGACGGAATTTAAAACAAAAATCCAGAAAATTACATTGTATGATTTCAAAGTAATTAATTTGCATTTTATTGCGTAACATAAGTATTTGATACATCAGAAAAGCAGAACTTAATATTCGGTACAGAAACCTTTGTTTGCAATTACAGAGATCATACATTTCCTGTAGTTCTTGACCAGGTTTGCACACACTGCAGCAGGGATTTTGGCTCACTCCTCCATACAGACCTTCTCCAGATCCTTCAGGTTTTGGGGCTGTAGCTGGGCAATATGGACTTTCAGCTCCCTCCAAAGATGTTCTATTGGGTTCAGGTCTGGAGACTGGCTAGGCCACTCCAGGACCTTGAGATGCTTCTTACGGAGCCACTCCTCAGTTGCCCTGGCTGTGTGTTTCGGGTCGTTGAAGACCTAGCCGCGACCCATCTTCAATGCTCTTACTGAGGGAAGGAGGTTGTTGGCCAAGAACTCGCGATACATGGCCCCATCTATCCTCCTCTCAATACGGTGCAGTCGTCCTGTCCCCTTTGCAGAAAAGCATCCCCAAAGAATGATGTTTCCACCTCAATGCTTCATGATTGGGATGGTGTTCTTGGGGTTGTACTCATCCTTCTTCTTCCTCCAAACACGGCGAGTGGAGTTTAGACCAAAAAGCTCTATTTTCTTCTCATCAGACCACATGACCTTCTCCCATTCCTCCTCTGGATCATCCAGATGGTCATTGGTAAACTTCAGACGGGCCTGGACATGCGCTGGCTCAAGCAGGGGGACCTTGCATGCGCTGCAGGTTTTTAATCCATGAAGGCGTAGTGTGTTACTAATGGTTTTCTTTGAGACTGTGGTCCCAGCTCTCTTCAGGTCATTGACCAGGTCCTGCCGTGTAGTTCTGGGCTGATCCCTCACCTTCCTCATGATCATTGATGCCCCACGAGGTGAGATCTTGCATGGAGCCCCAGACCGAGGGAGATTGGCCGTCATCTTGAACTTCTTCCATTTTCGAATAATTGCGCCAACAGTTGATGCCTTCTCACCAAGCTGCTTGCCTATTGTCCTGTAGCCCATCCCAGCCTTGTGCAGGTCTTCAATTATATCCCTGATGTTCTTACACAGCTCTGTGGTCTTGGCCATTGTGGAGAGGTTGGAGTCTGTTTGATTGAATGTGTGGACAGATGTCTTTTATACAGGTAACGACTTCAAACAGGTGCAGTTAATACAGGTAATGAGTGGAGAACAGGAGGGCTTCTTAAAGAAAAACTAACAGGTCTGTGAGAGCAGGAATTCTTACTGGTTGGTAGGTGATCAAATACTTATGTCATGCAATAAAATGCTAATTCATTATTTAAAAATCATATAATGTGATTTTCTGGATTTTTGTTTTAGATTCCGTCTCTCACAGTTGAAGTGTACCTATGATTAAAATTACAGGACCTCTACATGCTTTGCAAGTAGGAAAACCTGCTAAATCGGCAGTGTATCAAATACTTGTTCTCCCCACTGTATTAGTCTATAAATACATTCACTTTCATATTCTAGCATCTCTGCCAATCTCTCCCAAGTTTTATTCAATGTATATTTTAAAGTGTGTCAGGGTATTAATCTATCCATAGCTGTCCTGACAAAAAGTAAAAATGAGGTCATTGCTGTTCTGACAGAAATTAAAACATGGGGGGGGGGGGGGGGGGGGGTTCTGTGGGGGGTTCATAATTCTTTTGCCATATCTGTCGGGACTGTCTGGTCTGGCACATTTTAAAAACATTTGGGTAGCTCATGTTGACCAGTATTATGTGCCACAGAAAGTATTTCACACTTGTGACAAAAGGAAGAAAATTAAAGGGGAATTTCAGCAAGGCCATTTTTTGCCTGCCTAAAAGATATACACCACCCCCCCACCACCCCACTCCCCACACACATTTTCTTGCTTTTTCTCAGAACAGCTGATTTAAATACAATTTGTCAAAACAGCTGTGGCTTGACTTGATTGAAAAACACTTTTAAATATACTAGTCGAATAAAACATGGGAGACATGGTTGAGATAATGGCGTGTAATTTTGGAAAAGGGATGTCCTAATAATTTAATACAGCCTACTTGAAACAAATAGCCTAACAGAAAACTGCACACATTGCAAGTGCCTCCCGCGCAATCAAAAGGCGATTATTTTTCTCTAATAACATGTAGAAAACGTAATCATTTGACTGTTCTCTATAAGGACACAAATAAATAATGTTTTTTTTTTGCTACTCACATCAGTGAAACGAACGCTTAATTGATTACAGAGTGAAGGGCTAACATCTCCACCAGCAAACAAGTCGCCACAATGAAGAATAGTGAGTGCGCGTTCACGCGAAGAAGGTATGATTCATTATGTCATGGGGCGGTTTTACACCTGTATTCACTTTTTGGGAAGGGAAAATTATTCTATTTTAGATTAGGCCTAGGGTACATTTTATGGCAATACTTAACCGTCTTTTATTTTGTTTTATTCATTATTTATTTTCTTTGAGAGGAAAAGTGAAGTATTCCTTCCAAACCTGAAAGCTGCAGAAATTAGAAAGAAATGACAACCTTTACCTCCAGATCTATCTTTAGGCCATATTCAGCAGGTTGCTGCTGTAGACTATTGGCTACTGTGTTGGGCTAAGACTGAAAAAGCAATTGCCTTGACTTATTACCAATACAAATTATGAACAAAACCTACCGCTTTCCCTTCAGGCGCCAACCGCGCGCAATACCATGGACAGCTGCGCAAAGCCCACGAGACAGTTGAGCCGCGTGAGCATTGAGCAAAGACGCGGTATAGAAATGCAACTAACACAGTGTTGTACTCTCAACGTGTGTTTGCTTTATTTGCTTCTAATCTAAAATAATTGAAATCATGGTAACTGTGTGCGTCAGGGGACCTCAGAGAGAAACGAATGAATGACACATTCAAAGCAAAAGGGATGGGTTGTTCACAATTTCACACATTCATTCCTGTGGTTACATCTTAATTAAATGAGACCACCGGCGTGGTATATTTAGAATAGGCCTAATATTTTTTTGCGACACTGATAGCCTGCGTGGAGCCTATATCCTACTGCAAGGTCCACATGTGGAAGCGCGAGGAGACCACATTGAACAGGGCAGAAACAGTTGCTGCGGCAGCACCCGCATTGCAACACAGAATCGATGTTCGAGTGTAGCAGGCTGGGCAAGACTCGCTGTTGCATGCATGGTGTTCGTCTCTCTCCTCCAAAATAACAGAACTCGAAGACGTGACGTCCACTGATCCATAAGCTGTATTTTTTTATTCCCTTGCCACTTGATTTGACCAGAGAATGCGGCTTGAGTAATTCGTGTTGTAAGTTGGACTCTGAACTGCACGATTTCTCATCAGCAGCGGCGTGATAGGCTTGGGAGCCGACGAGGCAGTTTCGGAGGAGGCTCTGAAGCAACAGGAATACCTTGATTAGAATTCAGACTCGTGGGCAGCGGTAGTAGCATGTAGCCTACTATAGCAGCAAGCCAACCATCTCCAGTGCGAGTGTTAAAAAAAACTCGCCATAACTCTGCTTAAGAACGCGACCGTATACAAATTTAGATTTTTTTAATCGTCTTTTCCCTCCTCACCCCCCCAACCCTCCACCCCAATGCACTGGGGAGAGATGGAGAATCGCAGGTGACTGGAACTCAACCCGGCCACTTTAGGATTGAGTACGGGATATCGCATTCCCAAGAAGCCGAGGCAAGGATGGTGAGTATTGGGAACTGTTTAAACAGCTCTCATTGCCCATTTACCAGCAACCGCCCGCATTCCCTCACCTCACCCGGTCTCTCAGAACCCCGATTCCGTGGATGGCCCGCGGTTACGACATGGTCACGGTTATCAGTGAACATTATCCTCATTATCACAAGACATGCTGAACGCACCCCGTGGCGCTCAGATCACAAGATGATGGTGCACTGGGGTAGGCTGGCATACACGCACGTACGCACGCATGCCTACACATGAACGCACACACACACACACACACACACACAGAAGAATCACCTTGTCCTTGCCAAACCAAATCCTGATCCTTAACACAGAGACAAACCATTAGAGAGGTGGAATAGAGGAAACAGAGTACAGTATATATATTTTTCAAATGATTAAGTTAAATATACTTCTTACAATTTGGTAACAGTTTAGAAGTGTACTTAACTAACCTTTGCAGTGGGTCGAAAAAATTATCTAGCTTTGTTTGGTATTCGTTGGGAGCATGCATTGCACTTGTAAAGTTTTTGGATTGTGACATTTTTGTTTTATTTTCATGTCTGTATCACATCCCTTCCAATATGAAAAAATTAATGTGTTTAAAGTTAACCATTTCAAAATTACAGCATGTTGTGTACATAGTTTCCCATTTTAGGGTACCAAAATGATTTGGACAGCTTTACAGCTGTTACTTATAAGGCAGGTGTCTGTATCAGTTGTCTGATAACATGAGCACCAAAGGGGCACTGAAGTCAAGCTTGTCTTCATGAGGCAGATAATTCAGAATAAACTGATACAGCCCAAGAAATGTAGCTAAAACATTAAGCCTTAGGGAAACTAACAAGAAGAAAGAAAGCACTGGTGAGCCAAATATTGACTCGACCTGGTAGACCATGGAAGACCACTAGTCTAAGAATACTTTCAGTAGTGAAGAAGAACTTCCAACAACAGTCCAAGAAACGAGCAGCACTCCATGAGGTAGTCATAGATTTGTCATAGACTGAACATATGGAGATGAATAACCAAGCAGAACTGTACATCACAAATATTAACTTACAAAAGGGATGAAAATTTGAAATTCTAGGGAAATAAAGGAACTGCTCATGATTGACCTCATTTAGGAAAAATAATGGAGGTGGTGTTATTGTTTGATGCATGTATTGCTGCTAATGGAACTGGCTCCCTAGTCTTCACTGATGTCATGACTGCGATGACGGCAGCAGGAGGAATTCTCATACAGAATATCTTGTCTGCTAAGATACAACCAAATGCCCCTAAATTAATTGGACGTCACATGCAGGAGGACAATGACCAAACACACTACCATAACCACCAAACACTTTTTCAGGGCCAGAAAGTGGAACGTTTTGCTCTGGCACCTGATCTGAATTAAACTAACCATGCCTTTAACATGCTGTTGAGAAGTATGAGGAAAAAGGCCCAGAAACAGGCAGGAAGTGAGGGTGGCTGCGGTACATGCCTGACGGTGCATCTCTAGGGAAGATTCATAGGGTCTGGTAATGCCTAAAGGTCAAAGACCTTTCCATGCAAAGGATACACAACCTAGTACTAATGTCCAAATACTTTTGTTATCCAAAAATGGGGAGACTATGAACAAAATGTGCTCTCATTTCTTAAATGTTCTTATATGGATGCAAGTATCCAAAAATGACAGCTGGCAGCCTGACTTCAACACCACAACATGAGATACAGCTCTGGAAAAATGAAGAGACCAGTGCACCTTTTTCTTTCCTTTCCAAAAAAGTTTAAAAGGAAGGTTTTGAGTGAGGAACAGAATTGGTTAATATTAAGAGACCACTGCAAATTGAACGCTTCTCTGTTCCTCACTCAAAACTTTCCTTTTCAACCTTTTTGGAAAGTAAAGAAAAAGTTCCAGTGATTTCTTAAAGGTGTATACACAGTTTTCAATACGACGTTTTTGTAATACTAAAATCCTGTACAATTGGACAGTGCTTTAGCTAATCAGATTGGTCTATGAGTGGATGTTTTGAAGTTTGCTTGCCCTACATTTAAAAAAAAACAATTGTAGAAAGTGTGTGTATGTTTGTGTGTGTGTGGGGGGTGATACAGATGTATCAGATGACAGTGAGTGACACCTTAGGGGCAGAATATATTTTGAGATATTAGTCATCAACACTGAAATCTCTTTTTCCTCGTAGATGCTAAACAGGCTAAGAAGTGTGTCTGGAAGATGACCAATGTGTCTTTATCTAATGTGTTTTCAAAAAAAAGAGGATAACCTCCCTCCTAAGGCCTGCCTGCCCTATCACTGTCTTGTTTAAATGAAACTGTTAAATCAGTTAGTAATGAGAGAGTGCAAGTTTCTAATGATTTCTTGAGGATCCCTTAATTTCACGACTATCCCTTTTAGCTGAATACCTTTCTAGTTCATTAATCTATCTACTGTGTGTGTATGTGTGTGTGTGTGTGTAGGAGAGAGAGAATGTGTGAGTGAATTCCCTTGCTCAATTAGTGATTTGTAAGAACTCATTGTTGTTCCCACCGTAGCAGCACCAGTAGATACAGCTATATGTAGCTCATTTCAAGTCTTAGATGAATACATTACATACCCTGCTTTTATGAGTTACAAGTCATCTGTCATCTGTTTAACTTGTATGTTCAATGTACTGTAAATTATGTACTTGTGTCTGTGGCTTTTACATTGAAAATCCAATGAAATCATTCTAAATTAAGGAAATCTGTACCTTTTCATGTCAAACTGTACAGTAGCAACCAATACGCAATGTGTGCCAACATATGGTCTTGGTGGCCATTCTAGGTCATTCTCTCAGTTTAAAGATTAAGGTACTTGTACAAAAAGACAGAAAAAAAAAAGAAGGAAAACAGTGGAGTGAAAAGGAAGGTCATATGTCCATCCCTAGGTGTAAAAGAGAAATATGAAAGAGAGAGATTGTAGCATGACAGTTGCAATAGGCTTGAGGGAATCATTTTCCATGAGGCTTAGAGGAATTATTTAGAAATCTGTCTGTGGGGTTGCTTTGGCTCCTGCTCCACCTTATGCTGATCTCTCTCTAAAGATGACCATCTAAAGGCTATGAAGTGTTGAGAGTTATTATGTGATTTTTTTTCTGTCTGTAGAAAGGAGTAGAAGAGAGAGGTAAACAGAGTACATTGAATTACTTTATAACAAATTACTTGGCTGCTGCTACCATCATCTTTAACATTTAAACACCTGCATCACAATAACTGCTGTTTACTTTTTTTTAAGTACGTTTATGAGGCAGTTATAGATTGGTTATAGGTTGGTTTCATGTTTGGTTGTTTCTGTAGTCATCGGTAGCCTCGGTCATTACTTAGAATGGACCCAGACACAAGGATTTATGGGCAGAAAGGATGCTTACCTTCCTCAAGGAATATGAATGAGTTTCCTGTAAATAATGGTGTTGAGTATGCAGGGACTTCAGGTAAATATACTGGAGCTGAAAAGTTTGGACAGCAATACGCTTACACACATAATCATACAGGTAGAGTGCTCTCTCTCTCTCTCACACACACACACACACACACACACACACACACACAACAAAACGCAAACAAAAATCCTAGTAGATCAAAGAAGCATAATCAATGTTTGTAATTAAATCAATGCAGGCCTTTAATCCTAGCAGAGACAGCATGCAGCACGTATCCATAGCCAAGGTCACTTCAACACACGGTGCTACTCATCCATATTACCTTGGTCCCTAACGTTTCACTGTTATGTTGGTCTTTAACACAGTTGACTTAAAATGTATAACGCCTTGATACGAATAACATTTTTACGGTTAACATTTAGCGTAGGATTAAGGTTAGGCATCACAGCACTGAGGTTAGGGTTAGGATGAAGTTCAAGGGTAAAATGACAAAAACAGAAAAACGCTAATAACGTCTAAATAACACTTTTCCAAAACAAAAAGATGTATTGCCTTTCGCTAAAATCGAACTTGCAACCATCGGATTGAAAGTCGTTTGAGAAGATGCCCACCGACCATCCACGACCACAGCACCCTAGCAAATGGCCACTCTATTTAACTAGTAATACGTTCATGACTGCCTCTTGCAGCTGGTTTGAGATGGTACTGTAGGTAAACGGCAATTATCCTATGTTGATACTGAAAGTAATCTCTTCATTAAGGACCAACTGCAATGGAATATGTTGATGTTGAATGTAATAGCAGTGCTGATTTGTTCATTCTGAACAGTTATCGCGTTTTCTGTTCAGAATGAGCAATAGTTACATATGTATGTAATTCCTGCGATCATGCCTCGCTTTGAGTGGAGTGTCACCATGGAATCACTGGCAGCACAGAAGCGGTGCATGGATAGCGCTTGGGGAACACCAGCAGGTTTATCAACTGATACCATGACCAGAGCGGGTTACAGTGGTTGTGACCAGAACCAGAACCAGAGCCAGGTCCCAAAAGCTCTTCCAGGAAATAATAATCTGAGTTGTATCAAGTTGTGTTCAAGCGTGTAGAAATAAATCAGCACTGAACTGGTGTCATCTGAAACAGCCCTGAAAGTGAATGACAGCTGTCATACACACTAACCAGCAAAGGTACGTGCCAAAATGCACTACAGGTGTCCCCACTGAAACAGGACCAAGGCAAGGCGAAAGCTGTCCTCTTCGAAGGAGTACTTATGCACAGATACACCCACGCACTGATACAGTACGTACTGAGAAAGGAGAACTGAGACAGGGTTGCTGCCTGTTTGTGTGCTACGACCTGCCAATCGTCCAAACAAGCCAACAAGAAGTGAAGTCACAGTAAACTGAATTCGTTGGCTTGTTGTGAAAAGAGCATTTACTCGATTTCGGGATTCGCCTGACAACAAGTAACAGTAATTTTAGGGAAAATGTTACTGACTGTTTTCAGCAACACCGTCTGGCTGGGAAACACTCAAAATAAACAGTTAAGCTGATGCCAAAAAACAGGTGATGGAAGAAAAAGTTTTCCTCAGAAAATCATGAGACCTTCTATTCAGTGTGACATTCAAAGCGGAGGATCAATGTGACAAGGACTAAGCCTGATTATATCAACTGGAAGGCGGCGCTTCAAGACCAGCTGAAGCACTTGAAAAGAAGATTGAATAAATAGTTCAGGTCTTTCAAAGTTCCTTGAATATTCCGAAATAGTTCATACCGAAGTAACCGACTGAAAGGGAACTCTTCAACAATTGTATCATCCTTGTTTGTCATTATAGTGCTTTTGTCTGAATGTGTGTATGGCTGAATACTGATTCGGGTAAAATTACAGTTCTGGTTCTATCAGATCTCAGTGCAGCATAGACACTGTAGATAATAGAACACTTCTAGACAGGCTGGAAAGTTAGGTAAGACTCTCCGGGACGGTCCTTAATTGGTTCAGGTCTTATATAGATGACCGGAGTTACTTTGTCACCATCGGCAATCATGAATCTGGGACCAGGGATCAGTTCTCAGACCGCTTCTGTTCAATCTTGGTATGCTACCTCTGGGCCAAATTCTGCAGAACAACATTAACTACCATAGCTATGCAGATGATACTCTCAAACCATATGACAACAGCTCAATAGATGCACTGTGTTACTGTATAGAGCGCATAAATACCTGGATGAACCAAAATTGGTTACAATTAAACCAAGATAAAACAGAGATTATTGTGCTTGGCAACATAAATAAGAGAACTAGTATTAGTAAATAGCTGGAATCTCGGGCCCTAATAATTATAAATATATACAGCTCCGGGAAAAAATCCTCACTCAAAACCTTCCTTTTCGACTTTTTTGGAAAGGAAAGAAAAAGGTGCAGTGGTCTCTTAATTTTTTTCAGATCTGTATGTGTGTGTGGGGGGGTGTGTGTGAACCTGCAGAGGGCAGTGTTGCATGCACTTCATTTTACAGCATATGTACTGCGTATATCATGACTTTGTGGCATGACATTGTATTATCCAAAAATTATGTGTACATTAATTAATACAGATGACAGTAGTCAGAAGACAGATCAAAAACAATGGTTGACAAAAGAGGCTGACTGGTTAAGATGGCAGCAGATAAGAGTTGAGAGAGACCAAGAGTGTGAAGGAGAACAGGCGAAGAGAGAGAAGAGAGGAGTATGAGTAGAGGGAATGAGTGAGGAGAGATGGAGAGTAGAAGGTTTGAAGAAAGGGGAGGAAGAAAAGAGAGTAGTGAGAAGAAGTGAAAAGACAGAGGAGGAGGAGTGAAAAGAGAGTGGAGGTGGAGAGAATAGAGAGAGGGGAGGAGTGAAGAGAGAGTGGAGTAGAAGGAGCAAAGAGAGTAAAGAGAGAGCAAAGGCCAGAACAGGTTAACTGATACAAAGAAAAAAGAGCAAGCTGACATGCTTCTGGTAGTGATGTTATGTGTGATTTTAGAGCTCAGAGGCATGTGGTGAAATCACAGAGCACCTTTCTTTAAAGCAGTGTTCTGATACCAGTATCACTCTATCAGAAGGACAAGATAAATTGTGTTATTTCTGCCAGATATGATATACTAGTGATTTTAACTGTGGTTCTGGTGGTGACCAGGAGCAGAGAGGAGGACCATGATACCGACTAGTCCAGATGGTTCCTACAAACAGTGTATGTGTTGGGGGTTATGGGTGTGTCTTTGGTATGACTGCAAACAGGAGACTTGTGCAGCATGTTGGAAAATCAAATGATAATGGTTTCACTTTGGGTTGAGTGTTTATGTATTGTATTTGTGTTTCTTTGTGTTTTGGTGAACTAGCATGTAAAAGGTACATGATGGTGCCAAATAAGGATGATGAGCCCTTCAAATATTACAGACAGTTCAATTTCACCCCCTGAAAAAAACTGATCTTGACCCTTCCAATATTCAACAGAGTTTAAATGAAAGCAATACAAATATAATATAAAACTTAATCTGACCATTTAACACAAACTGATAAGGTACCTCAGATTAATGCATCATAGTTTTTCAAGAATTGTTTTATATAACTCTGATGTGAACATTCTGAATGACTGGATCAAAACCCATGCCAACTCATACATCTCTGTCACAGACAGCAGCCTACAACCCTGAAAGCATCAGCTATTAATAATTTTGCGATTATACAAAGTTGGCTTATCTGTTAGGGCAAAAATTATCGATTTTTTGGTCAAACAAGTTTAAGCTTAATGCATTTCATTGGGAATGTTTGATGGACAGCCAAATTGAAATCCTTAAAGTCTGAGACTGGACTACTCTATAATATTCAACTCCTTTAAAATGCCATTCTAATGTGCCTTACTATTCCACTTATTGTCATGCTGAAAAATAAAACTATACTCCAGCTTTAGGTTTTTTGGGATTAGTGCCAGATATACTATTAATTTGTACTCAGTTTTCACTGTGTTGAGGCTTTCATACAGGCCAGCAATGTGGAGTGAATGTGATGTTGTTTATTCCTTTGAGTTTTCAAGTAATGTGGCCACAGCATCATGTTTTGGGGATGCTTGAAACCTGTAAAAACTTGAATGTTATTGGCCAGGATCAAAATAAATATGGAAGGATCATATCTAACCACCAAGTATTAACACACAGGATTAAGAGGACATGAACATTCAAAACATGTTCACGATTGGATGTTTTCTTTAACTTTAGAAAGTGGGAGTAGGTTGTTTAGATTTTTTGGATAATCCTACTTATTCCCCTTTGAGATATAATTTCAAGGTAGGAAAAATCTGAACACTGCATTAAGCATGTGGACTCATTCACTAACCATTGTATCATACCTGTTTATATTAAATCCATCTCTACTGGACTATTTGTTTTGTCATAGCACAATCTTCTTCACATTGATCTCTATTCTCTACCTGCTTCAAGGAATGTACAAACACTATTCTCTCACCATAGTTCAATCATCTGAGTTTGGCTTATCTATTACCTATATATAGAATGCAGAATTCCAGTATCTTTCCCTAATTTCACAAGTCTCCATAAATCAAGGTAAGGGGATTCCTGCTATAATGGTATTTCACTATTAATTCAGAGCATCCTCAAAACCTTGGAACATTTTGCAATCTAGCATACCGACCATAGGACCGACGTATACAATTAAGCTTTTTGCAATCAATTCTGATCATTACAACTTTTATCATTTTTAATCCATTAGATATTGCCTGAATTATACAAAACAATGTTTCTCTGTACAAGCCAGGCTGGCAGATGTTCAAGAAAACCTTTGTTTCTGTATTAAATGTACTGAGAGATTACTGACCAAAAATGTATTTGAAACAAAAAAATATAGAATAAAACAAGGTGGAAGGTTTATTGTTGGCTATATAGTCAGTGTATAAAGCATTATCTATGTCGGCTAGAAGTTTTGAACTATTTTTTTAACACAGGAAGATATATCTAGAATGTATATAATCATACCAAGACCATTCTATCTATTTGAGGAGTGTAATTATGGTCATTTCACCAGTGGGCATTGTCGTTTTTTTGGTAACATACTCAGGTGTGCCAATAATTGTGTGTATTTTTAATTACTTTTTCTCAACCAATTCTACCTCTATTAATAGATTTCTCACATATTGTTCGTTTTAGATCAAGCTGATGAATGAAAACGAGTACAAAGGAAGACAGTATGAATGGAGGGCTGTATATATATATTGCATCTTGTGAATCACACAAAAGGCCTTAGATAATTAGATGTCTGTGATAATCTAAAGTCCCCAAAATGTCCAATAGATCACCAGTCTGTATAGTAGCCTATATATAAGACGCCTAGTTTACTTTCACAGTAATATAACCTCCATTTGCAACACTATTTGCGTTGTGTAATTTCAAACCAAAATTCCAGAATTGAATGAAAAACATGCTAAAAATAGTTCATACTTGACAAATAACCGTTTGTTTATACATTTCGTGCTCAACATTTTGAGAAACTGAATTTTAAAAAAGTTATTGGCGGCAGGTTTTACTGTGATGTAAATAAAGTATTAACCAGTGCTTTCACAACAAACTGATTTCTTCCATGTTTAACATGTGACACGCAAGTTCTATAACAAATTAAAAATTAATAGTGAAGATCTCCGCTGTTTCCATATAATGGTATCTTCCAACACACCCCCTAAACTTACCTGACCACTGATTTACCGCAGTACACGGGACCTGAGGAAAATAACGTCAACACAGACATACCATTATACAAAAATATATATTAATAATAAAACTACACTCGCTTTGGACGCTATATGTGGCTGACAAACGCGATACGGTGCAAGCGAGTGTTTGCTATAATTCAGCGAACCTAACTAACTGGAAAACTTCATAGGACGGACAGATTGTACCATTTAAACGATTTAGAGGGGTGTCGTACAACTTCAAGCCGCACAAGTCCCGCCTCTGTGTGGATCCTGGAAGAGATTTGGGGATATAAAATGAAGGAACTCTGTTATGTAGCACTTCTAAGTTCATGTCGTGAACGTCATCAACTTCACGACACATTAATAAGCCTCTTGTTCTAACCACTGACAAACAAGAGAGAATTTGTGTCTCACTCAAACGAATTATTCACACTCATCTTTCTTGCTGGCACTTCTGCCGGTAGCGCAGCCATGGCCGCGGACGATCAGCGGGCGTTACAGTATGAACAAACTTTGGTAAGTGAACTTGATGCCACTTCAACTTAATTTCGTTGAACGTGACAGCAGTGTGTGTTATCTGCGCCTGTTTGAGTCACTGTGTTTATAGCCTACGTCTTCAATGAGTTCAAAGTCTTTGGCTCGCACCTGCTGGTTAAATTGGGTAAAGTTAGTGAGTTTCGCTTATATTACGGTGTTTTTATATTCCAAACACTGGATTAGAATTATACTAATCTCGTTCAGTTCTGAACAATCTTTAAACATACAACACTCATGGTCGTTGTAATTATGAGAAAACATCTGGATTTGTTCAGAACAATGTCTCTCTCTATCTCTCCCTCTCCATCACAACCATGACGATTTAATCCATACGCTCAGCTACAAAAAGTAGGAGTAACAATATTCCATGCACGAATAACGACTGTTCTGAACTTCAACACAGGCCTAGGGCTAGTCGATGCAGCAATGATTTCGTGGATTGCATCGATATGTTCGACTCAATGGCAGCGTTTTATTTTGTTTTTGTGCTAGTACTCTGAAGCGAGAAGAGCATAGTCTAGAAATGCCCACTTACAGTCTTACAAGACTTGCACAGTAACACATGGGAAATGATGTTCTATCCAAGATAAAACCTTTGAGCCAAACGCGAAAAAAACATAACTGGTCTAACGTAGGCCAATTTTAATTATTAAACTGTAATTACTATTTGTTTACAGAAGTGTCATTTCTAACAGAGGTCAACAGCTTTTCTCCAGAATGTGGTATACATACACACACTGAAGGACATTTGGGCAGCAGTGTCTGCATTGCCCTTCTCTGGATACTATAGACATGATGCAGTTCTATTTGCCAAGGATAGGGTAAAGCGGGCTATGATCCATCATATTGTCAGGTGGTATAAGAGACGGAGGAGACCCTTTTTAAATGAAACACTAATTTGACAGCATATGCTGTAACATTGCTATCTACATGACCGCATGGAGCATAGTTTAGAAACCTACATACTTTTACATTTTCAAAAAAAAAAAAAAAAGTTTTAATATTAACAGATATAGGTCATGTTTAAAAGCAATCGTTGACATGTGAAAACATAGAATGCCACTCATTAATTTCACAAACTAATAGCCTTTTTATTATGAGCCAACTTTGCTCTTTGGCCAGAATGGGGCAAAGGCCTGCCTGCTAGGACGCAGCTTGGTTTCAAAATGTAATGTAATCAATTTTCACCTGGTGCAAAACACCCCTACAATGGTTACCTAGGCCACAAAGACTTTCTCATTGTCTTGTAGTTTATCAACCTTCATCTCTGACATTTCTGACTTGCTAACTCGTTGTTAATCTTTTGCAGCGTTCAACCAATTTGCAAGTTACAGCTTTTAGTGTTATGGTAAACATTAGGTGATGGTAGCTAAGTAATTGCACAACATTGGGCCTCAGGATGTTGTCACAGTGTTTCTGTGTACATTCAAGTTAACATGAGCAAAATTCAGTGGTGTTCATTGTCAATAGCTTATGTCTTCCCATACCAAACCCCACTGCCACCTTTGGGTTGATGGATGTAGAACTCCTGGGCTGGCGTGGTTACACTAGGTCTGCCGTTGTTAGCCCGTTTTGATGTACTGCTGAATTCTCTAAAACACAGTAGGCAGTTGCTCGTTGTAGAGAAATCAACATTACATTTCCCGTAGCAGGTCTGTGAAAACCAATGAAACAATGCATTCCTCTGTGACAATACTGACTGGTGGCACACGCGTGGGTCGTGGACCAGGACCTGGATTCCTTGCCGTCGTAGAAGGAACCCTGAAATCTGCTCTGCGTCAGAGAATTTGAATGGGGAATGTAAGGCCATCAACCGGTGAGCAAGACTAAGTCAGAATGGTTGAGGAACAACACGTTAAAATTGGAGTGGCTGAGTCAGTCTGGCCCTAAAGCCTATGGAGATGTTGTGGCTGGTCACTGGCCCAAGCACATCATGCTTAAATCCGCATGTCACAGAGGTAAATTGCGGAGGAGTGGGCTAAAATTCCATTCAGTGTGAACAATGTAAAAAATGTAGACAGGCAGATTTATTTGACATGCAATGCGTTGGGGAATGACAGCCAGACCAGACACATGGCCTGCACCAGATCGCAAACATGTTTAAATTACTAATAATGATATAAATGCACTTAAACAGGGCATGGTTTTACTTTAATTTCTTTCTCTAGGGAATATTAATTTTAAACCTGCAAATGTTTATCAAACCTTCATGGCAAAATGTAAACGAGTAATGAGATGAACTATAAAATGGCACATTTTTCTCTCAGCCCCATGGTACCACATTTAATTGGCAAGAAATTAGCTTTAAAACTGATACACCAAGAAAACATTTGCAGAATAGCAACATAGAATTTGCACCAAGGCAAAATGTTTGGTTCGGAAACACTGCGGTCAGCCTAGTCAATGGTCTCTGGAATGAATGAGTGAAGTGGATCGAGCAGCATGTGGTTGTCTGCCATGCTTGATGTTTACTGCAACAGGGCTACACAGTAGTGGAGGGAGTAAATATATAGCCTAAAGGGCCACTGAGATAAGCAAAAGGAACTTGTGAAAAGCAATATTGTTGTGGCTGTTTTTACTGAGACTTCCTTCTTACTGTGTGTTGCGCCTCTGTATGAGATTACAAAATGAGCTACTGCTGATTCAGCTGTGTCACCTTCTTGAGGTCTCGTGCTCGGCTCCTGCTCGCTCCTCTCTCTGAGGGAGTCACTGAACCGACTCATTTTCATCTCTCTCCTTCTCCCCCTCCTCGCCTGTAGCAACCCCGTGAGTCACCGTGACACTGTTCCATTGTGTGACCATTGGCAGGCGATGTGGTTGTGTGTGGGCATCTCATAAGGGTTAGAAATGAAAGAGACTACTGTAGCTATCAGAAACACGATAGTTTGAGGCCAACAAACCAGCTGTTCCACTCTTACATTAGGCATTGTATATATCTTAAGAGTCCCCAGTTTAAATCAGCATATTTCTGGCCTTTTTATGAGTGAGTACTAAAATATTCAACATATTACGTATTGTTGTTTATCTTGGCACACTACTTGTCTTTCAGCATTTAATATAGAAATCCTGTTGAAACTTTAACATAGCCTGCTCATAAAAATTAACGGAACACTTTGTACAGTGGGTCTTGGTGAAGGAAATATATTAAAGATCCAAATCTTTACTGTACATTGTGTAAGTCGGTGAGAACCAGATTACGTGACAACGGTCAGTGGAAACCTAAATCGCTAACCGACTGAGGGCAGGATTAAAACTCACTCTGAATATCAAAGTAGACAATTGAAATCACCGGCTGAATTTCATCACGGCAACTCATAATGTTACTCAGTAGTGTGTATGGCCCCCTTGTGCCTGTATGCACTCCCGACAACGTCTGGGCATGCTCCTGATGAGACGGCGGATGGTGTCTTGGGGGATCTCCTCCCAGACCTGGATCAGGGCATCAATGAGCTCCTGGACAGTCTGTGTCACTACTGTGCCATGTTGGATGCACCAATACATAAAGTCCCAGAGGTTCTCAATTGGATTCAAGTCTGGGGAACGTTAGGGCCAATCAATGGCATCTATGCCTTCGTCATCCAGGAACTGCCTACAGGCCGGGGATTGTCCTGCACCAGGAAGAACCCACTTCCAGACCGGTCATGCTGGATGATGGTGCAGGCTCATATTGTTCACCACGTGCATCTCCAGTCTCTTTCACGTCTGTCACGTTGTCAGTGTGAACCTGCTCTCATCTGTGAAGAGAATGGGGTTCCAATAGTGGACCTGCCAATCCTGGAGTTCTCTGGCGAATGCCAATCCAGCTGCAAGGTGCGAGCTGTGAGCACAGGTCCCACTAGAGGATGTCGGGTCCTCATGCCACCCTCATGTACTCTGACAATTTGGTCAGAAACACACACACGGAGGTCGTTTCGCTTGAGGTCGTTTTGTATTGCTCAGTCAGTGCTGCTCCTGTTCCTCCTCACACAAAGGAGCCGATACCGATCCTGTCCAGCTCTCCTCGTTTAATGGCCCATCTCCTGGTATCTCCTCCATTCTCCTGAGACTGTATTGAGAGGCACAGCAAACTTTGCGACAGCACGTATGGATGTACCATCCTGGAGGAGTAGGACTGCCTGTGCAACGTGAATGGGCTGCAGGTACCATCTCATGCTACCAGTAGTGGCAAGGACATTAGCAAAACTAGAGAAGAATCAGTCAGGAAGGATAAGGAGAGAGCCTTTATCTGTGGCTACCAGCTGCAAAACCATTCCCGTTTTGGGGGTTGTCTTGGTATTGCCTTTCCAATGCACTTGCATCTGCCCCAAAACAGGTGACATTGATTCACAATTGCTTATGCTTCCTGAATGGACAGATTTATATCCCTGAAGTTCATTTGAATTGGTGTTATACTGTGATGATTTAGTATTTTGAGCAGTGTATATACTGGTCTGGAATTTAAATAATTCTTAATTATTTACGCTTTGTTTTAGTTTGTCCATCCTAATCCACTTTCAAGGGATTTTTTACTGCAACCCTGTTTCCAAAAAAGATGGGACGCTGCGTAAAATGTAAATGAAAACAGAATGCAATGATGTGTGAATCATTTATCACATTATTTATTTGAACATAGTACAAAGACAACATATCAAATGTTGAAACTCTGAAATTTTATTGTTTTGGATATATACAAGCCCATTTTGAATTTAATGCCAGCAACACATATCGGAAAAGTTGGCGCATGGCAGCGCTGTGTTGCATTACCTCTTCTTTTAAAAATACTCTGTAAATGTTTGGGAACTGAGGAGACCAATTGCTGTAGTTTTGAAAGTTAAATGTTTTCCCATTCTTGCTTGATATACAGGTGCATCTCCAGTAATTTGAACATTTTGGAAAAGTTTTTTTTCTGTAATTAAAAAAAAAACGACACCTTCTTATACAGTGGATATAAAGTCTACACACCCCTGCCAGGTTCTTGTGATGTAAAATAACTTTTTCCACCTTTAATGTGACCTAAAACGTGAACAATTCAATTGAAAAACAAACTGAAATCTTTAAAAAATAAAAAACTCACAATAACCAGGTTGCATAAGTGTACACACCCTTAAACTAATAATCTTTTGAAGCACCTTTTGATTTTATTACAGCACCCTTTTTTGGTAGGAGTCTATTAGCATGGCACATCTTGACTTTGCAATATTTGCCCACTCTTCTTTGCAAAAGTGCTCCAAATCTGTCAGATTGCGAGGACATCTCCTGGGCACAGCCCTCTTCAGATCACCCCACAGATGTTTAATTGGATTCAGGTCTGGGCTCTGGCTGGGCCGTTCCAAAACTTGAATGTTCTTTTGGTGAAGCCATGCTTTTGTGGATTTGGATGTGTGCTTTGGGTCGTTGTCATGCTGAAAGGTGAACTTCATCTTCAGCTTTCTAACGGACGCCTGAAGGTTTTGTGCCAAAATTGACTGGTATTTGGAACTGTTCATAATTCCCTCCAGCCTGACTAAGGCCCCGGTTCCACCTGAAGAAAAACAGCCCCAAAGTATGATGCTGCCACCACCATGCTTCACTATAGGTATGGTGTTCTATGGGTGATGTTGTTTTTGCGCCAAACCTACCTTTTGGAATGATGGCCAAAAAGTTCAACCTTGGTTTCATCAGACCATAACACATTTTCCCACATGCTTTGCAAACTTCAGCCAGGGTTCGATGTTTTTCTTTGTAAGAAAATACTTCTGTCTTGCCACCTTTCCCCATAGCTCATACATTTGAAGAATACGGGAGATTGTTGTCACATGTAGCACTCAGCCAGTACTTGCCAGAAATTCCTGCAGTTGTTTTAATGTTGCTGTAGGCCTCTTGGAAGCCTCCCTGACCAGTTTTCTTCTCGTCTTTTCATCAATTTTGGAGGGACATCCAGTTCTTGGTAATGTCTTTGTTGTGCTATATTTTCTCCACTTGATGATGACTGTCTTCCCTGTGTTCCATGGTATATCTAATGCTTTGGAAATTATTTTGTACCCTTCTCCTGACTGATATCTTTCAACAATGAGATCCTTCTGATGATTTGGAAGCTCTCTGCGGACATGGCTATTGCCCTGCGATGCAACTAAGAAAATGTCAGTAAAATCCATAACAGCTGAACTTTTTGTGATTATTTAGAGTCACTTTAAATGATGGCAGGTGTGTAATGACTTCTATTTAACATGCGTTTGAATGTGATTGATTAATTCTTAACATAGCCACATCCCCAGTTATAAGAGTGTGTGTACACTTATGCAACCAGGTTATTGTAAGGTTTTTATTTTTCATTTTTCCCCCTCGAAGATTTCAGTTTGTTTTTCAATTGAATTGTTCACTTCATAGGTCTGACATGATTTTTCTTTGTGTCACAAAAACATGGCATTTTCACAGGGGTGTGGAGGCTTTTTTTGTATCCTCTGTATCACAAGTTCCAAAATCGAACACAACGGCACTGCTCTGGGTAGATTTTGGTTTTAAGCCAAATGAAAGAGGTGATCCCAATAATTTGCAGGAGCCAAATTGCCGGATTTGCTCCAGAAAGGTGGCAGTCAAATGCAGGAACACCACAAACCAGAAGAACCATCTACGGATCCACCATCCCATACAATTCCCCAAACTTGGAAAGAGAACTGCAGCCGCATCTCCTTCCCGGCAGTTGGTTATTGTGGACGCTTTCGGGGCGAGTGACTAAATACTAAATACAATTGTGACAGTGCCAGATGGCGCACATTTTAAACAGACTGTGTAACACAATATATAGTCAAAGAAATGATGCCGTTCAATACGGTTGAAAAAACTGCACTTTCTGCATGCAAAAGTTTGAAGTTAAGTTATGTAATCTGCCCTGTGCAATTTTTGTTTACAAAGAACACAGAAATTATATTTATTTATAAATACATTTCCAATGTTCATTGTCAATAAATTATGCCTTCATAAGACGTATGTGTATTAATTACAATATTATTAGACACTAATAGTGTCATAATATTAACAATATAGACAATTAAATCGTTAATCGCAATTATTTGTGTGACAATTAATCGTCAACTAAAATGTCATAATCGTGACAGCCCTAGTCTTGCTGAAATAAGCAAAGACTTCCTTGAAAATTAACTTGTTTGTGTGGCAGCATATGTTGCTCCAAAACCAGTATATATTGTTCAGCCTTCACAACTGTGCAAGTTACCCATGCCATTCAAAAAACGAAATCTAGGTGGGAAAAACATTGTCGTTAACTGAAATAAAAATAAAAACAAGTCATTACAAAAAAAACGATAACTAAATAAAACTGTAATGTGTGGTTGACAAAACTAACTAAAATAAAATACGATTATAGAGTAAATGTTCTTAGTTTTCGTCTTTGTCAATGTCTTTCCTTTTTTAACGCTATTTAAAACACGCAGAGTATTCGCTCAGTTGTTTCCTTTCCCTGCTCTCCCTCCGTTTCTCTGTCACTCACATACACACACATGGGACACAAGTTTATTTTTTATTTTTATTTGTCATGTTCTTTTCTCAGATTAAGCTCCCTGACATTCTGACAGAAATTTCTTGTGTGACTCAAAAATGAGTTGAATTCATGCGGTTCATCATGTATGTCTTCTTTAGTCTATTGGCTATTTAGTTTTTTGTCTTGGCACACGTCACTTCCACATTTTGCATTTATTGCGGAGTGTAGACTGTTGACATATTTGTGCCCATATGTACATTTTATGTACTGGTTTTATTGTTGAATAACTATTTTCTAATATTGTATGATGTTTTTGTTGAGTTATTACACAATACTTTTTCTGACCTTTTGGAATCTTGCCCCTGACAAATAGCCCATATTACAAAAAAAGACTAAAACTAACACTAAAACTAATAAAAACTAAACTAAAACTAAGCATTTTCAGAAAATAAAAACTAAACTAAACTAGCAAACCCACTTTAAAAACTAATTCAAACTAAACTGAATTTGAAAACAAAAATTTAAAACGAAATAAAAATAAAAACGAATAAAAAATGCTAAACTATAATAACCTTGATGCCATTTGCAATAATGCACCCCATACCATCACAGATTCTGGCTTTTGAACTTACTGTGTGCTGATAAGAAGTTGGATTTACCTTGGAGGATGCAGAAACAGATTCTATAACAGAATTTTAAATTTTGACTAGTCAGACCACAGGACAGTTTTTCACTTTGCCTAAGGTCATCTTACATGAGCTTGGGCCCAGAGAAGGCGGCTGCATTGGATAGACATTGCCTATTTATCTTTCACAGAGTAGTGAAACCCTCCCCATCTTTACTTCTGAAAGACACATCCTCTGTAGGATGCTCTTTTTATACCCAATCATGTTACTGACCTGTGGCCAGTTAACCTAATTAGTTGTGAGATGTTCTTTTTTTATTTTTAAGCATTAGACAACTTTTCCAGTTTTGTTGCCCCTTTCTGAGTACTTTTTTGAGACGTGTTGCTGGCATCAAATTCAAAGTGGAGTATATTTTTCAAGAAACAATTACATGACTCAGTTTCAACATTTGAGATGTTGTCTTTACTATTTTCTGTTGACCCCTGTAGTTGGACTCAGGTTTCCCTATCTTATTCTGTATGTTGAAGATGTTCAGTAAGCCACAGGGGACTGCTAGTTTCCCCAGGATGATGTTAGAGTACATTCTACTTGGGTCATTACCCATGCCACCCTTCCTCACATTTCCATGATTATTTGTTTATTGGTATTCTTGTTTCCTTAATTTCTCTCTTCCTTCACTTCCCTCAATGTTTGTCGTTTACTGACAGCCAAACATAACAAGCCCTGACAATCTGCAGAGTTTTATGGCGTGTTGTTATTGTGGGCCTTGTTGCTCCGTCTGGCTAATGGGCCGTGTGTGTGTGTGTGTGTGTGTGTGTGTGTGTGTGTGTGTGTGTGTGTGTGTGTGTGCGGGCATCGCCTCTTCCATGATTTCGGGGCCATTTTTGTGGACTTTTAATAACCCATTGGTCTCCCTTATCAGTTTAAACTGCATCCACTTGCATTTGTTAAATATGTCATCTTCACTATCAAAAGGAGATTTGTAAGTCACCTGCCTGTATGGGTTATTTTATGCCGGACCATGTAAGCGGAGCCGGCCAAGAAGAGCGAACATCTCTTACTAAGTCAGTGACTGACTGACCTTGTCAGCATAGTAGTTAGAGAAGCGGCCCTGCAAGCTATTTGTCCCGCGATCGAATCTCCCTAATCAAAACAAAGTATGCATTTGGATAGACAAGAACTTCACTGGCTATAACCTTCACTATCTACATTATAGTAAGTCTAATATACATCTGTTTACGGTAATATTTAGACTGTTTCTGGTAGATTTACGGAGTGTGCGTCCATGCATGCTTTTTGGGACAGGATAGACAATTTTAGCTGGCTACAACATACAGTAGCTACATTACAGTAAGCCGTCTTTTCACTTGATCCGAAAGTCAGTTATCGTCACCTATAGTTATTGTATCAATGTCATTCACGAAAGAAAAACAAACGCTTTTCTGCCATGACATGAAATAGCTTTGGCAGGGAAAAATTAAAAAGGTCTCGCTAGAAATTGCTCAATTCTTATGACTATTCCTAGGAAGTTAGTAGATACTAGTAAGCCTATTACTGGCTAATAAGCTGTTAAAATGGCAAGTGGCAAAAGCCATATTTCATAGAATCTATTTGTGGTGGAGGTAAATTTGATAAGAAACATTAGTCAGTTTAACACAATGCTTAATGGTGTCTAGCCACTGCCTAAAGAGCAGCGCCGTGGCATAGTGGTTAAAGACCGTGCTTCTCATGTGGGAGACCTGCATTGTTAATTAATTTTGATTGTGGGCCGGCTGAACAAGGCTTGCCTGGTTCCTTTTGTGTTTTTTTTATAATATGCCTTTTTATAATATGCCCAGAAAAAACTTGCCAATGGCAATTTGGGAATGTGTATGGTACAATGATAGTACATTTCAAAGTTTTACATGCATATGTGCACGTTTCGACAATGGGTACTATTGCTCGGGGCAGTAGTGCATGTTTTCCTTGTTGGAGTCATTGTTGGAACAAGTGGCCAGGTGTAAACACCAGACTCGGACCCCGATGCTTGCAAGTTCGTATGACGAGAGATTTGCTTTTTTTCTCTCTGGAAGTGGTGTCTAACCCTAACTTTAACCACACTGAGTATTAGGAGCACTTTCCTCTGTCTTACATTTTCATTGGGTTATAAATCAAGGAGTACTCGATCAGGTGTGAATGCAAGCAAGCAAGTTTATTTATATAGCACAATTCATTAGATAGAAGCAATTTAATGTGCTTTACAAAGAAAAAATATAAAAATTGCATAAAAACAAATACTCAACATTAAAACAACATCATAATAATAAAACACAGAAGAATTAAATAGTAATAAAATAAAAACATTGGAAGCTATAAAAGCTGTAAGGCTAAACAGTGTGGTTAAGTTTAAGTGCTCATTCATAGGCACGTGAAAAGAGGTGTTTTTAACCTGGATTTAAAAATGGATACATTTGGGGCATGTCTAAAATCTTCTGGTAGTTTATTCCAGTTGTGGCAGCATAACTGCTAAACACCGCTTGACCGTGTTTAGTTTGGACTCTGGGCTCAAACTAGCTGACCTGTGTTCATGGATCGAAAAGCCGTACTCGGTTTATCATTAATTTTAAACATCAGATATGGATTTGGGGCTTAAACCATTCAGTGATTTATAGACTAAAAGCACCATTTTTAAATCTATTTTGTAACTGACTTGAAGCCAATGGTAAGATTTAAGAACAGGTATGATGTACTCTATTCTCTTAGTCCTGGTTAACATTCTAGCAGCAGCGTTCTGAATGAGCTGCAGCTGTTTAGGCTTTTTAGGGGGTCCAGTTAAGAGGCCATTACAGTAGTCAACCCTACTAGGCAAGCCTAGATAAAAGCATGAATGAGATTCTCTTGGTCGTTTTGGGACACCTTGATTCTGGGTATATTTCTAAGATGATAAAATGCTGTTTTGGTGACTGCTTTGATATGACTCAGACCTCACATTTATCTGGACATCAAGATTACGCACTTGGTCCCTGGTTTTATAGGGCCTGAGAATCCAGCTCTTTACTAACACTAGTTATTTTATTTTTGTTGCCAAACACAATCTCTGTTTTATCTTGGTTTAATTGTAGACAATTTTGGTTCATCCAGGTAAACAGTGACTCAGTGAGTCAATTGAGCTGTTGTCATACGGTTCGAGAGCCATATATATTTGAGTATTATCGGCATCATTATGGAACTGGTCCGAGAACTGATCCCTGGGGAACTCCGCGTGTCATATCCACCCTATCAGATTCATGATTACCAATGGTGACAAAGTAACTCCACCATCTAGATAAGATCTGAACCAATTAAGGACGGTCCCGGAGAGTCCTACTAATTTTTCCAGCCTGTCTAGAAGTGTTCTATAACCTACAGTGTCAAATGCTGCCCTGAGATCTAATAGAACCAGAACTGTTATTTTACCAGAATCAGTATTCAGCCGTATATCATTCAAAACTTTAATCAGGGCTGTTTCAGTACTGTAGTGAGGTCGGAAGACTAACTGAAATTTGTCCAAGAGACCACTTGAGTTTACAAAATTGCTGAGTTGATTGAAGACCACCTTCTTAATGATCTTGGCTATAAAAGGGAGATTTGACACATGTCTAGAGTTATTCAATATAGATGCATCCAGTGTTCTCGGTTTTAATATGGGCTTAATGGCAGCTGTTTTGGAGGCGTTGGGAAAATGCCTAATTGCAGAGAGCTATTTACGATTTGCTGTAGGTCCATTGTTATAGAGTTAAAATTTAAAATAAAAAAAGTCTGATGGCAGTGTGTCGAGACAACATGTGGAAGCTTTAAGATTTCAAACTATTTCTTCTTGGGATTGTTGATCAGTTGTATTATATTGTGACATAATAACCAAGTTATGTCTTGGGGGTCGTGGTGACGGAACAGAGTACTTGTTAGATGTGTAGTTCTGATGTTCCGACTAATACTTATAATTTTTTCACTAAAGAAACATGCAAATTCATTACATTTCACAGTGGACTTGAGTTCTGATGCTATTTGCTTTAGGGGTGTTGTAAGCTTGTGGACCATGGCAAATAGAGTGTGGTTATTGTTGATATTCTTCTTGATCATTCCCGATATATGTTGCTGTCTGGCCCTGCATAACCCATTGCTGAAGCTACCAAGGGTTTTTTCATAGATGTCATAGTGAATTTGAAGTTTAGTTTTCCTCAACTTACATTCTGCTTTCATACATTCTCGTTTCAGGGCGCTTACCATCAAGGTGGTTCTCCATGGTGTTTTCTGTTTGTGAGCAACGTTCACAGAGTATGCTAGTTTACGCTATCTCAGCAGTATTTTTGTCAAAGCCTAGCTTGATATTATCCCTAGATTAGAAAACTCTAATGTTATAGTTAAGATCCTGGTCAAATTGAACCAAGGTCCCTTTTCCTAATTTATAATCTGGTAACAACTTCGGCAATACCCATCACAAATACACTGGCATGTTCTTTATAGTCCTTACCACCGGACCGCTCAGGATAATTAGCTAACAGTAATTGATGCCCAGTTCTTAAAATGGTTTCACTTCTTCCAGTGTGAATTTGAATTCCAGTGGGTCAATAGTTTTTCCTTTGACATATGGACTTTCAATGAAGTCCATCCAATAATTGTTTTGTGATATCCAACAGTTTTATAACTTTTTACTGCTTTGCTGCAGATGTAACGGTGTCGCTGTGATTTGTATATCCCATTATTTCAATTATGACATCAGCCTATAGAAAGGCCACTTTTTCATTGTGCCCTCTAGGGGTGACATAAAATAGAAACCTAAAACATCTTGACCTTTTGACTCAAATGGAGAACATGGATATTTTATGTAATTAAGATTGCTGGGAGATTCCAACGTCGAGGACGTCACCTTTGAACACGCAATCAGAAGTTGAATCCGTGACAGATCAAAACGGAGAGGCCACTGTGGTCTTGACATAGGCATGTCAGCTAACAGGTTCCGATATGTACAAGTGGGCAACCCTACATGATGAGAACGTTTAAAGATGATCTCGTTGGTTTAGCTGTTTCCATTAGCTGTTCCACCTGCAGCAGCTACCCTTCCTGTGCATGTTAAGGAGAAAACCAAAACATTGCCTGTCCCAGTTACAAAACTGTAGAACATGCCAATAAAACCCAGGACACTTTAATTTGGTCTGCACTGCTTCCATAAAATCTCCATAACTAAAACGGAGGGACAGCTGTGAGTGGAAAAACAAGAGATGTAATATCCAAAAGATATTAAATATAATGGACTGAAAAGGCTTTTTTAGAACTTGGCAGCCTACTCTGTAAGGTCAACATTTCTAACATATCCAACCTAAACATTTCAAATAACTAAAGCCTAAACATATTGGATTATATAACAATAATTATTATTGAAGTTTAATTTGGAAATGACTTATATTACAAACTTATTACTAACTTATATTAATAACATTATTGGTTTATGCTTAAGTTGACCTTTCTAAGGAATTGCCTATATTTACAGTCATAATATGACATGGGCTTGTTGATGTCTCTAAGAATTACAATGATAACCCAAGGAAAAGAGGGCAACTAAGTGTCAAAGTGTGTGTGTTTTGGTGTGTTTGTTTGGCTGTGGTACAAGGGAATTTGTAACAATGTGTTCTTTGCCTGTTGGTACTTTCTGTTGTAATCTGACTTCATGTAGCCGCCAGCTTATTTGATATCAGCTTCTATAGCTATACAGGAATTTTACATTTCACACCCAACCAGTTCCCTCTTCCTCACATTTTCATACATCACCACCTCATTCCTTGTTAAGTTACAGTTTCTTTGTTGTGTGTTCCTGTGCTTTCTGTAGTAGGAAGGAAACCTTGCACAACTTTGTTAATAATGCAATAGTCCAGATTTACACAAAGTAACCCAGCAGAAATCCAATCTTATTGACTGTTTTATCTCTCCATGATGAATATCAAGTGCTAAAACAAAACATCTGGAATGAATTCCAGTCAAAAGTGTGAGGTGTGTCAACTCAGTCCATCCATATGTTAAGTGAAGGTCAAAGGTGAGGTTACACAGTTAAGTCTCCTTCAGTTTCTTACTGGTTGCCAGACAGTCAACCTATATTACCAGTATATAAAGGCATCTTCCCTATGAGCCAATGGTCTAAGCACAGGCTGGATTACCATGTACGCAGTTTCTTTTTTCTTTTTTTGTCTCCATCTATCTCACTCTCAGTAGTAGAACTATTGAAAGCCCTTGGGAGGGGTGTACCTGTGGAAGCGTAGCCGATGGAGATGTGAGACTTTCCCCCATCAATCCTGTATGCCTGTCGTGTGTCTCCGGTTCATGAGCTAAGCCGTACTTCAGAGCTCACTGAATTCAAATTCACACCTTACAGCCAGTTTAAATACAGCAATAGCATCTCTACAGAATCACAATTCATATCAAGCAGCAAAAGTGTTTAAAATGCTTATTGACTCTGCATACAACTTGATGAATTATCATTGAAAATTCAATGATTCTTCAATGCGGCTGTGGTTTTGTCTTATAGTAATGTTATTGCCTACGAGACCTACTCTCACTTGTATTTATGGGGATGCTTTATGGTTGACAGTCCAGTGTATTTTCACACTTCTCTATATATTGTGCACATATGACATGGAATATCATCATACACTGTGACACCCACAGAACACAACTATGTAGGGTTCACACAAACATTAGCATCAAATATTAGTTGCCGTGTGATGTGTCCCTAAATGTGATCCGTGTATGTGCTGAAGCTTCGGTAAGCTTCTTGTGATGTATTTTACTCATGTTTCAGTGAGTAGATTGGTTTTCTCCTTAACATGCACAGGAAGGGTAGCTGCTGCAGGTGGAATAGCTTCCCCTCCCCCATATCCCCCTAGTTAGTTGTTTCTTTTGAGGTGCAAGATTCCTGTCAGTAGAGGAGAGTATAGGGCAGTGATTGAAGAGGACCTGAGACCTCCAGCGACCGTTTTTTCTCTGTTTCACTGACCGTACTCTATATGAGCTAAGTAAATAAGTCTGTAACAAGATGAGTTAACTATTTTCAAGTTGGTATTTCAGTGACAGATTAACATTCCCATTGATTTGATGGGGAGCACTCACGGTATGTTTTTAACTTTGAATGTTATCACGCTAATTGATTTCCTCTTGATGCATAGAACATGTTATGTGGTTTCTCTGTTACACTAGCCATGTAGCTAACAATCCTTTATTATGAAGAAAGCTTTAGGCAGTTAACTTCTATATACGGGCTACCAATCTCCCATATTCTTTAACAAACTAGCAAGAAGCCATTTCAGATGAACAACTATGGTTTAGCTAGCTTGTCTGATAGTAGTAATGCATGCCTGCTAAAAAGGTTGCTAGCTCTAATATAATGCTCATTCCTTTCAAAATTTGCCCAGACTTTTGCAAAGATACAGGTACGTTCCTTTAAAAAAGAATAACCTGTCAGGAGGATATACAGTTAAATATGTTATTTTATCATAGGTTCCTAGTATTTTAACCAAATATTGTTCTGCATTTACACATACACTATGACCAAAAGTATGTGGACACCCCTCACCCCTACAAATAATTTAGTTCTGGTGTTTCAGCCACACCCATTACTCACAGGTGCATAAAATCGAAAACATACCCATGAAATCTCCATCGACAAACATTGGCAGCACAATGGGTCGTACAGAAGATCTGTCATAGGATGCCACCTTTACCAAATCAGTTTGAAATTTCTGCCCTTCAATACCTGCCCCAGTCAAATGGTAGTGCTACACTTGTGAAGTGGAAGGGTGTCGGAGCCACTACAACCCAGCCATGAAGTGGTAGACCATGCAAACTCAGAGCGCTGTCGCTGAGTGCTGAAGCTTATAGCGGGTAAAAATTGCCTATCACCTGTTGCATCACTTAGTCAAACTGCCTCTGGAAGCAACATTAGCACAAGAACTATGCATCGGCAGCTTAACAAAATGGGTTTCCACGGCAGAGCAGCTGTACAGAAGCCTTACATTAACATGCAGTGCAAAGCACGCTACCACAGGACCTTGAGCCGTAGAAACGTGTTCTCTGGTGTGATGAATCACACGTCACTGTGTGGCAGACTGATGGATGAATCTGGATGTGATGGGTGCCAGGAGAATGCTACCTACCGGAATGAATAGTGCCTATTGTAAAGCATGGTGGAGGAGGTATCAGGGTCTGGGGCTGTGTTTCTGTGTTTGGGCTAGGCCCCTTAGTTGGAGTGAAGGGTCATCTTAATGCTTCACAATACAAAAAATGTTAGGCAATTGGGTGCTTCCCACTTTGTGGCTACTGTTTGGGGAAGGCCCTTTCCTGTTCCAGCATGACTGTGCATCTGTGCACAAATCGTGGTCCATAAAGACATGGTTCGATGAGGTTGGTGTGGCGGTAACTCGAGTTACCTGCACAGAGCCCTGACCTCAACCCCATTGAACACCTTTGGGATTAATTGTAACAGTGATTGCCAGCCATGTCTTCTCATCCAATATCAGTGCTTGACCTCACAAATGCTCTTTTGGCTGAATGTGCAGAAATTCCCACAGAGACACTGCTGTTATAGCTCCAAAGTGGGGGCCAGCTCCATATTAATTCCCATGGTTATGAATGGCATGTCCAACAAGCTGATATAGGTGTGATGGTCAGGTGTCCACATACTTTCGGTCCTGTAGTGTAATTCCACTATTTTAGATTTCGTTATGATACTAAGACGCACTAGTGTGTCAATTGCCTGATATCACCAAAAGGCTTTAATGTGAAGTGCCGATAGACTAGTTATAGCTGTTCAGCTGCCAAAAGGCCTGGTAAAAGAAGCTGTTCTTCAGTCTCTGTCCCTGCTAGAAGTTAGCAGAGAGAACAGACGATGGCTTAGGTAGGGCTGGAACTTCGCTATACGGAGTTGCCAAAACAATATATTGTAAATTCATATGTCTGCTGCAGAGGAAGGGACACAAGGCTAATTCATTAGATCCGTCATGGAAATGAAAGTGCAAAAAGGTATTGTCACCGAGCCGTGTGGCATAAGACGTTTCTGTCCTTTACCACAACCCCACCTGCGTCATTAACCATGTCATTAACCATGTACCCTGGGCAACCGTAGTCCTGTCCGTGTGACATGAGTTGAATTGGGCAGTCTGCATGTACTGTGTTTACATAGACTGGGAAATCTTTTCCATTTTGTCTGTTTCCTGAGTCTCTTGAGTACCCTGGCTCACATACCCTTCATCGAGCTGTGTTTCCTGGGTAGAGTGTGTGAATGGAGTTGCTTTAGATAATCCAAATAAAAGGGCTGATGGTCAGGATATTCAGATTTGTGGTTAGAGACTTCTGATATTGCGGAGTTGTCTTGGACCTAGTTGTAGTCCCTATCTGTAGGTGCCATCTTGTCATCATTTACAGGTGAGTGTCTGTTTGGTGTTCAGTTCTACTGTTTATCCAAGAGATTTTTGATAAAGGCGTATGTTTTACACAACGAACCAAAAGGGGAACTTTATCACACACACACTTCAATCATGTGGTCATCTCAGACATGGCCTCCTAACCCTCTAATGACCCTGCCATCTCTCCAGGGCAGATACATTTGTTTCTTGATTACAATCTGTCGTTTTGTCACCATTTAAAGCACTTTTTGTGTATTGTCTGTTTCATTCAGTGCCGAGGTGACTTTTCTCCTGTGGGTAGAGGTACTTTAGAAGGCCAAAGTGTCTTTCTGTTAACTTTATACCTTGCCATCATGATATGCAGAGACCTCCAACACAAGCACACCATAGATTGATCTTCAAAAATCTAATTTTCACTAATCCTAAACCTAATTCACCCTATCCTTAACCTCAATAACCAAACTTTCATGCCTAAACTTAACCTAATCTTCCTCTAACTGTAAACTGAACCTGTAATGCCAATTGGAACCTTAATTCCAGTTATGTAACTTTTGTTGTAAAGCTCACACTTAAGCCCTTGGCCAGGGATTTTTTTTTTTCTTCGATTAACAACAGTTTGAGTTTCTTTTTTTGTCCCTGTTATATATTCTTACACACACCAAAATATTGTGTGTGTGTGTGTGTGTGTCATGAGGAAGTGTCTCACTAGGAGAAGTCAGGGTGGGAGGCCTGATCCTCTTGCCTGCCTGTTCTGTTCTTCGTTTGGTGTAACTTCCTGTTTAATCATAATCTGATTCTTGACACAAACACCTGCTGATCCTGAAACAGGCCCCCTAAATCTGGCCAATTCTCAGCACAACCGTACGCTTCTTTGCACCTACTGCGTCAATCCTCCAACTGAAATGCCTACATCATCTGTGTATGTGTGCAACAGAAGTTCAGGCTATTGGTACCACTTCTGCCACACTGATTCCGCATACAGAACACAGAACACTCTGCAATGGCCTCTGCAACCCAAGGCTGCTAGGCTAGTGCAGCGTTCCACTGATGAACTTCCAGTGTACGTCCGTAGCTTTAACCCAGCCTAGTTCTAGACTACCAGCCCATTCCGGTAGTCTCCCATTGTACCCCAGCCCACTCCGGTAGTCTCCCATTCTACCCCAGCCCACTCCGGTAGTCTCCCATTCTACCCCAGCCCACTCTGGTAGTCTCCCATTCTACCCCAGCCCACTCCGGTAGTCCCCCATTCTACCCCAGCCTGATCCAGTATTCCAGTCCTCACAGTGCCAAGAAGCCTTTGATAAGACCTATTGCACAAAACCGTTGTGGGTTGATGATACAGGGCCGTAGATGGATACTATGAATGTGATTAATGAGGAATCTGTCCTTCACCAGCCCAGCGTTGCTGACCATGGGCCCATGGAAGCTTCGTCTTGTTTTCAGCTGGTAGCAGTGGGATGTCTTGTGGCCATGTGCTGCCATAGCCCATCCAGACGATATACGCATTCCCGAGATGCTGTTCTTCTTTCGCCCACAGGACAGCCGCTGGCTTTGTTTTGTCTGTAAATCCTAGACCCAACTGTGGGTGAGAAGCCCAGGCGCGAGGATGTTTCTGAGGTAATGGAACCGGCATGATGTCGGTGCTGTGGTCAAATTAGCCTTTTGACTGTTCAGATGTTCAATCTAATTAAACTGAGGGCCACCGCCTTTTGTAGCAATCCAGGTGACTCACTGTCTGTAGAAGCAATCAATTTGAGCAGGACGCTGTACCTTTTAAGAACGTTCCACTGAGTGTATGTATCCTATTAAATTGTAGAAATGCATGTTATACCATTGTGTTTCACACCGGCGACCCCTCAGATCTGTATTGTGACCACAGAGGAGTTAGACTCTAAGAGCCCCTGGCGTACCAAACTCCACACCGCCCGGTGCACCTTAGGCCCGCCTCATCAGAGCTGTGCTGAGACTGCAGTGTGTTGGCTGAGTGAAGGTTTGTATGTTAGAATGACTGCAGATTGCTGTGGCTGTTTGAATGGATCGGCTGTGAGTACTAGGCTGGCAGAACAGATCCAGCGCTTAATATGATTTGACGGGTAAGGGAAAATGAGAGATTAAGTTGGAGCTGTTTAAGTTATCAAGGTGCCTGCAGGTCTAGCACGCACCCACACGCACCCACGCACCCACGCACACGCCTGCGCGCACACTTTTTATGAGATAAACATACTGTGTTTGTCTGAAAGCAAAGTTTTGTGTGTGTGTAGTGTACTTCGATCGATTAATTGGAGAAATGTTGCCAAGATGTGAAGACTGCCAACACTGCAGAGTCAGTTTTTGGGAGTGACGATGTGTCTGCAGATGTTGCCCTGATAACTGCAGCTTTTTGAACAACAGCCACAGTGGTCTCGAAGTTTACCATTACTCAGCCACTGACTTCGGTATGATCTGTTCAGAAAATGATAGGGCCAGGTCATTTGTTCACGAAACTCCTGATCTGACCCTGCAATGCAAGAGTGACCAATTTTATCATAGTCCCTTTCATCAAAGAGGAACAATAGATTAATACTTCCAATCTGGTGTATATAATTCAGGCTCCGTTTAATCTATTGATTCTCATTGAAGACACTTCCACTCTGGTCAGTTCAATTCAGGGATCTCCCACTCCCTTGTCTGAATTCCCATTGGAGTGTATTTGTCTGTTGGTTTTCTCCTGTTGTTTTTTTCTTTCTGTGGATATAAAAAATTCCAGCATTCCAGTCCCTGGAGAACAGACTGTGGCTTTGAACGCCCCTTCTGTTTCCAACCACAACATACGATTATATACACGCATGCACACGCACGCACGCACGTAAACACACACACCAGAATGCTCACGCGCGCAACCCAAGGTCTACCCACACAGTGCTAGTTGCTAGAATGGTGTGCGTGTGTGACTGGTGTGCAAACTGGTCAAATTTGTATTAAATCCACTACTGACCGGTCAATCACAAACTGTCCCCTCGCCCCTCCTTCTGCCCCCAACCCACCCCAGGCATGAATGGGCGTTAATGATGCCTTGGTAACTGCGTGTGAACTCTGTGCCTCCCACCTGTTACGCTGAGCGTGTGTCTGGACCGTAACGCTGTCCCGCTCTCCGTGAGCTAGTCACTCATTGGCCGGGCGTTCTGTACGACCCGCGGAGAACGGTTAAGGGCGTGACGATGGTGGCGGTAGCGACGACAGACAGACGGTCATTCTAGCCCGTCGAATGGGAGGAGTTTGGCGGGGCAAAGCAGGCGTCGGCCTTCCGGGGCCAGTGGGGTTGTGGTGGTATCAGTGTTATCCTGTATATCTGTCCTGTCGGACTCGCTGTCTCTGGCTGGTGACATGGCCACACTGATAACATCTTCTCTGTCGCTAGGACACTGATGTCATGCCGGGTGAGAATTGGCATGGGGGGTAGGGGGGCTGGGCGGTTAGACAGTCCATTTCCTTTCATTCTCCTCTCATAATCACCAGAGACAGCAGGTGAAGGGTCTGAGAGGACACTGGTGTCGCTGTGCCAACTCCCATTGTGTTCCATGAGTGTTTCACATGGGAGTTTGTCTGAGGAGAATCAGTGCCTTTGTGTGCCAGGAAAGTGTCTGCAACCGGACCTCGCCCTTATGCCCTTACAAAGGGCCCGTGACTTTAGGGGATGATGGCACAGCCCTGGAAGGTTTAGTGGGTGAGGTGGATCATCCACTCTCTGATGCCATTGCACTCCCTCTTTCATTTTTTTATCTCTCTCTTGTTCCCGTTTGCTCTTGCGCTCTCTCATTTTCAGTCTATTTACAGCAAAAGTCGTGGGTATTGAACAGGAGGTGGGTCTATGTGGGTCTCCCAGTGTGTGTTTGTTAAATCCACTGCCCCTGGTTGGAGGCTGGATATAAACTCGTAGGAGGCATTTCAAATGTACTTGTGTGTGTCTTCCTCTGTATGTCTCTCCCACTCTCACGTAGACATTATTGACATGGAAAGTTTGTCTACTTTGTCAAAGTTTAGTAACAGTGGTCAACCAATGGCAATAATGAAGATAAGTTAGAATGGTATTCAGTTTAGCAATAATAGTCAAATTGTACTACGTCAGTCACAACATGATGGAAAAGGCTTCAAAACCAACCCTAAACGGCAAGCAGGTTTGCTTCCTGTCATTGCTGTTTCGTTAGTTGTCCTTGAGATCGCAGCAGGAGGTGACATTCGGCTGCCCAAAAACCTTACATTTTTTCACCCAATACACATTTTTGCTAATTGTTTGGAATGACAGATCGTTTTGGGAAACAAACCTTCTCTCAAAGCTGTCTCTCCCTCTCGTTGGGACCAGTGAGCACAGCCTGTACTCCCTGGTCAACCAGGGTGACCTGTGATGACCAGCCTCTGTGGCCATATTTTCTTTCTTTTTTATGTTTCCTTCATTCTATCAGTCACTCACCAGACACAGACAGTCTGCCGCTTGCCTGGTGATATTCCAACCATCTAAATAAACCTATGGTTATCTCTTAGTTGGACAGAGTGTAATGTGATTGGGTTAAAGAAGGAGGCGGTGCTGCAGCATCTTTTACTCTTTTGTAGTTAATATTGGATCAATACTGCCTATTTTTAGCCTTGTACTGCCCCCTTCTCTGGCTCTCTCTCTCCAAATGCATGCTGGCCTATGTATCATCCTACTCGTTCTGCCTGTGCACATCGAGGCCTCACACATCGATCTCTCTCTAATAGGTTCCCCACCGCCTCAGCACTTCCACACCTCCTGCATGGGAGAGGGGGACAGAGGGACTGACAAAGCGAGACATGGGGAGGGGAGCAGGAAGACGTGTCAGGGGTTAGCAGTTGGCTGGTTGGTTTGGTGTAGAACTCCGAGCTGAGGGATAATAAAGATGGAGGGAGCTGGGAGATGCAAAAAGTGATTCCCCAAATAGATTCTCCAAGCCATGCTCGTAGGCGATGTCATGGAGACGTAAGCCCGCACAACATGTACAGAAACATATCAATGGGTCTAACAGTCCTGTCATATCGACCTACGCTTGTGTACACCTTCAAATCAGAGGCGCCCTGTCCATATGAAGTAGTTTTTTCTTTTAAATTGATCCCTTGATCCCTGGTTTTAAGAATCCAGCTCTTTACTAATACTAGATATAACATTTTTGTTGCCAAACACAATCTCTGTTTTGTCTTGGTTCATTCAATTTTGGTTCATCCAGGTATACAGTGACACAGCGAGACACAGAGTCATAAAACCAAGATTATTGTACATCAGTGTACTCTTGGATTTATTGCTGGTGATAGCTTTGGAGAACATTATTGCAACTTATCGCTGGTGTGTCCACCGATAAGTTATCGCTGGTGTGTCTTTACATTTCATTGTATTAGTTTAGGCCATTTTGCAGGAAATGCCAAAATATATTTCCAGTTTGCTAACAGCAAGGTACACTAGCACTCCAGAGCATTTTAAACTTAGACTTGCTAATGTATTTTAGGGTGTTAAAAGGGATGGTAAAGAACCCGTTTAATGAACATTTTAATTATTTATTTTTGTATAGCTGGTTGGTAGTATGTTTAAATACTGCTTTTACTAAGATTTTGAATTGAGTTTTTTTATTATTATTATTTCCATAGTTTTCTAATGTTGTATATAATTTTAGTGTGTCATTGTTAAATAACTTCTCTAATTAAATTAAGATAACAATTTTTTTTTTTACAAATATGGTGTCAGTTTGTCACTTTTTATAGTTGTAGTTAGGACTGTTCCTGCTTCTTCAGTCATTTCCTCTGATCTTGGTTGGACTTAGGATATTAACTAATATGGATGCATTTTTCCCTTCTCCCATTGACTTTTCAAACCATTAACCCTGGTGTGGTTTGTCAAGTCATGCGGAAAATGATCTAATCCCCTCTTTAAAACAGATTTGGGATTTTTTTTTTGGGACTATTTCACTTCCTGTTAGGATACATGAAAACTGGGACTCAAAGTTGGCCAAAACCTTTGCATCTCTTCCTAGCAGGTTAAAACTGGGTTGTCATTGGATCTTGCAAGAGGACAACAGTCCTAAGCACACCTCCAAATCCACACAAACATTTTCACTGACCATAGAGTCAAGCTTTTGCAATGCCCATCGGAATCCCCAGACCTAAATCTCATTGAAAACATGTGGGGTGAGCTGCAAGAAGAGTCCACAAGCGAGGACTAAGAATGTGTGACATAATCAAAGCACAGTTCCTAAAGATGTCAAATCAATATAGTAATTAATATCTGTGTAAAGTATCTGTGTAATTGTACAAATATTAAAGATGATAGTTTTATCGTTTTCTTTTTCTTTAAATGTTTGTTTTATACTGCTTTTTGCTCATCTTTATCACAGGTGCTAATTATTTTTGTGTCTGGACATCAGTTTGTAAATCTACCCACACGCACGTAAACACGTACAAATTCTCAACAAAGCAAATCAGAGTGTGACCTTGAACACCTTTAAGCATGGAAAGCAGCCAACAGCAAAGGGCTGAATAGACACACACCCATGCACACACACACTGATATTGAAATGGACATTGGTCTCACTATCTCCTTTTTCTCATACAGTTATTTATTTATTTTGTATTCAGGGTGACACATTGAGGACCGCTTCTCATTTACAAATGTGCCCATAATCATACAGTAAAAAAAATATAATCATAAGTTAGGACTATGAATCAGCACCAGAAACCACCTGCAGTCTTAAATTCTGAAAAGAATTACAAGTTCTGAAGCTCTGTCAGTTTTTCTCAACCCTGCTCCTGGACACCCAGTTGAGAAACATTGCTCAACGTCTTCTTGCAGCTCATTCTTCTGTGAGGCATTAAAGCTGAAAGCTGTTTTATCTAGTTCTGTAGCCACCCAAGGTGTATCCCGCATTACCAGTCATTTGTTGTTATGTGATTTGTTTTAACCTTGATGAGTGAAGTCAGATATGCTGTAAGGATGTGGTACTTATGAGGATAAGCCATCTGTTATATGGCAGTGTTTCACACTTCACTATCAGGGGAGGAGAACCAACATGCATGGTTTGTGTTCGATGTTGTATGCAAGAGGTTTACTTTGAGCTTGGTATTGTGTTGTTAGCATGGCTGTTTATCCTTAGCTGGAAGGTGTAATAGTCTGAGCACACTGGACCCCGGGATTACTGTATGGGGTCGCAAATAAATAATCGCACACACTTGTCTTTCTATATATGTTCCCTACCACTAAACCTAATCCTAATCTTAACCTCAAGAACCTCATTTTGATGTCTTAAGTAACCCCTAATGTTCAATTCTGACCTTGACAGGTAATTCCTAAATCTAAATGTTACAAATTCAAACACTATGTCTAAACCTTATCCCTGAGCTGGGAATTGCATTTTTACTAGGGGTCCTTTCCCAAAAAGTTTTGGGACATATTTTCCAGGTTCTATTTTGTGCAGATATTACCCCCCCTCCCATAGACTCATACAGATATGGATCTCACACAAATTATCCTTCTCCCTTATTCAGTTTACTAGGGACCATGCTCCTCAATTATCCTTCTCCCTCATGCAGTTTACCAGGGATCACGCTCCTCAATCATCTTTCTGCGGAATGAGGGAGACTGATGATTGAGGAGCGTGGTCCCAGGTGTTGAGGATGTTGTTGATCACCCTGTCACTGCCATGCTAAAGTTTCTAGGACATCCCTACTTCTATGCTACCTCCTTCACCACAGTGTTCTTATCTCTCACACACACACACACACACACACACACACACACACACACACACACACACACACACACACACACACACACACACACATACACACACTAACGAAGGAAATGTACAGGGGCTGACTGAAAAATGGAAGGAGGAAAAGGAGTGGGATAGTAAAACTTGAAGAACCAAGGTAGTCAGGGGAACTTGAAGAACCAAGGTAGTCAGGGGAACTTGAAGAACCAAGGTAGTCAGGGGAACTTGAAGAACCAAGGTAGTCAGGGGAACTTGAAGGAGTGAGTTAAAAAAAAAGCAAATTACTAAATGTAAGGTGAATGAGGGACGTTAGTTTTATTAAGTTATAGGCTGATGTTTCTTTTAATAAACAAAACAAATATCCTGTTCGCTGTAATATTCTCTTCAGTAATAGCCCAAAGTCAGAGTATGTTTTTATTCACTCTCAGCCAATTATGGTTTTGTGTGTTGGTGTGTGTGCATGTTTTTCACTGGTATATTTGACAAGTGCATGCGTGCACGTGTGTGTGGCCCTGTGTGTGGGGGCGTACATGAGTGTGTATGCTCCATTGTGAGGTTAAGTGAGCTCCCTTTATTGCCTCCTGTTGTCATTAACAGTTGATTACTCCCCTGGGCCAGTAGAGTCCGAGCGGCACTGCAGACCACCAGCCAACTTCTTTACAACAGCTAGGCATGGCAAATTAGTTCCTGAAAGATCACAGACCAGACCGAGACAAACACTCTCTGTACTTTTGGGATAATCACTAATATGATGGATGTGTGCTTTCGCTAATGACTCATCTCTCACTCAGGGGGAAATTATACAATTAGAGATGAGTTTGCGCCCACAAACACACACACACACACACACACACACACACACGCACATACCATCTAAACTCCTTTTTACTTAAGTGTTCTGTGTCATACAGTACTGTGCCATTCTGATGATATAGCTGTTGCACATGAAGAGTTAATGGTTGAGTCTGTCTCCCTGCCTCTCTGTCTCCCTGCCTCTCTGTCTCCCTGCCTCTCTGTCTCCCTGCCTCTCTGTCTCCCTCTCTCCCATGGTGTGTATGGCTCAGCTGGCTGGACTAATCACATCTGAGAAGGCTTGCTCCACGGGTGGATGTCCTGGGAAAAAGTGTGCGTGTGTGTCAGTTTATTGCAGGGCGGTAAGATAGGGCTTTAATATTTGATAAGGAACCCTAGGGTGTCTTTGACATGTTCCCACTTAGTGGGCAGGTTATTTGAATCAGATGTTAGTCATTAAGGTTGTATCAACTGTGTTTTGAGCTTTGATTTTAGTTATGTCTATGACGTGTTGCATTAATAACGTTACAATGATTTCTGAAACCGATCTTTGTGAATTCCATTCTCAAGCAGTGAGTTATCAGTCACTGGGACACTTTCTTATGTAACGTGTGTGTGTGTGTGTGTGTGTGTGTGTGTGTGTGAGGCACCATGCAGCTGAGGTCAAATGTCATGTTGTTAAGATTTTCTGTATGAGATACCGCAGCTGGTGAACTCTAACCCCTCAGGCCCACCTCTACAGTTGCCCTTCAGCACAAATCTAGGATCAGCTGACCTTTCCCCATAACGAGAGGAGCTGCAAAACGGAGGTTGGAGAACTTCATCATAGTCCAGCTCCCACTTCAGGCCTTACGGAGACCTGCTCTGCTCTCACACTATTATGTCTATTCTTTAGTAATACTTTCATTGGTCTGCAAGGAATGGAACTATGAAAGCTGTGTGGATTAATGTTTACTATCACCCACAGAGTTGTATACCATTATTTGGTCTGTGGAGCATTAGAGTAGGGGAGGTGGAGGAGCATTAGAGTAGGGGAGGTGGAGGAGCATTAGAGTAGGGGAGATGGAGGAGCATTAGAGTAGGGGAGGTGGAGGAGCATTAGAGTAGGGGAGGTGGAGGAGCATTAGAGTAGGGGAGGTGGAGGAGCATTAGAGTAGGGGAGGTGGTGGTGGTGGAGCATTGGAGGAGGGGAGGTGGTGGTGGAGCATTGGAGGAGGGGAGGTGGTGGTGGAGCATTGGAGGTGGAGGAGAAGAGGTGAAGGGGCTTTAGAGTATGGGAGGTGGAGGAGCTTTAGAGTAGGGGAGGTGGTGGAGCATTAGAGGAGGGAAGGTGGAGGAGCATTGGAGGAGGTGAGGTGGAGGAGCATTGGAGGAGGGAAGGTGGAGGAGCATTGGAGGAGGGAAGGTGGAGGAGCAGCATTGGAGGAGGGGAGGTGGTGGAGGAGCATTGGAGGAGGGGAGGTGGTGGAGGAGCATTGGAGGAGGGGAGGTGGTGGAGGAGCATTGGAGGAGGGGAGGTGGTGGTGGAGCATTGGAGGAAGGGAGGTGGTGGAGGAGCATTGGAGGTGGAGGAGGGGAGGTGAAGGGGCATTAGAGGAGGGGAGGTAGAGGGGAGGTGGATGAGCATTGGAGGAAGGGAGGTGGTGGTGGAGCATTGGAGCATTGGAGGTGGAGGAGCATTGGAGGTGGAGGAGCATTAGAGGAGGGGAGGTGGAGGGGCATTAGAGGAGGGGAGGTAGAGGCGCAGGGCACAGCCAGGAACAATGCCAGGTGTGGATTCCCCTGTCTTTAGTGTGCGGTCCTGGGAGGATATGAGACCACCGCTGATCTTGTCAACCACCTGGTGAGAAGTTTGGTCAGCTGCACGTCTCTGTGGACACACGCGGACACACACACCAACGGATAACTTTAAAGCCCTTTCTGAGCTCTATGTATCCCATCAACAAGCCAGTGTAATAAACAACAGCTTTCTTTGAGCTAGAGTTTTCCTGGGTTCTTCATATACAGTATCTCACAAAAGTGAGTACAGCCCTCGCATTTTTGTAAATATTTGATTATATCTTTTCATGTGACAACACTGAAGAAATTACACTTTGCTACAATGTAAAGTAGTGAGTGTACAGCTTGTCTAACAGTGTACATTTGCTGTCCCCTCAAAATAACTCAACACACAGCCATTAACGTCTAAACTGCTGGCAACAAAAGTGAGCACACCCCTAAGTGAAAATGTCCAAATTGGGCCCAATTAGCTATTTTCCCTCCCCGGTGTCATGTGACTTGTTATTGTTTCAAGGTCTCAGGTGTGAATGGGGAGCAGTTGTGTTAAATTTGGTGTTGTCACTCTCATACTGTTCACTGGAAGTTCAACATGGCACCTCATGGAACTCTCTAAGAACCCCTAAGTGAAAATGTCCAAATTGGGCCCAAAGTGTCAATATTTTGTGTGGTCACCATTATTTTCCAGCACTGCCTTTACCCTCTTAGGTCTGAAGGCATGCTTGGCTATCACCTTTACCCTCAGCTTCTTTAGCAAGGCAGTGGTCGTCTTGGAGGTGTGTTTGGGGCCGTTATCATGTTGGAATACTGCTCTGCGGCCCACTCCGAAGGGAGGGGATCATGCTCTGCTTCCGTATGTCACAGTACATGTTGGCATTCATGGTTCCCTCAATGAACTGTAGCTCCCCAGTGTCGGCAGCACTCATGCAGCCCCAGACCATGACACTCCCACCACCATGCTTGACTCTAGGCAAGACACACTTGTCTTTGTACTCCTCACCTGGTTGCCGCCATACACGCTTGACATAATCTGAACCGAATAAGTTTATCTTGGTCTCATCAGACCACTGGACATGGTTCCAGTAATCCATGTCCTTAGTCTGCTTGTCTTCAGTAAACTGTTTGTGGGCTTTCTTGTGCATCATCCTAAGAAGAGTCTTTCTTCTGGGATGACAACCATGCAGACCAATTTGATGCAGTGTGCGGCGTATGGTCTGAGCACTGACAGGCTGAACCCCACCCCCCCCCCACCCCTTCAACCTCTGCAGCAATGCTGGCAGCACTCATACGTCTATTTCCCAAAGACAACCTCTGGATATGATGCTGAGCACGTGGATTCAACTTCTTTGGTCGACCATGGCAAGGCCTGTTCTGAGTGGAACCTTTTCTGTTAAACCGCTGTATGGTCTTGGCCACTGTGCTGCAGCTCAGTTTCAGGGTCTTGTGAATCTTCTTATAGCCTAGGCCATCTTTATGTTGAGCAACCATCTTTTTTTCAGATCCTCAGAGTTCTTTGCCATGAGGTGCCATGTTGAACTTCCAGTGACCAGTGTGAGAGCGACAACACCAAATTTAACACACCTGCTCCCCATTCACACCTGAGACCTTGTAACACTAACGAGTCACATGACACCAGGGAGGGAAAATTGCTAATTGGGCCCAATTTGGACATTTTCACTTAGGGGTGTACTCACTTCTGTTGCCAGCGATTTAGACATTAATGGCTGTGTGTTGAGTTATTTTGAGGGGACAGCAAATGTACACTGTTATACAAGCTGTACACTCACTACTTTACATTGTAGCAAAGTGTAATTTCTTCAGTTTTATCACATGAAAAGTTATAATCAAATATTAGGAAATATTTGATGTTTTCTTTTTTGTGAGATACTGTGTTACCATTTGTCATCAAAATGTTACTCTATCAGCATATCTCATCATCCGTCAGCGTTTCTTTTTTACAATCGTTTTGTATTGGCATCTCCCCCCCTCTGCTCCACTCCTCCGCTCCCCTCCTCTGCTCACCTCTTCCTCTCTCTAATCTGTTTCCAGTGGCTGCAGACTGCATTGTTTGAGTTGTAAACTTGATTGAGTTAATCTCATCCCTCGTGATAAAGCTAAGAAAGTTAATCTCCTAAAACAGGCTAAAAGTCACTCCTAGTGTGTTTGAGCATGTGTGTCTAGTTTCAGCCGCAGGCTTTGTGTGAGTTTGAGTGTAGAGTTTCAACACACACACACACACACACACACACACACACACATCCCAGTCTTTGTTAAGGGACAATATTATCAATAGCAGTAAAGTGCGGCTCGCACACATTTGACGCTGCAGCCATATCTCTTACTCAGCAACATTGAGAGAAGCCAGCTCACTAATCCAATAGAAAACTCCCCTTTCATTTCCCATAGTGATGAGTTGAGATCTTAGACGACAGCTTTTACCCCCGTGGCCGCAAACACCTCAGGCGTTTTCCAGGCCTTTCTCGATCTCTTCTCCCTAGCAAGGCTACAGGGCATTAAGATAATGGGCAAACTGGGTTTCGGGGGGTGGGGGGTTTCTGTAGTGGGGATGCTGGCTGATGATTCAAGTTTAAAACCGTCCTCCCACACACACTTGGGCTGCGGTGGATTGGATGTTGTGACAGCCTTTATTCCATTACAGATATTGATGCAAGCCCTGCTGGCACCCTGCATTACACCTTCTCCCTCCTCCCTTGTTCTCTCGCTCCTCTCTGCCACGTCTCTGGACCCTCTGGGGAGGTGTGGGAGGGGCCTTTTGTCTCCCCTGCACCTGGAGAATGTTCTAGGTCTCAATGAGCTGATCTCTCCTATTATTTCTCATCTTTGCTCTCTGTCCCCTCCTGGGGCTCTCATTTTTCCGCCACCTGTTTCTATCCCTCTGGCTCTCTCTTTCTATTTTGCACTCTGTCTCTCTCTTCCCTTCTTGTTGTATGGCTCTGTCTCCCTGTTTCTGTCTTTCCGTATCACTCTCTATGCCTCTCTCTGTCTCTCCGTTTCATTTCAATTTAAAGGGCTTTATTGGCATGGGAAACGTTTCCACTGCCGATGCCACTTTGAGTTGAGAAACACCAAATAAAAAACAAACGTGAAGCGTAGAGACAATATGACTCATGCACAGTGTGATGTAGAGTGTTGTAACTTAGTTACGAGTATGACTGACAAAGGAACATAAAGAGATGAATATTGGTTCTGTTCACAATGCTGTTTGTGCTCCACTGAGTTTCCCTTTTCTCTTGGCACCGGCTCACACATCTTGCTGCCGTGATTGCACACTGGAATGTTTCACCTAACGGATTTGGGAGTAGCAGTGTTTGATTTTTATTAAAAGGATTTGCCTGTCTCCAATGTGGTTTTACATTTGGCTGGAGGTTAGGAAGTGCAGCTCCATTTCCACCTCATTTTGTGGGCAGTGGCCACATGGTTCTGGGGAGAAGACACCCTAAGTCTGCCTATGGCAGCTTCCCTGTGTAGCATGGCTATGCTCACAGAATCTGTACAGAGTCAAGGTTTATGTACATTTTCAGTCAGTCACAGTAGTCAGCTATTTTTACAGTATATTTCCTGTGCAGTGTACCATTCCTGATTCTGTTTGTTGTTTAAGTTCTTTCCAATGTGTCAAATAAATCTCTTTGTTTTGTCATTTGTAATTTTGGTTAGAACTAACCATGTTGTTCCCCTGGGGCTCTTTGGGGCCTGTTTGGATCTGTCAACTGAACCACAAAACCAGACTGCTTTGGAGGCTCGTCTCCACGTTCGCCCCTCAGAAGATGTTGATGCGGAACGTTTGGCAATGTCTTTCCTTTTAGGTGGGTGTGACGTGTTTGCAGCTCTTTTCTAGATTTTTATTATTAGGATATTTAGTCCTCATTCAGATCTGCATGCATAATGTGTTATGTGACTGATTGAGCCAGATCCTGATTTGGTTGTTAAGTGTTAGGATGTTTTTGATGGCACAGAAGGCCTTTCTTACCATGACTTTCATGTCATACGCTCTTTGTTGATGTTCAGCTTAGGGATGTATTGATATATCAGCCAACAATCGGTGCTGGCTGATTATACAATTATACACTAAAAAAGTTATAATTGGTGTCATCAGAATGTTGGTAGATTATTCCGGATCATTTGTTAAAAATAATTCTGAATAGGCAGCTGCTCCAGTGATTGTTTATAACAGTATAGGGTAAGTGTACCTATTCAACACATGTTCACTTTAAGCCCACTGCCTTTGGATTGAAATCAGCAAAAATATGAAGGTTGTTGTCTACCAATATGGTGATGCTTATTAAATCCATGTTGCTTTTAAGCCAGTCAGATTTTTTTATTGTCTAAGGGGCGCTATGGTATTATCCTGCATCTAATGTTTAGAAGACATACTTACTGACTGACACTAGATTAGTACTAGGTAGTCCAGGGCGGTTTGGGGTGGAGGGATAGTACTGTGAGTGTCTAAAGCCAATATGAGGAGACTGCACGTCAATGCCATCTGATAGACGGATTGGCAAGAAAGTTTAAATAGGGAATATCTCAGGCACTCTGAACCATTTTCTAGATTTATTTTTTTTAAACATTAACTGCAGAAGTGTTCTGGTCATTTATGCTAGTAGTACAGTAAAAATCTTACATATGGCCCCTTTAAGTGATGGATGTCTAAGTGCTACTACTTGTCGCACCTACTGGTCGAGAACTGGTTGTCTCCTCTCTCTTGCTTTCTGTCTCTCTTGCTCAGTCTCGGTTACTGTCTCACGTTCTTTTTATTACCTTCTCTCTTTGTTTTTCTCTCTTTCCCCTCTGTCTTCTCCTGCTCTCTCCCGATGTCCCTTTCTGCTCTCTCATGCACTCTCTCTCTCACTCTCTCTCACTTGCTTTTGTGCTCTTTCTCTCTTTTCTGCTCTTTCTTTGTCCACTCCATTTTTTTTCTCTCGCTCTGTCTTTCATTCAGACTGCTCCGTCTTCCACTCTTCCCAACTCTCTGCTGGTACAGAGTGGTGCCATGTTGATGTCTCTCCCAGTGCCACCCCCTGGCAGACAGCATGTGTGTGATGGTGGAACAGTGTAGTTCTCTGTGCCCTCTGCCTACACCCTAATGGAGCGCTCCATGGCCAGGCCCATGTCATCTAATTTTTGCTTTGTCTAAGTTCAATTCCGGGTTGGCCGTGTTCTCTAACAGGTCAGCTTTGACAGCTATCCATTCTGTCTTTGTTTGTGGGTGGAATCAAGCAGACTCAACGAAAGGCTGGTAATATTCCAGTAGGGTGGACGGAGAACGAGAGAGGATGGGTGGAGAGAGTGAGGGAGTTTGAGGATGAGTGGAGGGAGGGAGTGACAGAGAGAGATAATGGGTGGAGAGAGTGAGGGAGTTTGAGGATGAGTGGAGGGAGGGAGTGACAGAGAGAGATAATGGGTGGAGAGAGTGAGGGAGTTTGAGGATGAGTGGAGGGAGGGAGTGACAGAGAGAGATAATGGGTGGAGAGAGTGAGGGAGTTTGAGGATGAGTGGAGGGAGGGAGTGACAGAGAGAGATAATGGGTGGAGAGAGTGATTCAGGGGGGGGGGGGGGACTCGTGGGCAGAGTGTGGGAGAGAGGATGCCAGCAGTGAAAAACCTGCCCAGGCAGATATGGGTTTTCCTAATGAGGCAGATAGAGAAGGCACCTGCTGCTGATGCCATTGTTCTTTCTTCTGCAAGTCTGCACCTCTCCACAGGTTCCCCCTGTCCCTGAAACCATTCCCCACAGACAGGCAGGCGGGCAGGCAGACACCTCTCCACAGGTTCCCCCTGTCCCTGAAACCGTTCCCCACAGACGGGCAGGCAGTCAGACAGACAGGCAGACACCTCTCCACAGGTTCCCCCTGTCCCTGAAACCGTTCCCTACAGACGGGCAGGCAGGCAGACACCTCTCCACAGTTTCCCCCTGTCCCTGGGACAGTTCCCCACAGACAGACAGGCAGGCAGGCAGTCTGTCTCTCTTCCCTGTCTGTCTCCTTCCACATCTCTTGCTTCAGTAATCAGGTTGTGCCAGGCTGCCAGCTGTGCATTGGCATTAGTGTCACGTTTGAATCAGGCTTCTGCAACAAGGGGCATTCACAATATAGACCGTCACCATACACTCAGCTTCTGTGTGTTGTACCGCTGTATTCAGTGTCTGGGTGTGTGTGTGTGTGTGTGTGTGTGTGTGTGTGTGTGTGTGTGAAGTATAGTGTTGAGTGTATGTTTCTTGTGCTGGTAGACGGTGTGGTAGGCAGCAGAGCTGTACAGGGAGGACAGTATGACAGGTGTGCCTGTGGCACTGTCACCAAACCTACAGCACTGAAACAATGCCGTAATGATCCCCTCTGTGTGTGCGTGTGCGCGTGTGTGTGCACGTGCACGTGCGTGTGTTGGCTGCACTGCCCCAGCGGACCACTAGAAGGCCATTGAGATCCACCTCATTAATCACTGATATGCCAGTGTTAACACAGCTGCACAACCCACTCTTCTCATGGCAACATTCTAATTCAGCTCACATTGCTGAGTGAATTAAAGTTCTGTACATACTGCCAACCGCGTCCAACTCTCCTTCCCTCCCCGTCCCTCTTTCACTCGTCCTTTATAGTTCCTTCTATCTATAAGCCCACCATTGTTTTCATCTATACCTTCTGCTGAGGCCTTTCCCTCTCTCCTTTCTCTCTCTCTCTCTCCTTTTTCTACACTTCTTTTGCTTCCCTCCGTCTGTTACCACTTAACACTGTTTTCCCACACACCTCCTGTCAAGCTATCACTTCTTCCTCTCTTGAGCTCCCACACTTTTATTTCTTTCCACTCTTTCCTGTGCATTTGTCCTGTTCTGTGCCCATGTTGACGTGGCACACAGAGGCCTTTAGGTTGGCATGGTATCCTGGCACAAGGATACCACAGCGCCCAAACCTTCCCCCTGGCCCTGTAATGTAAGCCTGGTAATTTACAGTACCTCTCTTCCTCTCATCTGTCTTTCTCTCATTACCTCTTTCTGTCCCTGTCTGACACTCTTATAAAGTCTCTCACTCATTCTCCAGCCCTCCTCCACTGTCTTATTCTCTCATTCCCATGGTAACATAGTGATGCGTTTGTTTGAATTGTTAACTTCGTCCCACAGTAACAGTGTCAGTGTAGTGGGCCTCCCCTCCCGTCTCCCCTCCCGTCTCCCCTCCCTCCCTCCCGTCCATCTTCCTCCACTCCTCTCTTTCCCACCCTTTGTTATTTTTTCTCACACATGCTTTACATAATCTCATATTTTATCAATTTCTCAATTTGTTCATTCTCTCTCTCTGTGTGTGTCTGTGTGTGTGTCTCTGTGTGTCTCAGACTTCTTTTAATCACTCTTTCAATATCCCACTGTTTTCTAGATAATCTGTGAAATGAAAGAAAGCGCACACTTATCTCCCATCCTCCTGTCTCATTCAGCCTGTCTCATTAGCTGTAATGTACTGGGTCAGTGCTGAACCTTGGCCAGCTCCCTGTGTGTTTGTGTGGTCATTCAGGTCTCCAGTGCTGACCCATCCATTGCCCCTAATTTGGGACTCCTCATTAGCACTGGCTGCCTTATGTTGTTGGCACACGCACAGTAACGCACTCCAACCAAGAGGTTAGCTTGGGTCCCATTGGCCTATCCTTACCTCCATCCCAAAGCCGACATGGCATACTTTTATCTTTGGGATTGGCAGAGCGGGAGGAAGTGGGACTTTAAACAAGCCTCTCTTGGCCACCTGAGACAATAGCCACCTTTGTCCTCTTAGCATGTCTCTGGCAGCATCTCAAAAGACTGAGATGGGATCCACCTTCTCACCTTCCATTAATGTGCACTTTCTGGACCAGACTGATGGGGTGCCTCTAAATAATCTACCTTTGCTTTATTACCTCTTGAGGTGCTGCCCTAAAAGTGTCAGACTATGTAAATACTCTACCTGAGGAGACCGGTTTTGGAGGTGATGTAAACAAACGAATGCTCCACTCCAGCAGGACATGGCATGTTATGACTGAATCTCCTGTGGTTGTTTGTGTGTGGTCAGACGGCCAGCCTTGACAGACCTGTGACCCTGTTGTCTACGGTGTTTGTCTGAGCTTACAGATTCTGCCTATGCCACTGTTCCATTTCAGCTGTTGCTTAGTCCTAGTTATACCTAAGGCCCCTCTGTCGGTACCCCTTGCCTGGATCCTGTCAGTACCCCTCTCCTGGGCTATGCACCCCCCCCCCCTTGTTGTTCATCTTTCCCCATCCAGGACCTTGGTCGGGTGGGGAGGGGGTGGCAAGTCAAGCATATACTCTATCTTCGATTCATCTGGGATCAATTAAACGAGGCTAGCAATCTGAGCCAAGTGCCTATTTCGGAGCTGTCTATACTTGGCATAATGATAGGTTTTGAACTCGCCATGCCTTTTGTTTTGGAAGTGTGTATTTGCTTCTTCTTTGGTCTCAGTTTTTGTACATTCCGGTTTGTTGAGGGGCGTCCTCATCTGTGAAAAGCTATTTCTGACCTTTTTTTTGGGCCTCTTGTTGAGTTTCCGCAGCTTTTTGAAGTTTCTTTATTTAATTAAAACGTTGAACTAAAGATCGTCAATGTGGCCTCCGAGCGCAGCTCAGAATCTTGGGTAATGGCAGTCAGTGTCTGAAGTCGAGAACCAAAAGCTCTTCCACTCATCACACCCATATTCCCTCCATGCATTTCTTTCTTCCATTGTTGTAGCGATCTCTCCTGCTCCAGTTGGTTCTCCTTGGATGTTCTTATGGATTGTGTGCTACATTAATCAATTAATTACTTTGCTAATGAGTAATGCTGTGTGACTGTAATCTCAGTCACACCCTGAATCTCACTCAGACACACATACACACCTCTTATCCCTTCATTTTACCCCTTCTGAACTCCTTCGATTACTGTCCCTGTTACAGCTGTGTGTCTTGACGCATCTGATGAGCCTGGGACTCAACAAATCCATAGGACGGAGAGACACGGGGCAGACAGACTGGGGCAGACAGACTGGGGCAGACAGACTGGGGCAGACAGACTGGGGCAGACAGACTGGGGCAGACAGACGGGGCAGTCTGAAGGGGCAGACCGACAGGACAGTCAGTCTCAAACGTTCCCGTTCCTCTGCTGAGCTGAGCAGCCTGTGTTTACTCATGAGGCCCTTGTCCTGGGCTCCGTCATGCTGTTCTTGACTCTGCTGTCCAAGGTCAGGGACCTCTGTTCTGAGCCGAGGCGCAGATGTGCTCTTATATGTCAGACTCCTGTGTGAGCACACGTACCCCTACGACTCAGACAACATACATGGACACATCACAAACACGTCAAACTTTTTTTCCCCGCCCATCAATACGGACACTAAATTTCTTGCCACCAGAATCTGGCCAGAGCAAAGGCTGTGGCAGACTGGCAGAAACCACACCATTACAGAAATATAAACACTCTACAGTCAAATAAAGGTTAATCTCATCCTTCTCTGCCCTCCTCATTCCATCATAATGCCAGCCAAGATAATGTTGCAGGTTTGTGGGGAACTGGGTGTCTATAAATAGCTTGGTGATGTTTATGTGGGACTAAAGGTGAATGAGCCTGGGGGATATCTTCAGATCTACTCCTGCCTTCATGTCTCTCCGTCACCTAGGGGTGGGTAGCAATAAGGATGCGCCAGCACTTGGCTCTGTTGCTAGCTAGCTGTGTTTAGCCAACAAACAATGGGCTCACGCTATGGGGGACATTTTATTAAGAATGTTCTACAGTACCTGTTTAGAGTGTCCCTGTTCAGGAAATATAACTCTGACTTGTGTAGGAACAAGAAGTCTGAAAATAAGATGTTTGTCTAGCTTCTCAAGACCTCAACAAATCAGTCTTGAGAATTTTAAAATGTTTAATTCTGCAGTTTTTGAATTACCTGTTAAAAATACCAGCCTAAAACCCCAAACAGCAAGCAATAAATGAAAGAAAAAGTGTTTAGGAAGAGCTACCTAGAGAAGAGTCAGGCTGTGGCTGGGAGGGGCCATGTTACTTCTGGCTGTGCCTGCTGAACTTTAAGAGTACATGACCTTTTAAAGCCACTGTTCATCAATACAAGAAACAGTTCAAAAGATCAGCGAATTGGTAAATACAGGTGAGGACAGGTGGGTTGTGGCTAGCGACAACAAGAGTTGTCTGGCATAATCTAGATCAGCAACATGACCAGTTGGACTTTGGCCAGGGACACCTGAGATACAACAGGACAGCTGAGAAATTAGAGGAGCTTAATTAAGATTCAACAAGATACCTGATAACAGAGGATAAATAACATCAGATAAGACAGACTGACCCCAGAACACTGGCACATATAGTAGACTACTGAAACAGATACAGGGGACTGAGAAAGGGGGGTCCGGGGAAAATGTGGCCTATCTAAACAAGAGGCCTGTATAATTGTGGACTGTTGGGAACAGGACTGACGTATTAAGTCATAAATACCCCCTCATTGAAGTTGCACGCTCTGAGATAATTGACGCTCAAATGGCTTTCCGGTAGACCACTATTTTAAAGAACTAAGACACTAGATCTACAACCCTGTTTCCCAAAAAGTTGGGACGCTGCATGCAAATATTTAAGTAAAAATTGTAGAAAGACAACGTATCAAGTGTTGAAAAATACATTCAGATGTAGTGTTTGCCCCTAAAAGTAAATATACAGGTGTTTGCATTCTGGTGTAAATATGGTATTTATTACCAACCTAATAATTGTTATTTTTTTCTACAGACTTGCGTTGGGATATTATTCAATGAACAAACATTTCAGTGCTACTTCAGAGCGTGTATGGTATGTGTATGGTACAATAACAGTAGAGGTTCCAGTACCATTGCTAGGGGCAGGGGTTGACACGTAGCTTTAAGTTCTGCTAGGGAGTCGTGGTCGTGGGTGGGGGCCGGGCCGTAAACACCACGTTCAAATAACAAGATGCACAATGCATTTTTATTTCTCTCCTTAAACCTAAGCTTGACCACACTTGAATATTTATCTAACCTTAACCATTTGTGTTGACTAACCTTACTCCTATCCTCAATACTAACCTTATCCACACTGGTCTATTAACTTACTTTAACCCTTAAGTGTTGTTTGAGTGCAGCCCTCCTCTCCGTGAACATTCGCATTTGGGTGTCAGTGTCACCAACACTGATGGACTCTCCATCTATATGTAACTTTTATATACAGTGGGGAGAACAAGTATTTGATACACTGCCGATTTTGCAGGTTTTCCCACTTACAAAGCATGTAGAAGTCAGTCATTTTTTATCATAGGTACTCATCAACTGTGAGTGAGTGAATCTAAAACAAAAATCCAGAAAATCACATTGTATGATTTTTAAGTAATTCATTTGCATTTTAGTGCATGACATAAGTATTTGATACATCAGAAAAGCAGAACTTAATATTTGGTACATTTGTTTGCAATTACAGAGATCATACGTTTCCTGTAGTTCTTGACCAGGTTTGCACACACTGCAGCCCACTTCTCCATACAGACCTTCTCCAGATCCTTCCAGGTTTCGGGGGTGTCGCTGGGCAATACAGACTTTCTGCTCCCTCCAAAGATTTTCTATTGGGTTCAGGTCTGGAGACTGGCTAGGCCACTCCAGGACCTTGAGATGCTTCTTACGGAGCCACTCCTTAGTTGCCCTGGCTGTGTGTTTTGGGTCGTTGTCATGCTGGAAGACCCAGCCATGACCTATCTTCAATGCTCTTACTGAGGGAAGGAGGTTGTTGGCCAAGATCTCGCGATACATGGCCCCATCCATCCTCCCCTCAATACGGTGCAGTTGTCTTGTCCCCTTTGCAGAAGAGCATCCCCAAAGAATGATGTTTCCACCTCCATGCTTCACGGTTGGGATGGTGTTCTTGGGGTTGTACTCATCCTTCTTCCTCCAAACACGGCGAGTGGAGTTTAGACCAAAAAGCTCTATTTTCATCTCATCAGACCACATGACCTTCTCCCATTCCTCCTCTGGATCATCCAGATGGTCTTTGGCAAACTTCAGACGGGCCTGGACATGCGCTGGCTTGAGCAGGGGGACCTTGCATGCGCATGACAGCATAGTGTGTTACTAATGGTTTTCTTTGAGACTGTGGTCCCAGCTCTCTTCAGGTCATTGACCAGGTCCTGCCATGTAGTTCTGGGCTGATCCCTCACCTTCCTCATGTTCATTGATGCCCCACGAGGTGAGATCTTGCATGGAGCCCCAGACCGAGGGAGATTGACCGTCATCTTGAACTTCTTTCATTTTCTAATAATTGCGCCAACAGTTGTTGCCTTCTCACCGAGCTGCTTGCGTATTGTCCTGTAGCCCATCCCAGCCTTGTACAGGTCTACAATTTTATCCCTGATGTCCTTACACAGCTCTAGTCTTGGCAGTTGTGGATAGGTAGGAGTCTGTTTGATTGAGTGTGTGGACAGGTGTCTTTTATACAGGTAACGAGTTCAAACAGGTGCAGTTAATACAGGTATTGAGTGGAGAACAGGAGGGCTTCTTAAAGAAAAACGAACAGGTCTGTGAGAGCCCAAAGTTCTTACTGGTTGGTAGGTGGTAAAATACTTATGTCATGCAATAAAATGCAAATTCATTTGTTAAACGTCATACAATGTGATTTTCTGGATTTTTGTTTTAGATTCCGTCTCTCACAGTTGAAGTGTACCTATGATTAAAATTACAGACCTCTACATGCTTTGTAAGTAGGAAAACCTGTATCAAATACTTGTTTTCCCCACTGCATGTGAATCAGAACATGTAATTGTCTGTCCGTACTGTTGTGTACTGGTGCAGGTTCATATTTAGGAGAGTGTTGGGCATTGCTTAAGAAAAAAATAAAAAGATTTTTACATTTGCTGGTATTACTAAACTCTAATACATCAGTGCAGTTTTTCATGAAGATGGTTCCAAACATTTACCTATGCCTGTTTTGGTTCTTGAAATGCTCGCTTACTGTATGGTTGTTAGGTATGAAATGAAAAAATCTAATATACACACTGCTGATAGTGTGATCCACAGCAGGGCTGTCCAACCCTGTTTCTGTTGTGCTCCTGTCCTACACAGAGTGTACAGTTGCAGTCAAGTTTGGGTACTTACTCATTCAAGGGTATTTCTTTATTTTTTACTATTTTCCACATTGTGGAATGATAGTGAAGGCGTTCAAACTACTGTATGAAATAACACATGTAATCTTGTAGTAACCAAAATAGTGATAAACAAATCAAAATAAATGTTTTTTTCAGATTCTTCACTAGCCAGACATCTTCGCACAATTAGAATTTTCTGAAATAGCTTCACCTGGAATGCATTCCAATTAACTGGTGTGCCTTTTTTAAAGTTAGCTCAAAGCTGAATAACCGTCTCACCTAGGCTAATGTTCACACAAAACATTAAAAAAGTTATTTGTTTGATGCATTTTAATTCATTTCTACAGTTGCAAACAAACCGTAGTTGATATTTCATTTCAATATGATACATTGCATTAAATGTAATTATTAGGTAATTTTGTAATAAAATAAAACATATTTTTATTACAAAGTATTCTTCAGTAAACTGAATTTAACTACAAATATGCTTACATTTTCAAATTTAATTTTGTTACTTCGATTAGGTTTGATAACTTATACAAACAATAAACTGGTTTTATTACAGCACTCAGTCTTTTGGGGTAGGAGTCTATTAGCATGGCACATCATCTCCTGTGTACAGCCCTCTTCAGATCACCCCACATATGTTCAATTGGATTCATGTCTGTGCTCTGGCTGGGCCATTCCAAAACGTTCATCTTCTGGTGAAGCCATGGTTTTGTGTATTTGGATTTGTGCTTTGGGTCGTTGTCGTGCTGAAAGGTGAACTTCCTCTTCATCTTCAGCTTTCTAACGGATGCCTGAAGGCTTTGTGGCAAAATTGCCTGGTATTTGGAACTGTTCATAATTCCCTCCACCCTGACTAAGGCCCCGGTTTCAGCTGAAGAAAAACAGCCTCAAAGCATGATGCTCCCACCACCATGCTTCACTGTGGGTATGGTGTTCTTTGGGTGATGTGCCGTGTTGTTTTTGTATCAAACATACCTTTTGGAATTATGGCCCAAAAGTTCAACCTTGATTTCATCAGACCACAACACATTTTCCCACATGCTTTTGGGGGACTTGATGTTTGTTTTTGTAAACTTCAGCCAGGCTTGGATGTTTTTCTTTGTAAGAAAAGGCTTCCGTCTTGCCAGCCTACCCCATAGCCCATTCATATGAAGAATACGGGAGATTGTTATCCCATGTAGCACACAGCCAGTACTTGCCAGAAATTCCTGCAGTTCCTTTAATGTTGCTGTAGGCCTCTTGGAAGCCTCCCTGACCAGTCTTCTTATTGTCTTTTCATCAATTTTGGAGGGACGTCCACTTCTTGGAAATGTCTCTGTTTTGCCATGTTTTCTCCACTTGATGATGGCTCTCTTCATGGTGTGTTCCATGGTGTATCTAATGCTTTGGAAATATTTTGTACCCTTCTCCTGACTGATATCTTTCGGATGCTTTGTAAGCTCTCTGCGGACCATGGCTTTTGCTCTGTGATGCAACTAAGAAAATGTCAGGAAAATCCTTCCAGAACAGCTGAACTTTATTTGTGATTAAACAGAGTCACTTTAAATTATGTCAGGTGTGGTTAACATGAGTTTGAATGTGATTGGTTCATTTTGAACACAGCCACAACCCCAGTTATAAGAGGGTGGGCACACTTATGCAACCAGGTTATTGTAGGGTTTTTATTTAAATGTTCACATTATAGAACACATTAAAAGTGGAAAAAGTTCTGACATGATTTATCTTTGTCTCATTCTTTTATATCACAAGATCCTGGCATTTTAACAAGGGTGTGTAGACTTTTTATATCCACTGTATATTGGAATTACAAGCAGAGACTTAGGTGATACTGTACCATGCATCTGCATGAAGCGTAGTTCTGAGATAATGAGTATCAATACATTTACAACTGAGATCTCAGAACCATTTGATACAGTATCATAAGGTATGGTCACCTTCTTAAGGTAACCTAAGTGCAAAGTATCAAATTCCGAACTAAATTCTTAATTTGTTTTTGTTTTTTGTAATGTTTGCTAAATACCCCTTTCATGGATGTTTTTGTATTGATATACATCAAGACAAAAATAGCAATGCCTCTCAAATGTGCCGTGAACCTACTCCAACGGGACCTGTATTTATTTGTTTCTACCCTAAAGACTTACGTCATGGACATTCTTCCTAAAAAATGTACTGAAACAAATCAAAGTTATTGCCAAAGGTGACGACAACCTATTACATGAATACTGAAGGGCTAATCAATTTACAGTATTTTTGTACTCCCTCCTTTTTATAATTTCCCTAATTTCTTCCTATACATCTATTGGCCTGTCAATTTTCAAAGGATTCAGGGGATTTGAAAGATTGTGGAAAGCCATCCTAATATGCATCAGAACCAAACGACTCAACGTGGGTCAATGCATGTGAGGTCAAGCTCTCTTACCGGACAACCTCAACTACTGTAGCTTTGCAGGCACCCGAGATGCCAAAGAGTCCCTAGGGCACGATGACACCTGGAAATCCTTGCTGAAAATGCCTCCTCACTCCCCAGGTGGTAGTGGCAACTTTGCATTTTCTTTGGGGCTTCCCAGCCACTAATCAGTTATTGGCACAAGTCAAGCCTTGAACATAGTGGTCAGCTTAGAGCTACAAAAGCATGCCTTAGACTGCTGCACCACCGGGAAGATCCCATCATTTGCATGTTTTCAAGTATGTGATTTGAGAACTGTTTAGTCACGTCTTGTTTTTTTCTGGCTTCACTACACAAACAAGCATTAGAGGTTCGCCGAACTGGGTGAAAGCTGTGCTTTATCTGTAAATATGATTGTATATGAAAATTTGGCTGTCAATAATTGTGTTGGGCCTTGTGTTGGGCCCTCCACATAAGAATATTCCTTATCTGTGGTATATTAACCATATACCACAGCCCCTCTGACCTTAATCCTTTTTCTTACCCCATGTCAGCTGCATGAAATTGAGTGAATTTACTACAAAATGGTCAGTATACTCTAAAGCTTTGTGGTTGGACAGAGATGCCACACGTGCATTCTTTATTAGACACACAAATTAGAATACACGTGTAGTGGTCCTGATGACAGCTGTCAAATATTATTTCACTTCATAACTGATGACCCTTTCATTCATCCAATTTTCGGTGCAGAGTGCAGTCTTTAAATGATGGAGTTATTTTGGTAGGGGACATTCATGCTTGTTTATTCAACAGGAACGCCTTATGATGTGACTGTTTAACTATCAGATGGAAATTAGAGTTAATTCATCAGTTATTTTACAAATGGTAAATAAAATAGACTTACCTGTGCCTGAAAATGTGTATTATTTTATTGACTTCTCAGCACTGTGTGATTGGATTGCTGATAGAACCTTTTAGTACCATGTTCTAAGGGTTTTTCCCAGATAGATTATAAATCATACATTTTATCTCATGTTTAGGTCACATTAGGTTTGTTGCCAATTAGCAGTAAATATGTTCAATACTGCGCATAAATCTTAGGTATCTTAAAGTTGAAATAAAGCTTTTAATTTAAATAGGAAGTGTTTATTTATACTTCTTTTGAAAAGTTTGGGGTCACTTAGAAATGTCCTTGTTTTTGAAAGAAAAGCTCAATTCTAAAATAACATCAAATTGATCAGAAATACAGTGTAAACATGTTGTAAATGACAATTGTAGCTGGAAACTGCTGATTTTCAATGGAATATCTACATACATGTACAGAGGCCCATTATCAGTGACCATCACTCCTGTGTTCCAATGGTACGTTGTTTTTGCTAATCCAACTTTATCATTTCATAAGGCTAATTGATTGTTAGAAAACCCATTGCAATTATGTTAGCACAGCTGAAAACTGTTGTGCTGAAGAAAGAATCAATTCAACTGGCCTTCTTTAGACTAGTTCAGTATCTTCAGCATCAGGGTTTTTGGTTTTGAATACAGGCTCACAATGGCCAGAAACAAAGATATTATTTCTGAAACTTGTCAGTTGAGAGACCACTAAATTAAGAGACCACTGCACCTTTTGCTTTCCTTTCCAAAAAAGTCGAAAAAGAAGGTTTTGAGTGAGTAACAGAAGGGTTAAAATTAAGAAACCACTGCAAGATTGAACGCTTCTGTTCCTCACTCAAAACTTTCTGTTTCAACTTTTTTGCAAAGGAAAGAAAAATGTGCCTCTTAATTTTTTCCGGAGCTGCATGTAGAATTAGCATGATTGAAATAGTTCGGTTTGTTATACCCATTTTAATTTGTGACAAATTCCCATGTAATTATATTGCTCAGTTACAACGTGAACTGGATAAAAATATCCAAAAACTGAAACACAAGCTTTTCAAAGCCACATTTACTATTTTCAGTGGTTGACCAATGATTTGTAAATAACTTCTAACTCTAATTATATCAACCACTCACTTTCTCCCCAACGTGTGCCTCTTCCAAATCGATGATGGTGATCGGTGTAATGGTATGGGCAGCCATCTCATGGGAGTCATCGGGTCCGATGATTGCTCTGCTTGGTCATATAACAGCCAAGAAATATGAGGCCATTTTACCTGGTGCACCCTATGCTGTTCCCTCATGATGTTCCAATATTCCTTGGTGATAAGGTCCTCATACACACTGCATTACCTCATTATATAGTACTTAAGGCAACTTAATGTTACCTTTGACCCAAGTGACCAATACTTTTGCTTATTCATACCAGTGACTTTTACCAATCAATCAAGCCCTTTTTATGTCAACAATTGTCACAAAGTCTCACACAGTGGCTAAGAAACTCCCTAATAGGTTCAAAAACTAGGAAGGAACCTGGACCTTTATTTTTAATAAAAGATGAACACCCTCATGGTTTTGTTGTGGTGAATGATTTATCTTTATTTAAATGGAATTGTATCAAAGTTATACTTATTGCCAGTGATTATTGGCAATGTTTCATGGCCAAATGTTTCGTGATAAAGTTTAATCTAATCTAATCTAATCAATGTTTCATGGACAAATGTTTCGTGATAAAGTTGAATCTAATGTTATCAATATTTCATGGAAATCCGAAGGGTGTGAGCAGTTACTAAAAGTCTGATTTTTTTTCTCCATAAGAAACGTTCCAATGGTTATTAGTTTTACATTAATGCACTGAAAAATACTCTCAGAAATACATATCATTAAGACTGTGTGTTTATTTAAAAAGGCAGACTTGATTGTTAATAATAAAAATATATGACAGTTTTATAGTGGAAAGGAGACTGTGCCAAGGTAGTGAAAGATAAGTGTCTGTGTTAAGGAGAAGGCATATGTGTATCCTGCGTACTGTATATGCCCTGTGATTAAAAGCTGCTTTCAGTGTTGCCGACTCAGAACTGGTATCTGAGATGGGGCTGTCAGATGGGTCAGTTTGTCTCTCTGGGCTTGGTGGGGGGATTTCCACTAGGTTGGTTCTAGCTTTAGCTTCTCCAACCGTACTGTTACCATTAGTTGTGAAAACGCTTAATGATCTAAAGGTCATTAGGTCAGGAGGAAGTCTTTAGTGTTTCCTCTGCCTGTACACCACACCAACCAGAGGATTGTGGGAGGACTAAGGTCTAGACCACTGCTTCCTGTCTGCAGGAGATACTACTTCCTGTTGACCTGGCAGGCGTCTCTGTGGTGTGTGGTCTGTAGAGACAAGCCAATAAAAACAATTATCATCCAACTTGCTGCCAGGGAGGAGGGTCAAAGTGTACCACAGCAGAATGGAAACAGTAATATGTGATGGATTTGTTATGCCCTTGCTTTGTAATATGCGAGTGTGGAGGTTAGGGGATGTTGTCATGCGAGATAAGATCCAGTTTTTATAGGAACCTGTGTGTGATCGGTTTTTTTTCTGTGTCGTGACTTGTTTGGCGGCCTGTACATGTGTCGTTTTTGGTTATGGCTGAGTCAGTGTGTAAAGGTGAGGAGTGAGGGCGGTGGCTTCAGAAGCCTGCAGATTAACCTCGATCTCTAACACCTAACCTGGGTGGGAGGTCCAGCCAGGGTAATAACACGAGTCAGCACAACTTGCTTGGCTGGCACACTGTTAGGGGCCTCAGAGTGAAAATCCCATAGCTCTCATGCATCCTATCTGTTGTAGGCCAGTTGTTCAGCCCTGTCGACTGGATCCGGGGTTTTCCTCACCCTACGGCCATTCATTTAAGACCATACTGTATACTGCGCTGTGCTTAAACATGCTGGTGTGCTCCGAACTGTCCCCAATATGTGTGGAAGCTAATTCCCTCTAACGAAGGGCTGGCCAAACCTGTTCCTGGAGATCTACCGTCCTGCAGGTTTTCTCACTTAATCTCAGTTGTGACTAACCTGATTTGGCTTTTCATCCTGCTAAATATTCAAATCAGGTGTTCTAAATTTGGGTTAGAGAGAACCGGTAGCTCTACAGGAATTTGCGCAGCCCTGCTCTACAGTGGGTAATGATAAGAGTGGCTTAGTAAATGTTGATACCACTCTTGCAATATCCAGCTTATGTAAGTACATACCATCTATTTTGAGAGTGTATATTTTTACTTTTGCTTTTCTGGGCTTTTCTGGCCATTTAGAACTGTTGAGTGTTGTACACTCAATGTTCTAAATGTTCTACTCAAACTGATGGTCCAGAAGTTTCTGAAACATTCTTTCTGAAACAAGCACTTCTCCTTTAAACCCTGGATTATATTCTCCACTTCAGCTGTGACAAGATGGCTGTCAGTTACGCGTGTGGTAGTGAAACCCTCATTTGGCAAAACTTGCTCTTCGTTTGTTATTTTTTTTTGCTTGTGTGTTCAAGCTGATACTAGTAGCGACACAGTCCCTACATGCTACTGTCCTATTCACCAGTCGAGACTCCCTGAAAATTGAATTTCCCATCTCTGATTCTACTATATGTAAGGCCCTACAGGATGATCAGGAAGTACATGCTCTGTATCTGAATATCATGCAAGATAACAGCAAAGCTGTTATCATTGAAGACAGTCTATAGAGTTGTGGAACTACCATACAGAGCACTCTTCCAAGCATACACTCCTGAATCCCTATATCTTCAACTGCTTTAACATTTCCAAGACCAGTTTGCTGGTCTTTTGGGAATTTACAAGCTTACAAGCCCTACTGTATTGGCCGAATCTCAGCCCGGACATAAAATCACATATGAAACTCATGTTTGTCAAATTTACAAACCAGATGGCCGGATGACCACTGGCAAGTTGCAACAAACCATAGCAACCCGACCTCGTGAAATGTTAGGGGTGGATTTGATGGGTCCATTTCCCAGAATCACAAATCAGAATGTGTACATGCTTGTTTTGGTTGACTACAATTCCAAGTTGGTGGAACTGTTTGCCCTTCGGCAGGCGACAGCGAGGACCATCTCCAACATCCTTACAAAAGAGGTCTTTAACCGCTAGGGAGTGCCTAATCACATCCTGTCTGACCGGGTTCACAATTCATTTCCGATTTGTTCGGAGAGACCTGCTAAAAGGTGGAACCTGGGATTCAAGCTTACCACGGCTTATCAACCAGACCAGAAGGTCAATTGAACTTTGAAATTGTTGCTTATGTGGGGGAAAATTACAAACTTCGGGACAACCCATTATGAGTTTATATTTGCTCTGAATTCAGCTGTGAACGAGTCAACTCGAGACACCCCTGCAGAGCAGGGGCCTTGGATATGATCTTACAGCCCCGGCAAGTCACTCCTGTCTCTGTTAGCTATGATCAAGCAGTACATCTTAATGAATTCAAAGCTGTGTCTCAGAAAACCTCATCAAGGCCCATCTAACGGTCCATCCTATCTTGTACCCCTAAATAAAAGAATAGTCCCACCATGTTAAAATAGCCCCAGAGTTCCCCACGTTATTTATACATGTTCAATTTGTTCCAATCCGAGCAGCTTCTAAGAAGTCTGGAAGATATTCAGCAGTGGGTAGACAAAGAAAGTTGAGTTGGGGGGCTGCAAAACAGGTGTACTGTACATAAAGACAATATAGATAATAAATACATGTGCAGGAAGTGATCCACATATGCTGAAGATTTTCAATCTTTCCGTTGAAGGTCAGAGAAAAGGTCAATCCTCAGCCCTGTCAGTATTTTTATGTTGTGTGTGGGTGTGTTATCCAGGTCTCCCTTAAAACCCTTTCTGTATGTTCCAGATGTATGGTCGCTACACCCAAGAGCTAGGGGTGTATGCTAAAGAAGAGGCAGCTCGTCTGAGGGAGGAAAGCGGGCGGAGGCGCTCAATCACAGAACGCTCCCGCTCCCTGGAACTCCTGGAGTATGACAAGGGCCGCTGTGCCAAGTGTCGCAGTGAGTACTGTCCAGTATTGTCTGACCTGTCGGTCTTGTAATACTGCAACCAGACCATATTGTCTGACTAGTTCTCTTTCTCTCTGACTGACCTGTTGTTGTCGAACTTTTACCTCAGAAACTTCCTTTACTGATTGAACCTCAGTTAAAAAAACTATTACGCACAATGACCATGACAGAGGTTTTCATTGCATGTAAGGATTTCGAAGTAACGGACCTGGCGCCACTTACAAAAGAGAAACTCAATAAGTCAAGTCGAACCATTACTATTGTTTGTTGTTTGCTAAATGTATTTTCAATGATTTAGTTCGGTAACAATTTCAGTAATCATTTGCAAGGTTTAGTACATTGTACGTGTTGGCAGTTTCCTTAAATGCAACTTAGTTGTATGCTTTAAGGAGTCACTTGATGAGATGTAAGGAATGTTACCACTTCCTTACCTTGCCTGTTCTGTTGCTGACTGTTCCAGTACTGACCAGAGTGAAAGGGAGCTAGGGAATGAAAAAGAGTTTGGCCATGTTCACAAGCCTCTCTACACTGGCTGGCGTACTCTTCCATACATCTGTGTTTGATTAAATGCATTTCAGCACTTTGTACTCTTAAAACATTAAGCTGTACAGGTTTTAACTTCTTTGGAGATAGGACGCAAACAGAAAATCATAATTCAGTTCCTATAGAAAGTCTGAACTCCCTTGAACTTTTATATTTTCACTTTGTGCCTCAATGTTTCATGTATTTCAATTTCGGTTTTAATCCTATTTTTCCACACCAACAGGGACTTCCTTTTATTGATAATACATAGCGCTTGGATGAGACCAAATATCCAACCCTCAGGGAATACCAATTCAACATTAGCACAGGTATTAAATCACAAAGTTAATAGGCCTCCCCCTGTATTCAAATTTTCAAATATTTCTTTGTAAGTCTTTGAAGCAAGATAATTATTAATTGTCTGTAAGGTGTCTGGTATCAGTAAGACTACCTGGATAAAGCCATCCCTTCAAACTGGACCAAACAAGTAGGGGGTCAAAGGCTAAACTTTTTTAACTTTATTTATACAGAGAAATCGAGTGAGACAAAGCTGTCTTTCACAGCTGAGCCCTGTATTAAAACAATAAAAACACTATGGAAATAAGTCAAAAAAAATCACAAATGAAAATAAATAGATCCTTTGTAAGACATTTAAATCTGCTTAAAGGCACCAAATTGTTTAACTTAAGATCACTCTGAATGGGATTCCATGAGTCTGGGGCAAAATATTAAAAAGCAGTCTTACCCAGTTCAGAATAGGCTTGCATTTATGTAGAGACAAATGCTAGTAGAAAACATTAGAAACAGGCTGAAACTGGGACATAATTCCACCATTGAGCAATGACCCAAAGCACACAGTTTTGTACGTTTCTTAACCAACACAACATTGGGATGACTTATTAAAAGGTTAATGTCCTTTAATGGTCTGGATCCTCAACCTTAAACTAATCGAACATTTGTGCCATGACGATGGACGATGGACGGGGCCATGTACTGTCAAATCTTGGGTGAGAACCTCCTTCCCTCAGCCAGGGCATTGAAATTGGATTGTGGATGGGTATTCCAGCATGCCAATGACCCAAAACACACGGAGTGGCTCAAGAAGAAGCACAGTCTCCAGACCTTAATCCCATAGAAAATCTGTAGAGGGAGCTGAAGGTTCCAGTTGCCAAACGTCAGCCTCGAAACCTTAATGACTTGGAGAAGATCTGCAAAGATGAGTGGGACAAAATCCCTCCTGAGATGTGTGCAAACCTGGTGGCCAACTACAAGAAACATCTGACCTCTGTGATTGCCAACAAGGGTTTTGCCACCAAGTACTAAGTCATGTTTTGCAGAGGTGTCGAATATTAATTTCACACATTAAATTGCAAATCAATTTATAAAATTTTTGACATGCATTTTTCTGGATTTTTTTGTTGTTTTTCTGTCTCACTTTTCGAAATAAACCTACCATTAAAATTATAGACTGATCATTTCTTTGTCAGTGGGTAAACATACAAAATCAGCAGGGGATAATTTTTGTCGTTTACCTACTATCAGAAACCGGCCACTAGGGGCAGTTTTAAACGTATTAATATATTGGCTGTTTGCTATGGAGTTGTGGGGGGATGTTTTTGCAAATGACTTTCAGTCTCATGTTTGTGTGAGATTTTTTAATGGGGAATTGGGTTGTTTAGACAGGTATTTTTCTGTTTTTGTACCTTTACCCTTCATGCTAACCCTAACATCAGCACTGTGATGGCTAACTTTAACCCCAAGTTAACCCCTGACCGCATAGGTTATTGATAACAAATGTTGATAGCGAACGTGATTGTACCGATTTTACCCACATAACTGTGGTTTACAAAATAGTTCCATACGGACGTTATTCCTGAGAGGTTCAGTTGCAATTCTCTTGAAAATCGATGCTCCTCGCTCAGACACCGTAGGTGTTCTATCCACACAACTGAGGAGTTCTGTCCGTTAACCGTTGCTAGTAACCTAACTAACCATTCTGTTGGTCCTGCCCTAAAACAATGCAGAGGTGGGGACCTCTGCTTTATAGGAAGTCTAACCCTAATGTGGTTGAAGTGTGGCCTGCACCCCATGTCTCCTGGTGAATACTGCCAAATTACAAACAAATACTTGTAATACTTGTGTGTGTGTAAAAAGGACTCTCTACTTTAATTAATGAAGGATGGATTGCATAATGTGGAATACTTCAAATCAAGGTGACTAAAGAGATGCATATCTACAAACAATCAAGGTTGATCTGCAGCAGATTATTTGCGCAGCAGGAATGTTTTTTGTAAATTTGAATATTAATAAAAAATGATTGTTGGTGGAAATGTAACTGGTGCCTACATTAATGCTTTACTGTTTTCTCTCTCTCCTTCGCCATTTATTTTGCTCTTGTTCCCTCTGTCTTTCTCTCGATTCAAATTCAGTTAAAATTGCTTTATTGGAAAGGGAAATTTGTTTACATTACCAAAGCAAGTGGAAAATTAGATATAATAAATTAAATGTCATCTGTCATCCTAATTAACTGCTAGACACATTTCTAAAGGAACATATTACAAATGTTGTTTGTGCACTTTATCTTGTCATTGGGTCACAGATCTTGCTGCAAAATATTGAGGTCTTTTGTCCAACAGATGGGGTTTATCGACATTTGATTTCATTTCAAATTAGCAGTGGTTCTGTATAATCTGAGGGGAAATATTTGTCTCTAATGTGGTCAGACATTTAGCAGGAGGTTAGGAAGTGCAGAGACGTTTCCACTTCTTTTTTGTAGGCAGTGTGCACATACAATAGCCTGTCTTTTATTGAGAGACAGGTTTGCCTAAACATAGATTTTTCTTGTCCTGGGTGTTCTTCGTTTTGGGTTTGTCACAGTGTTCAGGTCTTCCGTTTAGGGTAAGGTGAAGGTAACATTCCAAGTTATTTTTGGTAGGCTCTTAAATGCGTCTATGCTGTATGTTGCACAGCGAGACGCAATCTGTGCATGTTCTCTTTAGTTTGTTGTTGCATTTTACGTTTGTAAGATTTTGGGTCTAGAAATGTATTCGTTTTTCTTATTCGTTTTTTTAAAGGATCATGCACTGACCCTCCACCAGTGTTTTTTATATTATTTTTGCAAAGCTTTTATTGACTGAAATAAGAGGGTGATGGTTGAGGTGGAGACACACCTAATTCTGAACACCTTCCCAAGTTCCAGCTATGGCAGACACATTTCAAATCTCTGTTAACAGAAAGCATCGATAGCTGGGCTTATTTGCACAACTAATTCCGAATGAACGGAATCTGTCGGTCCCCGCTGGACTCTGAGCTGCGCCATGCACGTCTGCACCGTCCGCTTTGACTGAGGTTCTTTTGCTGTCACTGCTGTCACAACGGCTCCAATTTCATGATGCATCATGCTTCTTTCCAGACTCAATCGTCCGTACACCACAGTTATTGGATTTTGATGATAATATGTATTTGTTGAAGTTTGTGCTTTTGAATACGCAGCTCAGGTCTCAGCTGTAGGTATACAAAATAAAACCGCTGTTAACAACAGAGTATGTAAGGAATTTGACATGGAAGCAGGAGTATCATAACACCACATTCTGAATGTGATTCATTAATTTCATATACCAAGGTTTATTTCATGTAACATGGACAAGTTAATGTAGAGAGGGCTTTTTCTTGGTTAAAATAGGCCAAACGAAAGAAAACATAGATGCAGCCTGCTACAAATATTGGAATGATAATGTCATTTGGGATATTAAAGTAACCAAGCGCATCGCTAATACATTTGACATTCAGAGGAAACATCTTCAGACAGTCAGGGTTGTGAATGTTAATCAGATAAAGAGTACTGTATGTCTGCCGCAAAATTGGCCTGAAGCTTTTTCAATGAGAGTTGTATTGGTGGTCTGTGGATATGACGCATATATAGTCACACGTCTATATTAAAATCACATAAATTTTCACTCACATAAACGTCAGATGAGTTGAACCTTTGATGTGCCATTTATGGATACGAACCATCTCAAGTCAATTAGAAAAGAGGAAGTGTGGACACACTCAGCAATTTATAAAACCAAAGCATTTTATGAATTTTAACAGCTACACTGGGACAATTTATACTTCTCCTCGATTTTCTAATTTTTCTGGATTGGGATGGCGCATCCCTTTCTAGACATGCATCACAGGAAAAAAGATTCTTACACTACACACACGCATGTGAATTGTCATTGGGTTAGAAATGAAACTCAACAGAACATTTTGTCAACCTCCGAACCCCATTGAGAAAGCATTGGAAATCAAGAATATGTGTATAATCAGTCTGGACACTGCCTTACGTGCGCGGGGTCAACAGACGGAAATTCAGCTGTTCTAATTTGATTTCAGTTCTCTACGGATCAGTCCTGGCAAACACCTAATGGAGCGAGACAGTTGATATGGAAAATGTGTTTACACTACTCACACACACACACACACACACACACACACAACCAACAGAAGCACAGAACTTGTGTGTGCGTGTGCGTGTGTGTGTGTTTGTGTTTGTGTGTGTGTGTGTGTCAGAGTTCAGTCCTAGATCACAGCCTGTTGTGTGTGACTGGAGTGCCCTCTACTGTTGTACGCCCGTTCATTGTACCATGCTCACTTCTGCCGCAATTTATTTTTTGTGTGACAGGCCTTATTGTTTTTAAGTGATGTTGAATGTGTTTGAGGCTGGACATCTATGAGGCGAGATGTCCAGAGAGGTATTTGTTTGGTGTGTGTGTTTTTGTTGAATCGAATAGTTTCCAGTGTTGTGGCTGTACTAATGACTAAGCTGTAGCTATCATTCTGCCTCTATCCCACCCCTCACTACTCTCTCTGTTTTGATCAGGGACCCAATGCAGAGGAATGATTAGAATGCTACGTACGTTAACACCAGATTTCTTCTATGTAACCTCTGTCTTTCTCTGTGGAATGACAATAAGGACATGAGAAGCGCACACACACACACACACACACACACACACTCTACACACTTTCACTGTTTCACTCTATTGTGACAGTTGGAGGTACAGTAGTTCATTCTGGCACTGGATGTAATTGTCACATGCTCCACTCCTAGCTCCTAGCTCCTAGCTCAGCATCTGTTTTTATTATTGCTAGCGTTCCCGCAGGAACATACACACCGCCTGTTTCTCCAGGACATACACACTACCCTGTCCACTATACATGCATAAACACAGCCTGTCCACTATACACGCATACTCACTACCCTGTCCACTATACACGCATACACACTACCCTGTCCACTATACACGCATACACACTACCCTGTCCACTATACACGCATACACACTACCCTGTCCACTATACACGCATACACACAGCCTGTCTCTCCAGGACATACACACTACCCAGTCCACTATACACGCATACACACAGCCTGTCTCAACAGGACATACACACTACCCTGTCCACTAAACACACATACACACCACCTGTCTCAACAGGACATACTCACTACCCTGTCCACTATACACGCATACACACTACCCTGTCCACTATACACGCATACACACTACCCTGTCCACTATACACGCATACACACTACCCTGTCCACTATACACGCATACACACTACCCTGTCCACTATACACACATACACACTACCCTGTCCACTATACATGCATACACACAGCCTGTCTCAACAGGACATACTCACTACCCTGTCCACTATACACGCATACAGACTGCCTGTCTCTCCAGGACATACACACTATAGCTGCTCAAGTATTTCTGTTTTTGAATAAATATAAAGTACTGTCTGTTTTGCTTCAACACACTCCGTTTAAGCCTATTGTTGTGTGTGTGTGTGTGTGTGTGTGTGTGTGTGTGTGAGTGAGCATGTAAACTTCTTTATGGCATGTTTTAATGACATGCTATCACATGCAGTCATTCTTGTGTGGTTTAATGAAGGTTTTATACTCAGCATATGACTGGGTCTCCATATTTTTATAGCATAAAGTTTCCTCTCCATTAGTTCCTGTACCACACTAGAAATGTTTTGGCTGTGTGCCAGCTTTCATCCCTTTGACTCGATGATTATAATTGTCTCCAGCCAGCAGCGGAATCTAGCTGCTTACCCCTGCTTTACTCGACTAAGTATGGCATGGGTAAGCCAGCGGGGGGCGCCGTTAAGCTGCAAAAGCTACCAAAGAAGAAAAAAGCAGGTGGATGGAGGGGGAAGGGGTGGGGAGTTGTGGGCAAAGAGAAAGGGAGAGCGTAGGACTGAAATATACAGGCTGTTTCTTGTTACTGCAGTGCTGCGTTACCAGGGGTTACAGGGTGAAAGCTCAACCGCTGGGGTTTGTTTACATTCGCTGGGATCTGATACGGTCAACATGGCTGGGAGAGTCCCAACAGGACACATGCATGTACACACTTCATTGACACATAATTTAATTACAGGTTTTCTTTAAAAATGTCTTTCAAAAACCAACCACACTCCAGTTTGTGGTGAGATGGAAACATTTAAATGATTGTTTTCACATTTCGCCTGTTTTTGATGATGTGGAGATCCCGTGTGCAACAAAACTCCCCACAAAGTATCACTTTTCAGTCCCCACAAGGCTTTTTAAGCGGTCCCCACAAGGCTTTTTAACCAGTCCCCACCATGCTAATCTGCATTTTCAATGCTTGGGGGTTTGGTCATCATGTCATTTCAAATTGGTTCCAGGAGCACACACTTTCCCCGCAACAGGTGCACGGCTTGGCTCCACATGTCGCCATGGATACTAGCTAGCGCCAGGCGATTATACCGCCTTCTCCCCAACTCGCTGTCATCTCCTTATCCTCATCCATCCACCCCCTCTTCTTTCTGTCCTCATCCATTTCTCTTTTTCTCTCTGTCCTGTCCTCATTCATCCATCCCCTTTTTCTCCCTGTCCTCATCTTGCCCCTGTCTCTCTCCACTCTCTCTCTCTTCAACCCAATATTGCAGTAAAACAGAACATTTCTAAAACAAATAAAGAAATACCCCCCCAAAAGAAATAATCAAAATCTCCAGTACGGATTAAGTGGGTTAGCAGGGGGGATGAGGGACCGCTGTTATTCAGAAGGACTGCTGTTATTCTTTGTCTTCATATATTCTGTAGCAGTATTTACAGTATATTTATGTACATGTTTGTTTTCCTGCCCGCTAGCTAGAAGGGAAGATGTCTTGGTAATGAGATGGTTTGGTACACAGACACACAGACAGACACAGTTACTTTCCAATGTCTCAGGTGTAATGTTTCTAATGAAGGCTGACAGGAAAACCATTCACTCTCATGCTCTTGCTTTCTCACTGTCTCTCTCTCTCTCTTTCTGCCTTTCACTCTCTCTCTCTCTCTCTTTCTGCCTCTCACTCTCACTCACTCACTCACTCACCTATTAACACTGTCGCAATAGCTCCACAAACAAAGATCTACAAGGAACCACTTTTACAAAGACTTTGCACCTTCTGCTTTTGTGTCTTTCAGTCCTTCTCTTTCTTCTTTTAAACAGTATTCCCTCTAAGATTGTCTCTTACCATTGAACTGATGTTGATGCTTCTGAAGTGCTATGATCTAGTTTGTATTAAGTTCCGTTTTGAAATGTATACTGTACACAAACACACTTAACACACTCAGTCTCACATTAACATGCTGACAAACGTGCGCGGACACTCACATATATACACACACACACACACACACACACACACACAATCGCTCATAAATACTTTTTGATTATTTATGTAAAACATGTCCTGTCCTTGCTGAGGCGATATGCAGCATGTGGTTACGTCATTCACCCGGCCAGCTGACACACTTCCCCCCCCTCTGGGTTCTCCTCTTGTTTCACATCATTTTTGAATTGTTTGATGATTCCTGTCAGATTTTATGGAAATCAGTAAATGGTTCCCACCCGATTTTGTTACAGGACAAAACCGTTCTGAAAAACCTGTGGTGTGCCAGTTCGTATAAGGTAACCTTTGGACCAGTGCCTTTGAATGAATTGGTCTGCTCTGATTGTCTCCGGCTATATTAGCACCGTGTCATACTGTGTCCAACCAAGCCATTACAAATTTGAAGAGTGCAGTGCAGGTGACCATTACAGGGTTTTGGTTAATTCAATTTCAATATCTGTAAATATATTGAATATAAGGAAACTACATTGGAAAGCATTGAAGGTTATTGGAGTTTTTAATAATTACCTCCTGAATTAACTGGAACTATTGCTTTACTTCAAACCTCATGTGTCTGTGCATGGATAACTAGTACAAACCATTGCAGTATGCAGTGCTACCAATGCATACAAACAGATTCTTCTGAAACAAGAACAACACTGAGACACCGAGATCAACGTTGCTTAATAATATGAATCCACATGTTTTCCACAATAATCCACAAGTGTGCATGTCGCTTCCTTGGCTTTGGGATTAACAAGCTGGCTTTTCCTAAAACGGCCTAATCTCTAACTAGCTAGCTAACTGCCTTACATCAGCTAAATGCCTTTTAGCCTATTTAATGCACTGATCCAGGGCAAAGCAACTGTTAAAGAGCCTCTCAGGTCACATTATCATCTGAAATCTCTTTCAGCTGAAACGTCCCAGCATAAGAGAGACACCCTAGTCTCTTGATACAGTGCCATACATGTGACTGTGGGGCACTTTTAACTACAGGGATGGATAACATGGTTCTGCAATGCTATGTTCTAAATCAGCCCACCGATTCTAAATGGTTGGTCTAAATGTAATATTCAAATGTAATAAGGTTCTCTTGGGACCAATTTGAGAGACCTAACCTGTCTCTTAGCCGGCTTTTTAATTTTGTAATACTGCAAACCCCACCAAACCCAGACTTAATTGATTTAGTTTAAAGCGTCTAATACAAAGTGCCTGGAATGAGAGGAATCCATGATTTGATGGTCAACATTCACTCACCTTCATATTAGCAACTACAAAAACATGGACGTATAAGGTTAGTAAAAGCGTGAAATGCTGTTACGTTAGCGTTCATCCTCAGAGAACCATCTCTGTTTTGCTAACAGAATCTGTGCGTTAGCCTACCTTGTGAAAATGTCATAGTGAATTTGTTATGCCTGTGAAGTACATACATCAAGCCAGCCTAATAATTCCAATCCATCCACTCACCCCAGTATTAACAGATCCCTGCATTAAATATGAACTACTAGCCTATTACTCCTCAACATGTACTCTGTTTACTACTGCAATGTAGTAGGTAAAACTGCTACAGGCACAGGATCTCATGTTAAACTAAAGAGCCCACCATCCCCTCCAAACATGGCCAATTTGTTTTATATACGTGCAAACGTTTAAACACTCTTGGGAAATGTTAAGCTATTTGTCTGGAAGAAAATAACACTGCTCAGATAAATAACTAACAGTTTTCTCAGGTGTCCTAAGACTTTTGCACAGAACTGTACATTTAAGTTATTAACCTGAAATTGACGTCTTTAGTTATTACCTAATTAAAGATGTAAAAGGGTTGATATTGTGTTCATTATTTCACCTGGTATTTTTTCAAAAGTGCTTTGCTCAGAGGCAGATTGACCTCTACCATGGTAGAAACATTTCCGTGGCAGACTATGGCAATGTAATATGTGGCTATTTCCAAAAGTATTGGCTCCCTTCGCACTTTATAGAAATAAAAGTGGTGAAACTTTAACAGTATTAATATTATGTAATATTAACAGTTACATGTAATAAACTGTGGAGACTAAATACTTTGGTCAATTGAAACATATTTTTGGAGACTGAGTTAGTTGAAGGAGGTGCAGGGGTGCCAGGTCTCTTGGCCCCACCTGTGTATATCCTCTCTCTGTCTCTGTCTGGGGGAAAAGCCCTAGCCCCACTCTTTTTCTTTCCCTCCATCTCATTTTCTACTTGACTATTTGTTCTAATCACTCCTCAGTGTCCCTGTCCTCTCCCCATTTCCCTCTCTCTGCTGTCTCCTCTCCACTGTTCTTCTCTGCCTTCCAACCTGTCTGTGATTCATCATTGCCTCCTCCATGCCTTCTTCTCTCCTTCCCTCCAGTAAAATCTGTTTATTCCTTTTTCGAGGGGGGGGGGTGAAGGACGGAGCGGAGGCAGGGGTGGGTAGAAGAGGGATAGGACGGCGGGGGTGGAGAGAAGAGTTGGGTTGGTGGGGAGGGAGGGAGAGTGAAGGTAGAGGGAGAGTGAGTGGAGGAGTGCAACATGTTGTTTGCTGACAGGAGGTTTTTTGATTTATTATTCTGTTTATCCCCCCTCTTTCCTCAGTTCCCTCTCGTTCGCCCATCTCTCTTTCCTATTCTCTCCATCCATTTATTTCTTTATTTTCTCCCTTCATTCCTTTGTCTCCTTCTCCCCATCTTTCTCCCTTTCTCCCCATCTATCTCTCTTTCTCCCTCTCAATACATTTCTCCCTCTCTGTCTCCCTCAATCCCCTTCACTCTTTCTCCTTTTTCCTCTCTCTGTTTCTCCTTCCTCTCCTTCCATCCTTGGCTCTAAGGCTCGGTTCCTTCTCCTGAGTTGTTTCTCTCTAATTACTGGTGGGCTGAAAGTTTCACACCCTGACAGGGCACATGGGATGACTATGTAAACCATGTTTCCTCTTCAAATGTTTGTTTAATGTATAGCTTTGGCATTACTTAAGAACAGCAATTATTTCAATATGAAATGCCTTGTTACGGGGTGGATTAGATTGCTATTGAATCTTGCTTACATTGGCATAAACACGGCATTAGTCAAAATGCCTGAAAACATGAATGCGTGGACAAAAAGATACAAACAGAAAAAAAGCCATTTCACTGTCATTTGGACCGTTTAGAATTGTCGTACATAGAAAATGTAACCTTTCACCTCAGCAATGAGCCCACTATTCCTGCTCCAGCCCGCTCCATCTATTCTGTTGGTTCCGTTTTTGCATTACCGGTGTAGTAATATATACATTTGTTTTGTGAATGAATAGCTAGGCTTGTGTGTACATTCTGTTACACAGTACAGCTGGGGACAGCGAGTCCTGTGTTCATGTAAATAAACTCTGTGCTACGATGTCACTTAGTCAGTCCACATTCCAGCATTTTCATGGAGGCACCCTTACATTGTGAGGAGTATAGCTCTACTCTGCCAACTAAGCCATTTTGCAATATTGAACTACCTACCTCCTTCTCCTGCAGTGTTACTCATTGGCTTTTCCTCTCATTCTGTTGTGCCTCTTATTTTTCTCTTCCACTCCCTCTCTCTTGCAGTATTTCTCCCTTAAATCTCTCTCTCTCTCGCTCTCTCGCTCTCGCTCTCTCGCTCTCGCTCTCTCTCTCTTGCTCTCTCTCTCTCGCTCCCTCTCTCTCGCTCTATATCTCTCTCTCTCGCTCTATATCTCTCTCTTTCGCTCTCTCGCTCTCTATCTCTCGCTCTCTATCTCTCGCTCTCTATCTCTCGCTCGCTCTCTCTCTCTCTCTCTCTCTCTCTCTCTCTCTCTCTCTTTTTTATATATATATATATATATCTTCCTGACTTTGTTTTCTCTCTTGTGGTGTTGCTCATTTGTCACCTCTGGTTACCATTTTTTCTAATTATCATTTCTTTCTCCTGCGGTATTTCTGTGTAACCTTCTCCCTCTCTTCTTATCCCCTGCTCTCTGTCTGTCTCTCTGCGTTATCTCAGCATTTCTTGTTTGTTCTGTCTCTTTGATTTTCTTTCCTCTCTTTCTCCTTGATGCCAGACGGTCCTCATGGATCATGGCCATCCTTAAAGACCCTCGGTCGAGGCAAACAAAGGAACAGAGACGATGCACTGGAACATGCTTTTTCGTATTTGGTTTTTGCCCGTGGTGCGATCTTAGTGCTCTGGGCCCCAGACACATTGAACACTGGGGCTGTGATTTCATTTGTGTAGTATGTACTGTATTATCACACACCACACTCACACTCTATCACCACCTCACTCTCTCACACACACACACACACACACAGACACACTGAGAAATTCCCTAACCATGTTGTGTGGTTTGTCCCCAGGGTCAGGGTATCCCTACACTCAGGCTCCTCCCCAGGACTTTCTGTCTGGTAAACCAACACATCCGTTTTGATTATCCCCCCTGTATTAAAACATATTAAACTTTCTTAAACACATTGAAGGCCATCCTGCCCAAATTAATACTCCCTTTTAATTGACCCCATCAGTCCGTCGCACTGAGAGTGTCTTCTGATCCATGTGTGTGCGTGGCAGTACCTTCTAAAATGTCCCAACCTCCGCCTCATTGTATCCCAGCCACATGCTGCTTCTAGGAGACTCATTTCAGCTGAGTAACTTTGTTGTAATGAAAATGCAAAATAAATACTTGCTCTGTTCATGGCTCTTCCCGCAAGTGTGCTCGTGCGCACGCACGCGCACACACCCACCCACCCACCCACCTAGCTCCAGTGCATGATGCATTACTCAATGGTTTCTGCTGTTGTGAAAGAACAAGTACAGCTGTTTCTTGCCCTGGGTTATGCTGGACTAATACACAGACATCCATGTATTAGATTGGCTCTGGTAAGGCCTGCTTCAGAGAGAGATGGATGGCTTTGATTAAACACTGTAACCTGCAGCATGACAGAATCATCAATATACAGGCCAGTTCCCTATAATGGTATGGTATATTCCAGAACTCTGAAATTATCCATGACCGTACACTAGATGCTTACCACACAGTCTCATTGATGCCTTAATTAATGTGTGTGTGTGTGTTTTATGCAAGGCTGATGTGTATGAACATGTATTTGCATCTCCTATTTGGTGCTGAGGCTGTAACTGTTGAAGAGGTGTGTGTGTATGTTTCAATGGGTGTGTCTTTGTTCTCATTAGCGAACAAAGGCACGCTAGGTAAATTTGTTACTGTCTTAATTCATATTAAGTGTGTTAATTGGCTTTGACAAAGCCAATTGGTACAGTTGTGCTCAGAAGTTTGCATACCCTGGCAGAAAGTGTGTCATTTTATTATTATCACATAGTTGTTTGGCTGCTTTATAAATCACAATGATAACAGAAATCACCCAAATGGCCCTGATCAAAAGTTTTCATACCCTTGAATGTTTGGACAGGTGAAAATGGCAATTAAAGGTTAATTTCCCACACCTGTGTCTTTTTTAATTGCAATACGTGTCTATGTATAAATACTCGAGGAGTTTGTTAGCTCTCACATGGATGCACTGAGCATGCTAGATACTGAGCCATGGGGAGCAGTAAAGAACTGTCAAAAGACATGCATAACAAGGTAATGGAACTTTCTAATAATGGAAAAGGATATAAAAAGATACCCAAAGCCTTGCAAATGCCAGTCAGTACTGGCAGTCAGTACTTATTAATAAGAAGTAGAAAATGTATCTTGATACTAAGACAATGTCAGGTAGACCAAGAAAGATTTCAGCCAAAACTGCCAGAAGAGTTGTTCAGGATACAAAGAAAACCTACAGGTGACCTGGATAAATACACAGGAGAAATACAGGCTGCTCTGGAAAAAGACTGGTTGTTTCAAGGAACACAATACGACAATACTTGAACAAAAAGGACCTGCATGGTCGAGTTGCCAGATAGAAGCCTTTACTGCGGCAATGCCACAAAAAAACCCTGTTACAATATGCCCAACAACACCTTGACACGCCTCACAGCTTCTGGCACACTGTTATCTGGAGTGACGAGACCAAAATAGAGCTTTATGGTCACAACCATAAGCGTTGTGTTTGGAGACGGGTCAACAAGGCCTATAGTGAACAGAATACCATCCCCACTGTGAAGCATGGTGGTGGCTCACTGATGTTTTGGGGGTGTGTGAGCTCTAAAGGCACAGGGAATCTTGTGAAAATTGATGGCAAGATGAATGGAGCATGTTATCAGAAAATACTGGCAGACAATTTAGCATGAAAGCTGCGCATTGGACTCTCTTGGACTTTCCAGCACGACAATGACCCAAAGCCAAGTTGACCCTCCAGTGGTTACAGCAGAAAAAGGTGAAGGTTCTGGAGTGGCCATCACAGTCTCCTGACCTTCATATCATTGAGCCACTCTGGGGTGATCTCAAACCTGTGGTTCATGCAAGATGACCAAAGGCTTTGCTTGACCTGGAGGCATTTTGCCAAGACGAATGGGCGGCTATTCCACCTGCAAGAATTTTGGGCCTCATAGACAACTATTACAAAAGACTGCACACTGTCATTGATGCTAAAGGGGGCAATACACAGTATTTAGAACTAAGGGTATGCAGACTTTTAAACAGGGGTCAATTCATTTAATTCTTTGTTGCCATGTTTTGTGTTATGATTGTGCCATTGATTGAACCACAAGGACCCAAAATGTTGCTGGATGAAATCCAAGAGCGACTGGAATGAACAATTTGGTTGTACTATCCCTGAGGAAGCACAAATTGCTCCTGGAAGTCTCTCCGTATGAGTGTCTGCTAAAAAACTAACTAACTAACTCAAATGTAAAAATGGGGTACAAATAAAAGTGATGGAACAACTGGGCCTGTATGCTTCGGCTTTAATATGCGATCTAACAAAAAACATGAATATCTGCTATCTGATCTGTAGGCTTAATAGATTTTCTTTTCTGCTGGGAATTTGCTGTGAATGAAAACTTTACCATGATTTAACATGTTACCTTTAGCATTGATCACTTAAAAAATTAGGAAGCTGTTAACAGTTTTCTTCGTATATGTATACATGACCCTAATGTTTTTTTTTTCTTTTTGGCTTAGTTGAACTTTTCAATTCTGTTCTTCATTTTCACAATTAGGCCAGATTTAGGAAAAGTGCTTAACACACCTGGCCACACACCTGGTCTTCCAGATTGGTCACACAAATACTGTGGCATGCCAGGGTTGCCTGCCCCTACATAAAATCTGATCATGTTATAATTTAAGTGATAGTTACATGAAATCATTCCTAATTCACAACATACAGTGTGTTGCACCTTACGAGCCTTGTCCCGGTCCAAATGCTCACATCTCAGTCCACATGAAGCAAAAGGATTTGCCTAGTCATATATGGTGAATACGTATACCAATGGTTTTGAATTCCATAAAATAGATCTCTTGACTAGATCAACTAGAAGGCTGCTATGATCGGCTAGCTACAGGGAAGCAAAAGAGTCTCCCGTGCAGTGTGAGTGATTGCAACCGGAGGGGAGTCTCACTGTCTCACTGTCAGCCTGTACTCGTTGCCTGCTCATCTGCATCTCTCCAGCCAATGTGGGCTGTTTTCAGGGTTTGGCGCTCCCGCAGCTGAGGAGACCTGTGCTGTTCTGCTCGATTTGTCCCAGTCTACAGACACTTTTGTCCCGTCCCCATATTACCGGTTAGATTGTAGTGCGAGATCCGTTTGTCTTGCAGAGTTTTGGTCAACTGAAAATACAAAAAATAACATGTAGTTTCTTAAAAGCATCGCCATTTATCACAAAAATTTTTGTCTTTTCGATATTCTGGTTGACGAAATGGACACCTGGGTGTTAATATCGGGTGAGGAAGTACAAAAAGCAGTGACATTCAAACCACGATGATGGGACTCACCTGTCGTAGCCTCATATGGTAAGTGGCGACAGGTGTATTGCGAGGGGGCAAAGCCCTGGGGGACGCTGGCAGGAAGAGTACGTGGCGCAAACGGAAATCTTTGATGTAGCTCCTCTCCATGCCTGTGATACGCTAGGTTGGATGGCATCCAGGAGGGTGCACAAAAGGAGGACCTGATTGTTCACACTGTCGAGGGCAGCTGACAGATCTAGGAGGAAGAACAGAGGTCCGTTTTGGCAGAGAGTAGAGAGGCACTAGCCACAGACACCGGGGAGAGGTCTTGGTTGAGTGAGCTGCAGTCAGAGAAGGCATGCATACGTTTTGGAAATGAAACCAAGTAGAGATGCCGACCAGGGTGCGGTGTAAAGGGTCAAGTGTTGGTTTCTTGAAGGGAGTGACCGTGTTTAGGGATGAGTTGATGTTAGTGAGTGATGGGAGAAGAGCTTTAGAGATGCACCGGAGTAGAAAGAAAATTGTCTCATTTGGGCAAGTTGTTGGGTGGCTAGACATCATTAGCCTCTTTTTCAAAATGGTTGACAGTCATCAGTAGAAGGGACAAAGGAGAAGGAAGAAATTAGAAGGGATGAGAAAGTACAGAGACGTGAAACTTGAAATTTGGGGTGATAGAAAGTGGCTAAAGCAGTAGATATAGAGGAATAGAACGTGAGTGGGTAGTTTATTGGAAACATTTTCAATCATCCGGAAGTTCTGTTCCTCCGTTTCGTTCAGCTCCTCAATGCCCTGTTCTGCGAGCACACAGTGAGTCACTCTGGGGATGGTGGAGCCAGCCAGTAGGAAAGGGAACGGGGAGAATCGAAAGAATGCGGAAAAGGAGAGTAGAGTCAAGTTGGTGGATACGAGGGAGTATGATTTAGACGAAAGGAGATGATGTGAAGGGAGTAGTGGGAGAGAGATTGAAGACTGAGGTGGCGTGGGACCATTTGGGTTGGTCCCGATTAAAATTGAAGGAGAGTTGGAGAGTAGAGGAAACAAATGAGTAACCAGAGATCTGGAGCGGGGTTTGCAGTCATTTTCGTAGTCAAACTACTACTGGTGTTTGCACTTGCTGTCAGGTCTCATGTCAGCTGTCATGCATAGACCATAGATTGGCATATAGGTTTCACCTGTAAACAATTATCCTGTCATGCCAAAGTCTCCCTTATGTCTGGAGTTATTTCATTGTGTTTCCATTTAAATCTCTAATTCCACCCTAGAGAATGGGATAGAGATGTGGTTACTGAAGCAAGCAGAGGATCATAGTTTTGTGTGTCATTTCTTTTGTGAGCGGTGTCATTGTGATGTGAATTCATAAGCTGGTTGTCAACCCTGTGGTAAGTCATTCCCCTCGCGCAGGGCAGTGATGTGATGCAGAAACATGACGAGGCGAGACTGACGAGGCGATCACCCGAGACCGAGCGACCACATTTCTAAAGCACTTACATAAACATCCTGCGATCCCTTTTATGTCATTTGCATAAAGAATCCATGGATGGGTTGGGTTACAGAAGTGGTTAGATACAGCAGCATTTAGGAGTCAAATGGTTTATCATTTCCTGTTCCCTCGCTGGGTCCACCAAAAATAACCATTGTCTTCTCTTCCCTCTCTGTCCCCCTTCCAGCACCATCTTATGCATGGAAAAGCTAAAAAGCTGACTGAGGGGGTTTGCTACCCCTTTCAATCTTAGCTGCTGGTCATATACACAGCCAAGCCTAGGCCTAGCTAATTATGATGTGCTTATTTGGCATTACTATGCAGAATGGAACATGATCATTTGAATAATTACAATTTACCTAAGATATAGGTCAATTGTTTGGCCTATTCACACAAAAAAAATCTTCCTGGAAATGAAGCCGGTTCTGATGAGACACTTGTTGTTGATGAGTGAATGCATCTGTAGATAATCTCAAATCTGTAGCTCAGTAGAGACAGACATGTTTGTCCTAAGCATTTACATTTCTTACTATAGTGTCCCCCGTTGATGTCTCAACAGAACAGATCACTGATCCACCCCTGTTCAACCAATTATGTGATGTTCTACATTGGTCAAAGTAAAGTGTGGTCCTGGTATTCTTCAGAATGGCTGGCCTGGTCTAAACAAAAGCAAGTGCCACCAATACATCTGTTTTCCATGAACAGCGAATCACAGACGAGGTTCTCCTGTCGCTCCATTAACATTAACACGATTTTTTGCCAGAACTGTTCAAAGTACATGCCTAATATGATGGCCAGATTCTATGAAGTAGGTCTCCGACCAGCTCTTCCACTCCCTGCCAGGCTGCGTGTGGTGTCCAAATGTCAACCAAAGTCATTTTCTCCTTGGATTGAAAACACTCTAGGGCGCTTCTTCATTTCACATGGCTTGAGTGATTTACTGGGCTACAAAGGACATCAATGTTTCATATTGTTCTGTGGGATCCCGTGGCACCCTAGTTTTATGTACTTTGTGCCCCATTGCGTTGCAAAGTGAATGGCACTGAACCTTTTCCTATTCTTTTTTTGTGAGATTTGGGAACACATGAAGGAATCCTAAATCTTTCCTTCATTCAGAATAGTACCAGATCATTTTAGATTTTGTGTTCAGTTAAACTTTTTGGATTTCATTTATCGTCTTGCTTAAACATCCACATGCCCCCCAATTTCTTCTGTCTGAGGTAACCAGGTTTTTGAGCTAAAAAGTCCTGTGTCTATTTGAGTTCAGTATGTCTTTGATCTATAATTTTTTCCCCCAGGGAAAATGGGTGCCATGGGAAGTCAAAATACAGTTCCTTAAGACTGAGATATACTTGAAAAGTATAATTTTAATGCACATTAAATTTTGTTTGATGTTATTGAAAAGAATCCCAAAGCCAAGAAAGCTTTATACTTAGTGTGTTATGGTTTGGAACCACTTATGTTTTACTGTACTGAAATAGTACAACCCTGTTTCCAAAAAAGTTGGGACGCTGCGTAAAATGCAAATACAAACAGAATGCAATGTGCAAATAATTTATCCCGGTATTAAATTGAAAATAGTACAAAAATAACACATCAAATGTTGAAACAAATGTTTTTGGAAAATTACATGTCCATTTTGAATTTCATGCCTGCGACACGCTTCTAAAAAGTTGGGACAGGGGCGTGTTTACCCCTGTGTTGCATTAACCCTACTCTTAAATACTCTTAAAGCATTTGGGAACTGAGGCGACCAATTGCTGTAGTTTTGAAAATGAAATGTTTTCTCATTCTTGCTTGATATAGGATTGCAGCTGCTTAGGAATTTGTGGTCTTCTTTGTGGTATTCTTGGCTTCATATTGCGCATAATTTTGGCAGGTTAGCACTACAGGCCAGCCAGTTTAGTTCCCAGACTCTCTTTTTACAAAGCCATTGCTGTTGTAATATGTGCAGAATATGGTTTGTCATTGTCTTGCTGAAATAAACGAGGCCTTCCCTGATGTCCTCTGGATGGCAGCACCTCTGGTGTGGTCCCTCTCCTCTAGTAAGGAGGATGTGGCATCCATGATTCCAAAAAATCCTTTTACATTTTAATTTGTCAGACCACAGGACAATTTTCCACTTTGCCTCAGTCAGTTAAATGAGCTTGGACCCAGAGAAGGGGGTGGACTTTCTGAATCTTGTTCATATATGGTTTTATCTTTGTGTAGTAGAGTTTTCACTTGCATTTGTGGATGCAGCGACATACTGTGTTCACAGACAATGGTTTTTGGAAGTGTTCCTTAGCCCATGCAGTGATGTCCACTACAGAATTGTGTCTGTTTTTAATGCATTGAGGGCCCGAAAGTTATGGCCATCCAATATTGGATTCTCCGGGATTCTCTGAATCTTTTAATGTTGTTATGTACTGTAAATGAAGAGATCCCCAAACTCTTTGCAATTTTACATTGAGAAAAAAAAATCTTAAATTGTTGCACTATTTGTCTGTGTACTCTTTCACAGAGTGGTGTACCCCTCCCCATCTTTTGGACTCATCCTCTCTGGGATGTTCTTTTTATACACAATCATGTTACTGACCTGCTGCCAATCAACCTAATTAGTTGTGAGATGTTTCACCAGGTTTTTCTTTGGCATTACACAATTTTCCAGTTTTGTTGCCCCTGTTCCAGCTTTTTTGAAACATGTTGCATCATATTGAAAGTGGCCATATATCTTTCATGAAACAATAAACATTTTCAGTTATAACATTTTATATGTTGTCTTTGTACTTTTTTATATTGAATATATGGTATTTTTGTATTTAAATGATTTGCACATCAGTGAATTCATTTTTTTCTGTACATTTTACGTTGTGTCACAACTTTTTTGAAAACATTGTATTTTAGTTTTTTTTCAAATGCACTAAAAAGCTCTTTGCAAGTACATACGTATACCAATGTATAAAATAACGCCCTGAAGTACATTTTAACGCCATTTTAACGCCATTTTAACGCCCTGAAGTAAAATTATTACTTTTTTAGTGGTACTTAAATACTATTTTGTTTCTATATATTGTACTGAACTGCAACAGAAGTGGTTCTGAAATACTACAAAAAAACTATGCTCTTTTTGGCTTTGGTCCTTATCTTGTTGAGATAAGGACTTCCCTGAGCAATAACACAAGTGTAAAATAATGTTATTTTCCCAAATTTTGCAAAGGCTGAATTAATAGAGATGGGGCATCATAGTTTTGCCCTGCTTGAGAAGTCACTGACCCTACCGCATTGATGTCATATTTCCGTTCGACTTTCATCTGTGTCCTTTCTTTCTGCAGCGTGTGCATCTACTCACAGACTGCCTACCGTATGCACTTCTCTCCCACGCTTCTCTCCCTCATGTCATCTTCAGTGGGCAAACATTAAGTTAGTTACCATAGACTAGTGATGTAACTTTAGGAACTGGATTGTCTTCAATTCTACAGTTTCAAGTAGAATAAAGCGAGCCATTTGGGACAAACACAACAGATTTACACATACAAAACCCTCTCCCTGGTTGACTTGAGTCTAGAGGACAGGCAGGGCTTTTAGAACACACCCGGGCAGTGGGCGAGTTGACACTATGAACACATGTACTGTCACACACTGATACACTTAGTACAGTTCAAACCTACACCTACTATAAGAGGTATATAGCCCATCTCAGTTAGCGAAAAAAAATTAAAACGGGGTGATCACTACAGTAAGATTGACTTCAATGAACCGATTTTGTGCTCACTAAAATAAAATGAAGACTTCCCAGTATTGAAAATGCTGTGAATGCAGTCAAAAAGCAAAGTAAGCTTTTGTTCATTGGAAATTCTGACTTGAAAGACCAAGAAGTAAACATTGCTGTGTAACCACACTGCACCACACACCATTCAATATATATCCATGTCTACTCTTTTGATCACTCCCTTTCCTAAATCCATCTTTACTCTACCACCTCAACTACTCAGTTCTTTTGAATCGAATGAGTATGATTTTTTTCTGTCTTTGTCATTCTACCTGTTTTAGAAGTTTTAGAACACACCCATTTTTACAGTTTATGTTGGAAATTGGAACTTTAAACAGTTCAACTTACGTGAATAACTTGAAGTGGTACAAAGGTAACCTGGAAACTGCCTGAGGTAAAAACAGTTTAGGTCACCAGAAACTGAGTAAATAATGTACATTTCAGTTATAAAAAATACAGTTTTCAGGGAACTAGTATTGGGTTAACAACTTACAGCTGTTCTGCAGCAGTGGGAGTTAATTGATCCTCAAAAGTTGATGCAAACAATTCCTGCAGGTGTCCCAACTTTTGTTGGTGACTTACAAACGCTCTGTCTGTTTAAAAGCAGTGTTAGAAGAGACTGTGTTACTACACCCTCTTAAGCATTATTTGGACAGTATTGTACTGCAGGAAGTTGGAAAAAGGCAGTTAACCTTATATCCCTTAAAAGCGTTGGTCTTTCCTTTAGAACATTTTCAAAGAAAGCCAAGGTATCCGTGTGTGCGGTTTTCTAAACCATTTGGGCATTTGGGAACTGGAGTAAACTCTAACAGGAAGAGGTCTGGCAGACCCAAAGCCCCAACAGAATCAGAACAAATTTTTCTGAGTCAGCAGCTTGCTTGATAGGCAGTTCAAGCATAGCTTAACTCTGCTTGAAGTAAACAATCTCAGTTTCAGCTGTGAAGCAAAGACTTTGAGCTGCAGGTTTGACAGGTCAAGTGGCAGTAAAGAAGCCATTGCTAAGATGGCAAAATAAAAGAGGCTTCCCTGGGCCATGAAACATCACCAGTGGGCTACTGAAAACTGGAAGAAAGTCTTATGGACTGATTCTTCAAAATTGGAAACGTTTGGTTGATCACGCAGAGTTTTTGTGTGCCGTCGAGTAGGAAAAGGATTGTTCTTCAGTGTGTGACACCAACATGGAGGAGGAAGTGTGGTGGTATAGGGCTCTTTTGCTGGATCCAGAGTTGGCAATTTGCACAGAGTGGCACCCTGAACCAAGACGGCTACCAGATCATTTTGCAGCACCATGCAATACCCTCTGGAAATGATGGCCCAACGAGGCTTTATTTGCGTTATTTTAGCAGCAGGATATTATACTGGCATCACTCAGATTTTCTTTATCACATTAAACGGCATCATTGAAATGTATTAAGCAATATAGTTAACAATCAGGTCTGTAAAAAAGAACAGACAAGAACAACATTGGAACGGACGTTAAACATATAAAATTTACAGATTAGATTGTTAACTATATTGCCTTATATATTTCAATAATGGCTTTTATTTTGAAAATTAACATCTGATTTAGTGCTAGTAGCATAATATCCTGATGCTAGAGGAACAGTAATGAAGCCTTGAATGGCCATCACTTCCCTCTGGTGTATGCCGAGTTGGTCAGGGGTACATCCTACATGAGTGTGTTTGTCTGCAAAAGGTGGCTACTTTGATTCAAAAGTGTATAACATTTTGTTAAACAAAAATGTTTTGTCTACAATTGCTTACTTTTTCTAGTCTTTAATTTCCGAGTACATTAAGGTATTAAACTATGTGATTTCAATAACAAAAATGGAGGTGTTTTAATACTTTTGACTGATAGTGTTTTTTATTGTTGATGTCACGTCTCCCTCCTTGGCTGCCTCCTCCCCTGGTCCGAGGAGGTTCCCGGCAGTTGATGTCACCAGTTTTCTAGCCACCACTGTTCCCCCTGGTGTCACCACCAGTTTCCCCACACCTCACAACCCTGTTAGTCTTCTACGCCCCACGGACTGCCCTGTCACCGACGGCACACCTGATCCTTATTCATCTTTATAATTATTCTCATATCCTTATTACCAAGCATATATCTGTTCCCAATGCTCCCGTAATCCTTGAGTTATTGATGTTACCTGTGTTATGCTCTGTGTCTTAGACATATTGAAAGCTTGTTCAGCTGTTCCGGAACTATACCTGCATTTATTTTTGTATATCTAAGTTGTAGATATTATTCTACTGTTGAAATTGCGTCTAGTGATTGTTTGGCGCCCATATTTTAAGAGTCACATTCCCAGTATCCTGAGCATGGCTCCACGTCACAGATGAAGTCATTTTGTGTTATTCTGACATGTTAAAACACCTAATAAAACATACAGTGATTTGACAATAAGGCCTTTTTTGGAACCTGTTTTCTGGAGACCGAATGAAGTATTATTCATACATTATTCATACAACCTGTATCACTGATTTTGGGGTGAAAAGACAGATCTTTTGAAAACATTATGCATTATTTACTTGCCTAGGATTGTACCTTTCTGTCCCACATCTCATATAACTCTACTAAAACTAAATTACCTCATTTTTTTGCATCCCAATCAATATTACAAATACTTGATGAAACTGCAATGTCAAACTTTCACGCCCTCTGAAACTACAGTCCTTAGAGATTTTTATTGACTGGTGTTCTCGGAAAATGATAGCATAAGGATTTATTTAAATCCAGGTTTTTATGGTAACATGGTATTAAGGTAATGTCAGGGAGTTGATAGAGAGCCAGTGATTTTGTATTATTCACAGATTACCTGGGAAGAGTGCGTACCAGCTATGGCTATGAATGGATATAACTATGTATGGCCATTTTCAATGAGATCCTTATTCAAAACAGAAATAAAACTGTCAGTTCTATGAATAACTTGCTGAAACAAAAATACAGAAACCAGCAACCGTCTGAATATCCCCATCGGGCAGTATTTCTGTAAGTTCTCCAGAAGGTGGATAGCATACTGCCATAATCAGTCCCACAGCTTTTTTCATTAATTTTTTTACTAATTGCAATGCAAATTATGGCTGCCGTTTAGTATATGAGGAAATGTCAAATCTTCAAAATTCTGAATATTTAATGTTATTATGATCAAATTATTGTAAATTAGCATTTTAGTAATGTGTATTTTGGTTGCAAAAAAGCCAATTCTATAAATGATATTTCTCTTGCCAGTATATGCAATTGATTATGCCAAGTATTCTTGATGTTTTGATAATCCATGTAACTTTTTTGCTGTCATTTGCTTTTTCTAATAGATTCTTATTCACATAAATCTTCATAGTTTATAGTCTGTACATATATTTGTAGGTTGAAAGTAATAGTGTGGTTTGAAAAGAGTAATTCGAATAAGATGAGTGGAGCAGAGCAGGCCCAACATTTGGACAATATGGAGGCTCTAATGTGTGACATCAAAGTAGAGGATGGGAAACCCTGTTGTTAGTTGTCTCTTTAAGCGAACGGAATAGAACAGGAAAGATACATGGGTGAGAGGGAGGGAAGGAGCCAATGAACTGATAGAGGAGGCAGACGTTCTGACTGTCTAGAACTTTGGTAGAAATAGTGTCGTTTATATTGTGGTTCGGTGTGACTCTTGCTCTAGTACTTAGTGTTGTTTGTTGTTCTGATTTACTTGTGCTCTAGTATTAAGTGTCGTCTAAATTGTAGTTCTGACTGGAACTTTGGTAGAAATAGTGTTGTTTAAATTGTAGTTCTGACTGACTAGAACGTATGTTTGATGGAGTGTTCCTGTAACTCTCTTCTCCCCAGTCTGTACGTTCCGTTGTCAGAAGTTCCTCATCTCTCGTGTGGGTGAAGACTGGATCTTCCTCATCCTTCTGGGACTGTTCATGGCTCTGGTCAGCTGGGTGATGGACTACGCTATTGCCATCTGTCTAGAAGGTCAGTGAGGCTGTTAAGAAGGGAGTTTAGGATGAAGAGGGAGGGATGAAGTGTTGGACTTTGGTGTCTGCTGACGGTTATGGTCAGCTGGGTGGTCCAATTAGCTAACCCAGGGAGGGAGGAATTTCTAAGAACATTTCTGCGTGTCTTGTTAACGACAGTCTCATATAGTCGGCCATGGAACAGAAAAAGAAACACACCCTACTGATTTCATAATGGGATACAGAGCATTACTAACCACCAACTGGGACCACCCACCTCCTCTTCTAACACTCTGGGACATACGCGCACACACACACACTGTTCCTTAGGCTGAGTCATTTAATCTGACACCTCTCCTGCATGCAGCTAAAGATGACATTAAGCCACACATTCCAGATAATCTCAGACACTGTGGTTTATGCACACCCCACAAACCGTGGTGTTCATGATGAGCCCAAGAACAGATTACTGTCTCCCTAAGATTCATGCAGGTGTGCGTGTTTATGTGAGAAAGTGTGTGTGTGTGTGTGTTATTAGTTTCAGTCAGGCTAAATGTCATATTTGTGTGTGTGTGTGTGTGTGTGTGTAGCATGTCTGTTGTGTTGTCAGAGGATGTGTGGGATTTGATATGCACTTGATCTATAACCAGCATTATTTGGCCATTAAAAACAGCCTAGGATTTCTAATCCCTTCTTCAGTCAAACATACACTGCTGTAGTATAGACCAAGTGTGTCTGTGTATGTGTGTATATTTCTCTGTGTGTGTGATGTATTAAAGAGGGGACAAGATTGATTCATTAACAAGCAAGGCACTCATCCAGACAAATGCTCTCATCCCCTCTTCCACACACTGGGTTGAAATATTGTCTTGTTGATGTGCTCTTGAGTTATCATGCTGACAATCTCAGTTGAAGCATGACTTTCCTTTTCCAGTTTCATGATTGACATTCAGTTGATATTAGTCTGTTTGTGTGTGTGTGTCCACAGCACAGAAGTGGATGTACGGGGGTCTGGAAAGTAATGTGTTTCTTCAGTATTTGGCCTGGGTCACTTACCCTGTGGTACTCATCACCTTCTCAGCTGGCTTCACACAGATACTAGCCCCACAAGCTGTGGGTAAGTGACACGCACGCACACACAAACACACACACTACAGTATACAGTACATGTCAAAGGTTTGAACATCTATTCATTCAAGGGTATTTCTTTAGTTTTGCTTTTTTCCCCACATTGTAATATACAATACCGTTCAAATGTTTGCGGTCACTTACAAATATACTTGTTTTTGAAAGAAAAGCAACATTTTTGTCCATTAAAATAGCATCAAATTGATTGGAAATACAATGTAGACATGGCAGTTTTCAAAAGGAATATTTACACAGGCTTTTTATATGTTTGCTTATCCAAGTTTATAATTTTAAAAGTCTAATTGATCATTAGAAAACCCTATGTGATTACAGTATGTTAGCACTACTGAAACATTTTGCACTGATTGAAGAAGCAATAAAACTGGCCTTCTTTAGACTAATTGAGTATCTGGAGCATCAGAGTTTGTGGGTTCAATTACAGGCTCAAAATGTCTCGAAACAAAGAACTTTTCTGAAACTCGTCAATCTATTCTTTTTCTGAGAAATTAAGGCTATTCTATGCAAGAAATTGCCAAGAAACTGAATATTCTTGTACAAATTTGTGTACGTCACAGCCCAAATTGTCTCTAACTGGAATTGAAAGAGGAGTGAGAGGCCCCGGTGCACAACTCCGCATGAAGACGATTACATTAGTGTCTAGTTTGAGAAAGAGACGCCTCACAGGTCCTCAACTGGCAGCTTTATTAAATAGTACCCACCAGTCTAAACATCAATAGTGAAGAGGCAACTCCGGAATGCTGGCCGCCTAGGCAGAGTTGCAAAGAAAAAGACATCTCAGACTGGGCAATAAAAATAAAATGGGCAAAAGAACACAGACACTGGACAGAGGAGGAACTCTGCCTAGAAGGCCAGCATCCCAGAGTCGGCTCAGCCGATGTTGAGACTGTGTGTACTGTAGTTGTCCATATTATGGCAAGAGTACACATAGCTTAAATAGGCAAAGTGAAACAGTCCATTAGTTTTTGAAAACATGATGGCTAGTCAATCCAGAAAATTCTATCTACTCTCTGGTTGACTGGCCAGTGCTTTGCGAACCTCGTCACCATTGAAGGCGTCTCTAACGTAAACTTACGGATCTGACAGGGCTTCGCACAAGCCTTCGAGGCATGTCAGACTGCATCTTGGGCCACTCAGGATTTAGGAGTGACTGAAAAAATAGAGCCCTTGAATAGCTTTTGCCACTCTCCCATGCAGGCCACATTTGTGTAGTGCCCAGGCTATTTTTGCAGTATGCACAGTGTCTCCCAGCTCTCATAATGGACAAAATATTCAGTGCCTGGGAAATTTTTATATATCCTACCACTGATTGGTGCTTTTGAAGAACCTTATTCCGGATTTGATTTGAAAATGTCCTCATCTTCATGATGTAGTTTTCGGTAGGAATTGCACAAACCAACTGTGAGACCTCCCAGAAGGCTTGGACTGGCTCATGATCCGAAGTATACCACATCATCTGTAAAACACAGTGGAGGCAGTGCGATGGCATGGGCTTGCATGGCTTCCGATGCACTGGGTCATTAGTCTTTATTGATGATGTGACAGAAGACGGAAGCAGCCAGATGAATTCGGGAGTGTATAGGGATATATTGTCTGCTCAGATTCAGCAAAGTTGACGGGGACAGGGTTTCACTTTACAGATGGACAATTACCCAAAACATACTGTGAAAGCAACCCAGGAGTTTTTTAGGGCAAAGAAGTGGAATATTCTGCAATGGCCGAGTCAATCACCTGATCTCAACCCGATCGAGCATGCATTTCACTTGCTGAAGACAAAATGTAAGGCAGAAAGTTCCATGAACAATCAACAACTAAACACAGCTGCAGTAAAGGCCTGGCAAAGCATCACAAAGGAGGAAACCCAGCATTTGGTGATGTCCATGCGTTCCAGACTTCAAGCATTCATTGCTTGCAAAGGATTCTCAAAAAAGTATTACAAATTTACATTTTATTTATGATTGTGTTCATTTGTCCAATTACATTTGAGCCCCTGAAATAAGAGGACTGTGTATGAAACTTCTGCACTTCAATTGCATCTCTGTTGTTTCATTTCAAATCCATTTTGGTGTCGTGCAGAGACAAAATTATGACAAATTGTGTCAGTGTCCGAATATTTCTGGACCAAACTATGTTATAGCAAAGGGGGTAGGTAAATACTTATTTGATCACATTTTCTGTTTCTATTTAATTTACAACAATTTGCAGATGTTATTTTTTATTTTCACTTTGACATGGACTTTCATGTGTTGATCACTGGCAAAACTTGTGATTAAACCCATTTTGATTTCTTGTTATGACTCACCAGTTCAAGGGGGGTGAATACTTTTGATAACAACAGTGTGTGTATATACCATGGAAAAGTTTTTTGTTACAGTCTTGACTTACAGCTCATAGAAATACAAATATTAGAATTAAAAATGTACAATGCAGAAATGTTTATTAGAGAAGAACTCTAATCAGCTAATAAACTCAAAGCACCTACAAAGTTTTCCTAGGTATGTTAATTTATTCACTCAATACTTGGTTGGGGCTCCTTTTGTATGAATTACTGCATCAATACGGCGTGGCATGCAGGCAATCAGCCTGTGGCATTGCTGAGGTTGCTTTGATAGCAACCTTCAGCTTGTCTGTGTTGTTGGGTCTGGTTGTTGGGTCAAATCTTCCTTTTGACAATATTCAGGTCAGGCGAATTGGCTGGCCAAACAAGCACAGTAATAGCATGGCCAGCAAACCAGTTACCAGTCGTTTTGGCACTGTGGACAGGTGCCAAGTCCTGCTGGAAAAGGAAATCAGCATCTCCATGAAGCTTGAAAGCAGATGGAAGCATGAAGTGCTCTACATTCTTCTGATAGATGGCTGCATTGACTCTGGAATTGATAAAACACAGTAGACCAACACCAGCAGATGACATGGCGCCCCAACTCATCACTGACTGTGGAAACTTCACCCTGGACTTCAAACAACTTGGATTCTGTGCCTCTCCAGTCTTCCTCCAGCCTCTGGGACCTTGATTTCCAAATGAAATGCAAAATGTACTTTCATCTGAAGAGAGTACTTTGAACCACTGAGCAACAAGTTGTTTTTATCCTTCGCCCAGGTACAAGGGTTGTCTCTGTTTCAGGAGTGGCTTGACACTAGGAATGGGGCACTTGTAGCCCATTTCCTAGACACGTCTGTGCATGGTGGCTCTTGATGCACTGACTCCAGCCTCAGTCCTCTCCTTGTGATGCTCCCCCAAGTTCTTGAATCGGCTTTGCTTGACAATCCTCTCAAGGCTGCGGTCATCCCTGTTGGTTGTGTACCTTTTCCTACCACACTTTTCCCTTCCAGTCAACTTTCCATGAATATGCTTTGATAGCCAGCCCTTTCAGCAATGACCTTCTGTGTCTTACCCTCCTCATGGCAGGTGTCAATGAATGTCTTCTGGACAACTGTCAAGTCAGCAGTCTTCCCCTTGATTGAGTTTGTGTGTACTGAAGGCTCAGTGAGTTAATTAGCTGATTACAGCTCTTTTCAGGTTGACATTTCTGTATTATAAATGTTCTAATATTTTGAGGAACTGGATTTTTGATTTCCATGAGCTGTAAGCCGTAATCTTCAAGATAAAAAAAAAAGGCATAAAAGAAATAAATATTTCACTTTGTGTAATGAATCTAGAATATATGATTTTGATTTAAATTATGGAAAAAAATAACTTTTCCACAATATTTTAATTCGAACATACACACACACACACACGCGCACACACACTGTGCACCGAGGCATACGTTAACCACCTCTCTCCCTCCCTCCAGGTTCAGGTATCCCAGAGATGAAGACCATTCTGAGGGGTGTGGTGCTGAAGGAATACCTTACCTTTAAAACCTTTGTGGCCAAAGTGATCGGCCTCACCTGTGCCCTGGGCAGTGGCATGCCTCTGGGAAAGGAGGTAAAAGATCTACCTCTTACAGTTTGTGGTGCCAAGATGGCTGTTTGTGGTGACACTGTCTACCACCTTAATTATTATGTTCCCCCCAAGTAAATACATTTATCTTTGGTGTCACATTAAGTTGCCACAACACCCTGACACACCAGTGTACAAATTCATCAAGAACAGGAGTGTCTGATGATAAAGAGGAGTGGTGAGAGAACTCCCCTGGGTTTGCGTGTAGAGGATGACATATAATATACTATTTTAAGTCCAGTGTTGTTTCCCTAACATGTGCACTTGAGTGGCGCTAAAAGCAGACAATTAATCATGAAATAACTATGCATGAGTTTCGCTGCATAGACGGCCAAGCATGACAAAATGTACCATCCTTTACGCCAAGCTTAGTCCTGAATGCAAACTGAAAAGCACACTCTTCTGACTGGGAACTTTAAACCATTTTGACGATAGGATCACACTTTTAGGGACCTTGTAACTACAGTAGGGATGTGCATGACAAATATTTTCACTATCGATAATTCCTCAGCTTTTGTCTTTGAATAGTCGATCCCACCCACTCGTGGCAAAAAGAGAGGTACTAAATGAAAACAAAATTAATGTAAATTGCAATATGCTATGCAATAAATTCAATGTTTTATTTTAAAGTGTAGTTAACCATCCATAGTCGACATCCGCGGAACCGTGGACAGTGCTCATTTGCATAAATATTTCGAAAAATGGATTCGCCATAATCGTCCGATTCCAATGGTATATTATTTGTAGCCACTTTCGTGAAGCGTTCCGTGTATAATTTGGGTTGTCCGTGTATAATATGGTTTGTATAGTTGTGTAGTTTGGGTTGCTATGAGAACCTTTCACCAGGCAACGACATTGACCATGCATCTTAGAAAGGCTAATGTGTACACAAGAATAGATATTACAAGGGTGTACATCACTATATATGATGTTTTGAACCATAATACATCGTTTGTATTATATATAAGATATAAAAATAAATATTTAGTCAAAATAGTATGGGGATGTTCTTGAGTTTTTGGGAAGAAGTTGGTAATTTTTCTGAGTTTATAAAATATATAAGTCCAAACGTAACTAGCGATCTAGTTTTGTGTCATTACACGTAAAGGAACCGTTTTATTGCTTTATAATCTTTCATGTTATAGTGTTTCATTTCTAGGTTGAAGAACCACATTTTTTGGGGGTGCCTATATTTTTTACCTTCTATTATATAATTATTTCATTATTTTCAACCCAATTACAGTGTAATTTGATAGTAAAGGCATGAAAGTATGAGGAAATGCCATTGACACAAAATCTCATAATGCTTTCAAAAAAAAATCTTGATGCTGAATGGCAGAAATTTTTTCCGAAATTTTTTTTTTGCCTTTCAAACAGATTAGTTTTATAAATGGTGACCCAGAAGTCTGTTTTGATGTGTTTTTATTGTAGCCAGAGGGGTTGTTATTACAAGGATACATCATAATAGGTTGTATCTGTTACAGAAATGAATCTAGGACCCAAAATGTCCCAGTAGTGAAATCCGGCCGAAAGCCCCATAGGCTACCAAGGGTTAACAACCTCAATAACGTTTTAGTATAAACAATTAGCGTAGATATACTTTTATTCAGGAGACATTCAGATAACCTAATTCATAGGCCTGTCAAGTCGTTAGTATTTCATAACAAGTGATTTATTAAAAATTATTGTTACAAGCTTTTCCATTAATTCCAATTGCAAATAATAAAAAAAAAAAACATGCATTGTCTCCCATGAATTAGCGCAGTGATATGTGTGAATTGCCTTAAAATAGCTAATGTCTTAGTGTAAATTTATTCTGGCCATAACAACAAAATACAAAATGTATTACCACATCTAGTCAGCTGTTTTGTTACAGTCCCTAAAGACTATAATTTGGCAGGACATAATAACAGGTTTTCATGAAATGGGCTCACATTGCATATTGGAAATGAAGAAATGTATGTGATTGATTGACACAACTTGCATTTTAACCAGGATGAGTGTGGAGCTTGAGTTGCGAAAGGGCTAACAACCCTGTTCTTACAATTCTTACATTTCCCTTACTCTTACCCTAAATGTTTAACTAACCATAACATTAACATTTATCCACAACATTTATTACATACATTTCTTCCTGGAGGGCATTTCTTTGAACATCTAAAAAATATTACAGTAAATAAATATCCTGTATTCAAAAAGTCTTTGTCGTGTGCAGGTCACAAATTTCTCTTAAGCAATTTCTGTCAATTTTACGAAGACCTGTGTTGGGTTCTGGACCTGTTCCGACCAGCATTTCTGAGTACAGCTTGCTTCATCAATTCTGGCCTACTTACTGAAGCAGCACCATCTCCCTATTCGCTTCCTTCTGTCTGGGAGTGGCAACACTGGTTAGCAGATTCTCTTATCCAAAGCGATTCAGTGATGAGTGCATGCATTTTCACACCATAACCCTGGTGTCTTAGCCCTACCAACTAAGCTACACAAGACCCAAGCTTAGTGAATGCTACATTGGAAGCTGCGTCCAGCTTTAATATTCCTAGGTTGATGTATTGCTCTAATCACGACGCACATTTCTGCACTGAATGAATTTTGGGCTTATGTTATTAGTTGCCCTGCCAGTTGAGCTGGCAGCCAACTACATTATTAGGTCTAGCCATTTTACTGGATTTTCTGTCTAAAGGAGCTACTGAGTAATTGTTTTTCTGACTTAATGTCTGCCCAAAACAAGAAGATTCCTTGTTTTTCAAAACGCTTAATAATGTATTTTGCATCTCCTAATTTCCTGTAATTTATTTTGCCAGACCGTGTAAGCGGAGCCGGCCAAGAAGAGTGAATGTCTCTTACTGAAAGTGTGTGAGTGACTGACTACCCCTTGTTAAATAGCGTAGTGGTTAGAGACATGGACCTGCAACCAATAGTTCCCGCTTTCAAATCTCATCACAGTCAAAGCAAATTATTCATTAGGCTTTGTTTCTCATAGATAAAAACTTTGCTGGCTACAAACCTCAGTAGTTGCATTATAGTAAGCCTAAAATAAAATTGTTTATATTGTGACTATTTTTAGTGGAAGTACGCATCCGTGCATGATTTTTAGGGTAATATAGGCTAGATAACCCCTTGGGCAGTAAAAGATTAGAGGTTTCTATGATTCTCTCGTCTTTTCACTTGATGAAAAAGTCAGTTTTTGTCACCTATATTGATAGTTATTTTATCAATGTCATTCATGAATGATATTCAAACGAATGTTTTTGCGCCATGAAATAGCTTTGGCTGTGTTAAGTTCAAGTAATAAGTTAGATACTAGTAAGCCTGTTACTGGCTAATAAGCTGTTAAAACAGCCTGTCTTAGATCAGTGTCTTAGATGTCTTGACCTCCTTGGGAGTATATGGAAGTCCATAACTCCACTTTTCTTCCCTGCAAGGACTTCTACCTGTTGAATAAAGATTGCCGCTGCTCAAATAAGTTGGGACACTGCGTAAAATGCAAATAACAACAGAATGCCATGATGTGCAAATCATTTATCCCTACATTTAATTGGAAATGGTACAATGACAACTGAGAAATGTTATTGTTTTTGGAAACATGCATATCCATTTTGAATTTGATGACAGCAAGACATTTCAAAAAAGTTGGGACAGGGGCATGTTTACCATTGTGTTGCATCACCTCTTTTTACAACGCTCTAAGCGTTTGGGAACTGAGGAGACCAATTGCTGTCATTTTGAAAGTTAAATGTTTTCTTATTCTTGCTTGATATAGGATTGTAGCTGCTGAACAGTTCAAACTCTCTTTTGTCGTATTTTTCATTTCATAGTGTGCCAAATGTTTTCAATAGGGGACAGGTCTGGACTGCAGACTCCAGTTTAGCACCCGGACACTTTTACTACGGAGCAATGCTGCAGAATGTGCAGAATGTGGTTTGGCATTGACTTGCTGAAGCATGGCCTTCCCTGAAACTGGATGGCGGTATATCTTCCTCCAAAACTTGTACATATTGTTCAGCATTAATGGTGCTTTTACAGATGTGCAAGTCACCCATGCCATGTGCAGTAATTCACCCCCATACCATCAAAGATGTTGGCTTTTGAACTGTTAGCTGATAACAAGCCAGATGGTCCTATTTTATTCTTAAGTCTAGGAAGACGCGGTGTTAATGATTCCCAAAAATAATTGATGTTGATTCGTCAGGCCACAGGACAGTTTTCTCACTTTGCCTCAGTCCTCAAATGAGCTCTGGCCCAGAGAAGGTGACGGTGGTTCTGGATCTTGTTTATATATGGTTTCTTCTTTACATGATAGAGTTTTAACTTGCATTTGTGAGTGCATTAATGTACATTAGTGTTCGCAGACAGTGTTTTTCCAAAGTGTTCCTGAGCCCATGCAGTGATTTCCACTACAGAATTGTCTGTTTTTAATGCAGTGCTGCCTGAGGGCCTGAAGATCATGGCCATCCAATATTGGTTTTCGACTTTGTCCCTTGCATACAGAGATTTCTCCAGATTCTCAGTATCTTTTAATTATATTATGTACCTTAGATGGTGAGATCCCCAAATTGTTTGCCCTTTTACTTAGAAAAACACTTCTTAAATTGTTGCACTAATTGCCTGCACTTTCACAGAGTGGTGAACCCATCCCCACTTCTGACAGACCCATCCTTTCTGGAATGATCTTTTAATACCCAATGATGTTACTGTCCTGTTACCAATTGACCTAATTAGTTGTGATATTCCACCATGTTTAGTTTTTTAGCATTACACAACTTTTCCAGGCTTTTGTTGCCTCTATCCCAACTTTTTTGAAATGTGTTGTTGGCAACAAATTCAACATGGGCATATATTCTTCAAGAAACGATAAAATGTCTCAGTTTCAAAATGTTATATGTTGTCTTTCTACTATTTTCTATTGAATATGGGGTTTTAATGATTTGCATATCTTTGAATTCTGTTTTCATTTTCATTTTACACATCATCCAAACTTTTTTAGTAACAGGGTTGTGGTACAGTGCCAGTCTTGTTTCTCTTTCCTGAATGTATGTGTTATCTACCGTCATTTCTGTTTTGCGTTGACATTGCTGATGGTCTTCTTTTACATTTTTCTACCAAAGGTCATTTTGGGATCTTTTACTCGGCCACCGTATTATTTTAATGTAATGCAGGGAGTTGCTGAAAGAGACATCAATGCTGATACTGCTTTCAAGATTCCCTCTGTAAGATTCATGATGTATGATTCAGGGGATTTGTTGGTTGGCTCTATCGTATCCCTGTTTTTTGGTGACTGGTGGATCTCATCAAGGTGCGGTTGATGGCTTTTAGAAAACACAGTGGATCCGGTAAGTAAGTAGCCTTAACATACAGTAGTTTGGATGTGTAGCCTGTCTGAAATGTCTTGTTACCTGGCCAGTGAATGCTTCTTACATACTGCTAAGTTAGTGACGCTAAGCAGGTTTTATGGACTGTTTCTGCATCTTGAAAGCTTTTTCAAAATTCTACGAAGTTGATGTCTGCTTTTCATAGCAATGTTTGACAATTATCCAGCGTTTTTCAATGTGGTTTGAAAGGGAGTTAGCCTGCTTTTTTCTTTCATAGTCTCTTCATAGTTTGTTGCATCCTGCTTTTTATCCAACAATGCAATAAATAATGTTGCATGATTCCAATCCTGTTCTTGCACTCAGTGAGGTATTCTGTTTTGGGGATTGCTGAACACCAACCTTTTGCCAGATGTCATTCAGTAAGCTGTGTGGAGACCCTGGAAGTAATACGGATGTCAGTTACAACATCAAGCGATACGTTATCATTTCCTAATGTCCTGCCTTGCTGGCATGGGAAGATCACAGCTGTCGGATGATCTTCAACTCCTTGCTGTTGGACTTCTGCTCCATCTGTAGCTTACTTGCTATTTGTTCAGTGTATGGAATCTAGTCCCACTTGCACCTCATTCTGGTGCATTGTTTCTGTGTTGGTCATTTTGCAGCATACCTTTTTTCTTGGTCTAATCAATTTCCGTATTGAATGTGGTCTCTCTTCCTGAATTTCTTTCTTTCTGGGTTTCATCTCTGATCCAGACTTTTTTACTAACTTCCCTTTGGCCTAGGACATCACTAGTACTTGTGATTGCATTATGACAACTTGTCATCTATGAAATCTGTATTGTAGCGTAAGTCCCCATTCCTGGCATGTTTGTGCTATTTTGGTAGTTTTTTTTTCTTTAATTTACTTGTGTCTTCGCTTACCAAATTTATCATGAATTCCGCTACCAGGAGATAAATATGAATCAATATCAGCCTTTTTTCTGATTTCCGGGTGATCTTGCCACCATGTTTGTTTAAATACTTCAATGAAGCCACTGAGTGAGTGAGATAAGGGTCTTTCTGAGATTGATATCTAAGCCAAATTCAATTTGAGAAAATTCCATCTGACACCAAATTGTTTTAGAAAATCAATGCCCAATCTGACTGGTATCCAAGGTACACCAGATCTGACTGTAATTATTTGCGTGAGAACTCTAATCCAAATTGGAAAAATCATGCTTTTTTGTCCTGCAAGGCCGCCAAATTGGTTAACGTTTCACATATTTTGTCTTGTAGCCAGGTCAGTCCAATGCACGATTTATGTTTCGCACATTATAATCTCCTTAATATCATCCCTCATTTTAAAATGTTGACCTAAGAGGGGAGGGAGTCTGTTGTGATATCGTGCTATGCAATTCTCCAGAATGCACATTTTGTTTTCCGCTAATTGGTACACATTAATTGTGTTTGTATAGCCTGTAGTTTGCAAGAAAGGAACCTCCCTGTCCTGTGCACAAACACACCCCTATAAAAAGCTACAGAGCTTCCAATTTTGCATCTTTTCACACTGTCATTAGTGTTTCACACCTGTTGCGGTTGACAATAGGACATGTATTATATGAGCTTAACTACCATACTTCTGTGAAGAATAAAGAACATCTTCTGATCCAATACCTCTAGTGAAAAGATTGTAAAATGAGTTGAAGGAGCACACCTTGTTCAAATAACTGTGCCAGTCTCATTACTGTAAGAACAGTACACATTAACCTATGCTACAACAGGCCAATGCAAGCTCCCTATAACAAGCTCAAGCCAGAAGGAGAGGAAAACAGACGCAGGAGAGGAGCTGTCCTGATCTTACTGCAGTGTGCTGCAAATGGGATTTAGATTTGGTTTTCATTAGGACAGTTCGTTAAATATATACAGGTTTGGATTTGGTCAATATTTCACACTATCACCCAGATTAGAGATCCGTGGACCTCTACCTGGATCTAATCTGTGATCTGATTGTCAATGTTGTATCCAACCAAGTTGAATACAGGTTCAGATCTTGGGTAATCGGGGTGTATGTACGTCTGTGAATATACAAATAGTGAGCATTGAGCAACAACTCAGAGGGGAGGGGAAAGCAGTCAATAATGGATCTTGCACATCTGTACATGGGGCAGAAATCTCTCTTTTTCTAGCTATGAATCTAGAAAATCAAGAACTGCAACAACTCAATAAAGAAGACTGGTGACCTTTCCCCCCCCTCTCTGATAGTAATATAAGTGGAAAGGGAGAGTGGAAGTGTTTTTCCTTTTGAATAATACATGGGTGGTTTTAGCCTGAACTAGATATGCAGATGGTGTTTATATCCTGTAGATTGCTTGTGTTGAGGAAAGTGTTGTTGTTTTGGGGAGAAGTGTCTCTTGTCAACACCAGGAGTAGGCTAGGCTATTGAGTTTTTTTGGCTTTCTTTGGTATTTTCTGTGTTTCTTTGGGCTCTTTGGTTCTACCAGAATGATAAAACTTTTTATTCAGAACTGAGAAGAACTGAAGATGATACGTGGAATTAGTATTTGCTGTATCTACTCCAACTGTGATGGTGCACATTCATTTAAGTTTACACAAGTTGTTCTCTTTTTCTCCCTAGGGTCCGTTTGTGCACATCGCCAGCCTATGTGCTGCACTCCTTAGCAAGTTCATGTCTCTTTTTGGAGGAATATACGAGGTAAACCACAAGTAAACACACACACACCTCGTCTATTGTTTATTCCTGTGATGCAATGTTTATGACCATTAAAGTGAAATTGGATTAAAGTACTACCGTAGTATTCAAATGCATTCAGATCCAACATAATTTGATTGTAATCTCATTTAGCTATTATTAACAGTGTTTTATTTTTTGTGTGCATTAAACGGACAACATTTCCAGGAGCAGTCCACTAACATTTATAATATACAGTCCTTTTTATACAGTTATTTGCAAAACGTTATCTATGTATAATGAGAGACAAGGGAAATAATGTGTCTCAGTTGAAGGGGGAGCAGCAGCAGAAATCCACAAGGTGCCTATGTTCATTAACCATTTGAGTAGCGGTGCACTCTGGGAAGGCAGGGCCGCGCTAGTGAGAGAGCAGCATCAGGGGGTTCTATTGCCTTCCCTCTACAAAAGCATTTTGATAGAACTCGACTGATTGTAGGCCATGCCATTCACATGGCAGGTTTTGAAGTTTGTATTTTTATTAACATCTCTTCCAAAGACAAGATGTGGGCTGACTGTGCCTGTGCCGTCTTTGGAGATGTTAGATCAGATCAACTTGAAAACCTGCAACAATCCGCAATGGACAGATGTTGAGATGATGTTTGGCCAAAAGAAAACAGAAAAAACATACCAACTGTAAAGCATGGAGGTGTTATGGTTTAAGGCTGCTTTTCTGCCTCGGGACGTGGATAACTTGCCATAATTTAAGTAAAACAAGAATTCCATATTGTACCAGAGAATTTTTAATGAGAATGTTAGGCCATCTGTCAAAAAGTTTAAGCTAAACCTGGATCTTGCAACAAGACAATGATCCGAAACACACAAGAAAAGCCACAACAAGATGGCCCAAAAAGAAGAAATGGAGGGTAATGGAATGTCCAAGTCAAAGCCCAAATCTCAGTGCTGTTGAAATGCTGTGAGTGGACTTGAAGCATGTCCTCAGATATGACGCAGTTGAAGCAGTTTAAATAGAATGGGCAAACATCCATCAATTTAAGAAGGGGATATTAGGAAGGGGGTGTACTTTTTCCCATGATTGTATAACTTTTTCATTTAGTTTCTATATTAATTTTCATACCCTTGACAGACCTTTGAGCTTTTCTGACTGTAACTAAGAAGATATTTAAAGTAACAACATCCTGTCATTCTCTGTAACATCAAAACAGTGACTCTCGCAGATTTATGGTAATCTAGAACAACCTTCCCTTACACAGGAAACAGCACATGGACCCTAAATAAGGCATTTGTCCAATCCCATCAGGGCTAATATACCTCTGTTGGCTATGCTCTTGTCTATTGAATCAAAATCACGCCCAAACGCTCCTCGTTCTAACCTCCACGTCCATGTAAAACAGTACATGGCATAAAAAAGTACAGTCATAGGAAAGAGTATGGGGAACTTCTGTGCACATGATATAGAGTATCTGGTCCTTATCACTGATGCAGGTTCGGCTCTGCCCTCTGATGGTATTGGTAACTTATCATACCTTGGGACAAGAACTTTTTAGAATATAGGTCTTTTCATCAAATTAATATAGCTGGAATTAGGTATGCATAATTATTGACAGTCATGCAAATATTTCAAACACCATTTGAATCAAACACCAGTTTGGCTGTGAGCAAGATATGGATCAGATTGAGGGCTACAGTAAACTCCAAATGCAATCTTGATTTTATGCTTTGCATTTGGAAGTGTCAATTCAAGTCAAGCTGATCAATTTTAAGTAGATGGATCAGAATAAATCAGTGTGCCAACTATTGGTATTTTGAGAAGGTACAATAACAGTAAGTGTTGGTATTAAGATTGTGTACAGCTTCCTTTACAATTTCCCCATAACTATTGTTAATAACTAGATTTTAAATTGCTGATAAAAATGCATTAGGTCCAATTTCCTGTGTGTTTAAAACATGCGAGACCAGATTTTAATGCTTAGTCATTTGGTATACGGCGAGACAGGTTTTCAACGTCTACTGATACTATTACAGTGTCTTGGCTTAAGAGTCCAGTTGTTGAGACTGTTCAAAATGTCCTTGGTACCCTTTAGGTGTATGGGCAGGGGCCTTAAATGTAACAAAGTATGTACTGCTCTAATTAACCTGGGAAAATTAGTGTTTGAGAGAGTTGCCTTGTGCGTCTACTTTTATACTGAAAGCATTAATTTCATCATCGAAAAAGGCTGTCCTTAGCATTAATCACCCCTCAGCCTGGGGGTATGTACTCACCGGAACATGTGGCCTACTCTGTGGGATGGATGAAGCGGTGTCTAATGGTTGACTCTGCAGAGCATAACACCTGGGGACTGGGAACAAGGATCATGTGATGACTGCACACTATGCTGAACAGAGGCGATGACACTAGAGAGCCTCGCTCATAGAGAAATGTTCTGGTATCCCGTTAACACTGGTCTCAAGTAATGATCATTTTATCAGTATTAAACAGTCCGATGTATGTAGTCCTTGGGTTTCACTTCTTTGTGGGATTTGCTACCTGTTTCTTGCTTATGAATAATCAAATGCTACATTTGCTGTTGGTTTTGTTTTGGTTTCAGATCCTCTGTATCTTACACACATACATATTTAAATCAGATATTAATTGATTTAAATGAATTATCTTTAATCCCCCAGCTTGATGGGTTGAAAGCAAGTTAGAGAGGGGGATGAATATAGGCAGACAGGCACAGAGAAGAAGAGAGATAGAAAGTTGAAAGACTATGCTTGTTGCGCTTGGGCCTCGGGGTATGATTGGAACGAGAGTGAGAGAGGGAATAGTCGACTCATCTCTCTCTACTCTGAAGATGAGAGTTGTGTGTGTGTGTGTGTGTGTGTGTATTAGTGTGTGAGTGAGTGGAGGGGGATAGGGGCATTGAAGAATCTGAGCCATTCCCTTTCGAGTGGGGCACACTATTCCTTTGCTACATACTTCCTTCTCTTTCCTGTCTGTCATTCTCCACATCATCTTCTCTTTCCTGTCTGTCATTCTCCACATCATCTCCTCTTTCCTGTCTGTCATTCTCCACATCATCTTCTCTTTCCTGTCTGTCATTCTCCACATCATCTTCTCTTTCCTGTCTGTCATTCTCCACATCATCTCCTCTTTCCTGTCTGTCATTCTCCACATCATCTTCTCTTTCCTGTCTGTCATTCTCCACATCATCTCCACTTTCCTGTCTGTCATTCTCCACATCATCTCCTCTTTCCTGTCTGTCATTCTCCACATCATCTCCTCTTTCCTGTCTGTCATTCTCCACATCATCTCCTCTTTCCTGTCTGTCATTCTCCACATCATCTTCTCTTTCCTGTCTGTCATTCTCCACATCATCTCCACTTTGCTGTCTGTCATTCTCCACATCATCTCCTCTTTCCTGTCTGTCATTCTCCACATCATCTCCTCTTTCCTGTCTGTCATTCTCCACATCATCTCCAACTTCCTGTCTGTCATTCTCCACATCATCTCCTCTTTCCTGTCTGTCATTCTCCACATCATCTTCTCTTTCCTGTCTGTCATTCTCCACATCATCTTCTCTTTCCTGTCTGTCATTCTCCACATCATCTCCTCTTTCCTGTCTGTCATTCTCCACATCATCTCCTCCTTCTCTTTCCTGTCTGTCATTCTCCACATCATCTCCTCCTTCTCTTTCCTGTCTGTCATTCTCCACATCATCTTCTCTTTCCTGTCTCTCATTCTCCACATCATCTCCTCTTTCCTGTCTGTCATTCTCCACATCATCTCCTCTTTCCTGTCTGTCATTCTCTACATCTTCTCCTTCCTGTCTGTCTGTGTCCTTCTCCACATCATCTTCTCCTTCCTGTCTGTCGTGTGTATGGGTTGGGGTTTGTGGGTGGAGGGGGTTTAGTACACTCACACACTCACAGCTCTGTTTCACTTAAACGCTGCTAAAAGGAGCCGAGCCTCATAGGAAACAAGGTAAAGCATGGCTGGATATGAAGGGTGGAATGTCACACCTGTCTTCCTCCAACTCCACATTCCATCTTTAGGTCACCTGTTCGTATTACATGTAAACCATGTGTTAGGGGTGGGCAGTATGGATGGTAGAAACGGTATGCCAGTGTAAATACAAGCCACAGTATGGATTTGCCCATACCATATGTGCCGTGGTAGGCTAGAGCATGGAGCTTGGCATCGATGTAAAGCACTGTGTTGTCGCAGAAATTCTATCTGAAGATCATAATCATGAATAGAGTCTATTGTTCAGCTATAATTTGGCTAATGAAACACGTTTCTGTTTCCATGCATTTGATTGTTTTGGAGAACAGAGTGTAGTCTTGTTGGCACACTACAAGTCTACACTCTGTTCTCCAAAACAATCAAATCTTTTTTTTTAGAAAGAAAGGGGCTTCCTTCAATATTTGGTGAAATCCCAAGAAGATCAGCAAATAGTTTTAAACACAAATCTACAAATCAGATTGTGATAGATACTTTTACTGTCCAGTGTTTTAAATATACCATGACATACTGTCATTTTTAGCCCATACCGCCCAGCCCAACATGGGTATTAATTTATTTTGTTGTTTAAGCTTTGTCACAGATCAAATACTCTAGGGCGTTTTGCACTGTAAATCTAGTCAATGATATGAAATCTATTTCATGAGAAAAAAAATATAAAATTGCAGGACGGTTCAAAGCAATATTATTAAGTTTAGCCTATAATCCTTTGTGGTTGCTCATGAAAATTGCTTTTGCCACCAAGTCTTTAGTTGCAAATACACATTAATTATTCCTCAATCCATGCATGTTGATTATAAGATCAACTATAGTGGTCACGTGTGATAATAAACATCAGAGATTGTGACAGGCAAATGTAAAATGTGTGAGAGTGAAATACCAACCTGTTACTTTTTAGTGAATGTAGCGGGGTTGGTACCTTGACTTTTTTTATTTATCACATATTTATTCACAATTTTTGAAGATAAATCCTTCACCACTGGACTTATCCCACATCCCTGTCTGCCTTGCCTCTGAGCTTAACACTCTTATGTCCTTGAATAGAGACATCTCTCTGCAATGCATTTTCCCATTCACAGGTGTGTGTGTGTGTGTGTGTGTGTGTGTGTGTGCACGCGCATGTGACTGTGAAGGTAACCACACCCTCCTTGTGTGTTTACAGAATGAGTCAAGAAACATTGAGATGCTGGCTGCTGCCTGTGCTGTGGGGGTGGGCTGCTGTTTTGCTGCCCCTATAGGAGGTTGGTCACCCAGACACACCCAGACGTGACCCACCCAGACGTGACACACCCAGACACACCCAGACACACCCAGACGTGACCCACCCAGACGTGACACACCCAGACACACCCAGACGTGACCCACCCAGACGTGACACACCCAGACACACCCAGACGTGACCCACCCAGACGTGACACACCCAGACACACCCAGACGTGACCCACCCAGACGTGACACACCCAGACACACCCAGACGTGACCCACCCAGACGTGACACACCCAGACACACCCAGACGTGACCCACCCAGACGTGACACACCCAGACACACCCAGACGTGACCCACCCAGACGTGACACACCCAGACACACCCAGACGTGACACACCCAGACGTGACACACCCAGACACACCCAGACGTGACACACCCGGACGTGACCCACCCGGACGTGACCCACCCGGACGTGACCCACCCAGGCGTGACCCACCCAGACACACCCAGACGTGACCCACCCAGACGTGATCCACCCAGACGTGACACACCCAGACGTGACCCACCCAGACGTGACCCACCCAGGCGTGACCCACCCAGGCGTGACCCACCCAGACACACCCAGACGTGACCCACCCAGACGTGACCCACCCGGACGTGACCCACCCAGACGTGACCCACCCAGACGTGACCCACCCAGACGTGACCCACCCAGACGTGACCCACCCAGACGTGACCCACCCGGGCACAACCCTATGACTGACACACTGGCTGAGCCCTACACTTTAACTTTCAGCTCTTGTCTTTTCACTCCCCTAATTGAAGGTGTGTGTGTGTGTGTGTGTGTGTGTATGTGTAGGTGTGCTTTTCAGTATTGAGGTAACATCTACATTCTTTGCGGTGAGGAACTACTGGAGAGGGTTTTTTGCTGCTACCTTCAGTGCCTTCATCTTCAGAGTTCTGGCTGTGTGGAACAGAGACGAGGGTAAGTCTGGTCTATGTGGACGTAATGTTTGCTACCAGAATCATGCATTGGTGTCAGACCCATACTTTGTAGTGCCCCTTAACTTTGTTTGGATACTGTTTCTCCCTCCCTAACTCCCTCCTACGTAGAGACCATCACAGCTCTGTTTAAAACTCGTTTCCGTCTGGACTTCCCCTTCGACCTCCAGGAGCTCCCGGCCTTCGCTGTCATTGGGTGAGTCTGCTGGCCTCAGCAAGCCATTGAGGTCTTTATTTTCTGCAGAAATGTTCCGGAGGATAGCCAGCTAACTTAGTCACCTAACATGGATAATACAGTCAGCAAGATGGGACATTGATTTGAACTTGCGTTTGCTGTTCTAGCAGAGCCACAAAGCTTATTATGGACTTGAGTGGGACCAGGGAGCGAAGCATTCAGCTTTCCATCCCTTCCTTTCTGTCTATATATCCCTCTCAAATAACATAACCCTTTGCCTAACTCTGTGTGGGCTCTCAAGAAGAAGAAAATCCCTCACTTTTTTCCCCTCCTGTTTCTTTTTGTGTGGAGGATGTCCACCCACTCAGGATCTGAAGAGTGATGCTTTGACTCATCAAACAAAAAACTGCTTAAGGAGAATGCAGCAGTTATAACAGGGAGAGAGAGTGACCAAAAATCCTTGCAAGGGTAATAAAAAAAGGATAAATGTACATTTAAAAAAAACATATTTTTTTATCTTGTTTGTGTTGGAGGAAAGGATGAATTTAAATTGAGACATTTTAGAGTCTCTGCTAAGCTAGCATATGAAAATCTTAAAGACCATTTACAAAATTTGTACAAATAAAACGTTTATATAAAGTTTGTAGTAGTATGTACTGCAACCAATTGTCTTTAAAGTCAGGTAGTTATTTGAATTCCCCTTGTGTGTTATTACGAGGATTCACATGATTTCATGTTAAATGCACATGTCTCAGGGAACTCCCACAATTGGTTATTACAGTATTTGATAACAACTACGTAATGAAGATCTAAAGTTTAGGATACAAGAGCATTTCCTAGGCATTAAATATATGCCCGAGCAGTGTAATGTCCATTTTTAAGAAATTGATAGAATATACTGTGAATCAGTTTGTAACAGCCCATCCTCAAAATATAAGTATACAATGGAGATGGGCACTAGTCAGGGAGGCCACCAAGAGGCCGACTGGTGTAAGAAATCCCCAGATTAAATAATGATTGCGTACCCAGTCGTCAAGGGAGAGAGTTATTCAATTATTTATTGCAGCATTTGATAGTCTCTTGTTTCAAGATGTTACAGACTCGATCTCAAAGAAACCTCCGGTTGTACCTCGACTTTACAGACATTGCAATCCAGAATGCACAACACAGTATACACAAGCCCACGTTTAATTGGAAGTTAAATGTTCCTAGATAATGAGAACAACAGATACATCTGTGTATATGTTCTCTCTCTGTAGGTCACCCCTGCCAACCTCAGGAATGTGAAATGTTTATATTGACCATTTGGGGGTTCTTTTAGAAATATGATCTGTGCCCTTCAATGTATATACCAGCTAGCAACCATATTACAGTGAGATAACTTTGCTGCAGTACTTTTAATAAAGCCGACTTAAAAATGTTGAAGAGTGTGCCCTGCTTGAGATGGCCAAATCAGAGAGGGTGGATAGTAGGTTGCTGTAGTTCAGTGCCAAAGGCAGCAGATAGATCAAGGTGGATGAGAACAGATGAGAGAGAGTTAGCTTGGGCAGCACGAAGACCTTCTGCTACACAAAGGAGAGCAGTCTCTACCAAGTGGCCTGTTTTGAATTCTGACTGGTTAGGGTCAAGGGGATTGTTTTGAGAGAGATAAGAATAGAGTTGGATGGAGACATTGTGTTCAAGTGTCTTGAAAATTAAAGATATGAGGGATATTGGCCTGTAGTTATTGAAATCAGCAGAGTCAAGTGTGGGTTTCTTTAAGAGGGGACAGAGAAAGAGCGAATGAGACAAAGAAGGGGTCAGACGATGAGTCAGCGCTGTAGTGGTGAGGTTAGTTGTCATACAGTATCGAGTAAAGATTAGATTGAGTGCATTGCCTGCTTTATGGGCAGGAGTTGACAATGAATGAGTGAGGTCAAAATGGGAAAGCAGTGGAAAAAAAGAAATGGAAAGAAATCACTGAAAGTAAGATGTTGGAAGGTTGTCCCAATAATATAAGTGGTGAGCCATCATCTAGTAATGAACTGATCAGGCATCTCAAGCTCATTGAGGACGTCACCTAGAGTGCATGTACGAAGGATAACAACAATGTCAAGTTTGAATGAAAAGGTCAAACTGACCTTGGAATTCAACATCAGAAATGTGTCAGTGAGCAACAGGGAGGAGAGAGAATCTCAAAATTACTGAAGAAACAAGTAGTCACTGTTGGGATCAGAAACTCCAGGACTATGGGAAAACAGTCAGATGCAGGCGGAATAGCGGTATTTCCTTAGGAAAACCATGTTTCTGTAAGGGACAGGAAGTCAAGAGCCTTGGAGGCCAGCATAAGCTGAGATGCATTTGGCCTTGTTGACACCGGATTGACAGTTCAAAACACTGTTAGCAGGTATTCCACATGGGTTGAGAGGACTGGGAACACAAATCAGAAAGGTCCTGGCCATGGGATTGGGTGTGACTGTAGAAATGACAAGGGCACAAGGAGGGGAAAGAGAAATGCTGTGTACAACACCAACTGCAAATGTTTATTATACAGGACAACAGATTCAGTCCATATGCTTGATCCATAAACTTGATCCATGAACAAAATCATAAAACCGGAAGTCAGGGAAGAACTTGCTTTTACGTTCACATTAAGTCTCAGACAGGCTACTATTTGTATGACTGTGTCCAGTAGAAACAGACCCAACATGACATATTAATGAAAAACATTATTCATTCCCACAATAAACCCTTTGAACCATCAAACAGTTCCCCTATGTCCAAGTGATGAGTCATGCATCAGTTTCATCCAAACGACTCAATATATCCTGAATGTAACACAACACTCCACTCCAATGAGTGTGATAGTGACTGTTTCTACCTTTAAAAATGAATATGGCACTATTAAGGATATCAGGGTAATCTTTGGTATTATGGCAATGAAGTGCCTACGCAATAAAACATGACCAATGTTGAGTAGAATTCATCATATGTAGTCCTCTACCAGCCTTGTGAGGTATGAATCTCCATACATATGAGGAAAACTATTTATTTATTTATTGTTAGGAATGAAGCTATATTCCAATCAGTCGTCCTGTTATTAGTTTCTTCCGTCTTTTTTGTCTTGCATCAGTGATGTCAAGTTCTATGAGCCTGACAAGCTATCAGGTCTTAACAAATGTTGGTGAGAGTGTGTATCTGAATAGTGAAAGATTTCCAGCACTTCAATTTTACTCAGTAGATTGACACCAGCGATGTTTCCCACTGTGGTATGGACCGTGTGACCTTTCCAGTGACCCAATCCAAATGGTTCTCTGTCCTGTAGTATGTGTGAAACACACTGAATTGATCTGTTGGATGACTATGAGCCTGTGAACAGAAATCTGTTAAGCGAAGCCACTTCCTTGGTCGTCTCTGCTTCTCTCATCTCGCTGTCCATAGCTCATCTGCAATGTGAGTGTGGATCTGAGTCTTCTGGCCCTGACGTCTTCTGCCGTTTGAGTGGTCAGCATGAGGGAGAACAGAGACCGTCTATTGTTGTGGTGATCCTTCTCAAACATGCTGTTTTACTCACACCCAGTTTCCTGTCAGTGATGTGATTTGTCATCATAAAAGTTGACGTCAAGTGTTGTTTTGCATCCAGGATGTGCTTTGTTGATAACCAATGTTGTATTTATGTTCGTTAACACCTGGCAGTAGAATAAAATTGGCTTGTCTTGTCAGAGGCACAACATAGTGGTGAGATCAATTCTACTCAAATTAAAATGTAATTGTTTATCAAAAATGTTATCACTCAAATAAAACAATATAATAATTATATAATAACTGATACATCCCCCTGCATTCTGTTCATTAGTCAGTGGAAAAGGACATGAGCGAATACATAATAACATCATATGAATGGGCCGGAGCCATCTTGCTGTTATTATATTATAACAGTTAATTCCAGGATGTATATTAAAATTAAATAGGCTTTGCTAGCTGGTGTGGATCTAATATCCATTCAGTAATGTGTTGACTTACTGTATTAAACCAAAGTTGACGTAATGTATTACAAACAAAAACATACAACAACCAGAAAAGTTTTATCCTGTGTTCAACAAGTTATGAGATTATAAATCAAATAACGCATTAGCAAATGTTTTTCATTTAGCTAAACAGCTCTCAGAAACTCTTGTGATTTTTGCGCATACCTAACTAAATTATTGGTTTCCCGCTGGGGAAAGGCTGGCTGACTAGATTGTCAGGAAGGATAGACCTTCAACAGCTTCCAGCAGTTCACAACCATGCCATTGTGTCTGTTTTAAATTAGATTAGAATTTTCTATAGCTTCCTGTTTTAGAGCTGTTGTGTGAAACTGTTATTAGCTCTTTACTGATTTTTTATTATCACTTCAACCAAAAAAGATCTGATGTTGCCCTGGCTGTCTATTGTAAACATTAGTTTTTTCAACTTTATGTTCAACCTTATGTTAACACAAGGTCAATCAATGATTATGAAAGCTTATGTTCAGTTCCTTTTGCCGTCAGAACATCCTCCATCCTTGATTCCTGGATCCCATACATGGGAGATATTTGCATGCCGCTGCTCGGCATGTGGTTAGAATGTCTCGTGTTCCAACCGTGTGACCGCCTTGACACTTTTGGTTCTTTCCAATGGCCAGGGATTCCCCAGTACTGACACAGTCCTGGTTTATTTTTGAATGGGCTTTGAGTGTCTTTAGATATTTTTCCTGCTTTGAACGTTTCCTTTTTCAACTTTTCAGTCTCTTGGTTAACTTATCAAGTTTCTGCATTAACGTATCCAGTTCTGCCTTTAGTCCCACCAACACCTCAACATTTTCTTTCCTTCTTCTGTTCAGCCAAGACTCAAACACTTCTCCATCTTTGTGGTTCTTTAACAAATATCTTTGAGGAATTTATTATAAAAATATATATATTTCTGGTAACTTAATCAACGATTAAGCCTTGTGAGGTATGTTCCTAAGGAACACATTTTTGTACAAACCCGATTCCAAAAAAGTTGGGACACAGTACAATTGTGAATAAAATCAGAATGCAATGATGTGGAAGTTTCAAATTTCAATATTTTATTCAGAATAGAACATAGATGACATAAAATGTTTAAACTGAGAAAATGTATCACTTCAAGGGAAAAATAAGTTGATTTAAAATTTCATGGCATCAACACATCTCAAAAAAGTTGGGACAAGGCCATGTTTACCACTGTGTGGCATCCCCTCTTCTTTTTATAACAGACTGCAAATGTCTGGGGACTGAGGAGACAAGTTGCTCAAGTTTATGAATAGGAATGTTGTCCCAATCTTGTCTAATACAGGCTTCTAGTTGCTCACCTGTCTTAGGTCTTCTTTGTCGCACCTTCCTCTTTATGATGCGCCAAATGTTTTCTATGGGTGAAAGATGTGGACTGCAGGCTGGCCATTTCAGTACCCGGATCCTTCTTCTATGCAGCCATGACATTGTAATTGATGCAGTATGTGGTCTGGCATTGTCATGTTGGAAAATGCAAGGTCTTCCCTGAAAGAGATGACATCTGGATGGGAGCAAATGTTGTTCTAAAACTTGGATATAACCAGATGTGTATGCTGCCCATACCAAACGCACTCATGCAACCCCATACCATCAGAGATGCAGGCTTCTGAACTGAGCGCTGATAACAACTTGGGTTGTTGTCCTTGTCCTCTTTAGTCCGGATGACATGGCGTCCCAGTTTTCCAAAATGAACTTCAAATTTTGATTTGTCTGACCACAGAACACTTTTCCACTTTGCCACAGTCCATTTTAAATGATCCTTGGATCCTGTTTTGATACGGCTTCTTTTTTGACCTATAGAGTTTTAGCCGGCAACGGCGAATGGCACGGTGGATTGTGTTCACCGACAATGTTTTCTGGAAGTATTCCTGAGCCCATGTTGTGATTTCCATTACAGTATCATTCCTGTATGTGATGCAGTGCCGTCTGAAGGCCCGAAGATCACGGGCATCCAGTATGGTTTTCCGGCCTTGACCCTTACGCACAGAGATTGTTCCAGATTCTCTGAATCTTTGGATGATATTATGCACTGTAGATGATGATAACTTCAAACTCTTTGCAATTTTGAGAAACTCCTTTCTGATATTGCTCCACTCTTACCTTCCTCGAATAACTCTACTGAATGAGTCAGAGGAACGATTTGGCAGAACTGCCTTTGTTTGGCGAGAGTCTTAGTTGAATTCAAAAACAGTCGCTAGACAAAAAGCAGCTTCAAGTTGCCGCTTAAGGATATGAATTGAAAACAACCAATTGAAAGCAGCCAAAGAAGGACCAAAACACCCCCCTACTAGCCTGGTAGCAATTGAACACAGCAAATACTACCACGAACAGCAAGACTTAGGACAAGATTTAGGACAAGACACACTGGAGTAGTTTACATACAAAAACCTCAAAGTCCTGGAGTGTCCCAGTTAAAGACTGTACATTAATCCAATTGAGAATATGTGGAAAGATTTGAAAGTTGAATTCACCAAAGTTCCTTGATAGAGCTTCTGTCATTTTTATATGAAAAATGGGCAAACATTATCTCCAGATGTGCAAATCTGGCAGAGACTTATCCAAATAGACTCACGGCTGTAATTGGTGCTAAAGGTGCCTCTACCAGGTACTGACTAACGGAGGTGAATACTTATGCAATCACAATTATTTTTTTATTTTTTTCTTATATTCTTTCTTTATTTCATTTAATTTAGGGCAATATGTTGATTTAATTTTTTGCATTTACATTAAGAACTCCTAATTAAATCGATTGGGATTTCATTTTGTAAAACAATAAAATCTAGAAAAGTCTTGGGGTGAATGCTTTTGACAGCCACTGTATATCAAACATTGATAACTCTCTTATCTGTTAGGCGAAAGAGCACAGTGTGGAATTAGACCTGCACGATATTTTATTAATAGCCCCGGATCTCAAAATATGATTTTGTTTTTAGCCAAAATATATATAACAGCCCCTGATCTATTCATCTGCAATTTCCGATCATACATTAAAACCCTCAAAAAATGATTTGAGATCACTGATTCAGAAACGCAAATGTTTTGGATTCTCTTTGTGTCATTCAAGCAGCCGATCTACTTCGCACTATTGGGAACGTGCACGTTTTGTGGCCGTGAGAGACAGCGCACCGGTTACAGGGCTGGTCAGTGTTGCCATCTGATTCTGGCGGCTATGGATATACAATCATTCATTGAATCATGATTCTAAGAGCAATATAATAAGTGCAGCTAAAGAGGTTATGTCTGATTGACAATGCATAGGTTTTGTCAGCTAGCATGTTCATTAACATTTTCTTTTGGGGGGTGGGGTGGAAAAGCCCCGAATGTATTGTGATACAAGCAACGCATCTGCTCTTAACTATTAACACATTTTTACCATTTGGACAAGTGTTTCCAATGCCAAAAAAGCATTTTGATAAAAATTGAATGAGGGTGAGTGAGAGGGAGAAGAGAATGAGAGAGAATAGAAGAGACTGAGAGTGAGAGAGTAAGAGTTGTTTGTGTAGCCCTTAGTCACGCTACATTTAGATAACTCTCCTCGTAGATGAATGGTTCAGACTTTCACCAACACTGACAGTACACACGTTTCAACACTTCCTGGACAAGTGTACAAATTATCCTCTGTCTTCATCTATTCATTAATATACAGTAGGAGTATTTCACACTTTTCACTGGCAAAATTAATTTATGAACATTCATGTAATTTGCTGTTGGTTTAGAGAATATTTAGTAAGTTCATTTTAGAGGGCTTCTGAGTCTCTACCACTACAGCTTTAACAGCGGATAGATCCTGGGAATATTCTAAAAAAATAAGCTTACTGCATGTAAACCTTTCTCTGCCTCTTTGTCCTTTTTATCTCTTTCCCTCCTTCCTACTTTTTGCCCCCTCGCTCTCCCTCTCGCCTCCTCCTTTTCACTCCATAGTATTGCCAGTGGTTTTGCTGGGGCCTTGTTTGTCTACCTGAACAGACTTATTGTTCAGTTCATCAGGAAACAGAAGACCATCAACAAGTTCCTCATGAAGAAGTAAGAGATCATGTCATCAACATCATCTGAAGGCATATACTGGGTTTTATATACTTTATATACAGCATATACAGCTCTGGAAAAAATGAAAAGACCACTGCTCCTTTTTCTTTCCTTTTCAAAAAAATTCAATTGCATTCAATTTGCAGTGGTCTCTTAATTGTAACCCTTCTGTTCCTCACCCAAAACCTTCCTTTTCTACTTTTTTTTTAAAAGGAAAGAAAAAGTTTCAGTGGTCTCTTAATTTTTTCCAGAGCTATATGTACATACACACACACAGACACACACACACAATCTCAAAGTTAGCTTCATTGATGCAGATCTCCCCTTCAGCAGAGATAAATTAAGTTAATTTTAAAAAGTCTCGATTAATGAATGGTGTTTACTCATGTTTGTACCAGACTGATAAATTAAAGATCTTCAGACTTATAAATGGATGTAATGTTCTTAAAATCACTCAGCCATGGAAGTGGTTGGGGAGAGGTTGGTTTTGTAAAATAAACTATTCCTCTCTTTCCCGCCCTCCCTCCCCTTCTCTCAGGCGACTGCTCTATCCAGCTCTGGTCACTTTGCTGGTGTCAACGTTAACCTTTCCCCCTGGCTTTGGACAATTCATGGCAGGCAAGGTTAGTTCCCTCCTGATCTGAACCAAACCTGGTTAGTTCCCCCTGACCACACTCAAATCAGGTTAGTTCCCCCTGACCACACCCAAATCAGGTTAGTTCCCCCTGACCACACCCAAATCAGGTTAGTTTTCCCTGGCCGCACACAAACCAGGTTAGTTTTCCTTGGCCACACCCAAACCAGGTTTGTTTTCCCTGGCCACACCCTGGGTAGTGAGATCTTTTAGCAGAAGCATCTGGGAATGGGAAGGTAGAACACAGAAGTAAACCTGTTGTTCTAAATGTCTGTTGATTAATTGACCTGACCTGGGGAAAAAATTCTGAAGAGTCTGGAGTAGAGGGATGTATGTGTCACCATGGTGCTTCATTTGAGGTGTTCCTATTCACATGACTTTCAAAAACAATTGGGGCAAAATTGCACATTAAAAGGGCACATTAAAATTGCCATTCTGGGATTTGGACCTGCAACTTTTTTAGGTTACTGACATCAGGTTGTAAAAGCTAGGCTACCTGTCGTCCCAAGAGAGGGTTTAGCAATAAATCAATAGTTATTTTAATTGCATATTTCAAGGTGCTTAAAAAGCTAACTTGAATCAAAATAAGAGATATTTATGCCCTACACAGTTAAGACTTTCCAACAGGTATCTTGATAGTACAAAAAGGCAATGAGTGAGTAAAATCAGGAATTTTTTAATGCACTGAGTTTTGTTTCACGCCATGGAAATGAAATTGATTTGGAGTTGTTAAAAATGTTTTGGTCCTATTTATCTGTGTTTCTGATGCATCTTGGAAAAAGATATATCGAAATAAGCATCCTGTAATTTTTTATGTGTGAAAACTCTACATATTTTACCAATGATCTAATTTCACGGGTTTAAACACAGAACACTACTTGCGATAGGGCCCCTATTCATTCTTTTTTTTAATTCCCCCTTGAAATTTCTAAAAACAGAATAACTTTGGCAAGTAGCAAATATAATTGTATTTTATTTCATTAAGTTCAAGGTTTTAGCACCCTGCCCCCATTCAAGTATGAAATCGATCCTTGAAGGTTGCCTCATGAGATATAAATTCTTCCTCATGCATGGTGACCCAGGGCAAAACAATATCTGATATTTGTCACAACTGAACCTTTGAGGCCGATTTTTGTGGTTATTAACTAGAATTTTGACCAAAGAAATGATCTTTGTTTCACTCTTCTGCCCTCTTAGAAATATTACCAGATAACTATGCAGCGGTTCTTCAGGCCTAACAAACACGCACACAATACATTTTACAGGCACAGTCACTTTCTTTCTCCATGTCTTTCTTCCCCCTCTCCTTTCTCTTCCACTCTCTTCCTCTCTTCTCTCTCTTTTATCTGTCTCTGTCTCTGCCTCTCTCTCTTTTTTCTTTTCCAATCTCCCTCCCTTCCTGTCTCAAATCCTCTCCTCTCTCTGTCTGTAATGAGATGTGAATCAAGACTGTATTTCTGACACAATAAGCTGTTGATTCTTCAATATCAGCTCTGCCCCCTGAAGTCTTGCTTCACACACCCACTCTACACCACACCACATCACCACACACTGAGGACACACCTCCTCCAGCCTCACACCACCTCACACTGAGGACACACCTCCTCCAGCCTCACACCACATCACACTGAGGACGCTCCTCCTCCAGCCTCACACCACCTCACACTGAGGACGCACCTCCTCCAGCCTCACACCACCTCACACTGAGGACACACCTCCTCCAGCCTCACAACACCTCACATTGAGGACGCACCTCCTCCAGCCTCACACCACCTCACACTGAGGACGCATCTCCTCCAGCCTCACACCACCTCACACTGAGGACGCATCTCCTCCAGCCTCACACCACCTCACACTGAGGACGCATCTCCTCCAGCCTCACACCACCTCACACTGAGGACACATCTCCTCCAGCCTCACACCACCTCACACTGAGGATGCATCTCCTCCAGCCCCACACCATCTCACACTGACGACACACATTCCTCCAGCCTCACACGTCCTCACACTGACGACACCCCCCCTCCAGCCTCACACCTCCTCACACTGAGGACACACCTCCTCCAGCCTCACACCACCACACACTGAGGACACTCTCCTCCAGCCTCACATCACCTCACCTCATTTTTTTTTATATTGTCAAACCATTAACTCCTGCCAACCTAGCGCTCCGTCTGTGTCTGATAATGTATCTTCCCATTTCTCCCAATCAGCTGACACAGAAGGAGTCCTTGGTGACGTTTTTTGACAACCAGACATGGACCAAGCAAGGAATAGCCAAGGAGTTTGATTACACAGACAACTCTCAGGCCTGGAAAAACCCCCAAGTCAACGTCTTTGTCACCCTTGTTGTCTTCATCGTCATGAAGGTGGGCACGTCATCAACTTGAAACTTTTTTTTGGCAATTCTGTTACTCCCTCCTTAGATCATTTCTTTCCATTAAAGGTGAAAGTAATATGACAAGATTCTAAATGTTTTTCCTGTTAGTGGACGTGAATGCAAGGCAATACAATTGAGGCTCTTCAGTAGTACTGAGACTCGTTTCAATTCAGTCAACTTTTATATGAAGGCAGTTGTTGCATCTTGTTACTTTGGTTAGTTTTTATGGAATTTTTATAAGTCTAGGTTACTACCTCCAGTAGCTCCAATGAAATGTCCTCTTTTCAAAGACTCATAGAGCTGCTGTTTTAAATCTTGTTTTCTAGCTGCTTTCACTGTGTCTGTGTTTGTGTGTCTGTCTGTCTGTGTGTGTGTGTGTGTGTGTCTGTCTGTGTGTGTGTGAGAGGGTGAGAGGCCTTGGGCGGTGTTTATCGAGTTAACCAGGTGTGTAATACAGTCCCTGAACAAGGACCTGCAGGAGAGAAAGATAGAAGGTGGGGAGGAAATAAAGGAGTAAGGAGAGACAGAGAAGGTAGGAAGAGAATGAGAAATGAGGGTAAGCCTGAGACTGAGAGAAAATACTTGAACTATGTGTTTGGGAATGTGTGTGTGTGTGAGTGCGTGTGCACACATTTGGTTATTTAATGTGAGTCTGGTCTGCTGTAATGCCACGTTGTGTGCTAATCCAGGTTTTTCATTTTAGAAGGCTATGTGATCATTACAAAACCCATTTACAATTATGTTATCACACCTGAAAACTTTTGTGCAGATTAAAGAAGCAATAAAACTGGCCTTTTTTAGACTAGTTGAGTATCTGAAGCATCAGCAATGGTGGGTTCAATTACAGGCTCAAAATGGCTCATCAGTTCTCATCAGTTTATTCTTGTTCTGAGTAATGAAGGCTATTTCATGCGATTAATTGCTTCACAGAACAGGGCAAACTGTCTCTAACCAGAATATAAAGAGGAGTGGGAGGATCCAGTGCACAACTGAGCAAGATGACAAATACCTTAGTGCAGACACCTCACAGGTCCTCAACTGGTGAAGCTGGCCTTTTTCCCCAATCTGTCTAGGGTTTGTGTTCTTTTGGCCATCTTAATCTTTTCTTTTTATTCATTCAGTCTGAGATATTCATTTATTCTTGCATGGGATGGCCTTCATTTCTCAGAACAAGAATGACAAGTTTCATGTTATGTGTGTGTGTGTGTGTGTGTGTGTGTAAATATGTTATGAAAATGGTTCTCTTTGACTCCCATTTTAAATTACCCATTGCTCTTGTGTGCATTGATCACTATACTGTAGCAGTTTTTTGCAAGTACACTGCAATGAGAGAACTGCATGTGTGCGTGTGCGCATGCGTGCGTGCCTAATCCCCAGTATTCTGTAGGGTATTGGTAGGCTAGTAATTGGGGAGGGAATAGGAGTCCTTGTAGGACTAGAGAGGGCTTGGCGATAGGCTGTCCTCTAGTCTTTACAGTGTCTATAGTCTCTGTGGGACAGATGGACGTTTACTGAGGGAAAGAAACTGCTTAGGTGGCAGGATCTTTTGGTCATTATCGACCAGAACTGCCCTCTGTCTGGCGGAGAATCGTTTAACTGGGGTGAGAGTGTTTCGCAATTATCTTTTCTTCATGCTCACTTGTCCTGGAGTCGTGTAGAACTTCAGTGACCCTCCCTCTGCTTAACTATCTACTTGTCAGTTGTTGTTTATTTTATTCCATATATCGGTTTCCCTCTGATTCTCCTCTCCTTCTCCAGTCCTGTGTGTGTGTGTGTGGACGTCTTTGCTTTGGTATAGTAGATGATGCTCTGATGAAACAGTAGTAATGAAGCTATAATAGCTGTCTGCTAATATCTGTGTGAGTTAGAAAGACAACTCTTTGGCAATAACGTCAGGATCCGGGGCAGGAAGTCAACGTCACCAAAGTCCGTCACCATGGAAATAGCTGCTGTCCTTGCGACCGGCGTTCAAGTGGAAGCATTGTCTGTGAGCGCTGCCAACACTGTCTGCCTGTCACGTGGGTTCTTTTATTGTGTGTGTTTATAAGGCAGAAGGGACTAATTACTGGAGCGGCTGAGTTGACTACGTCGAAATAATGATTTTATATTGAACACAGCAGTCAACACGAACCAAGCCAGGGCTCCTGTCTTCTCATTAGAGACCAGGTAGAGGAAAGGAGTGAGAGACATGGTGAACGTGAGTAGTGTGGCGACAGAAGACAACCAAGAGTCTTGAACGACAGAGTCTTGAACGTGGGTTTCATTCCCAAGAGGCGCCAGTAAAAAAAAAAAGCATTAAAAAAATATCACAACCCTTAGTCTGGACAGAAGCTTCTGCTAGAGGATGTAAATGTAACAATATGAAAGGGCTGTGTTACTGTTAGATTAAACTACTATGTTAGACAAGACTATTACGTTAGATTAGACTATTAGGTTAGATAAGACTAATGTCATTGGAGAAGTCCGGGAAGGTATGTTTGTTTGCGTTGCACGACTCTCCTCTGATGTGTTCAATACTTTCCCTCAGAAGCAATAGGATCCAATGCACATCATGAAATCTATTTTGTACTCAATCTCTCTTATACCCATACACACACAAACAGTTTTCTGGATGCCAGCTGAGTGCAAACCTCGGTAATAACCTTAAACCCCCGTTATGAGTTTCTGGAACCCTTAACACCCTCTCCCTTATTGAGTTTTGCTTGGCCCGCCTGGCCGTTTTCATTGAGCACCTTTCGGAGACGTTTGATTGGAGTTCAGTCCAACTGTTGACACCCGAACAGTTTGGATGAGGAACAGATGTTAGTTTGACGGCTCTTCTTTTCGGCTACGCGCCGTTACCCGCCAGTGTCTCCTGGTGTGTACCTGTTCCATGACTCGGGTGTGTGCTGTGACGAATGTTGTTCAAACGTGGGTTTGTGACGTAGTAATCCCCTGTGACATTCCCAGGTGTGTGTTTGTGTGCGTTTGTGAGGCGTGAAAGCAGCATAGGGTGTGTGAGTTGCTGACGGAGATATATTACACACTGGCAGCTGTGCTTAATTACAGCTACTGAGATGGGGGGTGTATGGGGAAGGGTAAAGAGGGAGGGAAATGGAGGAAGAGAGAAAGAGATGAGTGTAATTAAGAGGTCTATTTAAACCTCTAGACCAGGCAGATATTTGTAGAGAGTTTTAGGAAATGACCATGTTACACTTCCGTCCTCTTCACACCCACTGAATCCATTGGGGGCTGTGTGTCTGGTGCGTTTTATCGGGGACTTTTGTATCTGTGTGGCTGTGGGAAAGGGTTATGTGTTGCTGGTTGCTCAAAGGAAAAGGTTCCAGGAGGATCTTTTTGCTGTTCTTGACACTGGGGGAACCAATATAAATTCCTTAAAGAATGTATTTATTATTTTGTTTGTTAATTAAATAAACTTTTTTCAAACGGTCCTTTCGAGGCGATTAAAATAAGTTTAGTGAAATACTTTTCAAAATGTTCCTCATAACTTTTCAGGATTCTCACAGATTTCCATTTAATGAACCCAAAAATATTGTCTTTTTTGAGCCGTATTTATGTGTGTTCAGGCGTGTGACATTTTCTTTTTTCTCTCATCTACTTTAACGTGCTCTCCCATTGTTGGTGGCCAATTTCCCTGGCTTAATTTCAGGGTTTTCTGCAAATGAAGGCACTGTGTGACAGTTCTACTTCACCCCAATCAGAGCCTGTGTAGTACAGTTTGCAGCTTGAAATTAATGAGGCTATTGCAATGGAGTCATACATAATAAATATATAATAAACTACGAATAATCCAGGCACCTTGTTGTTCTGTTGACTAATTGAAATGCCACATGGTTCCCTCTGTGACTGTCTCCGTCTGTGTGTCGGTCTCAGTTCTGGATGTCTGCCCTGGCCACCACCATTCCTGTGCCCTGTGGAGCCTTCATGCCTGTGTTTGTCATCGGTAAGAGCAGAGTGTGTGCACGCATATATATGCATTCATGGATTAGTTTGGAGTTAAGGTTAGGTTTTTTTAGGCTTAAGAATTTCACTTTTATCGGCAGGTAATTTGGAACCTTAAGAAATGAAACTGAAAGATTATATTTTACAATCACTTAATCATAAAAAATCTACAGAATTGCAATTTCATTATGCAGAAAAAATAGCTTCAGTAGATAGTGTCCCTTACTTTGGCTGAAATAACTTCTTGTAACTGTCTATCGGCCTGTTACATACTCTGGGGGACATAATTATTTTTTTTTTTTACAGTGCTGCTTCAACTGTGTCATGTTCAATGGCTTCCATGCAAGCACCGCCCACTGCATGTCCCCCTATAGTTTTTAGGTTAGATTGAGATTTGGGCTTTGACTCGGCCATTCCATAACCCTAGATTTGTTCTTTTTAAGGCATGCTGTTTGTTTGTTTTGGGTCATTATCCTGTTTTACGATCCATGTTCAGTTCAGATACACGGTTCAACATTCTACTCAAGATTTCTTTGGTACATTGTTGAATTCATGGTTGCTTTTCTGCCCTGAGGCAGCAAAGCAGCCCCAAACCATTATGCCACCGCCTCTTTGCTTTACGGTTGTTATGCGGTTATTTTCTTTCAAGGGCATTGTTTTGTTTTAGCCAAAAATGGCATCTGATACTACGGCCAAATAACTCCATCTTTGACTCATCTTTCCAGAACACACTTTTTTTTTTTTTAAAGCAAAGGCTTCTTACTTCCTAAACTCCCAGGTAGGTCAGGTTTGTGCAGCCTCTTTCTGACAGTTGAGTCGTGCACTTTAACATTGATTGTAGCAAGAGAAACCTAAAGATCTTTTGATGTTACCCATGGGTTCTTAGAGTATCTTTCAGTCAGCTCTTGGATCGAATTTGTTGGGACAACCTCTTGATTGTCATCTTGGCATGATGTTACCACACACCCATATAGTTAAGACCAAACCCCACCAAGTTTATAATCATTATTATAAACTGCACCCTCCCAAGTTACACTAATGATTTTCTAATCATTTGCAACTGTTTCAATGCACCTGATTCAAGTTCAAAGTTGAAAATATTTGTGTGATTTGTTATTGTTAAATTGGGTTACATTTATTAATTAATGTGGTTTGAATTTAGCTCAAATTTCCAATTTAAATATGTAAAAAAAAAAAAAGAGCAAAAAAGATGTTTCCCACAACTGTGGCTTGTTTAGGGTTGTTTATTTTTAGAGTTTTGAAAAATAGTTTTTTAAATAAGAGCATGAACTGTTTGAAAATAACATTATTCTGTGGACATGATATGCTAGACCAGAATGGCATTGCCACAATTACTTTGTGTGTTCTAGGTGCAGCATTTGGCCGTCTTGTTGGAGAGAGCATGGCAGCCTGGTTCCCTGATGGCATTCACAGTGATGGCACCATCTATCCCATAGTACCAGGAGGCTACGCCGTTGTGGGTGAGTTCATGTAGAAACACATGCAAACAGTGCATCTAGGTGAGATGAACTATACCTATTCAGGACTAGATGCCATGGTTGTAACAATTAGGGAGTACAAAGTCAGATGCGATAAGGCACTGCAAGAGACAGTTACAAAACCGTTTCTGTCAAAAACAACATAATGAGCTTTAGTTGAGGCGTTTGGGAAGCTGTCAGTTATTGATGTGTCATTGCAGTGCATTCTGGTTGACGGTTGGACTGGTTATGCTATTATTGTTTATTGTTGGGGTTGATGACATCTGGATTTGTGCCTGGTGAGTGCTGAGCTTGTTGACTCACCTCTAACACGGTGCTCTCTGATGAGCACTCTTTCATCTCATCGTGGCTATATTTTTCAGTTTTTCCTTCCCTCTTGTTCTCTCTATCATCCCCTGCCTAATGAAGTTAGGAATAATCAAGTCTCCTCTCTATCTGCCCTTCGCCCACTCTCTCCACTCATCTTTTTTTCTCTCATCATTAACGGTTCAAAAAGATTGAAGTTTTAAAATTCAAATTGTTTTGTCTTTGTGAGGTATAACGTAATCCTACCCTCCCCCCTCACTCCAGCCAATCCCATTCTACCCTCTACCCTTGTCTCTTCAGTAATCCACTATTATTATGTCTCTATAGAGATGAGGTGACATAAAATAAGATTGCACTGATATTGCTTTTACTTGTTTGGCAGCACCATTGTATGGTAACCCTAACCCTTCCCTGTACCAATTCACTCCTCTCATCCGCCCTGTTTCCTCTCATCTCCCCTTTCTTCTCTATTCATCTGCCCTCCCCTCTCTCCTCATCTCCCATATATTCTCATCTCCCCTCTCTCTTCATCTCCCATATATTCTCCTCTCATCTTTGCTCTCTTACTGTCGTCTCCCATCTTATCTCCCTGCTTTTCTCCTGATCTTTTCTCACCACTTCTCTTTCTCTGTCTCCTCTCAACTCTCCTCATCATTCTACCCTCATCTCCCCTCGATCCTCTCATTTCTCCCCTTGATTCACTTCTCTCCTCTGTCCTCTCTTCTCTCCTTTCCCCATTCTATACCCTCTTTTCTCCCCCCCCCCTCCCTTCATCTCTCTTCTTCCCTCTCTTCCTCTTCTGTGTTCCTAGGTGCAGCAGCCCTGTCTGGAGCGGTCACTCACACAGTGTCAACGGCGGTCATTGTTTTTGAGTTAACCGGTCAGATCAGCCACATTTTGCCAGTGATGATAGCTGTGATACTGGCCAATGCTGTGGCCCAGTCCCTTCAGCCCTCGTTATATGACTCCATCATCAGGATCAAGAAACTACCCTACCTCCCTGAGCTGGGCTGGGGACATCATGAGTACGTAGGAACACATTACTAACGTTGTCTCTTCTTTATTGTTTCCATTTGCTTAGCTCGGGACAACTGAGTGAATGTCGTAACTCTTCTACCTCATCTGTTCATTCCTCTCCCATTCTATCTGTCTATGTGCCCTGTTCCTTCTAGAGTTCAGCAGAGGACAGTCAGAACTCAAGGAAATTTACATTCTCTGATATTATGCGTGAGGTTATACTTTTAAGAAACTCTTTCCTGAGAAGTAGCCAATAAAACATATAATTTGGATGGAGACAAGTCAAGCTGGCCGGTGGGGTGAGGCTGTAGTCCATTTAGAATAGTTTGTGTGCCTGCAATCAGGCCATTCAAGCATGCCTGGCTGCCGATTTCCTCCTGCAAGGAGAGGAAGGCAGTGACTCATTTCAGTCATAAAAATCTTCGGACCGGTGAAATGTTAATGATCTTGTTCTTTTTCTTTTGACAACCTATATATGGGACAAATGAAACTCCAGTATTGCAGACACCCCCAAGCCCCTACAGAAACCATGAGGTAGTTGTGTGGACCTCCAAATCGTCCTGCTACTTTAAGTAAATATAGACAAGAAGTAATGCTGTACTGTGGATACAGTCTCCGATAAATGTGGTTTGGCCCTATATGATAGCAACCTCATTGCTTTTATGAAGTCAATTTCACCACAGACGTGACCTGGTCATTCTTTCCTTTTGAATAGATTGCATGCAAAATAATTGGTTGCATAGTGAGTCATAGGTTTCATTTTCAGATGGAACTGTTTGCAGGCATAAGTGTTACTGTAATGGCCAATGCAACAATACTTATCCATCTGAGCATCCCTGATCCAAAGAAGCAGCTGTCTAAGACAGGTTAATGGCGTCCACCATTCAATGTGACAAGCCTTGAGGGACCTAACCTGGTGTGGAGGTACCCAGGACACCAACCATGGGGATGCTTCTAGGTCACAGACATTGTTGAAAGGGGGAACAAGTTAAATAAACAAGTTAAATAAGGTATATAGTTACAGCAACAGTTGGACAGTGGATAATAAAACCATTTTGAAATACATCAGATATTTTCTGAATTACATTACAGTGTGCAGGCATGTCGTTGTTAATTCAGTAATTACATTTATTGTAAAATAACTTTTTTTTAATTGTAATTATACTCATACATTTTCTTAGTATAGTTTATACTTTTTTACTTTAATGTTCCTCATTTGCATATACACTGGCTTTATTTGCGTACATGAATATAATGCTATTTACAATTATATAATTTAGAAGACATTCTTATCCAGAGTGACTTACAAGAGCAATTCGTATTAACTGGCTTGCTCAAGTACAAAACAACAGATTTCTCACTTTGCTGGGTGTGTAATTCACATGTATCACGAGAAGGACACCCACCCAATTGAAAAACATGTTTCTATACATACTTCACATTGTTTACAATATCAGACATTATGTCAGTGTTAATGTAGTGTTGAGTTTTGTAAGTTGTTTTCAATGTATCTAATCTAATCTGTAACAATTTAAACAGCATTTACAAACCCGTTTCCAAAAAAGTTAGGACGCAGCGTAAAATGTAAATTAAAACAGAATGCAATTATGTGCAAATAATCTAAACCCTATATTCAATAGAAAATATTATGTAGACAACATATGAAATGTTGGAACTGAGACATTTTATTATTTCTTGAAAAATACATGCCTACTTTGAATGAAATCCTAAATCATTCAAGAATGGGAATCCATTTCACTTTTAAAACTACAGCAGTTGGTCTCCTCAGTTCCCAAATGCTTACAGAATATTGGCCAAATACAAGGTGATGCAACACAGTGGTAAACATGCCCCTGTCCCAACTTGTTTTAGCGTGTTGATGGCATGAAATAAAAAAATTGCATGTTTTTTTCCAAAAACAATAGCATTTCTCAGTTTCAACATTTGGTATGTTGTCTTTCTACTCATTTCAATTACATATAGGGATACATGGTTTTCACATCATGGCATTCTGATTTTATTAGCATTTTATGCTGCTTCCCAACTTTTTTGGAAATGGGGTTGTATTTATATATTTCATTCACGCAAAAACTGACCAGATTATTATATTTTTTTCTTTTGTAAGAGTCATTCAAGTGAGTGAGAAAGTGTGTCCAAGCTTCTGACTTGTACTGTAGGTGCCACTGACAGACCAAGTATTCTACTGAGCACGTTTCGGCCATGGGATGTGATTGACTATTATCAAGCGTTTCTCTGGTTTGTAACATAAACAAAAACACAATGGAAACAAAAAATGCAACTCATCAAGTGGGTGGGGCTTGTTGCTAGTAGATGAGATGAGATGAGATAACCTCAGAGGTTCAACAACTGTAGTTCTGAATTACTTCAGGAATAATGGCAGCAAGGTAACCTAGTAGAATCCCAAAGGTTTCCCTTGATTCAGCCAATAACTGGCTTACATTTATTGTTTCTACTGTGTGATCTCTGATGATCACACACCCTGTTCAGTTGGTCTGATCCCATTGGGACTAGTTTGCTCACCCATGAAAAAACCTAGTTTTTTCAATAGGGTGAAAGAATGTCACCAAATGTCTTATACATTTTCGCAGAGGAAATCAGAATCCTCTCGGTTTGAAGTGGAATTATTAACTCCAGAAAGTTCTGCAGATGTGTAGGTCTGGGGTCCACTTTATATGTCTACAGGAATTAATCCGACTAATCAGATCTGTCATTAATATCTTAAGGAGAAGAGGTGTTACCTAGTTACCGATTTAACCCTCAGACTGCTGTGATGCGGCCCCTCAGATTGCCTCTCTTATTCGGCCAAATGTCCTTGAATCTCAGGGAGAAAGCATGTGGGAAATTTCCCAAGATGACCACATATTGATTCTTTCCATGACAGGAGTAGAAAAGGCATTTGGGTGTAAACATTGACCTGAGAGTGAAAGGAAAATGTTGTACCTGTAGGGTTAAAGACCCTCCGCATTTCAAAGATAAGTGTTTTTAATGTGTGTGTTCAGGAAATCTCAGACGATGACCAGGCTGATAGATATCTGTTATCAAAGCTAGAATGGGAGTATCAAAGTTTGGACCTGAGATATTAATTAGAGCAATCACGGTTGAGTGGATCAGGCCTACTACAATCACTTTGCTAACTTCCCTATCAACAGTAGTTTTGTGCTGGAGGGGAATTCCCTTTTGTGTCAGAATTGCTTCTCATGCTGGTAGAAAAAGTAGAGTGATAGGCTTGACCCACCTTAGCTGCGTGAGTCAATCTTCAGGCTCTTCAAAGAAACTAAAATTAGAGGAACAATATTTACTGAGGACCTTGTCTCTCTTAATAGGCTAGTTTAAACCCATCAAGTTGCAATTACTTTGGTATGCTTTTCCCTTCCCTTCCCTAGAAAATACACACAAAAGGACAACCAGTAAACCAGCATTGTCGCACCAATGCCAAATAGAGCCATGGCAGAACTTCAAGTTGGACGCTGGACTAAGAACTACTTAGAGATGATGTTCTGTACTATATTCTTGTATATATGGGGGTGGAGACAACTACAAGGTGACAAACAACAGTTAAATATAGATGTGGAAGAATACGCCCAGACACATCATGTCCAGGTTGTGAGACGGGAAGCCACAGAGATATCTTGAAATCAGGGAGACAGTCAGTATATTCAGCTCCAGACTGACAGCTGGCATCAGCCAGACCGAGATATCTGTTCCCACGTCCCACCCTGTGCGACACGAGCAAACCGAAAGCCAGCACCATCGTAGATAGCAGGGAAGAGGACAAAACACTGCCGAATATCAATGAGCATCAATACGTCTTGTATAGACAAATTACTGATAATGCCAGGAAAAACACAGTGAGTAACGTTGCCGGTGGAGCTGGTTGGTTAGCAACGTGCTGGGCTGCATACCGCATGGAACATCAGTTCATACTACATGATAGGCTAACGTACGTTCCATAGGTCTGAATAGCACGTCAAAGCACGTCATTACATGTATATTAATTACGTAAACGGAATAAGAAAAAAATATTTTCTGGGATGGTTGCGACGTCTCAGGTTAAGAACACAGGCGTCACGCTCTCATGTGACAAACCTAGCAAACCATGACAATGAATGTGCCAGGGCCATCTATCAAGAGAGTGGGTTGACCATGTTCATGTTTCAAATTCTTGACATTTTGATGCAACAAAATATGAGAGCACTTTGACCAGTTACTGTGAAAACAGATCCACTGTAATGACGCAAAAAATGAGCAGAGGAATTAGGAGATTTGTTGCCTAACAGACCATCCAAGCTCTGCTCTGTTGTGGTGTCAACAAATTGCATGTATCTGTTGTGCTGGACATCTTCCTAGGTTTTGCAATGTTATCAGGGAGCAGGTGTTTGCAGATATTAGTTGTTAAACTACTTATTGAAAGTAAAGCAGTGCTTCTCCTACTGACCCTTGCTTCTCTGTTGGACATCTTTAGTTCTCATCCCTCCATGTCTCTTTTATTTTCTCTTGCTTCCTATGTGTCTAACAGTGCCTTGTCTTTGCTCTCCTGCTGTGTGTGTGTGTGTGTGTGTGTGTGTGTGTATGTACACTTTACACACTGTCATTACACTGTGTCATTTGAGCTCTGTGCAGGTTGTTTGGTTTTTCATTAAGCTGTTACACAATTTCTAATTTACATATAGATTGTTGAGCCATGTTACTCAATCACATACAGGCATAGTTTTGTGTTGATGCCGGAGACACCTCTTCCTATTTTCTCCCTCTATCTCCCACTCTCCCTGTCTTGCGGTCTCACCTCACCCACTATGCAATGATTTCACCATTTTGAGTGTCTCAGTGTGGACTTGTTTGCTAGCTCTGGGTGAGTGTCTCAGTGTGGACTTGTTTGCTAGCTCTGGGTGAGTGTCTCAGGGTGCTTGTGTGTGAGCTGAGTGAGGGAGTTGAGGAGAACAAAGAGGACATAAACGCAGGTCGTGTGGCACCCAAGCTGTTCGCATTCTTCACACTCGTGTTAATTTATCCTAACCCCACACAAACGCATACTCAAACATAAGAATACTGCAATACATATGACACCTGTGTGGGGTGAAAAAACACACACACACACTGTCACGTTTAGCCATGATTCTCCTCATCTCACTCATTCCTGCTCTCCCTCTCCACCTTATTTTGGGAAATCCATCTCCGGCTTTTGAGTGGTATACCATTTCCGAGTGGATGTATATATGTTAGGTGCTCGGGAGCAAATGCATGTAAACATCATGCTGGCTATCGGGTTTTCAAATGTTACATAGGCGGGGTACAGGGTTTGGGTTTTCAGATGTTACATAGGCGGGGTACAGGGTTTGGGTTTTCAGATGTTACATGGGCGGGGTACAGGGTTTGGGTTTTCAGATGTTACATAGGCGGGGTACAGGGTTTGGGTTTTCAGATGTTACATGGGCGGGGTACAGGGTTTGGGTTTGCAGATGTTACATAGGCGGGGTACAGGGTTTGGGTTTTCAGATGTTACATGGGTGGGGTACAGGGTTTGGGTTTTCAGATGTTACATGGGCGGGGTACAGGGTTTGGGTTTTCAAATGTTACATGGGCGGGGTACAGGGTTTGGGTTTTCAAATGTTACTTGGCAGGGTACAGAATGTGGGTTTTCAGATGTTACATGGGTGGGGTACAGGGTTTTGGGTTTTCAAATGTTGCATGGGTGGGGTACAGGGTTTGGGTTTTCAAACTGTTACATAGGCAGGGTACAGGGTGTGGGTATTCAGATGTTACATGGGCGGGGTACAGGGTTTGGGTTTTCAAATGTTACATGGGCGGGGTACAGGGTTTGGGTTTTCAAACTGTTACATAGGCAGGGTACAGGGTGTGGGTATTCAGATGTTACATGGGTGGGGTGCAGGGTTTTGGGTTTTCAAATGTTGCATGGGTGGGGTACAGGGTTTTTGGTCCTCATTGCTGTTCCTGGGTACCCAGGGTGGTTTGCTTTATGTTTTGACCCTCACTGATGATTCAAATAATCAACTCACCGTCCAGCTAAAACAGTGTGAATCATGTGTGCAGGGCCATGGCAAACACAATAAACCTACAGTTCTCTTGGTGTTTGGCTGGGCCTGGCACATTAACAGATACAAGTGCTGCCACCCGGCAGGAAGGACACCTGACTGTTTCTAGTTGTTGGGTTCAGTCAGAGGAAGCTGGCCAGCCAGGACAGAAGGGAAGAACCACTAATATGCTCTCTCTGACACAAAGTCCCTTCCAACACAGTGTGACTAGCGTCCATGTGCCACATCACCTCTGTAATGATCATCGTTCAGGAGTGACTAGGAGGTAGAGACTGATACGGCATGGACATATTGTAATGTTCATCACTGCATGTTCAACTGTATAATCTTACTTATTTCTTCCACACCTCCCCTGTTCCTCCCTCTCTTCTGTGGTCCTTCAGGAAGTACAATATTCGTGTGGAGGATATCATGATCAGGGACGTGACGTATATCACCCTCAACTGCTGCTACAGAGACCTGCATGATGTTCTGCTGGCTGGACACCACTTGAAGACGCTAGCCCTGCTTGAGTCCAGTGGTGAGACAAACCCCCAGTCACACACTCACGTGATATGAGTTCAAAACGTTCAGAAGGTTTATTTGTAATTTGCAATAACAAGTTACGGCAATGAAATGCTTTTTTTTTTCTTCCTACTCCTGACAGTGCAGTTAAAAGTTAAAAAGGAACAGTAATTATCATAAAAAAAAGATAAAACAACCAATCGGTAATAACACTATACAAAAAACACATCAATAATAATAACTACACAACAATACGACCGTAATGCAATGTAAAAGTGACAGGTGTGCATGATATAAAGTTAGAGATGTGCATGGAATATGGACGGAAGGGAAGAGGGGTTCCTGAGTTGAGCAGCCTTACAGCCTGTGGAAAGAAGCTGTCCTGTAGCCTGTTTGTTTTGGACTGAATACTCCTGTACCTTCTGCCTGAGGGCAGCTTGGTAAACAGTCCGTGGCATGGGTGGCTGGGATCTGTAATGATCCGTTCGCTCCTCCTCCTACACCTCTCTGTGTAGAGATCTTGCAGGGATGGCAGGTCAGACCTTTTGATGCTCTCTGCTATTTTAATCACCCTCTGAAGTGCTTTGACAGTATACAGTGAGGGGCTAACTTACAGGCTGTCCTGGCTGGTCGGTAGGCGCAGCCTACTCGTCGGAGGAGGAGTCCAAACAAGAGCAGACCCTGAATGGATTTATCAATCAATCAATCAAATGTATTTATAAAACCCTTTTTACAACAGCAGTTGTCACAAAGTGCTTTGCAGAGACACCCGGCCTTAAACCCCAAGGAGCAAACAGTAGTGTTGAATTTCAGTGGCTAGGAAAAACTCCCTAAGAAGGCCGAATTTTAGGAAGAAACCTAGAGAGGACCCAGGCTGAGAGGGGTGACCAGTCCTCTTCTGGCTGTGCTGGGTGAGATATTAAGAGTCCAATTGGAATAATTAATAAATTTCTTTGGGCTAAATCCAGAGTCTTTGATTTTAGACTAGTTCAGAAGTATGACCAGGTGGACAAGGACAGGGACAGCAACGGACCCCCCAAACCAGGTAATCCACAGGTGTGGACCAGGACCTCATCTCCTCCTAAAATGTAAAACTGGAGGAAACTGAGAAAAGTTAGAAGTGCATTCCTCATATCCCCCAGCAAAATAATATAGCAGCGTAACACCTTGGAACTGAGACGGGGGGGTCCGGCGACACTGTGGCCCTACCCGGGGGAGGCCCCGGACAGGGCCCAACAGGCAGGAAATCAATCCACCCACATTGCCAGGCATCAACCAAAGGGACACCCACCAACCGCAACGCCCCTGAATGAGGGCCAAGTATTGCCAGCAGCGTACAGCCCAATTGCACAAGTGCGCAACAGAGTGTCAACAACAAGCCAGTGATTCTTCCCCCGAAAGGCATTGGAGGGAGGGCATCCCAGTGGCGACGAGAGCCCACCTGGCAAGACAGCAAGGGTGGACAGTATCAAGCCTACTGGTCACCTTCACGCCCCCGGGCCAGGCTACACCTAATTATAAACAGTGCTGTAGAGATTCGTTTTTAGTAGACACTTGAAAACTTGCACTGAGTTTGCATTTCTAACCTTAATTGGCAGATCATTCCACAGTAGTGCTCTGAGAAAAGGCCCTGCCGCCAGCTGTTTGTTTAGAAATTCTAGGTACAATTAAAAGGCCTGCATCTTGCGATCGTAGGTTAAGTGCAGGTATGTATGGCTGCATAATTTCAGCAAGGTAAGTAGGAGCTAGTCCATGTATTGATTTATAGGTTAACAGTAAAACCTTAAAATCATCGAGATTTTTCCATATGAATATTGAAATTGCCAAAAATTTGAATACTATCTGCCATGACTACAACGTTAGACAAGAATTCTGGAAACTCATTGAGGAACATTGTGTATGGCCCGGGGGGCCTATAAATAGTAGCTATGTAAAACGATTTATCGGCCTGGTTAACTTTCATGAGTAAAACTTCAAAAGAATGAAAATCAGTGATATGTTTGAGAGTAAATTTATATTTACTGTCATAAATATAAGTAACACCCCCTCCTTTTCGGGATGCACGAGGGATATGATCACTAGTATAACCAGGAGGAGAGGCCTCATTTAAGGCAGTGAATTAATTAGGCTTTAGCCACATTTCACATAAACCAATAACATCTAGTTTATAATCAGAGATTAATTAATTTACTGCAAATGCCTTTGAAGCAAGGGATCTAACATTTAGGAATCCCATTTTTAGATGCGAAGTGATACAGTCATTTTTTTTTTATTTGTGACTGAGGTGGAGGAAGGCTTTATCATAAGGTTGTTTTTGTTAGCACTACCTTGTTTAACTTTTCTCAGCCTGGAACGAGTCACAGTGGCAATAGGTAAAGCTGTACAAACTACTCTGGCTATGCTATTGACAGACTCCACTATGCTAGCAGGCTGGCTAACAGCCTGCAGCCTGACCTGCACCCTCTCTCATGTTAAGGCTATAGGACTGAGACTCCTGTAAATGTTCCTAGATAAAAGAAGAGCATGACTCCAGCTAGGATGGAGTCAGTCGCTCCTCAGCAGATCAGGCCTGGCCCTGTTTCTGGGAGAGTCCCAAAAAGAAAGCCAGTTATCTACAAACTACCTCCTGCGATGGGCAGAACTCAGCCAGCGATTGAGTTGCGCAAGTCTGCTGTAGAGCTCGTCACCACCCCTAGCTGGGAGGGGGCCAGAGACAATTACTCGATGCCGACTCATCTATGTTCTGCTTCGTAACCTCTGACTGTTTCATCCTAACATCGTTGGTGCCAACGTGAATAACAATCTCTCTGTACTCTATACTTGCCAGTTTTAGACTTTGCTAGCACCAACCCCAGATTTGCGGCTACGTCGGTGGCTCTGCCCCCCGGTAAACAGTGTACTATCGCTGGCTGATTCTGATAAAAAATATTGCGTTGGTAAAACTCTTAAAATATAATTTTGACCAATTAGTTAATATAGAGTAAATTCGAAAACGTTTGGCAGGTGGCCTGGCAGTGTACAGCACGTCAACAATCCGCAAACTCAAACAATCCCACAATGCAGTTCGTAAGGATCCAGACCATTTATAAGACCTTTCCTTACATCCACCAATTTTAAATGCAAACAATACGTAATATACCCCAATGTCCAAAGATCAAATTAGAAAACAAAGTCCAATTTTCAATTATACAGCACAATTTGTGAACCGGACCAATGGTAGAGGATTAGTTACAAATCAACGGCACCTGCATTTCTGTTGCACCATGGCTATTAAAGTTCCACGCTACACATGCTGTTGTGCCCTGTGTTCAGGTCAGCTGACAAACGTTTTAACACAGAATCAGAGATGTAGCGTTAATTGATCATGATTAAATACTATTGAATTTAATTGTTTTCTACTAAGACAAGCATGATCTATCAGTGCAGCAGGCTAACTAAGTTTAGCTTCATTGCTGAGATGGTTTGGGGATGGAGGATGATAAATACAGTAGCTTCACTTTTAGAGTTATAGCTAGCTAGTTGATATTTTTCTGCGTGCCTATTCAAGGAAGTATTTGGTAGCTGTGAACTTCTGGGTCATGTTAGAGATTTTTTCTCTGGTCTATGGAAATTTTAATGTTTTTGGTGATGGCTAATGATCGTAATATTATCTGATGTAATGTTACGTTAATATTCACATACATGGCCAGAGGAGTTCTGATCATCTCTCTAAAACTAATAACTGAGACCAGTGAAAGTCAGGGTCACAGCAACAGTTGGTGTGTGTGTGTGTGTATGTGTGTGTGAGTGCGCATGCGTAAGTTCATGATTAATGATGTGTGAGTCAACTAGGACTGATTTGGACACTCCATTTAGGCCAGCTTCTTTTTAGATATGTCAGAATCAAAACGGGTTGGGCAAGCCTTACGCAAAATCTTCTCCAGAAAACTGTAGGGAACCGGGGGTGGGCATGTGTTGCCGGATGGTGCAGAGACAATCCCTGGCTAGAGTCGTGCCCAATAAGAAAAAACGTTTCTTGTTATGCATGCAATCACTTTTCCCTTCTCAATGTTCCTGCTACTCCCTTTGCATCCAAGTCAGGAAGCTTTAACTAGGATGAAGGCTTGTGTCATGATAGAAGCTTTAGAGGTCATGCAAAATCTGGTCTCCATTGTAATAAAATGTGTTCATGCTCAGTTCCATCAACACAGTAATTATGGATAGTTTGTTCACCGTTTTTTTAACAAACCTCATAATTGATCTATTTAACTGATTGCACGATGTTAGAGATGCTGTCCAATGACTGCTAGGTATGTTCTTTGTTTCTATTTTGCCTAATAAATTGTGTTCTTATTTATTTATTTATTTAGATGTAATAAGTGGATGCCTGTCTATTAAAGGTTGCTTTCGGTTTAACACACATGTTTTTTTATTCTTTTGGGGACCTAATGTTACCCTTAACCACAATAACCTATATATGCCTAAACTTAACCAAGCCCTAACTTCTAACCAGTAATGCCTAGGCTACACCTAAAAGTTGCCTTCATTCTAACATTGCCCAATTGTACATTTTCCCTAAACCCGTAAGTCAGAAATAATTTTCCCAGTGGGAATTATGGTAGAACTATACGAAACATTATTTATTATTTTAATTCCTCAGTTTTCTGTAGGAAGTTATAGATAATTGTGCTCAATGCTGGTGGTGCCGTTGGTCTTCTTTTCACTTCAGAAACTTCTACATTTGAGCAGCTAGAAGTGTCAACTTCTGATGGAATAGAGCTACAAGAGATTTCCTTGGAATCTTTTGTCTTTATAGGGATCATTCCCGTACTCCATATACCAGGATTAAACATCTGTTCCTGATGGCCTTTAGTTCCTGTCACCATGAATTTGCATCTATGTATTTTCCTTAATATAAATCTAACTCTATCCTGGTTGTTGTCAAAAAACTCACCATGATGTTTGATTAAAGTAACAAAAGCAAAGTTTCTGGGGAATAATAGCCATATTCTATACTTCTGAGGCATATACATTTAGGAAATAACACTTACTACCCAGGAACAAAAAATATATATTTTAATAATACAAAATTGGATGTCAGCCAGCCTAAATATGACTTTAGCCTCCTATTTTAATTCAGAAAAATTCATCACCTGAATTTTTTAAAATCTTGTCTCAAGTGAAGATGTTACATTTTGAAATCTCCCAAAATAAATGTTATTTTCAAACACTACCCTTGTCCAGCCTGTAACAAAATGAGATTGCACGGAAAGGACACACATATTTAAAGGAATTGTGTCTGATTAGGGTTAGGATTGGGATTGAGCTCCAGTCTGCACATTAACTACCTTTCTAAAAGTTTGACTCCTTTCCATGGTCCCTCCTTTAATCTTACCTGTCTCCCGCTCTTGTCCCTTGTGTTTCATTGTCTGTGTCCTGTCTTATCCTTCCACTCTGTTCTTTCTTGCTCATTCATCTCATCTTTCTCTCCACCCCACTCCCCTCCATCCCAACTCCTCACAGAGTCAATGATCCTGCTGGGTTCTATTGAGCGTGCCCAGCTCCAGGCTCTTCTCTCCCAGCAGCTAGGGCGACCCCGGAGGCTGGAATACCTCAGGGAGCGGGCGGCAGCTGAGAAGAAACGCCAGTCTGTGGTGTCACACCTGAGCAGTGAGGATGGATCCACCAAAGTCAACCAGGAGGTTCGCTTTCAGGTCAGTAAGGTCAAAGTACAAGTACTGTGCCGTGGGGAAGTAAGAACACTACTAAAGCTTTTATCTTGTTTTACAAGAGTCGAAGATTGAGAGATGACCTCCAATATATATCACACCAAGCAGCTCTGCTTGTTATCACACTGTTTGCTTAGCCAGGATACTAATTTTTCTGCTATTGACAGATGTCACGCTGAAAATGCACATTTGTAAACGTTCTACAAAAATTTCCAGAAATGGAAGAAAATACAGTATCGCTCCCTTTCCAGAAATGTATTTATGTAAGCACTTCTTGCAACTCTATCATTCTCTGTGATTGTGAGGATTGCAAACCTTCTTACAGAACTGCTTCAGTTGTGACATTTGAGACATTTCTTGCATGTACATTCCCCCACATCAATTCTGCTCTTTGAGAAGTTCCATGTTTTTTTTTTACTTTGCTCCAATAGTCTTGTTTTTCAACCAGGTGGAAACATCTATCATGCATTTATGTAATAGTTTTTGCCGGACTGCGTAAGCGTAGCCGTCCTAAAAGAGCGAATGTCTCTGACTGACTGAGTGGGTGAGTGACAGACTGACTACCCCTTGTTAAATACCGTAGTGGTTAGAGACATGGACTACAGAGCAACAGGTCCCACGTTCGACAAATGCTTCGCTAGCTACAACCTTCAGTAGATAGGAAGCCTGAAATAAAACAGTTCTGATGGATATTAGGATTTGTTCAGGATTGAAAAACACTTTGCTGGCTACATGATTCTCTCGTCTTTTCATTTGATGAAAAAGTCTGTTATCGTCACCTATATTGATACAGTAGTTATTGTATCAATGTCATTCATTAATGGTTAACCCATGGGTGACTGAGGGGTCCCCCCCCCTTTCACTACTTTTACATTAGGCTATAAACAATATGTAAGGTTTATGGACCATTATGAACTTGGCTTCAAATCATGCTAATTAACATCAACTAATATAAACATGCATGAAAATGTACTTATATAAAGGTAGTATTTGAGTGATTATGCAGAATAAACTAATAATTTCATAAGCAAATCAGATTTCTTCTATATATCATTGAATTCTGACCACACCGCAACAGTCTTGATTTGTTTTTCCAACACAATTTTTTTCTGCAAACACTTTTCTTATACGAATATGCATTGTTTCAAATTAACTGAACAGAACAATGAAATAATTCACCTTTTGTGCAAACTGTCCAATATGCTTTTGACACCCATTCTTCTATTTATCATTGATTACCAGGTTATACCAGGCAACAAACACCCCTGTGGAACAGTTCTCCCATTCCAAATATGCAAAGCAGACAATATCCATAATGATCACATTTGTAGTACATTATTTCATGATAAATATGTTGCTTGATGTTACTTACCAGGTAATTTTGGATCCCTGCTGTGCGTTACCATCTTGTTACATTATCATTGAATTCCGACCACATAACCATGTGGAACATTTGAGTTGATTCCAAATACGCAAAGCAGACAATATCTATAATGATCACATTTTAAATAAAATTAAAAGGTAACCTGTTGTTACTTACCAGACTCTGTTCTTCCGCTACGGAGTTAGTACGTTGGCTTCGCATTTGTACATTGTGTTCCGGTAACTCCGCTATCTACGGTTTGAAAATCGTAAAGAACTAGTGCTACATTTAGTAAAAGTGTTTTTATGTTTTGCCATTTTATACTAATAATAATACTTATAAAACTGTTGAAAACATATCCTTTCTTTGTCCGTTCGACACGTTATCGTTGCGCAAGAACAAAATGCTAAAACGTTAGCATCGAAGCTATGACTCCAAACTACACTCACCTAAAGGATTATTAGGAACACCTGTTCAATTTCTCATTAATGCAATTATCTAATCAACCAATCACATGGTAGTTGCTTCAATGCATTTATGGGTGTGGTCCTGGTCAAGACAATCTCCTGAACTCCTGAAACTGAATGTCAGAATGGGAAAGAAAGGTGATTTAAGCAATTTTGAGCATGGCATGGTTGTTGGTGCCAGACGGGAGTATTTCACAATCTGCTCAGTTACTGTGCTTTTCACGCACAACCATTTCTAGGGTTTACAAAGAATGGTGTGAAAAGGGAAAAACATCCAGTATGCGGCAGTCCTGTGGGCGAAAATGCCTTATTGATGCTAGAGGTCAGAGGAGAATTGGCTGACTGATTCAAGCTGATAGAAGAGCAACTTTGACTGAAATAACCACTCGTTACAACCGAGGTATGCAGCAAAGCATTTGTGAAGCCACAACACACACAACCTTGAGGCGGATGGGCTACAACAGCAGAAGACCCCACCGGGTACCACTCATCTCCACTACAAATAGGAAAAAGATGCTACAATTTGCACGAGCTCACCAAAATTGGACAGTTGAAGACAGGAAGAATGTTGCCTGGTCTGATGAGTCTCGATTTCTGTTGAGACATTCAGATGGTAGAGTCAGAATTTGGCGTAAACAGAATGAGAACATGAATCCATCATGCCTTGTTACCACTGTGCAGGCTGGTGGTGGTGGTGTTATGGTGTGGGGGATGTTTTCTTGGCACACTTTAGGCCCCTTAGTGCCAATTGGGCATCGTTTAAATGCCACAGCCTACCTGAGCATTGTTTCTGACCATGTCCATCCCTTTATGACCACCATGTACCCATCCTCTGGTGGCTACTTCCAGCAGGATAATGCACTATGTCACAAAGCTCGAATCATTTCAAATTGGTTTCTTGAACATGACAATGAGTTCACTGTACTGAAATGGCCCCCACAGTCAGCAGATCTCAACCCAATAGAGCATCTTTGGGATGTGGTGGAACGGGAGCTTCGTGCCCTGGATGTGCATCCCACAAATCTCCATCAACTGCAAGATGCTATCCTATCAATATGGGCAAACATTTCTAAAGAACGCTTTCAGCACCTTGTTGAATCAATGCCAGGTAGAATTAAGGCAATTCTGAAGGCGAAAGGGGGTCAAACACAGTGTTAGTATGGTGTTCCTAATAATCCTTTAGGTGAGTGTATAACTTTTCCTTATTGAATTTTGCTCTAGTATACAAACTCATTATTTCCCACCCGCAACCTATTTATTTGCTCGAATATGTAACAGAAACCTTCCCCTGATTGGGTAAAATAAACTATTTTGCCTAGCAACAGCCTTCCATTGGTCGATTCTGCATTGATGCTGTCACCCATCAGCCCATCCATTGGTCAGGTGCATAAGGATAAAGCTTGCATTAGGATAGATGACCACGACCAGGAAAGACATGAGCAGTCGACCCAGACATGATTTTTTTCTGCTCGTCGTCAGGAAAACAGGGATGTTAACCGATTCTCGCTGTCATTAACTGTTTTAAAGATAATTTCATATTTTTTGGATTCGGGACATCCATGTTCCGATAGTCCGTGAAGTTAATAAGCTGTTAAAACAGCCAGTGGCAAATGCCATCCAGTTCATAGATGCTATTTGTGGTTTTGGTAAACTTAATAAGAAAAGTTTGTCAGTTTAACACAATGGTAGTGTCCAACAAAATATTCAAACTTGGTGTGATGTTAAATTATATAATGTCAAGACGTTATACCGACACCCAGCAAATGTGTAGCTCTGTGGCGTAGTGGCTTAAGACAGCATTTCATGTGGGCGACCCAGGTTTGAATCTCGGGAGGCCTGTACCGATTGACACTTTTTATTGCGGGCTGGCTGAACTAGGCTTGCCTGGTTTCTTGCTTAGAGTGGAGGCTTTTTCCTTCCACACCTCATATGTAGTCAAAGTTTGCCTCTTTCTGACAGTTGAATTGTTCCCTTTGACAGATTTTTGCAAAAGATGCCTGTTAATGCCTTCATTTTACTTTGAGGTTTTAGGTGCTCATTTTGTGTTTTTTAGTCGGCTGTTGGGCTGAATTTTCCACAATTCTGTTGAGAACTGCAGTTTATATTTTCTGTTTGTTCAGTCAAAACCTAGTTTGCTGAGTTATAAGACACCATTCTACACCGGGACATACTGTATCTGTCAGTCTGTACGTTTACAGAACAGTACCCTTTTTAGTAATCTCTGTTATATTTTTTGGGTTGCCAGAAAAAGATGGATAACGGCTGGTCATCAGTGGTTTGGAAATGTTTCCATATGTTCATTCTGTCGTACAGTGGAATCATTGACTTTGAATTGTTTAGAAATGGGTCTGTGACCCCTTTCAGACTCTTGCCATGTTGTGTTACCATGCATATGTATGGCAAAGAAGACCATGGCTGGACCCTTTGTAGGCCGTGTTCTTCATTGCAAGGCCTGTGTGCCACTGGTGGCCTTCATTGTGGCCCACTTGGCTTCTCCATTGCTTTAAGGGTTGCGTTAGTTTGTCTTGTGGTCGTTGTCACAATGACGCTTAATCGACCAAAGTGGCTCCCGTCTGAACATTGGTAAAGAACACTGCTCTACTATAAGTCAGTGGTGTTGAAATTCAAATAAGTAAAAACAAAAAAGTAAACTATTCTGTTTTACTTGTTATTCTGACAGCACTGTGCATACGTCTGTCACACAGCGGTGTTGAAGACCGTGAAGGATTATGGGAAGGCACTTCCTCTACCAAGGCACACAGCTGAACCTGATGGGAAGCTATCTTCATAGGGAATAATACAGTACAAAGAATGCTTCAAAGGCTCCATTTACTTACAAAGAGTTTAACAAGCCTTTAGTTTCCCATCAATAAGAGAGCAGGAGAAACGGAGAGTGAGAGGTGTGTGTGTGTGTGTGTGTGTGTGTGTGTGTGTGTGTGCGTGTGTGCGTGTGTGTGCGTGTGTGCGTGTGTGTGTGTGGGTGTGTGGGTGTGTGTGGGTGTGGGTGTGGGTGTGCGCACGCACTTGTGGTTGGGGTTGTGTGTTTCAACACTGACCCAGAGCTCTGTGATTCGATTTTTCTGTCGGCCAATGTCTAACTTAGTTCTGAGGGCTAGCATTGTGGTGTTCAGAATACTGATCTGGTCCCTCCTCTGTGTGCCACCTCCATCCCCCACTACATGCTAAAGGGGTGCTAGTCAGCCATTCACGGGCAAGCATGTTGGGGGCCTTTTGAGGGGAGAAGAGGCGAAGGTGGTGGCAGGGATGAGAAGGAGTGAGGACAGAAGAATGAAAGGTTGGAAGAGTTGCATGGCAGAAAAGGGGTAAATATTTTTACTGTTACAGTTTTCACTCCAAGACGCCAGGGTTTGGATATGCAGTCACGCTAATGTATGTAGCTCTCAACACTCGCTCCCCTCCCTCTCCCCTCTCTCTTTCCACTCTCTCTCCTCCTTCAAAGCTTGCATTCTCTCTCTGGCTCTCTCTGGCTCTCTCACACACTCTCTCTCTCTCAGTAATTTGAGACATAAAGCTTATTCCTTTGACATGTGATTTGTCTTCCACACTGAATGTATTGCATGGGTTCTGAATCTCTCTTGTTCTGCATATTCATTTTTATCAGACTTTCAGAAAAGCTTGCTGGTTCAATCTGTATTTGAAATTCAGTACATTGCTCAGGAACATTGCATGTGTGGATTACTGGGCCCTTGTGGGCCTTACTTATGTAATTTGTTAAGGCATGTTGTACTCTACTTTCTTAGGCTTGCCTAAACAATAATCATGTAATGCTTTAATTATGTTTTCATTGGTTAAAGTGTAGCGTTTTATTATCATATTGCCATTTGAATATTTTCTGCCGATCAATACCACTTTGTAACAGCCTAAAATGAGTCCCAATCCGAGGAAGTGCATTGTAGTCACATTCTTACAACATGTCAAATACAGTTTTGCTAAATTTATCAGGGCCATGATGGAGGTTTAGTAAATAAAAATGAAATCTGTTATTTTACAACACAAATTGTGATAAGAGACAAAAAGTCAATGGCTAGAAGAAATGTAATAAAGAAACAATTGGGTTGAAGGCTTAAAATGCAGTGGAAACACCCCAAAAGCTGACTTCATCTGATATGCAGTAGCCTACAATACTTAAAGGTGTGATGGAAAAATATTGAATATTATGCTGAAAACATGTTTTTGTTAAACTGCCCTTTAATGGTATTTCGGCAGCTGGAGAAAAGAAAAGTGTGTAATTATTGTGTATGTGTAGAAAAATGTGAAACAAATGTATCCTGTTATTCTCATTGGTTTCAGGGCTGTCGCTGGGCAATACGGACTTTCAGCTCCCCACAAAGATTTTCTATTAGGTTCATTTCTGGAGACTGGCTAGGCTACTCCAGGACCTTGAGATTCTTCTTACGGAGCCACTCCTTAGTGGCCCTGGCTGTGTGTTTCGGGTCGTTGTCATGCTGAAAGACCCAGCCACAACCCATCTTCAATGCTGTTACTGAGAGAAGGAGGTTGTCGGTCAAGATCTCGCGATACATGGCCCCATCCATCCTCTCCTCAATACGGTGCAGTCGTCCTGTCGCCTTTGTAGAAAAGCATTCCCAAAGAATGATGTTTCCACCTCCATGCTTCACGGTTGGGATGGTGTTCTTGGGGTTGTACTCATCCTTCTTCATCCTCCAAACATGGCGAGTGGAGTTTAGACCAAAAAGCTCTATTTTTGTCTCATCAGACCACATGACATTCTCCCATTCCTCCTCTGGATCAGCCAGATGGTCATTGGCAAACTTCAGACAGGCCTGGACATGCGCTGGCTTGAGCAGGGGGACCTTGCATGCGCTTCAGGATTTTAATCCATGATGGTGTAGTGTGTTACTAATGGTTTTCTTTGAGACTGTGGTCCCAGCTCTCTTCAGGTCATTGACCAGGTCCTGCCGTGTAGTTCTGGGCTTATCCCTCACCTTCCTCATGATCATTGATGCCCCACGAGGTGAGATCTTGCATGGAGCCCCAAACCGAGGGAGATTGACCGTCATCTTGAACTTTCTAATAATTGCGCCAACAGTTGTTGCCTTCTCACCAAGTTGCTTGGCTATTGTCCTGTTGCCCATGCTTTCTGCCGATTACGCAAACTTAATTGAGTATATCTACATCTGCCATATGAGATTTCATTACGCTATGTAACAATAATTGACTCAGAAACACTCACCTTTATTTCTTTGCTAGATGTATACACGTCAAGGGTCACTTTCTTGAGGGACAGAAGGAAATCCAGTGAAATGTTTCTCGAGATTTGGCATAGTCATCTTGTACCAAAGAACACCCTTCCATAGTGATAAATGTTTCCAGAAGTGGCCTTTCTGGCTGAGGTTGCAAGAAATTATTGTTATGGAATGACTCTATGCAGAAGAGATGCTTGAGTGCAAAAGACCATAAAGCAAGATGCAAGAAGTACAATGATGCCTGCCTTCAGCCTTCGTTGAAGCAAAGTGACAGTTCTGTTTGTTGTCTGGGGGTGTATTTTAGCCAGAGATGTAGGGGATTTGGACAAAATCATGGAAAATGATGAATGCTGTGAAATATAAATGGATTTTTATCATGATGTATGTTTGGAAATTATACTGATTGATAAAAACGATCTGTAAATCCTCAGAGCCCTTACCTCAAGAACAACTAAAGTTCAAACAGAAACCAGCTTCCAAAGACTTAAGAAGAGTTTGGAAGCATTTGCCATTCATATAGTCCTGGAAGTCATAATGGAAGCATTTGCCATTCATATAGTCCTGGAAGTCATAGTGGAAGCATTTGCCATTCATATAGTCCTGAAAGTCATAATGGAAGCATTTGCCATTCATATAGTCCTGGAAATCATCATGGAAGCATTTGCCATTCATATAGTCCTGGAAGTCATAATGGAAGCATTTGCCATTCATATAGTCCTGGAAATCATCATTGAAGCATTTGCCATTCATATAGTCCTGGAAGTCATCATGGAAGCATGACATTAAAAAAAAAAACAGTCTATCAAAGCAATTTGCTTCAGCCTCAGGGTGGCTATTGAAAATACTGCCTTGTTTTAGAAACATTCCTTTTTTTCACTCACTTTTTAGATAAATGGGTGGCCTAAGACATTTCTATAGTACTGGATATTAAAATACATTCAAACTACTTATTTAGTTTTCTCAAAGTACACAGTGCGCATTGCAATTAGTATCCTTTTTCTCTGTCTATCCTGAAACAGTCCTCTCTTACTGTGACTCCCTGCTTGCAATCTCACAGTACCCCTTGCACATTGCCATAGCGACCTAATTTACACAGACTTGAGCTGGAAATGCAATCTTTACTAATTTAAAAGGGTACTGTATATTTTACTTCTATGTTCAAAATGCAGTTTGTTTTACAACTATATAACTGCTTCACAGACTGATGTAGGGCCTACTGTAACCCCACTGAATTAGTTCACATTATTATCTAATCCAACATAAATGTTTTCTTCATCTTGCTACAGTAGAGGTACAGCTTTCTATTTCTTTTTATTTAGTTGTCATGTGTGTTACATTTCCATCAATTTATCAGATTTAGTAAACACATGGGTGAAAAAGTGTTGACACATTTTGACCTATATGTCTAAACGTCATCCTTCAGCTGAGGTTGGCAGGAATTAGTATTTATTTTCACTGCTTGACCACACCGGTGCTGGAAAACCCCTGAGGCAACACTAGAGGGAAATTGTCAATATATGAAAGTGTGGAAGCATGTAGGAGTGTATGATTTTTTGTCGGTGTGATTCTTGTTTTCAGTACTGTGTTCATCCACCGGGTGTGCTGTGATGTGTGTATACGTGTGAATGTGTATTTTCTTCCCCGGCTGTTGTGATCCACCCTGTGGATTTGTCTCAGGACAGTGGGGGGGTTATACCGGATGTTCAGAGAAGGCTTCAGAGCCGCCAACCCATTTTAACATTGCCTACCTATGGTTTCACTTGCATTCTGAGATTTCTTTCAATAAAGTTTCCAGGGTTGCCTGTGTCATTCCCACATTTGTCAATCAGGAAGCAGTGGTGTTTGTCTAAATGCTCCCTCCAGTTAGTTGGCAAAACTAACTCTCAATTGTATTTCTTTACTTAAAGTATTGTTTACTGGCTTACTCAACAGAACCAGATCATCTGAAAATTGTTGTCTGCTGTCCTCTGGATCAAAGGATTCAAGACCATATTAAACAGCAGCTCAACACTGGAGCTTCAATAGTTGTTAATGGACCATACCCCTCACTAGACTTCCAGGACCAGCCAGGTTTCCTAGACTCTCTCTGTTCCCTGACCATTCAATCTGAAGTATTCCTTTGCTTGGTTGTTTGCAACACTTTTCAGTTTAACACTACACTTGTTGAGCCCTCCTGGCTGCCCTCAGTCCTGGTGTAAGAGTTGTGGGTACCTGTTTAGGTTTTTAATGAGTAGCTGTTCAGAATACTTTTGTGTACTTTTGCAGTAGGATTTCCTTTCAGTACCCATTTTGTTGGGGTTATTTTGGATACCTGTTGTTTTGGGTTATTTTTGGTATGTGTGTAGACTTGGTTTGGGTTCATCTAGGCACCTGGTTATTTTTGGTATGTGTGTTGACTTGGTTTCGGTTCATCTAGGTACTTGGTTATTTTTGGTATATGTGTTGACTTGGTTTGGGTTCATCTAGGCACCTGGTTATTTTTGGTATGTGTGTTGACTTGGTTTGGGTTCATCTAGTTACTTGGCAAGAGTAACTCAGTGGCACTATGTCACCATATTATACCAGAGTGCAGTGGGGAACGTGTACAGGGTCTGTGATGATGTAGGTACTATATGATTATATGTACTTTAGAGAATAATAGTAACGTGTCTGTGTGTGTGTAGATCTCCACAGAGGAGTCTACATTCAGCCCCATCCACACTCCCTCCTTGAAGCCACTGAAGCCAGCCCTGAAGAGACCCTCTGTGGTGGACCGTCCTGCTGAAATCCCCATTCCCACAAGTAAGACACACACACTATCTCCCTGGCAGACTTTAGTTCCCAGTATTTTTAAACAAAGTAATTTTAAGTTAAATAAACCTTTTATTAAAACAATCACTGAGGAATCTATGAATAGCCCTTAAAATGCAGTTTTGTGGTTGGCAATATACATTACACAGACCTCATTGGCTAAATGGACGGTCGTTTTTATAATATGATCAAATCAGTTACATCAACACAACAGTTAGTTACAATACCATCACACCTACATAAACTGAGAATACGGTTTGTCACGCATTTTAAAATGGCTTTTCTCAAAAAAGATAATCATATCATTTTCACCCTCACTAGACTGACGTTACAAGCTATTCTGTCTTTAATGTAATGAAATCAGATTCATTTGAAGTACTTTTTTGGTTGACTAAGAGCTACTTTAATGATCTCTCCCTCCCTTTCTCAGGTCCCCAGGACCACTCTGGCAGCACCTTAAAGCACCTTTTCTGTGCCAACCCTGAGACAGAAGGCCTGGAGGTGAGACACCCGTTTCACCCACCACCACACACACACACACACACCCCCCACCTCCCACGTGCACTCCTCCGATTCTCTCGTCCAAGCTTAGAGTCTCTGTCCTCTCCCAAGTTTCTCTAAGTGACACGTCCAACTCAGGTCCCCACCACTTCCCTTCACTGGGTTGGGCACGACTTCTGAGAGTGCTGGCGTGACCGTTCGCCCAGCGTTGTGCTAACGTTCTTCTTGTCTTTGGCCACTGGAAGAAAAACAATGTCCACATCGACATAGGGGGCACTGCATCGAGCCCTGCGACTCCTGACCTCAGGAGGCCGCCCAAACGTGTCCGGATTTCCGTTGTGGTAAGAACTAAATGCCCAGCAGCTGGTCAGCCATCCAATCAACTATCTCCATTCACTGCAGGGCTAATTCATGCCCATGGACTTTGATCTGTGCCAAACTGAGCCTCGCTGATCTGTGCCATCAAGCCAAACTCATTGAACAACCTCCTCCCTGTCCCTGTAACCTTACTGACCAATATTTTCATTTTCTGAGGTTGTTAGCTAGGTTCATAGCTGACCTCATCATCAGAATGTAAAATAATTGGTCCAAAGGTCACGGTGAATTCGACCACTCCTGTTCGACATCTTGAACCTAAAAAGGTGCATTGACTAAATGTTATCCAAACTTGTTCTTTCCATAGTCATGGTGTCGTGTTTGAGGTGTGGTCGAAATTAGGGAAGAGGGTGGTTCAACCCCAGCATGCTGTTGCGCTGTCCATTATCAGCCATGTCATGAGAGGTGTCCAATCAGTGACCTTCTGCTGGTTTGTGGGTGGGGCCTGTAGTGCTACAGTAAGCCCATCCACAGAACCAAACACCTCCCACTTTTACCATCAGCTGTAGTTGTTCATACCATTTGTCATGAAGACACAAGCTGTGTTAGGTTTGAGGGGAGGGAGGTGCGCTTCTTTGTGGAATGGGAGAGGGTGGCATGATATATATTGTTGGGAAGACAAGAGGTAGTTCTTATCCTCCAGTTTAATGAAAAATCAATGACTGTTACAACCACCAAGGAAGATGTAATGCATTGGGGATGTGTACGAAATATCAGGAAAATGTCACCATCAAACCATGATACACAATGCAATTATCAGCTACGCCAAAACAGCAATGCATGTCGATCAATGAGATATCTGCCCAATTCTGAATTAAGAATGATGATTGCATCTATTATAAAATTTTGCATGAACACCCCTGACAAAATGTTAAATGGTAATTATTGAGTTATGTAGAAATTAAACAGTCAATAGAACAGCCATCTGGAAAGTTCAAGGTTTTGTATCATTAAACGTGTTGTATCTCATCTATAAAATAACTACACACCAAATACACTGCTCAAAAAAATTAAGGAAACATCTAAATCACACATTGGGTCTCAATGAACAAAATGTATAAAAGATCAAAATCTTTACTGTACATTAAGTAACTCGCTGAGAACAATGGTGTCCTGGGGGATTGGATGGTGTCCTGGGGGATCTCCTCCCAGACCTGGATCAGGGCATCATTGAGCTCCTGGACTGTCTGTGGTGCTACTTTGCGGAGTCGGAAGCACCAATGCATAACGTTCTAGAGGTTCAGGGTATCATTGGCTAGCATGTGGATGTCTGTGTGACCCTCCAAGGATATGCTTCCCCCGACCCACCGCCAAACCGGTCATGCTGGATGATGTTGCAGGCAGCAAAATGTTCACCACGGTTTTCTCTGGTGAATGCCAAACGAACTACACAATGCTGGGCTGTGAGCACAGAGCCCACTAGCGGACATCAGGCTCTCATGCCACCCTCATGTCATGGTCAGAAACATGCACACCAGTAGCCCACTGGAGGTCATTTTGTAGGGCTTTGGCAGTGCTCCTCCTGTTCCTCCTCAAACATAGGAGCAGATACCGGTCCTGCTGCTGTGTTGATGCCCTTCTACAGCCCTGTCCAGCTCTTCTCATGTAAAGGCCTGTCTCCTGGTATCTCCTCCATGCACCTGAACCTGTATTGGGAGACACAGCAAACCTTTTAGAGACTGCACGTATGGATTTGCCATCCTGGAGAGCTGGACTATCTGTGCAACCTGAATGGGCTGCAGGTACCACCTCATCCTACCGGTAGTGACAAGGCCACTAGCAAAATGCCAAACTAGAGAAGAGTCAGTCAGGAAGGATAAGGAGAGAGCTATTATACGTGTCCACCACCTGCAAAACCATTCCCTTTTTGGGGGTTGGGGCCTTTCCAGTGCATCTGTTGTCACTTTCATATGCAGCAAAACAGGTGACATTGATTCACAATCGCTTATGCTTCCTAACTGGACAGATTGATATCCCTGAAGTTTAATTGACTTGGTGTTATACTGTGATGATTACGTGATCCCTTAATTTTTTTGAGCAGTGTAGTTCATTATATAATTCAACCTTGAAAAATATATATTATTTTGTGATTGCTGTCCTCTTGATTACATATGGATTTCCATCACTAGAAACCACCACCAAGCTTAAAGAGTTATTTTGGGGTGAGCATGTCTTTACCAAAACACACAAACACACACCAACAGATTTTTTTTTTAATATAGAAAAAAATAGACTATTGATACAGTCATGTTTTTGTAATGCCTTGACTAATAATGCGTTATTGATTCCCTGAATGTATTGAAGGGTTTGAATTGAGACGTATTAGTCATTAAAGTTCTGTGAAGTAATTTTCCCTGATGATGGAATCGACAATGGAATATGGATCAGTCAGTCGTGGGGAGGACATGTTTACGTTTGCTTTGCTACAACTCAGGAGTGCTTTGTGTGCGTCACGCTTGTCTGGCCCAGAATAGAGGCCTGTTGAGAGGTTTGATGTTTGGACTGCAGTAAACGTCAGTAGATTAACAATGATAGTCAAAAAGAGGAAGAGGAGACAGAAGGAGCGAGCAACACATCAAGGCTCTATGTGATTGGTTAGTTGTGTTCCCCATGGGACATCCTGTTATCTTCCTCCTTCATTTAGGATATACATGAAGCCTTGACCCTGAGATAGGTGTTGAGACTGCTACAAGGAAGGCACCTGTTGCTGTCTGCCTTTGTCTGTCCGCCTGAATCTGACTGGTGTCTAACCTGTTTGGCACAGTTAGTAATGGATTGTGTTTACGCAGCCCGGACTGTGAATTGGAATCCCAGTACAAGCGACTTTCAGTATGTGCACACTATTGCAAATTGCTCTGGATAAGAGTGTCTGCTAAATGACTGAAATGTAAATGTTATAGTTGTCATCCTATTGCCTCCTGAGACTGTCTTGGAACCCAGCCACCGATTGGCTTATTGGCTACAGGATGGAGGATTGATCGCTTTGTTGGAGGGAGGAGAGCAGGATAGATGGAGAGGGTATGGGGGAGGAGGATGGATGGGGTGAGGAGAGCAGGATAGATGGAGAGGGGATGGGGGAGGAGGATGGATGGGGTGAGGAGAGCAGGATAGATGAAGGGATGGGGGAGGAGGATTATGGAGTGAGCAGAGCAGGATAGATGAAGGGATGGGGGAGGAGGATGGATGGATGGAGTGAGCAGAGCAGGATAGATGGAGAGGGGATGGGGGAGGAGGATGGATGGAGTGAGGAGAGCAGGATAGATGAAGGGATGGGGAGGAGGATTATGGAGTGAGCAGAGCAGGATAGATGAAGGGATGGGGGAGGAGGATTATGGAGTGAGGAGAGCAGGATAGATGAGGGGATGGGGAGGAGGATGATGGAAGGAGGGGAGCAGGATAGATGGAGAGGGGATGGGGGAGGAGGATGGATCGAAGGAGCGAGAAAGATGGAGGGAGGAGGAGAGGGACGAGTGCAGGATAGATGAAAGAGGAGAGGGGAGGGTGGAGAGCAGGATAAATAGATGGAGGGGGGAGAGGGGAGGGAGGAGAGAGGAAAAGATGGTCAGAAAAGCAGCACATCAAGCAATACAGCTTCATTCTCTCCTGTCAGCACTCTCTGCCTCTCACTCAGTCACTCAGTGTGCTACACACACCTCATTCATCTTTGTACTGCCTTTGTTTTGGAGACCTATACAGGTTTGCCAGTAACACTGTATTTAATGTAGAGCATTTACCGTATTGATCGATTATGAAAGTGCATTGTAGAAGCCAGTGTTGAATTTTGCCAATTATATTCCAGAAGATCCCTAGTGAATATCAGGTAGGCTCTGTACTGTAAAATGCAGGGCTAGGTGCCTGTCAGTCTCTGAAGGGAGATTGTGTCTGGTCAACTCCACACACATCTGACCCCTGGGTACATTATTGAACATTAAGCAGGACACCTCGATTTGCCGGAACCCAGGGCAACTATCGCCGTGGTCGCAGGCTGGTCAGCCACTGCAGACAGGCAGATGAACGAGCTCAGGGACCAATCAACTCCTGGGTCTGAGGCTGGGACAGGGGTCACGTGTAGAGGAGAGAGTGAAAGAGAGAGACACACACATCTTTATGAATTCTCACAAACATACAGAACACACAAACATATAGAAAACAACACACGTTCAGTACATACACTTACACAATTGTACATATACACACAATTATTGACACATACGGACATACACAGACAGACAAATACTCAAGTTCAGCATTTTGAGGGCCTTCTGGGACCATCACAGCTTCATGGTCAGATACTGTACAGTCATCACTTTACAAATCTCATCATCTGCTCCAAGCACCTTTCCATGGATCATCTGGGTATTGACCGTTTAGTTTCATTTATCACTTCTCTCCATCCACCTCTTCATGTTGTCTCAGGTTTCTGCTGTACCGCAATGAGGCAGTAACGCGGTCCCTTTAATGTGTAGTGTTAGTGTGCAGTGTTTTGTGCAGTCTGTCTTTATATTGTCTGATCTTTCATTTAGACGTTGTGCTTGTGTGTTGGCGCATGTGCAGTTACTGCCTGGCGTGTGTCTGGAGTGGGTTTAAGTGTGTTGACATGTTTCCTGTGTCCCTCTCTTCCCAGGATGATGATGTGGAGGATGACATGACCATCAGAGAGGTGAGCCTTTACTGCCCTCCCCCCACCACCCAACCGCCCAACCAACCCACCCACCGTCAGAATATATCAGTCTGATCAAAGTTAGGGTGATGTGTTGATTAATTACCAGAGGAATAGTTAGTCATAGCATTTGATGACTGTGAGATTATTAAAGCTGACAACTTGCCGTGTATCTGTAATTTCTTCATGGAGGACATTAGGCCAATTACACATTACACAGGGAACAGAATGCCTTGGCCTTGGGGTTTGGACAGTGATTTGGATATGGGTTGGGGTTTGGACAGTGATTTGGGTATGGGTTGGGGTTTGGACAGTGATTTGGATAAGGGTTGGGGTTTGGACAGTGATTTGGGTATGGGTTGGGGTTTGGACAGTGATTTGGATATGGGTTGGGGTTTGGACAGTGATTTGGATATGGGTTGGGGTTTGGACAGTGATTTGGGTATGGGTTGGGGTTTGGACAGTGATTTGGATATGGGTTGGGGTTTGGACAGTGATTTGGATATGGGTTGGGGTTTGGACAGTGATTTGGATATGGGTTGGGGTTTGGACAGTGATTTGGGTATGGGTTGGGGTTTGGACAGTGATTTGGATATGGGTTGGGGTTTGGACAGTGATTTGGGTATGGGTTGGGGTTTGGACAGTGATTTGGATATGGGTTGGGGTTTGGACAGTGATTTGGGTATGGGTTGGGGTTTGGACAGTGATTTGGATATGGGTTGGGGTTTGGACAGTGATTTGGTGGATTTCTGGAATGACTGGATTTTTTTAAATTAAAATGGTTTGGTAGAAAGTCAATTTAAGCAGTCATAGAGATTTTTCCATGTGTAAGCATTTTAACTGTTAAGAACAATACAGTACAATTTGTATATAGTTCATGACAACCCATGGAAAGAGATAAAACCCACATTTTAAGTATTTTAAGTATTTAGAACTACAGAATATTTACTATTTTAACTGTTTGCATTTGTATATTTTGATCTGGAGAACTGTTGGTCTTGAATGCAAAGACCTACATCGACCTACAGTGGGGAGAACAAGTATTTGATGCACTGCTGATTTTGCAGGTTTTCCTACTAACAAAGCATGTAGAGGTCTGTAATTTGTATCATAGGTACACTTCAAGTGGGAGAGATGGAATCTAAAACAAAAATCCAGAATGACATTGTATGATTTTTTTATAATATATTTTGCATTACATAAGTATTTGATCACCTAGTTTGCCAATGACCATCTGGATGATCCAGAGGAGGAATGGGAGAAGGTCATGTGGTCTGATGAGACAAAAATAGAGCTTTTTGGTCTAAACTCCACTTGCCGTGTTTGGAGGAAGAAAAAGGATGAGTACAACCCCAAGAACACCATCCCAACCGTGAAGCATTTTTTGGGGATACTTTTCTGCAGAGGGGACTGGACGACTGCACCGTATTGAGGGGAGGATGGATGGGGCCATGTATCGCGAGATCTTGGCCAACAACCACCTTCCCTCAGTAAGAGCATTGAAGATGGGTCATGGCTGGGTCTTCCAGCATGACAATGACCTGAAACACACAGCCAGGGCAACTAAGGAGTGGCTTCATAAGAAGCATCTCAAGGTCCTGGAGTGGCCTAGCCAGTCTCCAGACCTGAACCCAATAGAAAATCTTTGGAGGGAGCTGAAAGTCCGTATTGCTCTGCGACAGCCCCGAAACCTTAAGGATCTGGAGAAGGTCTGTATGGAGGAGTGGGCCAAAATCCCTGCTGCAGTGTGTGCAAACCTGGCCAAGAACTACAGGAAATGTATAATCTCTGTAATTGCTAACAAAGTTTGCTGTACCAAATATTAAATTCTGCTTTTTTTGATGTATCAAATACTTATGTCATGCAATAAAATGCAAATGAATTACTTAAGAATCAGACAATGTGATTTTCTGGATTTTTGTCAAGAGCACCTATGATAAAAATGACAGACTTCTACATGCTTTGTAAGTGGGAAAACCTGCTAAATAGGCAGTGTATCAAATACTTGTTCTCCCCACTGTACATGGTGTAGTTCGGTACACAGATCCGATAACGTGGTGTAACTTGGCCAGATGGTGGCACTATACCCAAAATTCCTTAAGCCTGCCTTGTTGTTTGACCTCAAGTCTTGGGATATTGTACTGAGGTAATGGTAATAGCCTCCAGACCGATGATTTCACCATATTCACCATTCATGTTTTATTCATAAACTCACATTTTGGTTTACTCAAATAGCTGCTTCATGATGAAAGTAGACTTTCTTGGGGGGGGGATTTTTATGAATTCCCTCATATTGAGCTAGTTCTTTTGTTTACCACATCACACTCCCTTTTTCAGATGTCAGTTGGCAGGACTTTTGACATCACACTTTTATCTGATTGGTTGGGCAGACATTCTGGCTGTAGTATCTAGTGACTACGTCCTGACAATTCGAATCTCTCTTGAATGGACATAGAGCCCCCTGCAGGCTATGCATCTCAGTACTCCACAATACAACAAGTGTACACGTGTTCATTTCCCACATTAATTTAAAAGTATATTTTATACAGCATGAACATGTATGCACCCATGACTATAGTAAGTCAATCTAAAACATTTACCTGTGATATTGGTACCAGTGAAGCCCAGACTGGAACCCTTTTGATGTTTTCATTTGAGTATTTATTTTTATGTTATTGTATTTTTATATTTGTTTCTTTTTTTTGTAATGCACATTTAATCGCTTAAATGTATGAATTGTGCTATATAAATGAACTTGCTTGCTTGATCCAGAACAAGGATGAGTGTATCGACACCACGACCAGACATTAGTAAACAGAGAAAAACAAGATTCACTAGAGTTAACTTGATTATAATAGAATCAGAATCATTTGTTTTTGGCTAATTAAAGTATATTTATACATACCCAGAGTTTTACATTCACCTAATGGTGCTGCTAGTGGTAGACAACACAGGGACATAACATACAGCATCTAAATACAGTTGATACATTTATATAATGTACCTGCAGTGCAGTATAGTTCAGTACATTTATAGTACAATAAAGTACTGTAGCCATTTCTGGTGAATACTGAAAGTTGCCTAATGGGAATACCAATACAATTGCTTGGGGATATTCAATTACTGTTAAATCAATTAAATGCGCAGCAAATTTTTTCTTACCACGAATGTAAAAACATTTAAATATTTTACACATCTTTAAGGCTTTGAGAAGCTCTAATGTTTCCCTTCATCTTTCTCTTCGGTGGGTTGTTTGCAGATTGCAGAGTGGGAGGAGAATCAACTAGATGAGCCGGTGAACTTCGATAACTGCAAGATTGACCCCGCCCCCTTCCAACTGGTGGAGCGCACCTCACTACATAAGGTCTGTCTGCCCATTCATTTTTGACTAAGCCCGTAACATCAAGGTTAACATTTTAAAATGAGTATGGTAGACGGATAGTCCATTGTTGACATATTACAGCCACTGCAGTATACACACACAAGTGCATCTGATCTGCCACAATACAATACCAGTCTCCTCTGAGTGCAAAGGAAAGGAACAGGGCTTTATGAAGGGGAGGCTTTGAGCAGTGTTGATTCAGGTTTCCAACTGCGACACATACTCTCATTCTCACATGCCGGCAGCGCTGGCATGTCCCTCATTCATAACACCCCTCCCCCTTTTCCTTCCTCTCCTCCCTCCTCTGTGTGCCTGCTGTTTAAACATTTAAGAGTTGGATTCTGCACCAATCCATCAATCTCTCCCTTCCTTCATGGCACACTGCCAACGCCCAATACCATGCATATCTCCCTCCACATATTAAACATTGCTTATGTGTGCTTTTATGTACATCTGCATGTTGGTATTTATGTGTGGCTTTTACTCTCTTGCTTCTGCCAGTCAGGGTAGCGTGTATCCTTTGCTGTTTTGTTTGGTTGCTGTCTTGCAAATATTAATGGAACACCCGATTACATAAAATGTTCCCTGTTATATGGGGTGTGTGTCGAGCTTTTGTCAGTGTGGTTCTTGCTCTAAATTTCACCCACATGACCAAGTAATCCCTTCATACAACGAACCTACAAGTAAGAATTTTGGTCTGTCGTTTGCCTTGTGTATTCTGTGCAACGTCGCTTCCATAGATATTCAGAAGCTTTGTCTCTGGGTCTTCATTTTGTACATGCTTTTGCTGTCCTTGTTCGTCCTAGTTTGCGTGATTACTGTGATCAGCTCAGCTACACTCGAGGAACATTGTGTTCCTGCGAAGTTGGACGTCGGATCTAACGCCACTACATGTTTTTGGCAGAGCAACTGAGTATTTGCAGAAGGACTGACCATCTTCCCTCAACCTTAGCTAAAGAGGTCCATATTTATTGGCATCTTTCTAAACAGTGTTTTCCCATTTTTTCTGATTTCAAGCTGAAAGATACTTGTTATGGCCTGACAAGCCAGTGGGGCTTCTGTTGTCCATAGAGTTTTAGAGCTCTTGGAATGCCTCCTGTGAACAGCAGGCTATCTAGCACAAAGATGAACCAGGTTGTGGATCCTAGCCACTCCATCTCTATCAAAACCATGTTGATTACATCTGAAGGAGGCATTTTGCATCAAACGGTTAGCAGTGTGAACCATATCACCATGCTTTAGGTCCATCAAACAGAGTTGCTGGCTAATCTTGAATGTCAATGTTCCCCATAAAGAATTTCTGGATTAAGTTTTTGAAGGTTTGAAAAAAGGGAGAAGCAGGAGAAGGTGCTTTGAGCACCACACTCTTGGGAGTGGAGGCTACACCATTGGGTGGTCCCCTAGCCTAGAAATGAGAGTTGTTCAACAAAGACAATGTGAAGCTTTATCTGTATCTGATTCTTGTGACCATCAAACTTTAGTTAAACTTGTTATACTTCAGCACCTTTTACAAAGTGCTTGTTCAAATGCCCAGCAGAAAACCCCAAAGAGAAAGCAACAAACAGAAATGTATGCACGGTGGCTAGGAATAACTCCCTAGTATGGTTAGAACCTATGCAGAGACCTAGTGAGGAGTTCTGGCTGCTGGGAACTTTTCAGACCATATGACACAAGTACAGGTGGGCTGTTTCCAGGGACTTTAGGCAGAATCAAGATCAGCCTCACAACCAGGTGGACAAGAACCAGGATGACCAGTCAGGCTGTGGCCAGTGATGACCAGTCGGGCTGTGGGCAGTGATACTCAGCTAATAATTCAGACTGTCCTTAGTTATGTCCATGGGGACTGAGGGACTGAGACAGGGTTTTCCGTGCAAAGATTACCCTTGACAGGAACTGGCTACACCTACTCAGCCAAGATCCATACTACCAAAGGGATGCCAACCGATCACGAACAACCTTAAAAGAGCCCCCAGTTCTCTCTATTGCATGAGTGCTGGGGATGGCATGGGGTTACAGTGGATATTAAAAGTCTACACACCCCGGTATGCCAGGTTTTTATGATGTAAAAGACTGAGATAAAGATAAATCATGTCAGAACTGTTTCCAGAACTGTGTTCTATAATGTGAACAATTCAATTGAAAAACAAACTGAAATCTTCAAGGGGGAATAATGAAAAATAAAAACCTTACAATAACCTGGTTGTATAAGTGTGCACAGCCTCTTATAACTGGGGATGTGGCTGTATTCAGAATTAACCAGTCACATTCAAACTCATGTTAAATAGAAGTCATTACACACCTCCCATAATTTAAAGTGACTCGGATTAATCACAAATAAAGTTCAGGTGTTTTAGTAGGATTTTCCTGACATTTTCTTAGTTGCATCTCAGGGCAAAAGCCATGGTCCGCAGAGAGCTTACAAAGCATCAGAGGGATCTCATTGTTGAAAGATATCAGTCAGGAGAATGATTTCAGGAGAAATTATTTCCAAAGCATTAGATATACCATGGAACACAGTGAAGACAGTCATTATCAAGTGGAGAAAATATGGCACAACAGAGACATTACCAAGAACTGGATGTCCCTCCAAAATTTATGAAAAGATGAGAAGAAAACTGGTCAGGGAGGCCTACAAGAGGCCTATAGCAACTTTAATGGCACTGCAGGAATTTCTGGCAAGTACTGGCTATGTGCTACATGTGACAACAGTCTCCCGTATTCTTCATATGAATGGGCTATTGGGTAGGGTTGCAAGACAGAAGCATTTTCTTACTAAGAAAAACACCCAAGCCCGGCTGAAGTTTGCAAAAACAAACATCAAGACCTCCAAAAGTACATGGGAAAAAGTGTTATGGTCTGATGAAACCAAGGTTGAACTTTTTGGCCATAATTCCAAAAGGTATGTTTGGCACAAAAACAACACTGCACATCACCCAAAGAACACCATACCCACAGTGAAGCATGGTGGTGACAGCATCATGCTTTGGGGCTGTTTTTCTTCAGCTGGAACCGGGGGCTTAGTCAGGGTGGAGGGAATTATGAACAGTTCCAAATACCAGGCAATTTTGGCACCAAACCTTCAGGCATCCGTTAGAAAGCTCAAGATGAAGTTCACCTTTCAGCACGACAACGACCCAAAGCACACATCCAAATCCACAAAAGCATGGCTTCACCAGAAGAACATAAACGTTTTGCAATGGCCCAGCCAGAGCCCAGACCTGAATCCAATTGAACATCTGTGGGGTGATCTGAAGAAGGCTGTGCACAGGAGATGTCCTCGCAATCTGACAGATTTGGAGCGCTTTTGCAAAGAAGAATGGGCAAATATTGCCACGTCAAGAAGTGCCATGCTAATAGTCTCCTACCTAAAAAGACTGCTGAGTGCTGTAGGGCAGAAATCTGCCCTAGTGGAATAATGGGATATTGTTTATCTCGAAGTTTAAAAGTAAAACATTCTCTGTCATCCACTTCCATAAGCCTGAAACAAAGGCTTCAAGAGTGGGCAATATTGGAGGTTTGCCGTGTTTCATTGAGCTGTGTTGTCTGTAAAGTGGTGAAAATATACATTGTGTTTCCGGATAACATCCCCACGAGGCGGCATATATATATAATATATAGTAACAAATAAAGATGGTCTCAAATAAAGTTGAGCTACACCAAAGCATACCTTTACCTTTGATTTGTCAGACGAAAGACCATTCAAACATACACACTGATATCTTTCTGATAGAGAATCAAAACGTGGCAATATGGTTTTTCAATCTTTCCTAAAGAAGGGAGTGATCAATGATATCAAAGGCAAGTTCAAGAAGAACCTGGACAGATTCTCAGTTTGAATCCATTTAAAGGTAATTTCCCACCTTTACAAGTGCAAATCTTCAACCTATGATGGGGTCTAAAATCTGACATTTTGTAGTTAGTTCTTGTCTTCACGAAGGCAGTGAGTTCCAGCGAAGCAGATTTTTAAACATTTGAAGAGGAAAAGGATGTTTGATATTGGCCAGTAGTTATTTATTTATTTGCCCGGGTCAAGCTTTTTGAAAAGAGACGTTAATACTGCCACTTTCAGTGAGTTTGGTACATTTCTGGAGCAATTTAGGGAACCATTTATGTTCAACATTGGCGGGGCAAGCAGAGGAAGTAGCTCCTTAAGTGGTTTAGTTGAAATAGAGTCCAGTTGACAGCTGGTGAGTTTAGAGCTCATTACTTTTGTAGTGAACGTGTAGAGCGATACAAGATTAATACGTTTCCCAATTCCCCCAAGTGTCCCCATTGCTCCAAGGTCTTGGCAGTTCTGTGCCATCTCAGGATGTCAGTTTTGAAGAAAGTATGGTTATTTAGGAAGGAGTTTATTTTTTTCCTCTAATGATCATGATGTTTTTGTCAAAGAAATTCATGAATTCATCACTGTCAAAGTGAAGGCCAACTTTACTTGTGGAATGCTACTTTTTAGTTAGCTTTTCAACTTTGTGAAAATACATTTTAGGTTGTTTTTATTCTGCTCTATCAAGTTGGAAAGGTATGTTTTTCAATATTGCACTGAGTTAGTTGTTATGACGGTGAACATAATTAGATGGCTGTCTGCTATTCCAAGATTATGACGGGAAAAAGTTTAAACCACAATATCTGTTCCACAGGACCAAACTAAATCCCAGTTATGGTTGTAGCAATGTGTAAGTTAGATTTTTTTTTATTTATAAAAGCCACAGGCTCCAATGGCCTTGGGGAGATGGTCATTGAACATGAACATTTTAATATTGTAGTCAAGTTTATCCGTCTTGACTATACAGTCTGGTTATGAATTCTACAAACTCATTAAGGAATGCTGTTACTGGGCCACTCAAGGACATTCATAGAATTGTCTTGGCTGTGTGCTTTGGTTCATTGTTGTGGTGAAAAATGAATCTTCACATCAACCTGTACTTTCTGGATCAAATTTTCTTTAAGGGGCTCTGTTCACCCTTCCCTCAATCCTGACCAGTCTCACAGTCCCTTCTGCTGAGAAGCATAACAATAGCATGATTCCACCACCCCAAAGCACTATGTTTGTCTTGTGCCAAACACAGGTCTTAAAAACTATATTTTGGTCTCATCAGACCATAGAATCTTCTTTAATTTGGTCTTAGTCTTCCATATCCCTTTTGGCAAACTCTAGCTGAGACCTTTTTTCTTTTTGCCACTGTCTTATGAAGGCCACATTTGTGATGCAACTGGGTTATTTTTGCATTATGCAGTGTGAAAGGGCCTGTAGATTTTATGGCTAGAACCTCAATAAACAGTCATTTGTTTGAATGTAAATTGATATTTGAAGTCGAAAATATTAACCACGCCTCTTTTGAGGGATGCTGGGGGTTTAGCTGTATGATGAGTGATTAGTTCATTGACTTTGACTGCTTTTGAAGCGCGGGATCTAACACCGTTTTTAGATGCATTTTCTCCCATCTTTTTTTATTCTAGAAAGATTGCTGTGGTCAACACCACTTTGTTTTGCTTTGCTTGACCTAGATCGAGGCACAGTCACAGTCTCAATGGAGAAAGCTAAGCTGACTTCTCTGATTATGCTAGTGACAGACAGAAATAAGCAAGCAACAACCTTGGATAACAACCTACTGTCTGGCCTGCAGCATTCAAGAATGATTTTTTGGGGGATTTTCTGCAGGATCATAGCTATTTTCTCCTTTTCGTTTATGCTTGAGGGGCAACAGGTTACGTGCCCTGTGCATGCATCGTGAAAACCATGAGTAAAGATGTTGTTGAACTGCAGCATGTAAGCACCCTTTTGCAGCCTACAAACGGTTGTACCTTGTCCATTACAATGTAGAAAACCGCATGTCTCCAGACAAAACCATTTCGCCATTAGGCCAGGACCTATGTAATACAGTGGGGAGAACAAGTATTTGATACACTGTCGATTTTACAGGTTTTCCTACTTGCAAAGCATGTAGAGGTCTGTAATTTTTATCATAGGTAAACTTCAACTGTGAGAGACGAAATCTAAAACAAAAATCCAGAAAATCACATTGTATGATTTTCAAATAATTAATTTGCATTTTATTGCATGACATAAGTATTTGATCACCTACCAACCAGTAAGAATTCCGGCCAAATAATTTGACGGCACAAAATGCCAGCTCCCTTGTTTTTGAAAACAAAAACCAAACCATATGTCAGTATGTTTAATGTTGGTGGGTCACGGATTCCATCTTTGAAGTACTGTCAAATGGGAACGTCTTCTTGATGTAGGCTAAGTGTATTAATCTCCTGTTCCATAGACCCACACCATCTTCTCTTTGCTGGGATTGGACCATGCCTACGTCACCAGCATCGGACGACTCATTGGGGTGGTGTCCCTCAAAGAGGTGAGTGACACGGGTCACCTGGTGTTGACCACGTCGGCGTGACACTGTCGCACTGTCATCGTTTATGACACCGTTCATTTCCATCATTGTCCTAACTGTCAGTCTTCAGCAGAACTACCACCATCACACACACACACACACACACCCTGCCAGTAATAATAAGCCCTGTTCTTTCCATCCCTTGTTCACTGACAGGCAGCGAGACAAAGGACTATTTTATGTTCCCTTGCAGTCTCTCCTCTCTTGGTTTCTCTTCGGAGGCACTCGGCCTTTGTAAATTGGCAGTAAAACAAGGCGTTGTTGCTAAGCATGGTGCTGTTCCGCAGGCTGACATTTAGGCCTTTTGTTTGGTGTTAGACAGGCAGACAAAAACAGGAGTCAGACGAGCATTGCCTCTTCACGCCTCTCATCACAGCTGCGTTAGCTTTTCATATCCCTCCTAATAACTGGGTACACTGAGGTAGTGCGTGTGAGGGTGGTTGCATGTTGAGTTTCAGAACCATAACAGTTGATCCTCTATTACATATTGGGTTTCAGAACCGAGGCATTTGATCCTCTATTCCATGTTGAGTTTCAGAACCAAAACATTTGATTGTCTGTTACATGTTGAGTTTCAGAACCAAAACATTTGATTGTCTGTTACATGTTGAGTTTCAGAACCATAACATTTGATCATCTAATTCCCATGGTAGCATTGTTTCACTACCTATTCTCAATGTCCACTTTAATATGTACACCTGCTTGGCCGCAACTCATTATACTGTATATTGTCACACCATAGCAACAACCCTGTAATATCATCACCATTCAGCTTTGGACTGCACGTAGATACCTCTAACTGTACAGTGCCTTTGAAAAGTATATTCTATGGTTGCTTCTTTTCTTACACTGAAGGGTTTAAGATCCTTCAATAAAACCTAATATAAGATCAAGGGAGCCTGTGTAATTAAATAACACTTTATTTGGGTATTTATTTCAGTTACCGAATTAACATCATTATGCAACACCTAATGTCCATTTGTTAAAAGGTGATTGTACTTTTTGCAATCAATAACTGGCTGTGCTGCCTTTAGCTGTAATTACTTCAACCAAATGCTTCCTGTTATTGTTGATCACTGTCAAATTGCTGTGGAGGAATATTGGATGACTCTGCCATGAAGAAATGCTTTTTTTCAGCAAGATATATTATGTTTTAACATTGATCTATCGGACCGAACATCAGCTACAGGAAGCATTTGAACGAAGTCATAGCAGCTAAAGTTATTGAGTCTAATTATCTTTTTACTTAGGGGTTTTGGATGTAGCATACTTTTAGTAATTAAATTAATTAAATGAATTTGTTAACACTACGGCTGAGCCCGATCGCAATAATTTTTTTATAAACAATGATCTTTTAACAATCTTTTGGCACAATCTTTTGATTCCAAAATCATGTTTCCAATCTGAATAAGGGGTTTTCAGGCCAATGTTGGAAACATCTCAACAAATGCCAGATAATGATTTCTGTTTCCATCAGTTAGGATGTCTAGCCCATGGGAGCAGAAGAGCGTTTGACAGCTCTGCGGGAAGTTATAGGCACAGATCATTTACTGAAAATAATTTAACTTCAGCATGTTAAAACATAGTTTATAATTGTTTTGTTATGCACGGTAATGACATTTCGCAACACTGTTATTTAGTAGACAAACACATTTCAGTCGCATATCTGTTGCATCAAAAATCTTTACTGGACATTGTGTAATTCATTGAGAACAAAATGACGTAAAACGGTCAGTGGAAACCAAAATCACCAACCACGGGCTGGATTCAATGTCACATTGAAAATCAGTGTAAACAATTGAAATCACAGGCTGTTCCAACTTGTATGAATTTCATCACGGCAACCCATGATGTGACTCAGTAGTGTGTATGGCCCACATATGCCTGTGTTCACTCCCAACATCATCTGGGCATGCTCGTGATGGGACGGCGGATGGAGTCCTGGAGGATCTCCACCCAGTCCTGGATCAGGGCATCAGTGAGAACCTGGACAGTCTGTGGTGCTACTTGGCGGCGTCAGATACACCGTTACATAAGGTCCCAGAGATTCTCAATTGGATTCAAGTCTGGGGAACGTGAGGGCCAGTCAATGGTATCTATGCATTCATCATCCAGGAACTGCTTACACACTCTGGCCCCATGAGACTGGGCATTGTCCTGCACCAGGAGGAACCCAGGGCCCACTACACCAGTGTAAGGTCTGACGATGGGTTTGAGGATTTCACCCCAGTACCTAACAGCAGTCAGGGTACTGTTGGCTAGCACGTGGAGGTCTGTGTGACCCTCCAAGGATATGCCTCCTCAGACCATCACTGACCCACCACCAAACCGGTCATGCTGGATGTTGTTGCAGGCAGCATAACATTCACCAGACTCTTTCACGTCTGTCACATGTGCTCATTGTGAACCTGCTCTCATCAGTGAAGAGAATGGGGTGCCAGGGGCAGACTTGCCAATTCTGAGGTTCTCTGGTGAATGCCAAACGAGCTGCTCGGCCCCGGACCTGTTAGCACAGGTCCCACTAGAGGGCGTTGGTCCCTCATGCCACCCTCATGGAGTCTGTTTCTGACAGTTTGGTCAGAAACATGCACACCAGTAACCTGCTGGAGGTCATTTTGTAGGGCTCTGGCAGTGCACCTCTTTTTCCTTCTCACACAAAGGAGTAAATACCGGTCCTGTTGCTAGGTTGATGCCCTTCTATGGCCCTGTTCAGATCTCCTCTTGTAATGGCCCATCTCCTGGAATCTTCTCCATGTTCTTGAGACTGTACTGCGAGACACAACAAACCTTCATACGACAGCACGTATAGATGTGCCGTCCCTAGAGGAGCTGGACTACCTGTGCAACCTGAATGGGCTGCAGGTACTGCCTCATGCTACCAGTAGTGACAAGGAAAATGCAAAACTAGAGGAAAATCTGCCAGGAAGGATAACAAGAGAGCAATTGTCTGCAGCCACCATCTTCAAAACTATTCCCGTTTTGGGGGTTGTCTTGCTGTTTCCTCTCCAGTGCACCTGTTGTCACTTTCATTTGGACCAAAACGGGTGACATTGAATCACAATCGCTTATGCTTCCTGAATGGACAGACTGATATCCCTGAAGTTTAATTGACATGATGTTATACTGTGATTACGTGTTCCCTTCATTCTTTTGAGCAGTGTAGTTCATCCAATTACTAAAACTCAACCTTGAAAACAACTGCACCACTCTGGGCTCATTTTGGTTTTAAGCCAAATTGAAAGTGGTGAGCCCAATAATTTGGAGGAGGCAAATTGCCGGATTTGCTCCAGAAAGGCGGTGTTAAAAAGCGCAAATACCACAAATCTGAAGAATAACCTCCAGATCCACCATCCATGTACAACTCCAGAAAAAAACAAGAGACCACTGCACATTTTTCTTTCCTTTCCAAAAAAGTTGAAAAGGAACGTTTGGAGTGAGGTACAGAAGTTCAATTTGCAGTGGTCTCTTAATTTTAACCCTTCTGTTCCTCACTCAGAACCTTCCTTTTTAGAAGTTTTTGGAAAAGAAAGAAAAAGGTGCAGTGGAGCTGTATTTTTACAATATTATTAGGCTTACACTATAATAGTGGCATACAATTTACAATTTAGACAATTAAATTGTTAATCGCAATTATTCGTGCGACAATTAATCGTCAACTAAAATGTAATAATCGTGACAGCCCTAGTTAACACCTTTTATATTGGAATAAGGGGCAAGATATAGCATCTAGTGTAAAAGTGGCCATATACTTTCTCATCAACTGTGTGCTCATGCCCAAATAGACTGGGAATTCACGCCTGTGATGTGTACTCTGTGTGTGAAGAGGCTACGTGGTTTGGATTGGGCCTGTCTGTTGACCTTTGTTGACTTACTTACCTTTATGTTCTCCAGTTGCGGAAGGCCATCGAGGGCTCTGTGGAGGTGAAGGGGGTGAAGGTGCGCCCCCCTCTGGCCAGTTTCCGGGATAGCGGCACCAGCAGCAGCAATAGCGAAAATGAAGCCACAGAGCTTCACAAGCTGTGGGACCGCCACAAGTCCATGTCCCTCCCCAGGGAGCACCTGCCCTCCGACTCTGACGAGAAGTCCCAGTGAGGGGTCAGGTAGAAAAGAATGGGGACGGGCATGTTGGCGGGGAGAAGCGTAGAACCCCGCCGCCTCAACCAATACTGCAACCTCAGGGCTTGGGTCCATATTTAATTCTGGAGTAGAAAGTTCTCCCCTCAACCTCCTCTCCTAACCTTCCTGCCTCTCCCTCTCCCCTTTACCCATCCTCCTCCCCCATACACCCCCAGTGGGTCTTTGGGCCCTGCACTGAATCCACAACACTGAAGGAGGAAGACCTCACCTCAAACTGGACCCTCCTCTCAACCAGGCCGGGGGGGGCCACAACAAGAGAGCTGTGTGGAGGGGAGGTTAAAATGTCCCAGCTAAACAAAATTTATGGAATATGGTAGAACTGTAAAGGGATTTTTATTTTTGTTGCTTGGACTTGGGTATTTCTCTCAGTTTGTAAGTATTCTGGGGACCTGTAGAAATGTTCACCAGTCTTCCATATACAGAAGGTTAAACAGAGATAGGAAGATGGTGTACCTGTGTGTATGTTGGTGTGAGTGATAGTGTAAGTGTATGGACTGTGAGTTTATGGATATAATGGTTTGTTAGGTAACTGGACAGACGAAGTAGCAAAACCAACCATTTATTTTTCTTACTTTGTGATTTTTATTGTATTATCCAACACGTCAGCAGTTTTATTCTGTCACCACCTTAGTGGAATATGTTCCACCTTAGAGACGATAAACTGGAAATGCAGGGTGGGTGGTTAGTAGAAAGAACACCCCCTGTACTGTAGCTAGTTCTCATCTTGTCACTGTAGACAGAACCACATACTGTACTGGGCTCCTATTAGGAGACATAATTACAACTCTGTTTCTGTCTTTCTTCCTCTCTTAATTTGTCTGTGTTGCATTACTGAGTCTTGGTGAGTAAATAGCCTACTCTATGCAAACCAACAAATGGTATATTTGAAAGAGCATTTTAGGGTGGTGAAAGCACATGTGCTGTGCACTCTTTTCTAAGAATACTCGGACACACGTTTTCTCCAAATATAGCTCTTAATAACCCTGACTCACTGTGTTTAGCTGGAGTGTACAGGAAGAGAGGGAGTGAGGAGAAGAGGAAGAAGTAGAGGGGAAGGAGTGAAGGTTGGAAATTGATTGGGTGGCTGAAAGATGACAAAATGAAAGCCTTTTTTCCTTATCTATGGTTTTACTTTAGGGGAGTGTATTCAGTAGAACCTGACCTTTGCTTTTTACTTATTTATGTATTTGCATTAGTTTCTAGCTCAATATGATGCATGGTTTCCTTAATCATTTGATTTTATTTAACTATTAATGAGGACTTGCTTAGCAATAGAAGCCCCATTCTGCACAAACACGGTGTGAAGCTTCCAATGAGATTGCATAAACTCCCTCACTGAATTGTGGGTAACAATGTCCTATTATGAATCCTATTGTTAGGGTGCAGACAAATATATTGTCATTATACCTAACATCTCTGGTTGTAGGTATGGCTGCTACTTTTTTCCATTCTCTCACTCACACACTCTCTCTGATTGACAGGGGTCATGTTGTTGTTTATTTTTTAATCTTCGTTGTAATTCTTGTACTGAGCAGAGTCACTTACTGTGCCAAACACTCCTACCTTCAGTCGTTGTTTTGATTTGACTGTTGTTGCTAATGTTTTATCTGTCAGCGACGTCAGGTGTCTTCTATTATATGCAAGCTCTGACTGTGGTTGTAAGGCACGTAGATGTCTTATTCAGTGCCACACTGAACAAAGTACACGCACACACTTCCGCCAATTGGAGGTGTTATTGCATGACAAGCTTTTATTTACAGTAGCCTCGCCCACTGAAAAGAAAACAAACACATTTATGTTGTCACAGAATAGTGTGCCCTTCCTGATATGCATAGGGTCTGGTACTGACACTCACAACCCTATTTGAACGCATGGCCTTGCTAAAAGCAGCGCACGTGACATTAACGGTATGACCAAAATAGATCAAACAAGAAATATGGGAAATATATGCTGTGCAAAACGTTAATGGACAATGTCATTATGATGATGGATATTTAGTTGTCATGAGTATTTTTCTTATGAGTATTTTGTGTCTTTCCTATATGAATTCATTTGGATCATTAAGTTAAGTATGATTGGCTTTGATAATTCATCCGACGAACTTTGATCATGGCTTACTTTCGAAAATAGGGACAGGGCTTTTAGGCCATGTGTGGATTTTAAACTTTGCTATAGGGTTATAGATTTAATATATTTAACATATCATAGCGTTTTTGTATAATCATTCATCTCATCAATTTATCTGTCACTGCGCACTGTCCATTTTCTCTTCCTTAAATGTTTTATTAAGTTGTGTATTGCTCCTCTATATCTGATCATATTAAATGCCTTTTCAGCCTCAGCATGTCACAAACATTTCCAAAGTGTTTGTACTGTATGACGTTTGTGTAATGATAATAAAACTAACTAGTAGACTGATTCCCACTAACCACTACTAGTTAATGGTGGTAATCAAAGCTGACCCACATAGCCAGTTCCATTCTACTTTTTCATTGCAACTCTCTAATCAGGGACTTATTTAAAAGTGGGACACCGGGTGAGTGCTATTACTAACGAGGTAGATCAGAAGGCAACGTCCCTGATTGGGGGGTTGCAGTGAACAACTGGAGTGGAACTGGCTTTGAGGGCCACATTTGAACATCACTAACCTGCAGGAATCTGAACCATTCAGGAACATTTAACAACTCATTAAGAGATCCGTTGCTCTTCTAACGTTCTGTGGCTAATATGACTTCATCATTTCACAAGTGCCTACATCATTCCATGCCCCTGTGGGGTGACAAGGGTAGCATAGGTTTGCTTTGTTAGTCATTAAGTTTGAGGGAAATGACAAATGCATGCACGCACGAGTGCACAGACAAAGAAGAAGGCTGTGTCAGTGTTCATTTATGCCCAAATCACCATGCCAGTTCACGTTGTCAGTCCCCAGACTTGCTGAAGGGACCTTATTTGATTTGACCATATTTGATTTGACCATATTTGATTTGACCATATTTGATTTGCTTTTGTTAAATTGTTTTTGTCTGTTTGTTGTTTTTCAAAGTGTTTCTCAGTCCATCTCCTTATTTTCCTTATTCACACTTTGACATCTCATTCCATAGATTTTTTATTACAGGCGCATATTTATTAATATGTATTAATTGAAATAGAAGAATCTGTGATTTTTTTTTTCTTTTTTCTATTAGAATTATTAGGTAATCAATTTGCGCAATAACGTTTGTTCAATTCACTTTGTAACCAGATTTTAATCTATGACTTGACATGAATGCGAGAAACTTATTTTTTTAAATAAATTGAAAACTGTAAAAAAAATATATATATGTGTATATGTATGTATGTATGTATGTATGTATGTACGTACAGTGGAGAGAACAAGTATTTGATACACTGCCAATTTTGCAGGTTTTCCCACTTACAAAGCATGTAGAAGTTTGTCATTCTGTACTCTTCAACTGTGAGTGACGGAATCTAAAACAAAAATCCAGAAAATCACATTGTATGATTTTTAAGCAATTAATTTGCATTTTATTCCATGACATAAGTATTTGATACATCGGAAAAGCAGAACTTAATATTTGTACAGAAACCTTTGTTTGCAATTACAGAGATCTTACATTTCCTGTAGTTCTTGACCAGGTTTGCACACACTGCAGCAGGGATTTTGGCCCACTCCTCCATACAGACCTTCTTCAGATCCTTCAGGTTTTGGGGCTGTCGCTGGGCAATACAGACTTTCAGCTCCCTCCAAAGATTTTCTATTGGGTTCAGGTCTGGAGACTGGCTAGGCCACTCCAGGACCTTGAGATGCTTCTTATGAAGCCACTCCTTAGTTGCCCTGGCTGTGTGTTTCGGGTCATTGTCATGCTGGAAGACCTAGCCACGACCCATCTTCAATGCTCTTATTGAGGGAAGGAGGTTGTTGGCCAAGATCTCGCGATACATGGCCCCATCCATCCTCCCCTCAATATGGTACAGTCATCCTGTCCCCTTTGCAGAAAAGCATCCCCAAAGAATGATGTTTCCACCTCCATGCTTCACGGTTGGGATGGTGTTCTTGGGGTTGTACTCATCCTTCTTCCTCCAAACACGGCGAGTGGAGTTTAGACCAAAAAGCTCGATTTTCATCTCATCAGACCACATGACCTCCTCCCATTCCTCCTCTGGATCATCCAGATGTTCATTGGCAAACTTCAGACGGGCCTGGACATGCGCTGGCTTGAGCAGGGGGACCTTGCGTGCGATGCAGGATTTTAATTAATGACGGCGTAGTGTGTTACTAATGGTTTTCTTTGAGAATTTTATCCCTGATGTCCTTACACAGCTCTCTGGTCTTGGCCATTGTGGAGAGGTTGGAGTCTGTTTGATTGTGTGGACGGGTGTCTTTTATACATGTAACAAGTTCAAACAGGTGCAGTTAATACAGGTAATGAGTGGAGAACAGGAGGGCTTCTTAAAGAAAACTAACAGGTCTGTGAGAGCCGGAATTCTTACTGGTTGGTAGGTGATCAAATACTTATGTCTTGCAATAAAATGCAAATTAATTATTTAAAAATCATACAATGTGATTTTCTGGATTTTTGTTTTAGATTCCGTCTCTCACAGTTGAAGTGTACCTATGAAAATTACAGACCTGTACATGCTGTGTAAGTAGGAAAACCTGCAAAATCGTCAGTGTATCAAATACTTGCTCTCCCCACTGTATGTATGTGTGTGTATATATATATATATAAACATACATACATACATACACATGTGTATGTATGTATGTATGTGTGTGTCTATATGAGGAAAACTAATAAAGCTGTGTGACCGTGCGTATGGATGTAAGGAAAGGACGGTGTGTATGTGTATGATGACACACTTTCACTCTCTGATTGGTCCCAGGCCCTTTATGAATTCCGCTGCTTAAAGCCATCTGGACTATATGTTTGTGAAAAGGCCAACTACAAAAACCCACTGGGGTCAAACCAGCTAGAGTTTAACAAATCCAGTGCTATTTTTCACAAGAACAAATGAATAATGTTTTGTATATCAGGGATGAATAAAGAGATTTTAACAAATGTGAGTCTGGAGTCTTGGTCAGAATAACTTCTCATTTTGATAGCTGTCCTTGTTTCCTTTCTTCCCCTCTTCTTTTCTTCCCAGAGGCATTATAACAGCAAGAGTAATGTTTCTCTTCATCTTGTTCTCTCGTCTGTTACATTCTTTTTTTTCTCTTGCTCTTTCTCTCTGAGGTATGTAATATTTTTCCCTGGAGTGAAGAACCATCTGTACTGAAATTGGAAGATATTTTGTTAATTAGCTAAACAGGTTTGTTCGTTAAGTATGCTTCTTTATCCCTTGCTGGCGGACATCCACTGTGAGTAGTACACCTTTTCCTGTGTGTGTGTGTGTGTGTGTGTGTGTGTGTGTGTGTGTGTGTGTGTGTGTGTGTGTGTGTGTGTGTGTGTGTGTGTGTGTGTGTGTGTGTGTGTGTGTGTGTGTGTGTGTGTGTGTGCGTGGGTGGAGCAGATGTCCCCACAAAGATCGTAAAACCTGACAAATCGTCCCCACTAAAGCAGTATGATTTCCGGGCAAGGTGTGAAGTTTAGGGTAAAATGCACAATGGGCATTGTGTTGGAATTGGAGTTACTTTTGGGTTTATTATGGGTTAAGGCTTGGTGTCAGATTTAGGGCTAAAGGATAGGGAAGATGGATTTCTGGGTTTCCGGTGCCTGGAAGGATAGAAAACACAGTGTGTGTTAATTCATGGCTAGATTTATACTGAATTATGTCACAGTGTAATCATTCCTTAATCCCTGAACATTCAACACTGCAATCTGAGATGAGACAAAAAACTGCCTAATCCTGTTAGAGATTTGGATTATTCCTGTGACTGTGTGACAGAAACAAAGATTAAATGTCCCACAGAAAATGGTTGTGTGTCTTTAGACTCCAGTTTACTGCCGGACTAGTAATTTCTATTGCGGTGGAATGGATGTTGCTAGTCCTTTGAGACAGACATTTTAGTTTTGTCTCCTTTCACAGACAATGTGGACTTTACATTGGTTAATAGCAGTTGAAGGTATCAAAGCCAAAATAATCAAGTCCATTGTAAAGTAAGGAGGGTAGAAGGAGAGGAATATTTAACAATGACTCCGTTCGATAGGCAGACTGGTATAATTGCTGGTAAAAATTGCAGACAGCTCAATGAATAAGGTTTCTACAAGCAACCTAAACTCTGATGCTGAAACATTCTCGCTTGCTTGCTTGCTCGCTCTCTCGCACGGTCTTTGTGTGATTGTGAAAGAAAGTGCTAAAGGTGAGGAGATGGAGATGAAGAATGACAAGCATGAGATTTCATTTTGCTTCTCTTAAAACCTTCTGTCAGACCAATTATCATCCAGGATATTACTGGCTAAGGCTCTGGGCAAGGATTCATTGTCCAGGGATCATGCAAGCAATAGTTAGTTATTTGTATTACTTACTGGAGAACAGAACTCTCTCCGTCAGGTCTACTCAGAGTTTTAGTTGGTATCTAATGGTTGCTTTGTTCAGGTGCATTTTATATATCCAAACCTCTATTGTATTTTTATTGGGTTGCAATGCCTCATTCCCTTTTGAAAAATAATACAAGTCTTTATAAAGACAACAAATTAAAGTTTCAATAATCTTCAAAAAAGACAAAAAACAATTCAACACTTTATCCACTTCTGTAATTCCCTCAATTACATTAAAAGTACAAAACTATAGTGGTGAAACAGAAAGAGGACTAAAAGATGAATGGTTTTCAGAAGTGTGTCTCTATGAGGGGGTTGCGGAGGGCTCCAGTCCTCCCAGGGCCTGGGTCCTCCGGACACTGACGACAAGCATCCCCATGGGGGTCAGCGTGGCACTGACCGACAGGGGGTCCATGTCCTCTGGTAGCAGGGTCTTATGGGTAAATGTATCACTGACACTACCATTCTCCAAGACCTGAGGTAGAGGGAAAGATTGGGGGAGTGAGGGAGATAAAATAAAAGAGGAATGAGGGAGAGGGCAAGCAGAGATTCAGGGAGAATTTGACACTTTTAAACTTGATGGGAAAAAAGTCTGTGTATATATTTTTTTACGTTATCCTTACATACAATGATTGATTTTTAAATAAAGTGAAGTTATTCTTTTCAAATTGATGTTTACAGAAAACTGATAATTGAACCATCTAACGTCGTGCAAAAAGAAATCAAATGCCATTCCCCTTAAAGGTCTGGTAGAAATGTCTGCTCTAATCAATGCAAGGAATCAATTTCTGTGAATTTTCAAGGCGGAATGAAGTATGTACCTGCATACCAGCAGGTGTTGCTAACCAGTGGCAACATGTGCTCATTGAACTGTCCTCTCCATGCAAATGATCTCGTGTATCAAGACGCAAATGACATCCAATGCACCAGTTTCCCCAAAAGAACAAGAGTCAAGCATACAAACGATGTTACGCAACATGTCCTTTGCTGACAGTTTTCACATTAGCCATTATTTGCCAGATTGACCAAAGTTGTTTGGGCTGTAGCTCTCCTCGTCTTGCCACCTCTACAACAGGATCTGCCGGTCAGCGGAGCCGGAATGTACAAGTAAATAGTTCGTACACATTTTTAAAAGCTAGTTCAGTACTGCATAATTCTTAGTCTTTTTCACAGCCGGCTAACTACTGATTTGCAGTTATTGCTAGTACAGCTCTGATCTGGGAAAGGCCACTTAACGTTGTGCCACGTTTTGCATTGATGCACAGGGATTCAATGCTGTCGCTGTTCTTGACTGTTGCCTCGTGCGATTGTTTGTGTAACATCTGAAAATTCATATTAATGAGGATTAAGTACACTCTCCTGGCTTTGGCTGAAATATCCGCTGAGGCAGAAAATTGGGTTATGATTCGTTCAAGTTTACCGGACCTGTAAGGACAGAAATGGTGTAAGAATACAAAAGTGAATGAGGATGAGCAACGGCAGAGTAGACCGAGGTTGGTAGTAAATCTAAGCAGTTCGGGAGCTGAGACCAGGCAGAGGATCCTAAACGATTAATGCCAGAGCAGTGTTTGTCTAAGCAGAACCATGGACCTGCCCGGTGGAGTGAATAGAAGGACTGGATGTATGTAAGCTTTCTTAAGTTATTCTCTACTTGACCATGCAATACATTTCTCTATTTCAGAAATGGTGCAGGTCTATATCACCAGCACCCTGTTGAAGAATCTGACCATGCTTAGATTCTGCTCATCCTAGCCTGAATGAAAAAAACTAAAGAAACACCCGATATAACACAACGTGGCATTCAATGAACCGTCGCTGCCCTGCGGCAAAATCTTTGAACAAATATTTCCTCCGAGGTGCTCTTTGAAGTTGCTATAACGTACAGTCCAAATGAAGTTTTCCTCTGCAGACAAAACAAGTAATTAATACAAAAACCACACTTCCCCCTTGTAGTTCATCTAGTTAGCTAGTCGGCTTGTTGTGTTCTACACGGGAGAAATATTCCACTCGTCTTAAGGATCATTCCAACGTGTGGAAGCCATTAAGGGGGCAAGGGAATGTGTATTCTGACTAACAGTCAGGCCGTAAAATTCTTATTGCAATCTCAGGAAAACAGAAATGTTTTTTGTAGAAAAAACTAAGACAATTGTACAGGACAATTGTACAGGACAACGTAAAGCTTCGGGTAAGCCTCTGGAATTGGCGGGTCTATCAGGAAATGTATATATTGACTACTAACATTTCAATAAGAACATATTTTATAAGGCCCTTTTTATATGAATAGTTTTAAAGCTGCACTAGGTGGTATTGTTTTAGTAAAAAAGTGATGTCCCCTATAAACATGTTATGATCGAGGCCCTCTATAAGAGTTGTTCTGCAACACAGACAGCTCAGTGCCAGTGGAATGTCAATTTATAATTTTTGGTGCATGCCGCCACTTTCCAGCCAATTCTGTTCCAGCAATCCGGTTTAAGCCAATTAGCCTTTGGAGAGGCGGCCTTCTGCCTTGACTTATTTTGAGAAAGCGAATTTTTCCTGGAAGATATATATAGCATAAGTAGCCATAGGGAGTGAAGTTCGCTTACTGTAAGAAACTATAATGGCAGCTAGAGACCAGGATAACAAACTGCCAATTCTTCCGTTGTCTTCTACAGACTATGAAAACTGCACAGAACCGAAAGAAGACTAGCTCTCTATAACTAGCAACCAGGAACCCAAAGTGTTAGGCAAGGCTAATAATATCGAACTCTGAGTTTTTTTTGTGGAATAGGTTAATCTATTTCTCATTATTATGAGGTTCATTCTCTATTGTGCATTGGTGCGTAACCGCTTTCTGACCGGTGAGTAATGCAAAATAGTAATTTTTTGTTTTACTGAAAATCATACTTAGTGGAGCTTTAACAAAGTGCTTTTACAGATAACCAGCCTATAGATCCCAAAGTGTAAGTAAGCAACAACAAGAATTGATGCACAAAGGATAGGAAAAACCTAGAGACATACAACAACTTTAAAGCGAAATATGACATGGCTTTGGTTAAAAAGTTAAGTATAAGAACAAATAAATTCACATGTCAATGGGTCAGACATGAAAAGGGTTTGGCAGGGAGTACAAAGTGAATTCCAGCCTTATTATGGGCAGTGACATCTTACTCCCAGACAAGCTACACATTGCATGTTTCAATAACTAATACAGGAGCATCCGTTGGGACTCTGCTGCGAAAGTGAACAGTATGCTCACAATCTTTCTGGACCATGTGGGCAGGACATTCAACTGTATGAGCCATTGCAATTTTTTTTTTGATGAAATTACATTTTGTATGTTTTTCTGGGATAGTACTGAGTAAGATCAAACTTTGTAACATAAGACTTTTATTAATGTACAGGACAGGATTATTTTTCAGATCTACAATGTACCTGACAATTTTTTCAGATCTTCAAAGAAATAATGCACAGGACACCATTTTTTCAGATATTACCTGAAGCAAAGTAATTAATGCAATACATGTTGGATAACAACTAGGTTTGGATTAAGGATATGTTTAGGGGTAGGAGTAAGGGTTAAGGTTTAAAGTAAGAACAGTGTTCTTGCTAGCCTGCATTGCTTCCAAAATCTGAAGATAATAGTGTCCTGTATCCAAAATATACTTGTTTGTGTTTATTTCACAATTTTAGAATAAGCAGTTTGTGTCTGTTTCAACAAAAGCTGTGATACTGTTTCGTCCCAAACCATTCTACCTCTTTACAAATTACCTATCCAGGAAGGCTGGAATGTTGTTCTATAATTTCTAATTAATTGTAGTAATTAATCACATACAGATACAAACTTAATCCCACACTATGTTTATGTATTAGACTGCTTAACTGCTTTGGGGGTAATGGAGGCATACTTCCAGCTGCAGCAAAAAAAACAATCCCAACCTTGTAGTAGAAGGAAGTAGAAGAAAATTAAGAGCAGTTTGTTTTCCACACATTATCATTGACGGTCTTACTGAAACAAGTCTCTTAATGTCATTCAGAAAATAAACAAAAATGACATGGAAAAATATGATTGGCAAAGATTGATTTCAGCTCTTAGCATACTTTTTCTATTGGATTAAGGGGCCATTGTCCGGCTGGAAGACCCACAACCTTTTAAGTCCGAATTATGCACTGCTTTGAAGCCGAAGAAAAATGCTCTACCAAGGTTTTCTCACACACAGCTTTAATCCTGCCACAGTATCAACTGCAGGTTGGTCTATTGTACTGTGTGTGTAGGCAGGATTCAAACCTCCTCAAAACAGCCTAATTCATGCTCTTCAGCAGGAGAAAGGACTTGTGTTTCTGTTCAAATTGTCTTGCTATTCAAATGTTCTCTGTGTGTATGTATACATGCGTATAGAAATATTTTCCAGTACAGTGCCTCTCAAAAGTATTTACCTAGCACTTCATTAAATCCAACACACTGCGCACACACAAACCACACACAACTTTTTTTGTCATACTGCAGCAACTGTAATCTAGAGCTACTGCGCTCTTACGGATTTCACAGTTTTCCTAGTGAGGGCTCAATAACATTTGGGGAAAATTTTGTCTGGATTCACTGTTTTTGTGGGAACTTCCAGCCCTTGCATGTGCATAGACACCCGCTCTACCACTGACCCTCTCTCACCTTCTCAGCGTGGATTACTATGTGGTGGTTGTAGGCCATCACCACCACATCATGAGCTTCAAAATGACTGACATCAGCTGACATGGAGTAACTATCCCCCAATGATTTGACCACACCCATACTGGCAGGACGGCCTGTCACGGTACCACCTGTTAAGCCTGGAAGACAAAACAAATAGGGAAAATATGTTATCAATCAACATAACCCTTCATTTACTAGGTTCACATTTACACAATTACTTGGGGACAAATGCAATATGACAAGGTAATAATACATGGGAAAATTAAGGTAAGGTTGGGGTGATTAAGGTTCATTATCGAGGAGGATGCATTGCAGTTTTATATGGAGACACTGCAACTCATGAGTGAACTAGGACAGTGTAAAACGTCCATCTGGACAGGTGGAAAAAAAAAGAAGCAAATCAGAGCCAACTAACCGTTTATCAGTATGAGGGATTTGGTGGTAGAGATTGGACCACTCCTTGCTACATGCTGTAATTTCTTACTCCAAATATTTCTTAATAAAAGCTGTCAACTGTTTTACACCCATTTTTCTTTATATATACAAATATATACACACATATACACACATACAAATCATTTAACAATTAGATTTTTTAGATTTGGGTTATTAGACATGCAGAATAATCACACAGGCCATAAACACACTCTTTAATGACAGCATTATGATGTTATGAAGAGTTGAGATTCACAGTCTATTAAACACACTATCTGGTCTGTTTGTGGCTTTGCGGTAACTCATTTGTTTTATTCTCTATCTATTTGTAACACCTATGAAACGTTCAGTGCTTCACCACTGTCCAGCACTCTGGCCTCTTTCACTGTCTGTAAGTACACTTTAACTGGAACCCTGGAGACAGACTGGCGCCACAGTGACGTTAATTTGCTGCACTCAAGGCCAGAGGCAGTTTGGTTAGAGGCACCCACCCCATGGGAAAACATTTGCATAACCCATTGTAGATGGCAGAGAAAGATCCCTGTTTGAAACACTTACACGATCACTCCTTCGAAAACACACCTTGTTCTTGGTTTAAGAGACTTTACATCCTACTGTTCTCTTTGGACCAGTGAAGTGCTAGACTTCGACTCTGTCTGGTCCAATTGACCCACGGCCAGGCTTTTGCGCCGTAGTTATCTTTATTTAACCACCGCTTACTAACCACAAATGCCGTCTACTTCCCAAACCGCCAACTCTCCACTCACCTGGGACGCCGTCTTTGTGGTGTCGGCTGAAGGGGGGCAGACACAGAGGGGCTACGTCCCCATCCTCTCCAAACAGGCTGTGGGGTCCCACCACTTCCGTCTCGAGGAAGGGCTCAAACAGGGGGTCAGTCACCCCACCACCAGACCCTTCTGACCGGTAGGAGCTGCTGTAGCGTGCTGAGGAGCGATACGACGAAGAGGAGGACCGACTGGACGAAGAGCTGCTCACAGCCATGGTGATGAGTGGTGTCTAAAACACAAACGTTGAAAAGTACTATTAACTTTTAGTTGACCACACTAGGAATATACTGGTGGCTCTGTTGTCATTGAGTCTCTGCTCAGAGAGACTTCAGTAGTCCATATTATTCCCAATGCATACACCGATAAACTGAAACTGAGCTCTCTGCCTTTGTCACTATGTGTCTAATTTAACAAAGGCAAAGCATTCTGGGAAAGTGGCATGCTGTGGCCCCAAGTCATCATAGTCCTTTCTCCTTACAAGGCGGTGTGTCCAGCAACAGTGGCCAGGAATAACAGAAGTGGAGATAAGATGACAGATAAGTGAGCTGACGGTTGCACTCATATTATTTAGGTATGTGGTAGGTGATAACCAAGGTTGTGAGAATGTTGCGCTTTACAACTGTCATCTGACCATCTTTTGAATATCCTGTTACTGCCTATTGAGTCAACTTCCATCTTGGAATTCAGGCCAAAAAGAGAAGAAATATATTTTTGTGATGCTTAATGTCTCTATCCAATTATATTTGCTTGGAACAACTATGTATTTATTTGTGGCCAATCAATCAGCTGTCATTAATAAGTTATGGGTGTCCAAGTACTTCCTCCCCGTCAATTCAGAAGTTGAAACTGAAAACCTTTGATGTATTGAAGACCCCTAGATAACCCAATTTTTCATATATTTTCGAAGCCTTTTTGTATAAGTATTCTTTGGGCCGCTTTCGCAGACGGATTAAGCCTAGTCTACAGTCGTACAAAAAAAAATACAAGCTCAATGGGGTTTTCTATTGAACTTCATTTTTTTTGTCTTAGACAAGGCTTAATCTGTGTCTGCAAAACTGGACCAAAATGTTTAAGTAAAGGATTAATGTTTGTTTCACACATATACTGTTTTACCATTTTTATTGAAAGTGCAATATAATTTGTTCACCAACCGAACAGATGGGCTTCATAAACTAGCGCTCATAGAAAATGTAGCAACAACATGTTAGGTGTCTGTTAAAAGGTAACTCATATTTTCTAATACGTGTAAAATACATCTTACTGTATTTAACTGTTAAACGTATTGTTGTACATCAGTCATTTACAAGGATTATAATTTTTTTCTCTGATGGATACATTTGCAAAGAAAAGCACCCCCTTGACTAAACGTTTAATGAAAATAAATAATTTTAATCAGAAATGTTTGTAACATATAGACTGTAGTTTACAGTCTATATTTATCCCCAATACATTATATTTTAAAGAAGCTTAGTCAAAGAATTCATTATTTTGTCTTTTTTACTGTAAACCACTAGTGTTCCTATTAGCCTTATAGAGGTAGCATTGGGTAGCTAATTTTAGAAAAATATTCAATTAGATTCAACTTTATTGTCAGTAAACAGGTACAAGTACAGTACAACGAAATGCAGTAACTATACATTTTGAACAAAACTATTCAGGAGGGAAATATTAGAATTTTTTTTAAGGTTTATCATTCACTCAGTGCTTCCATGATCCAAGACTCCTTACTTTTCTTCAGTGACTCGCCTTGCTCACTCATACACACAGCTGGTGGCAGCCTGATACAAATCACACTGAACAAAATTATAAACGCAACACTTTCGTTTATGCACCCATTTATCATGAGCTGAACTCAAAGATCTAAGACTTTCTCTATGTACACAAAAGGCCTATTTCTCTCAAATATTGTTGACAAATCTGTCTAAATCTGTGTTAGTGAGTACTTCTCCTTTGCCGAGATAATCCATCCACCTCACAGGTGTGGCATTTCAAGATGCTGATTAGACAGCATGATTATTGCACAGGTGTGCCTTAGGCTGGCCACAATAAAATGCCACTCCAAAATGTGCAGTTTCATTGTATTGGGGGGGGATGGGGGGGTCCAAAAACCAGTCAGTATCTGGTGTGACCACCATTTGCCTCACGCAGTGCAACACATCTCCTTCGCATAGAGTTGGTGACGTTGATTGTGGCCTATGGATTGTTGCTCCACTCCTCTTCAATGGCTGTGCGAATTTGCTGGATATTGGCAAGACCTGGAACACACTGTTGTATACGCCGATCCAGAGCATCACAAACATGCTCAATGGGTGTCCGGTGAGTATGCTGGGCATGCAAGAACTGGGATGTTTTCCAGAAATTGTGTACAGATGCTTGCAACATGTGATAGTCATGGATGAACGGCACAACAATGGGCCTCAGGATCTCGTCATGGTATCTCTGTGCATTTAAAATGCCATCAATAAAATACACCTGTGTTCGTTGTCCATAACACACGCCTGCCCATACCATAACCCCACCGCCACCATGGGCCACTAGATCCACAACGTCGACATCAGCAAACCGCTCACCCACACGACGCCATACACGCTGTCTGCCATCTGCCCTGTATAGTGAAAACCGTGATTCATCCGTGAAGAGAACACCTCTCCAAAGTGCCAGACGCCATCGAATGTGAGCATTTGCCCACTCAAGTCGGTTAAGACGACAAACCGCAGTCAGGTCAAGACCCCGATGAGGATGACGAGCATGCAGATGAGCTTCCCTGAGACGATTTCTGACAGTTTGTGCAGAAATTCTTTGGTTATGCAAACCGATTGTTGCAGCAGTTGTCCGAGTGGCTGGTCTCAGATGATCTTGGAGGTGAAGAAGCTGGATGTGGAGGTCCTGGGCTGGTTTGGTTACACGTGGTCTGCGGTTGTGAGGCTGGTTGGATGTACTGCCAAATTATCTGAAACGCCTTTGGAGACGGCTTATGGTAGAGAAATGAACATTCAATTCACGGGCAACAGCTCTGGTGGACATTCCTGCAGTCAGCATGCCAATTTGCACGCTCCCTCAAAACTTGCAACATCTGTGGCATTGTGCTGTGTGATGGAACTGCACATTTTAGAATGGCCTTTTATTGTGGCCAGCCTAATGCACACCTGTGCAATAATCATGCTGTCTAATCAGCATCTTGATATGCCACACCTGTGAGGTGGATGGATTACCTCGGCAAAGGAGAAGTGCTCACAAACACAGTTTTAGACAGATTTGTCAACAATATTTGAGAGAAATTGGCATTTTGTGTACATAGAGAAAGTCTTAGATCTTTGAGTTCAGCTCATGATTAATGGGTGCAAAAACGAAAGTGTTGCATTTATAATTTTGTTCAGTGTAAAATCAAAGCTCTCCTACAACCAGATGATCTTGGAAGGTGTTAACCTATTGTGAAATGGGAAAAAATATAATCGTAACTATTAGTGGTGTCCCCACCGTCCCACCCAAAATCTACGCTCTTTAGTGTGTGTATGTGGGTGGGCGCGCGCGCGCACATGTGCGCATATCTGCATGTTTCTGTGTTGGTGTGTGTGAATATGCGTGCACGCGCACCAGAGCCAGCACATTATCTAGGTGTCACCTCACCGCCCAACACCCAGGGAATTGTGGGTGGTTTTAATTAAGCACTGCGGCAGCAGCAGAGTGTAATATGGGTTAAACACAGCCCAACTCTCCTCTCCCAGCTCTATCTAATCTGTAAAGATTACTCTCTGGCTTTCCAATGAGACATTTACAACCCTGCTAGTTCTGTATGCCAGGCCATGGTGTCTACATTTAAGATTTTGCTAGAAGCAAGTTCTAAAAAAGGAAAAGCATTATTCCACGAATGAGAGTATTTAGATGCCTTAGAAAATGTAGACCTTCAGAAGATTTTGAAAAATGGACAGGGACTGCTGTCCTAGATTCATGGTTCCACCATTGGAGATTGAGGACAGAAAAAAGCTTGACTGGGCTTTGAAGGACAGTAACCCTTGGTGCTCGGTAGACGTGCACTACAGTCAAGCAGGCGATGCAAGCTTCAAATGGACGCTCCTGATGGTTAGAAGGGGGAAATGAAGTAGTTCAGAGTCATTTGCTTGGTAATGATGGAGGAGACTAGCATTTGACTTAACAGTGTGTCTAGACGTTCACCAGAAGGCCAGTGGGTGGTGAGGCGGTGGCTCTCAGCCTCTGTCAAGAGGAAACTGGGGTGAAGACGGATGGGGCCGCCACAGTGGAAATATTCATACTGTACAGTTTACAAACCACCTCACTACTGCCATAGTCTGACAGATGTTCCAATGTCTATCTTTAGAAAGGAGCTCACCCAGACATTTGTTTCACACACACACACACACACACACACCATAAGAATGACACACACAGACACATATACATGTTTGTGTTTCTATCCTTGTGGGGACCTGAGACCTACCTTGATCCAGAAGTCCATGTTTGATATTCCTCAACCTTAACCTAACACTAATCTAAACTAACTTTTAAAAGTAAGTTGCACACACACACCCACACACAGAATCTGGGGCAGCAATGAGAGCTTCTTTCTGTGATATGTGCCCGATGTTATTTATTTTACAGAACATGTTGCCAGTCTCTCCACACACATAAAGACACAGAGAAACAAATTCAAACATAGACATTCACACAGAACACACCTCCATACCCAAAGCCCTATTTACAGCTGATTCTAACACAGTACATACTGATGTTGTGATGTCCTCACCCAATGTTGTTTCTGTACACTTACGCCTGTTAGAAACATCTAAACCTGTCTAAAAATGAGGACATCCCAACGTGGACAAGATCAGGACCCAAGACTCATTCTAGAACCAGGTAAAAATGGGGCAATGAACAGTACATCTGTGCCACACTGGGACAGAGAAGCTTATCCACATTTGATGCAATATATGACCACTGAACAGCAGGGCCACCTGTCGCATCACCCGCCTCTTACAGCAACCACTCGCAGCTTTGTGAGCCAGTTAACTTCAAAAACCTCAACTTAGGACCCGGGGGGAGGACAGACAGGAAGGACAGAGAGACGCATAAGGAGAGGATGAAAGAAAGTGATATAGATGTACACGTCCCATTGCTCTACGCATCTGTCAGTTGTTTTCATAATTGCACGGCTAATTGCCCGCTGGCAAAGGGACCACTCAGTCCTGCCATCCTCCTAGTTGCATAATAGAGCTCCTGTGAATAAGGAAAGGGTGAAGGATGGGGAGAGAGAAATAACTGAGGATGAGACTGGAAGACAAGAGGTGTAGGAGAAAAAGGGGTCAGAGAGAGAGTAGGCGACAAAACGGGAATGCAGTATGTAGGGCTGGTTTTTGTAAATGTCACCAAGATATGACTGCTATGACGTTCCTACATTTTATGACACATAGCCTATGTAGCTGGGTAAACCTAAGTAAAGGTCGGTCCATAAATACTTTAGAAAGTATAGAAATAGTATCATCAAACACCTTATACATGTTCACATTAAAAACAAATACATAATTTAAGATTGTATACTAATTATTAAGTAATTAATAATATGTAGAAATAGCACATAAGTATTAGTGAATGTGAGAATAACAATGAATAAATCCGTAAACGATCCACTATTTACGAATCGGTCACCAATGCTTTATTATCAGTTGTTACATTAAGTGTTACCGGTTATTTTTTGTTGGTATTTCTCACCCTAGCTCTTACATTTCAGGTTGGAGATGTACTGAACCTTTCACTAGCTCTCCCTGTAAAAAGATAATGAAAGACAGGTGCATTGGAGGAAATGGACTTGTGCATTGGAGTAAGTGGACTTGTGGGTCAGCAGCAGGCTCAAGCAGGCTATGTTTAGCATCATTGTGGGTGTTGAAGTCAAGGTTGTCGATCTTTTGTATTGTGGTAGCAACATCATGTTATGGGTATGCTAAGGGATTTATTTATAATCAGGGATACCTGGAGTGTGTCGGACATGAAATAAAAATGGATGTCCCTTCCTTCCGCATTACTTATTTTCAGGTCACCTTCCCTCATACCCAGAGACAAAAACAATTAAACATGAAGTGGCTAGCAGAGAACCTGCCAAACCTTTACACTCATCAGAGCTCTACCTTTGCAGTTTTAGAATCTCATGAGCATCAAATAACTATATTCTGCAGCAATGTTTATAGTGCAGTACTGTGGCCCAGCAATTTTTTAGCACACAGAGCTGTGGGTTCAAAGGTTGTGGATTCACAGACAACCGCTGTCTGGGAGGTCAAGGAGGGCAGAATATTTTCTTACACCTCAGATCATTCTACAGGCATTTGTCCCATATATGTTCCTTTGAAACAAAGGATCACATGCAACAATTGAAATAAGGGAACAAACATTTCATTTGAACGATATTCTTTGATGTAAATAGTTTAGAATCATGTTCAAACATGATGAAAATAATAGCAATCTTTAAAGGCACCATTATTTTTAACAGTGACACGTTAATGATTTTACATCCTAATTGCTATAACGCACTACTAATTGTTTTAATTGGCAAAATGAAATGCACTGTCTGTCTACATAAACTAATTTATGATACAATCATGAAGAATGGAGATTGAAAGTAAATAATGCCTTCTCCACCACTACAATGTTTTGTCCTGGTAGCCTCTCAGCCGCTCAGATAGGGGCATGCTCTACCTAGCATGTATTGGTTCCTTTATCACCATTCCTTAGGCCCATTCTGTTGTATTTATAACCAACCTCACCACTAGGAACCCCGAGGGAGGGATGCTGATATGCATTGACCAAGAAATACAACAATACCAATAGATTGTGACCAACAAAGACGTCTGAGCCACTGCCTCTAATACAAATGTATGGATGTGGCATAGGTTTGAATATGGCCCACTGCTCATTTGGCAAAAACTCTCTCATCTATCTTTACACACTTTCCAGACAAATAAAGCATAACAAGAACAGAAAATAAATCTATAAATAAAAGAAAATCCATTAGGTCAGTGACAGGCTCAACATTGATGCCAAGACAAGGAATGGTGCATTCTGCAGCCGAGGTGACATTTTGGCTATTATTATTATGAAAATCGTGTATGTTTGGAACAGTGCTACAACTATATCAAAACCTCAGCACAACGGAACCAGTTACCCAACATCTGAAGAACATCGCCTGCAGTTTGACCTCATCAGTAAATTTGAAAAAAGGTTGTTTTTGACATAGTGGCTGCACATCATTACTGGGCTATGCTTCTATACATTAGCTTTAAAGGGGTAATAAGTAAGATTTTTACTGTACTACTAGAATAAAAACAAGCAAAAATGGCAAGTAAGACACCTGCAGTAAATGTTTTAAGTAAATGGTTCAAATAATATTTTTCTATAAAATGTATCAGAGTGACTGACATAATCCCCATTTGAACATTCTCACCAGCCCGTATATCAGTTGACTTGTAATTGCCTTAGTCTCATTTTAGACACTCAGAGTACTATCCTTCCCTTACCGGTCTCATAGGGAAGACAAGGAGGTAACAAGTCGTGTTATTGCTTGGAAGCAGTGCCCCTTTAAGTTATGGCTCACCCACACAAACATACATTTTTCAGTTTTGGTTTTAACTACCTTTTACTGACATGGAAACAGAAGAAATTAGCCTACAAATTCCATAGGTATTAGCCTAGATTTTAGTCCAATAAACAGGTAGGCCTACTTAAGTATGATCTACTGAGCCACCCAGAGACATGTTTTAAAGAACAAGATTAAATCAGGTAATCACTTTCAAAGCACTTTCAGCTTTGCATTACAAAAAAGCGCTTTAGACTATTCTGTGAGGCTCCATTTCCTAGTTACCTTTTCAAACTTTTACCAAGGACAAACAATATCAAGATATGTGTCTTCTAAAGCACATCCAATGTCATTCTGACTCTTAACATCCTGCTCACACAACCAGGAAATGTAGACTGGAATCCTGTAGACTGGAATCAGAAGGAATGCACTCTCTGGTCCAAAAAACCCATAAGGTCCTGGCCAATTGTACCGACCTTTGTGATACCCTTGGAATAATCTTTGAGCCGGATTTAAAAAGTCTGTTTAATTTTACAGTCAGTTCCTAGTTTCAAAGAGCACCAATCACTACATTTCATTAGTCTTGCAGTCTGTATCATCAAATTACAGTGCGGATTCAAGTCACATCAGCAATCATGTGTTTACTAATAAGTTAAGTAACTCCTCTGTAATTGGGCAATTCAGTCCAATGCCGTATGGAATGACTAGTATATTCCCCATTATCTCTGAAATATAGCATGCGCCCTTGACTTTTTACTAAATAGAAAATAATCACATCCATGTAACCTCCTTGGGCATGTAATCACGCATGGGGCTGGTTTGTTAATACTTGGTTTTGATTTATTTTCCTTCACAAAAGGCCAAACCCTTCTCTTCCAACATTTCATTTTCACTGATGTCACTCCCGTTTATCATGACCAAAAAGTAAACTCAAAAGCAAACATCGCCCACCAGGGCACTGTACCGTCCAAAACTAATTTGCCCACTGTTGCTTGAAATCACATCATTATATGTGAGCCTTGACAAATGATCAACGTTTACAAAAAGTATCTGTCAGTGAGAGATTATAGGTATGCCCCTCACTGCAGGGACTAGGGAGTGTGACAATATCAAAAGAAATAGGAAAGCAACAGCCACGGAAAAGTTAGAAGAAGGATCGCTAGATCGAAGCCTGAGCCGGGAAAGGGGAAAATCGTCTGTTCTGTCCTTGAGCAAGACAGTTAACATTGCTAATTGGTCCTGTATGATGTTAGTTACTCTATGTTTGTCTACCTGGAAATAATTACTTTTGGGGGGCTCCGTCATGGTAATATGGATGTCCTGGGAATATCCACTCCTGAACTTTCTTGCTTTCAGTTTCATCAGTCTTGTTTAGTATTTGGTATATAGCGTTTAGATCAGTTCTACATTAGCCTCCAACAAGACAGCAGCTGCTCTTCCTAGGGAGTACAGACAGAACTAATGCATACATTGCATATCTGGTAGCATTGAGGGTAACACTTTGACACCTTCAAAATATCCACACATTGCACATAGTAACGCACCTTATGTCCTCTCAGCTTTGAGCAACTAGAGATTGACATGCATGTTATTGACATTTACAGTCTGTGTACCTCTGAGTGCAATATGTGCTGCTCTGTTCACGACTAACTGCTGTTTACCAATGACCTTCTTAGACACAAGTGGACCGTTGTAAAATGTACAACAAAATTAGACCCTTTAGGACCTTTATAGTTGAGTGAAATGTCAACAAAGCAGAGCAATGTTTTGTTTAGGACTTATATATATTTTCTTTTTTGACACATTTGAGCCTTCTTGTTTTGAGTATGAAAGATTACTATCTATAACATCCAGCAGTTTATTTTCTTCAACTTTGTCAATCAGCACTTTATTCAGTAACATACCTACAATGGATAAAAAAAGTATACACACCCCTTAAAATGCCAGGTTCTTGTGATGTAAAAGAATGAGACAAAGATAAATCATTTCAGAACTTATTCCACCTTTAATGTGACCTATAACGTGAACAATTCAATTGAAAAATAAACTGAAATCCTTGAGGAAAAAAAAAGAAAATAAAATTCACAATAACCTGGTTGCATAAGTGTGCACACCCTTAAACTAATACTTTGTTGAAGCACCGTTTGATTTTATTACATCACTCTGTCTTTTTTGGTAGGAGTCTATTAGCATGGCACCTCTTGACATGGCAATATTTGCCCACTCTTCTTTGCAAAAGGGCTCCAAATCTGTCAGATTGTGAGGACATCTCCTGTGCACAGCCCTCTTCAGATCACTCCACAGATGTTTAATTGGTTTCAGGTCTGGGCTCTCGCTGGGCCATTCCAAAACGTCAATGTTCTTCTGGTGAAGCCATGCTTTTGTGGATTTGGATGTGTGCTTTGGGTCGTTGTCGTGCTGAAAGGTGAACGTCCTCTTCATCTTCAGCTTTCTAACGGACGCCTGAAATACGCCTGGTATTTGGAACTGTTCATAATTCCATCCACCCTGACTAAGGCCCCAGTTCCAACTGAAGAAAAACAGCCCCAAAGCATGATGCTGCCACCACCATTCTTCACTGTGGGTATGGTGTTCTTGGGTGATATGCAGTGTTGTATGCCAAACATACCTTTTGGAATTATGGCCAAAATGTTCAACCTTGGTTTCATCAGACCATAACACATTTTCCCATGTGCTTTTGGGGGACTTGATGTTTGTTTTTGCAAACTTCAGCCGGGCTTGGATGTTTTTTTTTTAAGAAAAGGCTTCCGTCTTGCCACCCTACCCCATAGCCCATTCATATGAAGAATACAGGAGATTGTTTTCACATGTAGCACACAGCCAGTACTTGCCAGGAATTCCTGCAGTTCCTTTAATGTTGCAATAGGCTTCTTGGAAGCCTCCCTGACCAGTCTTCTTCTCCTCTTTTCATCAATTTTGGAGGGACGTCCAGTTCTTGTTAATGTTTCTGTTGTGCCATATTTTCTCCACTTGATGTTGACTGTCTTCACTGTGTTCTATAGTATATCTAATGCTTTGGAAATTATTTTATACCCTTCTCCTGACTGATATCTTTCAACAATGAGATCCCTCTGATGCTTTGTAAGCTCTCTGCGGACCATGGCTTTTGCCCTGAGATGCAACTAAGAAAATGTCTGGAAAATCCTACTAAAACACCTGAACTTTATTTGTGATTAATCAGAGTCACTTTAAATAATATCAGGTGTGTAATGAATTCTATTTAACATCCCCAGTTATAAGCCACATCCCCAGTTATAAGAGGGTGTGCACACTTATGCAACCAGGTTAGTGTAAGTTTTTTATTTTAAATGTTTTCCCCTCAAAGATTTCAGTTTGTTTTTCAATTTAATTGTTCACATTATAGGTCATATTAAAAGTGAAAAAAGTTCTGACAGGATTTATCTTTGTCTCATTCTTTTACAACACAAGAACCTGGCATTTTCACAGGGGCGTGTAGAATTTTTGTATCCACTATATAAGAGGTTTAGGATTCAGCAATTGATTTGTGCAAGTTATTTAACTTTTAATGCATTAATTTAAATATTGAGAACCAGGCAATAGCTATTTTTTATTATTGTAGCCAACATGTATACAGTTGAGCAACATAGGATTTTTTCAAGGTCAGTGAAAGTCATTAGAAACCGAAAAAGATTATGGCCCAACGCTCTGTCGCTGGTTTATGGTTTGTCCCTCCTCGGCCAACTGTCAGTAGTACCCCACAGTTCTTACCGTTTCAGAGATGCTTGGGCCGAGTCATCTTGCCATAACAATTTGAGGCTTGTCAAAATCACTCAGGTCTTTACTCCAGTCCATTTCTCCTGCATCCAACACATTGAATAAAACCATTCTACCCTGACTTTGATGTGCCCTTGTTAGGAGATGATCAACGTTAAGTTTTATCTGCGAGTGGTCATAATGTTTTCTCTCATCAGTGTATATGGGTCAGTGTAAAATTAATACTGTTTTTTAAGGAAAGGTTAATGAATCATTTAGTTACAATCCTGCTTCCAAAAAAGTTGGGACACGGTGTAAAATAGAAATAAAAACATAATGCAAAGATGTGCAAATCGTTTAAACCCTATATTTAATAGAAAATAGTGCCCACTTTGAATTTGATGCCAGCAACACGTTTCAAAAAACTGATAAGGTTAATTGGCAAAAGGTCAGTAACATGATTGGGTATAAAGAGAGCTTCCCAGAGAGGATGAGTCCTTCAGAAGTAAAGATGGGGAGGGGTTCCCCACTCTTTTACGTTGAGAATAACAGTGTGTTTGGGGATCTCATTATCAATGGTACATAATATCATTAAAAGATTCAGAGAATCCAGAGAAATCCCTGTATGCAATGGACAAAGCCAAAAACCAATATTGGATGGCCGTGCTCTTCGGGCCCTCAGGTGGCATTGCATTAAAACAGACAATTCTGTAGTGGAAAACACTGCATGGGCTCAGGAACACATCAGAAAGGCATTGTCTGTGAACACAGTACATCACAGCATCCACAGAAGCATGTTCAAACTCTACTGTGCAAAGACAAAACCATGTATTAACAAGATCCAGAAACACTATCAACTTCTCTGTGCCAGAGCTCATTAATAAATTGGACTGAGGTGAAGTGGAAAACTGTGCTATGGTCTGACAAATCAACATTTGAAATTGTTTTTGGGAGTTATGGAGGCTGTGTCCTCTGGGCTCAAGAGGAGAGGGAAAATCCGGCTTTTAGATATCGAAATCGGGTCGTCGGCCAAAAATGTTTGGGAACCCCTGTGTTAAGGCACCATTAATGCTGAACAACATATACAAGTTTAAGAGCAACATATGCTGTCATCCAGATGACGTCAGGGAAGGCCATGCTAAATTTCAGCAAGACAATGCTAAACTGGCCTGCCGGCTGTCCAGACCTGTCACCCTTTGAAAACATTTGGCGCATTATGAAACTAAAAATAAGATAAAGGACACCCGAACTGTCGAGCATCTGCAATCCTATATCAAGCATGAATGGGGTCTCCTCCGTTCCCAAATGCTTACAGAGTACTGTGAAAAGAAGAGGTGATGCAACACAGTGGTGAACATGCCCCTGTCCCAACTTTTTTGAAACATGTTGCGGACATCAAATTCAAAATGGGCGTGTATTTCTCCAAAATCAACCCAGGGCAGGCGCCAGGATGAATATATGAGGGGCGTGTCTTATCACTTTCGGCCCCAGACAAAAAATAAATAAATGTATATATGCATGTTAAGCCGACCGAAACACTTGGATCACAACTTTCGGATTGTGACGATCGGACCAGGTCGCATTCATATACGATCGGCTATGTACATGGAGACACAAATCTGAGGGGGCACAACTTTCTACCTGAGGGGGCAATGCCCCCTTTTGCCGCCCCCGTGGAACCGGACCTGAAACAATAGCATTTTTGATATGCTGTCTTTGTACTGTTTACAATTAAATTTAGGGATAAATGATCTGAACATCATTGCATTCTGTTTTTATTTGCATTTTACGCAGTGTCCCAACTTTTTTGGAAAAAGGTTGTATATAAAAGTAACCCACAGGACTGAAAACTAATGAAGTAAAGGCATTTCTTCTTCACTAGCAAACACAGTCATTGGTAGTACTTGTGAAATATTTACTCAAAAGCCACCTTTGGATCTTTGCAAATGAAGTTTAAAACCCTACTTCACTCTCAATAACCTTATTTGAGAACAGTTGAAACCAACAACCAATTAAGTTTAATATGATTTCTCAAATTGACTGTGTGTTTGCCAATCTGCTATATGGTCTGACTTATTTGCTATTCCCTTGCTTTGCCTCATTCTGCTCATCCGTTTTTCTAATCTATCCACAGGGATTTGGCAGCTCAAGCAATCTGTTTCTTGACAGGCACTTGCCTATCAATATCCATAAGGAGGGATTTCATAAATGCTTGAAGTGCAGTATCAGATTATTTTTTATAACACACATCAGACCAACACATATTTCTGTTCAATATAGGGATAATTTCAAAACTTCTTATGCAATCATCTTATATACAAATTTAGATCACACCTTTGGAACTGTTGTGGAGTTTTTATTATGGACACCATATTCATGGGAGTGGATATTGCTTTTAAGCAGATTTTTGCCTCATTAGTAAAGATGTCAGCCATGCAATGTGTTTGGTTACAATGTGTTTAGATTAGATAGTTTGGGTAGGGGTGTAGATGTTGCCATTTTTACAAAAACACATCTCAAAACTAAAGAGTTTGAATTACAAGCTTTAAGTTTAACATTTTAGTGTCTCCCCTTGTCAAAGTACTGGACATAAATCTGCTAACCAACCTGTAAGCTGCAGTTTGTTAAACTGAAATGATTATATTTTCATATACTTCTGATTGCAGCACATGCCTCAGATAGGGAGTCTGAGTTAAACCTAAGCCTGTTTTTCACTAAGCCAACATGGATTAATCAAAAGGAACCTATACTCTACAATAATTGATTTCATATTGACAAATGTCTGAGATAAACATAGGTTTATTAGTTCCTTTCAATTAGATATTAGTCACCATTGCCCTGTGGTACTTGTATCAGCTATGTCAGAACTCTGAGAGCCAAACCTCGCCTTGTCAGTAATATATATTTTTTCTATATTAGTGAGCAAGCGTTCTTACAAGAGATTTACCAAAGTAAATTCAACTGTGTTTCTGTTATACCAGAAGCTGAGGTATCGCTAGAATATTTGACACGTTTTTTTAATCAATCAATCAAATGTATTTATAAAGCCCCTTTTAGATAAACAGTTGTCACAAAGTGCTTTAACAAAACACCCAGCCTGAAAAGAGCAAGCAATAACAGTGTTGATGTACAGTGGCTAGGAAAAATTCCATAAAAGGAGCCAAAACCTAGGAAGAAACCTAGAGAGGAACCAGGCTATAAAAACAGCTCTAACTTCAGACCGGCTGACATTTAAGCAAATAAGAAAATTGCATGTACAACTTGTTCGAATGATAAAATCTGATATATTCTGATACAATAGCTAATTGTAATGGGAATTAAGACACATATTGGAAAACGGGAAAACTATAGAACAAATTTTGGAAAACTGGAAAATCCTGCCACAACAGATAGTGTTGGAATCTCTCCCTATTACTGATTGATGCCTTTAATTGTGTCATGGTGTAGGTGAGGCAGGACACGAGGCGCAGAGCTAGGGAACATCCTTTTAATGTTTCTCTCCAGAAAACAAGCAGAAAACAACAAAAGAAGAGTATGACCATGAACTGAGGCACAGCAAAACACAACACTAACTGCAAACAATGACCAACGAACTGAAAGGCAAACAGAACAACATAAATAGAGAGCCCAATTAGAGACAACGAGACGCAGCTGTCTCTAATTGGGGACAGCAGAAAACAGTACCGCAGAGATGCCTAGAGGCACCCCTGTAGTCAGGTCCTGACTGTGGCACCCAGGTGCATGCAGATGCCTAGAGGCCCCCAGCCAGGACCTGACAAATTGCCACCTTTCTTAGAGAAAATGTCAATTTTTATCCAAAGTAATGGAAGAATAACTGATATTAACTTTTGTTAACAGACAACTGTTTTTGCTAAGTCCACAGTTCCACAGAAAAATTTGGTCTTCGATGCTTTACTAGTTATTGGCACTTACTAATCCTCAATGGTTGACAAACTATCCCAGTCTGCTGCTGGTTACTCCTGCCCCTCTGGAGAACTAACTCATCTTTTCTAATCAAAAACCTCCCATGTATTAGCTAAAATGTTGTCATGGGTAAATATACAGCTCTGCATTCTGAACCCATATCAGGCGGGTTTTTGATCTGGGCATAGTACTATTACAACAACTACATTGGTCATGAATTATATTACCAAAGCCTTGGGTGAGAAATTATATTATGTTGCCCTATTTATTATTCTGTCAAAAGCTTTCAAAACAGTAGATAATTCCATTTTGTTGAAGAAACTGACCTTAGGAATGACCACAGGTCTGCTAATGGTATGAACATAACCTTAGCAATAGAACACAGGCCATTGTAATTAATGTAGTCTCAGTGGAATACGTCACATTCTATACGTACATCTGTGACACCCTATCAGGAATGATATGTTACGTTAGATTAGGCTACAATACCATGCGCTACCAAAACAATATGAATCTACAGAAACGTATCATATGTTACGAATGCTACTAAAATGTATCATATATTACGAATGTTATTGAAACATATAATATCTAAAGAATTTACACAAATGTATTTTATTTTGCGAAAACATTTTAGTGTTAAAATTAGGTATCACATCACTGGGGTAAACGTTAAGGTTATGAAACGAAAAAAGTTTTGTTTATGTTTAGGTATCATAGTACTGGGGTTAAGGTTTGAGTGTCTAAGGTTTGTGTTGAGTCCCCTACTAAAATGCCCCATCTATTTTACTCTTACTGCACTCAACACTGGTTCTAACGGCCAGTGTTTACTCAAACATTACTTCATATAACGTAATATATCTTACGAATTCGGCTGTAAGTTTTATGCAAAAAAATTTACGTATGCACCCTGTAACCAGTCTATTGTAACAGACGGAGCCATATAGACATTTCTTCATGTTCAAAACAGAGTTTTCCAGGGTTTAGTCTGTATATTAATGATGTCTGTAAATCTGGATATTTATATGTGGATGAAAAAAAGAAGGTATCTCCCTCCTTTGCACAAGCTTTTGTACAAGGTTTTGCACATTGGATTTTCAGTACCTACGACATTTGTTTAAACTGAATTATAGGCATCAGATTTTCTAATTTAAGGTCACCCTGTAAAGCATTCCAAGATCGGAGTAGCTTAAAAAAAGCTTGCAGCATCTCTATGACTGCATTTCTCCACTTCCTTTTAGAGGTGTGTGTTTTCTGCATGCCAGCTTTATATACAAACATAAACCAATTTCTGGCCCTTCAGGAAGAAATTGAATCCTACCCAATAAAGTGTCCCAAAGACAAAGATGTACAGTCTGTAAAAGTTTGCACTTCAATTAAAGTCAAAACGAAATTTGTCATTCTGGCTAACAATGTTTTTCATTAGGACCTGTGTGTTAACTGTTATGAAACTCTGCATGGAAAAAAGTTCTCAAGCCATTGAGAAAATCTATAAACAGGTTATACATCTTGCATCTTTCTTTTGGTGTACAAGCGTCTTGTTATACTGTACACAACCATGAGCAATATGTTCTTTAAATAGTATATATATCCACGGTAGAACTGTTTACGTTGTGAAAACATTTCTGAGAAAAAACAATGAGTTGGCTTGTTATGCAGCAATTTTGAGTCATCAGTTTCATGACACAATAATTAGCATCATGTTTTAATCACTCACAAACAAAAGGGAGCGTGTCTCACTCCAACCTCAAAAGTATTCCTCACTTTCATCTCTCTCACTAGCCTTTTTATCACAAAGCTCAGCCATGGCCGGGTTAAATCAGCAGGAGCTACAGTATGAACAAACATTGGTAGGTGAACTTTACTTTGACTTTCTGTATTTCCTTCTAAATCAGGTTTGAGTCTTAAGCTGCTGTGCTGGGCATGTTCATTTTGGTAAAATAAGAGATCAAATCAGAGGTCATGACATGCTTATGGCAGAGTGGTTTATGATTTCAATCTCACAACATGTAAAAAATAAATAATGTTTTAAAAAGCCTAAGTTAATTAGTCTAAGCTCATTCAGTTAGCCACAGTGAATAATCTAAGACATTTATATACAACAAGACATATTACCATGTTGAATATTAATGGATTAAATCACTCTTAGGAAGTGAGTATGGATTTAATTTCAGAGTATATTTGAAAACAAGTTCTTTGAGCATGTCAATCAGTCTCTACAGGTGCTCAGTATTAGTGCTCCCAATGCAAAGTGTTTATTAGGTAATTGTAATGGTCAGCCTGCTTGTCTTCATCTCATCTCCTTCTCCACTTATTCTTTCAAATATACAACGTTCATGATTGTCTCTAGTACCCTTTGGGGGGAGTGTACACAAAAGAGACCTAAGTCTTAGCTCAATACATGGATAGCCGTTTGGAAGAAAATATAATAATTTCCATTATTACTTTAGAGACGATTGACTATTGTTCAAGTACTTACACTCTCTGTTTCGTATGTTACAGACTACTAATTCAGATCTTAAATAGTGCGTGATAGAAATCAATCATTACACAGTTGATGAAATGTTCCATGTTTTGTGAAGGACAGCAGATAGCATAGGAATGCCCAATCACTGTTGTAGCACCCACAGATGCCATGCCCTGACTTTATATCACTTTTATATACTAGGATCCTCCATTTGAAATGTACGCTCCAAGACTATCCTCAGTTTAGTATACCTTGCTGCAAACAAAGCTGAATCATTGGGATCTCACAATGATTTGCCAGAACCATCTGAGTTTGGCGAGTTTAGTACAGCAATTGAATATGGTTGCCCTTCTGCGTCACACTCAAGCGTCACCTAGTGGCGGGTTGGTTGCCTGCTTGTTTAATCAAGGCAGAACTCTGGCATATAAGGACTCCGGTAGACTTCCTGGTTGAGGAAGTGCATTATCAGAACCAGAAGGTGCTTCAGAGGACATACAGTAATCTGCCAGTCAAAAGTTAGGACACACCCATTCACTTGAATCTTTTGACTGGTACTGTATATCTCAACATTGACTGCCCCCAATCCACTGGAAGGGGGTGATATTAAGCAAAGCCTTTGTCACACATTGAACATGAAATTGAAGTTTTACAGGAACATTTTAGCTTTACAAAAAGGATTTTAAGATGGTCTGATATAAGTTGCATGTTGTACAACATTTTTGCTTAATGGATGTTACATTCCATGTACCACTCATCCCCATTTTCCCAAGATTGCAAAAAAAGCTTTAGTCTGTAATTGTTCATTAACATCTCATCTTCATGACAGTGAAGTGGATAATCAATTCCAAAACATTAAAAAAGTCAGAAATATAATTGACTGGAGAGCTTTTTTGAGACTTGACCTCCAACAGATCAGCCAGCGCCCAGCATCATCAGCAGTGTTTAGCCAACAAACAACAGGCTCACACTATAGGGGACATATTATTAGTAATATTCTACCTGATCTGAGGGATAAACAGTGGCAGTAGTAGTGTGTGATGAGTGTGAAGTGTGTGCCTGTGTGTATATACATACTGTATGTTTGTTCAACTTTGGAATCCATGTTAATGTTACTGTACATGTGATATAATGTATGAACACGTGTGTCAATGGAAAGAGCATGCCTGTGAGAAGATTGTGGGCAGAGTGTAGAGAGCTAATATTAATTACTGACACGGTACAATGAATTCAGACAATTGATAATCATTGACGTTGATAATTTTTCATTTGACCACAATTTTTAACAGTTTTATGGCCTGAAGGAAGAATGCTTCTGATGGGTGCTGTCTTGAAGCTCTAGTACCTTGCACCGTGCCTGACATATTTATATTTGCTAATGGACTGTATGTGATATCAAAAATAACAATGATTATACACACCAAAAAACTGGAGCAGTTACTAAAGTTCACTAATTTCCTCTGAGTGTGGACCGGCTGTGCTGTTTTCACCAAGCATTCATGACGTACATCAAAACCATTCTCAACCAACCCGGTTCTTTAAAATTTCAAAATCAAAGTAAAGAATACTTTTAGCCCCACATAATAAGAAAATGCAACTTTCACAATGAGCCAATAGTTAGCAGTTAGCAGTTAACAGTCAACTGACTAGCTTTTTACCTAGCTAGGACACCTGCAAAAACATTTTAAGACTTTAAACCTTGCTACTACATTAATTTTGTTGTCAGGTACAGAATGCAAACAATGTTGAACTGAAAATAAAGAGGTCTAAGTACTGCTGCAGCTTGTGGTAAGAAATGTGACCTGGTAGCTGTTTAGCAAAACATTTCTGTCCTCTATCTTTCACTACTTATGCCCTCTAACATTCACCACCAATAAAGCATACAATGCCCGAAAAAAAACTACAAACTTCAGGGGTTATCATTTTCTATTTATATATTTTTCTTTTAATGTGTTTGTTTGCTCTTCTAACCCTCCCTGTACGTTCCAGATGTATGGTCACTACACCCAGGACCTGGGGGCATATGCTAAAGAAGAGGCAGCTCGTCTGAGGGAGAAGAGCGGACGGAGGCCCTCGGCCACAGAACGCTCCCTGTCCCTGGAAAACCCGGACTATGACAATGGCCGCTGTGGCAAATGTTGCAGTGAGTACTATCTGATATTGACTAACATGTTTCTTTGACCATAATGTTACCAGACCATATTCTCTCACTAGTTTTCTGTCTGTCTCTGATCATATTCTGACCACCCCTAAGAGCCTGGTTCCTCCCCTAAGAGGTTCCTTCCTAAGTTTCAACCCTACTGGGAGGTTTCTCCTTGCCACATTGCATCAATTATTGTTGTTGCTTGCTCTTTAGGGTTTCAGGCTGGATATCTGTAAAAGCACTGTGTGACAACTGTTGATGTAAAAAGGACACTGTAATGCAAATAAAAACCGAATGCAGTGCTGTGCAAATCATTTAGCCCTAAATGTAATTAAAAATAGTACGAAGACAATATGATGTTGGAACTGAGAAATGTTATTGTTTTTGGAAAAATACATGCCCATTTTGAATTTATGCCAGCAACATGTTTCAAAAAGTTTGGACAGTGGCATGTTTACCACTGTGTTGCATCGCCTCTGCTTTTAACAGTACTCTGTAAGCGTTTGGGAACTGAGGAGACCAATTGCTGTAATTTTGAAAGTGAAATATATTCCCATTTTTGCTTATATAGGAATTCAGCTGCTCAACAGTTTGAGGTCTCCTTTGTCTTATTTTCCGTTTCATTATGCATCAAATGTTGTCAATGGGTGACAGGTCTGGACTGCAGGCAGGCCAGTTTAGACTCTTTTAATATGGAGCCATGCTGATGTAATACGTGTAGAATGTGGTTTGGCCTTGCCTAGCTGAAATAAGCAAGGTCTTCCCTGAAAAAGACATTGTCTGGATGGCAGCTTAAGTTGCTGCAAAACCTGTATATATTGTTCAGCATTAACGGTGCCTTCACAGATGTGCAAGTCCCCCATGCCATGTCCATTAATGCACCCCCATACCATCACGGATGCTGGCTTTTGTACTGTGTGCTGATGTACTGTAATGTGAAGCTAGATGGTCTCTCACCTCTTTACTCCGGAGGACAGGGCATCCATGATTCCTACCACAGGACAGTTTTCCATTTCACCTCAGTCCATCTTAAAGGAGCTCAGGCCCAGGGAAAGCGGCGGAGGTGGTTCTGGATTTTGTTTATATCTGGTTTCTTCTTCACATGGTAGCATTTGAACTTGCATTGCATAATGTGTTCACAGACAATGATTTTTGGAATTGTTCCTTTAGCCCATGCAATGATTGCATATCATTGCATGGGCTAAAGGATTGCAGAGGGCCCCTCTGTAGTGCAGAGGGCCCGAACATCACAGCCATTCAATATTGGTTTTCGGCCTCATCCCTAGCATATAGAGATTTCTCCAGATTCTCTGAATCTTTTAATGATTGTATGTATGTATTATAGATTATGAGATCACAAAACATTTAGCAATTTTACATTGAGAAACATTATTCTTAAATTGTTGCACAATTTGCATGCAGTCTTTCCCAGTGTAGTGAACCCTTCCCCATCCTAACTTCTGACAGACCCATCCTCTTTGGATTGACCTTGTAATACCAAATCATGTTGCTGTCCTGTTGCCAATTGATCTAATTAGTTGTGTGATATTCAACCAGGTTTATGTTTTTAGCATTACACAACTATTCAGTCTTTTGTTGCCTCTGTCACAACTTTTTTGAAACGAGTTGCTGGCATCAAATGTGGGCATATATTATTCAAGAAACAATAAAAAAATTCAGTTTCAACATTTGATATGTTGACTTGTGCTATTTTCTATTATATATAGGGTTGAAATGATCTGCACATCATTCCACTCTGTTTACATTTTACGCAGCGTCTCAAAATGTTTGGAAACAGCGTTGTAAAATAATGTCATTGATTGCAGACACACTCCTTCTTTGGAGTGTGTCTGCAGATAGTGTGTGTGTGGGTGTGAGTGAGATTGAAAGAGAGAGACAGTGAAAGTGTGAGAGAAACAGAGAGAGACACCTCTTTCCATGTACTGTTCATAGTGAAAATAGTGAGTGACTTAAAGGGATACGCCCACCGTGTACTAGAACAGAAAACAAGACACCACACCATTCTACATTCTAGGTATTAAAAGCTAAAATAAACAACACAGGTATTTCTAGGGTATTAAATGAAAGACTGTACATGCGCAACATGAAGCAACCACATTATTTAGCCACGTTTTCTGAGTGGTCAATAACTATTTCGTCATCAAAACCCAGCTATTTTGCTCTATTTTGTGCAATAGGAAGAACATTTCCGGAGAATTTACACCACCATCTGTAGGTCTGATAGGCAATATCAGTATGCTGCAATCAGGATTCAAACCTTGTTTTTAATGACACAGCTGTGCTCGTGAGCAGGGTTGTAGCTACAGCTGGGAAATGTGGGGATGATGCACGGGGACCATGATTTGGCAGGGCCCACTGGTGGTAATAATGTCAGTGTCTTCAATTGGTGAGGGGGCCCAGGCCTATATCTTTTCAGGGGGCCCAGGATTCCTGGGAACAGAATGTGTCTTAGTATGCTGTGCCACTCAAGAGCCTCCTGCCTTCCTTTTTTATTGATATTTGCAATATATGAAATACGTTTGTTCACTGTCTGATTTTAAAGATTATTAATAAAATATATAAATCCCCAAAATATGTCAGTATACCTGCACACATCGCCAGTGGGACAAGCCTATTAGCTAGTCCCAAAAACGTTGTTTTATACAAATGTGATTTATTTATTATATTATTTATTTTGCTTCTGAAATGAAAAAAGTAAAAGGAGTTTTACGTAGTTCAGCCATTGGCGTATCAAGTACTACACAGTCCTATGTTCTCATACTGTCATTTGTTATTTTAACTTTGATAATTGACATTTGTAAATATACAAAAGTGCTCCTCTTGTCGTACCTATGGAGAGGCCCATTCCACCATTAGATCTGAAGTAAAATGATGTGTCCTGAAACTGTCACCAAAGATTAATTTAAGGGCACAGTGAAGTGAGGCAGTTGCTTGCCTATAAATTGTATCACCATATTCCAAGACTGACATAAAAGTGGCATAGGTTGTATTTTAAATAATAACTTGTCATCAAGCCAAATTACAAATAATTGTTCTATTTGTAAATTGTCCAGGGTAGTGAGTTGAGAGACCTAGAAAATAGCATGTTTTTCATAATGTTTCATAGTGAGTTGAGAGACCTAGAAAATAGCATGCTTTTCATAATGTTTCATAATGTTAATTTAGTAGGTGTTTGGTTGCTCACAATTGCAGAGAAATACAGTTCTGTATTGTTAACTTAGATATAAATATATATAAAAATTAACTATATATAAAAATACAATAAAATAAAAACAAATACTCAAATTAAAAAAAATATAAAAAAAATTAAAACATCATAATAATAAAAAATACAATAAAAAACATATAAAGATTAAAAATAGGATAAAAACATAGGAAGCTATAAGGCTAAACAGTGTGGTTAAGTTTAAGTGCTCAGTCACAGGAACGTGAAAATAGAAGTATTTTCAACCTGGATTTAAAAATGGATATGTTTGGGCATGTCTAAGATCTTCAGGTAGTTTATTCCAGTTGTGTACAGCATAAGTGATAAACGCAGCTTCCCCATGTTTAGTTTGGCTCTGGGCTCTACTAGCTGACCTGTGTTCATGGATCTAAGAGCCCTGCTCGTTTTATATTCTTCAAACATATCAGAAATGTATTCAGGTCCTAAACCGTTCAGAGATTTGTAAACTGAAAGCACCATTTTGAAATCTATTCTGTAACTGACTGGAAGCCAATGCAAAGATTTAAGAACTGGTTAACCTTCTAGCAGCAGCATTCTGATTGAGCTGCAGCTGTTTTACAGTCTTTTTCGGGAGTCCAGTTAAGAGTCCATTACAGTAGTCAACCCTACTAGAGATAAAAGCATGGATGAGCTTCTCTTGGTCTTTTTGGGACACAAAGCCTTTGATTCTGGCTATATTTCTTAGATGATAGAATGCTGTTTTGGTGATCAATTTTAAATGTGATGTCTGAGTCTATCAGAACACCAAGATTACGCACTGGATCCCTGGTTTTAAGGGACCAGAGAATCCAGCTCTTTAATAATACTTGTTCTTTTATTTTTGTTTTGCCAAACAATTAAACCAAGTTTTAACTTGGTTTAATTGTAGACATTTTTGGTTCATCCAGGTATTTATGTGCTCTATACAGTGACATACGGTTCGAGTGACATATATATTTGAGTATCATTGGCACGGCTGTGGTAGTTAATGTTGTTGTTCTGTAGAATTTGGCCAAGAGGTAGCATATAGAGATTGAATAAAAGCGTTCCAAGAACTGATCCCTGTGGAACTCCGCATGTCATAGCCACCCTATCAGATTCATGATTACCAATGGTGACAAAGTAATTCCGGCCATCTAGATAAGATCTGAACCAATCAAGGACTGTCCCGGAGAGTCCTACACAATTTTCCAGCCTATCTATAAGTGCTCTATGATCTACAGTGTCAAATGCTGCACTGAGATCTAATAGAACCACAAGTGTTATTTTATCAAAATCAGTATTCAGCCGTATATCATTTAAAACATTAATCAGGTCCGTTTCAGTACTGTGGTGAGGTCGGAAACCTGACTGAAATTTGTCTAAAAGACCGCTTGAGGTCACAAAATTGCTGAGATGATTGAAGACAACCTTTTCAATGATCTTGTCTATAAAAGGGAGATTTGATACAGGTCTATAGTTGTTCATTATAGATGCATCCAGTGTTCTCTTTTTTAATAGGGGCTTAATGGCAGCAGTTTTTAGAGTCGTTGGGAAGATGCCTGATTGCAGAGAGTTATTAACTATATGCTGTAGGTCCATTGTTATACATTTTAAAAATGTATTTAAAATGTATTTAAAAAAAGTCTGATAGCAGTGTGTTTTGAGACAGCAAGTGGAAGCTTTAAGATGCTGAACTGTTTTTGGGGGTACCCTTCAATGTAAAACAGAAGTATTCAAAATAAATAAATTACCTAGTGTATTTTCTTTGCACTGGAATTTATCTTTGAATAGGGCAGCCCCTCCTCCTCCTCCTTATATATTCATATAGCCACATTTTTCAAGTGCTGTCTCATTAAGAGTAGTAGCACTACAATCTTCTGTTAGCCACGTTTCAGTGAGAAAAATCTAGGTTGTAGGATATTATAATGTCATTTACCAAGAATGATTTGTTGGCGAGAGATCTGATATTAAGTAAAGCCAGCTTAATAGATATAATAGGGGTTCCTGGACTAGTAGGTTGACGTGAGGAACAAGGAACTATTAAGCAACAAGGCAAAAACAATAATCCACACAAAGTGGAGAGAAGACTCTGTGATGTGCTCCGGGTCCCTGCTATTGTGAAAATAGCAATGGCGACTGTTTTGAGTACAGGCTAGGACCCAGTATCTCTATTCCTGTGTTGATTAGAAATAGAAGGAACCGTGAGCATGCAACCCATAAATATTTCCTAACTTAAGACTTAGAACTTGACATTGTTTAAGAATCTAGAAAGTCTTCAACAAAGGGATGAAGAGTTGATTTGTCAGCAATCTCAAGTTGAGATTGGGCAGCTATATGCGTTCAATCATTGTAGTGACCTGGATATATTGCCCTCAGAAAGTATTCAGACCCCTTCACATTCTTTACATCTTGCTGTTATAGACAGTTAATTATTGATTTAATATATTTATTGCCCTTAATCTGCTCACAATACCCCTTAATGTCATTGTAAAACACATTAGAAGAGGATCCTTTTGTGTGTTAATAAAGACGTGAACGGGGACATTATAAGCTGGTTGTCAACCCTGTGGTAAGTCATTCCCCTTGCAGAGGGCAGCGACGTGATGGAGGAACATGACAAGGCGAGACTGGCGAGGCGATCACCCGAGATCGAGCGGCCACATTTCAAAAGCCCTTTCATAAACATCCTCCTATCCCCTTACATGTCATTAGCATAAAGAAGCCGTCCATGGAAGAGGCAGGAGCAGGGAGGGCTGTGTTTTATGGTGGCACTGCTTGGTTGACTACATTAAGTGGTTAGTGGTTACATCAATCAATCAATCACATTTATTTTATAAAGCTCTCTTTACATCAGAAGCTGCCACAAAGTACTTGTACGGATACACAGCCTGAAGCCCAAAGGGCAAGAAATAAGCGTTAAAGCACAATAGCTGAAAACCGAAGGGCCCATTCTGCTCAATCTGTCCCCTTTTGTTCCAAATGCTAACCTTCACCCATAAGGATGTCCCCTCCCTCCCACCGCTCACCATTAGTCTATCCTATACCGACTATATAGGATAGAGCTAAGTGGTTTGGTGTGAGATCCTGTAGTAAAGTAATTAGCTGGTGGTTGTGTACACCGCCTGTTTAATTGAATCTCTCTCTTCTCTTATCTATGAGCGTCTAATCCCTCTGATATGCTTTATTGGCACGTCTGTGCAGAATTGAACATTAATGAAGTCGATTATTTTTGCTTTAGTAAACTGTCACCTTGCATAAAAATGGGGTGGGTAATTTGAATAATTATGTTTTATGTAACATGTTCCATATTCTGCTGTGTATTCACAATTGGTGTCTTGTTTTCCCCTTTGCACTTAGTCATTCACTGGCTAATGTTTTTACTCTTTCCATTCTCTCCCTTGTTCATCATCATTCACTCTCACTCAGTCACTTAGTGCTAGGTGCTGGAAGGGGACGCGTACTGTATCCAAGACAACCTAAATGAACCTCAGCAGGTATGCTGGTATTATTGCTACAGCCAGAGAAAGAGAAAAAAAATGGATGAAAGGAAATAATTCATAGGCCTAGGAGATGGAGAAAAGAGGAATAAATGGAAATAAAAAGTGGAGAGAGAGGAATCAAAGACCAGTAAGGAGAGAGGTAGAAATACAGGAGAAAGAAGAAGGCTGATACTAATGAAAGTGTAGTTGAAGGTGGGGGTGGAAGAGTGATGAGAGAGAGATTTGGAGGAAGGAAAGGAAGAAAGTTGAAATGAAGGAGAGGAGTGAGAGGGGGATTAGCAGTGTGGGCAGCATACACGTCATTGTCATAAAGGACGAAGCAGGAGAATCATCGGGAAGCCAGTGTGCCAAAGCATCACAGACAGAAAACCACATTAGTGCTCAGAGACAAAACGACATACAGTATATACACTCACCTAAAGGATTATTAGGAACACCTGTTCAATTTCTCATTAATGCAATTATCTAATCAACCAATCACATGGCAGTTGCTTCAATGCATTTAGGGGTGTGGTCCTGGTCAAGACAATCTCCTGAACTCCAAACTGAATGTCAGAATGGGAAAGAAAGGTGATTTAAGCAATTTTGAGTGTGGCATGGTTGTTGGTGCCAGACGGGCCGGTCTGAGTATTTCACAATCTGCTCAGTTTCACACACAAACATTTCTAGGGTTTACAAAGAATGGTGTGGAAAGGGAAAAACATCCAGTATGCGGCAGTCCTGTGGGTGAAAATGCCTTGTTGATGCTAGAGATCAGAGGAGAATGGGCCTACTGATTCAAGCTGATAGAAGAGCAACTTTGACTGAAATAACCACTCGTTACAATCGAGGTATGCAGCAAAGCATTTGTGAAGCCACAACACGCACAACCTTGAGGCGGATGGGCTACAACAGCAGAAGACCTCACCGGGTCTCACTCACCTCCACTACAAATAGGAAAAAGAGGCTACAATTTGCACGAGCTCACCAAAATAGGACAGTTGAAGACTAGAATAATGTTGCCTGGTCTGATGAGTCTCGATTTCTGTTGAGACATTCAGATGGTAGAGTCAGAATTTGGCGTAAACAGAATGAGAACATGGATCCATCATGCCTTGTTACCACTGTGCAGGCTGTTGGTGGTGGTGTAATGGTGTGCGGGATGTTTTCTTGGCACACTTTAGGCCCCTTAGTGCCAATTGGGCATCGTTTAAATGCCACGGCCTACCTGAGCATTGTTTCTGACCATGTCCATCCCTTTATGACCACCATGTACCCATCCTCTGATGGCTACTTCCAGCAGGATAATGCACCATGTCACAAATCATTTCAAATTGGTTTCTTGAACATGACAATGAGTTCACTGTACTGAAATGGCCCCCACAGTCAGCAGATCTCAACCCAATAGAGCATCTTTGGGATGTGGTGGAACGGGAGCTTCGTGCCCTGGATGTGCATCCCACAAATCTCCATCAACTGCAAGATGCTATCCTATCAATATGGGCCAACATTTCTAAAGAATGCTTTCAGCACCTTGTTGAATCAATGCCACGTAGAATTAAGGCAGTTCTGAAGGCGAAAGGGGGTCGAACACAGTGTTAGTATGGTGTTCCTAATAATCCTTTAGGTGAGTGTACATAATACACACACACGCAATACACAAATAGACATGCGAAATGTCCTTTCACACATGCTGACTAGTGTCTGTCTAGAGAACAGAATAGGCTGTTAGAATGTCGTGCTAACACACGCTCCCACACATACTGACACACACCAACATACTAGATTTGTATTAAAATCGAATTATGCATTTAAGAGATACTTAAATGCATAACTGTATGTACAGCTTGAAACTGGATGAGGTCTCTATGTACATTTCTCACTGCTTATATAAGTGTACATGTGGATTAAAGAGTTTGTGTAATCGCTAGCATGCAACCAACAAACATTTTGCTCTGTCACCATCCCATACCATGACAGTGTTCAATATATTCAGGTCCAGTGCAGTTCAACTCCCCTCAGTCTTTAACACATTTGTGCGTCCATGTTTTATGAGTTTTACAAAATCTCATATACTCATTTTGCTCTTTAGGGTTCCCCTGTATGGTTCTACCAAGAATCCCTCTATTAAGGGATCTACAAAGAACCGTTTCATCTTTGGAAGCATCTTTGATGAATGGCTCATCCATCCTTCCTATTTGAATCCAGCCAGAGCTTCGATTTTTAACATGTGGATTTGTTAATGGATTTGTTAATTACTTGCAAACTGAATTCAGGATAAGGAAGATTGCATAGTGAGACTTACTCCATCATCTAAACTGTAACAGCCATCTCAGTAAAGGATCCGATGCATCCAACTACTAACAGAATGAATTAGTTCAGTAACAAAACAAAAAAATCCCTATCTGTATGAACTATACAATTAATCAAGCAGTGAATGTACAAAATTACAATATTGTGGAAAAGTTACTTTTTTTCTGTAAATCAAATCAAAAAGTGACACCTTCATATATTCTAGATTTATTACACAAAGTAAAACATTTCAAGCCTTTTTTGGTTCTATCTTGAGGATTATGGTTTACAGCTCATGGAAATCAAAAATCCAGTACTTTTATAATACAGAAATGTCAACCTGAGAAGAGCTCTAATCAGCAAATGAACTCCCTGAGCCTTCAGTACACAACCACAATCATGGGGAAGACTGCTGACCTGAAGACTCACTGACACCCTCCATGAGGAGGGTAAGCCACAGAAAGGGCTGGTTGTTCACAGAGTGCTGTATCAAAGCATATTCATGGTATGTTGATTGGTAAAAGTATGGTAGGAAAAGTTGCACAAGCAACAGGAATCACCGCAGGATTGTCAAGCAAAGCCGATTCAAGAACTTGGGGGAGCTTCACAAGGAGTGTACTGAGGCTGGAGTCAGCGCATTAACAGCCACCACACACAGACGTGTCCAGGAAATTTGACTACAAGTGTCGCATTCCTAGTGTCAAGCCACTCCTGAACCAAAGACAACGTCAGAAGCGTCTTACCTGAGCAAAGGAGAAAAATAACTGGATTGTTGGCTCAGTGGTCCGAAGTCCTTTCTTCAGATGAAAGTAAATATTCCATTTCATTTGGAAATCAAGGTGCCAGAGTCTGGAGGAAGAGTGGAGAGGCACAGATACCAAGTTGAAGTCCACTGTGAAGTTTCCACAGTCAGTGAGGATTTGGGGTGCCATGTTATCTGCTGGTGTTGGTCCACTGTGTTTTATCAAGTCCAGAGTCAATGCAGCCATCTACCAGGAGATTGTAGAGCTCTTCTGCTTCCAAGCTTTATGGAGATGCTGATTTCCTTTTCCAGCAGGACTTGGCACCTGCCCACCGCGCCAAAACGACTGGAAACTGGTTAGCTGCCCTTGGAATTACTGTGCTTGATTGGCCAGCCAACAAGATAATCTATGAGATGCACCAGACCCAACAACACAGACAGAGCTGAAGGCCGCTATCAAAGCAACCTGAGCTTCCATAACACCTCAGCAGGGCCTCCATGCCACACTGCATTGATCCAGTTATTCGTGCAAAAGGAGCCCTGACCATGTATTGAGTGCCTAAATTAACATACGAAACCTTTGCAGGTGTTTTGAGTTAATATGCTGGTTAGAGCACTTCTCAGGTCAAAATTTCTGTATTATACATTTCTTTTAATAATATTTTGAAATACTGGATTTTTTATTTCCATGAGCTATAAGCCGTAATCATCAAGACTGAAACAAAAAATGCTTTTAATGTTTCACTTTATGTGTAATGGATCTAGACTGTACGAAGGTGTCACTTTTAGAATTAGAATTACAGGGATATTTTTCCACGATATTCAAATGTTTTGAGATGCACCTGTATATGCAAAGCACAGATACATTACCCCTAAATAATGCATTGTGAGAAAATTATGTGGTTTTATTTACGACAGTTGTCGTCTTCCAAAAATGAATCTTATCATCCAAAGAATCCTCATTATGGTTTGACCGACTGTTCCTGTAACTCTTTTCTCCCCAGGCTGTATGTTACGCTGTAAGAAGTTCCTCATTGCTTGTGTGGGTGAAGACTGGATCTTCCTCATCCTTCTGGGACTGTTTATGGGCCTGATCAGCTGGGGGATGGACTACGGCATTGACTACTGTCTACATGGTAAGGAAGAGAAGGGATAGAGAGAGTTGAGATGGAGAGAGAGGGTTTCATTTTAGAAGTAAAGAAGCCTGAAATACCTTTTCAGTAAAAGGGGTCCTGAGGGAAACCCTATGTAAAGATTCACACCAACGTACTTCCGAAGAACAAGATGTGTACAAGGCTTTGCTTTCAGACTGGTCTTTATGACCACCTGCTAGGTTTGAAGGTAATTTCATCATTTTGAGTTTGTACACAAAGTGCAATTTACAATATCTGCAAATATCGGTAACACTTTACTTGAAGTGTAGTGTCATTACGTGTTCATAATGTGTTATGTCAGCTGACAATACATGTCATATCCTGTCATAACATGGTCACGACACTGTAATGACATATATTTAGAAATATTGACATATATTGCATTATTTTATGACTGGTTACCTACGTAACTCTGTCAAAACAACAAACCATTCTGTTACACTTTTAAATAGTACTTTTATGTTACATTGCATTATAAATGCTATATATCAGTATCACTATGGATGTGATGTCAGACATTTGCCTTCCTCGATGCAACGTTTCTCATGACTGGGTTGCCAGCAGTAGATTTCAGGAGCAAGATATGACATTCTCTTTGTGACTAATGACCAACATATAAGAGCAAGTACAGCTAGGTGATCTGGTTCCTATAATTATGGTCATAATGCTTCTTTTTTATTGTCATAAACTGTATTTGTTCAGTTCAAGTAAAGTGATACAGGATGGTCAATATGCTACCATGACATTTTCATAAACTGTATTTTCTAAGTTCAAGTAAAGTGACACAACATTTTTTGTTATTTATTCAAAATAAGATTACAGGAAAGTCATGGCACATGACTTTCTGTAGTATATAAAATCTACAGTAACATCAATGGCATGGCTAGCATGGTCTCATTTTGTCTAAAGTTAATGTAAAACACACATATACTGTGTGTATATATATACAAAAGTTTGGGGTCACTTTTTGTCCATTAAAATAACATGTAATTGATCAGAAATGCAGTGTCAACATTGTTAATGTTGTACTGTAAATCAAAATTGTTGCTGGAAACAGCAGATTTTTTACAGAATATCTACACATGCATACAGAGGCTCATTACCAACAACCATCAGTCCTCTGTTCTAAAGGCACATTTGTGTTTGCTAATCCAAGTTTATCATTTTAAAAAGCTAATTCTTTATTAGAAAATCCTTCTGCAATTATGTTAACACAGCTGAAAGCTGTTGTATTGATTAAAGAAGCAAGAAAACTGGCTTTCTTTAAACTAGTTGAGTATCTGGAGCATCAGCAATTGTGGGTTCAATTACAGGCTCTAAATGGCCAGAAGCAAAGAACCTTCTTCTGAAATTTGTCAGTCTCTTCTTGTTCTGAGAAATGAAGATTATTCCATGTGAGAAATTGCCAATAAACTGAAGATCTTGTACAATGATGTGTACCTCTGCCTTCACAGAACAGGGCAAACGGGCTCTAACCAGAAAAGAAAGAAGAGTGGGAGTCCCCAGTGTACAACTGAATAAGAGGACAAATACATTAGAGTGTCTAGTTTGAGAAACAGATGCCCAACAGGTCCTTAACCGGCAGCTTAATTAAATAGTACCTGCAAAAACACCAGTCTCAACATTAACAGTGAAGAATCAAATCCGAGATGCTGGCCTTCTAGGCAGAGTTGCAAAGAAAATGTCACATCTCCTAAGATGCTGTTGGAGTGCTTGACTCACACTTGACTGACACTTGACTGACGTAAATAAAAATTACAATCAAAAACAAAAAATGAACAACCGTTGGGGTCACCAGGGCCAGGATTGGGAAACACAATGCTAGGCCTAGGGCCATTCATACTAAAAAGACAGTTAGTAAAACCATGTAGGGTTCCTCCATTTGGCCCCTAAGTGGAACCTTTGTTTAAATAACTCTTTGCAGAGGGTTCAATATTGGGTTATTCAAAGAAATTCCTGTATATGGTTCTAAATAGAACCCTTTATGAAGGGTTCTACCAAGAACCATTTTATAATGTAAGGTGTATCAAACTGCATTAAATTATTTTAGATCAGGAGCATGGTCATTGCACTGTACCCATTTGAACAAATTATTTTTTAAATCAAGTAGGTCAAGGTGCATGAATTGAAACTTTGTCTTCATGTTTCTTGGCTATCAATATTCTTTTGTTTGCATACTTAAAGGGGCAAAGTATATAATTATATATGTTTTTTAATGTATATAAGTATGTAAATATTAATAATATTTATGATAAATCTATATCATAATATATAAGTTATCACCACTGCAGTATTTGTATACGGTCTTGTGGAACACATACACATCTGATAGCCTCACTTAACAAAATAGAAGTCTAATAAAGTCACACACACATACACCAAGACACACACTGTTCCTCCAGCTGAATCATTTAATCTGACACCTCTCCAACATGCCGCTAAAGATGACATTAAGCCACACACTCCAGATAATCTCAGACACTGTGGTTTATGCACAACCCACAAACCATGTTGTTCATGATGACCCCAAGAACAGATTACTGTCTCCCTAAGCTGCATGCAGGTGTATTTCTCCATGTATGTGACAGAGTGCATGTGTGCGTTTGTTTTCTTACAATCAGCTTTAATCTGATACAAACCTTTGTGTTGTGAATGTGTGTGTGTGTTTGTGTGTGTGTGCACGAGAAGAAATGTATTGTCTGATCTCACAAGCTTACAATCTCTTTAATTACATGCAAGATCAAGATGGGTCTTTTTTATCTCATCTTCAAATAAATTGTTTAGTACATTGTGTAAGTGTGTTTGTGTGTGATTTTGTGTGTCCACAGCACAGAAGTGGGTTTATATGAGTCTGGAGAATAATGTGTTTCTTCAGTACCTGGCCTGGGTTACCCATGCTGTGGTACTCATCACCTTCTCAGCTGGCTTCACACAGTTACTTGGCTCACATGCCGTGGGTAAGACACTCACACATTGAAAATGTATTCTGACACACAATCACACGAATCACACAAGTTAATCCCCTCCCACCTCCCCCCCAGGTTCAGGTATCCCAGAGATGAAAACCATTCTGAGGGGTGTGGTGCTGAAGGAATACCTTACCTGTAAAACATTTGTGGCCAAAGTAGTCAGCCTTACCTCTGCTTTGGGCAGTGGCATGCCTCTGGGAAAGGAGGTAACACATAACCTCTACACACTAAATCAATCAATCATGCTTTATTTCTATAGCACATTTCATACACAGATTCAATGCAATGCTTTTAGATACCAAATGAATGAATAAATATGCATAAAATGCCTAAATTAAAAACAGAAATCTAGACAAAATTAAGAGTTCAAAATTAAATAAATAATAAAGCTGACCAAAAGACAAAAAAGCAAAGCAGCAAAGATTTTTATTTTAATATTTCTTGAAAAGAAATCCACATTTTCAACCCTCCTCAGGTTCTCTAGCAGGCTGTTAAAAAGGCTTGGGATGTAAAAGAAAAACACCGCCTCTATACCTCTTAGTAATTTGGAACAGTTGAAAGGCCAGCGTGGGAGGACCTGAAGGACCTACTGGGTACATAACTAAAGGCCAATTATGGAGGACTTAAAGGACCTACTGGGTACATAACTAATGGCTAGTTAGGGAGGACCTAAAGGACCTACTGGGTACATACAGTGGGGAGAACAAGTATTTGAAACACTGCCGATTTTGCAGGTTTTCCCACTTACAAAGCATGTAGAAGTCTGTAATTTTTATCATAGGTACTCTTCAACTGTGAGTGACGGAATCTAAAACAAAAATCCAGAAAATCACATTGTATGATTTCTAAGTAATTCATTTGCATTTTATTGCATAACTTGGAACAGCGCAGAATGCTCACCACATTGTCACATAAACGGCATGCTGTTGTTAAAAGCGCTGCCTCTCCATTTAACTGCAGGATTCACTGTCAAGTGGCGAGTAAACACGATTCACTACATAAATGCATGGGCTACTCTACATTGTTATATAGAAATAAACTAATCTGAAGTGATCTCGACTACTTCAGCACAAGTCAAGTGCCAAATAAAGTTACCCCTATACTGTTTCAAATCAATAAGTGACATCCCGCTCAAGTCAAGCACTAGCTATGGTTCTGAGGCTTAAAAATGTATAATGCGTTAATGCCGTCCACATTGCCGTCCACAATGTTTTACCTGTCCACATTTGTAATCAGTAATGTAACTTATCTGATTACTCTTATTACTTTCATATTAAGAGGCATTGGAAAACAAATAGAAATAGCCTATAACCAACTCAACACTTTTTGCAGGATCAATCAATGTTAGAGTTTACATAACAAGCCAAAAACGGAATTTGCATTTTACCTAATGGGTTTGTGTAGGCTACAGTGCCTTTGGAAAGGGTTTCTAAACCATTGCTTTCTACAAGGGTTTCTAAACCATTGGGCTACATCTCTACATTACACGCTAAAGTCTGTCAGATATTTAGTCATTCCAATTAATCCAATAAACCTCAATCTTCCAAAATCATTTTATCTGAACATAACCCAAAATCAAAGGATGCTTAAGCCTGTTCTGTTATTTGTTTTATTCATGTTTCTAACTGCTTTAAAATATTGTTGAAAAATAAATGGCAATTACTCGAAAAGGGTATTGACATTGTTGTATATAAAAATTAAGATATCCGTAGCTTTTCGCACATAAACTAAATCTGCAGTAGTCTGATGATTTGCTCCATACCCAACATTGTCAAATGCACGTTTGCAATCATGAACACCCACATAGAAATAAGGTTTACCCGCGCGAACGTAACCTGCGATTATTATGGCCACCAGTGATGGATTTTCAAAAAGCAAATAAAAGAAATAAATTGTGATTTTAAACCTGCACTCTTAGCCTAAAGTAAATGAGGTCAGCAGCCAATGATTACCAATGAACACAATTTTCAGAGATGCAAAGCAAGCAGGATCACATGGCCTTCCTGTGTGGACGGGGTTGATGTGGCCGTGTCAAATGCAAATAATCAGAGTGCTTCCCAACAAAACTTTTTTTTCTCAAATGTCGTGGTAAATTCCATATAATGTTTTATCTTGAAGGCAGCGCCATTTTATAGCATTCTCACAAATAGTTGCCTAATCTATTAAACAATTCCTGTAAAATTTATTCGGTGCAACTTGTCCTGGCTGTGTTGTTCGGTGCATTTGACAAATAAAGCTTGAAACTTGAAAAAGATATAACACCAGGTAGGCCTATTGCCTATCATTGTTATGAGAATTATGCGTAGATCACTAAATAGCAAGATATACTTTTACCCGCCATCCAACCAACCAAAACCGGAGAAATGTAACTGGTTTTTGCACGCATGATGATCACACACACAACTGACTCCATTGTTGTTTCGTCTTTCTTGATACAGGAAGTCAAATTTGGCCGAAATTCCATACTCTGTTTAAAACCCTCCCTCCACCATCCAACAAATCATTGTTTGTGCGGCTCTGCGGTTCACCTACGCGTAGCTAAGCGCTTTTAGATTGAAGCATAAATCAGCCTTGAGGCACGCAATTCATATTTTGGTTTAAATAACGATGTTTTTATAACATTAAATAATAAACTCAAACATACAACGTGTCAGTCTGATAACAATATTGTTGGTAATGTAATGAATTACAGTTACAGTTTTTTTGTATGGATTACTTGTAATCCGTTACTCCCCAACTCTGAATACAACACACATTAGACTGCTAGTTAGGCCACCAGTACAAAAATGCGTTGTTTCTAAGTTTACAGCAAAGGAAGTAACATTACAGAAAAGGAACTAATGCAACTAGTACTGTAGGCCACCAGGCAATAGCTTCTTGACAAATATTTTTATCATGAACTCAGAGTCAGTTTGTCACCATATGTTTTTTTTTGACTTATCACAATAGTCCCTAATGTTGACACATTCAATGTTGTCATCATTTTACATTCATAAATCCACACTGACTTTTCATCTAAACGTGTCAGAGCAGACATGGGCTTCCCTAAGATGGACGACACTCAAAATGTTGGTTCATATCATGTCTTATATACAAATATTTATATCTTTATATAATGTGTTTTATTTGGTATTTATTTCAGGAGACATTAGGAAAGAAGAAACATACTCAAAACCTCTTCAATAATCTTCTTTTTGTCAACCATGTCAGATTTACACTCATTACCTCTTTTAGGGTTTAGATTTTTTTAAATACAGTTACACTGCCCAAAAGGAAAACAGTTATATAATATTTAAATATTGTTAAAATTTCTAAATTGGGGAAATGTTGTTTTTCTCAATTAATTTTTAATGAGATAGCTATGCAGATGTTGTTTGAATTCTGTTTACTAGTTGCATTAGGTTGTTCCTCAACGACAGTCGACTAGGCTGCTGGGGGCTCATCACAGATTATTCCATTTTAAATCGCTGAGAGAAAACAATGCTTAATGCTTGTTAAAATGTAAGTGTTCAAAGGGGTGTGAGATGTCATTCTGTTTTTTCTCCTTCCCTAGGGTCCATTCGTGCATATTGCCTGTCTATGTGCTGCAATGCTCAGCAGGTTCATGTCTGTTTTTGGAAACGTCTATCAGGTAAACCACAATTTAACACACATGGACAGAGACACACACACAATAATGTTGCCTTAATGTTCCTAAAACAGATCTTTCTGCTTTCTACTGTTTATTTGGTTTGTCAATATTCCCCTTTTTCTTCATACCATAACATTTTTACATTTCTACATTCACTCCCTTGTACCATAGTACATCTTTCCTCAATCATTAAGTCTATCTTCTACCTTTGCCTGATTGTGCAGTCAAACCAACTTCTCTGTAGTTGAGGTGCTTAGATCCATCATTCACTGAATAGACTCTTTCAGACTCTGACTCTTTCTCCCTGAGGAATGAGTTGTAGGCTAGTTGTATGTTTACTTGTTTCTCTGATATCATAAATCAGGACATTCTGTCTCTCCCTCTAATGTTAGATAAACATGGAGTCTGTGAAAGCTTTTTTCCTCCTAATCGACAGCTGTGTCAGTTCAATACCACACCAGGCATAAAGTGGGCTAGCTTAGAAGAAAACTCGACATGGAGAAAAAGAGAACAAAACTATAAAATAACCCATTCAGCATGCAATGTCCATCCATGTGGAATTGTAGGTGAAATCATGTCGGTCTACCATGGTCAGTATTTTACCCAAAAATACTAATCCCAAATTGAACCAAATTTGGGGAAGTATTTTATTACATAACAAAAAACAAATGTCATAGTTAGCTATTTGTTTTCCTTTATAGACTGTTACCCCTGAACATGGACATCCCAACATACACCATGTTTTGTAAACTATCTCATTGTCCATCTTTTGTTTGCTCTGATAAACAAGAACTGTTGACTATTCCCTTTTTGTCCTTTCTCTGGACCACCACAAAGAAGCATAATGCTGAAAACTGGATAAAATTGTTTTGTTAAAGGCAAGTGAAGGTCAGAGGTTACGAAGCAGAACATAGCATCAGCGTGTAAACTTGCTAGAAAGATGTGTCAGCATCGATTAATTGTCTCTGGCCCCCTCCCAGCTAGGGGTGGTGACGAGCTATACAGCAGACTTGCACAACTCAATCGCTGGCTGAAAACAGAGTCCTGCCCGTCGCAGGAGGTAGAGTTTGTAGATAACTGGCCTTCTTTTTGGAACTCTCCCAGAAATAGGGCCAGGCCTGATCTGCTGAGGATCGACGGACTCCATCCTAGCTGGAGTGGTGTTCTTCTTTTATCTAGGAACATTGACAGGAGTCTCACTCCTAAAGCCTCACCATGAGATAGGGTGCAGGTCAGGCCGCAGGCTGTTAGCCAGCCTGCTAGCATAGTGGAGTCTGTCGATAGCATAACCAGAGTAGTTTGTACAACTTTACCTATTGCCACTGTGACTCAGTCCAGACTGAGAAAAGTTAAACAAGGTAGTGCTAACAAAAACAACCTTATTAAGATAAAGCCTTCCTCCATCTCGGTCACAAATAAAAATGACTGTATCACTTCGCATCTCAAAATGGGACTCCTAAATTTTAGATCCCTTGCTCCAAAGGCAATTGCAGTAAATTAATTACTGATCATAAACTAGATGTTATTGGTTTATGTGAAATGTAGATTAAGCCTGATGAATTAATTGCCTTAAATGAGGCCTCTCCTCCTGGTTATACTAGTGATCATATCCCTCATGCATCCTGAAAAGGAGGGGGTGTTACTAATATTTATGACAGTAAATATAAATTTACTCTCAAACACATCACCGATTTTCATTCTTTTGAAGTTTTACTCATGAAAGTTAACCAGGCCGATAGTAAATAGTTTTAATAGCTACTATTTATAGGCCCCATTGTTCCTCAATGAGTTTCCAGAATTCTTGTCTAACCTTGTAGTCATGGCAGATAGTATTCAAATTTTTGGCGATTTCAATATTCATATGGAAAAGTCCAATGATTCTCTTCAAATAGCCTTTGAAGCCATAATTTGGTTTTATCCATTATGTCTCAGATCCAACACATTGCCACAATCACACCTTAGATTTAGTCCTGTCACGAGAAATAGATATTGTAGGTCTAATAATTTCCCCCCAAAATCACTGTCTTATTACATTTACTGTTAAAATAAGAAATCCACTTGCTCTGCAAACAATGAGTTTCAAAAGCCGTACTTTAAATTCTCGGACTACAAATAAATTCCTTGATATTCTTGCCAGTTCGCTCATTAACGACAGAGTAAATGAATCTGAAAACGATCAAATCGAGGATCTAAACTCAAAACTGCCAAATACATTAGACATGTTTGCACCACTAAAAACAAAAGAAATACGCAACAAGAAACTTGCTCCCTGGTACACAGACAATACTAGAGCATTTAAGCAAGCCTCCTGAAAATTGGAGCGAAAGTGGCGCTCCACCAAGTTGGAAGTATTTATACTAGCCTGGATAGACGGTACACTACAATACCAAAAATCACTCACGTCTGCTCGACCAGCTTATTTCTCCAACCTTATGGAGGTGAACAAAAACAATCAAAAATGTATCTTCGATACAGTTGCAAAGTTAACAAAAAAGCAAAGCTCAACAAGTGAAGTGGGTCTTCACTTTAGTTGTAATGAATACATGAACTACTTTGATCATCACGATTAGAAAACAAATAATTGACTCCTCCTTAAATAGTTATGGTCCTCAAAATCTCAGTTGTCCTAAAAATGTCCTGAACCTCCCTGACCAGGTGTCAATGGGGACACTTGAATTTTTTGATACCGTATCGATCAACACATTCACTAAATTTATAATGAGTTCTAAACCCACAAACTGTCAGTTACTCCCCCGGGTAGGGCCACAGTGTAGCCGGACCCCCCCGTCTCAGTCCCAAGGTCTTACGCAGCTATACTATTGTGCTGGGGGAGTAGGGTCAGTTCTCCTTCCCCACTAAGTTCTCCTTCTCCACTATGAATCGTTGTTGATATGAGGAATGCATTTTCTGAATTTTCCCAGTCTCCTCCCATTTTAAACTTTAGGAGGACATGAGGTCCTGGTCCACACCTGCAGAGTACTTGGTTTGGGGCGCCCATTGCTGTCCCTGTCATTGTTCATCTGGTCATACTTAAATTTAAATAGACTCTGGATTTAGCCCACATGCATTTATTAATTATTCCAATTTGACTCTTAATATCTCACACGGCACAGCCAGAAGAGGACTGGTCACCCTTCTGAGCATGGGTCCTCTCTAGGTTTCTTCTTAAATGTCAGCCTTCTTAGGGGTTTTTTCCTAGCCACTGAAATTCAACACTACTGTTGTTTGCTCCTTGGGTTTTAAGGCCGGGTGTTTCTATAAAAGCACTTTGTGACAACTGCTGTTGTAAAAAGGGCTTTATAAATACATGTGATTGATTGATTGAAGGTCAACTGCTTACTTGGTCAACTAATCATCAAGCTTTGACTAATTGATTCCGGTGTTCCAGTTTAGGGTTAAAATGTAAATGTCAAAATGTCAGACGTCAGGGACAGTTGTGGGAAAGCCTGCGTTAATTAGTTCAGTAGTTGAATCCTTTGACTTATTGATTTCAAAATAATCATCCAGGATTATCCATGGAAAAATGCAATTCATTGGTTGAAAATTGGTATTAAATAATTTATTTAAAATGTTTGTAACATTAGCCATATGTGTTGCTTTCACACTAGTAATCAAAGATTTTGCAATGTTTGCAAATTATAGCAATGACTCAAAAGACTAAGAATGTAGAATGCAAAGTCCAAATAAACTAATTTACTTCATAATACATAAAGCTCAGTTGGGTCAAGGACAATGATGACTTTGATTTCGTTCCCTCATTGTCTAGTGACCTTATGTGAAGGGAAAGTGAGTAAGAATATCAATACTGAATGGCCAGATCCCTTGGGGAATGAAGAGAAAAGACCTGTACAATATAAAGAGACTCCCATATTGTACAGCAACTGCTCCATGCTTGGCTAGCTTGCTTAAGCCAGAATCTTTAAGATGGTAGGAGAGTGGCTCTTTTCTTAGAATGGACCTTCTTTGTCACTTGACCTTTCTATCTCCAACATGTGCTGGTGAGTTGTTTCTTTATGAAGGAGTAGAATGTAACAGGTAAACAGAGTTAGATGTAACATGTAAACAGAGATTGATGTTACAGGTAAACAGAGATTGATGTAACAGTTAAACAGAGATATATGTAATAGATAAACAGAGATTGATGTAACAGGTAAACAGAGATAGATGTGACTGGTAAACAGAGTTAGATGTAACATGTAAACAGAGATAGATGTAACAGGCAAACAGAGATAGATGTAACATGTAAACAGAGATAGATGTAACAGGCGAACAGAGATAGATGTAACAGTTAATCAGAGATAGATGTAACAGATAAAGAGAGATTGATGTAACAGGTAATCAGATAGATGTGACAGGTAAACAGAGATAGATGTAAAATAATCCAGTGTTTATATATGTTCATGCCCACCTGCTGCCTACTCGCTATCATGCAGTATTGAGGCCTGCCATGGTGGAGATGAATGTGCTGACTTACAATCTTTCACATCTTTTTCCACATATTTATATCAATTCTCCTCACCTCAGGAAAACAACTACATTCTCATGTGTCAGCTACCTCAACACTACATCCACTGTGAGGACAGCCTACAGTAGCTCACAGAAAAGTTCCTCTAAGCATTTGATTAAAGACACCCTCCCTTTGACACATCGTCCTCTTTTACATGTGTGTGCGTGCGTGTGTGTGTGTGTGAGAAGGAGAAAGACAGAAAGTAACCATTTCCTTCCCTA